>NC_138894.1:55391989-56733581 GCF_965194825.1 Balaenoptera physalus | reverse complement strand
ATAATAATGTCTACATATGTATTATAGAATATGGACATTTTGAAGGTTAACCTCATGAGGTTTTGAAATAGTCTTCCTTTTTGTTAAGTTTGTGTTAACGATTAAACCCATGATATATGAACCAGGTGAAGACATTAAAGAGAAATTGTGGAGGTGTGCATGATGCAGAAATTGAAAACAACACAAAACAAACTCTGAAAAGACAGAGATGTACAGAATGATGGGAAGTCATGGGGAGAGACCAGGTGGGAAGAGAGAGCCAAGTAGATTGCAACATCCACTGTATCCAGCCAGAGTGCAGATTTCTCACGGATTTAGTTTTGCTGCCCTTCCATATCCTAGAATGCTTTTCCTTAAGTGTTACAAATGACCTTCAATATGGCTAGTTTAAAAAGTAGGCAGAAAATGAAAGGTAGTACCTAGCTTAAAATCATATTCTGTTTGATCAAAAGATTTTTTTAATCACCAGAAATCTTTCCCCTCCATTGTAAGAAAAAAAAATTAAGTCCATCTTCTCTGTCCTTTATGTAGTGTTTTTCATTACTAACTGGCTGTTTCTTATCCCTTCTCCTTCCTCCCTTTGTATCTTGATCGCCTTGTTGTCCTGCTTTGTTTTCAGTCTGATGCTGGGGTATGTGAGCCTCCACTGACTTTAACAGGGGTATCCCTAAAGGTTCTAGCTTTGGACTTATCTCTTTCACACTATACTTTCTCTTGAGAACAACAGAGTATCAAGGTTAAGAACACATCATTTAGAGCAAGTTTGCCTGAGTTCAAATCCCGACTCTGCCGTGTAGAGAGAAGTATGACCTTTGGAAAGTACTAACTCTCAATCTGGCCCACAGTTTATAAAATGGTGACGATAAGAATGCCTTCCTCTCAAGGTTGTTGTAAACATAAATGATGTAAAGTATAACAAGTGCTTAGAACAATGCCTGGCACACAGGCCTATTAACCCATTGGCATTAATATGATGATGCTTGGAAAAATTATATCCCCTCCTGTGTCTTTACCTTCTTGCCATCAAGAGAATGACGTTTGATTCTTTTTCTCCTCCAATTCTTCATCTGTAACCTCATCCCTGCACTGCCACATTTCTGTTGGATGTTGCCACTGGATTATTCTGCCAACACCTCCACCTAACATGCCCAGAACTCAAATCTTCATATTTTTTCTCAGATTATTTCTCTTACTCTGTTCTGAGTTTTTAAAATGATATCACAGTCTTTCCATTCACTCAACCTCAAAACTTCCTGGTCAACTTTAAATTGCTTATTCTTCAACTTCCACATCTCTTCTGTCTCTAAGTTCTAGCTATCCTTTTCAGATATGCCCTTCATGTGTCTCTATTTTTTCTTTCCATCTCCTCTTCACTGCCTGAGTTCAGACACTCATAACTGCTGATGTGAATTACTGTCATAGCCTGCGAACTGGTCTCCCTAACCCTATCCTCTCATCCCCTCAGCATAACTTCTTCATGAGCAGCAAATCATCGTGTTAAAACCCTATCTTCCCTAATCACTCCCTTGTTCAAATGGAGTTAAACTTACCACTATTTTAAGAGTACTTTAAAGATCATTAGGTGGGTTGTCAAGGTGCTTTATGATCTGCCCACAAGGCAAGTTTTCACATTTGTCTTCCACGACAATCCAAGCTTTCTCTGCTCCAGTCATGTCCATAGCTCAGAGCTCTCAAACCACGCCTAGTTTTCTCACCACGTTTTTGCTGACTAGAAAATATTTCTCCCTTTTCTTAGTTTATCAAAGTGTTTCTCAACATTCAAGACCCAGTCCAATTTCCATTTCTGCATAAAGCTTCTCTGATTGCTTCTTCTGTTTCATTTGATTCAGAATTTCTTTCCTCTCTCCAACACTAGTGCTGCCTTAGAACTGATAAAAACTTCCATACCATATACCTGAGAGCAACTACTGTGTACTTTAGACTGGTCTGGATAACTTAGGAATATTATTTATATTACCTATAATATCCCTATAATGTAAGAATGATTGTCTCAATTTATATATATGGAATTTGAAAACGTGAGATTAAACAACTTGCCCAAACATGTCCTAGTAATAGGCAGAAACAAAGAGACAGGGCAAATACGTGTCTCTTAAACCAGTGCTCATTTCATTATCATTTATTTCAGTGTTCTTTGAAGCATCACCTTGAGGTGTTACTAAAATGTAAATTCCTAATCATAGGACTACCAGGGAAGGGATAAGAAATCTGCATCATTAATAATTTCCCCAGGTGATTCTCATGCACTGGCAATTTTCAAAAACAGTGCCATAGTTCATAGAATCTCTCTTTTATTACCTTAGTTATTCTATATACTAAATTCAGTGATGAACTATTTTCTTGAGGACAAGAATCATGTCTTATTTCCCTCTGTATCTGCCACAGTTCATAGCACAGTGCCTTGCACATAATATATACTCAATAAATTTTAGTTGAATTATTGCCAACTTCCATGTTTCATCACAGCAAAAATTACTATGAATTTGTTAACAGTCAATAATATATTTTCTTATGTGGCAAGCTGTGGGAAATATTTTTGAAGCTTTGATTTAATATATACATACAAACACATTAATATATGTATGTTAATTGTAGAACATTTGGAAGAACATAAAAAATAAAAAAATCACCTAGGACAATGTCTTTTGTCGTATTTATGTATTTCTTTAGGCATTCCTTCTATGTATATTTCACATATGTTAGGAAAATTAGATACATATGTATATCTGTGTATTTGTCTACAAAAGTAAAAATATTTTTTGTCAATTTTATTTTGATGCAAGATCTGGTATCACTAATATTTAAGCGTAACTATCTGCATAGCGATCTTTTCTTTGAAAATCATCTCCAGCTTCAAGTGGGGCTTCCAAAGTAATGTAAGTACTCTGGCCCTCTTTCAAGAAGAATCACAGAAGTTCAACGGTGGAGCCAAACTCATCTGTTTGACTTCTAGTAAGCTTTCACCATTGTGTTGAGATTTTTCCTTGGTGATAATAGGAAGTTCTGCACAACACAACATCTATTAGAAGGGTTTCTTTCATGTAAACAAAATGCAATACACTGCCCAATTAATAAGAAAAAATGCTTCATGAGGGTTTTCAATAGGGGAAGAAAATTGCAACTTTGCACCCTGAGGGTCTGTATATTCTTGAGCCTCTCTCTTTGTTTCCAGCTGATGTCAGCAATACTGACATGTACACACTGCTATATTTTAAATGGATAACGAACAAGGACCAACTGTATAGCACAGGGAACTCTGCTTAATATTCTGTAACAACCTAACTGGGAAAAGAATTTGAAAAAGATTAGATACATGTATATGTATAACTGAGTCACTTTGTTGTACACCTGAAACTAACCCAACATTGTTAATCAGCTATACTTGAATATAAAATAAAAAGTTAAAAAAAAAAACTGATTCCAGAGGGATAGGTAATGTGGTTTACATTTGAAACTAACTCAAGAATGAAATTTAGGGGTTGGGATGAGATGGCAGAGTAGGAAGATCGTGGGCTTGCCTCCTCCCAGGCACACACCAAAATTACAACTACATATAGAGAAACTATCTCTGAGAATGACCTGAAGACCAGCAGAAAAGCTTTTCCACAACTAAAGAAAAAAAAGGAAAAAGGTACCTTAAAATATAGGAGGCATAGAGATGCAGTCTGGCTAGGACCCTCCTTGGCATGGTGACCTACACCTGGGAAGGATATCATAGCTTCAAAGGCTCCCCCTGAGGACCAACAGCTCCAAAACCCACATCAGTCTCCCCAGCCCAGGAGAGCTGCTCCGGGAAGATGAAACCCCATAACATCTGGCTTTGAAAACCAGTGAGGCTTACATCCAGGAGAGCCAGAGTTTTGTAGGAAAATGAGACTTTGCTCTTAAAGGGTTCATGCAAAAACTCACTCACTCTGAGTTCCAGTGCAGAGACAGCAGCCTGAAAAAAACCTGGGGCATACATGAAAGAAATTCATTGACTTATTTTAGAGTGTGTGCCTAAGGGGCAGGGATCCCTTGGAACTTTCTCTGGGTACAGAAAGGGGGCTAGTGGGCACCAGATTTTTTTGGTTTGATTGTTTTGTTTTGTCTGTTTATGGCTTACACTCTACCTAACTGGTACAGCACTAGCAAGAGCCATTTCTGACTCTCCCCCTCTAACCTAATAGCACCACTCACCCAGCCCCAGGTTTACCTGTGGATCCAGTACAGCTGATACTCTTCCAAAGTGGCTCCCCCTCTCTGCCAGACCCAGTAGGCACCCTTGGCTGGCACCAAAGCTCATCCAAAGCACCACTCCACCCTGCCAGTCCCAGCAGGCTCCCACAGCTGGCCCCAGAGCATCTCCAAAGTGGTCCCCTGCCTTGCCAGACCCAACAAACATCCTCTGCCAGCACTGGCATCTCCTCAAATCAACTCCTACTCTGGGGTCTGGCCTGCACAGCAGAGGGCCCACAAAAGTTGAACCAGGCCAGCCCTGAACACTAGCATGCCCACAGCAATCATGGCCCATTCAAAACAGGAAGACATACACAGCCAACACTAGGGATACCCCTGGAGCACCTGGCCAGGGAGACAACACTGCTGGGTCCCACAGGACACCTTCTACACAAAGCCACTCCTTCAAGACTGGGAGACATACCTGATCTACTACATACATAGAAACAAAAGCAGAGTTAGGCAAAATAAGGAAACAAAGGAATATGCTCCAAGTGAAGGGACAAGACAAAAATTCAGAAAAAGAACTAAATGAAACAGAGATAAGCAATCTCCCAGAGAAGAGGTTCAAATTAATGGTTATAAAGATACTCAGTGAATTCAGGAGAAGATTGGAAGAACACAGTGAAAACTTCAACAAAAAGATGGAAAACATAAAAAAGAATCAATCAGGGTGTAAGAATAAAATAATGAAATAAAAAAACACTAGAGGGAACCAACATAGATTAGATGATGCAGAACAAAGGATCACCTATCTGGAAGACAAGCTAGTGGAAATCACCCCAAAATAGCAAAGAACAAAAAAGGAACCAAAAACAAAAAAATGAGGATAGTTTATGGCAGTGGTCCCCAACTTTTCTGGCAGCAGGGACAAGTTTTGTGGAAGACAGTTTTTCCATGGACAGGGGTGGGGATTGTTCCAGTGGTAATGAGAGCAATGGGGGGATTGTTCAGGTGGTAATGTGAGTGATGGTTCAGGAAGTAATGCGAGTGATGGTTCAGACGGTAATGCAAGCAATGGGGAGAGGCAGATGAAACTTTGCTCGCTTGCCTGCTGCTCACCTCCTGCTGTGTGGCCTGATTCCTAACAGGCCACGGACCAATACCAGTCCATGGCCCAGGGGGTTGAGGACTGCTGGTTTATGGACCTCTGGAAAAACATCAAGCATACTAACATTCTCATTACAGGAAGTTCCAGAAGGAGAAGAGAGAGAGAGAAAAGATTAGAAAACGTATTAGAAGAAATAATGACTGAAAACTTATTAACCAGGCAAAGGAAACAGACATCCAAGTCCAGAAAGTACAGAGAGTATCAAACAAGATAACTCAAGGAGACCTACACCAAGACACATTATTATTAAAATGTTAAAAGTTAAAGATAAAGAGAGAATCTTTATCCTTTCCTCTGTTGATGGGCATTTAGGCTGCTTCCATGTCCTGGCTATTGTAAATAGTGCTGCAATGAACATTGGGGTGTATGTATCTTTTTGAATTATGGTTTTCTCTGGATATATGCCCAGGAGTAGGATTGCTGGATCATATGGTAGCTGTATTTTTAGTTTTTTAAGGAACCTCTGTACTGTTCTCCATAGTGGCTGTACCAGTTTACATTCCCACCAACAGTGTAGGAGGGTCCCCTTTTCTTCACACCCTCTCCAGCATTTACTGTTTGTAGACTTTTTAATGACAGCCATTCTGACCAGTATGAGGTGATACCTCATTGTAGTTTTGATTTGCATTTCTTTAATAATTAGTGGTGTTGAGCATCTTTTCATGTGATTTTTGGCCATCTGTATATCTTCTTTGGAGAAATGTCTATTTAGATCTTCCACCCATTTTTGATTGGGATGTGGTACATATACACAATGGAATATTACTCAGCCATTAAAAAGAATGAAATAATGCCATTTGCAGCACCATGAATGGACCTAGAGATTGTCATACTGAGTGAAGTCAGACAGAGAAAGACAAAAATCATATGATATTGCTTATATGTGGAATCTAAAAAACAGTGTACAAATGAACTTATCTACAAAACAGAAACAGAGTTACAGATGTAGAAAATAAACTTATGGTTACCGGGGGTAAGGGGGGGGAGGGATAAATTGGATGACTGTGACTGACATATACACACTACTATACATAAAATAGATAACTAATAAAGACCTACTGTATAGCACAGGGAACACTACTCAGTACTCTGTAATGGCCTATATGGGAAAAGAATCAGAAAAAGAGTGGATATATGCATAACAGATTCACTTTGTTGTACACCTGAAACTAACACAACATTGTAAATCAACTATACTCCAATAAAATTTTTTTTTAAAAGAGAGAGAATCTTAAAAGCAGCAAGGGAAAAACAACTAGTTACATATAGAGGCGCCCCCACAAGGCTATCAGCTGAATTTTCAGCAGAAATTTTAGAGACCAGAAGTGAATAGAACAATATATTCAAAGAACTGAAGGGAAAATACTTTCAACCAATACACTATCCAGCAAGTTTATCATTCAGAACTGAAGGAGAGAGAGTTTCCTAGATAAGCAAAAGGTAAAGGTGTTCATCACCACTAAACTGACATTACAAAAAATGTTATAGGGACTCCCTTAAACAAAACAGAAAAGCCAATAACTAGAAATATGAAAATTGTGAAAGAAAAGGTCTCAACAGTAAAGGGAAAAACATGGTAAAAGTAGTGAGTGGATCAAGCACCTTTATATCTAGTATTAAGATTAAAAGACAAAACTAGTAAACTCATATACATCTACATAATCAGTTAAGGGATGCACAAAATAAAAAGATGTAAAAGATGATGTCAAACACATATTTGGGGGAGATTACAATGTAGTGCTTTTAGAACATGCTCAAACTTAAGTGACAGTCAGCTTAAAACAGACTTCTATACACATAGGTTGTTATATAAGAATCTCACAGTAAACACAAATGAAAAAACTGATAATTGATACATGAAAAAGAAAAAAGAAAAACAAACATAATATTGAAAAATTCATCAAACCATGAGGGAAGAGAGCAAGAGAAGAAGAAAGGAATAAAGAAGAAAAACAAAAATGAACAAAAAACAATTAACAAAATGGCAAAGACTACATGCCTATCAATTATTACTTTAATGCAAGTATAAATGGGCTAAGGCCACAATCAAAAGATACAAGGTGGAAAAACAGATTTAAAGAAATCCATCTATACGCTTCCTCAAAAGACTCACTTCATATCTAAAGACACACACAGGCTGAAAATGAAGGGATGGAAAGAATATTCCATGCAAATAGAAACAAAAAGAAAGCTGGGGTAGTAATACTTATATCAGATAACACAGACTTTAAAACAAAGATAACAAAAGACAAAGAAGGACATTACATAATGATAAAGGGATCAATCCAAAAAGAAGATATAACACTTGTAAATATATATGCACCCAACACTAGAGCACATAAATACATAAACCAAATATTGACAAACAAAGGGAGAAATTGACAGTAATGCAGTAATAGTAGGAAACATTAACACCCCACTGAGGTAAATGGACAGATCATCCAGACAGAAAACGAATAAGAAGCACTAGCCTTAAATGACATGTTTGATCACTTGGATTTAATAGATCTGTACAGAACACTTCATCCAAAAACAGCAGAATAGACATTCTTTTCAAGTGCACATGGAACATTCTCCAGGATAAATCACATGCTAGGCCACAAAACAAGCTCAAAAAACTTAATAAGAATGAAATCATACCAAGCATCTTTTCTAACCACAATGGTATGAGACTAGAAATCAACTACAAGAAAAAAACACAAACATGTGGAGTCTAAACAACATACTACTAAAGCCAAAGGATCATTGAGGAAATCAAAGAGAAAATTAAAAAAACCATGGACAAATGAAAATGGAAATACAACATTCCAAAATAATGGGACATGACAAAGACATTTCTAAGATGGAAATTTATAGCAATACAGGCCCAACTCAGGAAACAAGAAAAATCTCAAATGAACAATCTAACCTTACACCTAAGGAACTAGAATGAGAGCAACAAACGAAACCCAAAGTTAGTAGAAGGAAGGAAATATTAACGATCAGAGTGGAAATAAATGAAATAAAGATTAAAAATAGAAAAGATCAATGAAACTAAGAGACAGTTGTTGAAAGAATAAACAAAATCAATAAACCTTTATTTAGCCAGACTCATCAAGAAACAACAACAAAAAAAAAAAAAAACAAGAGAGAGAGAGAGAGAGCACCCCAATAAAATCAGAACTGAAAGAGGAGAAGTTACAACCAATACAATAGATATCAATATTGCAAGAGATTACTACAAAAAATTATATGCCAACAAATTGGATTACCTAGAAAAAATGGACAAATTCCTAGAAATATACAATCTTCCAGGACTGACTCATGAAGGAATGAAAAATCTGCATAGACCAGTTACTAGTAATGAAACTAAATAAATTATTTTTAAAAGTTCCTGACACACAAAAGTCTACAACTACATGTCTTCACAGGTGAGTTCTACCAAACATTTCAAAGAAGACTTAATAACTATCCTTCTCAAACTATTCCAAAAAATTGAAGAGGAAGGAACATTTCCAAGCTCATTCTACATGGTCAGCATCACCCTGATAACAAAACCAGACACTGAAACTATAAAAAAGACTACAGACCAGTATGTCTGATGAACATAGTTGTAAAAATCCTCAACAAAATTTTAGCGAACCAAATTTAACAATACATTAAAAGGATCATATACCATGATCAAGTGATATTTATTCCAGGCATGAAAGAATGTTTCAGTATCTGCAAATCAAGCAATGTGATACACCACATTAACAAATTGAAGAATAAAAACCATATTATCATCTCAATAGATGCAGAAAAAAAGATTCTGACAAAATTCAACAATGATTCATGATAAAAATTCTCAATAAAGTGGGCATGGGGGAACATACCTCAACATAATTAAGGCTATATATGATAAACCTATAGCCAACATCATACTCAATGATATGATTGCATTTCCTCTAAGATGAGAAACAAGATAAGGATGCCCACTCTTGCTACTTTTATTTAACTTAGTATTGGAATTCCTAGCTAGAGCAATCATATAAGAAAAAGAAACAAAAGAAATCCAAATGGGAAAGGCAGAAGTAAAACTGCCACTGTTTGCAGATGACTGATACTATACATAGAAACCCTATAGACTTCATTAAAAAAAAAAAAACTATTAGAATAAATGATTTTAGCAAATTTGTAGGATAAAAAATTAATATACAGAAATACATAGCATTTCTATACACTAATAACAATCTATGAGAAAGACAAATGAAGAAAATTGTATCAAAATGAATAAAATACCTAGAAATAAATCTAACCAAGAAGGTAAAAGACTTGTACTCTGAAAACTATAACACACTGATGAAAGAAATTGAAGATGACAGAAACAAATAGAAAGGTATACTGTACTCATGAATTGGAGGAACAAATATTGTTACAATATCCATACTACTCAATGCAGTCTACACATTCAATGCAATCTCTATCAAAATAACAATGGTGTTTTTCAACATATAATCTTAAAATTGTATGTAACTAGAAAAGACCCCAAATAGTTGAAGTAATCTTGAGAAAGGAAAACAAAGCTGGAGGTATCACACTCCTAGGCCAAACTATACTACAAAGCTACAGTAATCAAAACAGTATGGTACTGGCACAAAAACAGACACATAGATCAAGGGAACAGAATGGAGAGCCCAGAAATAAACCCACCCTTACATGGTCACTTAATCTTCAACAAATTAGTCAGGAATATACAATTGGGAAAAGACAACAGCTTTAATAAATTGTGTTGAGAAAGCTGGACAGCTACATGCAAAAGAATGAATTTGAACCTTTTTCTCATACCATGTACAGAAAAAAAAAAACACTCAAAATGGATTAAATACTTAAATGGAAAACCTGAAACAATAAAACTCATGGGAAAAAAAAAAAAACTTAGGTGGTATGCTCTTTAACATCAACCTTGGAATGATTTTTTTGATCTATCAGCCCAGGCAAGGGAGACAAAAGCAAAAATAAACATAAGGGACTACATCAAACTAAAAAGCTTCTGTACAGTGAAGGAAACCATCAACAAAACAAAAAGGCAACCTACTGATAGGGAGAAAACATTTGCAAATGATATATCTAATAAGTGGTTAATATCTGAATTATATAAAGAAACCACAGAACTCATCAAAAAACAAACAATTGATTAAAAATGGGCAAATGACCTGAATAGACATTTTTCCAAACAAGACATATAGAGTGCCAACAGATACATGAAAAGATGCTCAACATCATTAATCGTCAAGGAAATGGAAATAAAAACTATAATGAGATATCATCTCAGAAAGTGCTAGCATCAAAAACATACCAAATAACAAATGTTAGCAAGGATATGGGAAAAAAGGCATACATGTGCACTGCTGGTGGAAATGCAAATTGGTGCAACCACTATGGAGATTTTTCAAAAAATTAAAAATAGAACTATCATATGATCCACCAATTCCACTTCTGGGTATTTACCAGAAGAAAACAAAAACACTTATTCAAAAAGAAAGAAACACCCTTATTCAAATCCTATGTTCATTGCAGCATTATTTACAATTGTCAAAATATGGAAGCAACCTAAATGTTCATTGATACATGAATGTATGAAGAAGATATGGTATGGAATATTACTCAGCCATAAAAAGAATGGAGTTGTGCCACTTGCCATAACATGGATGGACTTAGAGGGTATTATACTAAGTGGAATAATATATTAATGCTATTCACAATAGATGAAAGGTAGAAACAACCAAATGCCTGTCAACAGATAAATGAGTAAACAAATTTTGGTATATACACACACTGGAATATTATTCAGCCATAAAAAGAGATGAAGTATTGATAATGGTACAACATGGATGAACCTTGAAAACATTATGCTAAGTGAAAGAACCCAGACACAAAAAGTCACTTATTATCTGCAAATATTTTCTCCCATTCTGTCAGCTGTCTTTTGGTTTTGTTGATAGTTTCCTTTGCTGTGCAAAAGCTTTTAAGTTTAATTAAGCATTTGTTTATTTTTGCTTTTATTTTTATGCCTTAGGAGACAGATCCAAAAAAATACTGCTCTGATTTATGTCAAAGAGTGTTCTATGTACGTTCTCTTCTAGAGTTTTATGGTTTCAGGTCTTACATTTATGTCTTTAATCTATTTTGAGTTTCTTTTTGTATATGGTGTGAGGAAATGTTCTAATCTTATTGTTTTATAAAGAAATGTCCAGTTTTCCCAGCACCACTTATTGAAGAGACTGTCTTTTCCATATTCCTACCTCCTTTATCATAGATTAACTGACCATTGGTGTGTGGGTTTATTTCTGGGCTTTCTATTCTGCTCCACTGATTTATGTGTCTGGTTCTGTGCCAGTACCATGCTGTTTTGATACTGTAGCATAGTTTGAAGTCTGAGCATGAGATACTTCCAGCTTTGCTTTTCTTTCTCAAGATTGCTTTTGCAATTCAGGATCTTTGGTACTTCCATATGAATTTGAGGATTATTTGTTCTAGTTCTGTGAAAAATGTCATGGGTATTTTGATAGGTATTGCATTAAATATGTAGGTTTCTTTGGGTAGTATGGCCATTTTAACAATATTAATTCCTCCAATCCAAGAGCATGGGATATCTTTCCATTTCTTTGTATCATCTTCAATTTCCTTCATCGGTGTTTTATAGTTTTCAGAGTACAGGTCTTCCACTGCCTTGGTTAAGTTTATTCCTGGTATTTTATTCTTTTGGATGCAATTTTAAATGGGATTTTTTTTTTACTTTCTCTTTCTGATAGTTCATTATTAGTGTACAGAAAATCAACAGATTTCTGTATATTAATATTGTATCCTGCCACTTTGCTGAATTCATTTATTAGTTTTAATAGTTTGGGGGTGAAGAATTTAGAATTTTCTACATAAAGTATCATGTCATCTGCAAATTGTGATAGTTTTACTTCTTCCTTATCAATTTGAATGCCTTTTATTTCTTTTTCTTGTTTGATTGCTGTGGCTAGGACTTCCAGTACTATATTAAATAGAAGTGGCAAGAGTTGTCATCCTTGTCTTGTTTCTGAATTTAAAGGAAGAGCTTTCAGCTTTTCACCATTAAGTATAGTGTTACCTGTGGGACTGTCATAAATGGTCTTTATTATGTTGAGATGTGTTCCTTCTATACCCACTTTGATGAGAGTTTTTATTATGAATGGATGTTGAACTTTGTCAAAATCTTTTTCTGCATCTATTGAGATGACCTTGTGATTTTTATCCATTTGTTAATGTGGTATATCACATGGATTGATTTGCAAATGTTGAACCATCCTTGTATCCCTGTAATAAATACAACTTGATTATGGTGTATCATTCTTTTTACATATTGCTGGATTCGGTTTGCGGATATTTTGTTTAGGATTTTTGTGTCTATATTCATCAAAGCTATTGGTCTGTAATTTTCTTTTTTTGTGTGGTGTCTTTGTCTGGTTTTGGTATCAAGGTAATGGTGGTCTCATAGAACAAATTTGGGAGCTTACCTTCTTCTTCAAATTTTTTGGAATAGTTTGAGAAGGATAGGTATTAGTTCCTTTTTATATTTTTGGTAGAATTCCCCTATGAAGCTATCTGGTCCTGGACTTTTGTTTGCTGGGAGTTTTTTAAATTACAAATTCAATTTCACTATTAGCGATCTATGTGTTCAAATTGTCTGTTTCTTATTGATTCAGTCTTGGCAGGTTGTACATCTCTAGAAATTTGTCCATCCAATATATATAAACAGCTCATACAACTCAATATCAAAAAAAGCAATTACCCAATGAAAAAATGGACAGAAAACCTAAATGGACATTTTTCTGAAGAAGGCTAATGGGCACATGAAAAGCGGCTCAACATCACTAATTATTAGAGAAAGGCAAATCAAAACAATGAGTTATCACCTCACACCTGTCAGAATGGCTATCATCAAAAAGAACAAAATAACAAATGTTGGAGAGTATGCGGAGAAAAGGAAACCAATGTACACTGTTGGTGAGAATGTAAATTGCTGGGGCCACTATGGAAAACATTATGGAGATTCCTCAAAAAACTAATAATAGAACTATCATATAATCCAGCAATTCCACTCCTGGGTATATACCCAGGAAATACAAAAACACTAATTTGAAAATATACACCCACCCCAATGTTCATAGCAGCACTATTTACAATAACCAAGATATGGAAGCAACCCAAGTGTCCATCAACTGATGAATGTATAATGAAGATATGGTATATATATGCTGTAAAAAAGAAAAAAATTCTACCATTTGCAACAATGTGGATGGACCTACAGAATATTATGCTTAGTAAAATAATTCAAAGACAATTACGGTGTGATATCACTTATATGTGGAATCTAAAAAATAATGCAAAGGAATGTATATAGCACAACAGAAATAGGAAATAGACTTACAGATATAGAAAATAAACTAGTGGTTACCAGAGGGGAGGGGGAAAGGAGGAGGATAAAATTAAGGATATGGGATTAAGAAATACAAACTACTATTTACAAAATAGATAAGTGACAAAAATATATTTTATAGCACAGGAAATTATAGCCATTATCTTGCAAGAACATTTAATGGAGTATAATCTATAAAAATACTGAAACATTATGCTGTACACCTGAAACTAATATAATATTGTAGATCAACTATACTTAAATAAAAATTAATTTTTAAAAAGTTACTTATTGTATGATTCCATTTCTATAAAATATTCAGAATAGCTACATCCACTGAGACAGAAGCAGATCAGTGGTTGCCACAGGCTAGAGGGAGGGGGAAATGCTTCATTGGTACTGGATTTTCTTTGGGGGTGATGAAAATCTTTTGTTATACAGAGATAGCAATTACACAATATTGCAAATGTGCTAAACACCACCAAATTGTTCACTTTAAAATGGTTAATTTTAGGTTATGTGAGTTTTCCCCTCAATAATTAAAAAAAATTATTTTATAAAAGATAATATAGATCTCCAAAGATAATCCTTGGACGGAAATACACCAAGCACAACTGTGGTTTGCTGTACCATTGTGAAAACAGGGAAATTAAGTTAAACTAAATGTACATACTAAATGAAATTTGTTTCTTTTCTCAAATTTTGTTCCAGAATTCTGACAATAATTTTCAAACTTCAAGCAGGAATATGAAAGATTGTGTGTGTTTATGTGTGTGAGAAATCTAACTAGCTCTAGAAAAAAGACCTAAAGATATGCAGGATGCCCACACAAAATTGTGCAGCCAGATCATCCTACAGCAAAATCCTCAGTTGACCCCACTCACAGGCAAGTAACATATAATAAAATTTTTAGGGCCCTACTCTTAAATATGAGCATATTTATTTACCTAACATATGGGAAAAGACTTTGACATGAAAAAAAACAGGAACCAAATCACAGAAAAAAGAAAAAAAGCAACTTGAAGAGATACAGACCACGGAGGGAATGAAAGATAAGACAAAATATCTCCTAAAAGGTAATATATTGCAATGATTAATAAGGTTATATTTTTTAAAATAGTGAAATATACAGAGCTTTGGAAACAAACAAAATACCATGACAGGGTAGATGAAATTCTCAACAGAAGTGTTAGACAATAAAATTGAGTAAAATTCCAAGTAAATAGATAAAATTAAAAAGTAGAAGATAGAATAGGAAAGATAAATTATCCACAAAATAGGAATTTAAGACAGAATTGAGAAAATGGAGGGAAATAACCAAAGACCTAATTTAAAATATATGTACTTCAGAATTAAATTCTCTTTTCTCTTGCATGCACATTCCAAGCAGGCTTTATTTCCCATTATTCTATCAAAGTATTTCATGTAGAAGTCACTCATCATCTCCAAATTGCTATATTCAATGTCCAATTCTCTGTCCCTATTTTTTTCTGAACTTCTTTACACCATTTGACACAGTTGCTTACTCCCCCCCATCTTAAAATTCTTTCATCATTTGATGTCTAGGAAACCACTCTCTAGGTTCCTCTAACACCTCATTTTAGGCCTCCACCTTAAGTCTGTTTTGCTAATGCTATACTCTCTGTACTACACCTTGGGCTACTCCTTGAACCTCTTCTCTATTGACACACGCTTGATTGTTTCATTCAATCTCTTGGATTTAAATACCATTACTATACTGATGATTTGGAAATGTTCAGATTTAATCCAGAACTCTTCCAGAAGTTACATCCTCCTATATCTAATTAGCTATTCAACCTCCCCACTTAGATAGCAAAGAGAAATTTCAAACTTATATGTTCTAAAACTGAATTTATAATGTTCAACAATTTATAATGTTCCATCTCCTGGCTTCCCTATCTCAGTAAACGGCAGTAGCATTCTTTTAGTTACTTCAGCCAAAATTCTTGCTGTTATTTTATCCATTTTCTCTCACATTTAAGACCCAATCCATTGGCACTTCATATTAGAGCTCCCTTAAGAATACATCCAGAATCTAACCATTTATCTTCTCTTCCACCTCTACCCTTGTGATTCAAGCTGCAATATCTTTCACCTGTATTATTCATTAACCTCCTGTCTTGCCTCATTCCTAGCATTCTTGTCATTCTACAGTATATACTCTACAAAGAAATCTAGAAAACCTTTAAGACATGTAAGCCAGACCATGCAATTCCTGTGTTAAAAAAATCTCCACGATTCCCATATCACTCAGAATAAAAGCCCATGACCTTATGAGGATTTACAAAACACCACATAATCTCAGTTTCTACTGCTCTGTACTTGGTTGAATCTACTGTATCACACTAGCTTTCTAGAAATCCCTCAAATATGTCCAGTATATTCCTCCCTGGGCATCTTTGATTTTGCTTCCTGACTTGCTTCAGAAATTTTCTTAAATGTCATTCATATCAGGGAGGCCTTCATTGACCATCCTATTTCTTTTAAAAAATAATGATTTGTTGCCTTAAGTGATTCATACAAATAATAATTCGAGCAATGTTTAATGTATTGTACCAAGAAGAAAATATTACCCCAAATCCTATCACCCATAAAAAATTATTAAATAATCAACTTTCTAGGTAACTGTCCTTGCAAATAAATATATATATATATAGGTATAGATACAGATATATAGGTATAGATATATATTTAGGGCAAGAGAATGCTATTTCTGACTAAAATTATTAAATTTTAAGGAAATAATGGGAAAATAAAGTGAAACTCAACACATTGCTTAACATAGGATAAATGTTCCTTTACCATGATAGCTACTATTTTTCAAAGTACCATAAAGATTAAAGAGAGAGATTATTAAAATCATTACAAAGATAAAGTCTTTTTTCTGATATATGTTTCAAATTTAGCGGTCTCAATATAGTCCTTGCTCTGATGATATAATTCATACTTTTGTTTTGCTTCCCATGTTTTATGAGTTATACTATTGATTTTATATTATCTGAAGTTTAATATTTAGATTCTATTCTATAACCATAGTTCTCATGGTTCTTCAGTTTTAATGTTTAAATACATTCAATGCTTACTATTAGCTACCAGCTTTCCATTCCTCGCTTTAAAATTTTCATCTTTTAATGGGTTGGATTCCTTTTCTTGATTTGTTTTGAGAAAAGAGCATTGGTGCTATATTTCCTGGGTTCTTTTATGTTTAAGGATGTTTCTCTATTGACTTTGTATTTGAACTATTTCTCTGCTTAAGTATACTCTTTTTTTGGATCACACTTTATTTTCCATAAGCTAACTAGATACTTCTCATTATATTCTGTTACTGAATGATGTGGTGGATTCATCTGAAGCCAACTTAATCCCTATGTTTTTTTTTCTTTCAATATTCCATAGAGGACTGAAAGATTCATTCATGATAATGTACATTAGTGCCAGTTATTTTGTATCATTTTTTTTCCTGTATTAGATGACATCTTTTCAATATTACATTCTCAACTTGTTTCATTTTAGGGGAATCTTATATTTTAAGGTATTATTTGTCCTATCCATTGGACTTTCTATTCCAGAGACACAAGCTATCCTCTTGTTGGATATTTACTGCTTCTTCCATGTCTGTTATATTTGCTCCAATTTGTTAATTTATTGGTTATTTTCCTCAGCATTTTTGTGATTATCTGAAATCTTTCTTATATGTTATTAATACTTTTGCAGATCTATCTAGTCCATTATTTCTTGCCAGTTTATCTATTAGTTTGACTTCCTTAGCTCTGCAATTTCTTCTGTAATTTCATTCTGAAGTGAGTATCTCATTTTAGTAAACTAATATTTTTACTAACTTGTTCAATATCATGGAGCATTTGTGGAGCAATATCTTGCATGTCTTGGGTGTGTGCTATTCCAAATTGTGTTCTTTTCCTAGATTGTAGCTACTATGGTTTTTTTTTTTTCCCCTTTCTTCCCATGTAGAAACTACCAGCTGTCTCCCAATATTCTCCCTAAGTAATAAAAGCCCAATTTTAGGCACATGGCTGCTGGATTGAAGGTTACTTTTCTAGCCTCCTTTGGAGTTACGTATGGCTATGAGGTTATGTTCTGGCCACCCAAATGTAATTAGAAATGTCTTTAACTTATGTGAAGCATCCTTTAAGAGGTGGAATATGCCCCCTTTACTCCTTCCCTTTTCCTGACTCCTAAAATGTGGATACAAGGCTGGAACTTGAATGGCCATTTTGGAGTTGTAACTGCTTGTTGAAACCAGGATCTCCGATTATACTGTTAGCAGCCCTAAAAAACACTGAACATCTACCTAGAGACTCTTCTAATGTGAGAAAGAAATAATTATTAAAAACCTTATTTAAGCTTGGAGTTTTTTATTGCAGCTGAAACTAATCCTAACAAATAACCCATCTACACTTCTTCCTCCCTAACCCTTTCTTTATTTCCTCTCTGGTCACATCTCTGCACAATTTCATGCCAGTTTTCTTCATTTTGCTGATGCTTCACAGCTCTGTCCAGGCTTGTGTTGGCTGTCATGTTCTGTGGGAAACATTTCTGTTATTCCCTTCAGAGACCTCTTTGTTTTGCTCTCTGAGCTACAGTCTGTAAGCAGGGTTTTATGTTCTGTCTGTCCACTCCTCTGTGGCCTGAGAAGTGGAGCATGTGTGTGGAAGTGGGGTCATCTGAGGCAGCGTGCCATCTTGGGGACAGGGAAACAGGCAGTGGCATTCAAATGCTGACTCTACCACTTGCTAGCAGTGTGGTCATGGGTAAATTATTTAACTTTGCTATACCTCAGTTTCCTCATTTTTAAAGAAGGATACAGTTAATACCTACATCACAGGGTTATGAAAATCAAATAAGACCGTAAAACAAAAGGGCTTAGAAGTTCACATGGTGCATTTAGAGAGCTGTGTTTGAGTGTAATCACCATTATGTTTATTATCATCATATATGAACTTTGATGATGCTTCTTAGTTTTTGTTAAATGTTAAACACTGAGTATACGCCAACTAGTGCCACATTTTACTAGGGTAAGTACCCTTGATCTTTGGGGCTTCCTATTGATCCAGTGTGGGTATCAACCTCCATTACTTTATGCCCTCCACAGAGCCTAGTCTTTTATTGAATTGTATTTGTATATTGTTTATTTATCTCATAGGCACTGAAATCTTTCTGGTCTCCTTTACTTCAAGTTCCAGTTGGGGAGCAGCCTGGAAAAGGGGAAAATAATCTCTACCTAGTAGTTCTTATTCTCAATTGCAGCAGGAGTTTTGCAATTATGTCACAAACTATGGGTAAATATTAAATTAGCTTTGAGGCTCATAAATTCTTTCTACTTACATTACATCCTACCAACTCTATATCACAGAGCTATAATCCTGACTTGTTTTTATGTCTTCTATCATAGGTCTCGAAGAACTTCTGTAAACTCTCCCTGTATCTCAAAGTTGTTAATCTCATTTGGACACTAAGCACTGTGGAGTCACAGAGGTTAAGGACAGTGTGGGAGAGAAGAAACTGAGTCCACACATCCTTATTCCAGCCCAGTGTCCATTCCCTGAAGAATCTTTCACAGGTCCTCTCTGAGGCATGCTACATTTTTTTGACAGCTGCAGAGCCTAAAACAGTGAAATAAACAGGTACAAAATAATGATACACAAATCCTAATCACACATTGTAATATTTAACTATTTATACCCACTCTACATCTCCCTAATTAATTGAATCTGCTAATACTCCTTTTCCACAAACAAGCTCTTTTCCTTCCTTTAGGAAAATAACTGCAGAACAACGCTGATGATCCAAGAACAACTGGCACAGATTTGAAGGCACATTTGCAGTGAAGTATTTTTAAAATGTAGTTGAATTCTCTCTGCACTCTGTTTTCCTGACCCAGAAAACACAAACTCTGTTTTATTATATATTAAACTGTCAGCTTTGTCCCCATTTTATATTTGGTGGTGGGTTACTGTCATTACCCTTCCATTTATTTTTGAAGTAGGAAAGTATTTTTTTATAAATTGGATATTTATGAAAATTCATCAAATAACATTTACCTTAAAAATCTAGTATATAAAAGCCTGCAGGTTGTCTTTTACCTGCAGTGATAAACACTGGAAAGATTCGGATAAGGTGGCCTAAACTGTACCATTTTCTCTTTTCCATGAATTTCGTTCAAGCACACACAGAGAGGTGAGAGATGACAGGTGAAATTGGTAGCAGAAACAGAGTTTGCCATGCTTCTACAGTCTAGACTCTACTAACTGAGGGGAAACAATGGAAAGAAACAGAAGTGGAAATGTCTTGACTTATTGTGACAAGCAAGATGGCCTGTCTGTGTCATAACATTCCTGGAAAACAAACAATGGGTACAAATTTTGCACCAATTATATGCCCAGGTTTCAGTAACTTGAAAAACCATTCCCATGATTTTCCTCTTTTGAAAAAATAAGAAATCCTATAGCCTTAAAGAAAAAACAGTAATGGGAATGGCCACTTAAAATTCTTTCCAAAATTTATCACTGCAATAAATACTAAGAAAAAATGAGACAAAGGAAAATGCCATTACAGAAAAGAGCAGAGTTGAGTATGGTTATGGATATCACACTTGAGAAATGCAGTTATATTACACTGAAAATACATTAGCTACTGTGGATTAGATACAGTAGACATGAAGTATGTAGGATATATCCCAGATCCTTTTCTTCAAATCCTAGCAGGCCTTGGTAACAGAATGCTTTCATTTTTGAAAATTCTTAACATTTTAAACGTTGATTAAATAGACCAACTATAATTAAATATATGTATATACACACATAAATTTATATATATATTACATATATGTATATATATACATGTAGTATATAAAGATATATATACACATATAATACATATATATGTAAATCTCTGTTTACCTCCCAAATACTTATCACAGGAAGGTTAATTGAAAGGCTTTCCTTATTGTCAAACTTGTTAAGATCTGATTTTCGTGTTCATCAAAATTATACAACATTCAGAGCCACAAGACACTCAAGAAAAAAAGATAAAAATAAAAACCAGGGAACCTTCAAGATGGCAGAGGAGTAAGACGTGGAGATCACCTTCCTCCCCACATACATCAGAAATACATCTACATGTGGAACAACTCCTACAGAACACCTACTGAATGCTGGCAGAAGACCTCAGACTTCCCAAAAGGCAAGAAACTCCCCACGTACCTGGGTAGGGCAAAAGAAAAAAGGAAAATCAGAGACAAAAGAATAGGGATGGGACCTGCACCTCTGGGAGGGAGCTGTGAAGGAGGAAAAGTTTCCACACACTAGGAAGCCCCTCCACTGGTGGAGACGACAGATGGGCAGGAGGAACCTTCAGAACCATGGAAGAGAGTGCAGCAACAGGGGTGCAGAGGGCAAAGCGGAGAGATTCCCGCACAGAGGATCGGTGCCTACCAGCACTCACCAGCCCAAGAGGCTGGTCTGCTCACCTGCCAGGGCGGGTGGGGGCTGGGAGCTGAGGCTCGGGCTTTGGAGGTCAGATCCCAGGGAGAGGACTGGGGTTGGCTGCTTGAACACAGCCTAAAGGGGGCTAGTGCGCCACAGCTAGCAGGGAGGGAGTCTGGAAAAAAGCTTGTAACTGCCTAAGAGGCAAGAGACCACTGTTTTGGGGTGCACGAGGAAAGGGGATTCAGAGCACCGCCTAAAGGAGCTCCAGAGACGGGCACGAGCCATGGCTATCAGCGCAGACACCAGAGATGGGTATGAGACACTAAGGCTGCTACTGCAGCCACCAAAAAGCCTGTGTGCAAGCAAAGGTCACTCTCCACACCTCCCCTCCTGGGACCCTGTGCAGCCTGCCACTGCCAGGGTCCCGAGGTCCAGGGACAACTTCCCTGGGAGAACACATGGCGTGCCTCAGGCTGTTGCAATGTCACGCCAGCCTCTGCCACTGCAGGCTTGCCTTGCATTTCTTACCCCTCCCTCCTCCTGGCCTAAGTGAGCCAGAGCCCCCTAATCAGCTGCTACTTTAACCCTGTCCTGTCTGGGCGGGGAAGAGATGCCCTCAGGCTACCTACACGCAGAGGCAGGGCCAAATCCAAAGCTGAACCCCAGGAGCTGTGTGAACAAAGAAGAGAAGGGAAAATTTCTCCCAGCAGCCAAAGGAGCAGTGAATTAAATCTCCACAATCAACTTGATGTTCCCTGCATCTGTGGAATACCTGAATAGACAACGAATCATCCCAAAAGTGAGGCGGTGGGCTTTGGGAGCAACTGTAGACTTCGGGTTTGCTTTCTGCATCTAATTTGTTTCTGGTGTTATGTTTACCTTAGTTTAGTATTTAGAGCTTATTAACACTGGTAGGTTTGTTTACTGATTTAGTTGCTGTCTTCCATTTTTTTTTGGTTTTTATATATGTATAATTTTTTTCTTCTTTTTTTCCCTCTTTTTGTGAGTGTATATGTATGCTTCTTTGGGTGATTTTGTCTGTATAGCTTTGCTTTTTACCATTTGTCCTATAGTTCTGTCTGTCCGCTTTTATTTCTTTTTTTGGATGGCTTTTAGTGCTTGTTATCACTGCTGGATTTGTTTTTAGGTTTGGTTGCTCTCTTCTTTCATTCTTTCTTTTATTTTATTACTTTTTTATTTTTAATTTTTTTTATTTTAATAACTTTATTTTATTTTACTTATTTCTCTCTTTTTTTTTCTCCCTTTTCTTCTGAGGTGTGTGGCTGACAGGGTCTCGGTGCTCCGGCCAGGGGTCAGGCATAAGCCTATGAGGTGGGAAAGCTGAGTTCAGGACACTTATCCACGAGAGACCTCCCGGCTCCATGTAATATCAAATGGCAAAAGCACTCCCAGAGATCTCCACCTCAACACTAAAAGCCAGCTGCACTCAATGACCAGCAAGCTACAGTGCTGGACACCCTATGCCAAACAACTACAAAGACAGGAACACAACCCCACCCATTAGCACAGAGGCCGCCTAAAATCATAAAAAGGTCACAGACTCCCAAAACAAAACACTGGACACAGTCCTGCCCACCAGAAAGGCAAGATCCAGCCACAACCACCAGAACACAGGCACCCGTCCCTTCCACCAAGAAGCCTGCACAACCCACTGAACCAACTTTAGCCACTGCAGGCAGACAACAAAAACAACGGGAACTAGGAACCTGCAGCCTGTGAGAAGGGGACGCCAAACACAGTAAGTTAAGCAAAATGAGAAGACAGAGAAATACACAGCAGATGAAGAAGCAAGGTAAAAACCCATCAGACCAAACAAGTGAAGAGGAAATAGGCAGTCTACCTGAAAAAGAATTCAGAGTAATGATAGTATAGATGATCCACAACTTGGAAATAGTATGGAGAAAATACAAGAAACGTTTAACAAGGACTTAGAAAAACTAAAGAGTAAACAAACAATGATGAACAACACAATCATTGAAATTAAAAATTCTCTAGAAGGAATCAATAGCAGAATAACTGAGGCAAAAGAATGGATAAGTGACCTGGAAGATAAAACAGTGGAAATAACTACCACAGAGCAGAATAAAGAAAAAAGAATGAAAAGAATTGAGGACAGACTCAGAGACTTCTGGGACAACATTAAATGCACCAACATTCGAATTATAGGGGTCCCAGAAGAAGAAAAAAAGAAAGGGACTGAGAAAATATTTGAAGAGATTATAGTTGAAAACTTCCCTAATATGGGAAAGGAGACAGTCAGTCAAGTACAGGAAGCACAGATATTCCCATACAGGATAAATCCAAGGAGAAACACGCCAAGACACATATTAATCAAACTATCAAAAATTAAATACAAAGAAAAAATATTAAAAGCAGCAAGGGAAAAGCAACAAGTAACATCCAAGGAACCCCCATAAGGTTAACAGCTGATCTCTCAGCAGAAACTCTGCAAGTCAGAAGGGAATGGCAGGACATATTTAAAGTGATGAAAGGGAAAAACCTACAACCAAGATAACTCTACCCAGCAAGGATCTCATTCAGATTTGACAGAGAAATTAAAACCTTTACAGAAAAGCAAAAGCTAAGAGAATTCAGCACCACCAAACCAGCTTTACAACAAATTCTAAAGGAACTTCTCTAGGCAGGAAACACAAGAGAAGGAAGAGACCTACAAAAACAAACACAAAACAATCAAGAAAGTGGTAATAGGAACATAGATATCGATAGCTACCTTAAATGTAAATGGATTAAATGCTCCAAACAAAAGACATAGACTGGCTAAATGGATACAAAACAAGGCCTGTACATATGCTGTCTACAAAAGACCCATTTCAGAACTAGGGACACATACAGACTGAAAGTGAGGGGACAGAAAAAGATATTCCATGCAAACGGAAATCAAAAGAAAGCTGGAGTAACAATTCTCATATCAGAAAATACAGACTTTAAAATAAAGAATATTACAAGAGACAAAGAAGGACACTACATAATGATCAAGGGACCAATCCAAGAAGAAGATATAACAATTGTAAATATTTATGCACCCAATATAGGAGCACTCACTACATAAGGCAAATGCTAACAGCCATAAAAGGGGAAATCAACAGTAACATAATCAGAGTAGGGGACATTAACAGCCCACTCTCACCAATGGACAGATCATCCAAAATGAAAATAAATAAGGAAACACAAGCTTTAAATGACACATTAAACAAGATGGACTTAATTGATATTTATAGGACATTCCATCCAAAAACAACAGAATACACGTTATTCTCAAGTGCTCATGGAACATTCTCCAGGATAGATCATATCTTGGGTAACAGATTAAGCCTTGGTAAACTTAAGAAAACTGAAATGGTATCAAGTATCTTTTCCAACCACAATGCTATGAGACAAGATATCAATTACAGGAAAAAATCTGTAAAAATTACAAACACATGGAGGCTAAACAATACGCTACCAAATAACCAAGAGATCACTGAAGAAATCAAAGAGGAAATCAAAAATTACCTAGAAACAAATGACAATGAAAACATGACGGCCCAAAACCTATGGGATGCAGCAAAAGCAGTTCTAAGATGGGAGTTTATAGCAATACACTCCTACCTCAATAAACAAGAAACATCTCAAATAAACAACCTAACCATACACCTAAAGCAATTAGAGAAAGAAGAACCAAAAAACCCCAAAGTGAGCAGAAGGAAAGAAATCATAAAGATCAGATCAGAAATAAATGAAAAAGAAATGAAGGAAACGATAACAAAGATCAATAAAACTAAAAGCTGGTTCTTTGAGAAGATAAACAAAATCGATAAACCTTTAGCCACACTTATCAAGAAAAAAAGGGAGAAGACTCAAATCAACAGAATTAGAAATGAAAAAGGACAAGTAACAACTTACAATGCAGAAATACATAGGATCATGAGAGATTACTACAAGCAACTATATGCCAATAAAATGGACAACTTGGAAGAAATGGACAAATTCTTAGAAAAGCACAACCCTCCGAGACTGAACCAGGAAGAAACAGAAAATATGAACAGACCAATCACAAGCACTGAAATTGAAACTCTGATTAAAAGTCTTCCAATAAACAAAAGCCCAGGATCAGATGGCTTCACAGGCAAATTCTATCAAACAATTTGAGAAGAGCAAACACCTATCTTTCTCAAACTCTTCCAAAATATACCAGAGGGAGGAACACTCTGAAACTCATTCTACAAGGCCACCATCACCCTGATACCAAAACCAGACAAAGATGTCACAAAAAAATAAAACTACAGGCCAATATCACTGATGAACATAGATGCAAAAATCCTCAACAAAATACTAGCAAACAGAATCCAACAGCACATTAAAAGGATCATACACCATGATCAAGTGGGGTTTATCCCAGGAATGCAAGCATTCTTCAATATACACAAATCAATCAATGTGATACACCATATTAACAAATTGAAGAAGAAAAACCACATGATCATCTCAATAGATGCACAAAAAGCTTCTGACAAAATTCAACATCGATTTATGATAAAAACCCTCCAGAAAGTAGGCATAGAGGGAACTTACCTCAACATAATAAAGGCCATATATGACAAACCCACAGCCAACATTGTTCTCAATGGTGAAAAACTGAAACCATTTCCACTAAGATCAGGAACAAGACAAGGTTGCCCACTCACCACTATTATTCAACATAGTTTTGGAAGTTTTAGCCACAGCATTCAGAGAAGAACAAGAAATAAAAGGAATCCAAATAGGAAAAGAAGAAGTAAAGCTGCCAGTGTTTGCAGATGACATGATACTATACATAGAGAATCATAAAGATGCTATCAGAAAATTACTAGAGCTAATCAATGAATTTGATAAAGTAGCAGGATACAAAATTAATGCACAGAAATCTCTTACATTCCTATACGCTAATGATGAAATATCTGAAAGAGAAATTAAGGAAACACTCCCATTTACCATTTCAAGAAAAAGAATCAAATACCTAGAAATAAACCTACCTAAGGAGACAAAAGACCTGTATACAGAAAACTGTAAGACACTGATGAAAGAAGTTAAAGATGATACAAACAGATGGAGAGATATACCATGTTCTTGGATTGGAAGAATCAATATTGGGAAAATGACTACTACCCAAAGCAATCTATAGATTCAATGCAATCTCTATCAAACTACTACTGGCATTTTTCACAGAAATAGAACAAAAAATTTCACAATTTGTATGGAAACACAAAAGACCCCAAATAGTCGAAGCAGTCCTGAGAAAGAAAAACAGAGCTGGAGGAATGAGGCTCCCTGACTTCAGACTATACTACAAAGCTACAGTAATCAAGACAGTATGGTACTGGCAAAAAAACAGAATTATAGATCAACAGAACAGGATAGAAAGCCCAGAGATAAACCCACGCACATATGGTCACCTTATTTTTGATAAAGGAGGCAAGAATATACTATGGAGAAAAGACAGCCTCTTCAATAAGTGGTGCTGGGAAAACTGCACAGCTACATATAAAAGAATGAAATTAGAACACTCCCTAACACCATACACAAAAATAAACTCAAAATGGATTAAAGACCTAAATGTAAGGCCAGACACTATCAAACACTTAGAGGAAAACATAGGCAGAACACTCCATGACATAAATCACAGCAAGATCGTTTTTGACCCACCTCCTAGAGAAATGGAAATAAAAACAAAAATAAACAAGTGGGACCTAATGAAACTTAAAAGCTTTTGCACAGCAAAGGAAACCATAAACAAGATGAAAAGACAACCCTTAGAATGGGAGAAACCATTTGCAAGTGAAGCAACTGACAAAGCATTAATCTCCAAAATTTACAAGCAGCTTATGCAGCTCAATATCAAAAAAACAAACAACCCAATCCAAAAATGGGCAGAAGACCTAAATAAACATTTCTCCAAAGACGATATACAGATTGCCAACAAACACATGAAAGGATGCTCAACATCACTAATCATTAGAGAAATGCAAATCAAAACTACAATGAGGTATCACCCCACACCAGTCAGAATGGCCATCATCAAAAAATCTACAAACAATAAATGCTGGAGAGGTTGTGGAGAAAAGGGAACCCTCTTGCACTGTCGGTCGGAATGTAAATTGATACAGCTACTATGGAGAACAGTATGGAGGTTCCTTAAAAAACTAAAAATAGAACTACCATATGACCCAGCAATCCCAGGTGGGCATATACCCTGAGAAAACCATAATTCAAAAGGAGTCATGTACCACAATGTTCATTGCAGCTCTATTTACAATAGCCAGGACATGGAAGCAACTTAAGTGTCCACTGACAGATGAATGGATAAAGAAGATGTGGCACATATATACAATGGAATATTACTCAGCCATAAAAAGAAACAAAATTGAGTTATTTGTAGTGAGGTGGATGGACCTAGAGTCTGTCATATAGAGTGATGTAAGTCAGAAAGAGAAAAACAAATACTGTATGCTAACACATATATATGGAATCTAAAAAAAATATATATATATGGTCATGAAGAACCTAGGGGCAAGACGGGAGTAAAGACGCAGACCTACTAGAGAATGGACTTGGGGGACACGGGGAGGGGGAAAGGTAAGCTGGGATGAAGTGAGCGAGTGGCATGGCCATATATACACTACCAAATGTAAAACAGATAGCTAGTGGGAAGCAGCTGCATAGCACAGGGAGATCAGCTCGGTGCTTTGTGTCCACCTAGAGGGGTGGGATAGGGAGGGTGAGAGGGAGATGCAAGAGGGAGGGTATATGGGGATATATGTATACGTACAGCTGATTCACTTTGTTATAAAGCAGAAACTAAGACACCATTATAAAGCAATTATACTCCAATAAAGATGTTAAAAAAAATAAAGAACCAAATAACAATTATTGATGACTTACACTGTGCTCAACTATGTATGTTCTTCTTAGGTAAATAGCAATTATTGATATAATACCACGTCCACTTAGTAATTAATATTTTTTTCTTTTGGATTTTGCCACATAGGAAATTTTATAAACTGTGGAAACAGAATTATCAAGTTTGCACTTAAGATAATTAATCTGTAACTCATATCCATATTGAAACGAGTCTGATATTATCTACCCACTTCCTCTGAGACAGCTTTCTCCTTGATGTTTTTCAGTCTGGCTTCCTCCCTAAATATAATACCCAAACCACAGTTTGTTCGGTCTTTAAAAATCTTCCATATTTCTCTAAATTCTATCCCTATGTCATGTACATTTTCTAGTGGTTTCCACTCTATTGCTGCCTAAGTGTTGTCACTTAGAAAAGTGAAACCCCCTCAGTCTAAAAAACTACACACACACACACACATACACACACAATGTATTTTTTTATATTTTCTGGATTATGAAGTCATAACATTGGGAATATTTTTATCTGCAAGGAAGAATGATCTAACTTAAACAGCAATGTAATTAATTGACCCAAATAATAATGTCCAAAGATAGGGCAGTTTTTAGGATTAGCTGATTGAGAGATTCAATAATATCATCGAGAGTCCAGGCTTTAGTTATCACTCCCCTCTGCTAACTACAGCAGTCATTTCAGTGTAAAACTGTTTCACTTAATGGTCTTAAAGTAGCTGTGAGGGAAAGGAAGGTTTACATGTTGTCTTCTTTATATCTATAAGGATAGCTGTACACGCTCCCTGAAAGCTATCCCTTAACAGTACAAATGATTCTATCAAACTTTTGGAAATATCTTCTAGCATCTCATTGGCTAGAATTGGGCTACATGACCATTTCTGAATTGTTCCAAGTAAGGGAATGGAATTTCGTTTTTCCAACTGGCATTTACATATATTTGAATTCACAATTTAAAAACTTTATATTTTCATTCTGTAATTTTTATTTCTTCAAGGTTCATTTTTAATATTTATATCACATTTCACCATCTTAAGTATATTTTATATTTTATTTATATTTTATGTTATTTATGTTTTATATATTTTATTATCTTAAATATAATTTTCTATAAGTCATCCAGTGATGAATAAAAGGGCTGATTGACAGGGATGGTTCTTTTTTTCTTTCAACCATTTACTTCGATAACAATTAATGAATGACAAAAATTAAGTTTAAGAATTGTGAATTTGCAGAAGTTATCTACCTATGGAAGCTGATGATACTTTAAATTTTTATTGTAGAATGAGAACTGCATTGAGATAAAATCTATTTTAATGAAGAACAGAGATTTGCTAATTAGCAAATTTAATAATACCAAAACTAAGGGAACTCCCTTGACATTTGAATGAATTAACTAAAGACAAATAAAGGACATTTTTCTTTAGAGTTCTGACAGAAGATCAAATGAGTAAGGATTTGCAAAGTGCTCAAAATGCCATAAGCATAGGAATTCTGAATAATACAAGGCATAGAACACAGGCCCTTACCATGAAGAAATTTACACATGGAAGGTTCAGAAAATTATGTGAAAGATTAAATGGCAATAGAAAAATAAACAAGGGTTGAAGACAGCCACAGTAGGTATCTTAATTATAATTAAATACATTACAATTTGCCAACTGAATTATCCTGATAATTTCTATTAGAGGTCACAAAGAGAAAAATCATTAAATGAACATAAGAAACTCATTAATGAAAAGTTACTATGCAGAACAAAATATAAATTTATCTTTATTGGTAATGCTATCAAACAGTTAAGGAAGAAATAAAAATCTTATACAAATTCAGAATGTAAGAGGAGGGACTATTACATTATGAAGCCAGCATATCCTTGATACTAAAAAAATGTACAAAGATAATATAAGAAAATTGCAAACCAAACATTTCTCCAGACTGTAGATGTAAATATCTTAAAACAATACTCACAACTCCAACCCAACAACATATAAAAAAAGGGTAATACATCATGACCAAGAGGAGTTTACTTCAGGTATACCAGGCTGTTTCAATATTTGAAATTCCATCAATGTAATTTACCACAGTAACAGAATAAAAGAGAAAAATCATGATATATACAGAAAAAGCATTTGAAAAAGTTTATTCATCTATTTGATTTTTTTTTTTTAATTCTCAGTAAATTAGAAATAGAAGGAAACATCCTTAATCTGATAAAAAAGGATATCTATGAAAACCTCACAACTAACATCTCACTTCATGGTAAAATACTGAATGCTTTCCACAAGGTAAAGATGTGTTCTTACAAGTTCTAATCAACATTGTACTGGAAGTTTCAGCAAGTACAATAAGACAAGGCGAAAAAGCAAAAAGTTTATAGACAGCTAATTAAGATGCAAACTGCCTTTATTTAGAAACAACATATTGCTTACATAGAAATTCTAAGGAATCTATTTTAAAACTAGTAGAATTAATAAGTTAATTTAGCAAGATGAAAGGATACAAGGTTAATACACAAAAATCAATTGTATTTTTATGACCAGCAGCAACCAATTGGAAAACGAAATAATACCATTTATATTTGTACACCTGTAAGATACTTAGAAAAACATTCACGTAAGAAGTGCAAGATCCCTACACTGAAAACAAAACATCACTTGGAGGACATTTTAAAACCCAGAATAACTAGAAAGATATTCAATGTTCATTAAATTGAAGATAATGTTATGTTCAATTCTCCCCTATTTGATTTGCATATTGAATGCAATACAATAAAAATTCCAGTTATCTTTTTATAGAAATTGGTAAACTGAATCTAAAATATATGTGGAAATGGAACCTAGAATAGCCTAAATATTCTGAAAAAGATGAACAAAATTGGAGGACATGCATACCTGTTTTCAAGATGTACTACAAAGCTGCATTAATCAAGACTGTGTGGTACTGACATAACAATAAATGTACAGATCAATGGAATGTAATAGGAAATCCAGAAATAGATTAATACATGTATGGTCAACTGGTTGTCAACAAAGGTATCAGTACAACTCAATGGAGAAAGAAAGTCATTTCAGCAAATAGTGCAGGGTAAGAGTCTGGAAGACGAAAAAGAGTCTTAACCCCAAACTCACATTTACCACAATAATTTATCTGAGATGATTCACAGACCTACACAGAAAAGCTAAAAATATAAAAGCGTCTAGAGTGAGTCATAAAAGAATAACTTCATAATCTACAGTATGCAAAGATGTCTTGGACACAAAAAGCACTAATCAAAAAATAATAAGGGAAGGATTGAGTTTTATCAAAGTTAAGAATTTCCGTTCATCAAAAGCTGCTGTTAATAAAAGTCAGATCAAAGGCTTGGAAAAAATATTTTCAAAATTCGTATTTTACAACAGACTTACAGTGTATTCAGAATGTACAATGAACTCCTATGAATCAATAACATAAGGAAAACAACTGGATTAACAAATGGCCATGAAACTTGAATAAATTTTTCAAAAAAGAAAATATAAATTGACCAGTAAGCATACGAAAAATGCTCAATATCATCAGTCAGAAGGAAAATACAAATTGAAGCTTTAATAAGATAATGTCTCATAGCCACCAAAATGGCTCAAACTTAAAAGACTGATACTGCTGGGAGGCTATGAAGCATGTGGTAATCTCGTACGTTGCTGGTGGGAGTATACAATGGAATACCCAGTTTAGAGATGTATTTGATAGTTTCTTATAAAGTTAAACATATACCTTTGATTATAAGCTAGCAAATCCATTCCTAGGTATTTTCCCAAGATAAGTGAACACATATTCATAAAAAGAATTGTACAAAAATGTTAACAGCTTTATTCATAAAATAACTGGTAAAAACCTCAATGCCCATCAGCTAAAGAATGGATAAGCAAATCACAGTATATTCGAACAATGGTAAACTACTCTGCAATAAAAATATAACAGTTACTGATAGAGCCAATGGTATGGATGAATGTCGAAAACCTTGTGATGAACAAAAGAATCCAGACACAAAAGAGTAGGTGATATATATCGCATATGTATGAAGTTATAGACCAGGCAAAACTAGTCTATAGTGATGGAAACCAGAAGTGGTTGCTTCCAGCAGAGTTGGGGGTGGGGGTGGAGCGGAACAGGAAACATAATAGAAATATTCTGTATTACAATATGGCTGTTGGTTACCTGGCTGTATACACCTGTCCAAACTCAAACTGTAGAGTTAAGCTATGTACAGTTCATTACATATGAATTTTACCTCAAATATATATATGTACATATATATACACACACACATATATAAGTTGTTAATGGAAAATCTACATATGTCTAGGGAAAGCCACAGAGGGCAACTATCACCATCTCCTATAGAACATGGCCCTTTGTTAATAATTAGGCCAATATGAATCTAGGGTAACTGAACCAAGCTAGGTAAAAAAGTCCAAAGTGGAAGTAAACACATAAGGCTACAAATTTAGGTAATCCTAGATGATCATTACCTAGGCAAATCCCTTGCCTTTACTGAATCTCAGTTTTCTCATCTGTAAAATTAACATGATTAGGTGTTAGGGGATTTTCTTTTTTAACATTTTATCTATAAACACAACATACAGTAATAAAGGCAGAATTTCCCTGGTTGAAGTGGAGTGGGGCTTCAATACACACCTATTTAGGCCTGCCTGTCTCCACTGCAGTGGCTCCCAATGTATCTCTGGGGAACCACATGATTCTGACAAAGACAGTTCAAAGCTCTGGATGTATAGTATTAGCCTCAAATCAATTAATCTGCAACTTATTTTTAATGTAATTATATACTGATGTTCTGTTTTAATGGTATATTATTTAATTATACAGACACAAGGCACCATATAAGTCTAAGGTGTACAGCATAATGATCTGATTTACATACATCATGTTCACAATATGTGCAGTGAACATCCATCATCTCATATAGATACAATATTAAATGGAAAAAAAAATTGTTTTCTTCTGATGAGAACTCTTAGGTTTACTCTCTTAACTTTCATAAATAACAAACAGCAGTGTTAATTATATTTATCATGTTGTACATTACCTCCCTAGTACTTATTTATCTGATAGTTGGAAATTTGCATCTTCTGACTGCCTTCATCCAATTGCCCCTCTCCCCAACCCTCACCTCTGGTAACCACAAATCTGACCTCTTTTTCTATTTTGAAGTATAAATGACCTACAACACTATGTTAGTTCCTGTTACATGACACAGTGATTCAACATTTCTATAAATTTCAAACTGATCACCAACATTAAGTCCAGTTACCAGCTGTCACCACACAAAGATATTACATAGCTATTGACTATGTTACCCACACTGGTTTTTTTTTTTTTTTACACCTGTGACTCATTTATTTTGAAAGGAAGTTTGTACATCATGATCTCCCTCACCTATTTTTTTCCTTCCCCCACTCTCCTCCCCTCTGGCAACCACCTATTTGTTCTCTGTTATCTATAACTCTTTCTGTTTTGTTATGTTTGTTCAATTTTTAAATTTTATTTTAGATTCCACATATAAGTGCAATCATACAGGATTTGTCTTTGTCTGACTTATTTCACTTAGTATAATACCCTCTAGAACCATCCAGGCTGTTGCAAAAGGCAAGATTTCATTCTCTTTTATGACTAATATTCCATTGTGTGTGTGTATATTTATCAATATAGATAGATAGATAGATAACCACATTTGTATCCATCCATCTATTGATGGGCATTTAGATTTCTTCCATATCTTGGCTATTGTAAATAATGCTGCAATGAACAGAGGGGTGCATATATCTTTTTGAATTAGTGTTTTTGTTTTCTTCAGATAAATACCCAGGAGTGGAATTGCTAGATCATATGGTAGTTCTATTTTTAATTTTTTGAGGAATCTCCAGACTGCTTTCCATAGTGACTGCATCCATTTACATTCCCACCAACACTGCACAAGTGTTCCCTTTCCTCTACATCTTATTCATTGTCTTTTTGATAATAGCCATTCTGACAGATGTGAGGTGATATCTCATTGCAGTTTTGATTTGCATTCCCCTGATGATTAGAGATGTTGAGCATCTTTTCATATGCTTTTTGACCATCTGTATGTCTTCCTTGCAAAAACATCTGTTGAGATCCTCCACCTATTTTTTAATCAAGTTCTTTGTTTTTTGATGTCAACTTGTGTAAGTTCTTTGTATATTTTGGATATTAACCCCATATTGGATATATCATTTGCAAATATCTCTTTCCATTCAATAGGCTACCTTTTAGTTTTTGTTGATAGTTTCCTCCACTATGCGGAAACTTTTTAGTTTGATGTGGTCCTGTTTATCTATTTTTTAATTTTATTTCCCTTGCCTGAGGAGACATATCCAAAAAAATATTATGAAGACTGATGACAAAGAGCATACCACCTGTTTTATTCCAGAAGTTTTATGGTTTCAGGTCTTACATTTAAGTCTTTAATACATTTTAATTTATTTTTGTGAACAGTGAGTAGTCCAGTTTGATTATTTTGCATGTAGCTGTCCAGTTTTCTCAACAGCATTTGTTGAAAAGACTATCCTTTCCCCATTGTACATTTTTGCCTCCTTTGTCATCAATTAATTTCTCATATAAGTGTGGATTCATTTCTAGGCTCTCCATTTTGTTCCATTGATCTATGTTTTTGTGCCAGTACCATACTGTTTTGATTAATGTAGTTTTGTAGTAGAGTTTGAAATTGGAATGTGATGCCTCTAGCTTTGATCTTCTATCTCAAGATTGTTTTGGCTATTTGGGGTCTTTTGTGATTCCATACCTATTTTGGAATTATTTGTTCTAGTTCTGAGAAAAATGCCATTGGTATTTTGATAGGGATTGTATTGAATCTGTAGATTGTCTTGGGTAATATGGTCATTTTAACAATATTAATTCTTCCACTACATGAACATGCTATATTTTTCCATCTGTGTCATCCTCACTTTCTTTCATCAGCATCTTATCGTTTTCAGAGGTATTTCTGTAATACCTCCTTATATTTTTATCTAGGTATTTTATTCTTTTTTGATGTGATGGTAAATTGGATTTTTTTTTTAAATTTCTCTTTCTGATTGTTCATTGTTAGAGTATAGAAATGCAACAGATTTCTATATGTTAATTTTGTATCCTGCAACTTTACTGAATTCATTGATGAGTTCTAGTAGTTTTTTGGTGTTATCCATAGGATTTTCTGTGTACAGTATCATATCATCTACAAACAGTGACAGTTTTACTACTTCTTTCCAATTTGGATTCCTTTTATTTCTTTTTGTACTCTGATTTCTGTGCATAGGACTTCCAATTCTGTGTTGAATTAAAGTGGTGAGAGTGGGCATCCTTGTCTTATTACTGATCTTATGGGAAATTCTCTCAGCTTTTCACCATTGAGCATGATGTTAGCTGTGGACTCATCATATATAGCCTTTATAATGCTGAGCTATGCTCCTTTTATACCCACTTTGTACAAAGTTTCCAACATAAATGGATGTTGAATGTTATCAAAAGCTTTTTTTGGCATCTATTGAGATGATAATATGATTTTTCTTCTTCAGTTTGTTAATGTGGTGTATCACATTGATTGATTTGTGAAAATACTGAACTATCCTTGCATCCCTTGGATAAATTCCACTTCATCATAGTATGTGAGCCTTTTAATGTATTACTGGATTTGGATTGCATATGTTTTTGAGGATTTTTCCATATATATTCATCAGTGACATTGCTCTGGAATTTTCTTTGTGATATTTTTGTCCGGTTTTGGTATTGGGGTGATGCTGTCCTCATAGAATTAGGTCAGAAGTTTTCCTTCCTCTGTAATTTCTTGGAATAGTTTGAGAAGGATAGGTGTTAACTCTTCTCTAAGTGTTTGATAGAATTCACCTGTAAAGTCATCTGGTCCTGGACTTTTGTTTGGAGTTTGCTTTTTTTTTAAATTACTGATTCAGTTTCATTACTGGTAATTGGTCTGTTCATATTTTCTATTTCTTCCTGTTTCAGTCTTGCAATATTGTACATTTTTAGGAATTCTCCCATTTCTTCTAGGTTATCCATTTTATTGGTGTATAATCATTTATAGTAATCTATTATGATCTTTTGTATTTCTGTGGTATTGGCTGTAACTTTTCCTCTTTCATTTGATTTTATTGATTTGGACCGTGTTTTTATTTTGATGAGTCTGGCTAAAGGTTTATCAACTTTGTTTATGTTTTCAAAGAATCAGCTCTTAGTTTCATTGATCTTTTCTATTTTCTTTTAGTCTCTATTTCATTTATTTCTGCTCTAATCTTTATGATTTCTTTCCTTCTATTAACTTTGGGTTTTGTTTGTTACTATTTTTCTAATTCCTTTAGATATAAGGTTGGGTTCTTTGAAATTTTTGTTTGTTTGTTTCCTGGGGTAGGCTTGTATTGCTATAAATTTCGCTCTTAGAACTGCTTTTGCTGTATCCCATAGATTTTAGATTGTTGGGGGTTTTTTTGTTTTCATATGCCTCCAGGTACTTGATTTCTTCCATGATCCATTAGTCATTTTGTAGCATATTATTTAGCTCCATGCGGTTTTGTTTGTTTGGGTCTTTTTGCATTTTTTTTTGTCTTGTAGTTGATTTCTAATCTTATAATGTTGCGGTTGGAAAAGACGCTTGATAGGATTTCAATTTTTTTTTTTTTAATTTACTGAGACTTGTTTTGTGATCTAGCATATCATCTATCTTGGAGAATTTCCATGTGCACTTGAAGAGAATGTGTATTCTGCAGCTTTTGGATGGAATATTATCTATATCTATATACATAGGTAAATACATAGGTATATAGATGTAGATATATATATCTATGAAGTCCCTTTGGTCTAATGTATCTTTTAAGGCCAGGGCTTTCTTGCTACTTTTCTGCCTGGGTGATCAGTTCTTTGATGTAAGTGGGGTGTTAACATTCCCTACTATTATTGTGTTACTGTCAATTTCTCCCTTTATGTCCATTAATATTTGCTTTATGTGTTTAAGCGCTCCTATGTTGGGTGCACATATAGTTATAATTGCTGTATCTTCTTTTTGGACTGATCCCTTGATCATAATGTAATATCCTCTTTGTTTCTTGTTACAGTCTTTGTTTTAAAGCCTATTTTGTCTGATATGTACTGACATTCTTATGATTAATATGTCTGGGTTATTTTTATAATTTCATGAGATCAAATTGAAACTTTCAGTGAGATGAAAAGAAAAGGAATGACCTCCAGCCAAAAGCATTAGAGGTAAGTTGGTGGGGTTTTTTATTTTTTATTTTTTTGTTTTTTTTGGAGGTTGGTCTGAGGAGTACACATATAAACTAGATTTTTTAAAAAATGTATTGACTCTATTCTTACTTTTCAGTTGGACTTTCTTCAAAACTAATGGGCAAAGGGCACAACCATTTCACAAGAATGGAACGATCCTAAAAGTCCTCTTTTAACAGTGATTTTTACTAAGAGACAAACAATGCTATGACACAAAGTAAGCTCTATAAACAAAAACAGCTAAATGCTGTTATCTGGAAAAAAGAGCACATACTTCAAATAAAACATGAAATATAGACACTGTGTTATGGAAATAGGTTTACTGTCAAATAGGCAATTAAAAACTAAAGTATAGTGAGCCAAAGACACATTCATTTTCTAAAGCTGGGATGAATAACAAGTGGACTTTTTTCATTTCTTTTCTCTTTCTTACAAATAAAACAGGAATAGAATTATTTCACATACGGTGGAGTACATAGTTTCAGATAATGATGACACATCTTTATTGCTCAATCTGTTACTAAAAAAATTAAACCTGCTTTTGCATTTGTGGACAGTTAGTTTGGCTGCACATGTTAATAGCCTCTAACTGTGTTACTTTACCATTTAGAGCTATGTGAGTGCGAAAGTAATCCTCAAAGTAAACCACAGGTACTCCATGTAAACATTACATTATCCTCAAGTGGAATGAACCAACCCAATAAATAAAAGCCCTGGCAGTAACTCTTACCTTCTACAATTGAAAACTAATTATTGGTTGAAAATAAACAGTGTAGTAATTTCATTCATTACCTGCAGCAAAGACCTACAAAGCTTATGTATTTGAGAACCTGTTGTGTTTTGGTTAATGGACATTAATTTTTTTCAACCATAGCTCTTGACCATTTTACAAAGACAATTACAGCATAGGCAGAGGAAGGTTTGTGTGAATAAATCCAGTTGGCTAAAGTGTGCACCACAGGAAACTATCACTTGCCCAAGGGCTCTAGGACATTGGTGACAAAATTAGCAAAGAGAAATAAGTTTTCTATTGCTGAGGCATTTGCTGCAAATGTAACCTTTAATCTGTTTTATTAAATGGAAACTAAAGGCACCAGTAATGTGGCTGGCTAGAAAATACTCTAATGGCTAATATTTATTAATGCATCTGTAGTATTTATCGAGAGATATTAGACATACTGCACATAAATCCTCTTGTTTAATGTTCACAATGGTCATGAGGTAGGCATTGTTCATCTTGGATGTGTTAGGTTCATTTTTATGAAATTAATTCATGAACAATTAGTAATAAAGTTAGCTGTGAGGCAAGGTGGAGATTCTTTCTTCTATCAAATCAATATAAAAGGTTACAAGAACATTTATACACACACACACACACATACACACACTAATTCACTACAGGGAACTTAAACCAGTAAGTAATCATATATGTTGTTTCCAAGAGAGATGAAGAAATCGAGGCGAAGTAAAAACTTAGAGTAGTATAAGAAAGTTTCTATAAATCTACTATACAAAGAAGTATTGTGTATAATGGTTAGAGCTGGGTCACAAATTCAACTCTAAGCAGAGATCAAAGGGAAGAGAGAAAACAAGATTCAGTGTCCCTAATATAAAACACCAATGGATAGAATAAGTTCATTTTTCCCTGCCAGTATTAAGGTTTGAGAAAAATTTCTCCCATGGAGCCTCCTAAAAGTGATTCTCCTTAATGAACTTGAAAAGTCCTTTAACAGCACACCTAGAGCAAATGCTGCAAATCCAGAGTCGTATTCTAAAGTGTAGCTCAGTGAAACAATTCTACCAGGGGACCAAACAATGACAAGAGTACTGAAGTCTCTGATGGTCTTATTTGAACCAGGAACAAATTTAGAACATAAGGAAGATAGTGTGAACTATAAAGGGTTTAGGTTTAATAGTTTTAAAAACTGTGTTTCCAGAATCTGGGCCTCTGCCAAAGATGCCAGAGAAAGGATGAAAGGGTGTGTGTGGGGGGAGTTTGGGATTCCATTCCTGCTTTACACAGAGCAGTTCCTTGCTTATCAGTTTCATTATTGGGCTTTATTATTATTTTAAGAGGATTCATTGAAGAAGAAAACTATGAAGTGAGTTTATTGCAGCATTAATTACAGGAGTGAAAGAATTACAACATAAGATCACAAAAATACAGTAATGACTAATCAGTAACACAAATTTAGTTCTAAAAGAAGTACTGTGCATATGTGTTAAAGCTGGGCCACACACTTCACCTCTGATTTTAACAGAGATCAAAGCAAAGAAAGAAATCAATTACAAGATTCAATGTCAACATGAACCAATACGTTGATGCCCCTGCAGGTGATGATTATGAAGATTAAAGAGAAATATAGAAGATTTTATGTGAAAGAAGGAAATACACAAAGATGAAATTCTGTTGGTGTGATTTTAAGGGCTTTTTCTTTTCATCTTTAAACATTCCTTTAGAAAAGAGCAATAATTTTGACTACATAAAGTTTTTAAGTTAAAAAGCAAATCACTGGATGATAGAAAATTTTGCTGCAAATACAACCATAAAGGTTTAATATCCTTATTATTAAAATTAATAATTATTCAGTGACTATAGGGAAAACATTGCAATTCCAAATTTTCCAATTGTAATAATCTGGAGTTTGACTTGATAAAAATAATAGCAACAACCATTACAAAGTAATTACAGTGCCTCAGGGAACCTTTTAAATTACCTTATATACGTAATATTTAATTCTCACAACAACCCTTATGAAGTAAGTAGTATTTATAGAAGTGGGGAACCTGTATCACAGGAATATGAAGTAACTTGCACAGATCATCTGGCTAGTAAATGGTGGTTCCAGGAGTCCAACCCCAAGCAGTCTAGCTCGAGAGCTCATGTTCTTAACCAAAACATGAACTGCCTCTCTTAGCAAGTTGCTAAGTTCCTCTCAGCCCTACCACGCTCCATAATACTGTCATGCAACAACAATGCTATCACCTTCCATCAGCATGCTACTCTAGAATTTCCAAAATATTTTCATATGCGTTATCTGTTCCCAGGACACTTCTATAAGCAAGGACACCATCCTTCTGGCTTTGATCTAATATTGCTATAGCACTTCATCTGTTCAATGTTTGCTGCCAATTCCATAGACTTGATTTCTTGGTCTGCAGTCTCACTGGCCACATTCTAGGCCACAGGGTTTGATTATCTCATTTCAAAAAGGATCCTGGGAGTTGTTACATTTCATAAGCTATAGATTGTTACAGAAAGAAGGGAACAATCCCATCTACTATAACATTCTAGTTTACTGGAGCAGTTAGACATAACTAAGCTTATAAAGCTAATGAATGGCAGACACCAGACTAAAATTTATATTTTTCTAAGACATAGCATGTAAATGTAAAAGTGTTAACAATATCAATCAGACACTAATATTAAATCTAATGTGAAAAATAAAGAACTAAAAATGTTCAAACTATGATTTTAAATGATCATTTTCTTACAGAAAAAAATTACACATATATAGCTCGCAGAATGAGGCCAGAAACTCAGGCGTCTAAGCAAGGCTATGATATGCTACGGACAATCACACCTGAGAGAAATACAAGAGGCATCAAAAGCCTTTGTGTCCATCAAGGTTGAGTTTTCCCACATAAAGAAAACAAATTACTTTATGCCTATATTTTTTAGACTTCAGCATTGTTAGTCTATTTTACAGTTGAGACACCAGGGAACTGAATAACAAGAAAGTGATAGGTCACAGTGACAGATTGAAAATTTAAAATTCTTTCTAAAAAAAAGCTAAACCCAACTAATACCCAATAGAGTATTTGCTTTAATAATAACTAAAAATTGCCTTCTTGTAAAAGTATCTTAAAATTCACAGGACAAAGGAAATTTTTGAACAGAAGAAAGGTAAAGAGAATACAGAAAAAAACAGTTCATGTGACTTCCCTTGAAGGTGTAAAAAGGGTCAATTATAATCTTTTCTTGGTACTCAATTCAGGAATTAATTTTGCAGTTGTTGATTTTTTATTATCACAGAATTTGAACTTTGAAAAATCATTATACTATATTGCACTAATTATTTAGATTAAATGTGGCTCACCTCTTGGGGATTAAAATTAGCAAAATGATCTCAACTCCTCAGATGAAAAAGAGTATTATCAAAACAATCAGCAAGAAATTTGTTTTTGCTTGTTTTTAATTGGGCAAATGTTTACTTTAGAAAAAATAAATAGAGACACTTTGAAGAAAATATAAAATTGACTATAATCTCATCAAGAAATAATAAATACAATTATACTGTTTGTAAAACACTCACCATGTACTATTATGCTAAAGTATTTTTTATATGTTGACTCATTTAATTCTCATAACAAAGCTTTGAAGCACAGACTCAAATTTTACAGCCTCCATTTCACAGAAGAGAAACTGAGTCGCAGAAAAATTAAAATGACTTGCTCCAAATTACAGAGCTACTAAGTGGCAGTCAGGCTTCAAGCTCACACATTTTGGTTTTTGGTTAGTGATTGCTACCCACTATTCTCTATTGCTGGAAACTGGTTTCTACACCACATAGATCATAAACGTTAAGGAAGTAAATGGCTTCATGGAATGTAGACTCACGTGTAAAATATTGTACAAGCTGTGCAAGGGACAAATTTCAGGCAGACTTATAACCTGAAAATACCTTCTTTGTACTTTAACATTTTCATTTCATAACACTGTCTACCAAATTAACCAGCTATCAGAAAAAAAAAATTCAAAATGAATTTTACTGTATGAGGAAAAGTATGTCCTGAAAATGAGTTCGGGAGAAAGTATAATGATACCATTATGGTTGGATTTGATATTGAATTGTCTTACTTCCATCAATTCAATACGTACTTCCACACTCAAAGGAGTTTGATCAATACTGATTAAAATTCAAGTTGAACAAAATAGGAGTTTTATGTAATTTATTATACACACTCTCATATCCTAAGACAAAATCAGTGGAGATCTAGCTACAAAATTAACGAGTTCATTTTTGAAGCTGACACATGGGAACTTTATCAGAATAAGAGGTAGCTTTATTTTACTCACCTTGCTCACTACTGTCACTTTAGTACTTTAGTAGAGCTACCAGTGAAACTTTTTTTTTTTTTTACTTCAGATATGTCAATTCAATCCTTACCACAAAGTGATTCAAGTAGGAAACACTAGATGTGAACAAATTTCAAAGTTAAAAATGCATTTCGAACACATCTTGATTTCTAGATTTGAAGACAGTGTTTCAGTATTTAATAGAAACTATTAAATAGCTCTTTTATGGATAATACATATAGGGTAATTCTATCAAGCCATAATTAAAGACAACTATTTCTAAAATCACTACACAGCAACATGTTCAGTTCACATTCTGTATTTTCAATTACAGATGATCACTCAATCCTCCCCCCCACCCCATGTACATATAAGATCAAGTGTTTGCATTATTAGGTGACAGAAAACTGGAGATTCATAGTCCTGCTTTTATAGTATTTAACAACGAGAGGTAGTCCTGGAGATCATCTAGCTGTGGCAGAGGCAGGCTTGCTGTTTATGTGACCCAGTTCTGCATCCTCCTGGGTATGCAGACCACAGTCACGGTCATTGCATGTGACTGAATTCTAACCAGAGGATTGCAAGTGATTATGATAAGCTCACGTTCAAGGTCTGGCCCATAAAAAATCCCCCACACATAACTTTCTATGCTTTCTTTCCATACCAGCTGAGTGGAATGAAGAAGACACCTTGTCAGTTACACTCTGGAGCTGGATTCTACAGCCCACAAAAGCCCATTCTTAAATATTCGATGACGTTTTTGAGCCAGTTGTTAAATTGTTGGCAGTTTGAAATTTACCATGGTGAGAGTATTTACACCAAAGCAATCAGTAAATGCTACACATTAGGGCTGGCTTTTTTCTTCTTCTTCTTCTTCTTCTTTTGTGGAGACATCGTTTACTAGCATATGACTGCCATTAGAATGGTTCTGTAATCCACAGGTGGAAGATGACACAGCCACAATCTAAAAGGAACTTAGCCTCTTGTTCACGACTGGAAAAAAAGCCACCTGACCAGAAATACCTGTATTAGACTGTTATAAGAGTGAGAAACAGGGTGCCCAGATTTGCTGTGGACAGTCTCTGTGCTCACTTTCCCAGTCTAATTAATAGCATCCCCTTTCACTCACACAAGTGTCTTAATTTGAATAATAGTCACTCCAGCAAGATAAAAACTTTTAAAAATTTCTTGAATTAAGCCACTGAAAATTTGACGCTTATCTGTCACAGTCTTTGTAATTAATACCTTAACTAATACAATAGTTTAATCCCTTTGTTGTACAATAAAGACACTGATATTTGATCTTCATAGTAATCTTATGAAGAAAAGTAGTTATCTGATATACATGGACACTTTCACATATTTGTAAAATAAGGCAGACAGAGTAAACTTGCCAAATTTGATAGAGGCAGAAGATTATAGATTCTCTTGACTTGGAATCTAGGGCTATTGACAATAGCTATCTCTAAATTCCCAATAGTTTTTTGAACATAATGTGTGACTTAGATACCATGATACATTTCTATTTAGGAAACTATTTCCGTTTGTACTTTCTCAGCACATAGCAATTACAGAGAGGATAAGATGGTCCAGATGCATCCTGGGTGACCATATAAAATTTGTTTAATGGAGTTGTTATATCTCCTGGGGGCATTTTGTTTCTCAGTCATTTTGTTTTTGCTGCTTCAAAATGTTAACAAATTAAAATCATTTGGTTTGACATGAAATCCAACATCCCAAAGTTTTTTGCCTCTGGCAAGTATAATATAGAAAGGCCTATGACTAGAATAAACAGCGCTGTATCTAAAATCAATCCGAATTATAGTTAAATTGACTTTGGGCATGCAAACTCATGCCTGGATATAAACATAAAACCTACACCAGTGCCCTTTCGTAAAAGCCTCTGGATGCGAGAGGCTGGTTGAACACTGGTTAAACAACAGAGTTTCTGTTGTCCATGTTAGTTTCTGGATTATTTCCACTGATTGGTTATGTCCAAACTCCTATGCCTTAATGTCATTATCTTACAGCCATTCAGTCAAAATCCTCAACAATCTGTTACCATTCTAAATTTTTTAATTTTAATTAACATTTAAACCAAATGTGTGCTTTTCATGTTATGTAATTTGGTCCTCATAGGAAACATATGAAGCAGATGTGGTTAGTATCACCATTAAGGAAACTGAGGTTCAGCAAAGGTAAGTAAAATATCTACAATCTTTTTTACGCTCTTGGTTATTACCATTATTAAAATGTACTGATAAATTATATCTTCAATTTAGAAAACAACAGAAACCCTAACTTCAAAACTTCTCTGAAAACAGAGAAGCAAAACTCTTATTTTTTTTTAATGAGACCTCAGAAATTTAGGTCCTAGACAAGAATATTAGAAATAAACCTCACTGATGAATATAAATGCAAAAATTCTAAATAACATATTAGCAATCTAAATCTAACAATGTCTGATATGTCCTTAAACACAGTAAGGATTATTTCAGAAATATAAGAATTGTTTAATTTCAGAGTATTTAATAATATAATCTGTTTAAGCACATTAATGGAAGATAAAAAAACCATGATCATATCAGTAGTTTCAGAAAAATTTTGATAAAAAATTTTTATTTTGATTTTATTATCATTCAAATTAAGACACTCCTGTGGGTGAAAGGGGGTGCTATTAATTAGACTGGGGAAGTGGGAACAAATACTGTCCAAAGCAAACCATGGCACCCTATTTCTCACTGGCATAACAATCTAATACAGGTCAACAAAATGATGACAGAAACATTATTATGAACTATACAAACAACCAAAAACCTATCAAATAACAAATAATTCTTAGCAAACCAGAATAGTAGAGGATTTACCCAGCATTATGAAAGATGTTTACCCCAAAACTCTAGCATATAATATAGTATTTCACACCCCCAACATTACAAGTCAGATAACAAGAATCAGAGAGTATGTGGAAAAATCAGAATTCTCAAACACTGACAATAAAATCACTATGGAAAGCAGTTTACCAATGTCTAATGAACTTCAAAATATACTTACACTAGGATCCACCAATATTAGTTCTAGATATGTATTTGACAATCCGTCATATGGGCCCAAGGATGTAAAGGATATATGCATGATTTCTAATAAAAAATACTGGGGGGGGGGGGGGGTGAAAATCCAAAGGTAGTGGAGAGGTATATTATGATATATTCTTATAATATATTACTATTCAATAAATTATTTTGATTATAGTTATCTACAAGAATAAATCTCTAATACATACATTTAAGTGAAAAGATTAAGTTCCGTTCCTCCAAAAATCAAACTACTGAAAGACATTCACAGTATAATGAAATATTATATAAAATATAAAAACAATGTGGACACAAAACATATAGTCAAAACATTAAAAACTGGACCAAAAATATATAAACCAACTTCAAAGTAGTAACTACTTAGTAGAGATATCCTTGGCATCTCATAAGATAGAGATAGGGACGTCAGGAGAATGTTTTGGAGAAGATAATATACCTTCCTTATTCAAAGAGGAGTTAATTAGACACAAGGTTGGTACAGACATGTCCATGGAGAGAGTATCCCAGGTGAATGGAAAAGAATGAGAAAGATCTCAGAGACATAAACCATACAATATTCTCAGGAAATTCAAAGAAAGTCAATGAAAGGAAAGTAGGAAAGAACAGAAAGTACCAGCTCTGAGAGCTGGCTAAAGCAGAGTTCCTTTTTTACCCCCCAGTTCTATTGAGGTATAACTGACAAAACACATTGTGTAAATTTAAGGTGTACAATGTGATGACTTGATATACCTATGTATTGTGAAGTGATTACCACAGTAAATTTAAGTAGCAAGTTTCTGAAAAAACAATAGTAACTACTATTAGAGACGGAGGCATTGGAGGGTCTAACTCTACTTGTGATGTTTTATATTATCTAAAAAAAAAAAAAATCTTAAGTGAAAGTTACAAAATAACAGTATTAATTCTTGATAGAGAATTTTTACATAAAATAATAAAATAAATTTTGTGCTATGAGTGACCATAAGCATTAGCTAAGTCCCTTGTTTTTAAGATATGGTGAAGACAATCGAGATAGTCGATGGACTGTAAGATCAGAGACACAGATAATAGCAGAACTAGAGAAAGGAAACCATGTTTCCTGACTCCAGTTCAGTGTTCTTCCCATGGATTACACTGACTTTAATCAGAAAGATTGTGTGTGGTATTTTCATTTGATTTAACAAAAATATTTTTACATCTACTCATATTTTATTTTTCCTTCTGATAAAGTTTCCTGACATATCTCTTCTTCATTTGTTTCATTCTTCCCTATAATAAGTTTTTTGCACGTCTGGCTTTCCCACTGTGAGAGTTTCTAGTTGTCAGAGGCATATCTTGGTCATCTTTTTATTTCCATTCATCATAGTGTCTTGTGCACAAAAAACATTTAATGTGTGCTTTACGAATTGAATGCACTGGTTTATTCTTTCAAAAATTTGAGCAAATATGTTTTAAATATTTGTTTTATGTCATGCACTGTGGCATGCACTGGACTAATTGTCATCATAAAATAGATGAAGATTTTAATATTAAACTGAACATAGGCTCTAAAGAGTTAAATGTTCTTCTGTGACATGCGTCTTGAAGTTTCTGTGACTATCTCTAACCCATTTTGATAGGAATAATTTTAAACACATGAGAGCAGTAGATAATGCTGGGCTTTTTAGTTAGAGTGACGAGCTAAATCTAAAGAGAAGCCAAGTATTCACATGATTACCCCTCAAATAATCAATTTATTTTTGCTGATTTTACAGCATGAAAGAGTTCAGAGCAGCAGAGAAAAACTGATCAATACTAATAAAGATGTTAAAAAAAATAAAAAGAATGATGTGTAAACTCCACAAATAAAAAAAATTAAAAAAAAAAGAAATCCTTCATGCCTTTTCTTCCAACAGCTCCTTTAAAAATAGTTATAAGGTATATAAAAATAAGATACCAACAGCACTTAAACCCCTACCTTAAGTTTTTTTTTTTCCATGAGACTTTTCTGGGTAAGAAGAAGTAAGCACATTTCATCCTGTCTCTCCCATGAAATACAGTTATGAAAACTGGACAGAATGCACAGAACAGCTATTTAAGATATGTGGAATTAAATAATAGTAGAATGGGAAGAAAATGAGAATTCGAAGTACTATCAAACTATTGGTTAGTGTCTTTTTTTTTCTTTAATATCCATGATCTCAACTGAACACACCCCAAAAAGACAGAAAGAGCTCCAGAAGTTCTCTACTTCTGGCTCAAACAGAGACAAAGTACCTCTTAATGGTCAAAACAAATGAGTGAAACACCTCCAGTTTTCTTTTCTTTTTCTCCATTCTCACACTCCAGCCCCAAACCAATCTGGCAATGGTGGCACCAACAGTGGCAGAAACAGGACCCTATGGAGGCTAAAATTCTGAGCAAGTGTGACCTTCCTTTATAGGAAAAGCTGTCTTCCAAAGAGAATGGGACAAAACTCCATTGCCTTTTGGAGGCAATATCTCTGTCTCAGGTGCAGAGACAACCATGGGAAATGTGTGGCATATGAGGGTAAATAAACTTCCAGCTTTCTGGCTGGAGCACAGAAAAGCAGAGGCTCAAAGAATCATAAAGTATGAAGAGGAAGAAAAAGAGAAAGGGATTCATGAACGTGACTCCATAGCACTGTTTATAAATTTTCAGCCGTACTCCCAAGCTGAACATGCATGGATCATATCTTAAAAACACTCCATAATCTTTGAGAACTGAACAATGGGACAGATCACCACCACCACAGGTCCCAGACTAGCCAATGAGTGGTCCACTCATGGAACAGATATACTTAACATTGCAAAACCTTTGAAAGTAGAAGTGACATTGAAACCACACCACACAAAAGAATAGTCAAAATCTGTGGCCTGAACCTAAATAGGTCAACTGCCTGCTGAAAGATAACAATAAATTTAAAGGTAATATTCCCTGTAGGATTTAAATAAGACCTAGAGTTTCATAAAACAATATCCAAAATGTTCAGGAGACAACCTAAAATTACTTGGCAAACAAATAATAGATGGCAACACTAACAATACACAGATGCTGGAATTATCTGAAGAATTTAAAGTAGCTATTACAGATATGCTTCAATATTTTAGAGTGAATGCTCTTCAAACAAAAAAATATAGAAATCTCAGCAAAGAAAGAAACTATAAAGAAGAATCAAAAAATTTTAAGAACTGCAAAAAATAAATATTGAATTTTTTTAATGGTCAAGTGCAATAGCAATAATTGAGATGTAGAGAAAAGAGTTTGTGAACTAGAAGATAGGTCAATAAAAATTATTCATTCAGAACAAATGAAAGGAAACCAATCAAAAAGAATGATCCTGTGAAACAGTAACAGAAAGCCTACTATCCATATCATTGTAGTCTAAGATAGAAAGAAAAAAACGTGCAGTGCAGGAAAAAAATTTGAGGAAATAATGAGTGAAAACTTCACAATTCAGTGAAAGATGTGAACCTACTGATTTAAGTAGAGTGAATCCCAAAATGGATAAATGCAAAGTAATCCATACACAAACACATAATAAAACTGCTGAAAACTAAAGACAAAGGAAAAAAAATCATGAAGGCAATTTTTTCTTAAAATGACATATTATCTAGAGGGGAACAATGATTCAAATGGCTTTGGATTTCTTGTAAGAAACTATACAGCCAAAAGGAAAAGGAACAGTATTTTTGAAGTGCTAAAAGAAAAGAACTATCAACCAAGAATTCCCTATCCAGCAAAAATATTTCCAGAGATAAAAGTAAAATAAAGACATTCTCAGATGAAAGAAACTTAGAGAATTCACTGTCAGTATACTCTCTAAAAGAATTGCTAAAGGTAATTTTTCAAACAATTGAATGATAGCAGAAGGAAACTGGGAACATCAAGAATGAAGGAGGAACAGAAGAAACAGCTAACATTTGCTAAACAGAATTGAATATTCTTATTTTAGGTTTTACAAACTGTGTTTGCTGGTTAAAAGCACCATGTATAACATTGTCTAATAAGATTTTCAAGATATAAAAGATAACTGCAATATAGAAGAACGATAGTTAAGGGACACAAAAAGTAGAAGTTTTCTACATTGCATATTAAATGACAAAATATTGGTCAAACAGACCGAAATTTTAATATGTGGTAATTTCTAGAATAAAACACTAAAAATACAAAGAGAAAGAGTACAAAAACAAAAATTCTAGATGCAAGCTAAAATTGAATATTAAAATGTATCCAAATAAATAAAAAGAAGGCAGAAAGGGGGAAAACAAAAGAACTGAAAAGAGATTAAACAAACAAAAAACAAATTAAAAATGGAAGACTTTGAAATATGCCAACAATTATATTAAATATAATTTGGAATATCATTTAAATATAGAGATTGTCATAATCAATTTTAAAATGACCAAAAGGAAAACTTTCACATAGTGACTATATGAAAGTTAGATAAGTAGACTTCAGAGCAAAGAAAATGACCAGGGATAAAAATGGACATAATATCATGATAAAAGTCAATTCACAAAAGAGACAAATTTTTAAACGTGTATGCAAACAACAACAGTTTCAAAATACATGCTATAAAAACTGACAGAACTGAAAGGAGGAATGATAAATTCATGATTGTCGAAGATTTCAATATTTCTCTCCCAGTAATCAAGAGAAATAGTAGGAAAATATCAGTAAAGGCACAGAAGAACTGAACAGTACTATGAATCAACTGGGTCTGACTGATATTTATATAACATTCTGTACAAAGGCAGAATATACATTCTTTTTAAGTGACGATAGAAAAGTTACCTAGATAGATAATAATCTTGGTCAAAAAACAGTCTTACTAAATTTATAATTTAAATCATACAAAGTATTTTCTCTGGCCATAGTTGATTTAGATTGGAAATAAAAATACAAAGATAAAAGGGAAATACACAAAAATATGAAAATTAAACTACACACTTCTAAATAACCCATGGGTCAAGGAAGTTTCAAGGGAAGTGATAACATACTTTGAACTGAGTAAAAATGAATATACAACTTATCAAATTTATGGGCTGCAGCTAAAGCAATGCTAGGGAAAAAAGTATACATAAAATTCTTATAGTAGAAAGGAAGTCTCATGTCAGTAATATAAGATTCTATGTTTAAAAGAACAGCAAAACATACCCAAAGTAGGCAGAAGAAAGAAAATAAAGATAAGAGCAAAACTCAATAAACAAAGAAAATCAATGGACTCAAAGGCTGGTTATTTGAAAATATCAATAAAATTGATAAATCTATAGCAATATTGATGAAGAAAAAGGAAGACAAAAATTATCAGCATCAGAAATGAAAGATGGGATACCAATACACGTCCTGCAGACATTAGACAGTTAATAGGGAATACTACCATCAATTCTTTGCATGTAAATTCAACAACATAGAATAGACCAACTAATTCATCAAAAGCCACAAATTCCAAAACTCACACATGAAATAGGTAACAAACAGTATTTCAACTGTTAAAGAGATTGAATTTGTAGTTTAAAATCTTCTGAAAAAGAAATCTCCAGGCCCAGATGATCTTACTGGTAAATTCGGCCAAACATTTAAAAAATTCACACCAGTTCTACACAACCTCTTTCATAAAATAGAAGAGGGAACACCATATGAGATCTGGACTTCTCTGATTCTAAAACTAGACAAAGACAATAAAAAAAAATCCTACAACACATTATTTCACAATATAGAGAAACTCTTCAAAAAGTTCTGCAAAACGAACCTCTTCAAAAATTATCAGCAAATAAAGGAACTTCTCTAAGAGAAAAAGAAAAGGCCACTACTAGAAACAAGAAAAGTACAAATGGAAAAGCTTACCAGTAAAGGCAAACATGAAGTAAAGGTAGGAAATCATCTGCACACAAATATGATATCAAAACCAGCAATTGTGAAGAGAGCACAAATGCAGGATATTGGAAAGGCATTTGAAATTAAAAGACCAGCAACTTACAACAATCTTGTTCATATATAGACGGCTATATCAAAACCTCATGGTAACCACAAACCAAAAATCTGCAACAGATATAAACAAAAAGAAAAAGGAATTGAAATACAACACTAAAGTTAGTCATCATATTACAAGAGAAAAGAACAAAAGAGGAAGGGAAGAAAAAAGACCTACAAAAACAAATCCAAAACAATTAAGAAAATGGTAATAGCAACATACATATCGATAATTATCTTAAATGTAAATGGATTAAATGTTTCAACCAAAAGATATAGACTGACTGAGCAGATACACAAACAAGACCCATACATATGCTGTCTACAAGAGACCCACTTCAGATCTAGGGACACATACAGACTGAAAGTGAGGGGATTCAAAAAGGTATTCCATGCAAATGAAAATCAAAAGAAAGCTGCAATAGCAATACTCATATTAGACAAAAATGAACTTTAAGATAAAGACTGTCATAAGAGACAAAGAAGGGCACTACATAATGATCAAGGGATCAAACCAAGAAGAAGATATAACAGTTGTAAATATATATGCACCCAACATAGGAGCACCCCAATATATAAGGCAAATACTAACAGCCATAAAAGGAGAAATTGACGGTAACACAATAATAGTGGGGGACTTTAACACCCCATTTTCATCAGTGGACAGATCATCCAGACAGAAGATCAATAAGGAAACACAGGCCTTAAATGACACAGTAGACCAGGTGGACTTAATTGATATTTATAGAGTATTCCATCCAAAAGCAGCCAAACACACATTCTTCTCAAGTGCACATGGAACTTTCTCCAGGATTGATCACACGCTGGGCCACAAAGTGAGCCTCGGTAAATTTAAGAAAATTAAAATCATATCAAGCATCTTTTCTGATCACAATGTTATGAGATTAGAAATCGATTACAGGGGGAAAAAAACTGTAAAAAACACAAACACGTGGAGACTAAACAATATGCAACAAAACAACCAATGGATCACTGAAGAAGTCAGAGAAGATCAAAAAATTATCTAGAGAAAAATGACAATGAAAGCACTACAATCCAAAACCTATGGGACGTGACAAAAGCAGTTCTGAGAGAGAAGTTTATAGCAATACAATCTTACCTCAGCAAACAAGAAAAATCACAAATAAACAACCTAAACTTACACCTAAAGGAATTAGAGAAAGAAGAACAAACAAAACCCAAAGTTAGCAGAAGGAAAGAAATCATAGATCAGAGCAGAAATCAGTGAAAATAGAGATGAAGAAAACAATAGCAAAGACCAACGAAACTAAAAGCTGGTTTTTTGAAAAGATAAACAAAATTGAAAACCTTTAGGCAGACTCATCAAGAAAAAAAGGGAGAAGATTCAAATCAATAAATGAAAAAGGAGACATTACAGCAGACACCACAGAAATACAAAGTATCATAAGAGACTACTATAAGCAACTATATGCCAAAAAAATAGACAACCTGGAAGAAATGTACAAATTCTTCTTAGAATTCTTAGAAGTACAACCTTCCAAGACTGAACCAGGAAGAAATAGAAAATATGAACAGAGCAATCACAAGTACTGAATTTGAAACTGTGATTTAAAAACTCCCAACAAACAAAAGCCCAGGACCAGATGGCTTCACAGGTGAATTCTATCAAACATTTAGAGAAGAGTCAACACCTATCCTTCTGAAACTATTCCAAAAAACTGCAGAGGAATACTCCCAAACTCATTCTATGAGACTACCATTACTCTGATACCAAAACCAGACAAAGATACCACAGAAAAAGAAAATTACAGGCCAATATCACTGATGAATATAGATGCAAAAATCCTCAACAAAATACTAGCAAACAGAATCCAACAACACATTAAAAGGATCATACACAGTGATCAAGGGGGATTTATCTCAGGGATGCAAGATTTTTCAGTATCTGCATATCAATCAGTGTGATACACCACATCAACAAATTGAAGAATAAAAACCATAGATCATCTCAATAGATACAGAGAAAGCTTCTGAAAATGTTCAACACCATGTATGATAAAAAATCTCCAGGAAGTGGGAACATACCTCAACATAATAAAGGCCATCTACAACAAACCTTAGCTAACATCATACTCAATGGTGAAAAGCTTCAAGCATTTCCTCTGAGATCAGGAACAAAACAAGGATGTCCACTTCCACCACTTTTATTCAATATAGTTTTGGAAGTCTTAGCCATGGCAATCAGAGAAGAAATAAAAGGAATTCAACTTGGAAAAGAAGTAAAACTATCCCTGTTTGCAGATGACATGATACTATACATAGAAAATACCAAAGATGCTACCAGAAAACTATTAGACCTCGTCAGTGATTAAGTTGCAGGATACAAAATTAATACACAGCAATCTTTTGCATTTCTATACACTAACAATGAAAGATCAGAAAGAGAAATTAAAGAAACAATCCCATTTAGCATCACATCAAAAAGAAAAAAATACCTAGGAATAAACCTACCTAAGGAGACAAAATACCTGTACTCTGAAAACTATAAGACCCTGATGAAAGAAATTGAAGATGACACAAACAGATGGAAAGATATACCCTGTTCTTGGATTGGAAGAATCAATATTGCCAAAATGACTATACTACCCATGGCAATCTACAGGTTCAATGCAATCCCTATCAAATTACCAATGGCATTTTTCACAGAACTAGAACAAATAATCTTAAAATTTGTATAGAGACACAAAAGACTCCAAATAGCCAAAGCAATCTTGGGAAAGAAAAACAGAGCTGGAGGAATCAGGCTCCCTGACTTCAGACTACAGTACAAAGCTACAGTCATTAAAACAGTATGGTACTGGCACAGAAACAGAAATACAGATCAATGGAACAGGACAGAAAGTCCAGAAATAAACCCACAAACCTATGGTCAATTAATCTATGACAAAGGAGGCAAGACTATACAATAGAGAAAAGATAGTCTCTTCATTAAATGGTGCTGGGAAAACTGGACAGCTATATGTGAAAAAAAAATGAAATTGGAACATTCTTTAACACCATACACAAAAATAAATTCAACATGGATTAAAGACCTAAGTGTTAGAACTGGATACTATAAAACTCTTAGAGGAAAACATAGGCAGAACACTCTTTGACATAAATCACAGCAATATCTTTTCTGATCCACCTCCTAGAGTAATGGAAATAAAAACAAAAATTAAAAAATGGGACCTAATTAAACTCAAAAGCTTTTGCATAGCAAAGGAAACCATAAATAAAACAAAGAGACAACCCACAGAATGGGAGAAAATGTTTGCAAAAATTTCAACCGACAAGGGATTAGCCTCCAAAATTTATAAACAGCTCATGTGGCTCAATATCAAAAAAACAACACAATCCAAAAATGGGCAGAAGATCTAAATAGACATTTCTCCAAAGAAGACATCCAGATGGCCAAGAGGCACAAGAAAAGATGCTCACCATCGCTAATTACTAGAGGAATACAAATCAAAACTACAATGAGGTATCACCTCACAAGGGTCAGAATGAACATCATCAAAAAAGTCTACAAACAATAAATGCTGGAGAGGGTATGCAGAAAAGGGAACCCTCCTACACGGTTGCTGGGAATGTAAATTGGTGCCGCCACTATAGAAAACGGTATGGAAGTTCCTAAAAAACTAAAAATAGAGCTAACATATGATCCAGCAATTCCACTCCTGGACATATATCTGGAAAAGATGAAAACTCTAATTCAAAAAGATATATGCATCCCAATGTTCATAATGGCATTATGTACAATAGCCAAGACATGAAAGCAACCTAAGTGTTCAATGTCATATGAATGGATAAAGAAGATGTGGTATATATACACAATGGAATACTACTCAGCATCAACAAAATGAAATAATGCCATTTGTAGCAACATGGATGGACCTAGAGATTATCATACTAGATGAAGTAAGTCAGACAGAGAAAGACAAATGTTATATGATATCACTTATATGTGAAATCTAAAAATATGATACAAATGTACTTATTTATAAAACAGAAGTAGACTCGTAGACATAGAAAACAAACATGGTTACCAAAGGGGAAGGGGGGAGGGATAAATTAGGAGCTTGGGATTAACATATACATACTACTATATATAAAAAAGATAAGCCACAAATATCTACTGTATAGCACAGGGAAGTATATTCAATATCTTATAATAACCTACAATGGAAAAGGATCTGAAAAAAAATATATATATATATAACAGAATCAGTTTACTGTACATCTGAAACACTGTACATCAACTACACTTCAATTTTAAAAAAAAGAATAAGCAGCAAGACGGTCTTTTAAAGGTTAGTTTGCTTAAAACCCTTTCACATATATGATAAAGTTTGCTCTTAAAATAGCTCAAGAGTATAAAAACTGCAATATCTCCCATGATCCGCATGATCCACAGTTGGTTAGTAAGAGAAGAGAATCCAATTCTGGATCACTCCAAGTTCAATTACTTTTCTCTCAAATCATCAAAATGAATCTTACATAGTGGTAGAGAATGTGACCAGGTGATATGATTTCAAGTCCTTTTCATTGCCCAAATTCACCATTTTTTACTGGCTTCTGAAATGTCACTGGCAAGAACTTTCTTCTCTTAACCTAAATCTTTGACTCTATTTGATATGAGTGCCTGCAATGTAAACAACATTTTAAGCCATCATAAGTAATTCACATCTTAGTGACAAGGAAAGATCTGAGACCAATGCCAATGAGAAAATGGATTTTATATATTATTTACGTATTATCTAGTGGGGCATACATTTTTAAAAATTTCTTTTAACACTTTTTTTAAAATTTTTATTTATTTATGGCTGCATTGGGTCTTCATTGCTGTGTGCAGGCTTTCTCTAGTTGCAGCAAGTGGGGGCTACTCTTCATTGCGGTGCATGAGCTTCTCATTGCAGTGGCTTTTCTTTTTGTGGAGCATGGGCTCTAGGCACTCAGGCTTCAGTAGTTGTGGCACATGGGCTCAGTAGTTGTGGCTCGCGGGCTCTAGAGCACAGGCTCAGTAGTTGTGGCACACGGGCTTAGTTGCTCTGCGGCATGTGGGATCTTCCTGGACCAGGGCTCGAACCCGTGTCCCCTGCATTGGCAGGTGGATTCTTAATCACTGTGTCACCAGGGAAGTCCCAAGTGTGACATACATTTGCATCAGCCTAATCAATGCATTTACTCCTGTAACAAATTTACATGAAAATCTAAGATATAAAGAAAAGACTTCTGATAAGTGTGGAAAATGAGCAAAGGGAGTTAGTTTTATGTTTCAATAATTTAATGTCATCAAATTCTGAAAACCTGATGTATTATCTCTGCAACAGGGTTATAATTACCAGGTTATTAGTTACTCTTATAAATGGAAAATTTTAAATAACAGCTGAAAGTTCAGATGGTATTGATCACTTTTGAGCAATCAAAAGGAAAAGGTCATATGATATGACTGTAATGATGACAGACAGTGCTAACTTCCCATTTTTGCCAGGGTTGTTCCCTTTCTTTTCATCTCTATAATCAAGGCTGCAGTTACACAGCTTGGTGTTCATTGGGTTACTCTGAGCATTAAATAACTAAAGTTCTCAATAAAATGCCAGCTATAGGAAATGGTAAAAGTACTAATTTATAATCAGATATTAATATGTCAAAATGCATGTTGTAATAATGAAAAATTACTAAACATAGCAAAGCCAAGGAACTAAAGTGGGAGAGGTAGAACGTTTAAAAATCCTTAAAATAAAAAAAAGGAAAAAAAAAAAGCCCAGAACTAGTGGCATAAATAGACATCAGATAGTTGATGGTAGATGTAAGTCCTTATTACAGCAATTGTATTAAATGTAAAATAACTAAATAGTTGAATTAATAGACAATGATTATCAAACTAGGTTTTTAAAAAGTCCCTCCATCGTACTTTGGAGTTCTGCAGAAGCAGAAACTGTGCTGAGGAACCAACTGCAAGTAGTTTATTGGAAGATGCAGGGAACATGAGTAGGAGAGGAAGATGTGATATAGGGAAGGCAAGGCAGCCTTTAAAGTGGATGCTATTAAGCCAGCTACAAAAGGACATGATTGGTGCTTAATCCAGTGAGGAAATCCTAGAATGTAGTGCAAAATGCATAACCTTGCCACAGGTCAAGGGAGCTGAAGTATTCATACTCCCACACCTGTCAGTCATTGGCTAAAGACTGCCTCTGGGGAGTGTTAACTCTCAGGTACTTCCTGACACCTGTGTCTATGGACAAAGAGGATGCTGCAGCCTAAGGGTAGCCCTCAAAAAAAGATGCAAGTGCTGGCTGTTGGAAGATAGGCTGGCATGCACAGAAATGGTAGAGTGATCCAAGGGAACATGGATGGAGCATATATAGCATCTGCTATAACAACTACAATACATGCATCTTACCTCTTAGGATACAAAATGGTTGAAAGCAGAAGGTTGAAAAAACCTCTCTCTCAGAGAAACAATGAGAAGGAAGCTGTTGTGGCTATATAGCTGTATTAATATCAGATAAAATAGAATTTAAAGCAAGAAGAACTACCAGAGAAAAGAAGACTATTTCATAACAATAAAAAAAAGTCTACTGGAGGATACAACAATTCTAAATTTATATGCTTCCAGTTACACAGCTTCACAATATATAAAGTAATTTAGGACAACAGGAGAAAATATACAAATCACTGCCAGAGGTTTTAACAACTCTTTTAGTAGCTAATAGAACCAACAGATAAAAAACACAGAATATTTGAATAATATAATTAAAAAATTTGAGGTAAGTGACACACATATAACATGACACCAAATAACTACAGAGTCTATAATCATTTCATGTAGAAACAAAATATATTTAAAAATTCTTTACATGGCTGGCCTTAAAGAAAGTCTCATTAAATCTCAAAAGTCATATACAGTATGTTCGCTGAACACAGTGGAATTAATTTAAAAACTAATAAAAATAACTAGAAAAAAATCTTAAATGTTCTAAATATGAATCCTCTTTCAAAAAGTTGATAGATCAAAGAAATCACAATAAAAATTAGAAAATATTTGGCTAAAATAGTCATAAAAATATGGCATATGGAAATATGTGAGAAACAAACTCATGGGAAGTGGTTATAGCCTTAAAGTATATATTAAAAATGAAGAAATGCTAAAAATCAAGAAGCCATCACAAGGATATAGAAAAGGAATAGCAAATAAAATCTAAAGGAAATAGAAGGAAGGAAATAAAGAGCAGAAATTAATGAAATAAGAAAACACCCAATCAAGAAGACCAGCAAAGGCATTTCCAAAAGCCCATTTGAAGTTGGTGGTTATAAATATAATGTCAGTGTGAATGTATATTTTCCATTAAATCCAGTTTCTCAACTGCAGGTAATGAGCAAATGAAAAGTTGTCTTTACCTAATGTTACTGTTTTTCAAAAAAAGAACTGAAAGATGAGAATGATAAGGAGACAGGAGATGGTATATGAAAGGGAGTTCTGGTACTGAGACCATTATAGCTAAAGCAGGTAAGAATAATATAAAGAAATGGAGGGGGTGGTAAAGGATGTAATTAATATCAATGGATTGAATGAAGATGGTGGTGTGAACGTGGAGGGGCTTCAAACTGAGTCATGAATGGAATGGAGTAGTTTTTACTGATGTTGTTTTTTGTGTCATGACTGGGAATACACCGAGTCACAGTGAAAGGCTTTGATGGCTCAGAGAAAAGGTATGAGATTTGGCCAAAAGTACAGAATACTTAGAATTATAAAGAGTTAAATGTTCATAAGGAAATCATCACTTCCATAATCACTGTAACTTCAGCCATGAATTGTACAAGGTAAAAATCTCAGATAACACTGAAAAAGAATATATATGTATATATGTGTATATATTTACATAAATGAATCACTTTGCTATATACCAGAAACTAACACAACATTGTAAGCCAACTATACTTTAATAAAAAAAAGGCAAAAATAAAATCTCAGATAACACAGACATCCTTTATATTTACTCCCCCAACCCTTTTACATATATCCTAAGGATTTTATGGGACATATCTGTGGCTTCTTCCAAATGTATATTAGCAGTGCCCCTTTCAAGTAGTCTTTATGAAATCTTCTAACTTAATGACTGACTACCAGGTTCCCTTTCCCTTCTCTGTATAGCTTCTCAGTGTCTCTTTTTCTATACCTGAAAGTTCATGAGCATGATTTGCTTTCATTTTTAAAAAGGCTTACTAAAAATTACTGAATAAGACTTCAAAATAATTGTTATTTATTGCCACCATAATATGTAATAAAAACGCTTTTCAAAAAACAACCATTGGTGGTCTTATCTTGTGCACTGGCTAATGATATTCCTGGATTTATTCACATATTCACGCAATAAATATTTGAGCTCCTTTCACACAACAGGTCATTTTCTAGATAATAAGGGGTAACAGTGAATAAAACAGATCAGAGTCATGTTCATATGATTATATTTTAATTGGAAGAGACCCATGATAAAAATAAATAAAAGTCAGTGAAGTTGAGTGCTATAACTAAAAGTTAAAGAAAGATAAAGGGATAGACGAAAGAGTTAGTGTCTTCTTTTAGATAAGGTGGTTGAAAAAGACCTCACCGAAGAGGCAACTTTAGAATAGAGACCAAAATAAAATGAGGTAGTAAGTCATGTAGATAAGGAGGAGCTTGTAGGTCAGAGAAGGGTCCCCAGGAGATGCAAAGACCTGAGACAGAAACGTGGCTCACTGTGTAATGAATGGAAAGGAAGCTAGTATGGCTGGTACAGTGAGCTCAGGGGTGAGTGTTAGGAATAAGGTAAGAGAAGAGAAACTGGAGTCTGGATAAATAAATCATATATGACCTTGAGGTTAAGGAGTTTGCAATTTATTCTGGGGGATCTGGAAAAGTTTTGGAAAATTTTGAACAGAGGAGTCACTTGATTATTATTGCATTTTTTAAAGAACTGCTCTGGCTTCTTTGGAGAGATCAGATTGTAAGGGGACAAAAATGAAAGGACAGGGACCAGTTAGAAAGCTTTTGCAGTAGTTCAATTGAGATAATATCTTGGTATCAGGAGAGGTATGAAAAGTAATGGGATCCTAGCTATATTTCAAAGAACAGAAATTGTTTGGCCACCAAACTGAACTGGGATTGTGAGAAGAGAGGAGAAATTGAGAGAGAAGGAGTAGAATCAAAGATAATTCTTAAGTTTTTTGGCCTTGAGCTACTGGGTAAACAGAATTTCCTTTTACTAAAATGGGGATAATTCTGAGAAAAGCAGAGTAAAAGACTCGAGGTTTTGGTAGATTGAATTTAAGATGTCTATTATCAATTCAGGTGTAGAGATTGAATGAGTCTGAATATCATTGGAATGATCGGGGCTCAAGATGATATTGAAAACAACTAGACTTGATGAACACAACAGAAAGAAAAATCTGATCATTGAGACTTGAGGATCTGTGATATTGAGAGGTTATAAAGATAAGCAGATTTACCAAAGGAGACTGGGAAGGAACAGTGAGAGTGTGGGGGAGGGAGGACATACTGTCCTGGAGGCTAAAGAAAGTATTCAAGAAGGAATGATCAAGCATGGTCTTTGCTATTATGCAATCAAATAAAATGAAGATTACAAATAAGTCAGTGGAATTGGCGATGTGAAGTTTATTGGTGACAGAAGATTTAGTGAGTTAGTGGGAACAAAAACTTACTGGAGTAAGTTCAAGAAAGAAATAAAGGAGAGAAAACAGAGACAGTGAACATAGACAAGATTTTTGAGGACATTTTCTCTAAAATGGAGCAGAAAACCGGGGTATCCACATAGAGATATGGGAGCAAGATAATTTTTTAAATAAAAGACTGATAAGAATAATCAAGTAGGAAGGGAACAATCAATTCTTCAGGAGGGAAAAAGAACAACTGCAGGAACAATGTTCTTGACTAGGTCAGAAGAAATGTCATTCACTGCACAAATGGAGAAATGGACATCAAATAGGATAATGAAGAGTCATTCATTCTAACTGGAGTAAGGCAGGGTATACAGGTTCAGATACAGGTAGGGAGTTTTAATGTTGGACCTAGGTAAGCATTCCTTCCTTATTCTTTGTCTTTTAGTAGTAAAATATGAGTCAAGGACATCAGCTCAGAATGGAGGGGGAATTTTATAAGTTTGAGGAATGAGAAGATATGAAACATTTGTCTCAGGAAGTGAGAGAATCAATTTACTGGGGAAATAGAGGATTCCTAGACAACCCTGATGACCCACTTGAAGTTGTAGTTGTGAATTTAAAGTGAGATCAGTCAAACTGGATATTTGTTTTTCTCCAGCCATATTATAGGTAGTAGGTAAGTGGGAAGTTAAATATAACTTAGTGTTGAGGTCTTGCCAAGTTGATATGACTGAAAAGAGAAAGGGGAAACTAAACTGAGAGCGATGCCTGTGATTGGCCTATTAAAACAAAGCCAGTCATGGAAGAATGTGAGGAAATGAGTAAAACAAAGAGCTAAAGTGGGACTGTCAACGGATTGGAGCTCACAGTGGCGGATCAAAAATGGAGGAATGGGCTTTAAACATGGTAGTCTATGCAATGCTTGAAATTGAGATTTTAAAGAATGTAGCTACTGCAAATGATGATATCTATGGTTGGATCATAGAAATGGGTAGCTGATATATACCCATGTATATTACTGTACATCAACTATAATATTAATATTACTGTACATCAACTATACTTCAATAAAAATAAAATAAACTTCAAAAAAATGGGTAGCTGATACGGGTTAGAAGACAAGATAATTGGAGGTAAGGAGACCCAGGATATGGGAGAGATCATTTTGTGATGGAGGAGGATTAAGCGGGTAGTAAAATCTTCAACAAAGAATAGGAGCACTCTCCCAAAAGGACAGCAGAAGATTGCAGTAAAGGTTAGTGCTGGTTATTATCTGATTATATGCATTCCAATGGAACTGGCATATATGGGAAGTAGGAAGAAAAATTGTCTGAAAGGAGTTGTGAAGAGCAAGCAGGTTATCTACTCAACCTCTATACCCAGTGGCACATGGGGTGAGAGAAAATTCGGCCACTATTCAAAATACTACAAGGGCAAGTAGCGCCTTCAAAGAAGAGCTAAATTTTAATTCAAGCAAGAAGTGAAATTGAACCTTAAAAGAAGAAGAGGAAGAAACAAAGGGCTTTATTAATGAGAGCGCCTGCACTATGGAGAAAGAATTTGGAGCATCAAGCCTGAATGTATGATCATGTCAGAGTAGAAGGCTGTACAAAACTTATGGAGTTGAGTGTCTAGGTAACAAAGGGTGAACATTGAATCTTATGCTTTCAAAATCCACAAGGGACTGTGGTTTTGAAGGACTAAAGGGAATGACAGGATTAGTCTTGATTGCCTCTGGGAGGAAGGTGGATAATTAATTCAATTATATACTATTTAATGGGTGACTGGTTTTAGGCATTTTGATGTCGGTATTCCTTGCACAGGAGATAGCGGTTGTCTTGCCAGGAGTGATGCAGCACAGGGAGAATGATTTTAAAGAGAGTCCTCTCCTTTAATGCATCTTTGACTTAACTGTTTTCCTGTAACCAATGTGACCTCAGCTCATTAAATTTTAAAATTAATGTATATCCCAAAGAGAAGTGTTCTAAATAAAATGATCAAAGAAGACATTGAATGCTTTCCAAATTCCAAACTGAAGAAAATCTTAATACTTCTGTTTCTAATTCCAGTTTGGCCAAAGGAGCAATAGATTTGTTCACCATGTTTCCTCTATATTCCCTTGGTTTTCTAAGATAATTTCTAACGAAGCTCCTTGAAATAATTTGGCCTCAAATTAAAGTGAAAAAATCACTTGACATTTCTAAAGCAACCTAGAAGCTTTTAATTCATGTTCTCTCTACCTTTGCCTTTTTTCTTTACTTTCTTTTTTTTTTTTCTCTCTCTCTTTGAAGATGACAATGATTGAGATTTTCTGATTTTGAAACTTTATCCTAAGACTCTACTCTTTTGTTGTTTTGGTCTTTGTTTCAAAGGTTAGACATTTAAATTAAGCATCCTAATCAATTTAAAGCTTCTGATCCCAGGAGGAAAAAATACTGTTTTTAGGAAAAATCATCAAGAGTTTAAGAACTAAGAACGAGGAAATCGATGATTAAAAAGACAACTTTGAGCAACTAGGACTTTCAGTTAACTTGGAGTAGCACTCATGAACTTAAAGCACCTCCAATCACTTGTATCTTGATGTTCTCCAGGGACAAGGTGATCATCACAGAGCAGTATAGTTGCAAGCTTTTGCTGAGGATCTACCATTACGTATATAGATTTTCTTTAAGTTATTTTTATGGTAAAAAGTAGTACTTCTCAAAGTTTAGGAAAATCTCTTTGTTGCTCCTTTTGTTTTTGGTATAAAATACAGTTGACTTTTTAATGGGTTCAGTTTCTCACTAAAGTCTTGCTTTCCTTTGAAAAGAGTGTTTCAGGTAGGTTCCCCCCTCATCACTTGCATGAATACAGAAATAATTTTTGCATAAAATTTAGAGTAACACACAGAAAAGCCAAAAATAAGTATTATATACATTAGCATTTGTTTTAACCTTATTTGTTGCACATCTACTTGATGATCATCCTAGGAATGAAAATAGAATCCCATATTTTTGATGACTGGTATACACTGAATGTCTCCTCATTCTTCTCCATATCCTAACCTATTTGTTAATATGTTGTACAGAATTGTTGTATTTGTCTCAGTTTATTATACACTGTTTTCAGTCTTTTCAAAACCCCTGGTTAGCTACTTATTGCATTTCTATTTCTTTATACCATTTTCTCTTCTCCTCCCTTTCCAAATCCTGTTTCCATCTTAACATGAGTTTTTACCCTACAGTGTATTTATCTATAAGTTTCAAATGTTTATTTGTATATATGTGTATAAATAAGATATGGCATTGATTTATGTGTTGTTTTAAATTTCATTTTTACTTCTGATATATATCATTCTGTTTCTTACTTTCTTACATATAACAGTATGTTTTAAGAACTCACCTGTGTTGCTATACGTAAATCTTGTTATTTTTTTTCTTAATTCTATATAGTATTCCATCTTAGGTAGGTATCTACCACATTTTATTTATCCTTTTCCCTAAATGGCTACCAGGTTGGCTTCCAATCTTGATGATAAATATTCTTTATGTTTCTTTGTGTTCCTATGTGAGAGTTTCTCTGAAGTACGAATACCCAGGCATGGAATTTTAGGGTTCTAGGAAATACACGTACTTAGTTTCACTAAGTACCGCCAAGGACTCTCTGAAATGACTATACCAATTATATTCATACAAACTCTGACAGCATGTTAATATTAGTGATTATTTATAACAGCATTTCAATGGCACATTATTTTCATTATTTCAATGGAAAGACATTCATTTTGATATCAAAACTCTGGAAATTTTTAATGTGAATGTGGACCTGAGTAAGAAAGAAATTCTTGGTTTTTATTTTCCTTATTCACTATCTGCAGACCAGACTTTCACTCTGCTTAACTCAATCTGTAATAGTTAAGTTCAAACTCCTGTTAATTTCTAATTTTCAAGTTTATGTATTGTGCTTCTCTTCTAGTTAAATGTTCCTTTAAGCCAGAGTTTCTATTTTGATTATGGTTATTAACATACGTAAATGTATATGCTGCGTTAAATTCCGCAGTGTCGGGTAAGATTTAGGGAAATACAGACATGTTGAAATTGTTTGATGACTTCAATCATAAGAGCAGCCTTTGCTTATCGGAACAAAGAATTCATCGCTGCAATTTATAGCTAAATATAAGCAAATAACACAAAGGATCTCAATTTTTTCTTCAGAAATTAACAATAATATAGCTAAAGTCTGAGATCTCTAATTTGTACAAATATCATGTATTTTCAAAATGTGTGTTCTCTAAACAATGGCTTTTACTCTTTTAGATGCATGCACACCAAAATAGCCCTCCAACTGGAAAAAAATGTTCTTACATATAAAGGTTCCCCTAAAAGAAAGTTGTTTGGTAGGACAATAGCAAAGATTGACCTTTAATTTTGATTAAGCATTTGGGGTTACAATCCTACAATTCATAATTCAAGTACTGATATGAGGGGCTGGAAAAAAATGGGTGAAATTAGAAAAAAGAATAAAAAACAAGTTGGATACTCAAACACTGCTCAACTATTGTTTTTTGAGAATACTTTTTGCTTTAAAAACCATCATATCTTGAATAATAAAAGTATTTTTTATAATGGCTACAAGTCAGGTCATTTTGGTTCATAATAGGATTCTTGACACTAGCACGATTTGTTATAAGAATTGAGATTTTAAAATTCCTAGATTTCTGAGTTAATTAATCTCAAGAATTTTAGAAATTTTAGGTATCTGACAGCGTTTATACTGCCATTTTATCAGTGTGTGTGTCTGTGCAGGGGGTCAGCACAGAGAAAAGAAATAGGAGAATTTATAATGCCTTACACAAAGAAAGGTAATCAATAGCCATTTGTTGAATAAATAGAAGTCCTTTATACCTTATTTAAGGGTGTATGTGTGATGGTTGCTGGTGGGGTGTTATAACAGGACACGGCTAAGGCCAGCGTTAGAGTGTTAACACAAGGATGGGAGGTGGGGCTTTGGTCTTGTTAATCCTTTTAAGGCAGCACTCTTAGTGTACAAGGGATCCACCCACCAGGAGAAGGATACAACAAAGTATTTGTAGCTTCCTGGAATCTAAGTTTTAATAAAAAGTCTCCCATGAGAAAAGAAATGGCTCATACCTTGGAAAATTTTTGAATTTCAAGTTTGTACCCATCTCTTGGTATCAAAAACACAAATCCAAGAAACTAGTATAAAAATATCCCTCAGTGCTTCCCTGGTGGCACAGTGGTTGAGAATCTGCCTGCTAATGCAGGGGACACGGGTTCGAGCCCTGGTCTGGGAAGATCCCACATGCCGTGGAGCAACTGGGCCCGTGAGCCACAACTACTGAGCCTGCGTGTCTGGAGCCTGTGCTCCATAACAAGAGAGGCCGCGATAGTGAGAGGCCCACGCACCGCGATGAAGAGTGGCCCCCGCTTGCCGCAACTAGAGTAAGCCCTCACAGAAACGAAGACCCAACACAGCCAAAGATAAATAAATAAAATTAATTAATTAATTAATTAAAAAAATATATATCCCTCAGACACATGACAAATATAAACACAATTGCATATAGAGGGCCATTCCCACACCCCAAGCCACATGAGATTCCTTCAGGAAAAAACTTGGATGAAAGCAAATTTGACCTCAAACATTACAAAGCATAAACAGAAGCAGCTAACCAAAAAACAAGCAGACAAATGTAAGAGGAAAATTAAAACATACTAGTAAGTTTGAATGAGAGAACAACTTTTCTAAAAGGTTATAAAATGAATACGTTTTAAATGACTTGTTCTAAAAGAAGGGCCTAAATACATATAAGGCAAATTTTAAAGTTAAAGGAAATTTAGAAATAATTGATACAGTAACTGAAGTTTGAAACTCATTGAAGAATTAGAAGCTGATTAATAACAGCTGAAGAGCTAATTTGTGACCCAGAGGTAGATTCAAAACAAAACAAAAAAAGTAGACTAGAGCACATAAGATGAAGAGATTTTAAAATATTTTTTAAAAAGATTAATAGATATGGATGTTGAGTGACATAGAAGATAGAAAGAGGAAATGAAGTCTAACAGATTTCCCAGAAGGAAAAAAAAAATTGAAGAATTAAATGAAATAACCTCAACACCATGCCTGATATTAGAGTCAAAAATGCTAATTCCCTGTCCTTCTTCCCCACTATTTCTTGCTTTCTAATTAAAAACTAAATTAAAATTTAAGATTATTTTTATACAAGCTCCCATAGACTGGTATCATAGTTTATGCCCAGGATTCCATGTATTTGTTCATCTTCATGAGGATGCTAGCAAATTGCTTTATTACTTCCATTTATCAGAAGTTGAGACTAAAATTCAGAGAGGATAATAACTTGCATAAAATCACACAGCTGGGATTCAAATCTAATATACTTTACTCCAATGAATTCTTTTCTTACCTCTCTTTGGTAATTTTCTAATATTAATTACCATATTAAATAGCAAGGAGGTTATTTCATCAAATTAGGCTCATGAAAAAAGGACTTTTATATAAAACAATGCAAAGTTCTTTACTGGAAGTAGAAATATGGAAGAAAAAGAAACATGGACATGTATAGCACATGTTGAATTTATAAAATATTTTTAAATTGCTATAGTTGTTAAATGAGAAAATTCATTTTCCAGATATTTTATAAGAAACAATTCATCCTGAAGCAATTTTTTCTTCTTTTTTATGTCAGAATTATAACACTCTATAAACAGGGTTTCTAATGGATTTGCTGGCAGCCCCTTAAGCCATTCAGTGAATGCTACAATAGTTTGTCTTCTGGCTTGCTTTAATCACTTATGAAAATTTCTGTTGTGTTTGCTCAGTGTTACAAGGTTTGCTTTCCAACTGAACACAAAACAAAAGGCTTGCACGCAATCCTATGTATGCTTAGCCTCCCAGCTCTACTGTATGTATCCATTTCATTCGTTCATTTATTTCTTTAATATTGCAAAACTACTATTTATATGCTAAGCATTGTACTTATTCCTGAGGATATTATAGTGAACAAGAAAGACAGTTTTTGACCTCATGGAGCCTATCACTCAAAGGAGTGACAGGAAAAAAAATCAAGAAGCAAAACATAAATTTTGATTAAGTGCTATAAAAGAAACAAAGGAGGTTCTGACATTATTTGGGTTTGACCTGTTTTGGATAAGATGATTAAAGGATGTCTAAGTACTGGTCGTAAAGACACGAAACCCATATTCTCTGAATCTTTTCCCCATCAGTGGATGTTACTCTACCAGCCCTGATAATAATAGCTTACTAACCCCATTATGAGGATGGGGCAGCTTCATCACATGGCCATCAAATGCCTCTAGGCAGGCTGGACTTTTAAATGTGGGAAGATCAAAATGAAGCATTTTTCAATAGGCAACATATCTAGATTTAATTTCCTCTCTCTTCTCTTTCTCTATTTATCTTCCTCAACATTGCCTTATTTTCCTCCCACCCAAAATATCATCTTTACTATGTTCTACTTCACCACTTACTCTCTAACTCTGATTTCAGTCTTGGGACCCACCTCACCGCTCTGTGGGTATATGGTAGATTCTCCTTCCTATATCCATGTCTTCGCTCACATGTTCTATCCCACCTCAAAGACTCCTCTCTGTTTAACCCAGTCCTATTTTCCTTAAAAGGCAAATTTACCCAACAAAACATGGCAAAGCAGAGTTTATTCATTCATTCATCCATTCGTTTATTCAACATATACCTAACACTAGGCAGTGTGCTAGTTCTAAGAAAATAACTATGAAGAAAAAGAATATACCATAAAAATAATTTGTAAGACTTGATAAACACTCAAACAGGTTCTCAATTAATCCCAAGTAACAAATTTTGCATGTCTCAGGTGACTTGTCATAGGAAAGGATTAGAATTATTTGCAGTCATTTGTGAAATGGTCCACATATTCCAAGGAAATGATTACTTAATAAAATCACAATAAAATATACACACAGAAACTACCATATATATTTTCCCATTACCACAAACATTTATCTTAAATTCAAATACTTTTATCAAATTAATATCCATTAATGAGTTATGAAATATATTTAGTGTTGTAACCAGCACTGTTTAAAAATGAAATTGGTTAGAACAGAACAGGATAGAAAATATTAGATCACACTGTGTGTGCTTTAACATAAATTTTTATTCATGAATCTTCTTTCAAAACTGTACACGTGTGTACCTGGTTGAGAAGGAAAAATTAATATTTTGTGTGTGGGTCAGCATCAGTAAAGTTTTAAAGCCACTGTATTAAAGGCTGCTTAGGGGGAGGAGCTTCAAGATGGCAGAAGAGTAAGACGCGGAGATCACCTTCCTCCCCACAAATACATCAGAAATACATCTACATGTGGAACAACTCCTACAGAACACCTACGGAATGCTGGCAGAAGACCTCAGACTTCCCAAAAGGCAAGAAACTCCCCACGTACCTGGGTAGGGCAAAAGAAAAAAGGAAAAACACAGACAAAAGAATAGGGACGGACCTGCACCAGAGGGAGGGAGCTGTGAAGGAGGAAAGGTTTCCACACACTAGGAAGCCCCTTCGCGGGCAGAGACTGCGGGAGGCAGAGGGGGGAAGCTTCGGAGCCACGGAGGAGAGCGCAGCCACAGGGGTGCGGAGGGCAAAGCGGAGAGGTTCCCGCACAGAGGATCGGTGCCGACCAGCACTCACCAGCCCGAGAGGCTTGTCTGCTCACCCGCCGGGGCGGGCAGGGCTGGGAGCTGAGGCTCAGGCTTCAGTCGGATCGCAGGGAGAGGACTGGGGTTGGCCGCGTGAACATAGCCTGAAGGGGTAGCGCACCACAGCTAGCCGGGAGGGAGTCCGGGAAAAGTCTGCAGCTGCCGAAGAGGCAAGAGACTTTTTCTTCCCTCTTTGGTTCCTGGTGCGCGAGGAGAGGGGATTCAGAGCGCTGCCTAAACGAGCTCCAGAGACGGGTGCGAGCCGCGGCTATCAGCGTGGACCCCAGAGACGGGCATGAGACGCTAAGGCTGCTGCTGCCGCCACCAAGAAGCCTGTGTGTGAGCACAGGTCACTCTCCACACCGCCCCTCCCGGGAGCCTGTGCAGCCCGCCACGGCCAGGCTCCCATGATCCGGGGACAACTTCCCCAGGAGAATGCACTGCGCGCCTCAGGCTGGTGCAACGTCACGCCGGCCTCTGCCGCCGCAGGCTCGCCCCGCATCTGTACCCATCCCTCCCCCAGGCCTGAGTGAGCCAGAGCCCCCCCGAAGCAGCTGCTCCTTTGACCCTGCCCTGTCTGAGTGAAGAACAGATGCCCTCAGGCGACCTACATGCAGAAGCGGGTCCAAATCCAAAGCTGAACCACTGGAGATATGGGAACAAAGAAGAGAAAGGGAAGTTTCTACCGGCAGCCTCAGGGGCAGCAGATTAAAGCTCCACAATCAACTTGATGTACCCTTCATCTGTAGAATACCTGAATAGACACCGAATCATCCCAAATTGAGGAGGTGGACTTTGGGAGGAAGGATATATATATATTTTTTTCCCCTTTTCTTTTTTTGTGAGTGTGTATGTGTATGCATCAGTGTGTGATTTTGTCTCTATACCTTTGCTTTTACCATTTGTCGTATGGTTCTGTCTGTCCTTTTTTTTTTCTTTTTTTTTTAGTATACATTTTATCACTGGTTATCATTGGTGGATTTGTTTTTTGGTTTGGTTGCTCTCTTCTTTCTTTTTTTTTCTTAATTACTTAAAAAAAATTTTTTTAATTATATTTTCTCCCTCCCTCCCTCCCTTCCTTCCTTGCTTCCTTCCTTCCTTCTTTCCCTCTTTCCCTCTTTCTCTCTTTATTTCCTCCCTTTTATTCTGAGCTGTGTGGATGACAGGCTCTTGGTGCTCCAGCCAGGCGTCAGGGGTGTGCCTCTGAGGTGGGAGAGCAAACTTCAGGACACTGGACCACAAGAGACCTCCCAGCTCCACGCAATATCAAACGGTGAAAATCTCCCAGAGATCTCCATCTCAACGCCAAAACCAGGCTCCACTCAAAGATCAGCAAGACCCAGTGCTGGACACCCTACGCCAAACAACTAGCAAGACAGGAACACAACACCACCCATTAGCAGAGAGGCTGCCTAAAATCATAATAAGGCCACAGACACCCCAGAACACACCACCAGACATGGACCTGCCCACCAGAAAGACAAGATCCAGCCTCATCCACAGAACACAGGCACCAGTCCCCTCCACCAGGAAGCCTACACAACCCACTGAACCAAACTTAGTCACTAGGGGCAGACACCAAAAACAATGGGAACTATGAACCTGCAGCCTGCAAAAAGGAGACCTCAAACACAGTAAGCTAAGCAAAATGAGAAGACAGAGAAACACACAGCAGATGAAGGAGCAAGGTAAAAACCCACCAGACCTAACAAATGAAGAGGAAATAGGCAGTCTACCTGAAAAACAATTCAGAATAATGATAGTAAAGATGATCCAAAATCTTGGAAATAGAATGGAGAAAATACAAGAAACGTTTAACAAGGACCTAGAAGAACTACAGAGCAAACAATGATGAACAACACAATAAATGAAATTAAAAATTCTCTAGAAGGGATTAATAGCAGAATAACTGAGGCAGAAGAACGGATAAGTGACCTGGAAGACAGAATGGTGGAAATAATTACTGCGGAGCAGAATAAAGAAAAAAAAATGAAAAGAATTGAGAATAGTCTCAAAGACCTCTCGGACAACACTAAACGTACCAACATTCGAATTATAGGGGTCCCAGAGGAAGAAGAGAAAAAAAAAGGGACTGAGAAAATATCTTAAGAGATTATAGTTGAAAACTTCCCTAAAATGGGAAAGGAAATAGTTAGTCAAGTCCTGGAAGCACAGAGGGTCCCATACAGGATAAACCCAAGGAGAAACATGCCAAGACACATATTAATCAAACTATCAAAAATTAAATACAAAGAAAAAATATTAAAAGCAGCAAGGGAAAAACAACAAATAACACACAAGGGAATCCCCATAAGGTTAACAGCTGATGTTCCAGCAGAAACTCTCCAAGCCAGAAGGGAGTGGCAGGACATATTTAAAGTGATAAAGGGGAAAAAACTACAAACAAGATTACTCTACCCAGCAAGGATCTCATTCAGATTTGACAGAGAAATTAAATCCCTTACAAACAAGCAAAAGCTAAGAGAATTCAGCAGCACCAAACCAGCTTTACAGCAAATGTTAAAGGAATTTCTCTAGGCAGGAAACACAAGAGAAGAAAAAGACCTACAATAACAAACCCCAAACAATTAAGAAAATGGTAATAGGAACATACATATCGATAATTACCCTAAGTGTAAATGAGTTAAATGCTCCAACCAAAAGACACAGACTGGCTGAATGGACACAAAAACAAGACCCGTATATATGCTGTCTACAAGAGACCCACTTCAGACCTAGGGACACCTACAGACTGAAAGTGAGGGGATGGAAAAAGATATTCCATGCAAATGGAAATCAAAAGAAAGCTGGAGTAGCAATTCTCATATCAGACAAAATAGACTTTAATACAAAGACTATTACAAGAGACAAAGAAGGACACTACATAATGATCAAGAGATCGATCCAAGAAGATATAACAATTGTAAATATTTATGCACCCAACATAGGAGCACCTCAATACATAAGGCAAATACTAACAGCCATAAAAGGGGAAAATGACAGTAATACAACCATAGTAGGGGACTTTAACACCCCACTTTCACCAATGGGCAGATCATCCAAAAAGAAAATAAATAAGGAAACACAAGCTTTAAATGATACATTAAACAAGATAGACTTAATTGATATATATATAGGACATTCCATCCAAAAACACTTTCTTTGTGTTTTGAAAGAAATACACTTTCTCCTCAAGTGCTCATGGAACATTCTCCTGGATAGATCATATCTTGGGTCACAAATCAAGCCTTGGTAAATTTAAGCAAATTGAAGTCGTATGAAGTATCTTTTCCGACCACAACGCTATGAGACTAGATATCAATTACAGGAAAAAATCTGTAAAAAATACAAACACATGGAGACTAAACAACACACTAGTTAATAACCAACAGATCACTGAAGAAATCAAAGAGGAAATCAAAAAATACCTAGAAAGAAATGACAATGAAAACACGATGACCAAAAACCTATGGGATGCAGCAAAAGCAGTTCTAAGAGGGAAGTTTATAGCAATACAATCCTACCTTAAGAAACAAGAAACATCTCAAATAAACCAAACCTTACACCTAAAGCAATTAGAGAAAGAAGAAGAAAAAAAAACCCAACGTTAGCAGAAGGAAAGATTATCATAAAGATCAGATCAGAAATAAATGAAAAAGAAATGAAGGAAACTATAGCAAAGATAAATAAAACTAAAAGCTGGTTCTTTGAGAAGATAAACAAAATTGATAAACCATTAGCCAGACTCATCAAGAACAAAAGGGAGAAGACTGAAATCAATAGAATTAGAAATGAAAAAGGAGAAGTAACAACTGACACTGCAGAAATACAAAGGATCATGAGAGATTACTACAAGCAAATATATCCCAATAAAATGGAAAACCTGGAAAAAATGGACAAATTCTTAGAAAAGCACAACCTTCCGAGACTGAACCCGGAAGAAATAGAAAATATGAACAGAACAATCACATGCACTGAAATTGAAACTGTGATTAAAAATCTTCCAACAAACAAAAGCCCAGGACCAGAAGCTTCACAGGCAAATTCTATCAAACATTTAAAGAAGAGCTAACACCTATCCTTCTCAAACTCTTCCAAAATATAGTAGATGGAGGATCACTCTCAAACTCATTCTACGAGGCCACCGTCACCCTGATACCAAAACCAGACAAAGATGTCACAAAGAAAGAATACTACAGGCCAATATCACTGATGAACATAGATGCAAAAATTCTGAACAAAATACTGGCAAACAGAATCCAACAGCACATTAAAGGATCATACATCATGATCAAGTGGGGTTTATCCCAGGAATGCAAGGATTCTTCAATATATGCAAATCAATCAATGTGATACACCATATTAACAAACTGAAGGAGAAAAACCATCTGATCACCTCAAGCGATGCATAAAAAGCTTTTGACAAAATTCAACACTCATTTATGATAAAAACCCCCCAGAAAGTAGGCATAGAGGGAACCTTCCTCAACATAATAAAGGCCATATATGACAAACCCACAGCCAACATCGTCCTCAATGGTGAAAAACTGAAACCATTTCCACTCAGATCAGGAATAAGACAAGGTTGCCCACTCTCACCACTATTATTCAACATAGTTTTGGACGTTTTAGCCACAGCAATCAGAGAAGAAAAAGAAATAAAAGTAATCCAAATCAGAAAAGAAGAAGATGTCACTGTTTGCAGGTGACATGATACTATACATAGAGAATCCTGAAGATGCTACCAGAAAACTACTAGAGCTAAGCAAAGAATTTGGTAAACTAGCAGGATACAAAGTTAATGCACAGAAATCTCTTGCATTCTTATATGCTAATGATGAAAAATCTTAAAGAGAAATTAAGAAAACACTCCCATTTACCACTGCAAACAAAAGCATAAAATATCTGGGAATAAACCTTCCTAAGGAGACAAAAGACCTATATGCAGAGAACTATAAGACACTGATGAAAGAAATTAAAGATGATACAAACAGATGGAGAGATATACCATGTTCTTGGATTGGAAGAATCAACATTGTGAAAATGACTCTACTACCCAAAGCAATCTACAGATTCAATGCAATCCCTATCAAACTACCACTGGCATTTTTCACAGAACCAGAACAAAAAATCTCACAATTTGTATGGAAACACAAAAGACCCTGAATAGCCAAAGCAATCTTGAGAAAGAAAAACAGAGCTGGAGGAATCAGGTTCCCTGACTTCAGACTATACTACAAAGCTACAGTAATCAAGACAGTATGGTACTGGCACAAAAACAGAAATATAGATCAACGGAACAGCATAGAAAGCCCAGAGATAAACCCACACACATATGGTCACCTTATCTTTGTTAAAGGAGGCAAGAATATACAGTGGAGAAAAGACAGCCTCTTCAATAAGTGGTGCTGGGAAAACTGGACAGCTACATGTAAAAGAATGAAATTAGAACACTCCCTAACACCATACACAAAAATAAACTCAAAATGGATTAAAGACCTATATGTAAGGCCAGACACTATTAAACTCTTAGAGGAAAACATAGGCAGAGCACTCCATGACATAAATCACAGCAAGATCCTTTTTGACCCACCTCCTAGAGAAATGGAAATAAAAACAAAAATAAACAAATGGGACCTAATGAAACTTAAAAGCTTTTGCACAGCAAAGGAAACCATAAACAAGACCAAAAGACAACCCTCAGAATGGGAGAAAATATTTGCAAGTGAAGCAACTGACAAAGCATTAATCTCCAAAATTTGCAAGCAGCTCATGCAGCTCAATATCAAAAAAACAAACAACCCAATCCAAAAATGGGCAGAAGACCTAAATAGACATTTCTCCAAAGAAGATATACAGATTGCCAACAAACACATGAAAGGATGCTTAACATCATTAATCATTAGAGAAATGCAAATGAAAACTACAATGAGATATCATCTCACACTGGTCAGAATGGCCATCATCAAAAAATCTACAAACAATAAATGCTGGAGAGGGTGTGGAGAAAAGGGAACCCTCTTGCACTGTTGGTGGGAATGTAAATTGATACAGCCACTATGGAGAACAGTATGGAGGTTCCTTAAAAAACTAAAAATAGAACTACCATACAACCCAGCAATCCCACTACTGGGCATATACCCTGAGAAAACCATAATTCAAAAGGAGTCATGTACCAAAATATTCATTGCAGCTCTATTTACAATAGCCAGGACATGGAAGCAACCTAAGTGTCCATCGAGAGATGAATGGATAAAGATGTGGCACATATATACAATGGACTATTACTCAGCCATAAAAAGAAACGAATTTGAGTTATTTGTAGTGAGGTGGATGGACCTAGAGTCTGTCATACAGAGTGAAGTATGTCAGAAAGAGAAAAACAAGTACCGTATGCTAACACATATATATGGAATCTAAGAAAAAAAAAATGGTCATGAAGAATCTAGGGGCAAGATGGGAATAAAGACGCAGACCTACTAGAGAATGGACTTGAGGATTTGGGGAGGGGGAAGGGTAAGCTCAGACAATGTGAGAGAGTGGCATGGACATATATACACTACCAAATGTAAAACTGACAGCTAGTGGGAAGCAGCTGCATAGCACAGGGAGATCAGCTAGGTGCTTTGTGACCACCTAGAGGGCTGGGATAGGGAGGGTGGGAGGGAGGGAGACGCAAGAAGGAAGAGATATGGGGATATATGTATATGTATAGCTGATTCACTTTGTTATTAAGCAGAAACTAACACACCATTGTAAAGCAATTATACTACAATAAAGATGTTAAAAAAAAAGGCTGCTTAGCAAGTCATCCTCACTAAAGTTAGCTGCACTTTATTTACACAGCAATAACTGAGGGCTCAGTCATTTAAATCTTTTAAATCTTTTGTACAGTAGCATCTCAATCTATAAAAGAAATTATAGACCTACTGTCTGCCAAATTTAGGAGCTCCTAGTGTAATAGGGAAGAACAAATCTGACTCCATATTAGATCTGTTCTATTGCGTGTGCTTAGTCATGCTGGCTCTGCACCTTTTGCAAAAGAATATTGCCTATAGCCTGAAATATATAGGATAGCCTACTCTCAGGGCTCTGACCTTTAAGAGTCCATTTAGAGATAAAAAGTTGCAGAACAGAATAATATTTGTTTTACTGGAGGTTTACAGGAACATCGTGACCTGACCTACGTGGAGAGCTACAAGAACAAAGGATTCCAACATCAAGAAGTTTGAAACAACTAACCATGGCCCTCCCTCATTTTGCCTTGAAAAGTGCTTTGCTGAAACCCTTCGAGGAGTTCGGGGCTTTTGGGGCACGAGCCACCCATCCCCTTGCATGGCCCTGAAATAAACCTTTCTCTGCTCCAAACTCTAACATTTCGGTTTATTTGGCCTTACTGCATCAGGCGCAAGAACTTGTGTCCAGTAACACTAGTAACACAAAATTCCTCCACTCAGATTAATTCAAAGATGCAGTCTTTTAACAGTCAGTTGGCTAAAAGTTTCACTTTAAGAATAGTTTTTTGTTGGTGGTGGTGTGTTGTTAAGGAAGATTGCACAAAATGACTATCATCGATTGGAAACTTTGTGCTCACCAGCTCTATTGATCAGCTAGAACTACAGTTTAGTTTTTCCATGAAGGTAGGACTTTGTCTTCTTACCATATCCATAGTGCCTACCGCAGTGCCTATCATCAAGTAAATAGTTGTTAAATGAAAGTCTCATTCCACTAGCCCACTGATTATAAAGTGGTTTTTTTTTTTACAGTTCTAAAAAATCCTAAACGACTTAATATTTTCTTTATAATCTATACTATATGTCATTTAGCTTTTATTTCAATTCAGAATTAGTGTGGGAGGGTCTAAACTAATGAGGCTTCAATGTACATATTTTTCAAACATGCAGAGACAACGGGCCATGGCCAATACAAAAATCATGTGGAGCTCCTAGATAATAAATATATGGGACACAACAGGCAACTGATAATTGTTTGTTGATTCAATTTTTGGTTTGACAGGTGAGTTAGAGAGTAAAGGCACTTATGCATTACAATCTACTTTTAAATTTTCATCATTTTAATCAGAGAGAATATGTCTCCAGTCTCACTTTGCATGTAAGCTTATGGACTTACAAAATTGAATATGCTTGACATTTTTAACTGGTTTAATAACCAAAGTTATATACAACTGCACCGTATAAGTCTTAACATACTGCCCTAAAATTAAAAAGAAGCTCAATATATCAAGGTTCTCAATGTGGCTCACAAATAAGCTCTCTGATCGTGATCCTTTTGTTTAAGCCAGATAATTAACTTTCTCTAGCACCAGAGAAAATGCTAAGTATGAGTATCAAACTCTACCTTCTGTGCTTTGCAGTGGTCAAGAAAACATTTCCTCTGCTACTTTATCATCTGAAATTAAAAGAAATGGATCTCAAAACCCTAACTGGAAATGAATATGACCGACCTAGCTTATGCACAAGCTGCTTACCATGCAGCTTTAGAGCAGACTGGAAGAGACACAATATTGACAGTAATCATGAGGAATGTTTGATGTGAAGGATAAATGCAGAACGTCCTTACTTGCTAAGCGGGAAAAAAATGTTGCAAAAAGGCCATTTTGTGACCTAGGATATTTTATTTAGGCAAAAACATATGTGTTGCATCTTATTTGTTGCAGAATAATCCTTATTTTTTTGTATTATACTGCACTGGCTATCTTTAAGAGATGAAAGGAGGAATTTTTAAATAAATAGCACAATTTTATATGCATTTATTAAAATGATAGGAATTTGATAAAGGGAACTTAAAAGGATTGAGAGGTAAACATTAAAGTTTTGAGAGATGGAGGGACTGGGCAATAATACAACAGTTTAGTCATATGACTGTACCTAAAATTTCACTAACCCAAACATACTTGTGGAGCAAAAGACATTGAGAACAAAAGGCTAAGTATCACCGCGAAAAAAGCTGTCCCTAAATCTTGTCCTATTCAGAGTGAACACGTTCATGTTAGTCTCTGCTCCCTCTTCTACCCTTTGCAATCCAGAAAAGGAAGTTATCGAGAATTAAGGGTAGAAAAGGCCAAGTTTAAAGACATCCTTAGGCTAAACATTGCAATCACTATATTTAGGTTTTCTGTCTTTCAGGCTTACTCTTCTGGCTAAGGTAAGAAGAATAAGAAGAATGAAGTTTGATCCTACCTAGAAGCTACCTTGGCCAATAAAAAAATCTCAGGTTATCTGGCTTCAATCACCTCCTTTCTAGAGTTTAAGGAAGAACAAATTTCTTTCCTTGGCATGGTTTTCTCACACCTGCCCCCAGGATATGAAATGAAGCCCAGCACCGAACCCGAGAAATGCACAGGGTTCGGGATATGAGCAAATGGTAAGAAAGAGCAAGCTTTCCCTGGTCTTGCATTTGGCTCTGCCCAGTGCTCTGAGGGGCATTTGGAGGTAGCTGCCGGAGGACAGAATGTGCTAACTCAAGATCTGGGGTCTTGGCCAGATGTATCTCCATCTCCGCAGAGATCCAGCCGTTCTCTCTGTATCATTCCCACAACATTGTTAGCAGCTTCAATAATCTGTTTTCCCTTCAGACTGTACTCTCATCTTGATGCCCAAGGGGGAAACAGTTTCCACTATCATCATGTGGGGGCTGGTAATTACATGTAAACTGCCTAAAAGGATGGCATATATTCTTTAAAGCGTTTGTCTATGAACAAAATTGGGTATTTTGATATAAAAGTTCTTTTATTTTTAAATTCCATTCAAAAGAGAAAAGGGCAAAAGTGTATTTGAGGAATATATAGTATCCTTAGAACTTTGTTCCAAATAGTTCCATTGTTACTTTAACATATGCACATTGTCTCTGCAAGATTTACAATAACTTTCATCCTGTAGCCTCCCTGAAGGCAAAGAGCCACTGAGAGTATATTAGATAGCTGTTTCTTCAGTGACCATTAGAGAGCTGTTTCTTCAAGGCGCCAATGGTAGCCCTGAATAAATTTTTTGCTTGTATGATTTGTCCATCCAGTTTGGTTAACACCAATCAACACAAACACTCACACTCTAAATAATATATAGACATAGATTATACATATGTATGTACACTGTTTAGAGTTAAGCAAATTAGGTACATATGTGTGTATGCATATATGTGTGTGTATACACACATACACACACAAAAGTACACAGAGGAAGTTTAACATTCAAAATATTCTGGCATATTTTTTGAGAAAACATTTTTGAAGTTCAGAAAATCCTTGTTATATACTTTTGTAAAAACAAAAATATCCCTTATTCTAAGAAAAGTTGGCCCTGATTGAGTATTTGGTATAAAGAACACCATATAGAAGTCAGCTAATAGGACTAACATCTTGAGAGCTTTCTAAGTATCAGCTATTGTTCTAAATGTTTCACATACATTATTTTATTAAAACCTCTCAACAACTCCATGTGAGCTAAGTGATATAATTATTCTCATTTTACAATTAAGGGAATGAGGCTTAGATAGGTAAAGTAATTTGCTCAAGGACACATGGGTGGTAAGTGATGGAGCTGAGGACAGGTGTACAGTCCAGAAAGCATGGATTCGAGCACAGGATGCTCAGCTTACCAATCACTTGACCTTTAGTAAATCACTTATTTTTTTCTGAAGCTCAGGTTTCTTTTTCAGAAAATGAAGATGTGAGAATTGAGTAAGAAGGCATAGGAAAGCACTGCAAAACCTCTCAGCCACACTGTTAGGAACTAATATATCTGAGTTGTGTCTATTTCTATACTACAATGGCATGATTTTTTTTCCTGAATTCTTTCCTTTTGAATTCCTCAGGGATGCTTCTTCCAAGAGTTTCAAATGCAGTGCAAGCCTATGAAACTTAATGTGTGTCTCTGAATCTCAGCAAACAGGCAAACTGCATGGAGTACATAATAGGTTTACAGGTTTTTGACTAGTGTACTAGGCTAGGCTGTTTGTCTTCCATTTGCAATGGGAAGGGCAGGGAAGGAAAGTATAGGAATGGAGGGTGTAGCTATTATATAGACAGATATTCAATTAATAATCTTACACTCCATGTTTCAATACATTTTTTTCCTTCCACTTTTAATGATACTTTTTCACTCTGAATTTGAGACTGTTCTGGTATTCTTCCCAGTAGGTAGGTTCACCTATTCTGAACTACAACTTTATCATTTTGTTTAATCTGGGAACTGGTTCAGTATTTTCTTTCTGTCTTCCAAAGATATATTAAAATCAATTTTCCTTTTATGGTGACCTCCCTGTTTTGTTTATTGTAATGTAATTATTCATATTATCTCATTTTCTTGGAGTCCATGAGGGAGGGAAGACAAACACTTGGATTCCAACCACAAACTTGAAATAGAAACTCCTTACTTAAATCTGTTTTTAAAAACAGGTGACGAAATATTGACTTTAAGATACAAATTCATAGAATTGAAATAGCACCAAAATATGCCACTTTGGCATCAGGATTATTTTGAGCTAAAGGCACTTAAAAAAAAAAAATAGCAGGTATAAGAAGAGCCCTCTGACCCTCCCCTTTTTATTCCCAAAAGCAAGAAATAAAACCCTCATACAGATGTCCTTCCTATTCTAGGAGGAAAGGAACATTCTTATAACCAAGGACAGGAAGCTAAAGCTCACAGAATTTTGTACAAACATACCTTGTTAAAATCTTTTATCTTCCTTTAGCCTTCCCTTATATTTGGGTACTTCTCCAAAACTGCCTCTCTGTTCAACCAAACCATTCAGATTTTGCCATTTCTTTGGGTCTCCATTTCCTCATAAGGACTCCCACGTCATGTAAAACATTAAAATTTATATGTGTTTCTCCTGTTAATTTGTCTCATGTCAATTTAGTTCTCAGCACCAGCCAAAAACTCTAGGAAGGTAGAGGCAAAATTTTGCTTTCCCTATAGCATCAATATATTGTGTGGCATACCTGTGTTCTGTTGCATGTGGTTTGGGAAACACTGCATGCCTGCCTAGAGCTCTGGTTCTTTGTATACATGTCATCTTGTCAACATGCGAGCCCCTCAATGGCAGGTAGGATGTCTTCCTTTACTCTCTATCATTTGGCCCTCAAAAAAGTGCACATTGAAAGGTTTGATGTTTTTTGGTTAAATGGATGAAACTAAAAGGTAGAGTAACAAGTAACAACAGGTTTTGTAAATCATAGAGAAACTTCCCATTTTCCCATTATAGTTCTGCAAGTGCCCATCATTTAGTTACTCGGCTGCAGCTGCGTGCTTATTCAGTACTTCAAGCAGTGATCTTTTCCGTGATGCAAGATAGGAAGATTAAAGACTTAAAATATTATGTATCTTGTTACTTTAAAGATATCTGAGTGTGTTTCCGTAATAATTAACACCTTGATTATGTATTTTTTTAAACATTTCTGAATACTTAAATATAAATATTCTTGAATCTACCCTCAAAATAATCCTAGAAAGTAGGACAACTATTTTTAACTCCAACTCATAAATGAAAAGGTTGGTGACTGCCAAGATTTTCAAGTAGTGGTAAATCTGAAATTGAAATAATGTCTTTTAACTCCTGGGACATAGGTTTTTACCCTAATCTAGGCTTTTGTTCAACAAACTTCATATCTTGTGGACAATTTTTCTAGTTTTCAGCTTGAGTACAGGAAGACTTTGAAGAGCTATGTTTGTGTGTGTATGTGTGTGTTTGTAGAAGTGGAAAGACTGTCAAAACAGAATGGAAAGAGATTAAATGATAAATTATAGAAAAGGCTAGAGGAGAAACAATCCTGTTTTGTAACTGCAGGGAAATTTCAGGTTCAGGTGGCCCCTTCATAACCATGGAAAGGGAGTCACAAGAACTGTACAAGATACCACTGCCAGCTTCAGATCAGCACGTAAAAGGAAAAGACCTCTCATCAGCCTCAGCTCAGCATGGGTGTTAGGGCAGCTCCTCTGCTCAACCTGCCCAACACCCTCCTTTGCTTTCTCATGATGGGAATTTCAGGGAAAGCTATCAGATCAACCATGTGGTAAATGCCTAGTTCTTTTTTTTGCCTATCCCAGCTGTTACGTGATAATGCAAAAAGAAGAAAACACAGATGTCTCTGTCTCTTCAGGGAGGGGGAGTCAAATAGGGAGAACATTTAAGCATCGATCAGCAGGGAAAACCAATTATGTAACCGTCCCAGACTTTTCTCTAATTATCATCAAATTACAAGACTTTGGACTTGCCTTAAAGAAAGGATAGGAGAAGGTAGCAAAGCACAATATTGGCTGAGGTATCTGAAAAGTGAAGCTTTTAGAGGAAAATCATCTTGCCCTCGCCCTCTACTGGTAAGACAGAAGGAAAGAGAGAAAAATGAATCAAATATTAATTCAGAAAAAATAACTATTGTGCCTTTGAGAAGTTTTCCGTACTTTAGTAGACAAGAAAACGGAAAATGATAGAAAAAGAGACTTTAAAGTTTCTAGACTATATCATTTCAGGACCCAAAGTAAAGATAGTTAAATTGTTTTATTTCAAGAACTGTGACAGGGAACTGAGAAGATAGATAAGAAAAGGTATATATTTTAACTTTCATACACATAAGTAGCCATGATGCCTTATATGATATAGGTGTATCCCTTATTTTCAGTAGAGATAAAAAAAAAACCACAAAAACTCCTGGTAATTAACAGAAAATGCTATTTAGAGGACAAGTTTTTTTTGGGTGGTAATGTTCTAGTCAGTAAATTCATGTATATCACGTTTTAATAAAATATTTCAACATCTTTTTTAAAAAGTTTAACAGACAAAAGGACCTAGAAATTCAATCATAAGTCACATAATCCTTGTTAGTAGAATAACTTTTGCATTGGATACTATGAGTCTAGCAAGTTGTCAGATGTGAGATAGAATTGGAAGAGAAGAAAAGGAAACACAATTACCAGTGCCTAGTATTTCTAAAGCTGTATTACTGAACACCATGTTTCTGCCTTTAGAAGTATTCAGGCACCCTGTAGTCTTGGTGAAGATTCTACAGATGTGGCCAAATGAAGCTTGAACATATGGAACATACACTTCCTAATTATATAGCCTCTCACTTTTAATATTCTATATCTTACCAGCTTTTCAAGATCAAGCTCAAATTCCATGTCGTTTGTAAAGATGCCCCTTTTTAATTTGGCTGTCTTCTATCACCCAAACCTGTCTGGATAGTATTTGTCTCGACGATTCATTTGGTAGTTAATATTCCTACATTGAGATATCACTTCCCTTTCTTGAAAATGTTTTAAATCTTTAAATTTCTTATGTTGATTTTATGTCCCCTTTTCAAGGAGATCATAAACCCCTTAAGAGTAGGAATAATTTTTATATTAATTTTATTTCCTATAATAACTAGAATAATGTTCTGTCCAATAAACATATATTGATTTTTATTTTATTTGAAAAAAAAGACAATGAGAGATAGTATATCAATGATGTAAATTATTCACTGAGAGCTCAGAGAAGAGAGAAATCAATATGCACAGAAGTAATTTGGAAAATCTTCAGAGAAAATATAGGACCTGAACTGGGCCCTGAAAGGTAGAATAACTTGGAGAGAAACTGCATGTTAGATGAGGCATCTCAAGTAACCTAAGCACCATGCAATTTAAATGTAGCATGCACTTAAGACACTGCTGCTAAAAGAAATGAATTGTTTCCCAAGGTGACCCCATGAATAATTGTTAGATGGTTCAATATGACATTAAAGATGAGATTTGGGGATGCAAATTTGCTAGTGGAATCAAATATTATCATGAGTTCTAAGTCTATGATAAATTGGGCTATGAAATTAATAAAGTTTAGTAAGTTTCACCTTTATTTCCTACCATTTCATCAGGATTTTCTGGAGACTTGTAACTCTGGTTGAAATAAAACCGTGTTTTGCTCCAGGAAAACACATGTGTTTATCTGTGTTCTGCAAGTGAATGAAGAGGTAAGACTATGAAGAGAAAGTAGTAGCGACAGTGAGGCTAAATTGAATGAAGACTTACCAGTGTGCTAGAAACTGTCTTTATCCATAGTCCAGAGTTGGATGTCAAGGGTCTAAATCAACTAAATGACAGAGATTGGCAGAACGGATCAAAACAGAAGACCCAACTATATGTTGTCTATAACACACCCACTATAATCTAAAGACACATTTAGATTAAAAGTAAAGGGATAGAGAAAGTTATACAAAGCTAACACATATCAAAAAAAAGTTGGGGTGGCTATATCAATTTCAGACAGAACAGACTAAGAGCAAGGAAAGTTATCAAGGATAAATAGGGGCATTACATAATAAATGGCTCAGTTCTCCAAGCAAACATAACAATACTTAACGTACATGCACCTAACACCAGAGCATCAAAATATGCAAGGCAAAAACAGAAGAGCAAGGAGAACTAGATGACTCCACTATTATGGTTGGAGACCTGAACATCTCTCTATCAGATATAGACAGATCCAGCAGGCAGAAAATCAGTAAGAACATAGTTGAACTCAAAAGCACTAATCAAATGGACATAAGTGACAGAGAATATTTCATCCAGCAACAGCAGAATTTTTCAAGCTCACATGGAATATTCACCAAGATTGACCACATACTGGGACATAAAACATACCTTAACAAGTTTAAAAGAATAAGTTTCATACAACAACTGCTCTCAGACCATAATAAAATCAGACTAGAAATCAATAACAGAAAGATACCTGGAAATCCCAAATTATGTGGAAGTTAAATAACACAATTCTAAATCACACATGGATAAAAGAAGAAATCGAGAGAAATTTTAAAACATTTTGAACTAAATGAAAATGAAAACACAACTTATAAAATTTGTGTGATGTAGTAAAAGCAGTTCTTAGAAGGAAATTTATACCATTGAATACCTCTATTAGAAATGAAGATCTAAAAAAAAAGTCTAAACTTCCACCTTAGAAAACTAGTAAAAGGAGAGTAAATATAATCCAAAGTAAGCAAAAGAAATAAAAATTAGAGCAGAAATCAATGAATTTGAAAACAAATCATTAGAGAATATCAATAAAAGCAAAACCTAGTTCCTTGAAAAGAACAATAAAATTGATAAGACTCTAGCCAGGTTAATTAAGGAAAAAAAGAGAAAGAAAATAAGCCACTATTATGAGAAATCAAAGAGGAGACATCACTACAGATACCATGAACATTAAAAGGATAACAAAGGAATAGTATGAACAATTCTATGCTCACATATTTGATAACCTAGGTGAAATGGAGCGATTCCTTAAAAGACAAAATTTGTTAAGATTCTCACAAACAGAAATAGAAAATCTGAAAGGCCTGTATCTATTACAGAAATGAAATCAGTAATTAATAACCTTCCAAAACAGAAAGCACCAGGCCCAGATGATTTCACCAGTGACTTCTACCCAACACTTAAGGAAAAAATACCAATTATCTGCAATCCCTTTCAGAAGACAGAAGCAGAGGGAATGTTCCTAACTCATTCCATGAGGCCAGAATTACCATAATTCTGAAACCCGCCAAAGAAATTATAAGAAAACAACAGACCAATATTTCTCATGAATATAGTTGCAAAATCCACAACAAAATATCAAATTGAATTCAAAAGGTATAAAAAAAAATCATATACCATGACCAAGTGGGATTTATCCCAGATATGCAAGGCTGGTTCAACATTCAAAAGTCAATTAGGTGGAGTGGCCAAGACAGCAGAGTAAAAAGAACCTGAGCTCACCTCCTCTCAGGAGCAAACGAACATCTCAACTATTTGCAGAACAACCACTGATGAAAAAGCCTGAAACCTACCAGAAAAGACCTTCTACAGCTAAAGACATAAAGCAGGAACCACAACGAGACCAGTAGGAGGGGTGGACTCACGATATAATCAAAACCCAATCCCCCTGGTTGGTGACCCACAAACTGGAAAATAATTATATTGTAGGGTTTTCCCACAGGAGTGAGAGTTCTGAGCCCCACGCCAGGCTCCCCAGCCTGGAGGTCTCGCACCGGGATATGAACCCCCAGAGCATTTGACTTTGAAGGCCAGTGGGACTTAATTGCAGGAGCCCCACAGGACTGGGGAAAATAGAGACTTCACTCTTAAGGGGCACACACAAAATCTCACTTGCGCCAGAACACAGGGCAAAAGATGTAACTTGATAGGAGCCTAGGCCAGACCTAACTGCTGGTCTTAGAGAGTCTCCTGGAGAGGTGGAGGGCAGCTGCAGCTCACCCCAGGCACACAGACACTGGTAGCAGATATACTGGGGAACTTTGTTGGTGGCTGACATCTTGGCTCATTAGCTCCAAGACCTGGTCCCACCCAACAGCCTGCAGGCAACAGTGCTGGGACACAGGCCAAACAATTAACTGGGCAGGGATACAGCCCCACCCATTAGCAGACATGCTGCCTAATGACTAATGAGCCCACACCTGCCTCTGGGCTCACCCCTAGGTACAGCACAGCCCACTGGAGGGCCAAGACCCAGCTCCACCCACCAGTGGACAGGCACTGGCCCCTCACACTAAGAAGCCAGACCAAGCCTCTAGATCAGCCTCATCCACTAGGGGGCAGAAACCCAGAAGCAATAAAACTATGATCCCACAACACAGGCCAGACCATACCCTGGGACCAGCTGAACCCTACCCTGGCCTACTAGCAGGCTAACACAACTTTTGGAACACCCTGGAACCCATCTCCAACTGTGTCAGAAACTGACACCACCACTTCCCCCACCAACAATCTGAAATGAGCTCTGGGATCCCTGGGACCTGCAAACAGACTCCAGAAAACAGCTCTGCATGCCAGTAGTCTGGAACTAATCCCAGGATCTGACTTTACCTGCCAGTGGGTAAGTAAAGACTGAGAGTGTTTGGGACCCTGACTTCACCCCCGCAGTGAGCCAGCACTAGCTCTGGGGACCACTAGGATTCCACAACCAGCCACCTCATGAGCAGGCACCACTAAACAGCAGCCAGCAGCATCCAAACAAGGTAGGGCCTGGCAACCAACCAGACAAGGGTCCTACCAGACTGCCCACACAGTTAACCTGCCACAACAGAAGGACCCATGTAGTTCTTTCACAGTGAAACCCTAGAGCCTATAGCTTGGATGATAAGAGAGAGTGCTCTGCTGTGATGCATAGGACACTTCCTACATAGGGCCACTTCTGAAAGGTCAAGAAATGTAACTAACCTATCACATGCATAAAAGTAAAACAGCAACTTAGACTAAATGAGGCAGTAGAGGAATATGTTTCAGACTATGGAACAAGATAAACCCTCAGACGAACTAAGTGAAGTGAAGATAGGCAATCTATCTGGGAAAGGGTTCACAGTAATGATTATAAAAATGATCTAAGAACTCGGAAGGAGAACAGATACACAGAGCAAGAAGTTAGAAGTTTTTAACAAAGAGTTAGAAAACATAAAAACCAATCAAACAGAGATGAAGACTACAATAACTGAAATGAAAAATACACTAGAAGGAATCAACAGTAGACTAAATGATTCAGAAGAATGGATCAGTAAGCTGGAAGACAGAGTAGTGGAAATCACTGCTACTCAACAGAAAAAAGAATGAAAGGAAATGAGGACAGTTTAAGAGACCTCTGGGACAACATCAAGCACACTAATATTCAATATATTAATAATAATATTGTAAGGGCCCCAGAAGGAGAAGAGAGAAAGAAAGGGTCTGAGAAAATATTTGAAGAGATAGTAGCTGAAAAATTCCCTGACCTGGGAAAGGAAACAGTCACCCAAGTCCAGAAAGCACAGAGTCCCATACAAGATTAACCCAAAGAGGAACACACCAAGACATACTGTAATCAAAATGAAAAAATTAAAGATACAGAGGGAGTAGTAAAAGCAGCAAGGGAAAAAGCAACAAATAACTTACAAGGGAGACTTGTATCCCATAAGACTATCAGCTGATTTTTCAGCAGAAATTCTGCAGGCCAGAAGGGAGTGGCACGATATATTTAAAGTGATCCAAGGGGAAAAACCTACAACCAAGAATACGCTACCCAGCAAGGCTCTCATTCAGATTTGATGGAGAAGTCAAAAGTTTTACAGACAAGCAAAAGCTAAAAAAAAATTCAGCACCACAAACCAGCCTTACAACAACAAATGTTAAAAGAATTTCTCTAGGCAGAAAAGGCCACAGCTACAAAGAAGAGAATTATGCAATGAAAAAGCTCACCAGTAAAGGCAAACACACAGTAAAGGTAGGAAATCATCCACACACAAAACTAGTAGAGAGGTTAAAAAACAAAAGTAATACAATAATCTGTATCCACAATAAGCAGTTAAGGGATAAATAAAACAATTAGATGTAAACTATGATATCAAAAAGTTATCATGAGGAGAGAAGAGTACAAATGCAGGGTATTTAAAGTGCATTTGAAATTAAGAGATCAGCGACTTAGAACAATCATGTATACACATTGGCTGCTATACAAAAACCTCAAGGTAACCACAAACAAAAAAATTCTATAATAGATATGCACACAAAAAAGAAAAAGGAATACAAACATAACTCTAAAGATAGACATCAAATCATAAGAGAACAAAAGAAGAAAGGGAAAAAAAGATCTACAAAAACAACTCCAAACAATTAACAAAATGGAAAGAACATACATATTGAAAATTACCTTAAATGTTAACAGACTAAATGCTCCAACCAAAAGACATACACTAGCTGAATGGATACAAAAACAAGACGTGTATTTGCTGCCTACAAGGGAGTCATTTCAGATCTAGAGACACATACAGGCTGAAAGTGAGGGGATGGAAAAAGTTATTCCATGCAAATGGAAATCAAAAAAAAAGCCAGGGCAGCAATACTTTTATCAGACAAAATAGACTTTAAAATTAAGTCAGTTACAAGAGGCAAAGAAGAACACTACATAAGGATCAAGGGATCAATCCAAGAAAAGGATACAACAATTATAAATATATATGCACCCAACATAGGGGTACCTCAATATATAAGGCAAATATTAACAGACATAAAAGGAGAAATCAACAGTAACACAATAATAGTAGGGGACTTAAACACCCCACTTGCATCAGTGGACAGATCATCCATACAGAATATCATTAAGGAAAATCTGCCCTTAAATAACACATTAGACCGAATGAACTTAATTGATATTTATAGAGCATGCCACCTGAAAGCAACAGAGTATACATGGAACATTCTCCAGGATAGAACACATGCTAGGCCATAGAACAAGCCTCAGTAAATTTAAGAAAACTGAAATCATATGAAGCATCATTTCTGACCACAGCACTGTGGGACTAGAAATCAACTACAAGAAAAAAACTGCAAAAAACACAAGCATGTGGAAGCTAAACAATATGCAACTAAACAACCAATGGATCACTGAAGAAATCACAGAGGAAATAAAAAAATACCTAGAGACAAATGAAAACAAAAACACAATGATCCAAAACCCGTAGTACACAGAAAACGCAGTTCTAAGAGGGAAGTTTATAGTGATACAAGCTTACCTCAGGCAACAAGAAAAACCTCAAATAAACAACCTAACCTTACACCTAAAGCAACAAGAAAAAGAACAAACAAAATCCAAAATTAGTAGAAGGAAAGAAATCATAACGATCAGAGGAGAAATAAATGAAATCAAGACTAAAATATAATAGAAAAGATCAATGAAACTAAGAGCTGCTTCTTTGAAAAAATAAAACTGATAAACCTTTAGCAAGACTCATCAAGAAAAAAATACAAAGGACCCAAATCAATAAAATCAGAAATGAAAAAGGAGAACTTACGATCTATACCACAAAAATACAAAGGATCAGAAGAGACTACTATGAGCAACCATATGCCAGTAAAATGGACAACCTAGAAGGATAAATTATTAGAAAGGGACACTCCCTCAAGACTGAACTAGGAAAAAATAGAAAATATGAACAGACTAATTACCAGTACTGAAATTGAAAGGCTAAAAAACTCCCAACAGGGCTTCCCTGGTGGTGCAGTGGAAAACAATCTGCCTGCCAACGCAGGAAACACGGGTTCAAGCCCTGGTCCAGGAAGATCCCACATGCCGCAGAACAACTAAGCCCGTGCACCACAACTACTGAGCCTGCGGTCTAGAGCCCGCAAGCCACAACTACTGAGCCCGTGTGCCAGAACTACTGAAGCCCATGTGCCTAGAGCCCATGCTCCGCAACAAGAGAAGCCACCGCAATGAGAAGCCCGTGCACTGAAACAAAGAGTAGCCCCCGCTCACCGCAACTAGAGAAAAGCCCACACACAGCAATGAAAACCCAATGCAGCCAAAGATAAATAAATTTATTTAAAAAAAAAAAAACTCCCAACAAACAAAATCCAGGACCAGATGGCTTCACACGTGAATTCTATGAAACATTTAGAGAAGGGTTAACACTCATCCTTCTGAAACTATTCCAAAAAATTGCAGAGCAAGGAACACTTCCAAACTCATTCTATGAGACCACCATCACCCTGATACCAAAACCAAAGATACCACAAAGAAAGAAAATTACAGACCAATATCAGTAGTGAATGAACATAGATGCAAAAATTCTCAACAAAATACTAGCAAAGCAAATCCAACCATACATTAAAAAGATCATAAACCATGATCAGTGGGATTTATTCCAGGGATGCAAAGATTTTTCAGTATCTGCAAATCAATGTGATACATCACATTAACAAACTGAAGAATAAAAAACATATGATCATCTCAATAGATGCAGAAAAATCTTTTGATAAAATTCAACATCCATTTATGGTAAAAACTCTCCAGAAAGTGGGCATAGAGGGAAAATATCTCAACATAATCAAGGCCACATATAGAACAAAATCACAGCTAACATAATATTCAATACTGAAAAGCTGAAAGCATTTCCTCTAAGGTCAGGAACAAGCCAAGTATGCTCATTCTCACCACTTTTATTCAACATAGTTTTGGACGTCCTAGCCACAGCAATCAGAGAAGAAAAAGAAATAAAAGGAATCCAAATTGGAAGGGAAGAAGTAAAATTCACTGTTTGCAGATGACATGATGCTATACATAGAAAATCATAAAACAGCTACCAGCACTAAAAGTACTAAAGCCCATCAATGAATTTGGTAACATTGCTGGCTATAAAATTAATATATAGAAACCAGTTGCATTTCTATACAATAACAATGAAAAACCAGAAAGAGAAATTAAGGTAACAATTCCATTTACCACTGCATCAAAAAGAATAATATACCTAGTAATAACCTTACCTAAGGAGGCAAAAGACCTGTACTCTGAAAACTTCAAGATGCTGATGAAAGAAACTGCAAACCACATAAACAGATAGAAAGATACACTGTGTTCTTCAACTGGAAGAATCAATATTGTTAAAATGACAATACAACCCAAGGCAACCTACAGACTCAGTGCAATTCCCATCAAATTACCAATGGCATTTTTCACAGAACTGGAACAAAAATCTTTTTAATTTGTATGGAAACACAGAAGACACCAAATGGTAAAAACAATCTTGAGAAAGAACAAAGCTGGAGGAATCACACTTCCTAACCTCAGACTATATTACAAAACTACAGTCATCAAAACAGTATGGCACTGGTATAAAAACAGACACATAGATCAGTGGAATAGGATAGAGCCCAGAAATAAACTCATGCACTTATGGTCAATTAATCTATGACAAAGAAGGCAAGAATATACAATGGAGAAAAGACAGTCTCTTCAGCAAGTGCTGCTCAGAAAACTGGACAGCTACATATAAAAGCATGAAATTAGAACACTCCCTAACACCACACACAAAAATAAACTGAAAATGGACTAAAGACCTAAATATGAGAGTGGATACTATAAAACTCCTAGAGGAAAACATAGGCAGAACACTGTTTGACAAATTGCAGGAGAAGCTTCAAGATGGCGGAAGAGTAAGAAGCAGAGATCACCTTCCTCTCCACAAATGCATCAGAAATACATCTACATGTGGAACAGCTCCTACAGAACACCTACTGAACGCTGGCAGAACACCTCAGACCTCCCAAAAGGCAAGAAACACCCCACGTACCTGGGCAGGGCAAAAGAAAAAAGAAAACACAGAGACAAAAGAATAGGGACGGGACCTGCACCAGTGGGAGGGAGCTGTGAAGGAGGAAAGGTTTCCACACACTAGGAAGCCCCTCAGAGGGCGAAGACTGTGGGTGGCGGAGGGGGGGAGCTTCGGAGCCATGGAGGAGAGCACAGCAACAGGGGTGCGGAAGGCAAAGCGGAGAGATTCCTGCATAGAGGATCGGTGCCAACCAGCACTCACCAGCCTGAGAGGCTTGTCAGCTCACCCGCCGGGACGGGTGGGGGCTGGGAGCTGAGGCTCGGGCTTTGGAGGTCAGATCCCAGGGAGAGGACTGGGGTTGGCTGCAGAAACACAGCCTGAAGGGGGCTAGTGTGCCAGAGCTAGCTGGGAGGGAGTCCAGGAAAAAGCCTGGAACTGCCTAAGAGGCAAGAGACTTTTTCTTGCCTCTTTCTTTCCTGGTGCACAAGGAGAGATTAACAGCGCTGCTTAAAGGAGCTCCAGAAGCGGGCGTGAGCCGTGGCTATCAGCATGGACCCCAGAGACAGGCATAGGATGCTAAGGCTGCTGGTGAAGCCACCAAAAAGCCTGTGTGCAAGCACAGGTCACTATCCACACCGCCCCTCCCGGGAGCCTGTGCAGCCTGCCACTGCCAGGGTCCCGTGATCCAGGGACAACTTCCCCGGGAGAACACACGGAGCGCCTCAGGCTGCTGCAACGTCATGCTGGCCTCTGCCACCGCAGGCTCGCCCCAAATCCGTACCCCTCCCTCCCCCTGGCCTGAGTGAGCCAGAGTCCCCGAAGGAGCTGCTCCTTTAACCCCGTCCTGTCTGAGCGAAGAACAGACGCCCTCAGGTGACCTACACGCAGAGGCGGGCCCAAATCCAAAGCTGAACCCTGGGAGCTGTGCGAACAAAGAAGAGAAAGGGAAATTTCTCCCAGCAGCCTCAGGAGCAGAGGATTAAATCTCTACAATCAACTTGATGTACCCTGAATTTGTGGAATACCTGAATAGACAACAAATCATCGCAATTGAGGAGGTGGAATATGGGAGCAAAATATTTTTTTTTTCACTTTTTCTCTTTTTGTGAGTGTGTATGTGTATGCTTCTGTGTGTGATTTTCTCTGTATCGCTTTGCTTTTACCATTTGTCCTAGGGTTGTGTCTGTCCATTTTTTTTCTTTTTCTTTTTTTATTACATTTTAAATTTTTTTTCTTAATAATTGTTTTTTATTTTTTATTTTAATAACTTTATTTTATTTTATGTTCTTTCTTTCTTTCTTTCTATTTTTTCACCCTTTTATTCTCAGCCATGTGGATGAAAGGTTCTTGGTGCTCCAGCCAGGCGTCACGGCTGTGCCTCTGAGCTGAGAGAGCCAAGTTCAGGCCACTGGTCCACAAAAGACCTCCCAGCACCATGTAATATCAAACGGCGAAAATCTCCCAGAGATCTCCATCTCAACGCCAAGACCCAGCTTCACTCAACGACCAGCAAGCTACAGTGATGGACACCCTAGGCCAAACAACTAGCAAGACAGGAACACAACCCCATTAATTAGCAGAGAGGCTGCCTAAAATCATAAAAAGGCCACAGACACCCCAAAACACACCACCAGGCGTGGACCTGCCCATCAGAAAAACAATATCCAGCCTCATCCACCAGAACACAGGCACCAGTGCCCTCCACCAGAAAGCCTACACAACCCACTGAACCAACCTTAGCCACTGGGGACAGACACCAAAAAAAAAAGTGAACTACAAACCGGCAGCCTGAGAGAAGAAGACCCCAAACACAGTAAGTTCAGCAAAACGAGAAGAGAGAAAAATACAGAGCAGATGAAGGAGCAAGGCAAAAACCAACCAGACCTAAAAAATGAAGAAGAAATAGGCAGTCTACCTGAAAAAGAATTCAGAATAATGATAGTAAAGATGATCCAAAATCTTGGAAACAGAAAAGAGAAAATACAAGAAACGTTTAACAAGGACCTAGAAGAACTAAAGAGCAAACAAACAATGATGAACAACACAATAAATGAAATTTAAAATTTTCTAGAAGGGATCAATAGCAGAATAACTGAGGCAGAAGAATGGATAAGTGACCTGGAAGATAGAATAGTGGAAATAACTACTGCAGAGCAGAATAGAGAAAAATGAATGAAAAGAATTGAAGACAGTCTCAGAGACCTGTGGGACAACATTAAATGCACCAACATTCGAATTATACAGGTCCCAGAAGAAGAAGAGAAAAAGAAAGGGACTGAGAAAAGGTTTGAAGAGATTATAGTTGAAAACTTCCCTAATATGAGAGAGGAAATAGTTAATCAAGTTTAGGAAGCAGAGAGTCCCATACAGGATAAACCCAAGGAGAAACATGCCAAGACACATATTAATCAAACTATCAAAAATTAAATACAAAGAAAAAATATTAAAAGCAGCAAGGGAAAAATGACAAATAACACACACGGGAATCCCCATAAGGATAACAGCTGATCTTTCAGCAAAAACTCTGCAAGCCAGAAGGGAGTGGCAGGACATATTTGAAGTGATGAAGGAGAAAAACCTACAACCAAGATTACTCTACCCAGCAAGGATCTCATTCAGATTTAATGTAGAAATTAAAACCTTTGCAGACAAGCAAAGCTAGGAGAATTCAGCACCACCAAACCAGCTTTACAACAAACTTTACAACAAATGCTAAAGGAACTTCTCTAAGCAGGAAACACAAGAGAAGGAAAAGACCTACAATAACAAACCGAAAACAATTAAGGGAATGGTAATAGGAACATACATATCGATAATTACCTTAAATGTAAATGGATTAAATGTTCCAACCAAAACACACAGACTGGCTGAACGGATACAAAAACAAGACCCATATATGTGCTGTCTACAAGAGACCCACTTCAGACCTAGGGACACATACAGACTGAAAGAGAGGGGGTGGAAAAAGATATTCCATGCAAATGAAAATCAAAAGAAAGCTGGAGTACCAATTCTCCTATCAGACAAAACAGACTTTAAAATAAAGACTATTATGAGAGACAAAGAAGGACACTACATAATGATCAAGTGATCAATCCAAGAAGAAGATATAACAATTGTAAATATTTATGCACCCAACATAGGAGCACCTCAATACATAAGGCAAATAATAACAGCCATAAAAGGGGAAATCGAGAGTAACACAATCATATTAGGGGACTTTAACACCCACTTTCACCAAAGGACAGATCATCCAAAATGAAAATAAATAAGGAAACACAAGCTTTAAAAGATACATTAAACAAGATGGACTTAATTGATATATATAGGACATTCCATCCAAAAACAACAGAATACACATTCTTCTCAAATGCTCATGGAACATTCTCCAGGATAGAGCATATCTTGGGTCACAAATCAAGCCTTGGTAAATTTAAGAAAACTGAAATCATATCAAGTATCTTTTCCGACCACAACGCTATGAGACTAGATATCAATTACAGGAAAAAATCTGTAAGAAATAGAAACACATGGAGGCTACTACTTTATAACCAACAGATCACTGAAGAAATCAAAGAGGAAATCAAAAAACACCTAGAAACAAATGACAATGAAAACACAATGACCAAAAACCTATGGGATGCAGCAAAAGAAGTTCTAAGAGGGAAGTTTATAGCAATACAATCCTACCTTAAGAAACAAGAAACACCTCAAATAAACAACCTAACCTTACACCTAAAGCAATTAGAGAAAGAACAAAAATCCCCGAAGTTGGCAGAAGGAAAGAAATCATAAAGATCAGATCAGAAATAAATGAAAAAGAAATGAAGGAAATGATAGCAAAGACCAATAAAACTAAAAGCTGGTTCTATGAGAAGATAAACAAAATTGATAAACCATTAGCCAGACGCATCAAGAAAAAATGGGAGAAGACTCAAATCAATAGAATTAGAAATGAAAAAGGAGAAGTAACAACTGACGCTGCAGAAATACGAAGGATCATGAGAGATTACTACAGGTAAATATACGCCAGCAAAATGGACAACCTGGAAGAAATGGACAAACTCTTAGAAAAGCACAACCTTCCGAGACTGAACCAGGAAGATATAGTAAATATGAACAGACCAATCACAAGCACTGAAATTGAAACTGTCAGTAAAAATCTTCCAACAAACAAAAGCCCAGGACCAGATGGCTTCACAGGCGAATTCTATCAAACATTTAGAGAAGAGCTAACACCTATCCTTCTCAAACTCTTCCAAAATATAGCAGAGGGAGGATCACTCCCAAACTCATTCTACGAGGCCACCATCACCCTGATACCAAAACCAGACAAAGATGTCACGAAGAAAGAAAGCTACAGGCCAATATCACTGATGAACATAGATGCAAAAATCCTCAACAAAATACTAGCAAACCGAATCCAACACAGCATATTAAAAGGATCATAAACCTCGATGAAGTGGGGTTTATCCCAGAAATGCAAGGATTCTTCAATATACGCAAATCAGTCAATGTGATACACCATATTAACAAATTGAAGGAGAAAAACCATATCATCATCTCAATAGATGCAGAGAAAGCTTTTGACCAAATTCAACACCCATTTATGATAAAAACCCTCTAGAAAGTAGGCATAGAGGGAACATTCCTCAACATAATAAAGGCCATATATGACAAACCCACAGCCAGCATCGTCCTCAATGGTGAAAAACTGAAACCATTTCACTAAGATCAGGAACAAGACAAGGTTGCCCATTCTCACCACTATTATTCAACATAGTTCTGGAAGTTTTAGCCACAGCAATCAGAGAAGAAAAAGGAATAAAAGGAATCCAAATCAGAACAGAAGAATTAAAGCTGTCATTGTTTGCACATGACATGATACTATACATACAGAATCCTAAAGATGCCACCAGAAAACTACTAGAGCTAATCAATGAATTTGGTAAAGTAGCAGGATACAAAATTAATGCACAGAAATCTATAGCATTCCTATACACTAATGATGAAAAATCTGAAAGTGAAATTAAGAAAACACTCCCATTTACCATTGCAACAAAAAGAATAAAATATCTAGGAATAAACCTACCTAAGGAGACAAAAGACCTGTATGCAGAAAATTGTAAGACACTGATGAAAGAAATTAAAGATGATACAAATAGATGGAGAGATATACCATGTTCTTGGATTGGAAGAATTAACACTGTGAAAATGACTCTACTACCCAAAGCAATCTACAGATTCAATGCAATCCCTATCAAACTACCACTGGCATTTTTCACAGAACTAGAACAAAAAATTTCACAATTTGCATGGAAACACAAAAGATCCCGAATAGCCAAAGCAATCTTGAGAAAGAAAAACAGAGCCGGAGGAATCAGGTTCCCTGACTTCAGACTATACTACAAAGCTACAGTAATCAAGACAGTATGGTACTGGCACATAAACAGAAATATAGATCAATGGAACAGGAAAGAAACCTCACAGATAAACCCACGTACATATGGTCACCTTATCTTTGATAAAGGAGGCAAGAATGTACAGTGGAATAAAGACAGCCTCTTCAATAAGTGGTGCTGGGAAAACTGGACAGCTACATGTAAATGTATGAAATTAGAACACTCCCTAACACCGTACACAAAAATAAACTCAAAATGGATTAAAGATCTAAATGTAAGGACAGACACTATCAAACTCTTAGTGGAAAACATAGGCAGACATAAATGACATAAATCACAGCAAGATCCTTTTTGACCCACGTCCTAGAGAAATGGAAATAAAAACAAAAATAAACAAATGGGACGTAATGAAACTTAAAAGCTGCTGCACAGTGAAAGAAACCATAAACAAAATGAAAAGACAACCCATACAGAATGGGAGAAAATATCTGCAAATGAATAACTGACAAGAGATTAATCTCCAAAACATACAAACAGCTCATGGAGCTCTATGTCAAAAAAAAACCAAAAAACAAAAACAAACACCTCAATGAAAAAATGGGTAGAAGATCTAAATAAACATTTCTCCCAAGAAGACATACAGATGGCCAAAAAGCACATGAAAAGATGCTCAACATCACTAATTTTCAGAGAAATGCAAATCAAAACTACAATGAGGTATCACCTCACACCAGTCAGAATGGACATCATCAAAAAGCCTACAAGCAATAAATGCTGGAGTGGGTGTGGAGAAAAGGAACCCTCCTACACTGTTGGTGGGAATGTAAATTGGTACAACCACTATGGAAACAGTATGCAGTTTCCTTAAAAAACTAAACATAGAACTACCATATGATCCAGCAATCCCACTCCTGGATGTATATCCAGAAAAGACAAAAACTCTAATTCCAAAAGATATATGCACCCCAATGTTCAGGGCGGCACTATGTACAATAGCCAAGACATGGAAGCAACCTATCTGTCCATCAACAGATGAATGGATAAAGATGTGATACACATACACAATGGAATATTACTCAGCCATGAAACAGAATGAAATAATGCCATTTGCAGCAACATGGTTGGATCTAGAGATTATGAGACTAAGTCAAAGACACATATCATATGATATCACTTATATATGTAATCTAAAAAAATAAAGGATACAAATGAACTTATTTACAAAATAGGCATAGAAAACAAACTTATGGTTACCAAAGGGAAAAGGACAGGAGGAATAAATTTGCAATTTGGGATTAACAGATACACAGGACTATATATAAAATAGATAAGCAACAAGGACCTACTATATAGCACAGGGAACTATATTCAGTATCTTGTAATAACCTATAATGGAAACGAATGTGAAAAATTATATATATAGATATATAGATAGATAGATAGGTAGATACTCTAACTGATTTGCTTTTCTTTATACCTAAAACATTATAAATCAACTATGCTTGAATAAAAAAAATTTTGTCAGTTAATGTAATTGATCACATCAACAGGCTAAAAAAGAAAAATCACATGATATTATCAATAGATGCAGAAAAAGCATTTGACAATATCCAACACCAATCATTTAAAAAACTCTCAACAAACTAGGTAGAGAGGGGAATTTCCTAAACTTGATAATGAACATCTACAAAAACCTACAGCTAGTATCAACCTTAATGGTGAGAAACCAGAAGCTTATGCTCTATGATAAAAAGAACAAGGAAGGGTGTCTCCTTTCACTACTTCTTTTCAACATTGTATTGAAAATGCCAGCTAATGCAATAAGCCAAGAAAAGGAAATAAAAGATATACACACTGAAAAGGAAGAAATAAAACTGCAAACTGACTGATGAAATGATCATATATGTAGAAAATCTTAAAGAATCAAAAAACCTCCTGCATCAAATAAGCGATTATGGCAAGGTTTCATTATATATGGTTAACATACAAAAGTCAGTTATTTTCAAATATACCAGCAATGAACAAATGAAATTTGAAATTAAAAACACATCACCATTTACATTAGTACCTAAAAAATGAAATAGGTATAAATCTAGTGAAATACATACAATATCTATATGAATTATATCAAAAGAGAAGTAAGTAAGTAGAGAGATATCCTATGTTCATACATAGGAAGGCTCAATATTGTCAAGATGTCAGTTTGTTCCCAATTTGTTTATAGACTCAATGCAATTCCAATCAAAATCCCAGCAAATTATCCTATGGGTATTGACAAATTGATTCTAAAGTTTATATGGAGAGGCAAAAGACCCAGAATAGCCAACTCAATATTGAATGGGAAGAATAAAGTTGGAAGACTGATGCTGCCGGACTTAAAGTCAGAGTCACTATACAGCCACAGTAACCAAAAGAGTCTAGTATTGTAGAAAGAATAGACTAATAGATCAATGGAACAAAATAGAGCCCAGAAACAGACCCATGTAAATACAATCAACTGATCTTTGGCAAAGAAACAAAGGCAATATGATTGAACAAAGATAGTCTTTTCAACAAATGATGTTTGTTGAAAAAAAAAACCCAACGAAATGAACATGGACACAGACCTCACACGCTTGACTAAAATCAAATCAAAATGAATCACAGATCAAAATGTAAAACCCCAAACTATAAAACTAGAAGACAACACAGGAGAAAACCTAGGTGACCTTAGGTATGACAAAGACTTTTGAGATATAACACCAAAGTCACAATCCATGAAAGAAATAATTAAGCTGGACTTCATTAAAATTAAAAACTTCTGCTCTGTGAAAGAAAATGTCACAAGTATAAGAAGAGAAGCCTTAGACTGGAAGAAAATATTTGCAAAAGACATCTGATAAAGGACTGTTAAAAAAAATTTTAAACAACACTTTAAACTCAACAATAAATAAACAACCCAATTTAAAAATGGGTCAGGGCTTCCCTGGTGGCGCAGTGGTTGAGAATCTGCCTGCCAATGCAGGGCACACAGGTTCGAGCCCTGGTCTGGGAAGATCCCACATGCCGCGGAGCAGCTAGGCCCGTGAGCCACAATGACTGAGCCTGCGCATCTGGAGCCTGTGCTCCGCAGCAAGAGAGGCCGCGATAGTGAGAGGCCCGCGCACCGCAATGAAGAGTGGCCCCCGCTTGCCGCAACTGGAGAAAGCCCCCGCACAGAAACGAAGACCCAACACAGCCATCAATAAATTAATTAATTAATTAAAAAAAAAATGGGTCAAAGAGGTTAACAGCTACCTCAAAGAAAATATACAAATGGCAAATAAGCATGAAGAAAAAGATGCTCCACATCATATTAAAATAACAATGCAATACCACTACACAACTATTAGAATGGTCAAAATCCAAAACCCTGACAAACCAAATGCTGGTAAGGATGTGGAGCACGGGAGCTCTCATTCACTGCTGTTGGGAATGCAAATGGTACAGCCACTTTGGAAGTCAGTTTGGTGGTTTTTTACAGAAGTAAACATAACATACTTTTACCATAAGATCCAGCAATCATGCTCCTTTGTATTTACCCAAAGGACGTGAAAATTTATGTCGACACAAAACCTGAACATGAATGTTTATAGTAGCTTTATTCATAATTGCAAATCTTGGAAACAACCAAGATGTCCTTCCGTAGAGGTAAATTGATAAATAAACCGTGACATATCTAATCAATAAAATGTTATTCAGCACTAGAAAAAAAAAAAAAGATATCAAGCCATGAAAAGACTTGGAGGAAACTGAAATGCAAATTACTACATGAAAGAAGCCAAACTCAAAAGATTACATCCTGTATGATTCTAACTATATGATATTCTAGGAAAAATAAAACTATGGATATAATAAAAGGATGAGTAGTTGCTAGGGGATTGGGATGGATGAATAACCAGAGCTCACGTGATTTTTAGGGCCATAAAAAATTCTTTATGATACTACAGTAGTGGATATATGTCATTATAAATTTTTCCAGATCAGAAAGTTGGCCAAGTAAGATGCCCCCCATTTATATTCTTTCTCAACAAAAATAATTTGTCATCCTTCCATGAACAAGTGTGCTTTTTTGGAAGCTTTGGGATCCAGGTAGGAGACTGTGAAAACCTGGTGCAGTTCAAGACAAAGGAATGTCATTTTGAGAAAGCAGGCTACTCCCTTCCATGAAGTTTCTCTAAGGTTAACCTTTTAGAAAGCCCTGGGTAATGTATAATAGATAACAGACTGCTTGGGTGACTCCATTTTCCTTTCCTGTGCCCTAATTCCTGCTCTTATGTTTTTAATTCACCGATGAAGAGTGAACTCATGAAACGCTAGACACCTCATCCTCAGACTCTAATAAAGACAGAGTCCCAGGTTCATACTTTCTCCCTCTCTCTCTATTTGCAACTTCACCGTTGGGGCCGTTTGGTGTGCTGTATATTCTCCAGGACCTGTGAGTAATAAATACTGTTCTTAAGTTCCGTGATGGTTGTTGCTGAGGTGATTTCTGCAATAATAATAACCACAAGAGGTGATTCAGCCACAACTTTTACTCTGGTTGGGGAGATGTCTGTGGGGCTCTCCGCAAGTAGTATGGGCCCAGGTGAGTGCCTCACGCATTTCTAGCCAATAGCATCACAATCGATATGCTGAGACCAATACAACAAGTGGTTTTACCAGTGGGTAGGGGAAATGGGGATATGTTGGTCACAGGGTACAAACTTCCCGTTATAAGATGAATAAGTTCTAGGGATTTAAGATTCAGCATGGTGACTATAGTTACCAATACTGTATTATATACCTGAAAGTTGCCAAGATAGTAAATCTTAAATGTTTGCACCACAAAAAAAAAAAAAAAAAACATAATTTAGTGGGCTGATGCATGTGTTAACTAACCTTATTGTGATAATTATTTTGTAATATATATGTGCATAAAATCATCACATGGTACATCTTAAACTCACACAATGTCATATGCCAATTATATGTCAATAAATCTAGAAAAATAATAAGAAAAAAAAATTTGTCCAAACCCATAGAGTGTACAACAGCAAGAGTGAACTGTAATGCAAACCATGGACCTTGGGTGATAATGACATGTCAATGTAGGTTCATCAGTTGTAACAAATGTACCACTCTGGTGTGGGACGTTGATAATGAGGAAAGCTGTACATGTGTGGAGGCAGGGGACATATGGGAAATGCCTACACCTTCCTCTTAATTTTGTTGCATGAGAACCTTTTGCACTGGAATCTCTTGGGGTACTTAATAAAACTTACACGACTAAGAGGTATAAGCCCAGGAATTTGCATTTTAGTAAGGTTTTCAGGTAATTCCTAAAGACACTAGTGTTCCCTTGGATGCCAGCATGGCCTTCTTTCCTAGCTCCTTTAGGTCTTTACTGAAATAAAAACTTCTCCAAGATATCGTCTCTTACCACCCTATTTGAAATTGTAGGCTCCTTATTCTGAAATCCTGCATTCCTTATGCCCCCTTCTCTACCTTATTTTTATCTCTAGAATTGATGACTATTGTAAACATATTTTATTACTCATTTATTGGTTTATCTATCAATAAATCAGTTTCTCTCCCAATCCAATTCTTAACAACTAGAATGTAAACCCTATGAGAAGAGGTTTCTTTTTTTATTATGTTTTATTCACTGCTGAATGCCCAATACCTAGTAAAGCCCTTAAACATTAGTACTCAATAAATATTTGTTAAATAAATGAATCACTCCACCAAGTGTTTTAAGTTTATATACTTAAAATACTAACATTCTTGCACCTTTTTCTCTCCATCAAAAATAAATCTCAATTCTACCTCTTGCTCTTGAAAAAGAAAAAGCAATGTATAATTTGGATCTAAAGATGAAAGATTCCTTGAAATATGTCTTGTTTGTGTTCTTCACACCAAAACCCAACAGAAAGCTTTTGTGTTCTCTCTATATCAGCACCATCTTTGTGTATTTCTTTGATGTCAAGATCTGGGGTCAGAGACTGGGTGAGGATGAAAGTAAAGAAGAAAATTCAAGGAGTGTCAACCTTAATGGTAGCAATAAATAATGTTTGCTAAAAACTACCTAAGAATAGATGGCACAGTCTGTGTAGGTGTATGTAAATGATACGCAAATCAGAATCTAATTTTAAGGCAAATGTATGTGTGGTCCTCCTAACTATTTCATGCACCTGGATAGAGCCCCTAGGAAAATTCTAGTGGAGAGAAATGTGCTCTCAGCAAAGTTTTAATGACTGGGTAGATTGGAGAGCAGAGGGTACCACACCTGGCATGCATTATAAGGTCTGCTAGTTAGCTGCTAAAAACAAGCTCTTATATCTGGAATATTACTTTGAAGCTTTGGTGAGCTACCAGTTTGAATTGTGAACACCTTAACTTACCTGTTCTATAAGTGAGTATGACATTGCTTTGCCCCAGGCTAGTGGGAAGTGTTATCAGTTAACAAATTCTTTAAAGCAGGCACATGTGGGAGTTTTTGAACTGGAGGTACTGCCAAATATAAATTATCCCAACTCAGTGCTATGGTCATATTTCATTACAAAACACAATCCAGCCTGTCTGGATTTGCATCCTACTAGTAGTATGAGTTCTATTTCTATGAAATGGAGAAAAACTGTTGGAAAAAAATTTATGGTAAGATAAGTTGAGGTCACCGTAATAATAGCTTAAATACAAACAAAGTTGATAAGAGAAACAAAGACCCAAAGGAAATGTCTCAGTTCAAAGATGGTAAATGAGATAAAATGATCAAGCACCATTTTGCCTTATGACAGCACTGCATACTTTGTCCATTTCAGAGAATCACAGATAGTCAAGAGACATATCAATTTATATTTTTATATTTCTATAACCCTTTATTATTATCAATGCTCTTCCAACTCTATTATCTCCACTGATTTTCATGACAACATGTAGCTAGTGTTCTGTTACAAACTATTTTTTTAAGTTTTTAAAAAGTAAATAAAACTTTTGTTTCTGGCATTATGACTAACTGGGTACTCTAGGGACCTTCTTGCAGCAAGACACCATGTATTGAGTAGGAGACATATTTTGTGGTATCACTGGTCTAACAGGAGTAACTCTTAATATCCCCTCTTAAAAAACATTCAATAGTGTGAGAGGGGCATGGAGCTAGGGACAGATTTGCAGGTGGGAGATGCAGGATTTCCCAGAGAGCGAATACCGGTAACCTTAATGCTATCAGGATATTGAGCTTTGAGTTAATTGTGTGGTAGGGCAACTTCCGGTACTCTTTCAAGTCAAGAGTGATGGAGGTTGATGTGACCCCAGTTTCTGGGTAGAAGTTTCTGGCCAATAGCAGAAACTTGAGCAATTCTTCTAAGCCCATGCTATTCAAAATGTGTTCTATGGACAAACAGCAATATTATCATCTGGGAGCAGAGTAGAAACCCAGGCTCTCAGACCCTGACCCAAAACTACTGAATTATGATCTGTATTTTAATAAGTTCCTTGGGTGATTTTTATGCACATTATAGTTTGAGAAGAATTGTTGTAAACGGAAATATTTCCTAATATGTGCCCATCACACTGCAATTAAAAGAAGACAATGAGCTCATAGTTATAGACAAACAAGTACATGAGAAAAAAGCCACTGTGAATAAAAATCAGCAGGAAAAAAAAGCAGTATATGTAGTCCTCCAAGAACTGCATATTAGAAATGTCAAATAGCCTAGACCAGATATGTATGAAGACGCAATCAAACAAATCAGTGAGCATGCAGTGGAACATGTCAGGTAATGAACAAGTACATTAGAACCCTAAAAATAACGCTTGTAAAAATAAAAAATATATAATTATTGAAATGAAAATGAGAAAAAAAATCTCCTTCTGGGAGCCCCATGATTCAAATATTAGCCAGTCTGATGTCACTGCATAAGTCCCTTAAGCCATCTTCACTTTTTAAAATTCCTTTTTCATTTTGTCACTCTGATTGGTTGAGTTCCACTGCTTTGTCTTTGAGTTGACTGATTCTTCTTCCTCTCATCTGTTGTTAACCCCTTTAGCATATTTTTCAATTCAGTTATTGTATTTTTTGACTCTGACCTTTATTTGGTACTTTCTTATATTTCCCATCTCTTTGTTGAAGTTTTCACTGTGTTTATCCACTCCTGCCCTGTCATTTAGCATCTTTATTATTCATTACTTTGAACTTAATTAATCTTTTTATGAAAAAGATTCCATACAAATGGAAACCAAAAGATAGCTGGAGTAGATATACTTAGATAAAACAGACTTTAAAACAAAGACTGCAACAGGAGAAAAAGCAAGGCATTACATAATAAAGGGGTCAATCCAACAAGAAGATATAACATTTGTAAATATTTATGCACCCAACATAGAAGCAGCTAAATATATAAACCAAACAGTAACAGACCTAAAGACACAAAAAGACAGCAATACAATAGTAATGGGGGGGGGGGAGATTGGTTCAAGATGGCGGAGTAGGAGGACACACGTTCACTCCCTCTTGCAAGAGCACCAGAATCACAACTAACGGCTGAACAATCATCGACAGGAAGACACTGGAACTCACAAAAAAGATACCCCACGTTCAAAGACAAAGGAGAAGCCACAATGAGACGTTAAGAGGGGCGCAATCACAATAAAAACAAATCCCATAACTGGTGGGTGGGTGACTCACAGTCTGCAGAACACTTATACCACAGAAGTCCACCCACTGGAGTGAAGGTTCTGAGCCCCATGTCAGGCTTCCCAACCTGGGGGTCCGGCAATGGGAGGAGGAATTCCTAGAGAATCGGACTTTGAAGCCTAGTGGGATTTGATTGCAGGACTTTGACAGGACTGGGGGAAACAGAGACTCCACTCTTGGAAGGCACACACAAAGTAGTGTACACATCGGGACCAAGGGGAAGGAGCAGTGACCCCACAGGAGACAGAACCAGACCTACCTGCTAGTGTTGGAGGGTCTCCTGCAGAGGTGGGGGTGGCTGTGGCTCACCATGAGGAGAAGGACACTGGCAGCAGAAGTTCTGGGAAGTACTCCTTGGCTTGAGCCATCCCAGAGTCAGACATTAGCCCCACGAAAGAGCCGGGTAGCCTCCAGTGTTGGGTCACCTCAGGCCAAACAACGAACAGGGAGGGAACCCACCCCACCCATCAGGAAACAAGTGGATTAAAGTTTTACTGAGCTCTGCCCACCAGAGCAACACCCACCTCTACCCACCACCAGTCCATCCCACCAGGAAACTTGCGCAAGCCTCTTAGATAGCCTCATCCAATGAAGGGCAGACAACAGAAGCAAAAAAAACTACAATCCTGCAGCCTGTGGAACAAAAACCACATTCACAGAAAGACAAACAAGCTGAAAAGGCAGAGGGCTATGTACCAGATGAAGGAACAAGATAAAACCCCAGAAAAACAACTAAATGAAGTGGAGATAGGCAACCTTCCAGAAAAAGAATTCAGAACAATGATAGTGATGATGATCCAGGACCCTGGGAAAAAAATGGAGGCAAAGATCGAGAAGATGCAAGAAATGTTTTAAAAAGACCTAGAAGAATTAAAGAACAAACAAACAGAGATGACCAATACAATAACTGAAATGAACACTACACTAGAAGGAATCAAAAGCAGAATAACTGAGGCAGAAGCACGGATAAGTGACCTGAAAGACAGAATGGTGGAATTCACTGCTACGGAACAGAATAAAGAAAAAAGAATGAAAAGAAATGAAGACAGCCTAAGGGACCTCTGGGACAACATTAAACACAACAACATTCACATTATAGGGGTCCCAGAAGGAGAAGAGAGAAAGGACCTGAGAAAATATTTGAAGGGATTATAGTCGAAAATGTCCCTAACACAGGAAAGGAAATAGCCACCCAAGTGCAGGAAGCACAGAGAGTCCCAAGCAGGATAAACCCAAGGAGAAACATGCCAAGACAGATAGTAATCAAACTGACAAAAAACAAAGACAAAGAAAAATTATTGAAAGCAACAAGGGAAAAATGACAAATAACATACAAGGGAACTCCCATAAGGTTAACAGCTGATTTCTCAGCAGAAACTCTACAAGCCAGAAGGGAGTGGCATGATATATTTAAAGTGATGAAAGGGAAGAACCTACAACCAAGATTACTCTACCCAGCAAGGATCTCATTCAGATTTGACAGAGGAATCAAAAGCTTTACAGACAAGAAAAAGCTAAGAGAATTCAGCACCACCAAACCAGCTCTACAACAAATGCTAAAGGAACTTCTCTAAGTGGGAAACACAAGAGAAGAAAAGGACCTACAAAAACAAACCCAAAACAATTAAGAAAATGGTCATAGGAACATACATATCGATAATTACCTTAAACGGGAATGTATTAAATGCTCCAACCGAAAGACACAGGCTTGCTGAATGGATACAGAAACAAGACCCATCTATATGCTGTCTACAAGAGACCCACTTCAGACCTAGGGACACATACAGACTGAAAGTAGGGGATGGAAAAAGATATTCCATGCAAATGGAAATCAAAAGAAAGCTGGAGTAGCTATACTCATATCAGATAAAATAGACTTTAAAATAAAGAACGTTACAACAGACAAGGAAGGACACTACATAATGATCAAGGGATCAATCCAAGAAGATATAACAATTATAAATATATATGCACCCAACATAGGAGCACCTCAATGCATAAGGCAACTGCTAACAGCTATAAAAGAGGAAATCGACAGTAAAACAGTAACAGTGGGGGAGTTTAACACCTCACACCAATGGACAGATCATCCAAACAGAAAATTAATAAGGGAAAACAAGCTTTAAATGACACAATAGACCAGATAGATTTAATCTATATTTATAGGACATTCCATCCAAAAACAGCAGATTACACTTTCTTCTCAAGTGCACATGGAACATTCTCCAGGATAGATCACATCTTGGGTCACAAATCAAGCCTCAGTAATTTTAAGAAAATTGAAATCATATCAAGCATCTTTTCTGACCACACTGCTATGAGATTAGAAATCAATTACAGGGAAAAAAACATAAAAAACACAAACACATGGAGGCTAAACAATACGTTACTAAATAACCAAGAGATCACTGAAGAAATCAAAGAGGAAATCAAAAAATACCTAAGCACAAATGACAATGAAAACACGACGATCCAAAACCTATGGGATGCAGCAAAAGCAGTTCTAAGAGGGAAGTTTACAGCAACACATGCCTACCTCAAGAAACAAGAAAAATCTCAAATAAAGAATCTAACCTTACACCTAAAGAAACTAGAGAAAGAAGAACAAACAAAACCCAAAGTTAGTAGAAGGAAAGAAATCATAAAGATCAGAGCAGAAATAAATGAAATAGAAACAAAGAAAACAGTAGCAAACATCAATAAAACTAAAAGCTGGTTCTTTGAGAAGATAAAGAAAATTGATAAACCGTTAGCCAGACCCATCAAGAAAAAGGAGGACTCAAATCAATAAAATAAAAATGAGAAAGGAGAAGTTACAACAGACACCGCAGAAATACAAAGCATCCTAAGAGACTACTACAAGCAGCTATATGCCAATAAAATGGACAACCTGGAAGAAATGGACAAATTCTTAGAAAGGTATAATCTTCCAAGACTGAATCAGGAAGAAATAGAAAATATGAAGAGACCAATCACAAGTAATGAAATTGAAACTGTGATTAAAAATCTTCCAGCAAACAAAAGCCCAGGACTACATGGCTTCAAAAATGAATTTTATCAAACATTTAAAGAAGAGCTAACAACCATCCTTTTCAAACACTTCCAAAAAATTGCAGAGGAAGGAAGACTCCCAAACTCATGCTATAGGCCAATATCACCCTGATACCAAAACCAGACAGAGATACTGCAAAAAAAGAAAATTATAGACCAATATCACTGATGAATATAGATGTAAAAATCCTCAACAAAATACTAGCAAACACAATCCAACAACACATTAAAAGGATCATATGCCATGATCAAGTGAGATTTATCCCAGGGATGCAAGGATTCTTCAATATACGCAAATCAATCAATGTGATACACCATATTAACAAATTGAAGAATAAAAACCATATGATCATCTCAATAGATGCAGAAAAAGCTTTTGACAAAATTCAACACTGATTTATGATAAAAACTCTCCAGAAAGTGGGCATAGAGGGAATCTACCTCAACATAATAAAGGCCATATACGACAAACCCACAGCAAACATCATTGTCAACAGTGAAAAACTGAAAGCATTTCCTCTAAGATCAGCAGCGAGACAAGGATGTCCACTCTCACCACCATTATTCAATATAGTTTTGGAAGTCCTAGCCACGGCAATCAGAGAAGAAAAAGAAAGAAAAGGAATACAAATTGGAAAAGAAGAAGTAAAACTGTCACTGTTTGCAGATGACATGATACTATACATAGAGAATCCTAAAGATGCCACCAGAAAACTACTAGAGCTAATCAATGAATTTGGTAAAGTTGCAGCATACAAAATTAATACACAGAAATCTCTTGCATTCCTATACACTAATGATGAAAAATCTGAAAGAGAAATTGTGGAAACACTCCTATTTACCATTGCAACAAAGAGAATAAAATACCTAGGAATAAACCTACCTAGGGAGACAAAAGACCTGTATGCAGAAAACTATAAGACACTGATGAAAGAAATTAAAGATGATACCAACAGATGGAGAGATATACCATGTTCTTGGATTGGAAGAATCAACATTGTGAAAATGACTATAGTACCCAAAGCAATCTACAGATTCAATGCAATCCCTATCAAATTACCAATGGCATTTTTTACAGAACTAGGACAAATTATCTTAAAATTTGTATGGAGAATCAAAAGACCCCGAAGACCCAAAGCAGTCTTGAGGGAAAAAAATGGAGCTGGAGGAATCAGACTCCCTGACTTCAGACTATACTATAAAGCTACAGTAATCAAGACAAGATGGTACTGGTACAAAAACAGAAACATAGATCAATGGAACAAGATAGAAAGCCCAGAGATAAACCCACGCACCTATGGTCAACTAATCTATGACAAAGGAGGCAAAGATATACAATGGAGAAAAGACAGTCTCTTCAGTAAGTGGTGCTGGGAAAACTGGACAGCTACATGTAAAAGAATGAAATTAGAATACTCCCTAACACCATACACAAAAATAAACTCAAAATGGATTCGAGACCTAAATGTAAGACCGGACACTATAAAACTCTTAGAGGAAAACATAGGAAGAACACTCTTTGACATAAATCACAGCAAGATCTTTTTTGATCCACCTCCTAGAGTAATGGAAATAAAAACAAAAATAAACAAATGGGACGTAATGAAACTTAAAAGCTTTTGCACAGCAAAGGAAACCATAAACAAGATGAAACGACAACCCTCAGAATGGGAGAGAATATTTGCAAATGAATCAACGGACAAAGGATTAATCTCCAAAATATATTAACAGCTCATGCAGCTCAATATTAAAGAAACAAACACCCCAATCCAAAAATGGGCAGAAGACCTAAGTACACATTTCTCCAAAGAAGACATACAGATGGCCAAGAAGCACATGAAAAGATGCTCAACATCACTAATTATTAGAGAAATGCAAATCAAAACTACAATGAGGTATCACCTCACACCAGTTAGAATGGGCATCATCAGAAAATCTACAAACAACAAATGCTGGAGAGGGTGTGGAGAAAAGGGAACACTCTTGCACTGTTGGTGGGAATGTAAATTGATACAGCCACTATGGAGAACAATATGGAGGTTCCTTAAAAAACTAAAAATAGAATTACCATATGATCCAGCAATCCCACTACTGGGCATATACCCAGAGAAAACTGTAGTTCAAAAAGACACATGCACCCCAATGTTCACTGCAGCACTATTTACAATAGCCAGGTCATGGAAGCAACCTAAATGCCCATCGACAGACGAATGGATAAAGAAGATGTGGTACATATATACAATGGAATATTACTCAGCCATAAAAAGGAACGAAATTGGGTCATTTGTTGAGACATGGATGGATCTAGAGACTGTCATACAGAGTGAAGTAAGTCAGAAAGGGAAACACAAATATTGTATATTAACGCATGTATGTGGAACCTAGAAAAATGGTACAGATGAACCGGTTTGCAGGGCAGAAGTTGAGACAGAGATGTAGAGAACAAATGTAAGGACACCAAGGGGGGAAAACCGCGGTGAGGTGGGGATGGTGGTGTGCTGAATTGGGAGATTGGAATTGACATGTATACACTGATGTGTATAAAATTGATGACTCATTAAAAAAAAAAAGAAATATATGAAATAGAGACTAAAGGGACAATAGAGAAGATCAATGAAACAGAGTTGGTTCTTTGAAAAGATAAACAAAGCTGACAAACCTCTAGCTAGACTCACCAAGAAAAAAGGGAGTACTCAAATAAAATCAGAAATGAAAGAGGAGGTATTAAACTGATACCATGGAAATACAAAGGACCATAAGAGACTACTCTGAACAATTATACACCAACAAACTGGACAACCTAGAAGAAATGGATAAATTTCTACGAACATAAAACCTACCAAGACTAAATCATAAAGAAATAGAAAATCTGAACAAACTGATTACTAGTTAGGATATTGAATCAGTCATGAAAACCCTCCCAGGACAAGATGGCTTCACTGGTGAGTTCTACCAAACATTCAAAGAATTAATACCAATCTTTTTCAAACTCTTCCAAAAAAACAGAAGAAGAGGGAACTCTTCCAAATTCATATTATGAGGCCAGACTTACCCTGATACCAAAACCAGACAAAGATGCCACAAGAAAATTGCAGGCCAATATCCCTAACTAACATAGATGTAAAATTCCTCAAGAAAATATGAGCAAAATATGAGTAAACTGAATTCAACAATACACTGAAATGATCAGACACCATGATCAAGTTAGATTTATTCTAGGGATGCAAGGATAGTTCAACATCCACAGTTAGTCAATGTGATATACCACATTATCAAAATTAAGGATAAAAATCATATGTTCATCTCAAAAGATGCAGAAAAATCATTTGACAAAATTCAATGTTCATTTATGCTAAAAACTCTCTAGAAAGTGGGTATAGAAGAAACTTAGGTCAACAAAATAAAGGCCATATATGACAAACCCACAGCTAACATCATACTCAATGGTGAAAAGATGAAAGATTTTCCTCCAAGATTAGGAACAAAAAAAGGATGCCCACTCTTGTCACTTTTGTTTAACATAGTATTGGAAGTCCTAGCCAGAGCAAATAGGCAAGAAAAAGAAATAAAAGGCATTCAAATTGGAAAGGAAGAGGTAAAACTGCCAGTATTTGCAGATGACATGGTATTATATATAGGAAAACATAAAGACTGCATCAAAAAACTATTAGAATAAATGAATTCAGTAAAGTTTCAGGATAGAAAAATCAATATTAAAAAATCTATTGTGTTTCTATACACTAATAATGAACTATCATAAAGAGAAATAAAGAATACAATTCCATTTACAACTGCATCAAAAACAATAAAATATCTAGGAATAAATTTAACCAAGGAGATTAAAGACCTGCATATTGCAAACTGTAAGACACTGATGAAAGAAATTGAATAAACAAATAAATGGAAAGATATTTGGTGCTTAGAAATTAGAAAAGTTAATATTTTTAAAATGTCTATACTTCCCGAAGCAATCTACAGATTCAAAGCAATCCCTATCAAAATACCAATGGCGTTTTTCATAGAACTGGAACAAACAATCCTAAAATTTGTATGAAACCACAAGAAACCCTAAATACCAAAAGCAAATTTGAGAAAGAACAAAGCTGGGAGCATCACATTCCCCAATTTCAAGCTATATTATAAACTACAGTAATTTAAACAGTATGGTATTGGCATAAAAACAGGAACATAGATCAACAGAATAGAATAGAGAGCTCAGAAATAAACCCATGTATGACGAAGGTGTCAATAATATACAATGAGGACATGATAGTTTCTTCATTAAACAGTGTTGGAGAAATTGGATGGCCACATGGAAAAGAATGAAACTGGACCACTATCTTATACCATACACAAAAATTAACTCAAAATGGATTAACGACTTCAATGTAAAACCCGAAACCATAAAACTACTAGAAGAAAAAATAGATGGTAACTCCTTGGCATAGATCTTGGTGATGATTTTTTGAATCTGACACCAGAAGCAAAGGCAACAACAGCAAAAATAAAGTTGGACTACACCAAACTGAAAAGCTTCTGAACAGCAAAAGAAACCATCAACAAAATGAAAAGGCAACCTATTGAATGGGAGAAAATATTTGCAAATCAATTTATATGATAAGGGGCTAATATCCAAAATATATGAAGAACTCTTACAACTCAACAATGAAAAAACAGTCTGATTAAAAAATGGGCAGAATATCTGAATAGACATTTTTTTCAAAGAAGACATACAGATGACCAATAGGTACATGAAAAGATGCTCAACATCAGTCAGCATCAGGGATATGCAGATCAAAGCCACAATGAGATATCACCTCACACCTTTTAGAATGGCTATCACAAACAACTACAAATAACAAATGTTGGTGAGGATGTGGAAAAAAGGGAACCCTGTACACTGCGGGAATGTAAATGGGTGCAGCCGCTATGGAAAACAGTATGGAGGTTCCTCAAAAATTAAGAATAAACTACCATATTCCAGAAGCAATTCCACTTCTGGGTATTTTTTCAAAGAAAAGAAGGAATTCCACTTCTGGGTATTTATCCAAAGAAAATGAAAACATTAACTCAAAAAGGTATATGCACCATGTTCATTGCAGCACTATTTACAATAGCCAAGATGGAAACAACCTAAGTGTCCATTGATGGATGAACAGATATAGAAATTATGGAATATTTATTATAAATATATGTGTATATATTTATTCCATTATATATAATGGAATACTATTCAGCCATTAAAAGGAATGGAATCTTGCCATTTTTGACTACATGGATGGACTTCAAGGGCATTATGTTAAGTGAAATAAGAGAGGTCAGACAGTGTTTGTCTTTCTGTTTGCCTTACATGTGAAATGTAAAACTAAATAAATGAATATATAAATGAAGCTTAAATACAGACAGCAGATTGGTGGTTGCCAGAGGCAAGGTGTAGGGGATGAGAAAAATGGGTGAACTCTTTTTTCTTCAGTCTAAATAAATTGAATTACTCTAAAAAATTAATAAAAACAACGGATGTGTTAAACGGCAGATTACACATAGTTAAAGACAAAATCAATGAGTTGGAATATTTATCTAAAGAAACTATCCAGAATGTAGCACTAAGGGAAAACTGATGAATATGAAAAAGAATCTAAGAGATATATAGGACAGATTCCATCTAGTAATGCATATGCTTGGGGTCTTGGAAGGAGATATTAGAGATTATGGAGGGATGCAATATTTAAAGAAGTAATGGAATAAATTACCCAGCATTGATCAAAAATAATAATTTTAAAGGTCTTCAAAAAACCTGCCTATAGAAATTTAATAGAAATTGAAAATAAGTAACATAACACTAAATACAAAATATCTTAAAAGAGCCCAGAGACAAAGAAGAGGCTGTCTAGAAAGGAAAAATACAATGACAGATTTCTCAAAAGCAAAAAAGAAAAATATTTAATGGAGTACCAGTCAACTTAGAATCATGAAGCCAGCAATGCTATTCAAAAAAAAAAAAAGTATAAAATTGAAATACTTACAGGAAAAATTAACTTCAGAGAATTTTCAGTGGACTGAAAGACCATCTGTCACTATGCTCCTATACATTCAATGGGCCCTTTCTCCTCCAACCATGATCCTTGTTCTTAAAACAAGATTGTATAGTTAAACTTTATTTCTCTGTAGTGGGAATGGAAGGTCATTTCTTATCAATCACATTTCTTATCCATCTTTTCCTCATCAACACAGGAAACTTTTTCTTATGATCTATTGCATATTTTTGAGATCCATTCATTTGCCTTTTTTTCATGAAATTTCTGTGTGACCAACCCACTAATCCTCCATATTCAAATATGCCTAATCCTCAATATGTATCTGACTAAGGAACTTCCACTCTGTGATCCCAGTAAACCATGCATGCATGATTTGTGTTCTGTAAGAATTTAGGTTTGAGCTGTATTTTGAGCATTTCATAGCCTTTCTACTTTCTTCCTCAGTGAACACTGCAGTATACTGAACAGGAAACCAGGATGTCACTGGCAGAGAAGACTGTTCTAGTGTGCAATTTAAACTTCTCGTCGAGGCATCAAAATAGTTTAGTCTAAAATACTCATATGCTCTTGCTCCCCACCCAGATCCTGACTCTGTACACACCTGAATTCTGGAATATCACTCTTTTCCCCATTCTTGTTTCCATCTGCATTATTTTTGTTGTGTCACACCAATGAAGATAAATTTGTCACATTTAGAACACTGTGCAATCATCAAAGCTTTGAATCCAGGCCAATAATTCAGAAGTCTGGAATTTTCCTGGCATCTCATTCCCAAATGCTCCTTCTTGGAATCTAGGGTTGCCAGGAATGATTGTGATTCTCAAACCTGCTATATCCATAGCCCTTCCACTCTGATTTCCACAGGTCTTATCACTCGAGATCTCATTTCTAATGGATTTTTGCTCATTTCACTGGCAGGGCTTTGACCTTCTCCACATTGTTAATTTTCAGTTCTCGTCTCCCTTTACAGAGAGCAAGCACCCTGCACTTCATATGGCCAGTGTTGTCAGGGGAGCTCAAAAAAGTGAGCCCTAGTGCAGAGATCTTCCCCTTAGACCAAAGCCCACTCATTCTTCACCGGCAAGCACCGGCACACTGCAGGTGGGAAGGAAGGAGTTGGTCTGACGTGTCTCACACTCTATTTGGAGCCATTACTTTCTTTTACATCTAAGCTCTGCTGTTAAAGCTAGTCCATTTTTCCAGATTCTTGAACTCATGGTGATATTCTCTTAGAGGCCTCATTTTCTTTTACTCCAATTCAATCTCCTCAGGGAAAACCAAGTTTTTCAGATGGATTTGTACACGTGTGAATACCATATGAGAGATGGGTTCAAGTTCTCTCCCACTGTGATCTTTGTTGCATACAGATTGAAAGAGAGGGCTAGTCCCCATAATTTAAAGTCCTAGAATGTTTCAGAGCAGTTAAGAGTCTCCTGAATGCTTGACCATTAGAAGCTAGTTTACTAAAAAGACAGAACTTTACTATGATATCAAGAGCTCCCTGATTTTGCCTCGGATTCTCTCATCCTCATCTGAACTCTGATTTCCAACTCCTTCTCAAAGATAGAAAGAATCCCAAATAATTGAAGCATGCCACTTACCACTGCCTAGGTAGGCTATGAATCAGTGGGCAACTTGCCAGGTGACATGGTTACAGTACAGTTTTGTCCAGTTTAACTCTGTATCAGAGTTAATTACTTTGTAATATCTATTCTCACTTTATTCTTCACTAAAAGAAAACTCTCTCTCCCATTTTAACTTGACACTCAGTTTCCCAGAATAAGAGTACATTTCTCAGAGCCATTTTTTGCTAGGCATGGCCATATATGACTATGTTCTGGCCAATGGGAGATAAGCAGAAATGTTTAATAAACTTTTAAACATTTTAATAAACTCTTCCTTAAGAAATATTGCATGTGCCCTTTATCTTTATGTCCTCCTCTGCTAGGAACACAGAGGACATGATCATATCACCAGGGAGAACACAAGACAGAAGAATCCTATGCCCCAACACCATACTATACCATATAAGCTTTGGAGTGCAAACCCAGACTTTTATTTAAAAGAGAAATACAGTTCTAACCTGTTTCTGCTATTCTTATTTGGGGGGTTTCCTTCACTCACACACCCATCAAATTTTATGTCCTAAAAGCTTCATAGAAATGACCTACTGGACGCTTGGAGCACAAACTGTCTAATCTTACCTGTTCCATCCCTCACCCCTCTTTCCATTTTCTCAGTCACTTATGCTATTGATCCTGATAATCTCTCTCCACTTATGCCTTTGCTTCTCCCTTTCAGTTTGAATTGTGGGCCTTTTTCCCTAGGTCTCTGATTTCAGTTCTCTGTCCAGCTACAACATTCATTGTTTTCCTCCTCAGCTCAGTGATTGTGTAAACATTCCTCCAGCTATCATCTGACACCACTCAGTTCTGGGTCTTCTGGAGCCATAAGACACCTTCTCAGGCAAAACTGAACACACCAAGCAAGACAAAGTGTTTGTAATTCTCCAGCTTGTCCCCAGTATTTCCTCGCCATTGAAGACATTGCAAAACTGTTATTCCCCTCACCTTTCTAGCTAGGACAGATGAATGAACACAAAAAACTAACTTCCATGGAAAGAGAGTATACTGAGAGCACACAAATGAGTAATATGGAAGTGGGAAATGTCCTATCTGTCAAACACATCTTCCCTCCTCTGACTCAAGGTCCAGCCAAATGCCTTTGAATGGAGGGATGCTATTTCTGTTATGCTGAATTGACCTTCCCCAGCCACCTTCCCCAAGATGCTCCTAAATTCTCCCATATAAATGTCTATTATTTTCAATAGCATCAATGGTCGATAAAAGACTATGCCCTTACCTCAGTCCTGGAACAGAATGTCCATTATCATTAATGATGATCATAACCAGAGAAATAAGTCAATTGACCTCTTAGCATATGCTCTCAGGCGACATAATCAGGCTTCCCTGGGGGTTTGGTATGCACTTGATAGAAGAGCATTAATTCATCATAAAAATGTTCTCTGGCCTATCTGAACTTAAAGTAGAATACAAAGTGACCTACTTAGACAGTATATTTAACTTTCCTCACAATTACTATTTTTTTCTAGCTCTTTGTTCATTACCTTCCCAAAGTGTTTATGTGAAAGGATTCTTAAATGCTTACACCTACACCTATATTAGAATGTTAATACCTTTTTTTTTTTTTTTTAACACCACCATATTGTCAAGGAACATCCCCAGCAGGAAGTAAGCAGGAAATTAGTATTAGCAAGAGATGAAAAATGAATCTGAAATGGAGGCTTGGGATTCTATATGGCAAGGATTTCTGATCTGATGGTAGGCCAGTACACTTAAAGAAGGAAGAGGTTATCCAGGGAGAATAGAATTTATAAAATGGAAGATCAATGCTTTGAAAGGAATCAAGTTAAACTTTCATAAAAGAAGCATAATCATTTTATTTGGTAACATTAAAAAATTGAAAATTTCACCAATTTTGTATACTCCTTACACCTCCAAATCAGATATAATCAAACTACTAATGAAAAGGTGAATATCAAAAAAAAAACGAACTCTACTGGTATCGTTATGGTTCAATTTTGGTGAGTCATCATCACATGCTTAAATAGCTCTTCCACCTTGAACATGCTCTGATCAAATGAAAATCCAAAACGAGTCACTGTTTCTCATGTCTTTGTTCTGTATTCTTAACAAAATGGTAATCTTGAAAGAAAAGCTATCTACATTTCTCTTAAACCACTCACCAGCTATAGAGAAGTGCTAGACCCACATCAGGCACTCAAATTTTGGAAGGTTAAATCACATTTAAGATTATGTGGTATAGTGGGAAGCAGCCGCATAGCACAGGGAGATCAGCTCAGTGCTTTGTGACCACCTAGAGGGGTGGGATAGGGAGGGTGGGAGGGAGGGAGATGCAAGAGGGAAGAGATATGGGGACATATGTACATGTATAACTGATTCACTTTGTTATAAAACAGAAACTAACACACCATTGTAAAGCAATTACACTCCAATAAAGATGTTAAAAAAAAAGATTATGTGGTACAGCGGCATTTATTCAATATCAGAGGTTAGATCCTTGAACTATACCATAGGTGAATCTATTATAAACATAGGTCTTATCTATACAATTTTAAAATATTCAGGATTAGGGGGAAAATTACTGCAAGTAACTATTTAGCACTAGTGACAGAATTAACAATAAATTAAAGATGGAAGTTTTAAAGAAAGTTTTTATTTTTAAATTTTTAAATGTCAAGGTGTGTTTATTCACAATCCTTGATGTCATCACTCCTTCCAAGCTTCTTTATAAACAAAATGCCAAGAAAAATTACAATACTATCTAATGACAATCAATGATACATAAAAACTTTAAAAAGCACAATTTAGACAATGACAAAGTAAGAAAGTAAGTTAACTTTAGATATTTCTAGTGACACAGGGTGGGAAACCTTCTTAAATAAAGAAATCTGTTATGATATAAGCAAATCGGGTTTATTCATTTCAGCAAGAGAGAATGTAAGGAATTAATTGTGAATTGGCATTTCATCACGGGAAGTGAATGCACAACTTTTATTGCTTATGGATTGGACAGAAATCCTTAGGTTGGGATATAAGAAGGAGTGAGTCTCTGAATTGGTTGATTTCTTAAAAGAAGGACTGAACACAACTAGGTGAGAGGTTCTGAGTAAAACTGCAAGTCATATGTAAGTCATATGATATTCTGTGGTTCTAATTTCATAACTGATTAAGGGGGGTGGCGGTGGTTCTAGTTCTAAGTCACACTAGCTTTTGGCCAACTTCTGGCTAGTCCAAAGGGTTGGCAGCAAAAGCAGCCTCATTTCAGATCTACAGCATTGTGATAATCTGATGTCATCATCTTTAAAAAAAAAAAAAAGTTTAGAGTCAAACCAGGGTATGATCTTTTGCTTCTTTTGTTAAAGGATGAGTTGTCAGATCATCTGATATGACAGTGGCTACACAACAGTATTTAAGACTGGAGATGTACACAAAGTAGAAAAGAAGAATGATGGTTGGATTTTGTAGAATGCTTCAAAGCCATGTGCAGAAATTACTGAACTCAGGATAAGAAAGATGACCAAAAAGTATTAGCATCTACCTTGGAGAGTCAAGTGGCCAACTCCTCCAGTTCAGAGGAGTGTTCTACTTGACTAATAGTATTTATCCAAACGCAGCACAAACTGTTGGGAATGGTACAGGTTAATAGAAAGTCTAAAGCTACTAGATTTTCTATTATCACTGAGGCCAAATAGTTTAGACTTGTCTTTTGAGCATTGAAGTTGTGAAAGTATGATTTAAAACTTAAGATTAATGATCATTCTTTCCAGTGGTATAATCCTCATTGTAGAAACTATCACCCAGATGATGTGCATAAAAGCCTGTCAGTATACCCTGTGAGTAATTCTTCAGAACAATCTATAGTGGTTTCATTTTGTAAGTTCCTGGGCACACATCTCAATGAGACATTGTCCATAAAGGGCTCGGGATCTTGGATTTCTAAAGTCTCTGACAATACACTGCAGACTCAGGATAGGTTACAGTGAGGGAAACAAGCAAAGGTTTGATGTTCACATCACAATAATACTCTACCGGGGCGTAGGTGTCATTTACCACAACAAGACTTCCTTGAGAAAGGCAAATTCCCTGTGTGTAGGTTAATAATTTATAATAATCTAGAAAGAAAATAAGTGAACCAGAAAGAAGAGCCCTGATATTGGTTCCTAGTCCTGTTGTGTCTCCAACTCTATGAAGAGTGTGGTAAGAAATTTTGGGGTAAAATTTAGGGCCCCAACTCTTTCTTTATTTTTGTACTGTGTCTGTTGCTCTCAGTCTAAGCCAGCAGTGGTTCTGTTGATATAATTCATTCAAAAATTTTTTGAGCCATCTGTGAATCTCATTGAGGTTCACTCCATTAGACAAAAGTTATATTCATATACGTCTTCAAGATAAGAGTTGCTTGGGGGCTGTTTTGTTTTAGTTTTTTATTGAGAGAACCTGTGAGGCACACATATCATCTCTCCGTAGGGCCTTTTGCATGACGGAACAGTACTCTAGGGCACCTCCTTTAATCAGATGGAGCTCTTAACAAAAGATTTTAGAATCACGCCCTTGGTCCTATCTCTAAACTATGTTTTCTGGACAGCATCTTGGATTCAATTTATGCTCAGAACACATTTCATAATTTTAGTATCACCTGCCTTTTGGAAGAGGTTGAGAATTTTCAAAAACATCAACACCTGGCTCCCTTTAACATCCCTTTCTTCAATTCAATTCTCTCTCCCATTTTATTAGAGCAGCAAAAAGAAACCAGGCGGCACCTTCAGCACGTTGCTTGGAAGTCTCTGTAGCTAGATCACCCAGTTCGTAAGGTACATTTTCTACTTTCCATGTCCCTACAGGCCACAGAGTTGTCAAGCTTCCCACTGCTATAACAAGGACTCCCCGACCCCACTTCCTATACTTTCCAGTAGCATGTTTCCCACCTCCCTGTGAAACCTCACTGGTGGTACCTTCAAAATACATATTTCTACTAAAATGAGCTCAAGGTAGTTTAACCTTTCACTAACCCTCTTTTCAAAGCCCACTACCCAGTTCCCAAACCACTTCCACAATTTAGATTTTTATATGTGGCACTCTACTTTCAGGTACAAGGGCTGTATAATTTATCTATTAATGCATAACAAGTTACCCACCCACCCCCAAAACCAGCAGCTTAACACAACAAACATTATCTTACAGTTTTTGTGAGTCAGAAATCCCGATATAGCTTAGCCTCTCACTCAGGTTGCAGTGGAGTTTTCTGCTGAAGCTGCAGTCATCTCAAAGCTCAAATGGGGAAGGACCCGCTTCCAAGCTCACTCAACCTTTAAGCCCTCACAGGCTATTGGCTGGAGGCACCAGATCCTTGCCACCTGTGCCTCCCCAAAGCCAGGTCAAAACACGGCACTTGGCTTCACTTTGAATTAAGTGAGAGACCTGTCTCTCCTCTCTCTCTCTTCCTCTCTCCCCACCCAATAAGTAATAATTTTATTATAACCTACTTTTGGAAGTAACATCTTATCACTTTTCCATGCTGTGTTGATTAGAATCAAGCCACCATGCCCAGCCCACATTCAATGGAATGGGACTCCACAAATACCAGGAGGTACCATAGGATCACTATGGCCAATGTAGAGCTTGCCTACCACAAAGACAAGTCTCTTTAGGTAAATAAGGACTGCAATGGGTAAAATCTAATTTTCACAGAATAAAATAAACTCAGTGTTCTAAAAACTTTTTGTCTTCAACAAAATCAGTGCTCAGACAGAGCATGTGACCCGCCACTGACTACCAGAAAACTTGAGCCGAACAGGTGCAAATGGCCTTGAAAGATAAGTGCTTAAGCAGACTGAGTTGAGGGGTCTCAGCTGAATCTTGTTGAATCTCCAAACTGGAACACTCGCTCCCTCCTTAAGTAAAGAAACCTGTTAATATATAACCAATGTGAGTTTTATTGACTTTCTTCAGCAAGGAAAGATACCACAAAGACAATTCTGAAATGGAGTCTCAGTAGAAGTAAATAAATGCATGGATTTTGTTGTTTAGGGGTTAGACTCAGAGGTTGTTACAAGGGGGATATTAGGAGGGGGATGTGTGAAGTCTCCGGATTGACTGATGTAAGCGAGGCAAGGTTTTGAGCAAATAAGTGTTGTGCGTGAAACATTCTGCGGTTACAACTAAGTACGGGAGTGGTTGTTCCAGTTTTCAAGAACCACCACTTACTTTGAGACACGTTAATAATATGATTGCCTAATAGGATATATTTCATATTTAGCCCAAATGTCTTATATTCATTCTGTGAGATAAAAATGGAAATGCAACTAGAGAGCTCATTGCCAAATGTATAAATTCAAACATTGAAACGGCCAGTAGCATGTATGTATATAATATATAATTTGAACTATGAAGCCAGAAACTTTTGTTTAAATCCAGCTCTGTCACTCCCTGAATACATGACATTGATCTAGTTGCTTTACCTCTCTATACCTCAGTTTTAGGTGTTCAAAATGGGATAAAAATAGCACCTCTTCAATATACTAGTTCTGAGGATTAAATGAGTTAATATGTGTAAATCACTTAGGTAATATCTGGTACATAGTTAATAATGAAATAAATCATAGCTTTCGTGATTCTTTTTTTACCTTTATTTTAATTTTTATTTTTAATTTTTATTTTTAATTTTTACAAGAGATAAATATACTGACACCAAGCACTGTAAATGGATGACCACAACAAAAGCAACAATGATTGCAATTACCAAACACGAAACACACTCATATTCTGATAATGATGATGATGTCTTACTGTTCATATCAAAAAGTACTTTCCGCCTATTTCAACCTACCCTCACATATAACCTAAATCAATCAAACTAATGACACGATATATTCTAAAAGAAAATAGCGTTTATATACTTATTATCCATAGGATGCTGTAAAGTTATTTCACAGTAACACTGGATATTTCTAGTATGGGGTAAATTCATCTTTGTGTTGCCTGGGTACCAGACCTGAGCGCTCCTAGATACAGTTTCCCAGCCTTCAGGGTTAAATCTATAACAAAGCATACCCAATAACAGTGTCTGTCTCTTTAAAGCTGCATTTTTCTCTTAGCTTGGAAACTCAGGGGTTTTAGTGTATTTCAGAAAGTCATTACTTATTAACAGATGACTTCTATTAATTTGTGGAAAAAAATAGATATTATGACAGCTAATGCCGAAAACTTATAAGCTATACCTCCAGAAACCTGATAGAAAATCTCACTTCTTTGCCTGTCCTCTTAAATTTTTCATTCTATAATGCTGTTTCTAGTGCGATATCACAGTCACTAAATTTTTCACTTCAGGTGTTGTCAAGAAGCCTGGTGGTTTTAAAGTCACTTGTTCAGGCCAAAGAAGAATGGTACATTTGGAGTAGAAGTATCCTGGAGGGCACTGCTGCAATTAGATAGATGAATGACCATGGGTTTTCATTAGAACAATAGGTACACGCTCCATATCATTATTCTAAGAAACCACACTCACAGAGTGAGGTGGCGTAATACTACCGAGTCAATATCCTGCAGATCTATAAGCACAATTTCTGGGTAGGAGCCATTTTAATTTCGTTTATTTATACCTTTGCTATTTTTAATAGACAGAATCATTCTTGTTTAACCCTATAGGACAGTTCTATAATCAAATTAATTTTTAAAATCACTCAGAGGAGGGAAATATCAAAAAAAAACCGAACTCTACTGGTATCGAGCATTATGAAGATGGATGTTAATGTCATTTTTTATGTCCTACACCCAGTAATAACTCTATTACCCTGTTCTTAACACAGGGCCTATGCTCTTTAAAAAAAAAAAGAAAACTGTAATAGCTTTCTGCAGACTTGCTTCACATTACATGCTTATAAAATCAAGATGAACATGTTATTTCTCCCCTCCATCTAAAGATTGCAAACCAAACCTTGAAACAATCAAGTTCATAAATATAAGGACTTACAGGTAAAATGCAATAACAAATAACACTAAAAATAAAATCTCTTCATGATAAAACTACTCCTATGTCTTCATTAACACACTTACCCATTGAATCATTTATTCAACAAACTTTTATTGATAATCAACACCATACCTCTACTGAATGCCTCAAAGGCATTATGAAAGATTCTAGAAATATAAAGGAGAAAAGAATATGATCATAATAATTGCTATGGTTTAAATGTTTGTGTGTCCACAAAATTCATATGTTGAAACCTAATGCCCAAGGTGATGATATTATGAGGTGAGGCCTTTGGAGGTGATTAGATCATGAGGGTGGAGCCCTCATGAATGGCATTAGTTCCCTTATAAAGAGACCAGAGAAAACTCCCTTGTCTCTTCCACCAGTTTACAGTGGAAAAAAATAGTCATCTAGGGAGCTGGCTCTCACCAGACACTAAATCCTCCAGCACCATGATCATGGATTTTCCAGCCCCTAAACTGTGAGACCTAAACTTTCATTGTTTATAAGCCACCCATCTTACAGTCTGACTGAATAGACTAAGAAAATATTCAATAGGTGATTCTTAGAAAAAGAGAATATAGAAATTTAACAATATAAGTTTAAATTAGAACAATATAGCAAAACAAATTTTATCTGTCAAACTGGGCTTATGTTCTATCCCTGTACAAAATTTGCTCAACACACAGCTGCTCTGACTTCCCAAAATAGAGCTACAGAGATTCAACACAGACATATTTGTTGGACATCTGGGGAAGAATTTATAGAAATTCTGTCAGAAGGGTATTTACTGTCCTAATCTTGCAAACCAGGGTCTTCCCAAACCCCACTAGAAAATCATCTTGGACCTTCTGCCAATTTTGGGCCCATACAACTTTACAACAATCATGGAAATCTAAAGCCCAGATACACCATCCATGCCTCTCATGCCTAGAATCATCAGGTTGTACTCAGCCCCCTACCCATCACCTATTTTTTTCTCTCCCTTCAAACCTCTGTCCTCCCCACTTCCAAAACTAAACTTTGATTGACTGCAGGCCCTATTTCAATGCCTACACTACACCAACACCACCCATTTCGTGTTCCACATCTCAACCATTTCTATCTTTTTTCCCTAACAGATATTCTAAAACTTGGTTATATTTTGAAGGCATTGTTTCCCTTGCAACTGTCTGGAATGGAAATTACTGTTTATTAATAATAATAGTAATCATTTATTGAAAATTTTGTCTAGGAACCTTGCCAAGCAATTTACAAATATTACATCTTTTCATTTTAGTTAATTCTCATAATAACCTATTATTTCTAGCTTATAGCTAAAGCAAATAAGACAGAAAGAAGTTATACAATTTGCACCAAAACATAAAGCTACAAAGTGGTACAACTAGGATTCAAATCAAGATTGTCTGCCTCCAAAACCTTATTCTTCTTAAAAACAGTGTTTTTATTTTGACATAATTCCAGACTTATAGAAAAGTTGCAAAAATAATAGTGAGTTCCCAGGTACCCTTTACCCAGACTACGCAAATGTTAACATTTATTACATTTGTTTTATCCTTCTTTCTCTCTTTCCCTCTCTCCTGAAACATTTGAGGGTAAGTTTCAGACATGATGCTCTTCTAATCCTACATACATCACTATTTACTTTCTTAATAGAAAGACCATTCTCTTTCACACACAATAACATCCTTTATGCTAAAAGAAAAGCCAGGATTATGTGCTGCATTCAATGTTATATCCATTTACTTTCCCTAACCTGGAACAGTTTCTGGGCCTTTGTATTTCATGATACTGACATTTTAAATATTTCAGGGCACTTTTTTGGTTTAATTTTTTAGAATGTACCCCAATTTGAGTTGATTTCATGCAAAACTGTATTCTCAACTACCTCATCTGCCCTATTCTCACTTTCTCACCACATATAGTACAGCTGTTTTTCCAATGACTGATTGTCACACATTAGCAGAATTAGTATTAACCTTTTGAATTCTTTTTCTTAAAGAGGTTTCTGAAATTGTATTAGCTTCAATTCCCACAAAACCTGGAGCTGCCTCTGCCACAAATATTCCATATCAACATATTCAAATGGAATAAACTAACTCTCCTCAACACCAACTCTAATAGCCAGTGGTGCCCACATCCACCACAAGTCAGAAATTCAGGGCCACCCTAGGTGTCTTTGCCTGTGCTCCCCTATGACTGTCACTAAATCTCATCCATACCACTTGTCAAAGTTTCTAGAATAAGTCTCCTTTTCTTTTTCTCCCCCCTTCACTGAATTTTCCCGGTCTCTTATCCTCTCCTTTCTGGGCCATAGCAAGTCTACCTTGTCTCCCAATCTGCAATCTTGTCCCCTCCATCATCCACGTCCCTTCCGCATTCCTTTTTCAATACTACAAATTGGATTGAATAACCCAATTGCTCAAAAGGAATCAGTGGCTTAGCATTTACCTATTAGGGTAGAGTCCAAACTCCCTGGAGTGTCATATAAAACCTCTATGATGTAGTTCCTGACTGCTTCTCCATCCGCATCTCCTACTGCTTCAATAATGCTTACTGTTACCATGCCCCGCTCCCATGCCTCCTGCCCATATCTTAATTATTCCAAACCCTCATTATTTCAAAAGGTTCATCAAATGCACCAAGCAATTTTGTAACTCTAAGTCTTTGCATATGCTGCTTGTTTTCTTGCCTGAAAAAAATTTACCTTACCATCCCCATCTGATGGATTTCTACTCGTCCTCAAAATCAATAGAATCTCTTTGTGGGAGTGTTGGTTCTCAACTTTATTTATCTACAATGTCCTGTATATTTAGACATTATTATGCTCTTGGCCCTTAAATATTTACCTTTGTAAATACTGCCTTTGCCTCCCACCCACTGCAACACTCATACCTCCAGTAGACTGCTGACTCTTTGAGAGCAGGGACTGTGTCTTGATTATTTAATATCCCTGTGGCCTAGACAGTAGCAAATATTTGCTGAATTAATGTAAATCCTGCTCCATAGGTCCCAAATCTTTCCTCAATTTAATGAAACCAGCTTTGGTTGAAAGGAAGAATGTGAAAGGTGTCAGTCCAAATCCACAGCAGGAAACAAAATTCCACTCTGATGGTTCAAGGGCAAAGAACTATTACAGTGACTACTTTCAGAGGTATAGACAGGGTTCAGGGGACCAATGAGGGGTGTTATCATCCAATCACTAGCTACAGGGAGTGGGAGTAGTATTAGTAGAGCCAGTGAGGGCTGGAGATACGGAGCAGGAGCTATGAGCAAAGCAATAAATAAGGAGGAACCCAGCCACGGCCAGGAGCTCAGGATGAAAGCAGAGAGGGAGGGGGGAAACCCTCCCTCCTCCATTCTCCCGTGGTCCCAGCTCCTGCTGGAATCCCCTAATAGCTGAACCCACTGAAAAGCCAGTTGTCAAGGGAGTTCAGATGATGCTGTCTCTGAGAGTCAGCCTTCTGGGCTAAGAATGGATCTAAGTTGGATAATGAAGAACATCAGCATGACAGCTAAGAAAAGCCATGTAGAGGCAAGGGTTCATACTTGTTGTGCTCTGTATTTTCCAGATATTCACACAAGCACTTTATAGCTATCTCTTTTAATCCTTCCCACAATCCTGTAATATAGGTATATTATTGTCTCCTCCTCCCTAAAAAAGGAAAACTGAAACATAGAGAAATTGAAATGAATTGTCACAGTTCACCCATAGCCAATCATGTGCAATCAGGCCCAACATTGTCTCCCTGTCAGAAGTCAAGTAACATTTTATATATGAGCCAGATTTGCTGCTGGATCACAAGGCCTCCCCTCTGGACCAGACACTTCTAAGGTGGATCTCAAGTAGAGAGAGAGGTAGATGATCCAATACCACACTGCCTTATGATTTCCTTATGATGAATTTTAACCTCATTCTTAAATCCACTGTAGTTTTTGCCTTGTAAATAGAAAAATAAAGAAGGGAGGTGGTATGAGGTTAAGGTTTTCATGGCCCACTATTATCAAGGCTCCTTCTCTTTACTTCCAAATCCAGCACACCAAAATAAAGCAATTTCCTAACATCTTCCATATTTTGAAAAAAACTTGCCCGTTTTAGATTTTAAGCACTCTTTTCACCAGATAATTCTTTAACATTGGAGTTGCAAGCCATTTTGCTTTCAGATCCAGAGTCTATAAACTTAATTTTTAATAGAATATTCATTTCAGCAAAATCCTCCCCCAAATAATATGAAAGCCCAGAGAATTTGTTTATAAAGGGATTTCACATGTGTGTACCCAAGACTATATATCATTACTGGAGACTTTTACTTAATAATTTAAAAGGAAGCCAACTATACTACATTTCAGAGAAGGGGCACAAAGACAACTAAAAGATAGTAAATTAAGATCCAGGAGAAAAGTTTGAAGAAACTGGCATTATGCATCCTATAAAAGAAAAAACGAAGTAAAGTCTAAATAAAGTTCTCGAGGAGTGTGCATTACAGAGAGAAGATGATAAATGCAGCTCATCCTATCAATCTGTGTGTAAAGTCCAGTGCCAGGCACTCTAGAAAATACGAAAGTGGACAAGTGTAGTCCCTGCTCAGGATGTGGTGACATCCTTGCAGACAAATACCCAAAATGCAAAGTCCAGTGTTTTAAGTGTTATAATAGGTACTTGGTGATTCCACCATGATATTAGACCACCATTATCTCTTGGTGGATTACTGTAATAACCTTTTAACATGTCTCACTATTTCCATTCTTGGCCACCCACAATCTCACATACACAGCAGCTAGAATGACCCTCTTAGAATGTAAGTCCGATCACGTCAGTCCTTTGCTCAAAACCCTCCAGTGGCCTCCCGCACATTCTTCCCATGGCCTCCAAGGCTCTCAATGGGCTGGGTCCTCTTTGCCTCTCCTACATTACTTCCTGCGCTCTCTCCCTCACGCACTGTGCCCCAGCCTCGCTTGTCTCCGTTTTCCCACCTGTCCACCATGTATACTCAGCATTTGCAGTTTCTGTTCCCTCCTCCTAGAAGATTCCTCCTCCAGATAGCTGGATCCAGAAGATGGATGTCTCAGCTCAAGCAAAGAGAGTGAATTCAAGCTTCCTCTATCTTTTTGTTCTATTCAGGCCCTCAAAGGATTGGAAGATGCCTACCCACTTTGGTGAGGGTGATCTTCTTTATGATGTCTACTGAGTCAAATGCCATTTCCTCCTGAAGACACTCTCCCAGACACACCCAGAAATAATGTTTTACCGGCTATCTGGGCATCCCTTAGCCCTGTCAAGCTGACGCATAAAGTTAATCATCAGATATGGTTTACCTATTCACTTCACTCAACTCTCCTCTCCCAAATATCAACTCCTCAGGACACTTTTTCCTGACTTCTTTATCTACAAAGGCAGTTTCTGACACTCTCTATACCTTTACTCTGCTTTACTTTTCTCTCTAGCAGTTACACTAGTTGTTATATTTATATCCCTTTTCATATTAATTTATTGTCTGTCTCCATCCTCCACACACTCTTAAATGTAAGGTTCTGAGAGAAGGAACTTTGTCTTAGTCACGGCTGCATCTCCAGTACCTTAAACAATGTCTGGCAATAGTTGGAGCGCAAAAATATTTGTTGAGCAAATGAATTCTTGATTTTCATTGTAGGAGAATGGGGCATTATTTATTGCTTAGAATAGTTTTTACTTTTCAAAGGGGGGAAATATTTGAAACAGACTTTGCAAAATCAGTGAGGTTCTCAATAAGACAAAATAAGAGAGAAAAATAAGAAAAAGTATCTCAGTATTGGATAGTATTGGAGATGGGGAAGTGTAACTTTTAATAATAATGAGAAGTTGAGATTGATAGGAGCAGAGGAAGTCTAAAGAAGAACACCGGAGATAAAATTAGAACAGTAAGGTGTAATGGGATCAAGAAGAACCTTAAATACCACATTTGTACATTGTGTATTTAGCCTGGGGAATGAGAGAATAGTATCTGTCTTTCAGCAAATTTAATTTTGCCTATGGCATGCAGAAAAAAAAATTGGGGGAAAGGAAAATGAGACTGAGAGCCATGGCAATTGTTTAGACAGGAAAGAGTGAACTTCCAAAAAAGAGAGTTGCAGTAAGAACAAAATGAGATCAGGAAATAAAGGAGGATTATAGGATTTAGGGGGTTTAGGGGTAGGAAAGATATGTTTCACTTGAAAGACCGAATTCAATGATCTGATAAAATATTCCAATGAAAATAAACAGTGAATCCTTTTCTGAAGTGGTAGCCCAAGACGATATACTCAATTCAATTTTCAAGGAAAAAAATGTATAAAATAAGAGACATAGCTCAAGGACTGAAAATTCTGAAATGCCTACATTTCCAAGGGACAATGAAAAAAGAAGGCAGTGAATAAGACTGATAACATACAGTCAGAGAGGAGGTGAACGGCGAGTATTCAGGGACTTAGAAACTAAGAAAGGAAATTTTTAGCACTAGATAATCAAAGAAGCAAATGTATAGAAGAGTCAGTGGGATGAGACAAAGGAGAGGCCCTGGGATTTGGCAAGTAGGTCTTAACTGATGAACTTTCCTGGAGTAGGTTATGCAATAAGCTGAGGTAATGGTGTAAAGACCACAGGACTGAGCAGTAGAAGCTGATGGGTGAAGATTAGTATTATTACTTGTGTGGAAAGGAATAGAAGGTACGAGATGGAATTTTCTGTCAAGGGAATTGCCCAGTAAGAGGCGACAATGGCTATTTTTTTTTTAATAGGCACACATAGTGTCTAACACATAGTAGGTAGATTTTCAGTGAATATTTGTTGAATAAATAACTTGAATATGTTTGGCATTTAATAGGAAAAGGCTGGAGGTATGATAGGACAATTTGTAAAAAATTCTAATAGGGTTCGGGTAATACAGCCAGCCCTCCCAGATCCTGCTGATACAGAGGGCAGACTATACTACGTCATCTTATACAAAAGACTTGAGCACCTGCAGGTTTTGGTATGGGGGGGGAGGGGGGATGTCTTAGAATCAATTCCCCAAGGGTACTGAGGGATGATGGTACATTGTTTTCTCTGAAGAACAAGCTAAAAAGAAGAAGGATGAAAATACAGCAGCATCGTACTTAGAATCAAAATTCCTAACGCCCTCTCCGGACCTTCCATAAATTGTCCAATGCTCGTCTCTCCATCCGCTCTTTCTTCTCTCTCCACTCTCCCCTTGCTCCAGCCACACTAGCTTTCTGAAGATTCTTCACCCAGCCTAGGTCATTCCCCCCTTTGCATTTTCCCTGGCTTGTCTCTCTACCTGGAATGCTCATTCCCAGCACCTCCTAATGGCCAGCAAATTCCCACAACTCAAGTCTCAGCTCAAATGTGACACCCCTGAAGAGGCTTTCTCTGACCTTCCAATGTGATGGAGCTTCTACTCAGGTCACTTTTTGTCACATCTTCCTGCTTTGATTAATAGGGCATGTACCACTCACTGAAATCACCTTCCTCAGTATTTATTTGTTTATGGTTTGCCGCCTCTGTTCTCCAAGAGAACAGATGCTTCATCTTACTCATTCACTGATTATGTTCCTGACACCTGGAATAGTCTCTAGCACATTAAAAACAAGACAAAACAAATGAAAAAACCAATAAATATTTGAAAACAAATTAATAAACCTTGAAGTGGAAAAGAGGAAAATTAAGGAAGCACATTTTAAATGACTTTAGTCATTTCTATAAATTAAGTTGTAAAGCATTTTCTCAAATAAGTCTCTTTTCTTCCTTTCCCTCTTGCTCCCTTCCTACTCAGGCCACCAGAAATTCTGACCCAAACCACTGCAATCTTCCTGCCTTGTCCCACTCCAATATAGTTTCCTGACTGAAGCCACAGTGATCTTCCTAAAGTACATATCTGATTATTTCCCTATCCACCTAAAATATTTCAGAAGCTCCCCACTGCTTTTAGAGCACAATTCAAACTCCTTACCTGGCTTTAATGATCAGACTCATATGGTCCTTGTTTATTCCAATAGCTTCATTTTTTTTATCACTGCCAACATGCCCTACCTCATTACCCTCATTGTATTCCTTTGGTCATACTGAATTCTATCCATATGCTATGTTCCCTCACTTCTCAACTATATCCTCTTCCTGGAAACTTGTTCCCCTCTTGCTTTATTTGAATCAACCCTGTGTATCCTTTGGGTCTCAATGCGAATGTTGATTTTTCTAGGCAATATTGTACAGTCTACTCTCACCCAAGTTATGTGTCCCTCCTATATAGTCCCAAACATTCTTATACCTGTTAAAAGTTTTAGGTATTATCAAAGGAAATATTAGATGGCTTAAGCAGAAAAGAACTGTATTAAAGAAAATTAAATAGCAGACAACGTATCAGAGCAGAGGACTAAGAGAATCTGGCTTGGAGGCTGTATCAACAGGAAAAGAAATGTCTGAATTTCTTCTGAGGAAACCCTATCTTTGTTACTGCTGGTATAACAAAAACCATTAACCCTGGACTCCCTGAACTGCCACCATCTAGTCCTTTGTCATCGCTAATTGAATGGCGGCTGCCTGTCTCCCACCCTCGCCACATTAAGTTCCATTTAGCTTTTTTTCTCAAATCAGTCTTTCCTGAATCGACATGTTGGTAGATCTGGTTGGTAGACCCTGGTCACAGGCATAAACTCTGGACTGCTGAGAGGCAAGGAAAGCACCTTTCTAGTTTTTAATTTGATAAAGCAAAACTTAGGAGATGGGATGAATTGTGATACAAGTCTACTGCATACCTGTCCCCTCTCTATTATTGCCCTAATCACTGTACACCTTAGTTGCTTGGCTTCTGTTTGTCTCACTCACTAACTCCATGAAGGCAGGCCTATCTCATTCACTGTTGTTTCTCTAACAGCTAGCAGAGAGCCTGACATATAGTAAATGCTAAAAATGTTATTTACTGAATGAATAAATGAGTTGAAACCAGGGCTTGAAGATAGTGTGGAACAGCTGTTGGAATTATAATGCAGGAATTATCATTGGGAATCAATGAGAGAAGAATAAGAATTGCTGGGTTTCATTTTGGATCCTGCCAAGTTTAGGGAGAACGCATTTGTGGTGGAACTGACCGTCAATGTTTAGTGAGTTTCTCAAGTGAAGCTAAGAAGCCAGGAAAGGAGAGCTTAGGGATCTAAAACAATCTGTGGTTGCAGAAGAATTTGTGAGCAGATGACTAAAAAGAGTTTGAGCTCAAACAAAGAAAATATACGTGAAATCACTGAACATAGAGTTTAGGTTGCTTAAGGAACAAACTCAACCAGGAAAGGGATGTATAGCCTGTGAGAATACGAAAAGATGAAATGACTAAAGATGATAAAGGCAAAGGTACAGTTTAGTATAAAACAGGAAGAAGATATATTTACTCCACCTTCTGCCAAATTATCATAGCTGAGTCTGTTGCTCCTCCCCTTCTCAGGGCTGTCCATTTTTATGCACCAATCTTAACAAGAGGAGTCATAAATCACCAGCCTCCATAGCCCTTGTCCTCCCTCATCTAGAGTTACTGAGAATTAAGTTGCCCAGTCAGATCCACTGGTGGTGCCCTTGTGTTTTTTCTCTTTGTCAGCAGGAGCCAATGTCCATAGAATTAGCTACAGTTGCCTGTCTGCCCTCCATCCCTTTTCTTCTCCTCTCCACAACTGTCTGCAAATACTTGTCTTCCACTGCCACACCCACCGACTCAATCTTTAGAGATGGTTACCTGTTTTAGGTCCTGTCTCTTACTCTTAACAGATTGCCTCTGAAATGCTGAAAAGTACTCAGAATGCTGCCCACATATTTCAGGTTATTTTGCCCTGTACCTGCCTGTCTTCATCCTGAAGACCAGAACGTTGCCCTAGTTATTAGTCTAGCAAAGGGCTTCTGTATGATCTCACGTATGACAACTGCCCATCATCCTAACTCTTTAATCCGGGCCACCATCTGGGTGGCCTAGCGGTGAGCTGTATTGTGGACTGAATGTTTGTGTTCCCCCAAAATTTATGTTTTGAAGCCCTAACACTCCAGTGTCGTATTTGGTAGTGTTTGGAGGTAGGGCCTTTAGGAGGTCATTAGGTTTAGAGGACATCAGGGAGGTAAGGCCCCCATCATGGGATTAGAGTCCTTATAAAAAGAGGAAGAGAATGGAGCTGTCTTTTTCCCCAGCCCCCACCTGGTGAGCACACAGTGAGAAGGCAGCCATCTGCAAGTCAGGAAGAGGGTTTTCACCAGAGCTCCACCATGCTGGCACCCTGGTCTCAAAGCCCCTGACTCCAGAACTATGAGAGATAAATATCTGTTGTTTAAGCCACCCAGTCTACGGTATTTGTTATGGCAGCCCAAGCTGACTGAGACAGGTTGTCTCGTCACTACTCATGTTGATTTTGCCTGAGATGTGACTGAGCTGCCTCTGCCCCTTGGACTCTGCGCCTTGCTCACTTTGCTTCTCCTCTAGAATCAGGTCATTCTCTACTTCAAGGTCACCTCCTCCACCATACACTCCTGTAAACAAATAATATTGTGATTTATGCCCATTTCTTAGACTCTGGCCAAATACAAAGAGAGGAGTTACCAAATGAAATGATGGCCTAGTTTAAGTTGCAGTAACAAATATCTCTGAAAGTTCAGTGACTTAAAGCTAGGTCCGAAACTTTTTCTGTAAGGGCCAGATGGTAAATATTTCAGGCTTCATGAGTCACAGTGTCTGTCACAACTACTCAACTCTACCATTGTAGCACAAATGGCACCATAGTCAATACATAAACAAACGAGCATGGCTATGTTCCAGTAAAACTTTACTCACGAAAACAAACAAATCAGACCTTAGTTTGCTGACCACAGACTTAAAGCAACAAGGATTTATATCATGTTCATGCTTTCTCTTCGTTACAAGTTAGATGGATGATCTGTTCAAATTGTCACTGTTGGTACTCTAGGACCCTAGCTGACAAAAGAGCCAAAATCTGCAACTCTGCTTTTAAATGTAACAAGGAGAAAAGTGAACTTAAAGGTACCCGCTTGTTCTTAAAGCTTCTGTTCAGAAGTGGCATACATCATTTTCACTGGGATTGCATTAGCTCATGCATAGCATATGTTCACTCCTGAGTTTAACTGGGCAGGGAAGCATTAATCTCCTACAGAGGAGGGAAACTAAGAACTGGCAAAGAGTAATACAATGGACAACAAGGATTTGTGGTCAGAGAAGGGAATTTCAAGCTTAAAATTCTTGATGCAGTTTTAGATAAGGAAGAAGTTCAAAGTCACATGCTTTAAGACAGCTGAAGAGAAATGGCATGGCACTGAAGCTAACCGGGCTTGAGTAATTGTGAAATCCGTATACTTCAAAGTTCATTAGTGCGCATATAGAAATGAAGACTAGCTGTCCTCTGTATCAATAAAATAAAAAAAAAAAAAGGGAAAATAACAGCACAGTATAGAACTTAGATAATGTGCTAGATCTGTGTAGGTCTTAAATTTCCCTCATATGTTTGGCCACAATTTGGAGACAGGAAAGAGGTCATATTGTTAAAAATAATGTAAACACCATAATCTAATCTTAATATACACCAGAATATATCACAAGTCAGAATTGGTTGACCTAATTATTTATTTTATAATTATCTATCCATCTCTATCTACCTATATTCACAATATAAGAAGAACCTGAAATAACCACCTGTTCAGTAAATCAATTAAATACCACCAAATCCATTTGAGAAATGAAAAGCCAATGGTACAAATTTGACGTGAAAGTGCTTTACCATTTTATCGGTGTATTGGTGAAGACTAATTTAAGAGTAAGCCTTTTTTTTTTTGCATAGTGGAGCAAGACAGGAAAGATGAAAGAAAAAGGGTGAGCATGGATTATCACAACTGTTCTGACAATTTTTCCTCCAAAATGCACTGGAAAAATAAAGGTATTGTAATCAAAGTTTCTGAAACAGTAGCTCTTAATACACTTTTGTGCATTCATAAAACCACATCAAAATACAAGGATGGAGAGTTAAAGTATACAGAAATAACCTTGAACAGACCTGACTCTTTTATTTTTTTTAATAAAACATTTATAATTATTGTTTGCCTCTGTTTGCTTTGTCAACTATTATTGGTAATAAGCTACTTGCAACAAACCTCAGAAGGGATGGAGGCATGCTAATGTCATCACATCCAGAACGGCTAAATTGGAATGTTACCAGGGCATTCTAACTGAAACACAGTCATGATTATAGCAGCTATTGTACTCAGCATTCGATTCATGGTCTAACTTGTAGAGTTAAACCCAACTGGAGTTTGTTTAATCGGGTAAGGGCCAACTCTAGGAGAAATCTGTCTTGGTCTCTGCCTCAAATGTATAATTTTGTGAATACAGTTGACTGCTGAACAACGTGAAGGTTAGGGGCACCAACCCCCAATAGCCAAAAATCTGCATATAACTTTACAGTCGGCCCTCCATATCCACAGTTCCATACCCAATTCAATCAACATTGGGCTGTGTAGTACTGTAATACATACTTATTGAAAAAATTCTGTGTATAACTGGACCTGTGCAGTTCAAACCTGTGTTGTTCAAGGGTCAGCTGTAATTAGCTTGTGAATCTAGAGTGAAAAAAGGGGACAGAATGGGACAGGTCTTTCATGCAAAGGAGCTTGGCTTTTACATTGTTTTACACGTTTTGTTGCTTTGATCTTATTTATTCATGAGAAAATATGTGTGGGGTAAGGGGATGGGATATGGCATGATTAAAGAAAAATCAAGAAAACCAAAAGAAGTGCCACATAAAAATATGAACCTTAATTTCCTGGGCATTATGGTTATTTTACATTGAAATAGAGAAAACAGAGTTGTTCGGGGAAAGCTTATCATCTTTGTTTACCATTAGACTGCATTTTTCATTTTGAATTTTGAAGTAGATTACTTGTAATCTAATTGCAAGTACTAATTTGTCCCATGATTTAAAATAAATGTTGTTACTGTACTTGTAGAATGCTTCTGCCTGGACATTACTACCTTTGCGTCTTATTGACTGCATTGTTGGTTTCTATGGGAACAGTAGTGGAGAAGTTAATTAAGATCAGGAGGTTAGAATTGAAGAAAAATAGAATTTTCAACACAGTTCATTTATCATGTACATTTAAATTAGTTTCCTTAATAAAATATCTATTGGAGTAGAATGGTGATGGCTGAATCACTTTAATAAAAACAAATGATACATGTTAAAAGTTTAACATCACTTATTTGTACTCAATTCATCCCATTAAGAAGCATTTTGGCTTTGGTAATCAAATTAATGAAAGTCATTAATAAAGGTTTCTGTGTCTCAATACTGTTACTCTAAGATTTTAGTCTTGAGCAATGCATTTTATACATTATTCTTATTATTTACATAGAATAAGCCTGTGGTTGTTTTAAAGTTATTGTCTTTTTGTTCCAAATCCACCCTTTTATACCCTGCTTCATGATGTCTGACTGGGACCATGCAAGCTGCATTTCTCAGTTGCCAGTAGCTTCCTAGGTTCTGCCAGTAGGGGGCAACAAGGAGCGATTAGTAGGTGGAGGATGGGAGAGCTGACCTTTCCTTTCTATTGACCTACAGTTCCGGTCAGGATCAATTCAGCAATGATACTTCCCGCAGGAGAGGCATTTGATTCCAGCCTCCAACACCCAAAACCTGCAACCAATTCGCCACGTAAAGTCTTGCTTTTGAAATGACTAGTATATTTCTGCTTTCCTCGTTGAGACAAAGTCCGTGACTTTTTATATGTAAAAAGTAGAATGGCAGCTTAAAAGAGAATACATTCTATTTTTTCCATTATAAAAAATTTGAGAAATATAGAAATGCAGGAAAAAGAAAGATTATTACTCGGTCCCATCATGCACAAAGAATATATGCTAACATTTTGCTTCTTTTCTCTATAATATTTTTTTGCAGATAGGTACATGCTTTTTTCAAAAACATACCTATCATATTCTATCTCTTCTATTGTCTCCTGTGTTTTATTTTACTTTAAATCAAAACTATGTTTCTGTGTTATTACAAACTCTTCTTAAACATCATTTGGACAGCTATGTAACATTCCATAGCCTATTTTATTATTATCATTCAGTATTTAGACATTTGGGTTGCTTTCAAAAGCTTTATAATTATAAATAATGCTACAGGAATACCTTTGTGCTTCAAGGTTTTTCTTCCATATTCTGGTTTATTTCCTTAGAATTTAAACCTTTGTTTTTATATTCTGTCCCAGCCCCTTAATGCAGAACCAGAGCCCTTTTCAGTCTGCACACCGGAAGTATTTCTGGAATTTCTCAGAGGTTGTCTTCCATGGACTCACAAAGCATTCTTCTGTGCTTCTTCGTGTGTGTGTGTGTGTGTGTGTGTGTGTGTGTGTGTGTGTGTATGTGTAGGTGTGTTTTACTTACTCATTGTTCCTATGGCAGTATTATAGCTGAGGGCACATACGAAAAAAATCTTAGACTGCATGAAGGGACTAATCATACCAATCCTGCCTTGCTAAGAGAACATTCATATTTAATATACACTGAGCATCTAATTTTTAATATATTTTCCACAAATTGAGCTAATACTCCCATAATAAAAAATATTGCTCTCTTGTTCAGTAGGAGAAAGAAAAAAGTAATCATAATGTTAGTTTTTGAGTCATTAATTACAAGCCTATTTGTGTTAGGAACTAAAATGGTGATATTTAAATGGTAAACATGAACCAATCAGACCTTCAACATAAACCAGAATAAATCAATGCATGCCTTCATTTTTTTCTCACATGTATAATGGTATCATACTGCCAACACTACTTACTTCAGGAGGTGTTAGGAAAGTCAAATTGTATATCTTATGTCTATAACCATATTCATATCTATACCTAAGTACACTAAATATTATGAAACAACAGAAAATGTAAAGCAATCGTCACTAGCTTTCCTAAACAAGATAAAAATCAAAACCTATAACCCTGTGTTTAATAAAAACAGGACATTAATTCAATACGCTCAAAGAAGGTATGGATTTCTTTAATCATCTCACATGCTGTGCTATTCTCAACTCAAGGGCCAAAGCTGTCTTTTGTACCCATTTCTTCTGCTTCTTCTCTCAACTTCTTGGCTTGGCACCTTCAAAGTGTACCCTTCTAACTTTAAAAGATGCTAGCCAGTTATAATGTGATGAATTAACCCATGATTCATAGAAATACTCTTGGTTACAGTGTGTTTCTGGCGACCACAACATATTTGTTCAACTATAATAATAAAAATAGCAGGAGAGAAGACCTTCTTAAAAAAAAACAAAAAACAAAAAGAATTTTCCTTTTGATAGGACCTTCCAAAGTCATATCTGCAGCCTGATACTCCTCACAATCCAATTTAATTTCCTTCCATTAAAACAGCAACAAAATTATTGAACACGTGCAAGATACTAGGTACTTACTGAGCTATGTGTGATCTGATTAGCACCTCAGAACAACCATGTAAGGTATTCATTCTTAACCTTGTTTTACATAACAGAAAGCTGGGGATCAGAAATGTTAAGTAGCCTTTCCATGTTTGTGCAACGTGACAGAATCTGCATTTAAATGTCAGTTGGTCTGGCCCAATGGCTCATTTTCCATCACGGAAATAGTTATTATATTTTTAATAGCAGTCAATAAGGATAAAGACTTTTTTATGTGCTTGTCACTGCCTAGGCACTTAGTTTTAATGCAGTAGTTCTTATAGAGGAAATTTTAGAAATTTTCCTAACATATAATCAAGTTGGGCAATTTGATTACAAGCATCCGCTAACGTTGGTTTGCAAACTGGCCTCCATATACAGAGGGCAAGGAGAGACCGAAAAAAGAGGCAGGACACTCCAGACTGGTAGGTGGCAGGTTTAATAAGCAAAGGAACTTACATAGGAGGCTTGTCTTGCGCATCACAAGACGAGTAGATCTCTGTACCTGTCCACCACGATCATAGCATTTTATATAGAGGCCTTAACTGGGTTCAGTCAGTCTCGGTAACACATTACTCTCTCAAGGCTGCATCCTTGAAAATGGCTTCCACTGTGGGAATGGTGGGCAGAATGTACATTCCGAGGACGGGGAGGGGTGAGAAGCCCCTGACTGCCCGGGTCCAGCTTGAGGGTCAACCAGTGGTCACGTCCTCTTTAGGACCTCCTCCAACAACTTTGTTTTTTTTCATGGTTGTGAATTTCTTCGTTCTTAAAACTCTGATGAAAAAATAACCTTCCTCCCAACCTGCTAAATCCAGAATCATTTCATTCTTACTCTCTTGCCCTTTATAAAGTCTTTATCAAGTCAATGAATACTGAAAAGTTATACCTGAAAAAAAAGATTTTGCTATATTATAGGAAAGATTCATGTATTGGAACTATATAAATCTCTATATATGTTTTTTATAGAATACTCTCTCTCCTGGTCTCTCTCTCTCTCTTTTATAGAATTCTCTCTCTCTCTCCCTCTCTCTCTCTGTCTATATGTATGCATACATATACATAAAACTGACTTTAAGTATTTGCCCACTTGTGTATAATAAAAAATTATATATTATATACAAATATTTCATTAAACACAGGTGGACAAATATTTGGAGTCAATTCTTTCCATTTATATTATTTGGCCTCCACTATTTTTTTCTAAGGTATAAAGTCAAAAGCAAGGTTAAATCTGTGAAATATTATCTTATTATTTAGTAAAAACAGGGGTGAAAGCTTAGGTGAAAACCTTTCTGTGTGTGTGTGTGTATACATGTGTGTATGCTTCCTATAGGTCTTTAATCACTGCAGGACACCCTCACTGAAATGATGTTAAAAAACAATAAAAAGGAAGAAAGTTTTTCTTTCAGAAACTTTCAAATGTTGGTCTTCCTCAACTCCCTAATTACTAAATATACAACATCTGCCTTTTCATCATCAAAGTGCCTTAAATATTTAGTAATAATGAAGGCTGTTCACTTGAATCTATAAATTAAGAAAAGATAAAATGTAAATGCATGCAATACAACTTAACTAGAGTATTGGGGTGCTTCTTATTTATCTACAATGACTTACTTACTTGATAATACATGTTCCATCAAGGGTCTTGGAAAAACTTTCAGAAAGTCAGACTGTTAAGTAGTCTTGTGTACTTACCCTTTCAGAGAAGTCAGAACTGGATTGGATTTGACATTTTTTCCTAAATAATGAATGCTGTGCAGTCAATTTCGGGGTCAATTTAGTCAATCACGCGTGCGACATTTGTCTACAAATAACGTGACTATATTTTCATGGAGCTAAGTATTATGAACATAATGCTGACAGGTCCAAAGATGTCTCAGTTGACTAATACGAAACTGGGGTGAATTATTACAAATATTCTCACATAGGGCTGACAGTGTCTAACCAGCCATTAAATCTGTATATACAGTACATTCATTTGTGTAGGAAACAATCAGACTGAATTAAATGGTTACTGCTCTTGAAACAACAGACTGTCATCCCAGATTAAAACTATAAACGACTTGGAGAATGAAAAGCAGTTTATCCCACTGATTTCAAAATAGGAATTTAAAAAACTAAAATACCAGGAGAAAGCTTGAGGCTATATTTTCTTACATTCTGTAACTTTACACCTACAAGGAAATCTGTACTGCTCACTGGCATGAAAATGAATCATGTCTTGGGTCAAACTCTGGGTTTATTTGACTAATTCTATGGGTTGAATTAAGTTCTCATGTGACTCTCAATGTTCATTCTTTTAACATGAGAATGACATGTTCAATGATATATTTCATTATATTATGGGCATATGTATGATTACCAAACTGCCTTAAAAAGAATGCAGTTGAAAATAACTTGCTATGAGCCTATCTTAGCTTTCAATTATCATGGATCTTGAGATGTCTGTCACTTAACTCAAAAATATTGTAACATTCTGTCTCCCTGAAACTTTTATTCTATTTATTTCTTCTGTCAAGGGCAAGGCATTGCTGCAGGTGTGTAAAGATCGTGGAGTAAGTAGGCTTGAGAGGCAAACAATGGTAATTTTGTATAGATGGTAGGGGAGGATAGGGAATATGGGAAAACTGTACTTCTTGTTAGCTGGCGTCCTCTTCAAATATGACTATATATGTTCATTTAAGGAACATGCATTGAGAAAGCACACTAAAGTTCTGATTATTCCCATAGTTAAAGACTTTTCTTTAGCTATTGTAACTTTTCTGTTAGAGACTTTTGCACCTTCCCTTAATTGGGGTTTTCTTTTTCCCTGCAGTGAATATAAACTTTCAGAACTGAAGAAAAGGGATTCTCCCAGATGTGACCCCAATATTGACCTTCTTATGTGCTATAGGGATTTTCGTTTTTGAGTGACTACACCTGATACTGGTGTAACAATGGCTCTGCCAGACCTCTGCAAGCACATCAGCCTTTTACATTTATTCTGGTCTAGGAGATGATTCCCTGTGTTGGGTAGAGGGCATCGGTATTTCTTTCAATAGAATTTCCTATCTGCCTTCTTTCTTTCCCCATCCTCTCTTCACTGTTATAAGTAACCACCAAAATTGTCCCTGCTCTATTTTAAGTCAATACTGTTTGACCCTTTGCTTTACTGGAAGCATTTGCTCAGTCATGAGCTGTAAGGACTGTACTATTTAGAACATCCTAGTGGTGTAGTCTGTCTATTTACATAAACTTTGAAATCATGATCATTTCCCTGACAATGCTTTGATTGTCTCAGTGCATTATCACCCCAAATATTCTATCAAACACCAACATATTTATAAATAATTGAATGGAATTCTAGTTTGAATTCCCCAGAAATTCTTAATAGCAAAATAAATCTTAACATGTTTGCAGGGATGGAGATACTTTTCATACAGACATTTTGGGGAAGAATGAAATTCTGTGTGTAAATCTAGTTGAATACAGTCCCAAAGGACAAATATTTTGAGTGTTTGAATTTGTTATAAAGAGTGAGTCTCCAGTGTTAGCAGCTCACTGCAATCCATTTAAAACTCAGTTAACCCAAACCACACTGGGTCTCAGCAGTATGTATTTCAACAGACCAGGACAGAGGTCTGCCTGTTACAATGAACCCCCGAGTAGCATCAGAGCATCTACCACACCCATAGACCCTTTTGTGTGCATTTCTCATGCATAGATTATTGTGCTTCAAACCAAGCGACACCACCACTTCTGACACAACTACTTGGACTAGGAATGGGTGACTGGTTACATATGCAGATATCTGTAGCCTGGCCAGCGTGCTAGGATGTGGCGTGAAGGGACAGTTTTGCACAACAGGGATTCTCTGATGAATAGAAACACGCGCATCAATTAGCTCTCTTTTCAAGAAGACTCATGAATGAAGAGCTATCCATGATCCTTAAACAATAGTTATAGGAAGTTAGGAGCAGAAGGAAGCAGCAGAAGGAAAAGCAAAGTAAGGATGAGTGGAATCACAAAGCTATCAAAGATGTAAAGTGCCGCTATGATGACTGAGCTACTCCATGGCCGCTGCTCTGTATCCTGAGCTATGGCTTTTCTGCATTTAAGATTGTTTCCCGGGTTTCCCTGGTGGCGCAGTGGTTGAGAATCTGCCTGCTAATGCAGGGGACACGGGTTCGAGCCCTGGTCTGGGAAGATCCCACATGCTGCGGAGCAACTAGGCCCGTGAGCCACAATTACTGAGCCCGCGCGTCTGGAGCCTGTGCTCCGCAACAAGAGAGACCGCGATAGTGAGAGGCCCGCGCACCGCGATGAAGAGTGGCCCCCGCTTGCCGCAACTAGAGAAAGCCCTCGCGCAGAAACGAAGACCCAACACAGCCATAAATAAATAAATAAATAAATAAAATAAACCCAAAGTTTAAAAAAAAAAAAAAGATTGTTTCCCGTGTGTGTGTGTGTGTGTGTGTGTGTGTGTGTGTGTGTGTGTGTAGGGACCTGGGGATATAGGGACGGGGTCTAGGAAAGCTTTCCAACTCCTGAAGAAAAGAACTTCACTTCCACAAATTAACACACCCAGTAAGGTAGGTCTCTAAAGAATGATTACTTTAGACCTAAGAGGTATTCTCAGTTATCTTTGAAAGTAGTATTTTTTCTTCCCACAATATGATTTCACAGTGAATTCCATAGCAGTAGGGCTCACATCTATGAAATCCTTTAGCAGCAAGTCTATCTTATCACATGCACAGGGACAAACTGGAAATGGTTAAATTGTTTAGTACCAAGGGCTAAATTGAGACAACTTAAATGTTCCCTCAGGATAGGGCCACTTCCCTATGAAAGAGCCAACAGATATGCCATATCAAGAATTAAAAGAATGACTCTGTCTATAGGTACTATACAAAGGATTTTAGCAGACCCCAAAGTGGTTAAGAGCAGCTACACCATGGATATGGGGGAAAATCATCTAAATAAGAAATGGCAGCTACACCTCACAATTTTTCAAGGATGCCTGAGATGCGCATTTGAGAAACTCATCAGTCACGCAGGTATAGGCTCTGCCTTAAATGAGAAATCAGACAATAAAATCTCTAATACATTTTTTTCGATTTGTTTTAAAAGGGCCATAAAATTTACTATCTTAAGCAGTTTTAAGTGTACAGTTCAGTAATGTTAAGAACATTCACATTATTGTGCAACCATCACCACCATCCATTTCTAGAATTCTTTTCATCTTGTAAAACCGAACCTCTATAGCCATTAAACAATAAACCCCCATTCCTCCCTGTCCCTGGCCCCTGGCAACCACCATTCTACTTTCTGTCTCTATGATTTTAACAATTCTAAATATTCCCTATGAGTGGAATCATAGAATATTTGTCTTTTTGTGACAGGCTTATTTCATTCAGCACAACATCCTCAAGGTTCATCCATACTGTAGCATGTGTCAGAATTTCCTTCCTTTTTGAGGCTGAATAATATTCCCCTCTATGTATATACCACATTTTTCTTATTTATTCATCCATCAGTAGATACGTGGGTTGCTTTCTTGTTTTAGTTATCATGAATAATGTTAGTACTATAAATAAGGTAGACAAACACCTCTTTGACACCCAATTCTTTGGAGTATATACATTCCCAATTTAACAATTTCTTAACAGAAAGTTTTTAAACTTGAAAAATTAATTTAGACTTGAGATTTTTTTTCATATAGCAATCACTCATATATACCTAGAAGAGAAAAAAATGTTGTATTTATTATAAATTTATCATATTTATATAATAAATGGCTAAGGTGTTACCAAAATGTGGAGTAATAAATGACAGATAATTCTTTTACATGTATCTTAATAAAGTGTAACACAGCTTCCTGTACTTATATCTATCCTCTTTGAGTAACCTGATGCCCTCATACTGTGGTTCAAGGCCCAGCGGCATGGCCCAGCATTTGGCAGCTTGTGAGGAATTTGTAATCTCAGGCCCCAACCCAAACTTACTGAATCAGAATCTGTATTTTCATGAGCTTCCCCGGTGATTCTTATGTATAATAAACGTGGAAAAGTACTGCTATAAAGCACTTGATTGTTGCTTTGCAAGAAAATATGGAATTGTTGTCATTCCTCTAAAGACAAGGACTTTATTTTGCTGACTACTAAGTTTACACAACATCATTTTGTTTATGTGCATTTCTGTGAATATAGTAGATTTTGTTTCAATGCCAAATCACATAACAAAAATTTGGGAAGATATTTTAAATAGCAACAAAACTCAACATATCTAATACTAAAAATTAAACAAATGCCATTGAAATAATGACAAACCAAAGAGTTATGTCCAAGTTTACAAATGCATAGACCATGGCAGTTAAGGCCATTTGGCCACAGTAATTATTACAAAGCTTCATCTATGATAAGATTCACACTGACTTTTAGCAATGTCCAGATTTTTTTTTTTAATGTGTGCCTTAGAATAAAAATGAGATTGTTTCAAGAGTTCCAAGTGTGAAGAATAGCCCTGTTATCAAGGAGAACCTTGGCTTCAATCTTGTAAGACTTTTATTTGTTAGAAAATAGCAATGAAGTAAGGGAACAATCGTAGTCCCTCTGTCTAAATTATACCAGTTTTTCTAGGAAAACTGGAAGTAGCTGTTAGGATAAAATAAAAAATTTAAAAATAAATAAATAATCTTAGAACAGAGATTAGAGCAGGAATGGAGCATAATGTATACTTACATATGTCATCAGTATTAGTCAAAGTGTGACCTGAATATCACATGCTTCAATACCATCTTGAAACCTCTTTTCAAAATGAAAATTCCTGGGGTGCATCCCAGACCTACACCAAAATCTCTGGCATAGTTCCTACTCAATTACGCTTGTACCAAGTGCCTCAAATGATTCACATGCACACTGCAGTTTCTTATGAAAAAAGCGACTTGATTTTATACTTCCTTCCTTCCTTTGCACACAGGATGGGAGGTCATTAACAAATGATATTGATCAAGCAAGTGAGCTGTGAGCCAGCAGGTCAAAATTTGCCCTATAAATATGAATTTTTTTCACTTATAGAAAAGTTTTCTTCTTGGAGAATCACCAGGGACTTATGTTAATAGAACTTACTTGTTAAAAACAATCACAGCAACTTTTCATTACATGTAAGATTACTAAAGCATTAGCTTTCCTTAAGTTCACTTAGGAACTCATTTCCATGAACAGTATGGTTGTTTGCCATTATAAACTTCCCTAATCCCATTTGACTCCTCAGAATTTTGCTCAGTCTGAAAAAATTTAAGGTTATTTGTTTGAATGTGAAAATTTTGATGCAGTCTACAGCATGCCCAAACACAACTTAGGCTTGGTTTGTTTATGATTATCCTTTTATCACAAATAATTGCAGGTAAGTGCATTAAAAAATGGAGCTTTTAAATTTATTTGATAAATTTCAATGAATCTGTGGCTTAATATGATAATTTTATATGTCAACTTGATGGTATCCAAGGTACCCACTTTTTATCAAGCACCAGTCTAAATGTTGCTGTGAAGGTATTTTTAAGATGTGATTAATACTTAAATCAGTATATTTTGAATAAAGTAGAATATGTTTCATAATGTGGGTGGGCCTCATCTAATCAGTTGACAGCTTTAGAAACAACAGACTGAGAGGTCCCTCAAGGAAGAGAGGATTCTGCCTCCAGAGTCACTTTGGACTTGACCTGTAACACTGAGTCTTCCCTGGGTCTCTAGCCTGCTGGCGTGCCCTGCAGAATTCTGACGTGCCAGGCCCCACAATCACATAAGCCAATTCCTTAAAATAAATCTTTTTCTTTTTCTCTCTGTATACATACATCCTATTGGTTCAATCTTTGGGAGCCCTGATTAATACATACAGCTATAGTAAACAGAATGATGTGGCTTCACTCTGAAAGATTTACACCTTAAAAAAAGAACATTTTCTACATCTGACATTATTTTGTGCTGGAACTATGCTAAATTTAAAATTAAAATTCTCTTTTTATCAACTATTATGACTTACTGGAGTTCACAAATAGTTAAGCTGTATATATAGATATCATACAATAACTTACTATTCACTTATCATCATAGGAGATCTATCCTTCAGCTTTGTCAACTCACAGAGTACATGATTTCAGATAATTTGATTTTATAATGACTTGCCTTTTTCTTCAGGTTGCCAAATTATTTTCTCTACCAGTTCCATGAAATCACTATTATAAATTTACAGCAAAATTCCCCCCAAAACTTCAGTTACAGTTTAGGAAAATAATTTTAAATATGAGTACAAGGCAGTCCACCTTTTGAAGCCTATACGTTTGTAGTTACTTTTTTAGCCATAGCATTACAGAAATGGATCTAGCAAATGACTAAGCCTTTTTCGATTTTCCACAGAAGAAAGGTATATTTTTCTTTCTCTGAAACATGAGGATAACTGTGTATCTCAGTACAGGAATATGCAAATGAGGCTTAATAATTTGGTAAACAAACATGCTTACTTTATATAAGAATTTGGTAGGCAGAATAGGCACATGAAAAGATGCTCAGCACTGCTAATTATTAGAGAAATGCAAATCAAAACTACAGTGAGGTACCACCTCTCACCAGTCAGAATGGCTATCATTAAAAAGTCTACAAATAACAAATGTTGGAGAGGATGTGGAGAAAAGGGAACCCTCTCACACTGTTGGTGGGAATGTAAATTGGTGCAGCCACTATGGAAAACACTATGGAGGTTCCTCAAAACTAAAAATAGAGTTGCCATATGATCCAGCAATTCCACTCCTGGGCATATACCCAGACAAAACTATAATTCGAAAAGATACATGCACCCCTATGTTAATAGCAGCACTATTTATGATAGCCAAGACATGGAAACAACCTAAATGTCCATCGACAGATGAATGGATAAAGAAGATGTAGTATACACACACACACATACACACACACACACACACACACACACACACACACACACACACAATGGAATATTACTTAGCCATCAAAAAGAATGAAATAATGCCATTTGCAGCAACATGGTTGGACCTAGAGATTATCATACTAAGTGAAGTAAGTCAGAAAGAGAAACACAAATAACATATGATATCACTTCTACGTGGAATCTAAGATATGATACAAATCAACATATCTATGAAACAAAAACAGACTCATATAGAGAACATACTTGTGGTTGTCAAGGGGGAGGGGAGGTAGGGGAGGGAAGGAATGGGAGTTTGGGATTAGCAGAGGCAAACTATTATATATTGGATGGATAAACAACAAGGTCATGCTGTATAGCACAGGGGACTATATTAAATATTCTGTGACAAACCATAATGGAAAAGAATATGAAAAAGAATATATATACATATGCATAACTGAGTCACTTTACTGTACAGAAGAAATTAACACAACATTGTAAATCGACTATACTTCAATAAAATTTTTAAAATTTTTAAAAAAGACTTTGGTAGGCAGAATTGCATGGTGGTTAAATACTCAGACTCCAGAAACAGTAGGTCAAAATTTAATCTGTGAATTTGGACAAGTCACTTAACCCCAGTATTTAGTTTATCTGGAAATAACGAAAATAAATGTATCTACATCATAGAGTTGTATTAAGTGAGATAATCCATTGAAACTGCTAAACAAAATATCTGGCTTATAAGGAGTGCTTATCAGTGTCATTTTGTTGCTGTTATGACATACACAAATACAAAAATGTACAAAGGAAAAGATCTTGCCTTCCATGGCTATCTTTGAATGTTAGACTATGGTTGACTTTTATTTTCTTCTTTATACTTTATGTATCTTCAAATGTGGTACAATGAAATAGGTAACTTATAATCAGAGCAAAAGCTAGTTTTAAGAATAATAGAAAGAAAAAGCATTAATGATGGAATAAGCCCAACTGATATTGGCAACTGTGGAGTTTTGGGAAGGTGGAAGGGCATGAGAGAGAAAAACACATTGAGAAGACACAGCCACCTGGAGGGTAAATATGTACTGGAAAACAGCAGGGAATAAAGAGTAACCAGGGTAGATTCTAAAGCTGGTGAGTGGGATGAAAGCACTGGTACAGGAAGATTCTTTTGAAAGCGACATATGGGATGAATAGAGCAGAGCATTAGAGACTGTGAAACCAGCCAGGCAACTGTTGCAGTAATATAGCCAGGAGGTGAAGAAGGCATAGGTAAAATCATAGATTTCAGAACATAAAAAGTGGTTAATCTAAGAGGTATTTCCAAAAAAGAAGCAGTCAAACTTTGTAGTAAGTTAAATGATAATAACAGAAGAGTCAAAAATGACAGCAAGTTTTTACCTCTGGCAAGCTGTGAGGCTACAAGAAAATGGAGTAGCTTGGAAGTTAGAAGCAGTTTTAAGGGGAGGATCATATGCACTTGGGGAAAGGACAGTTTGAAATGGCAGTGGGGTTCAACTTTAAACTGTTAGAAATTTCATATCATCAATAAAGCCTGTCAGAGCTGGGAGAAACCTTGCAGATGACCTAACCCACATCCCTCATTTAAGGTTTAGGTAACAGAAGGATATGCCGTCATCCCACAGCTGGATGACGCAGAACCAGGGTGAGGAGCCAGTCTTCTACCACCCAAACCGGGGTTTGTCATTCCTTGTCCCGCCAAAGCAGTTTGCACAGAATCCTAAATTCAAAGATGTCTACAATCTCAATTTTTTGGACTGATAAGGGGAATATTTGAAAACGGCATAATCTTTCCAAAATCTAAGAGTATACAACATCACACATACTATATAATCATTCTTGAATCTTAAACAACAGCATAGCTACATATCACAACAAAGATGATTTTTAAATATAGGGGAAACATTTCACAGACATTTGGTAATTTTTACTGTTCTTATCTAAATGTCAAGGTAGTCTACTTTTATTGGTGTTCTTTTACTTTTTCTTTTCTTTCGTTTTTGGTCACATCTTCCTTTTAGGGCACTAAATTTGTCTGTATCACTTGGAGATGGAGGTGTTCTTTCACAATTTCTCTTAATGAGGCTAATAACAGTTGTTTCTTAAGATTTTTATTATCACGTTAGCCACAAAGCGTCATCATTTTCTGGCATTAAACAGAGAGACAATTTGGTCACCAAGAAAATTTTGCTAGTTGGGGGTGTTGGAAATGCCCAGCCACTGGGTCAATCTGATCATGCTTAACACCAGATTAAAACATAGATTTTAGTTTTGAAAGAAAAATTGTCTTTTTCATCTTATTCTCTACCAAGTTCATGTCACGGTCAACTAGTTAAAATTTCTGAACTTAGAACATTCTTAAATCTTCCAGCGGTAGAAACATTACTCCAAATATCCATGAATTCATATTTAAACTTTCAAATAACTTTCCTTGTTTATCTCTAGAGATTAGAAAGCAGGCTTAACATATATCAATTCATTCACAAAATATTAAGTTCCTAATATCAACCAGGAATTGTTACATGTATAGAAGATATATTAGTGCATAAACCAAAACAAAAATATTTTGAATTTTACTCTAAGGGAGACATAAAACCATTGGAAAGTGTTGAACCATGTTCAAATTGATTTAAATTGATTGGATTTTAAATAGAAAATGAAGATGAAGTGTATACGATTTATTGATAGCTTGAATATAGGCCCTGAGACTAGGAAAAGTGTCAAGGATAATACCAAGGTCTCAGTTTAAGCACCAGGAAGGACAGAGTTAACATTTGCTGAGGTGGATAAGACTCAAATAATAGCTGGTTTAGGGAGAACGTTCAGGAAAATCTTGAGAAATACACAGAGTTTCAGCCCTTTTGGTTTAAATAGAATACTGGTTTAAATTTCTATAGTCTAGACTAGAAAGTATAAAACCTCAAGTTCCCCTTTACATCTTTTTCTTAAAGAGGACAGTATAGAATGCATATTTTGTAAGTCTCTGCTTCCTGTTTGCTGTTCATACTCTGCTGTCTAGCCGAGAATTGAACAAATCTTACCAGCTGTCAAATGCAACTTTCCAAGCCTTACCACAATGTGATGTCTCAGAGAAAGGCAGAAAGAGAAAATGCGGGTTTCCCTGGTGGCACAGTGGTTAAGTGGCCAATGCAGGGGACACGGGTTTCAGCCCTGGTCTTGGAAGAGCCCACATGCCACAGAGCAACTAAGCCCGTGCCCCACATCTACTGAGCCTGCGCTCTAGAGCCTGCGAGCCACAACTACTGAGCCTGCATGCCACAACTACTGAAGCCCGCACACCTAGAGCCCGTGCTCCGCAACAAGAGAAGCCACCACAATGAACAGTAGCGCCTGCTCACCGCAACCAGAGAAAAGCCCACGCGCAGCAACGAAGCCTGAACGCAGCCAAAAATAAAATAAAATAAAATAAATTTTAAAAAATAAGAAAGAAAAGAATGCTTTTTTCCTCTTCCAAAATATTACCCCAACTCTTCTCCATTAATCTCTTTACACACCCCAAGTCACTTGGGTTGGAGGGCTTATTTGTTTTTTCTGTTTCAAATATTTTTATTGTAATGACTTCAATGTCTTTCCTATAGAAGTTGCCTTATCCCTGATTTTCTAGAAAACGGCACCTGGAACAGGGCTCATATACTAATGCTTTATTGAGAGGTGGGCTCCCAGGACAAAAGTAAGTGGAAAAAAGGACATGACACAAGGAAAAATGACAAGAAAACACATGTTGCATTAAAGAGCTGGCCACAGTTTTATAAGAAAACTCATGGTAGTAACAAGGAGTGGCCATATGGAGTCACCCCTTCTTAGGCGAATCTGTCCAAAGGAGAGAAAGGGGAAGCATTTTAAACTGACAGCTCCTTCATGAGTTGTTTCTCATTGATCAAGGGTCAGACCACAATGCTTTAATTTCTCTGCACTTCTGGGTATTCTACTTGGCCCTTCCAGGTAGCCCCTGGGAAATGAGAGTTCCAGCAGGTCCAGTCAGGTTGAAATTGGGCACTGGAGATGCTAAATGGCTCCCATGACAGCTAACACTTGCAAGTTGCACTAAGGCTCAGCTCTCATCTCAGGGAGAAACTGAGTCAACTGCTAATATCTGAAGATGAGGCAACAACAGCAATGGCCAGGGCATGAACGCTGTAAGAGCATTTTGAATTGGACTACTTCATCTGAAAAACAGGACAAAATGACTAAGGTCTAGGGGCTAAACAGCACTGATTACGTCAGCAGAGGTGCATAGATCGGATCCGGCAGAATTCGTTTCTTGCACTGCCCAGATCTGCTTACATCCTCTTTTGTTTAAGCATATGATGCCTTCACTTCTACTCTGAGAGGGGTGGTACAAATCCAGTTCTTGGAAGAGTGAACAGTTGCAATATCCTAAAGAGACTTAAGGAGGCTGAGCAAAACAAACTACCTCCCCTGATGCTGGAGCTGGTTCTGGAATAATAATTAATACTTATCATCTCCCTCTTCTACTGTCAACTTGGGATTTTTCTTAACCAAGACTTTGACTAGCCTTGGTTACTTTCCTGGTGGAATGACCCAGCCCTTTATCCCCAAGGGGTATAAGCCCTTACTTACCTTACCATTCGGGGACCTGTGGTTGCTGTTACTATCCATTTGCAGTTATCACTGGACACTGAAAACCAAAAGACATCCCAGTAAAATCCAGGTTTCCAGATATACTCCTCTGCCTTAATTGTGCAATATCAACCCCAGCTTAGTACGGCAATTATTTTTTAACTCAGAACAGTAGCTCTTTTATTTTCCTGCTGGTCCACTGGTGGTGGCCAGATGGCAATAATGGCTTCCAATTAAGTGGAAAACTTTTCTGTTGTCTGCTGGTGGAAACATTGGAAACCAGGATTCCAACCTGGCAGAGACTAATTTTGCAGAGATAGAAAACACAAATTTTACAAGAGGCTCACTGACACTGATGGTGTAAAGGCCCAATCATACTTCCTTTCTTTTGTTCCTGGGCTTCTACTGCTGAGGACATAACACCACGTACCAGCCATCGGTTCAGTGAATGTACCGCAACCCACAGGGCAGCTACACGGTGTTTTCCTTGAACTGATAAATTAACTGAACCTTCAAAATGCCATTCCACTTATGGCTGCTTCTTGGCGACGTTAAGGCCATTGAATCCCGTATTTGTAACTCCATTTCAAACCTCTTTGCATTAACATAGGTTCTTTTTGTCTGAGACAATGTTGTGTGGGTCGCCATGTTGACAGCTCAGGCATTCTATAAGTCCTTGAGTGACTGTACTGATTTTGGTTAGGAAGAATTTCTACCACCTCCAAGGTCCGATGGAATGAACCCATCACAAGGAGGTTGTCTGGTATCACTGAGGATGGTGACATTTTGCAGGCTTAGAGGTGGACCTGGAAAATGACAGGTTGAACATTTAGTAGTGGTGACAGCTGTATCAGCCACTCTTGGTGGAATGAAATCCCTGTGGTCGAGCCTATGTGCAACTTGTAATCGTATGTCTCTGTTCATGCACCTACAACACAAGCATCATTGTGGCTGAGAACAGGTTGGTTGACAATCACAGATAGCTCACGCTGGCACCTGATTGTTGAGAACCTTATCTGCAGTAGATGCTTTCTTGTGGATAAAAGCACAAAGATCCACACACTTTTAGCCTCTACCCATAGGTACATCCACTTAACACTACTTCAAACCTTCTTTCCTCTCTTCAATCCAGGCCTTTAACCAGCATGTTAAACTGTTCATTCCACTGCCCTGGAGTCAATGTATATCCATATATCACCTTTTCCTCCACACCAAGTGGACAAGCAAGTGTATTGATTGCAGATCTGAGTACTCAGAGAATTATTTCCCTTCCCTTTTCCTTCAGGGCCACTTCTGAATGGGATGTAATAAGACATCAACACAGATATGAACAAGGCCTGATACTTACCTTCTCCCTCAGTTGTAAGAAACCCATAGGAAATATCCCATGAGGCCGTAGGTGTGAGTTGAGGCAGAAGTATCAGTTCAATAGAGATAGGTGACATGTAATTTACTAGTTCATATAATTTACTTGTGCCTTCAAGACTTGCCTCAGCCAGTGCTAAATGCACCACCTCCATCCTAGAATGGATGGATGCTGTGTTTGCCTGATTTTATGAGTTCATGGATCTATTAACTGCTGGTTTATGGTGAGTAGTTCAAGTTGCATTGACTTTTCGTGTCCCAGGATCTGGTGTTCAGTCTCTATCAGGGTCCAGCAACATGCAGGGAACTATTATTCCAATGGATAGTAGTTTTCTGCTACAGAGATTTTGTTTCAGCATCCTAAAAGTCTGTATTACCTCCTTCTTAGTTGTAGGAGATGTGAAATGACACGAGTTACCATCTACCTTACAGGGATGCCCTAGCATGATCCAGAACACCCCTAAAACTTCCCTGAAGTCACCCAAATTATTGTATGATGTACCTCCTACCTTCTGGAACACACGTCTTACTAAGGCTTCTAGGGTAGTGCCATTTTCTTCTGCTCTAGTCTAATTAGCATGATTTCATCAATATAGTAGACCTGTATGATGTTCTGTGACACAGCAATATGATAAAAATTTCTGCACACTATGTTATGAGATTAACAGGAGATGCAACTTACCACTTAAAGATTAATTCCTCTCACCAAATGCCAGAGGTTGTAATTGAGCTGTCTTAGTAAAGACAATACATCTTGTAGCAACTGCAAGTGGATCTGTCATGTGGATAAATTTGTGATAGTCCATTGACATCCACCTCAACCAAGCAGGTTTTGGTAGAAATCAAACAGGTGAATTAAATGGGGCTGTGATTGGAACCACCACCACCCCTGTTGCTTTCTAGTGTTTGATTTTGAGGTTAATCCCTGCAATTCCTCTCTAGATATAGTATTTCTTCTAACTTACTATGTCACCTGGGGGAGGGGGCAGTTTCAGAAACTTCTATTTTCCCTTCCATCCATAGTGGCACTTACCCACAGGTCAGAGAATCAAGGTGGAGTGTTTCCCAGCTGCTATCATCAAAATTAAAAATTTGAGGCTCAGGAAAATGATCACACAATGAACTTACACACCCATTGGACCAACTATTAAGAAATTTGGACAAAATTTCATTTATTTGGCCTCTGTAAACTTCCACTTTACTCAGAGAATCTTAATAGCATTTTTTTGTTCACTGGTGTCAGTACCATGTCAGACCCATATCTTAGACATCCTGGAAAGCTGTCAGCAAAGCACAGTTACCCTAGAAATTGTAAGTCTGCTTGGAGAAAGACTGTAGGACTATTTACTGTATCCACTTACAGTGTCTTTGAGGGTCCTTCTCAAGAGCACTTGGCCTCCCCATCAATCAATGAGCCACCCCAATAAACTGAGAAACCTGGAACCCGAGTGAGGACCTATGATTTTTCCACCTTGACAGCTGATGCCAGCTGGTCTTCAATCAGATTTCATTTGTTTTATTATTATACAAATTAAGCATACCACAGCTAGCTAAGAGCCATTGCTCTAAATCTCTATGAACTGAGGCATCCTTATTGCTAATCTGGCTTTGTTGTCCATTTCAGCAATTGCATTTACTTTGTCTCAGATAGTTACATGCTGCCACCTGGCCCAAAATGCTATTTACCCATTAATATCTGGAATCCAAGTTCCATGGCAGTATCTTCCTGCAGAGATAGCTGCCAAAGTGCTTCTCAAAATGCATCTTTACTGCCCTAGTGAAAGCAGTGTCTCTGGGGTCCTTCCTGGGAACATAGGCAGGTGGCAGTTTCTCAGTTACACTTACTATTTAAATCCATTCTAACATCCTGGCATCACCAACTCTCTGTCTAACCCTTCTCTCAGTACTATGCTGAGTATTCTGAAACCTCCACCTAATTTATCATAGGTCATTGTTATAGCCAATCATCAAGGAACCATGAGAGTGAACTACTATGACTAGCTTCGGGTATACTTGCCAGAATGTTGAACCATTGGTGTGAGTGAGTGCCCCAGTTTCAATGAGTTCTCCCCTATTCAGCCTTGTATTCCATCTCCCTTGGTTAACACCTTCAAAATACATTCCCATACATATTTCCTCAGTTCCTAGCAGTACATATACGTACAATTCCTTCTGTGGGTGTGCTCTTTATTCCAAGAACAGTGTTTTTTACTGGCCTGGAGGCAAGGAGGGATAATGGGAGTAAGTCTTAAAGAAAACAAACATCACCTTTCTTTCAGGTGGGGGCATTGCACAGTATTCAGATATAGGGACACTGTTCTTTTTTAGCAAAGGGAAACTGGGTGTTTCTATGAGCCAGAAGGTTTCAGTGGAATTTGAAGGTTGAAGACTCTCAGGTTTATAAACTGAGGATCCAATCACATATTTCAGGGTTCCATTCTTTGCAAATCAGAAGCTGTGCATTCAACTTCATTTTGCAGCTCTGCCACCACTGTGTTCTAACTCTAAACCTCATTTCTAATTGAGAATGCCCTGTACATCAAGGAATAAGAACCTTTCTCAGAGCTGCATTCAAGACCTTTGGCTTTTAAAGAATGCTTTCATATGTCCTCCAATAATGTTAAAACCAGATATCCCAACCATAGTCATATAATTATCCATCGATCAAGTGCATTAAACACTTGCTCTCTCAATGCTCCGTCTTTCACCAACACCTCAATCCAGCTAACCGTAAGTGAAAACTTTAATAATTGTGTATGTAGTAGGTTATTACCACCTCACTTTCCATCAGAGGTGGGGACTCTATTACCTTCCACTGGTGGGCAATCCAACTGCAAATTCCTATCCTGAGGGTCTGTTTTCCAGATACAGGTGCCAAATGCATTGCCCAGGTTTCTAGAAAGCAGAGCCTAAAATAAAGTTTGCATGTAAATATTTTATTGGAGGAGCACAATCCCAGGGAATTGAGTGTACTCCCCCAAGAGTAAGGGATGAAGGGAATGATGCAGGGAAGAAAGGAAAGGAAACACAAGGGAATGTGTTACCAAGTTGGCACAGCTTTACAAGGAAACAAACCAGGTTACTCAGTCCCTCAATTTATCTGACCACTGCCTCCTAAATACTACCTTTCTTTGGTCAAATTTCACTTCTAGGGCATTACCTCTCCTGAACTTCCAGGTTGTTTAACTTGGCTTCTCCAGGCAGCTGCTGAGAAAGCCAAAGCATTCTTGGACTTGACTGATTGGACCAGAGCATTCCTTTGGTTCCCACTGCAGAGACTGCATTGGAGACTTTGCTGAAACCTGCCCTTGTCACTAGAAGACACCTAGAGGTATTAGAAGCTGTGATAAGGTCAGAGATGGTGGTCAGGCTTTGCGAGCATGGAAATGGCCTGTGTAGTCACTGGGGCCACTCAGGTTGGGAAGCCAGGGAAGTGACCAAGGCCAGAGAGGTTGATGGGGCCAAGTGAATCTGGGGAAGTGCATAAGCTGAGTTTAGTGAAAGAACCATCACTTTGTCATCTCTACTCAAAGATGCTAGCCACCACCTTAGTGACTAGAATTTTGGGCTCTTTGCAGAAGCATGATGACTTGGAAGAAGGTAGAGAAGAACTGGAAGATCCAAGACCTAACATATAATAAAGAAAGCTTAGTTCACCAAAGACCAGAAGCGGCAACATACAGGGAACAATATTAAATAAATGAAAAGATGTTATAGAAATCTGTCCCCAACGAAAAGGTGGGGTATTAATAAAAATTCTTTGACACGTCCACTATGTACCAAAAAAAGCAAAAGGCAAAAGTAAAATGAAATGATAGTTTTATGCAGGCAAACCAGGAACATAAGAACTTTATTGACAAATTTCAAGGTTATTCTTTATTTTCTGAAAATAGTCCTTCTTTGTCTTTTGAGGCTTCATAATAAAGTAATTGCTTTTGCTGAATCACCCATTTTCTGGTTACAAGTATCTATTCTTTCCCCTCAAAAAAATATTTTCTTTTACTATAATCTTACCATTGATAGCAATAACTTACTGTTCAGACTCTCCCTTGAAATAAATTTGACAAGGAATATCAGTTTTCTTATCCAAAAATCGCAGTAATGACTGAGCTAATCTATCAATCACCCTGTGCAGTACAAAGTATATAAAAAATAGTATATTAAATGAAAGATTGATTCAACAGGCATTTTAGTGATTATTATATGCTTAGTGTGAAGTAGCACAAAGAACTTCTGAGTATGTTGTGAGTAGAACAAGGGAGGTGAACAGGAGTAGACTTGGGAATAAGATAGGAGAAAGAAGAAAATGAGGCAGATAGTATATCAGCTTCAGGAAATAAATACTTAAACAAATACTACTGCTTAGTCATTTTAATCAAACAACTAGTCCAATTAGTTTTGTCCTTTTCTAAATATATGCCTAGTTTTTATTAAAGTGATGCTTCCTCATGATAAAAAAAATAAGATAACACAAATGTGCTTAAAATGAAAAGCAACAGACCCCTGTCCACCACTCCCATCTCTAATCCTGCTCCTCAAGTCAACTGGTACTTGCACTTCTTCTGGTGAATGTCCTCCCATCTCTAGTATCTTACACGACATATAATTAATTTGTTAATGTTGACATTAGCTATTGAGTTGCTACTGGGATAGATGTTTGAGTACACGTGCACTAAAACCACCTCCACCTATATACCCACTTCCTAAGTTTGACAGTTAAATCAGTATTTTTAGTTTGTGTATGAATTACGTATGTAACTCAAAATAATACACAAACCTCTTTTGTGTTCCACTGATGTTTGATAGTTTTTTCTTCATTGCCATTTTTATAAGACTGCTACATTCTCTCCGTCTCAACTGTCTGCCCCACCCACACATTCTAACTTCCATTATCTATACCTTTATTTTTATGTTATAAAGATATGTTGGTAGGGCTCCTTGGGATAATTCTCTTTTACAGAATTTAGGGCCCAACAAGGGGGGAAAAGGTGCTTTACAAGTCTTTCCTTCTGTGGTCATTAAGCATTCTCCTAAGGTCCAGAAGCCTTAGAAAGAAGCACAATCTGGATGCAAATGCCAGTGCTCTAAGTGTAAGCATGGGAATAGCTTTTAGTGACATGCTTTGGAAATGTTAACTAGTTTTTGGCTGCATGAGACCCAAATGTAACTCCAACCCCTCTCTTTTTTTGACCACCACTTATGGCTGATTAGCATATAAGCAACTGACCATCCTCATTACTTCAGGCTGCTTATTCCATCCAACTAAGGACACTTTCTTCAAGACAGCTTGAGGCAACAGTTCAAAGCCTTGGCCAACTCTTGTTGCAATGACTGCACTGCTGATGGAATTCCTCCGGAATGAAAAGGGGCCAGATTTTTGATTACTTATGGCCCTCTGAAAAAAGCCCACTCTCCCTGCTTTCAGCTTGAGCATTACTCTGCTTGGAGTGGTGAGAAACTATAAATCTTAACGTTTGTCTTTGGTAATCCTCCTTTTCTCTTCCTCACGGTGGCTTGTAAGGAAAGAGGGATGGCATTAAAGCTTGCTTTTGTTCTTATCATACTCAGTGGGTCTGAGTCTGTGTAAAAATTCATGCTCTAACCTCCACCACTGATACTAGAAATTAATCTTTATTTAGACATCTGGTAGAAATATTTACATTATATTCTGCAACAACAATGAAATCATCTGAGAGCTGTCTAAACTTTGATTGTAAATGTTGAAAGACCAAAAACAGTGTTTACGTTATTATGACTATGTAAATATTGCTTATTGGAAAGCCCAGAAGTCTATGATTATCACTCTTTTTCTATGGGCCCAATGTTGTAACCTAATTATTAGTCAAAGAAAAATATTAAATAGAATCTCCTTTATTATACTCTATCAAGTGCTTAAAATCATGTCATGCCTGAATTTGCTTTACGTTGGGTCAATTATTTTCTTGTACATTTTGTCTGGTATTTCTTGAAATAACTCATAGCCTTTATTTCTTTGGGTAAGAAGAAATATAAGCCATCTATAATATCTTTCAGCCTATTGTCTAGTCTTCATTTTGAAGATATACTTCTTAGCAACCACTGATTTCCTTTTGTATTGTGCACAGTTGATATTTCCTGTTATAAGGATCCTGGATTAGTCTTACCATTTCTTATATCCCATATCTTCCTATTTTTTTCACTTTCATTTTGTTGGAGTTTATCCTCAAGAAACACCCTCAGAAAGGGTTCACTGGATGTAAAAATAAAAGGTACTTATACAGCTAGAAATTATTTTATTTTCTCCCAAATGCCATTGATGAGATGACTGACTAAATACAGACTGCATGATCAAAATTAATTTTCCTCAGAACATGTAAAGGCCATGCATGCTCATCTTCAAGCATTTATTTTGGTGATGAAAAGTCAGATGTCAGTCTGATTTTTTCCCCTCAGTTGGCAACCTAGTATTTTGTTTATTTGTTTGCCTTTTTCTTCTTGGAAGCTTTTAGGGTCATTTCTTTCCCCAGGTATTTATAAAATATCCTCATTGCTTCTCAGACATTGGTCTTTCTTATTTCAATCTTAGCATTCAATGAGTTCTTTCACCTAAATATTTTTATCTCTCCTTAATTCTAGGAGATATTCTTATTTTGTGTCTTTAATAATTTCCTCTTTGCAGTTTCTATGAGTTCTCTTTGTGAAGCTCTGATTTGAAAGATGTTTGACAATCAGAATGATTCTCTATGTCTCTTACCTTTATTCTTATATTTCCCATCTCTATGCTCTCTGGAATATTTCTAAAACGTTAGCCTTTGTGTCATTACATTTGATCCCTTTTTGTGAATTGAATTTCAGTAATCATAGTTTTAGGCTCTTTGTTATTTTTAGATTATAATTTTTATACAAACTATTCTTTTCTTATAGATGTCATATGTTCTCAAATATCTCTGACAATAACAAAAGGAATTGTGTCTGTTTCTTTAATTTCTTTTTGTTATCTGATATATCTGTTCCTTTGAGTTTAGTGTTTTAGTTTGTTTATTCTAATCTTTTCTTTCATCTGCAGGCTGCCCTCAAACACTTTATGTTCTTGGGTTATCTGTTTGTATTTTAGAGTGATTAAATAGAAAGACTGACTTGGACTTCAAGGTACTTTGGTGTGAGCAGACAAAGACTTTATATGGTCCTTCCCCTACTTCACACTCCATGCTGAAATAGAAAGCCTTTATTATTGAGTGCAGACATTCACATAGATGGAACAGGAGTCCCCAGACATTCTTTTCAGTTTATTTTCAGAAGAACTGTTCATTCCCTGCCCCCCACCCCCGCACCGGGAATAAATACATTCTTGACTGCTTTCCTGAAAGGTGTTAAGGTTGAAAGGAAAGTTGGGATAAATCTTCATACTAAGTTTTCAGTCCCACTTTTCACTCTGGGTCTGTTAAATAGTCTATCTCTGAGTCCTGGGCTCTCTGAGGTTTGGGGACTAGAGGGGAGATTAGCTCTCTTATCTGCTCACTTTCTCCATGCATAATCTAACCTATAGATTCTGTTGCCTTATTTCACTATTCCACAGGTTTTCATTCAATTTCCACATTTGAGATATTTGTTAAAAGCTCTCATCTACTGAAATTCATTGTTCTGTCATCATTGTTACTGACTCCATTGTTTTTGGATGATATTTACTTTATAGATTTACTATTGTTTTGGTTCTCAAGCAGAAGAAAGACTAACAAGTATTCTGCCAGCCATCTTAAACCTACACCCCAGCTATTCTAATAAAGCAACACAATCAAATTAGTTCTGAAAATTTTATTAGCAAGCTAAATTGATTTATCAATCAGTCAATAATTGTTCTATAAAGAATAAAGATACATAAACTATAAAAAAGCATAGGTAAAAATACAGTCTTTTTTCCTAGTAATGAAAAAAATTCTAGTTAATATCTAGTTAACATCACCTCCTTGAATTTCCTGGATTATTAAAAAAATTCCTTCTGGGGAGGAATATTTTTCAGGGGCTTCTTCCAACCTGCTGTGAGCCCAACACCTAGCGCTTTTGATCTAATCATAAATTATATCAGTTTTTTAATGCCCATTATAGCTAAGAATTAATTTTATTACCTTGCTTTGCCATTAAAACTCTGTGATTCCTTATTAATGTCAAAATATGGCCCTTTACCCTTTAGTGAATGTCACTAATTTTAGGGGAAATTGATATATAGTTTTACAGGACAGTAAAAAGATATTATGTTATCCTGTGGGTTAGCTTGCATGTACAATTTCAATCACACTGGTTTCTAAGACGCCAATCATCTGTAATTTAGTACAGATTATAGTGTTGGAGCCTTTTGCAGACTCCATTTCTCTTCTTTTTGAGAGTACTTGTCTACTTGATAAAAAGAAGAAAAAGAAAAAGAAAAAGACTTTACCTGCCTTATTTCTTAAATTCAAATGAGCAGATAATGCTGTTCGATTTTTCCCCACTCTGGTGATGGGAGTCAGTCAAGGGTCTAAAACAGAATGTGTCTAAGAGTAAGTAGATTTTACTGTTTTAGATACCTGGACATCAGCTGTCTTTTCCAAGCAGCCAGCCAATGCAATCATAAGCAAATCTCCCTTGGACAGGCAATTTAGTACTAGCTTATGTTTGGTGGCAACACAATGTGTTTAAAGACAAATGTATCCCTGAAATTGGTCTGTAGTTTGGGTGGCAGAAGGCTGGTGGATACACTTTCCATTAGTCTTCCTTTTTCTTTTCTTTCCTCTTTCTGTTTTTTAAGGACAGAATGGTCATCTCGGAACAAAATCAAATGGTGCTCAAAAGATGCAGTGGACGGTTTGGTCATGATGTCTTCAACCCCTTACCATCATCAAACTCACAAAGCCAGATAAATGCCTTCGAAAAGATCACTTGTTCTTACCCTTCTCCTTCCTACCTCTTTTTTATTGTGACTATATCCAGAGGCGGAAAGAGGAAGAAACAACAAAGCACATATTCAGGACCCCCTGGCCTTTACTTTTGTCCTCAGTTCATCTCTAAATAAACTTAGGGGTAATTTCCAGGTGTGGAAACGTATCCAGGAAACCTCAATTAGGGCTTGAAGTTTCAAACCCAGATAGGATAACAGAATGATGCTTGTAGAATTTTCAAATCAAGATTTTTTTTTTTTTAATTTCAAAATCTGGTGTCTGACACTATGCATTTCCCATTAAAGGTCTGAAGCAAGGACCACTACATTTTTCATAGGAGCTTATGACTGCTTGCTGTTACAAGTAAAGTACATTCCAATTTGTGAAGTAACTTCACAAATCCCTATCGAAATATATTTTCCACTTTAGACTTAGGATGTCTATTTTTGCATGTATTGATATGCTTTCATATTTAATGATTTTTTTCTATTCTTTTTATTATTCATCCATAGGGCAGTGCTCTAGAGAAAATAATTCTTCTTCCCCAGCATTTCACTTCATTTCTATAGCTCTTATACTCATCACTCTTCTTTAGCCTTCTGAGTAATCCTTGTTTTTAGGTCAGTGACTCTCACCTCTTGCTTTTGGCTAAAAATATTAGAGTACTTCTGTGCTACTGTTACTGTGAACTGAATCATTTTTCATGTTTCACCCAAGATTCTGCCCACATTTTAGCTCTATGAAACCTTGTATCCATGGGAAAACTACTTTTACACAAAATCTTTTCCAAAGATCTCTTATTAGAAAATTCTAATCTATTAGCCCCACCAAAGAGCCCAGGTAGGCTCCAGTGTTGGGTTGCCTCAGGCCAAACAACCAACAGGGAGGGAACCCAGGCCCACCCATCAGCAGTCAAGCAGATTAAAGTTTTACTGAGCTCTGCCCACCAGAGCAACAGCCAGCTCTACCCACCACCAGTCCCTCCCACAGAGAAACTTTCACAAGACTCTTACATAGCCTCATCCACCAGAGGGTAGACAGCAGAGGCAAGAAGAACTACAATCCTGCAGCCTCTGGAACAAAAACCACATTCACAGAATGACAGACAAGATGAAAAGGCAGAGGGCTATGTACCAGATGAAGGAACAAGATAAAACCCCAGAAAAACAACTAAATGAAGTGGACATAGGCAACCTTCCAGATAAAGAATTCAGAATAATGACAGTGAAGATGATCCAGGACCTCGGAAAAAGAATGTAGGCAAAGATGGAGAAGATGCAAGAAATGCTTAACAAAGACCTAGAAGAATTAAAGAACAAACAAACAGAGATGAACAATACAATAACTGCAATGAAAACTACACTAGAAGGAATCAATAGCAGAATAACTGAGGAAGAAGAACGGATAAGTGACCTGGAAGACAGAATGGTGGAATTCACTGCTGTGGAACAGAATAAAGAAAAAAGAATGAAAAGAAATGAAGACAGCCTAAGAGACCTCTGGGACAACATTAAACGCAACAACATTCGCATTATAGGGGTCCCAGAAGGAGAAGAGAGAGAGAAAGGACCAGAGAAAATATTTGAAGAGATTATAGCTGAAAACTTCCCTAACATGGGAAAGGAAATAGCCACCCAAGTCCAGGAAGCGCAGAGAGTCCCATACAGGATAAACCCAAAGAGAAACACGCCAAGACACATAGTAATCAAACTGGCAAAAATTAAAGACAAAGAAAAATTATTGAAAGCAGCAAGGGAAAAACAACAAATAACATAAAAGGGAACTCCCATAAGGTTAACAGCTGATTTCTCAGCAGAAACTCTACAAGCCAGAAGGGAGTGGCATGATATACTTAAAGTGATGAAAGGGAAGAACCTACAACCAAGATTACTCTACCCAGCAAGGATCTCATTCAGATTCGATGGAGAAATCAAAAGCTTTACAGACAAGCAAAAGCTAAGAGAATTCAGCACCACCAAATCAGCTCTACAACAAATGCTAAAGGAACTTCTCTAAGTGGTAAACACAAGAGGAGAAAAGGACCTACAAAAGCAAACCCAAAACAATTAAGAAAATGGTCATAGGAACATACATATCCATAATTACCTTAAACGTGAATGGATTAAATGCTCCAACCAAAAGACATAGGCTTGCTGAATGGATACAAAAACAAGACCCACGTATATGCTGTCTACAAGAGACCCACTTCAGACCTAGGGACACATACAGACTAAAAGTGAGGGAATGGAAAAAGATATTCCATGCAAATGGAAATCAAAAGAAAGCTGGAGTAGCAATACTCATATCAGATAAAATAGACTTTAAAACAACGAATGCTATAAGAGACAAGGAAGGACACTACATAATGATCAAGGGATCAATCCAAGAAGAAGATATAACAATTATAAATATATATGCACCCAACATTGGAGCACCTCAATACATAAGGCAACTGCTAACAGCTATAAAAGAGGAAATCAACAGTAACACAATAATAGTGGGGGACTTTAACACCTCACTTACACCAATGGACAGATCATCCAAAATGAAAATAAATAAGGAAACAGAAGCTTTAAATGACACAACAGACCAGATAGATTTAATTGATATTTACAGGACATTCCATCCAAAAACAGCAGATTACACTTTCTTCTCAAGTGTGCACAGAACATTCTCCAGGATAGATCACATCTTGGGTCACAAATCAAGCCTCAGTAAATTTAAGAAAATTGAAATCATACCAAGCATCTTTTCTGACCACAACGCTATGAGATTAGAAATCAATTACAGGGAAAAAAACATAAAAAACACAAACACATGGAGGCTAAACAATACGTTACTAAATAACCAAGAGATCACTGAAGAAGTTAAGGAGGAAACAAAAAATAATACCTGGAGACAAATGACAATGAAAACATGATGATCCAAAACCTATAGGATGCAGCAAAAGCAGTTCTAAGGGGGAAGTTTATAGCTATACAAGCCTACCTCAAGAAACAAGAAACATCTCAAATAAACAATCTAACCTTACACCTAAAGGATCTAGAGAAAGAAGAACAAACAAAACCCAAACTTAGCAGAAGGAAATAAATCATAAAGATCAGAGCAGAAATAAATGAAATAGAAACAAAGAAAACAATAGCAAAGATCAATAAAACTAAATGCTGGTTCTTTGAGAAGATAAACAAAATTGACAAACCATTAGCCAGATTCAGCAAGAAAAAGAGGGAGAGGACTCAAACCAATAAAGTCAGAAATGAAAAAGGAGAAGTTACAACAGACACCACAGAAATACAAAGCATCGTAAGAGACTACTACAAGCAACTCTATGCCAATAAAATGGACAACCTGGAAGAAACGGACAAATTCTTAGAAATGCACAACCTTCCAAGACTGAACCAGGAAGAAATAGAAAATATGGACAGACCAATCACAAGTAATGAAATTGAAACTGTGATTAAAAATCTTCCAACAAACAAAAGTCCAGGATCAGATGGCTTCACAGGTGAATTCTATCAAACATTTAGAGAAGAGCTAACACCCATCCTTCTCAAACTCTTCCAAAAAATTGCAGAGGAAGGAACACTCCCAAACCCATTCTATGAGGCCACCATCACCCTGATACCAAAACCAGACAAGGATACTACAAAAAAAGAAAACTACAGACCAATATCACTAATGAATATACATGTAAAAATCCTCAACAAAATACTAGCAAACAGAATCCAAAAACACATTAAAAGGATCATACACCACGATCAAGTGGGATTTATCCCAGGGATGCAAGCATTCTTCAATATACATAAATCAATCAATGTGATTAAACCATATTAACAAATTGAAGAAGAAAAAGCATCTCAATAGATGCAGAAAAAGCTTTTGACAAAATTCAACACCCATTTATGGTAAAAACTCTCCAGAAAGTGGGCATAGAGGGAACCTACCTCAACATAATAAAGGCCATATACGACAAACCCACAGCCAACATCATTCTTAATGGTGAAAAACTGAAAGCATTTCCTCTAAGATCAGGAACAAGACAAGGATGTCCACTCTCACCACTATTATTCAACATAGTTTTGGAAGTCCTAGCCATGGCAATCAGAGAAGAAAAAGAAATAAAAGGAATACAAATTGGAAAAGAAGAAGTAAAACTGTCACTGTTTGCAGATGACATGACACTATACATAGAGAATCCTAAAGATGCCACCAGAAAACTACTAGAGCTAATCAATGAATTTGGTAAAGTTGCAAGGTACAAAATTAATGCACAGAAATCTCTTGCATTCCTGTATACTAATGATGAAATATCTGAAAGAGAAATTAAGGAAACACTCCCATTTACCACTGTAACAAAAAGAATAAAATACCTCGGAATAAACCTACCTAGGGAGACAAAAGACCTGTATGCAGAAAACTATAAGACACTGATGAAAGAAATTAAAGATGACACCAACAGATGGAGAGATATACCATGTTCCTGGATTGGAAGAATCAATAGTGAGAAAATGACTATACTACCCAAGGCAATCTACAGATTCAATGCAATCCCTATCAAATTACCAATGGCATTTTTTACGGAACTAGAACAAAAAATCTCAAAATTTGTATGGAGACACAAAAGACCCCGAATAGCCAAAGCAGTCTTGAGGGGAAAAAACGGAGCTGGAGGAATCAGACTCCCTGACTTCAGACTATACTACAAAGCTACAGTAAACAAGACAATATGGTACTGGCACAAAAACAGAAACATAGCTCAATGGAACAAGATAGAAAGCCCAGAGATAAACCCACGCACCTATGGTCAACTAATCTATGACAAACGAGGCAAGAATATACAATGGAGAAAAGACAGTCTCCTCAATAAGTGGTGCTGGGAAAACTGGACAGCTACATGTAAAAGAATGAAATTAGAACACTTCCTAACACCATACACAAAAACAAACTCAAAATGGATTAGAGACCTAAATGTAAGACCGGACACTATACAACTCTTAGAGGAAAACATAGGAAGAACACTCTTTGACATAAATCACAGCAAGATCTTTTTTGATCCACCTCCTAGAGTAATGGAAATAAAAACAAAAATAAACAAGTGGGACCTAATAAAACTTAAAAGCTTTTGCACAGCAAAGGAAACCATAAACAAGACCAAAAGACAACCCTCAGAATGGGAGAAAATATTTGCAAATGAAGCAACTGACAAAGGATTAATCTCCAAAATTTACAAGCTACTCATGCAGCTCAATATCAAAAAAACAAACAACCCAATCCAAAAATGGGCCGAAGACCTAAATAGACATTTCTCCAAAGAAGACATACAGATGGCCAAGTAGCACATGAAAAGCTGCTCAACATCACTAATTATTAGAGAAATGCAAATCAAAACTACAATGAGGTATTACCTCACACCAGTTAGAATGGGCATCTTCAGAAAATCTACAAACAACAAATGCTGGAGAGAGTGTGGAGAAAAGGGAACCCTCTTGTACTGTTGGTGGGAATGTAAATTGATACAGTCACTATGGAGAACAGTATGGAGGTTCCTAAAAAAAAAAAAAAAAAAAAAAGAAAATTCTAATCTGTCTTTCTTTATAAGTTTCAGTCATTATTCTTGTGTTTCTTTTTATTAAGCATGTTGGCAATAAGTATCTCTCATCTTTTTTTTGTTTGTTTGAAATCAGAATAATGACCGGACTCTGAAGATAAGCAGGAGAAATGAGTAACAATTCAGCCAAACTGAAAGTAATAAACTGGGATGATGCAGTAACAATGAACATGTTCTAGATACCAAATATCCCTTCTCTTTCCTTCCTTAACAACAGGACTCTCATTTTGTAATGTGGCAATCCAACCCTAAAGAAAGTAGAAATCTAAATTAAAAAAAAAAAATCCCACTTTCCTGTTGTCTTGTAACTAGAAATTCCCACGTGACCCCGTTCTGTCTAATTAGATGCAAGTGGAAGTCTTCTGGACTTCCAGGCAAGATTTTCACAACAGAGAGACTTAACCCTTCCTTTGCCAATTTACTCCTCTCCTTCCTCCTGCCAGGAGCAAAGATGTAATGCCTAGAGATTCAGCAGCCATCTTGTGATCATGAAGATGAAATCCACAAACTAAGGATGCCAGAGCAGAAAGCTATAAAGAGCAGCTATACCAGCCCTGGAACACTTATTCCTGGATTTGTTATAGGAAAAGAACTAGAGTTCTTATTTATTTAAGCCACCATAAGTAGAGTTTTCTGTTACTTACAGCACATTCTTTACTGGTATAGGAAGTAGAATAAGTATCAGCACTTCAACTGACATAACAAGAATCCTGCCTGAGTTCACAGGGTTTACTGTTGTATAAGGCACCCGGCTTTCTTTGAGGCATATAACTCCCTGAGTTGAAGCAACATTTCTGAACCTGTCAAAGCAATCTCCCTTTCCCTCCAAGGCACTCAGTCTAACTAGTGTAGCTGAGAATTAAAACACACTTTCATCCTGACTTATAGGGTTGACAAGCTCACCTTTTAGCTCCTTATGCCTCTCTGCAGAACCCTACAATGTGATAATCATATAACTAAGTAGCCTTCTGGATATGGCAAAGGGGCTTCTGAAAGAATGTCAGAACTCACAAGAAGAGGTTTTTTAGTTTTAAAGACAAATAATAGATGCTTTAAATGTAATTTCTTCTTTTTGATTAGTAGCAAATTACCCTTGCCATTTCTAGGAACTGACATTATTCCTTTGCTGGCAGCTTTCTTCTTTAAATGATCATAGCTGTTTGTTTATTTTTCTTCATTGGGAAGAGGCTTCCTTATACCAACACCCCTTCCAACAAAAGAAGTTCAAGATCATTCACACATTATCTCTATGAGCACAATAATCTACCAAATTTCTTTCAGGCTATTCTTCTGCTACTTGTGGTTACTGACACAATGTAACCAAGAATTTCTATTAGCCAGTTGGTCTGATGCAAAAGTAAGTCTTCTACTCTTTCAAATTCCTGTGAAAATGCCAACAATACTATTATTGCCTGTGATGCCTATACTAGTCCTTTCCCCCTTTGAAAAGGTGGATCCAGTTTCCCTCTCATTAGGATTAACCTGTTTCAGTCATATAAAATACATACTGTCTTTAACAGAAACTAAGCCTTAGTCTTACTGATCTCCAGGTAAGCCTCTCCACAATTTAAACATGGAGCCTCTTTGAGAAGTTGAATGAGCTCCTGAATTCTCTTAAAATAGTTTCATCAGACATTGCAGTTGGGAGTAATTCAGACCTTGTTTCCATCACACATGTAAAAAATACAAAGCTTGCTGATTATTAAATGGCATAATATGATGTGAAGTAGAGCTTGACTAAAGTTTACTTGAATTCATTAGCATCTCTTCACAGTGAAGGTGAGTTGTTTAAGTAAAACTTAGGGGTCATAGGAAAGTAAGACATTTTCAAGTACTACTGCATTAGAGAAGTAGCTATTTACAATTAACATGCCATTTACAAAACTTGCCTTATCTAGTCACTGAAACAAGGGCCCCGAGGACCTGGTTAGGCATGGATTTGTTTAATTTCATCTATATTATTGAAATGAATGCATGTTTTTGGGCAACACTTTCTGATTTACACCATTTTTAAGAATAGCCTCCTATCTACCCCTCTCCTTCATTCAACCCAGTTAATAAAATTCTATTAGTTTTATTAAATTACTTACAGATCATTAAATGAGACATAGGTTGAAGCATTTTGGTGGAGTTTTGCTGTATTTATTTACTTCTACATGAGCTCTTTGGATGTGACTGTCAACCTTTTTGGATGTGACAGATTTTCACATCTGTCCCTCTCTGTTCCTGACCTTGTCCTGCCCCTCATGTCCTCCTGCCTCTAGCATCTCTACTCTCATTCTGTGTTCTGTTGCCTTCTGAGAACTGTGTTTCTAGCACCCCTTCAACCGGCTAAGAATGTTGCCCACATCTCAGGGCCTACAGATTATGCTTCAAATTGCTTGGGTGAGAAATCTTGGCCCTTCCCCGTCTGATCCCGATCTACATCTGCATTTGGATTTTCTGTGCGGGATTTGTTGCATTTTGCTTCCATGTCTTTGTTCAAAATTTCCTCTTCCTTCCCAGCTGTCAAAATTCTTCTTGTCCTTTCTAGGTGAGGACATCTAAGGCACCCTCCAAGTCTTTGCCCTGGACCATCTGTAATATCTTCTTTGCTGTCTTTGGTTCAGAATGACCGCACTCACTTTTGAACAGCTGTATCACTGGGAGAGAATTACAAGTAGGAGTTTTACGGTGACACATTCAAATCCTATCTTTACCACTCTATGTGACCTTGGAAAGTTTATTTCCTCTTCTCTAAAATGCAAACCATCATCATCATCATAGATAGAGTGAACATTAAACTCACAGGACAGTATGTGACATACGGTAAATAATCAACACGAGCTATGTTTGTTTACAGTCTTGACTTCTTGCTTCTCTGTTGTTCTTAGTCAGATTCATCCATAGATATCTTATCTCTCCAACAAGATGGTTCACTAACTGAGGTCAAAGCCTCTCCTGATTCTTTCTTTTTTTTTTTTTTTTTTTTTTTTTTAATTCAGGAGCACCTAGAGAGTTGCTTGGCTCACAGGTACTCAATGTTTGTTCATGGGCTGAGATGGTACGTACAGTGCCAAGAGTCACCAGCAAAAGACACCACATCAAAGCTGGCAGAAAATGTTTTCGTAAGTTTCTGATGAAGTGAAATCTTTTGGTTCTCACCTCAAAAATCTCTGCAAGATGAAAGGCGTATATCCCAGGCAAGAAAGTGTTACGTTTCACCCAAATGCTCCAAGCTGAAGTTGAGTAGTTTAAAATAGCTGAAGGAATGGGGGAGTATATTTAGAACTCTTTTTATTTATTATCTCATCTCGTCTATCAAAAGTATATTTACCAAAACTATTTAATATGCAGGTTTTGTATAATAAGATCCATACCATACTGCTGGATATATAACACAGGCCAATAGCAATACTCTAAAATAGGCTGTAAGAAATAATACTAAGAAATCAGAGCATTTCAAATTATAATTTCATTGTGCATGTAATAAGTATCACTTTGGGTCTCTAGGTCAAAATAAATAGTAATATCCTATGGTAGATAAATTCGGAAGAAATAAGAAACTCTTTGGACAAGATAATGTTGCTATGGAAACCTTAATGTTCACAAGCCTGCTTTTGAAGGCTCTGCTGCTTTGCCAGACTTTTTACATTTAACTTTCTTTCAAGCTTTTCATTTAAGAAAAATAAAAAAGGCCTTTTACCGCTGTGACCTAAAATGTGACAGTGACACTCTACCCTCTATCCTTCTAAGATCCATGTAAATAACTTGTCCTGCACACTGCCCCATAGCGTGAAAATACAATTTAACTGGGGTTGAAAAGGAAAAAAGAGAAAACAGCAGTGTGTTCATGCTTGATTTGAATTTCCTTCCACAGTGGGGCTGTGGAAGGAGCTGGAGCCCGAACTTGCTTCACTTGAAGCAATTCTGGTGCCAGGTCACAGAGTTGACAAAGTTGACTTTTTAACTACAAGTTTAAAGCCATCTCGAAGTGTTTCATTGGCACAGAGCTGTCTGAACTCCAAAGTCAGTGTTGTTTGAGAAAATAAATCAGAAGCGTCAGAACTGAGCCTAGAAACTTTTGGCTCTGAACTTTATAAATTTCATTTATTTTACTCCCCAGGCAACACAAACTTAACACAGCCATCAACGTGTCTGGTAGGCTGAGACTTAATGAGGCTTAATAGACTTCTGCGCTGCAAGTCTTATCTACATCCTTCAGTTTGTGCCTTTTCTCCTCTTGCTTTCTGCCCACATACTCTGTGGCACTTTTCCGTTCGGAATGATCTTCCCTCACCTGGGGCCACCATGGTTGAGCTTCAAGACAGTCAGTCAGGCCAGACTCAGGGGAAGTAGTCACTCTTTGAACCAGAGTCCTTAATGAACAACCTACCCAACTGTATGTGAGACCCCACACCTGTTTGGATCTGGTGCTGGCGTAGTTTCCTGCAATTATTCTAAAAGTCAACAGATACCCTGCTTACCTTTCCCCAAGAGCTAAGAACCAGAACCCTAAGAGAGAGAGAAACAGATGCAAATAAATTACAGGGGTTTTCAATTGCAACAATTTTTCTTTAGATTGAATGGCTCCCCACTTATAACAATTTGCATGTACTGTGTGCTTTCTACTCGATATGACCTTGGTGTTATCTATAGGAACCTTATATAAGGGAATATACGGCTCCCATGCTGTCTTTAAGAAATGGACCCTAAATTTAAATGTAACAAAGAGCGACAGACTGATGTCTCTCTGTTACTACCAAGAGGAAACAAAGTGAAAATGAGAACATAAACGCCTACAGCTTTTTAATTGGATTCGTAGCCATAACTGACTTTAAAGTCTTACTCCAAATCCCCTAAAACGTGCTTCTTAAAAGCTCCCCTGAGAAAATTCTCTGACTTCTTTACACGAATTAAGAGCTCATCTATTTCCATAAAACAAGATAGGAGTTACACAATAAATTATATTGAATACAGCTGTAATGATTGATTACCGTATCCCCTAGTCTTGTGAATTAACATCCATTTTAAAGAACTGCACTTGAATATTTTGCTGCGTGTATTGGTTAAATTCTTCCTTAAAAAGTTTGGCGTCATTTATTTGGCCTAGAATGGTACTTCAATTTGTGTTTCTATTAAAAAATAGATGAATTATTTAGATCTGCAATTTCTTTTCTAAAAATAAAATGGGCTCTAAATGTAAACTCACATTTCTTGTTTAGAAGGAAGTCCACAAGAATATTCTAGGAGGATCGTCTCAAGAAAATGCTAAGTCTGCAGAATCAGTTGTCTTAGGAATTTAGTTCTTACCAGTTCATAGACCTTTAGTTTGGTTAGCATCTGCTGAAGGTAAGGAGTGGTTGCATAATTTTGAACAAGCAGTGTAAGTTGGGAATAAATGATGGAAATCACTTAAATAGATCCTAGCAGTCCATATTTTATACTGAATACAAATGATCCCTTATTACTAAATTTGTACTATTAACAGATTCTTTTTCTAGTTTATCTTGCTTTCCTCTTTCTTGATCACCTCAAGATATGTTCATGGTCTCTGATTCTGTTTTCTCAGTTTGTACTCAGTTATTATCTAAATGCTAGGTGTTAATTAACACCTTACACCTGTTTACTGTTTAATTCTAGTGAGAAATATTTCGTCTGGATCTGTTTCTTCCACATGGATTTACCCACTGTCATACCTATCTCATATAAGATCATTTAATCACGTGGTTTCTTAAAGGAGCATTGTGAAAATATAGACAAAATGGGGGCAAAATCAAATTTAAACAGAGTTTTACTTACAAGATGATAGTAGATATTTATTTTAAAATACATAGATAAAAGTAATATTCTTAGTATCTGGGTCTATTTTTGATCCTGTGTCAATCCTATCAACTAATCCTCCATAGTAAAATGAGGACGTTGAATCAGATCAGACATAGCATAAGTATATATGATGTACCTCCTATTGCAAATCTGCTCAGAAAAAAAAAAGTGCAACAATCAGCACTGCTATGGGCCTTGAATGAGGCTGTAAATGTATGAATACGTATCTCCCATCTCTGGATTTCATATTCTTTAAAGATCTTTTTTTAGTTTCATCACTCTTTAGTTGTTAAAGTTATTAAACACCATGTTGTTTAATAAGAGTGCCATTTCTAAAGCCTGGTATTCTAAAGAAAAAAAGTATTTTAGACTATACTGTCTACTATAAATAGACTATATTGACTGTTATAGGAAAGATAGGCAGTATGTGGGATAAAGCTTCATAGCAAGCAATGATGGTGGAAAAAAAGGTTATCTGATTAACAATGAGCTGTTAATTTATAATTTATAATGTTTTAGTTTATCAACTTCTTTGGAAATATATTAATTACAAACTGTTTCATGGAGAAATTCAGGGACTGGTGATACAAAAATAAATAACATACTACTGTCTTGCCCTTGTTTAAGCTACTCATTAGTTTTCATAACAATCCTACGGAGCTCTGGGAATTATTGGAATGATTTTACAAATGAAGAATCTGAAAATCAGAAGAAGCTAAGTGAGATACTCAAGTGATAGAGTCAAGACTTGATCATGGGTCTATTGACCATTGAACTGAAGAGTGAAGGACCCAATTTTTCTAAGTAAACTAAATTTGCAAAACCCTCTAATTCTCTTACTTTAAGAAGAACCAGTCTTATTTATCACATATAATTAATGACATAATCAATGTGAGATACTTTGAAAATTGCAATGTGCTTAAAAATATTGATTTTTCTAAGACTGTGCTTCTTAAAATGTGTCCCTATCTTTTACATTATTTAGTTTTCTGCTAAAAATCTAAAATAATCATATGGGTTTAATGTTTCCAAGTACATATTTTCTCTAAAAATAAAATTTTAAAAGGGTGGTGGAGTTTTCCAAATATGTGAGTTCTCAAATGGTGGCCATTAAGGAAAACACATTAGCTTAAAAGTGGATGGAATTTGGGCTACTAGAGCAATATTTAACAGCAGCTTGTTTAACCAGAAGCACCTATATGAACTACATTTCAACCGGGAACTCATATCTTGGACTTGGCTTTATTAGTCCTTCATAAGGGAATTCTTGAAATTTCACTTGACAGACAACCTAGGGAACTCCCATAAGGCGGTAAGTGCTCTAACACTTTACAGATAGACAAGGGTGGTTTGACCCTAGTGCTATTGTGTCCTATGACTCCTTTATGTCAACAAATTTGGGAAGTAAGGGATAGATTTGACACATACTCTCTCTTCTACACAGTTTCATTTAACCTACGTGATATCAACTTCTTTTCTCCTGGAAAATCCCAGGGTGTACTAAATTTATTAAATCAGAAGTACTGAAATCTAATGAAAGCATCCTTAAATATACAGCCACACATTAGCCCCTGGGGAAATAAGCAGAGCTATGAAAAATTACTTTCTTTCCCTTTCTGAAGCCTCTGGCCTTGCTAAGAGATCTAATCTAATTTCTTGTTGTTTTTATGCCATATTTGAGTCCATTTGTTTTCAACATTCCACGTTTCCCATGTTCCCAGTTGACTTGTCACTACTTAAACTTTCTCTCAATGGTCTGTTTAATGTTTTTCCTGAATTTAGATACACTCGATATACTTGATGTGCTCCAAGTGTTTCCTGGTTCATCATCCTCTCCTTCCATGTTCCTGCCTACCCCCCCCCCGCCCCCCTCCCCCCTCCCCTACCCCCCCGCCCCCCACCCCCACCATGTGGGAGGATATTGGTCTCTGTCCTTCCCTGTGTGAAATTCAACTGATTTCTACACCCCTAGGGCCTCACTTTTTGCACCTATATCATGAAAAGTTTAGCTAGATAATTGTGAAAACACCTCCCTGAATGAAAAATTTAAGGCTTCTCATAAAAAATATTGACTATAAACTGGAGAAATCCGCAGTTAGCTTTCTTAATTACACAGAATCTAGAACTACTTTAGTCTACCCTTTAGGCATTTTTAAATTCCTTTCATTGATATACAATGAAACTTCATCCACTTTGCAAAGAACTACATATAATTTCTCAGGGAATTTAAAAAAGTTTCCTAATTCAATCCAGGCTTGCCAATCTGAAACTCCATTGTTACTATGTTTCTCTGCCTTCTAACATGTTTCGGACTCTTGGAAGTGACTCCAATTGCCTCTAGAACCTTAGAATAAAATTCAGATCCATATCTATGGATGGCTATAGTGTCTTAAATAAACAGATGCCTGACTTCATCTCCAAACTTTGGATGCCACCTGCCCTCTGTCCACCATGCTCCAGTCACATCACCCTCTTTCTCACATCTGTTCTCTCTTCATGGATATGCTTCTGCTGTTCACTTGTGCTGGGGAGAGGGAAATTTCCCTCTCTACCCCTCTCGAGTTCTTGTGGCTGGATTAATAATAAAATTGACACAATACATATTAACAGGATAAAAAGCAATAAATTTTCATTTGTGTCCATGGAGGTCTCATAGCAATGGTACCTAAGAAGTGGCCAAAGCAGGCAGCTTTTATACATTTTAGACAAAGAAACAATTAATTTGAGAGGAATTGACAGGACAAAGAAATTTAGGTTTGAGTCCTTAATTAGTAAGGAATTTAGGCAAAGTTTGGGCTTGGGGAGTAAATTACTAAAGAAGTAACAAGGTTTATTTATATAAACTTCTTGGTCCTAAATTCCCTGCCTCTGGTGATAAGGATGTCTTTCTACTTCTGGGTACAGGGAGGGCAGCTTTCAAATGGGAGGTTTATTTCCTGCTTTCAGAGAGACAGAGAGGAGGGGCAAAAAGACTCTCCTGCATCAGCCTTTTTTTTTTTTTTTTTTTGAGGTTTTATTTTATTTTATTTATTTTTTTAACATCTTTATTGGAGTATAATTGCTTTATAATGGTGTGTTAGTTTCTGCTTTATAAAAAAGTGCATCAGCTATACATATACATATATCCCCATATCTCCTCCCTCTTGCGTCTCCCTCCCACCCTCCCTAACCCACCCCTCTAGGTGGTCACAAAGCACCGAGCTGATCTCCCTGTGCTATGCGGCTGCTTCCCACTAGCTAACTATTTTACATCGCATCAGCCATTTCTTAAGTAACTTTAATTCAAAATAATCAATATGCCCATTAAGGCATATTTTGGGGTGGCCTGCCCAGGGCCGTAACTTTTGGCTACTCCCTTTTCATTCTCCTATCTTAGCTTAAAAGTGAACTCCTTAGAAGGTTCCTTAAAAAACTAAAAATAGAATTACCATATGACCCAGCAGTCCCACGACTGGCCATATACCCAGAGAAAACCATAATTCAAAAAGACACATGCACCCCAATGTTCATTGCAGCTCTGTTTACAGTAGCCAGGTCATGGAAGCAACCTAAATGCCCATCGACAGACGAATGGATAAAGATGTGGTACATATATACAATGGAATATTACTCAGTCATAAAAAGGAACGAAATTGGGTCATTTGTAGAGACGTGGATGGATCTAGAGACTGTCATACAGAGTGAAGTAAGTCAGAAAGAGAAACACAAATATCGCATATTAACGCATATATGTGGAACCTAGAAAAACGGTACAGATGAACCGGTTTGCAGAGCAGAAACTGAGACACAGATGTAGAGAACAAACGTATGGACACCAAGGGGGGGAAAGCGGCAGTGGGGGGGTGGGGGTGGGGGTGGGATGAACTGGGAGATTGGGATTGACATGTATACACTGATGTGTATAAAATGGATGACTAATAAGAACCTGCTGTATAAAAAAATAAATTCAATTTAAAAATTAAAAGAAAAAAAGTGAACTCCTTAGAGAGACCACCCCTGACCACATTATCTAACCTATAATATTCCTGTTATTCCCTATAAATGCACTGATTTTATTTGCCTCATAGAACTTAAAACATTGGAGGCAATATATACCTCATTTGGGAGTTGCCATTCTAAATAATTTACCAGATAACTTAAGTTTCCATCTTAAAATGGGATCCAGAGAAAGAAATGGCTCACAAAACTGTCCAGGCTCTAGAGTCAGAAGCCCTGCCCCTTGGCCCACAAGACTAGAAGGGTCTGTGGAATATCAAGATGCTCTATGAAATGTATAGAAATCTCAGATAGGACAATCATGATGCAGGCTTTTAGGGTTTGGGGGCCAAGCAAATAACATTTCTACTTTTGATTAACAGTCCCTGTCGTACCACTAGATCCTGATAAAGACTGATTGTCTGACCCTTACATACCAATGGGTCTTCTAATCTGAGTTGCCAGTCCTGGTCTAGATGTTATCTAATTTACCATCATATAGAGTCAGGTATGCCCCATAGCAGTTCATCATTTTATGACGGTATACAGGAGATCTGGAGTAAGCGGGTCCAGGATTATAAGACCCACACACGCACTGATGGCTAACATTCCAGGTGCATCTGCTTCTCACCCTCAACTCACACCCAAGAGATGTGACATTCAAGAACTAAACTATGAAGGAAAAATAGGAATATTCCAGGTAACTGGGACAGCCTAGAGGTTAAAAAATAGGAGTGCTGCTTTGGAAGTCAAGTCTGTCAGGAGTGGAGAGAATAAGAGACAAATGGTGAAGGATGAAAAATTAGCAGATGTTGGAACACAACACAGCTTGTAACACAGGGTTAAAAGTTTTCTCTTTATCAGGAGTAGTAGCAAGGCAGTGAAAGGTTTTAAGCTGGGAGTGAACAGCCTGTTATGAACACATCTGCATTTTTGAAGACCACTCGTTGCAGTTTGGGGACTGGATTAGAGGAGACAAATGAGACCTGTGATGAGAGGTCTCATTTAATCCAGTGGGGAGAAGAGAACGTTCTGGGTGAACACAGTTGCACTGGGATAGAGAAAAGCAGATTGCTCCTAGAATTTATTCAGGAAGAAGAATCAATAGGACTTGATGATTGATTGGATAAGAGAAATGAGGGAAAGAGAAAGTAGGTAATTCTGACCTCTGACTTGAGAAAGTCAGTGGCGTTAGCATTCACTGATAGAGGTCATGAAGAGTAGAGCAGAATTTTGCTTGTGAATGTGGAGGAAGGGGACAGGTTAAGAGAGGTGACACGTCCAATTTAATACATATTGTGATGAGGTGTCAAAAGGAGGTTCAAACCAAGATACTTAATAGGCAGTTGGATTCACAGAGGTACGACGGGTTTAGGTTGGATATACTCATTTAAGTCTTCGGCATACATATGCTCATTAAAGCTGTGACAATGAATGAGATTATTTAGTAAGAATAAGACTAAACTAAGAAGAGAAAGGGATCTAGGAGAGAACCTTAAGAAGTTAAAGGGCAGGCTTCACTATACTTAGTTTAAGTTTATAAACTGCTCATTGAGTTATAGAGACACTCTAGTAGGAATAGTAGAGATGACAGTTGTCTTTTATTAACAATTTCTGAAGTAAAAAATATATGCTTGATATAATATGTCATTATCATTGAATCCTCTCTTTTGCTGTTTACCCAGTGCAATAAGAAAATAACTTTCGGTTTGTTGACAACATTTAAAAATTATTCCTAGTGGTGCACAAGAGAATTTCCAACTAGACTGAGCAGGTTACAAGCAATCAAGAGGGCACCAACAAATCAGGGAAAGATCTATATTTCGCATGCATGGCTACAGAGTCAGGTTGGCAGTATTTCCTCATCAACAACGGCTTTACCTCACTACTTGGGGCATTTTTATCTCACTCACTAAAGGATTATCCTGCATGAAAATCAATCTAAACATTTCACAGCAGCTGCAGACAAGTCTTTCTAAGTGTAATAACGCCAATACATGGCATTCTTATGGAGTCTCCTGCAGTATCTGCTTGAATCTGCCTTGTCAAAACTGCAAAGGAAAATTTGTTAGCTGTGCTGTTGCACTGTTACCTCAAAATCAAAACTAGTAGTTCATGAAATAAAACAATAAGAAAAAATAAAGCACAGTGGATGTAAATATGTGACTGTCTAAGATACATTCTACTTGAATTTGGCATTAGTCTGTTAAAGAGACTTTCTGTTATTCTAGTGTTTGTCTTCCAGATTTTTACTGTTCGGATGTCTGTATTTAAAGAAATAGATTTCAGAAATGTCATTTCATAGTTCAGATTTTACTACCATTCTTTTTTTCAGGACTAACTGCCAGCTCCTTCTTTAATTCAATAACCACCTGAATAAAAATAAAAGTACATCATATATCTCCTAAAACAGAGCCTTATACATGGTAAGTATTAAAGAAATAATTGTTCAGAAGGCAGCTGATGAGTTCATTACAAGTGTATAGTTTCCCCATTCCTCACCTATTCTATTGGCAAAAGTCCAACATACTCTGTTGATGAGATTACATGGAAATAGACACTCTGGTACATGGCTGGTGGGAATGATGAGTGATACAGTGCCTCTGTATGGGAAATGGCAGATTAGCATTCTAACAAGGAAAATGAGGCAGCCATCGCAGGTATAACTGTAGTGGAAGGACATTCACAGCAGGAAGACCAGAGGAAGGGCTGTTGTGAGAGTCTAGGTAGGCACAAGAGAGAGGAAGTTTTATTTTTCAGCAATGATATTTCAAAAAAAAAGATAAGTATGAGTTCACTTTCGAAATAAGATCATGTAGATCGAGGCATGACAGATGAGTAATTTGAAGTCTCACATACCCGGGTTTGAATGCATTCTGCCATGTACTATTTGTTTTATTGTGTGCAAGTTAATCAGCTGCTCTAAACCTTGGTTTGCTGCCCTATAAAATGGGGATATGATGAGTTATCTCACAATCTTTTTTTTTTTTTTTAAGACAGTGTCTGACATAGAATCTAAATATGACCACTCTTCCTTCCCCTTTGAAGATCATTTTCCAAACAAGGCAAAGGAGGAGAGAGGCGAGGAGGGTGGCGGGGAGAAGTTGACCCAAGAGAGTCCCACTGGAGAATTGGGATTTCATTTCCTGAAACATTATGTATATTTCTAGGAGTTTAATAGGTGATACTTTTAGTATATTTGTCAGACACTGGCCTTTTCAAACCAAATAAAAGCATCCTTTTAGTATTTTTGGAAATATAATTATTTTCCCATTTAGGAAGCCAATGTGGACCATTTCAGCATAATAAGACGAACAGAGTCACACCAAGCCTTTCTCTGAAAGAAGAGCAAGATGGAATGGCTCTCCATTTTTATTCTTAAAGATGTGAAGTAGTCTTTGTAAGACTCACTGCTATTACTGGCTACACCACTGGAAGGCAAGCTGCTTTCACTTGGTTTTACTTGGACAGATTCTCAGGGATGTTCCCCCAAATGTGCCACCAAGAAATCCATACATAATAAGGCCTTGCCACGGTGAAAAAAACATAGACAGCTGAAAATCACTTTGTTCTGAGCTGCTTACCTCAGCTCAGAGCACCGAGCTTTCAAAACAAGGCACATGCTTCCAACCACAGGATGGCCAGGAATTTTGATTCAGGTCAGTGCTTGCTTTCCCCTCCACCTTATTAGGAAGGAAAGAGAAACAGAGTGTGAAGGTTACCATTTGTTAACCACTAGGTAATCAGGGTGTCTTGCTGAGGGAAAAGGGTTTGTGTCTCAACAAGAATTATTCATGTGCTAAGCCTGCTGTCACTCTATGGACTATTCCAGTTTCCTGAACACTTTCTCTCTGAATGCCTTCTTCTTCTAGACTGTATGTTATTATGCCCCGTCCCCCAACTATTAAATATGCACAGGGCATCTCTGTAGACATATGTTCTTTGGAAAAACTGTTCGAAATGGTGTCTTAAAGCCTTATTGCCTCACTAACACACATCACCCGGCTGTGTGTCTGTGGTCCATGTTCTGGTCCTCACATGAGTCTTATGGCCCAATTCTACTTTTCTCGAACATGGTGGAGAGACAACTGTATCAGGCTCATCAGAGTGCTTATTAAAATGTAAATTTACAAACCGCACCCTAGCTCTTTGCATTAGAACACCATTTCCAAAAGATAAAACCACGCATCTAATGCCTGGAGAGACTCCCTCTTTAAATTAGGTTAAAGTCCTTCTGAGCAAACTTAACAAGCTGTCTAAGTGGCCCTGCGAAGGGCTGGAAGGAATTACCAGAGGTAGTTAGGAATGCTCTCTCAGTAGCAGCTGACATGAAATGTGTCTGTACGTGTAGGCTCATGTATTATTTAGGACAGTCTCATCACAAGAAACATCCTTAACACTAATCCAGAATGCTACTTTGACTTCTGTTGAAAATCTCATGGGTACAAAAAGAATGATGCGCAAATGCCAGAGCCAATTTCCCACTGCCTTTTAGCTCTGATTGTGTTAATATGGTAAAAGGGACCCAGCGTTCCCCAAGAAGCAAATAAATAAGTTTCTAATTATAATTTTTCTTGATAGGCTGATTATACAGAGATTTTTTTGGCCATTCATGAGCCAAAATGGCTACTCAGGAATGAGGATATCTCCATGGCCTAGCTTGCTCTTAACTCCTATTAAAGACTGCCATTGGAGATTCTCTAGCAAATTAGGAGTTAAGCAGTACAGCTTCTGCATCTATTTGCCTAACCAGCTGTCCTGGAGAAAGTATCAGAAAGGGAGGTGGACTGTTTGAGGAGGTAGGGGTAATGGTTGCAACTTTAGGTTTCTCACAAATATTCCAGAACTGTACTGCCCAAGATAGTAAACACTAGCTACAAATAGCTATTGAAATATAAATTAATTAAACTTAAATAGGATAAAAATTCAATTGCTCAGTAGCACCAGACACACTTCAAATGCTCAGTAGCCCTGTGTGGATAGTGACTGCTATATTGGGTGGCACAGATAAAATGTCTCCATCATCACAGAAAGTTTGTTTAGACAGCTCTGTTTCACAAGATTTTCTAAGTCAATATGAGTCTCTTCAGGAAAATAACCCTAAAAGTACAATAGGGCAGGGATTTATTGTTTGTTTGTTTAATCAATCAACTATAGCAATATAAGACAGAGTTCATCTTAAGCTAGTGCATTAAGAGTCGACTTTGAATATGTGGAACCCAGCAATATGGTACAGATGAACCAGTTTGCAGGGCAGAAATAGAGACACAGAAGTAGAGAACAAACGGATGGACACCATGGGGGGAAAGTGGCGGGGGGGTGGGTGATGGTGGGATAAATTGGGAGATTGGGATTGACATATATACACTAATATGTATAAAATAGATAACTAATAAGAACCTGCTATATAAAAAAAATAAATTAAATAAAATTCAAAAAAAAAAAAAAAAGAAAGAAAGAAAATAAAAGAGTTGACTTTGAGTGGGAGAAGAGCCAGAAGAGTTAATTCTAAAAAAACTCTTTGATAACTGATTTGTATACAGAGCATCAAGAAGAATCTCATGCATCTCTCCAAACTTTTTTTGTGTAAAGACATCAGAGCATACAACTAACAGTAGGAGCTGGGTATTAAAGATTTATGCAACTCTGGGTCAAATAATCTAAGGAGAAAAGTGGGATTTTTCAATTCTCAATCATTTTTGCTTCACAATCTTCCCGTATTCCCCTTGTAAAATTTCCACTTCCTGTTCTCCAATCTCGTATCATTTTTGTCCTGTTTTTTGAGGTTTTACTTATGCTACTTTCTTCTCTCTCTCTCTTTTTTTTTTTTTTTTTTTAATTTGGCCACTCTTTGCAGCTTGTAGGATCTTAGTTTCCTGACTAGGGATTGAACCTGGGCCACAGCAGTGAAAGTGCTGAGTCCTAACCACTGGACCACCAGGGAATTCCTTGCTACCTTCTTCTCTTAATGTTTATATCTTTGAGGTCCATTTTCTCCTTGAATCTTTTCCTTAAAACCTGAGCCCATAATGATCTGTAATTTTTACCTTTACGGGTTAATTTATTTGCTTATTAGTAAACATTTATTTAAAACCTACTAAGTGTCATCACCTCATGAAAGACAATCCTCTCAGTCAAGAAGTCTATAGACTACTATAGGAAATAGAGAAACAGCTAATTTGAATATTCTATTGTGTTCTATGATATATGACTCAAAGAATACTATGGGAGCATAAAAGCTGGGGAAGCCAGAGAGCAGCTTCCATGCAAAAATAATGTTTGAGCTGAGTTATGAATGAGGAAAGTATTCCAGGCAGAGAGACTGTCATGCACAAATGCATGGAGGCATGAAAGGGCATGGCAAGATCATTGGTGTTGAGGCAGAAGGAGACAGGCATGGACACCCAGCAGAACATAAAGGCTTGTGAGTCCAGCTAAAGAGTGTGAATTCAAAGTTGTGAGAAAACAGAAACAACTATAAAAATTACATTACAAAATATGTCATACATACTGCAGTATATCTCAGTTTAAGGTCAGAAATTCATTTCTGCAAGTTAGACATTTTGGGCAGAAAGTTTATCAGGACCCTGTTTTCCATTATTGGACGTGTGAAATTTTATGTCATTATACATTCCACTTTAACCTCAAATCCTTATTCAATTTCCTAAAACACGTATGTATTATTACATACCTATATACAAGAAACCTACAGTCGGCCCTTCATATCTGTGAGTTCCATATTCCCAGGTTATGCATCTAGGGATTCAACCAACTGTGGATCAAGAATATTTGAAAAAAAAAAAAATTCCAGAAAGTTCCAAAAAGCAAAACTTGAATTTTCCACACACCAGCAACTAGTTACATAGCATTTACATTGTATTAGGTTCTATAAGTAATCTAAAGATAATTTAAATTATTCAGGAGGCTAGGTGAATTTAGAGATTCAGTAAAGTTGCTGGGTAACATCAATATACAAAAATCAGTTGTGTTTCTATACACTAATAACAAACTATCAGAAAGATAAATTAGGATGACAATCACATCGACAATTAACTACATTTTAATAAGAATAAAATATCTAGGAATAAGTTTAACCAAGGATATTAAAGACATAAACACTGAAAACTGTAAGACACTGATGAAAGAAATTGAAGATACAACTAAATGGAAAGATACTTTGTGCTCATGGATGGAAGAATATTGTTAAAATGTCCATACTACCCAAAGCAATCTACAGATTTAATGCAATCTCTATCCAATTTCCAATGGCATTTTTTTTTTACAGAACTAGAACAAACAATCCTAAAATTTGTATGGGACCATAAAAGATTCCAAATAGGCAAATCAATATTGAGAGAAAAGAAAGCTGGAAGCATCACAATTCCTAATTTTAAAATATATAACAAAGCTATAGCAATCAAAACGTTATGGTACTGGCACAAAAACAGATACATAGATCAATGGAAAAGAATGGAGAGCCCAGAAATAAACCCATGCATACATGGTCAATTAATTTACAACAAAGGAGCCAAGAATATACCATGAAGAAAGGACAATTTCTTCAATAAACGGTGTTGGGAAAACTGGACAGCCACATGCAAAAGGATGAAACTGGACCACTCTCTTTTGCCAAACACGAAAATTAACTCAAAATGGGTTAAAGACCTGAATGTTTTATATTTTTATCTTTAAAAACTTTTTAAAAATTTTTAGTTTATTGAATAGTAAATTCAGTATGTGGTCCTTTAATACCATTGACATCAGTGGCATTTTTTCAAAATCATACTTATTATATTGTACACAAAGGGTATTTCTTTTTTAAAAATTTTTATTGAAATATGGTTGATTTTAAATGTTGTGTTAGTTTCAGGTATAAAGTGATCCAGTTATACATATATGTACATACAGATACATATATAAATATATATATGTGTATATATACTTGTTTTTACATTCTCTTCCATTATAGGTTATTACAAGATATTGAGTATAGTTCCCTGTGCTACACGGTAGGTCCTTGTTGGTTACCCTTTTATATATAGTACTGTGTATATTGGTAATTTGAGAATCTGAAGTCTTTATATGTCTGAGTTTGTTTTCTTTTCCTCTGATTTTCATTTATTGTTTCCTCCTGCTTTTTTTTTTTTTTTTTCCTGAATAATTGTTTCTTTCTAAAACTTTACCTATGGAAGTTCTTTCAGAACTGAATTTTTAATGTGTTCTTATAAAGAGGATTGGCATTGATTCTTCCATGGACCATGGCACTACTGACCTGAGATAACTATAAATTAAATTGGGGGATGTTTTGACTATACAAGTTATGTGAATAACATCCCATAACATCCCATATCCTTGTTAGAGCTGGTTTGTGTTAAAGACATTTTATTTTCTTTCAACCATAGGCAAAGTCATGATAACTCTTTCTTACCACATCCCTATGGGGTACAAGTTTTGTTTGGTTTTGATTTTGTCTGGTGCTGGTTGTTTAGTTTTAATGTTTTTTTTTCACTACCACCGTTCCCAAGGTAAGTGAGGGGACATCATGTCTGTATGTGGGATTCTCTGATCTGACATCTCACTTTGCTCAGGACCTAGATTGGGTTTCCTGTTGCCTGTGCAGCCCCTTAATCTGACACTCTGAAGATCTGGGCCACCAGGGATTAGAAGATGACCCCAGGGTGTGCTTCTGTGCTTTCTTAAATATCTAGAGTCATGCTTTCTCATTGATTTGGTTTTGGAAGATTTTTTGAGTTATTTTCTTTCCTCTCATCTATGCATTTAAAAGATTTTTAAGCACTTCAAGATTTTATTTTGTTTTTTGTTATTAACCAGATGGGTTTTTAGAGATTTCTAATAGGACATGTTACTGGAAATAAATGATTTGTAAGCAGGGGTAAGACATAATGTTCATTTTAGAAAAATCACCAAAGTAGAATTGGAAAAGATGGTATAAAACGTGGGAGTGTTATGGTAAATGAGACCATTTCTTAAGAGACTTTTACAGAAATCAATCAAGAAATAATGAGACACTAAACTAAAGCAATAATGCAGAGAGCACAATGGAAGAGTTAGATACTAGAAATATAGTGGGGGTGGAATAGACAGACGTTTTCAACCTTGGGATTGTAAGACAGTATCAGCTATCTTGAATGACTATAATTTTTCAGCTTTCTGTTGTGTACACTGCAGTTATTGACAATGGTTTTCATTAGGTTAAACTTCTGGGGAAGTCCAGGAAAATAATTTCCCCTTGTGTACCATATAAATATTAAATATCTATAGACTGGTTAGAATTAGAACAGACAGTCATGTGTTCTACTACTCTTGTATTACTACTTTTGTTGAGGTGGGGTGGGCGGGAGAGAGAGAGATGCTAGAGAAGAGATGTTCATTCACATTTCCACGTGCTAGCCCAGGAAAGATGCATTACTATCCCCAAAGATTGGAGGAAGAATGAAAGACAGAGCTAAGTGTGGGGTAGAAGACTGCAAACTATGAAATATTTACTTACAGGAATGCTTACCAAAAGACTGTTTGTAATTTGGTGTCTCTGTTTACTTTTTTGTCTATCTATTTGTTCCTGCTAAACACCCCATTCAGCCCAAGAATTAATGAATGATAAAAGGATCTTCCAAATTAATAAATGCTAACAATAGTATATTCAATATTTTCCTATGATGATGAAGTAATCATTAGTGGAAGGAACAACTATCTCTTAGCTGAATAAATGCAAGAGGTAAATTAGAGAAGAAAAATTCTAGCTTGATTCCTAGTTTAATGCCACTGTAATTTAGCTCAGTTTTTTTTTTTCCTCTCCATGAAATCTTTATAATCAAGAAACAATTTCCAGTCCACTTTTTTCTCTGCTAAGATCTATTGGATAATTTAAAAATCAGTTTGCTATTGCTTCAGGAAGTAAAAATTTCAGATGCTCTGTGTGCTGATTAACATCTAAGAAATCTATAAAGTTTAACTAGGAAAAAAAATGAACAATAAAGTTTTATTCACTCCGCTAAATTTTAGTGGCTAATGCACTGCTTTATTTTCCGTAGCTTTATTTCTTTGCAATCCTAAAAAGCCTTGAAAATTCTCATCAGAGAAACATGTTCTTCGCATATGTTGAGCAGTGGAAAGTAAAACAAAACCTTTAGATTTGTTGCTTTTATTTCCTTTTTTTAATGCTTAGGATTAATTTAAGTGGTTGTTTTCAATATTCAGTTTTAATATTTTATTATATCCACTCTAACATTTTTATTTACTTTTTTCTGTGTTTAGGTGTCATCTCCAGGACTAGAGTAGATCTTGGTGGACAGAATCTTTGAGATAGTGTGTGTGTGTGGGGGGGTGGGGTGTATGTATGTATGTATGTATGTATACCCTCAGTTCCTGGCACAGAGTTCTTGAAATTCTTGTAATCTCCAAAGTAATAAGAGAACTAGGAGCATCTTTTGCTCTAATATTTGGTCTTTGACCCAGGTTCCTGACACAGGGCTCCTGAAACCCTTGTAGTTTTCTGGGTGAAAGGAGTATCTTTTGTCCTTACGAGGTGACTCTGGGTGGGGGGGCCCTGGTTGGCTCCTGGATGAAGGCTGGTCACCAGAAAGACCAAGCCATGATTAGAAGCTTTTCAGCTCTACCCCTCATTCTCTTGAGAAGGGAATAGGGCTGAAAATGGATTTCATGTTTGATCATGCTTATGTGATAAAGTCACCATAAAAATCCCAACAGCTTGGTGTTTGGAGAGCTTCCAGGTTGGTGAACACATCCACATTCCAGGAGTGTAACACACTCCAACCCCATGGGAACAGAGGCTCCTGTGCTTGGGATACTCCCAGGAAAAAAGATAGGGTCTAAAACTATCTCGTATCTTGTATCATCATGATACGTCTAATAAAAGAGAATGAGACCTTCCATGTCTCTCTACATATATTATGCACAGTACATCCATTAGCCTTAGAAAGATTTCTCGTCATAACAATATATTTTCATTATCTATATTAATATTAAAATTCATACTTTTTAACTAATTGACAGAATTGACTAAGGTCTCAGAATCCCTAGTCATTCACTTAGCACTGTTTAGTTTTAATTAATTATCTTTGTTGCAGTTCAATTTAAGTCAAATAATGTTTCCTGGATGCCTATTACAACCAAGACATTAATAAAGCATAGTTTAACATGCATTATGCCCCAAAACTCTCACAGTCACTGAGAAATTAGTTTCTTATAAAACCTGGCTCATGATTCCTAGGTGTCTTCCTGGACCTCCTATTATTTCTTTGTTTTAGGTCAGTCTCAAAACACTTGAATAAATGTATTCTGTGGAATTTTCTTTCTAAATTACAGAACCACACAGGCACATAGCTGTCAATCAACTAGCTGTAAATGTTTACAGTAGTCATATTTCAAATTGACTCAGCATTAAATATAGTGAAATACCTTCTTAAGTGATCCTGGCTAAGTATCTCACACCTTCAAAAGATGGACCATATTAGGCTTTTTTAAGAAAATGATGGCAACAGTTAAAACGAGGTGACCTCGGGACTTCCCTGGTGGCGCAGTGGTTAAGAATCCGCCTGCTAATGCAGGGGACATGGGTTCAAGCCCTGCTCTGGGAAGATCCCACATGCCACGGAGCAACTAAGCCCGTGCACCACAACTACTGAGCCTGCGCTCTAGAGCCTGAGAGCCACAACTACTGAAGCCCACACGCCTAGAGCCCGTGCTCCGCAACAAGAGAAGCCACTGCAATGAGAAGCCCGTGCGCCGCAACAAAGAGTAGCCCCCACTCGCTGCAACTAGAGAAAGCCCGCGCACAGCGATGAAGACTCAACGCAGCCAAAAAAAAAAAAAGAAAACAACAAGGTGACCTCATCAAGGAGAAATTGCACAGTAGAAAATTTTGTTCACCCTAGCAACTTAGAAACACATTATAAAGGAAGTTATGAGATACAGCATTATAAGTTTTACATATTTAGTACTCAGTGATGACAGGATCATTGTGTGTCCATTCACTTTTTGCGACATTATCAACTTACATAAATTAAAAAAATAGAATGATAAAACATATCAAGAACTGTGATAATTTCTATACTTTTGGATTGAGCACTTCTGTCCTTATGCATTAATTTTAATGAAATAATTCAATAAAAAGAAAAAAGATGTCTGAAATGACTGACTGTAGTGAAATTAGGAAAAAACTAAGTTTATAACAAAGATTACTAAGAAATTCATTATGTACAATAAAATGATTCCAGCCAACAATAACGATAATAAAGCCTATGAGAACATGAACATCTTAATGATTTGTAATGCAACCATGAAAGAGACCTAGAGCCAGGAACAAGTGTGTGTCCACTGTTTTAGTAAAGGACTGAACCTTGTGGTCTATGTTACCAAGAAGTTTTATTCACTGAGACTTCCAGCCATATTTAGGGTGGGGTGTTTGCCATTCTTCCATGTTGATTCCCTCCTTCCTGCCATGTACCACACTATGCCATATTTTAGTGAACACTCTATTTTCTTCTTTCTTTGTTGTTATGTATGCAGCCTTTAAAAATAATAAACACACACAAGCATGCATTTGTACAGGTATGTGATGCTTAGCTTGAAGTTTGATCACTTCTTCCCTGTCTGTCTGCCCATGAGAAAAATGTTGTCCCCTAGCACAGAGACAGGCAAGCCCTGGATGCTGGTATTACTCTGATAGCCCGTCGAGCAGTGTATGAACCCTGACTGCTGACACTAGCCTTCCAAAGAGACTCTCTGTATCTGCTGCTGCTTGGTTAGTTCAGAACATTGCTATGCCCACAGTGCGTGACTATCTCAGCAGTGGGGTGGATGGCTTGCCGCCGTGCCTGAATCCACAGCCAGCAGAAAGGGCAGGGCAAGCCTGACCAGCTGCGTATGAGGACAGAACTGTGATTACTTAAGAATCACTAAGCACATGAAGAAGCAAGTTGTTTTGAAGCTTCTGTTTTCCCCTCCTCTTCAAAATCACTGGAGCTGATCTCAACTAGCAGAGGATGGCAGGGCTCTGTGTTGATTTACGGTGTTACACCCAGGAGTGTAGTATTGTCATCAGAGATTTCCCTCAATCACTAAAAGGAGAGATATCGAACCAAGGATTAATTCTCAGCACTCAACAAGTCAATCAGGAAACCCCATGGGGAAAAGGACTTTTTCTTTTCAAAGTAGATAATGCCCTGCATTTCTCACTGTGAAAGAAAAGGAATGAACAGATTAAAAGGCAAAGGTTTCCAAAGAGTAACATAATCTTCACTGTGGAGAAGAGAAGGGCGGAGGGTGAGGAATTATAACGTGGAGCTAGCTACATCCTGCAGTGTTTCAGTAGGAAACATAGCTCAAAGCTTGCCAGCATTCTTCCTAGCAGAGCTGGGCTTATTTTCTCGACCTCATTTCAGTCTTTGACCCATTCCTTGCATGAGTCAAAGGATCTAGTAGGATGAAAAGATCACTTAAGAAGCCTCTTGCTTTCTAGAATGAAAGTTGCACAAGGAGAGGAATGATTCTGCCCTGTTCACCTCCCTGCACCCAGTGCCTGAAAAGGGTCTGGGGCATAATGGCTTCTTAATAAATATTTGTTGAATTAATGAATGAATGTGTTATTAGCTGCATCTACTTGCAATTCTGTTTCAACCATTTCTGTCTTAATAATGCATCAGTCAAGTCTTGAAGCAGGTAGTGAAAAAGAAATGGAAGCCCTAGTCCATTCTTCAGCCACTTAGGGTAGAGTGAGGTGAGGGACTGAGATAAAAAGGGCAAATGGGAAATTGGTAACGGGAGAAAGGAAAGAAATATAAGGAGATGAAAAGGCAAAGAGAACACGTTTTCTTGTTAGTCAGACTGCGGAAGTAAACCCTTAATGGATGAGCCAGAGTATAAACCACTGTATGCTCTCCTCACCCTTAAACATGTTGTTAGCCGGGCACTCTAATGGCAAGAGAGAGAGATTCACGAACACACTGCCTGAGGTTACCCTTTACTTTAGCCCTGTACTCACCGTCACAGGTGACATTCTGACACTCTCACCTGGATGCAGACAACCTAAGCCATGTTACTCTTTGTGGTTTTGGTTTATTAGATTCCAATGAAACAATTTCCGCTTTAGCAGGGCTTGAGCCAAAGCAGGTTCCAGCAATGTTTGTGAAATGATGTGGACACAGCTTTCTGTTATTGAAGACATCACAAGATACACAATTTTCCCTCTTTGCAGGCCTTTTCTAGGAGAGGATTATTCCCTTTTATCTGATTCTTTGCCCCATCCTTGTGCCAGATTTAATTTAATTATGGCATCCACGTTCTGTATCCCTGCTGAGAATCCCTAAGTCCGGTGGCAACATTTTTAATAAATCAAAGGGATCAAATCAAATAAATAAATGATTTGGGTGGCAAAGGGCAGAACATTTCCAGATGAAACTCAGACAGGGTCTTGGCTTAGCTCAAATGGGAAACTGCATAATCAGCAGATTTCTGGTTTCCAGGTTATGAGACAAGGTTTTTTACATTTCACTAATTATGGCTGGAGTTAGAGAAACATAAAACAGAATAAAGAAAAAGCAAAAAAAAAAAAAATAGTGATTGGAAAGTTGGCCACAGCTATTGCTCTCTCAAGACTCATTTCTCAAGACAAAATGCCAGAAAAAGTGCTCTTTGTGGTGAGTTTGTAACACTAGGCAATTTATGAAGATCTGTCTCTGGTTATTTTTTTCTTTTTACCATAGTCATTCCTTCTGCCTCAGGGGGGGGAAAAAGTGTTTTTTTCCCAGGGCGAAGGTGGTTTGATGTCTTTTTATTTCTTCTAAACGCACTGCTGTGTTCTTGAACCATTTCTTAAGGCGTCCTCAATTTTTTCCCCAACACACACACACATACTGTTTAGGGACTACAAATGCCCCTTCCAACATTTCCGCTCTGTGAATTTGTTAACTACCCCGTGTGCATTAGCTCTCACAAGTATGAAGCAACTGCAGCCACAGTTCCATTTATTGCTTCTCAAGTATGGTCTGGTTTTAAAAAGTTTCACCATCTGTTCTGTTTTAAGCCAAAGCTGAATTAAGAGGATAAACTTTCACTACTGCTTCTGTTACTATTGTGGTATTATTATATTTTAGGAATGGGGAGGAGGTGAGAAGGCAAAATAAATCTATATAAAGTCTCTAAGAGAATAGAAGATGAGAATTTTTTTTTTGGCAATTAGTGGTATTATTTTTGAACTTGATCATGAAGGCTACTTCTTTCCTTTTGTTAAGTCCCATCAAAAAGAAGTTGTAAAGGATTCATGAAAATACCAGTAAGTCAGTCGCATATTTGTTAAATATCTTCTGAGTTTCCACATTTAACTACGTTCTGTGGTGCTTAAAAGAGAGGTGTAAAACTTAACTGTTGCCCTCAAGAAACTCACATTGTAGTGGGGGTGATGAGAAATATGTATACGGAATAAATTTTTTAAAAAGACTGTCCAAATTAGAAGCAAAGACATCCAGACACATTAACCATAACTCTGGCGATGGAAGAGGAAAAGTAAGGATTCTATACTGTCAACAAATTATTGCTTATGATGACATTATCAGGTGTATGCATTATACTTTTACTAATATTATTTTAAGCTATGATTGGTCGTACACATAATATGCAACTGGAGTTCTCTGATTTTTATCAGGATAAGCCAAAGAGAACTCTGTTTATAGCCTAAGGACACATGGACAGATTATTCCATGGACAGATTATTCCAAGAGGTATCTTCTGTGATCCATCTTAACTGTTGGTGTCCATTAGAACCACCTAGCAAGTTTTATAAATTAATAAATGTATATAATAACTAATCAATTAGTAAATTAACTGATTAGAAAATCACTGGGCTCTATTTAAGCCACCGGGGTAAGGTCTGGTCATTATTGGTCTTTAAAGTTGACCAGGTGAACTTTATTTTTATTGAACTATAGCTGAAGTACAATGCTATGTTAGTTTCAGGTGTATAACATAATGATTTGACATTTGTATACATTATGAAAATGATCACCACAGTAAGTCTAGTAACCATCTGTCCCCATACAAAGTTATCAGAAGATTATTAACCATATTCCTTTTGCCATATATTAATTAATCCCTGTGACTTATTTATCATATCACTAGAGGTTTGTATCTCTTAATCCCCTTCACTTATTTCTCCCATTCCCCCCATCCCACTCCCTTCTGGCAATTTCAGGTTTGTTTTTGGTATCTATGAGTCTGTTTTCTTTATTTTGTTTTTTAGATGCTACATATAATTGAGACAATGTGGTATTTAACTTAGCATAGAACCCTCTAGATCTATGCATGTTGTCACAAATAGCAAGATTTTTTTATGGCTGAGTAATATTCGTGTCTGTGTGTTTGTGTGCGTGCGTGCGTGTCACTTACGTTACTTGAATTCGTGTTTTTGTTTTCTTCAAGTAAATACCCAGAGATGAAATTGCTGGATCATACAGCAACTCTATTTAAAAATTGTTTTTAGCTCCCCTCTTTCTTTACTGCCATAAGCTTTATGGGGCAATGTCTTTTTTTTTTTCACCACACCGTGCCCCCTGCAGTGGAAGCTCGCAGCCCTAACCAGTGAATTCCCATCTATTTTTAATTTTTTTAAGGAAACTCCAAACTATTTTCCATAGTGGCTGCATCAATTCACATTCCCACCAACAGTGCACAACGGTTTCCTTTTCTCCACATCCTCCCAGATAGCTTTCAAACTACTGCCACTGTGCTGGGACTTGGAGAATGTTAAATGTTACGAATGCCCTTTGAAAGTGACGTCTTGGCCGCAACTACTGAAGCACACGCACCTAGAGCCCGTGCTCTGCAACAAGAGAAACCACCGCAATGAGAAGCCCACGCACCTCAACCAAGAGTAGCCCCCGCTCGCGGCAACTAGAGAAAGCCCGGGCGCAGCAGCAACAAAGACCCAACCAACAAAGCCAAAAATAAATAAATAAATAAATAAAATAAGGGCTTCCCTTGTGGCGCAGTGCTTAAGAATCCGCCTTCCAATGCAAGGGACACGGGTTCGAGCCCTGGTCTGGGAAGATCCCACATGCCGCGGAGCAACTAAGCCCGTGGGCCATAACTGCTGAAGCCCGCGCGCCTAGAGCCCGTGCACCACGAGAGACGCCACCGCAATGAGAAGCCCGCGCACCGCAATGAAGGGTAGCCCCCGCTCGCCGCAGCTAGAGAAAGCCCGCGCGCAGCAACGAAGACCCAACGCAGCCAAAAATAGATAAATAAATACATAAATAAGAAAGAAAGAAAGCGAAGTCTCTATTTTCTATAGCTTTCGGGCTCCCCTAAACATAAGCCTGGCTGGTTTTCAAAGCTTGACTTTCTCGGGTCTTGTCGGCCGGTGCAGGAGCTCACTGGGGGTCCCGGTGCGAGGCTCGTCCGTCCGCCGGCTCCTCCGGGAGGGCCTCTGCGGTTGCGACGCCCCTCCCCGCCTCCCTCCCGCGTGAGGGTCCCGACCTGGGGACGTGGGTCTGACGACACTCAGTCTCCGCCCCTCGTACCTGTCTCCTGGTGATTTCTTTATACTTTTAGCGGTGGGAAATCTTTTCTCCTGGTCCTGAGGTTGTTCTCAGAGACAGTAGCTCTGCAAGTAGTTGTAACTTTGGCGTGTTCCTGGGAGGAGGTGCGCCCGGCGTCTTCCTCGTCCACCATCTTGATTCCTTCCCCCAGCAGCTGATTTTAAAGAGCTATCAGGGCTGAGAATCCCGGTGTTAAGCAGCTAGATCCAGGCCTTATTATTTGAATTATTCCTTTCTCTCTTGAACCTGTAAATTAGTTTTTTCTCTTACAGGTTTGCTAAAACAAAATCAGTCATTCCGGGCACATGTCAATCACCAAAGAGAGATTTGTTTACTTTAACACCTAACAAAATAAAATATTCCTCATCTTCCACTCTCTTTTGTTTTAATGACACTATGTTCTCCTGGCATTCCTCACACTTGCATGGCAAGTTTCTCACCCATAACCTATAAATACTTGAGGTCTGTAGATCTTATTCCTGTAAAGTCCCTTTGCTTTTCTTTGTATCTTGGGTAATGGCACCCACTGATATGGCTTTAGACATCCCAGGTGTAGCGGTAGCTCTCAGATTTCAATTTCTAGCTCAGATAATCTTCTGAGTTCAAACATATTCATCCAATTGTCTGTTTATTACCTTTACTTAGATGGCTACAATTGTCCTAAGTTTAAATTATCACAAGTCTGCTTATTAGTAAATTTTAAAACTTAAGTGAAATGGACAAAGCTACTAAGATCCTCATAACGTCTTTTTATCTCTGTAGTATTTATAATTCTGCCTCATTTAATAAAAATTCCTAATATTTTAAAAAATTTTCTTTTACCTTGGCCATTCCATAAGTTCTACTTGATGAATCCTTTCCAAAACCAACATTTGGCTTTGATACTATTATTTCTGTTTATTTTCAATGCGGCAGGCAATCCCATCCACATCCTCTAGAACCTTATTATTGTAATGCCGTTGTCAGTCTGAACTGTGTGATTCCAACCATATTTGGGGGAATCGTTTTTACTATTTGTGCCAAATTAGAACCAACTAAAATGGTCCTGGGCTATTTATTCATTGGTTAGTTTGAGCAAGAGTTTCTCCAACAGCTAATAATCACCAAGAGACTGAAAAGTCATATTGGTTATTGATTGGTATTGCCCTCTTCACATTCGCTGGAATCACATGCACCCCTGAGGAGGTCCAGGGCAAGAATGTATTTCACTCTCTGTTCCTTACTGAATTTTTTCACTAATATTTTTGCATAGACTACCATTTCTCTTGTTATAAAAGTGTTTTAAAAGTCAGGATAGGTGAATCATTCCACATTTTCATAATGACAAATATCAAATTTGTGTGTGTGTTTATTCTTGGGTTTGTAATGCAGTCCTTGTCGACTACTACAAAGGCCATTGCTAGTCATTTGCACCATGTTAGTAATATGTGTAGGATGAGGACATTTCCTATAAACAGAATTTCAGCTATAGGTGCTATTTTTTTTAACATAACAAGAAATAAAAATGTAAATAATGTGAATGATTTACTTCTCTGTTTGCTCAATAAGCATAAGCCTGGAATGAACATGAGATGGACATTAGAAATCTGATTTGCACTTAGTCTTAATTCTTACATTCTTATTACATGTTCAGAGAAAAATAAAGATACGGGTTTTCATTACAACACGGTCCTTAAACACAGGCAACTTCTACATTTGGCGCTCAAAGGTGATTTTGTCCACTACTGGATAAAAATCAGCTGTGTAGGACTTAATAATGAGTAACGATACTGTACTTCAGTATAGTAAAATCAGAGTCCAAGGAATAGGGTACCAGTGAGAATTGATGCCTGAGCTAGGTGGAGTGAATGATTTATAGATCCCATCTTCAAAAGTTTGTCCAAATCAAGGCCAAATACAGTCCAGAGAACTTTAATGTGATCACAGAAATTATACTAGTTATTTTGACATTTTTAGAAAATGAGAAGTTATGCTAGAAGAGTGGAGGAGTCAAGTTTTGCCCTAATTTTAAAAGTAATACTCAAAGGATGTTTTAAATTCTACAGTGATGAGCTTGAAATTAAAATTGGAATGATTTTTAAAAATAGATGCTTTGTGGCTAATTTTTAAAAGAAGGTGTAATCATTAATAAACAGCATTACGCATTAAACTAATTCCCTTTCTCAATAGATTGACCAACACATTAGGAGGAAATCATTCTGTATCCTGGTTGCAAGAAGACTTAGTTTCTCATGATCTTCCAATAGACAAGATAAACTAAGTGAATCTCCACTTAAAGATGATTGGCAAGTTGATAGGTATTATCCTAACTAGTTGATATGTATTATGCCTTTCAACTTTGGCAATGTTAACATTTTGGACAAGATAATTGTTTGGGGGAGGCTTTCCTGCCCACTATAAGTTGTTTAGCAGCACCCCTAATCTCAACCTTGTACACGCCTGTAGCATTGCCCACCATCATGTCAATCAACACTGTCCAGACGGTACCTCATCTTCCCCACACCCATGCCCCACCCAGTTAAGAAGCACTGTTTAGAAGGTGGTCTCTTGAGGCATGCCTAATATCTTTCCTAGTGAACATATTTTCCCTGTGTCTAAAATTTGCCGATTTCGTGTCAGAAGACCATATGAGAGATGCAAGATAACAATTTATCTCAGCTGGCTAGTATTTACTACAATTGAACTGAATACAATCAATACAATACAATGAATTTCTCATGGATAGATAGAGAGTCCTGCATTTAAATCAAATAACCAATTTCATAAGTACAAGTTAAAGGAAACGTCATGGAAAGAAATCTGATGATGGTAGTTGATCGCAAATTCATTATAATTGAAATAACTATTATAAGATTTTTCTTTAAAAAAATGAAATCTTCAGTGTTAGTATTATAGAGAATAAACTTCAAATCAAGGAAGGTGATAAACCCATTATAATTTGGTCTTAAAAACACTATGGTCATTTTTGTATCACATTTTGAGAAGAACGGAGGTTCAAAAGAAGGGTATTAAGATTATGAGAACTTTAGCATCCATATAACTTAAGTAATGAAATGACCAAGGGAAACCAGAAAGTTAAGATTGAAGAGAAAACCCAGGCAAGCATGGAAGGGGGATAACAATATTGGAAAGTTTGTCATGTGGAATATGGGGTACATTCTGCTTTTTTGCACAAAGAGAATTAGAACCAATGAATAGAAGCTATAGGAGCCTAGAAATGAGGAATCACAACTAGGTAAATTTAATCACAAATTTACTTAACCTGAATTACATTGCTTTTTATAGAGAAAACCATATTTATGAAATCAGCATGTTCATGTATGAGATCGTGGTTTCACACATAGTAAGATGAACAGATGTAAACAAAAGTACATTTAGTGGCTGTATCTTTAAGTGTATCAATGTAGAGGTGCTTAATGAATATTAAAATCCAGAAAACAAGAGTTGGTATTCTTCCTCTGCTTGTCTAAGGACGGGTTTTCCTTTCAAATGCAGTCTTCCTTATGGTGCCACTTTGTCCCCAAAGGGTGTTGCAATTACTTTTAAAAAATCAATAAATCCACGGTTGTATTAAGAAATATTTTATTAACAAAACAGTAAATTCCACTTGCTTAGCATTTCCAATAATGGATAAGTTGGCCTTGCAACAGAAAAACAAAACAAAACAAAACCCTTAGATACCCAATCACACAAAGCACTAGAAGGGTAGGGTCATGTGGCCTTTCTTTGATGTCTTAGGGATTGACCACCTCACACATTATTGTAGTATTTGTTTTTTTTTTTTTTAAAGGCAACACATTACATGGATAAAAAAGAAGCATACTCAATCAGAAAAGTTACAGTCTAGAGATGTAATCAAATTTATGCCAGGTAGTGTGAAATCCTCTATTAACTGCCAACTATGCATGGAACCCTGATACATTTGGTATGAAGATACTTGGGATCTTATTCATATCTTTTCTCTCCCTAGCTCATGTTTCTCTCTTTTCTTTCCCCATTTACAAAGAAAGAAAGAAGAAAAAAAGAAAAAAAAAACTGCTAGATTTTGTGTAGGCCAATAACATTAGAAATATTTTTACCGACAATATTGCATGAAATTTTAAAATTTATGCTGGAAAGAAACACTGAAATCAATTCCAAACAACATGCTTCAGAGATATACTGCTTAAAAATATCATTATTTAAGTTATTTTCTATCACAATTTAGAATCTTTCCAGATGGAAACAAGTTCAAGTTCAGTAGATCAAATGGAAAAGCAACCATTTTTTTTTAAACCTCAAGATGTAAATGAGTGGTTTTATATTTACCTTCTATTTCACTGGCTTTCCCTGAGTAAGACTGGATGAGAGGAAAACAACAACTACTTATGAATCCTTTAACCTGGCAAATTAAAAAAGAAGAAAATCTGAAACACAAGTAATGGATAATAAATTTTAGTTTTATACCTCTACTTTCTGGGTCATGAAAACCCTTTAAGACTTTTCATATATAGCAATTACTTGGCAACCATAGATGGTTGATTTGCTATGAATTATACATATATCTAAGGTGCTGTATGTCTGAAATCCAGGCCACGTCTTGGCTTTTTTCATCAACTGAAGTATCACAGAAGATGTTTTGCATTTTTTGCCTTTTCTGATTAAAGCTAATTGTAAAAGTATTCTTCTCTTCTATGAAATCTAATATCATTCTTTTAGGAGATGTTAAAGTAATGCGACCAATTTTTACTGAGGCATCACCTTCCAATCTAATATTGCATTTCCTTCTCATACTAATAATTTATTGCTATGAACATCATTGAAACAATATGCAAAAACAAGTGAATAATCTATATGTTTCTACTACTTAATGTGTGTTAAACTAAAACTATATTTAATGATATATATGTAAAACCAGAAAAGTTAAATTATAGTCTATAATCAACAAATAATGATTTTCTTAAATGGATAGTAATACAGAATCAAAAATTACTGAAAATACTTTCTTAGTTGAGAAAGTGTTTACTTTCCAAAAATGTTTATCATGCACATCAGGTTCAGAGACTATATATATATATATATATATATATATATATATAATTTTATTGGAAAAAAAGTTTTCATTTGCAGCAGCCAGGGTTAAGGTGTAGATCAACCAATTTTGCTTCCATAACCTTCCCACCTAATGGTTTATATTCATGCAGCAATATACCATTGATAGTCTACTTGATAAGGAAAGGTTCCATTTCATTAGGGACTAAAATCTTCTGGAGGTTTCCTGGGAGCATGATCTCAATGAAGCAAATCACTCCATTTGTCATCAATACCTTGGCACAATGATCTTCCTTTCTGCTTTTCAATTTGTCAGTAAATATTTGCTATTATATGTACGTCTGGGTCTTCCATCCTATCTGATGGATTCCTCTGGATTTGTGTGTGTGTGTGTGTGTGTGTGTGCGTGCATATTTGTGATCGTGAATGGGAAATGTATGTGGGAAATGTGAGTATTTGGGGGAGCAAAGATTATATGTATATAGTTTACCTTCTAAATCACACCTTTCATACAAATACTAAAACTTAACTGCAACAGAATGAAGGCTGTACATGTAAGGAAAAAAAAGTAGCTGAGTCTTTTTATATACATTCATACATATCTTCCTTAGAATAAACACTACATTGTAATTTTTTTTTAAAAAAGTAAGTAATTGTGGCAATTTATAATGGTGGCAAGAAAAAAAAAAACCCTGAAATAATTGTTGATCTGATGTCATAAAACTCCCTATACTTAGCAACACTTATAACATTGAATTTACCAAAAATGGCTGAAGAGCAGAGATATATTTTGCATTTTCTATACAACAGGCTATAAAACGTCACTTATCACAGTCCAGAAAGCACACAGAGATGGATTTTATATAAACACATGTAATAACATATTAAGCGTGCATGAAAATTTCCCAATGATTGCATCTATACCCTCTTGTTTTTTTCTTTCTGTTTTGAAATTTTAGTGTGAAAATGTGCCTTATCTTTCACATTGTTGAAAATAAGGCCTCCATACTTTGTTTTTTTTGCCCTCACAACCAGAAGGGGGCTTTTTGAATGTGTTCCTACACAAGTCTTCAAAAAAGCCAGCACTTTGTTTCAAGTGCAAGTTCCAGCCACTGCTCCAGTTGTGCCAGGCGACAAACTCTGAAAAGGTCTGCAGGTTGAGTCACTCAAAAGGACAGTCTTCTCTGGCAATCAGACTAACTGACTTCTCGGGAAAGTGCTAGCACTTTGGCTAAATCCGGGATCATAGGTAGCTTCTTTTTCTGTGTTGTGTTTTGTGTTGTTTTTGTGTTGTGCCTCCCGATGTTGTAATACTCCTTTGCTTTACGAATGCGTGCGATCACCACTGTCTTTTAGAAATGTTCCAGCAACATAAAGACAGGCAGAGTAAATTAAAACACGGTGGATGTTAGGGAATTTATTGACCTCTGCTTTTTTTTTTTTTTTTTTTTTCTTTTTTGGAGAAACAAGAGCATGAGATACTTGTTTTTATTTTTTAAAAACAGTCTTTCCTTCCTGATTGCATTCCCTGTCTTCTTTTTTATGTGCTTCATAAAAAGGAAAGTAAATAAGTTTATATTATGTCTCAGATAAAATGAAGACTATTTCTATACAAGGGTCCTTTTCAGATCTTGGGATCAGACGTAATACTCTTTATCCTTGTTTTTCTTGTTTTTGTTGGCGCTTTTCGCACTGCTGGGTTGTTTCTCCTTTACTACAGCCCCATTGGACTGTGCTGAGTTACTGATGTAGTTTCGACTCTCGTCCACGTGGTATGAGCCTTCATCCCGGTTTCGGTACTTGTACATGGCGTAGAGGAGGATGAGAATGCACAGGGCGGCGGCGGCTACGATCCCCACAACCATGCCCGTGGTGCTGCTGGACTCCCGAATCACTTCTGCTGAGCCTGGGTACGGCTCTCTCCCGCCTGCCCGGGTTGGGTTGGCTGTAGGAAAGAGGGTGAAAAAAAAACACCAAGTGATTATGGAGTTTCCTGAATGCCAGAGAGCTACATTTACCGTCTATTTCCAGGCCTAATGGAATAGCATCGACTGCTCGAGGAAAAGGATACTGTTGCTAAATGTAGCAATTCCTATTCCTCTTGGTCACCAAAAACTAGGGACTGTGAATCAAAGCACTGAGACAGAGATCTGTTGCCATCTTTTCTTTTTCACAGATCGGTTTTGTTAACAGGTTCTTGTAAGTGTAGCTCCAAATAAGCTCCATGTAGTTCTAAAGGGCCATGTTGATGTATTAGGTGAAACACAATAAACCCAACATGGAGAATAAAATCATAACATCAAAATGACTCTACCCTATAATATTAGAGATTATCATTTTAGGAATCCAACTGATGTTGATACAAAATGCTTACGGTTAACTCTAGACTGAAACAAGATAGCTAAATTTAGGATTACTTCAGACATTGTATTGCCTCCTATTGCAATGAATACAGTGTTGAACAAAAAGATAATCCAGGCACTTTTAATAGTCTAATTGCCTACTTTTAAAAGTGTTATTTTAGGCTTCCCTGGCGGCACAGTGGTTGAGAATCTGCCTGCTAATGCAGGGGACACGGGTTCGAGTCCTGGTCTGGGAAGATCCCACATGCCATGGAGCAACTAGGCCCGTGAGCCACAACTACTGAGCCTGCACTTCTGGAGCCTGTGCTCCGCAACAAGAGAGGCCACGATAGTGAGAGGCCCGCGCACCACGATGAAGAGTGGCCCCCGCTTGCCGCAACTAGAGAAAGCCCTCGCACAGAAACGAAGACCCAACACAGCCAAAAATAAATAAATAAATAATAAAAGTGTTATTTTAGTCACAATTTTACAAGCTAAAACAACTAATTTTCTTTTCTGTTGGAGGTTTATTTGTTAACATCAGTATGTGTGTATGTTATTCATTCACTGGCAGTGGCTGAGTGATCACCAAAACTAAATTCGAGAGGAGAAAGCAAGAAAATATTTTTAAATACTTTAAAGACCATCTAGACTGGTTTTGAGTCAAAATTCAGTACCTAGTAGATGATCATAAATAAAGGACTGGCTGCCCCACTTTTATTTAACTGACAAACCCTCATTCAATCTTTCCAAAGTACAAAGTTCTTCCTTGGGTACAAGAAATGGATCCCAGGGTGCATTACTATTTTCTCCAAGGCCTAGTCGGGCACTGAAACTGACCACAGATGGGGAGAAAAGTCCTGGGATTTAGTTTAGAGATAGCAGGAGTGGGGAGCGGCTCTCTTCCTCTACGTAATAAATTTACTATTATTATTATTTAAAAGAATTTAAAAGAAAAGGAGCTGTAGAGAGATAAGATTCTATCCCATCTCTGATCACAGGTCATTTTTCTCTCACAATCACAGGATTGTGTTTTCTCTTTCTCTGAATCTCCATTCTCTCCCTTGTCTTACAGAAAAAAGATAACTTTTCAGATGAATTAAAAATGCTATAATTTTCAAAATGTTATTCTTTGTAAATTATGCATAATGAACTTAAATAATCTCAAGATTGCATAAATAGTGTGTATATGTGGAAGGTGTGTGTGTGTATATATACACACACCAGAAACTGAACAGTTCAAAAAAGCGAAAATGGTACTTTTATTTTTTACATACATATATATACACACACACATATATATATGTATGTGTGTGTGTATATATATATATATATATATATATATATATACATACATACATATATATATATTTTTCCCCCCCGATAGAGAGGGGGATTTCTTTTTTATACCCACTAACCCTTAAACTCTTCAACGGTGTTCCAGGTGGCTAAGCAAGAGGTCTTTTTCTTTTTTGGCCGTGCTATGCGGCATGTGGGATCTTAGTTCCCTGAGCAGGGATTGAACACGTGCCCCCTGCATTGGGAGTGCAGAGTCTTAACCACTGGACCACCAGGGAAGTCCCTATTTTTTTATATTTCTACAAAAGTTCCTATTAGTTACTGGGAATCATTTTCCTACCATATAGCACTATGCTGCTTTGTAATTAGATTTTCAAACATCACCAAGATTTCATCTGCCTAAATGTGGGTTTCTTGTCGTCACTTTCCTTTCCTTCCCCAAATAAAGCCTTACAAATATAGTCACTTACAAAGGAATAGCTCTCAGTCTCAAAGCAGCCATTTGTTCTGGAGCTACAAAACGTAGCAGGTGAAACCTTTGTATGCTGAATGTATCCCTGCTTGTTTTACAAAAGCTCATGTAATGTTGAATAAAGAAGCCTTGGAGTTGCTTCTGTGGCTGAGGCAGAAGGAGACAAAGACTATAATCCCCAGCATTTGATTACAGGAAATTAATTTCCTCTCAAGAAGAATAGAACCTACTGCAGGAACTCTGTCACTACCTGACAAACCAAAGGCAGCACTTTCTCTCTCAAATACAGTCATCTTTGCCAAAGTCTGCCAATTAGCTCAGCTGCTAACTTTCACTAAATGACAACTTTCTACTTGCTCATTTTGTGAAGCATTCTTTTACCATGGTCTGTCAAGAGCTAGAAAAGGGGTTTTATTTAAATATTACCTAAGTCATTTCCCCACACCTGATGGAATGCTTTCATTTTAAACACATTTTCATAATTACCTCACTTTGTCTGTCAGAAAAGAATGGGGAGAATGGAGAAAAAATCCTAATCGTGTAGCTCGTGATAGTCAGACTCGAGAGTTTTAATGGAATGCAGGGTTTACATTTTCTAAACTAAGAATATATATGTCCTTTTTTTTCCATTTAGGAATTTGTATTGTAAATGGACCATCTTATCAAAGAATTTTAATTTTATTTTTATCGGCTCAGATAGTTCTGATATGTTTTCACAACTGTAGAAGGAGCGCACCAAAACCAAACTGGTGGTAAAACCAGAATGAGATTACAAAGACCAAAGCAAAGCCTCAAATGCTTCCATTTTGCCATAGAGCCATTTGAGAAATGCCTCCTGTTGAAGGAAAATACTTGTCTTTTTTGCAACTCCAGCCAAAAGGTTGCTTCGCATGCAGGCCTGAAACATCTCTGTAACCCATATATAAACAAAGATTCTAAATATCATAAAACTAGCCTACCAAAAAAACCCTCCACAAACCCAATGATGAAACATTTTATCCCTTTTTTCCCCGATTCACATTAAAAATTAATAACCACCACAGGTATTATTTTAGGTCTATTTGGAATATGCAGTTGCTTCCATATCTAACTGACTATTTAACAATTTTTTTTTCTGTTTATGCTTCCAATCTGAAAGCTAAGTGATAATTTTCTTAACTTCTGTGCTAAGATCAGAAGTATTTATACACTTAAGGGTTAATGGGACATCTCTCCCAGATGTGCAACAAAAGGCTAGAGAAATGTAAATATTTTCATGAATTATAAATGTGGTTCCCATATTGATTGTCATTAATGGTTTATTTTGATGATCACTGAAAAATCTCTGAGGAATTTCATATTAATTTAAATGTAGATAATAGCATAAATGGCTAAAAAGGCTAAACGCCTTCTTATATAATTTGGTTAAACTTTTTTATTAAAAAATACAGTCATCTCTTCACCATTCATGACAATATGAAGAAAGGAATTTAATCAGAAACCTCCATAAGCAATTCTTATATCTCATGGATTTGAGTATTTTGCATTCTCTTTACACTTCCCAGTAAACTAAATCAAGACATTCTAAATAATTTTTAAAAATCTACAAGTGTTTTTTTCTCAGCAGTGCTAAAAAACAAATAAATTAACTAAATTTTACTTTCACTCTGTCTCCCTTTCTTTGTTGTGGCAGTGATGAGAACACTTAAAAAACAGGTAAAAGAGAATATAAGAGAGGTGCTGATCTATTTCCAATAGCCAGGACATGGAAGCAACCTAAGTGTCCATCATCAGATGAATGGATAAAGAAGATGTGGCACATATATACAATGGAATATTACTCAGCCATAAAAAGAAACGAAATGGAGGTATTTGTAGTGAGGTGGATGGAGTTAGAGTCTGTCATACAGAGTGAAGTAAGTCAGAAAGAGAAAAACAAATACAGTATGCTAACACATATATATGGAATCTAAGGAAAAAAAAAAAAGGTCATGAAGAACCTAGTGGCAAGATGGGAATAAAGACACAGACCTACTAGAGAATGGACTTGAGGATATGGGGAGGGGGAAGGGTGAGATGTGACAGGGTGAGAGAGTGTTACGGACATATATACACTACCAAATGTAAAATAGATAGCTAGTGGGAAGCAGCCGCATAGCACAGGGAGATCAGCTCGGTGCTTTGTGACCACCTAGCGGGGTGGGATAGGGAGGGTGGGAGGGAGGGAGACGCAAGAGGGAAGAGATATGGGAACATATGTGTATGTATAACTGATTCACTTTGTTATAAAGCAGAAACTAACACACCATTGTAAACCAATTATACTCCAATAAAGATGTTAAAAAAAAAAAAAAAGAGAGGTGCTGAAAGAAAGGAACAGGTATAAATTAGCAGTAAGTCTCTGAGTAGTCAAAAGTTAAGTGATTTGTAAGTAAAACTAAGCTAATGTAGCCTATTCATTACATGGGGCTCAGAGGTACAAGGAGCCCAGATCAATGGAAAACTTCAATAGGACTGACTGATGATGGGTAAAGAATAAGCCAAGGCATTTACATGTTATCGGTGTAACTGGAAATGGGCAAGTATTCAACTCCACCCATACTTTGACTTCAGGCTAGCTTGCTAGCAAAAAAAAAAAAAAAAAGTAGAAAAAAAGTAGAGTAGATGAAATATCCTAAGGGTTTAGGCCTATATACCCTATTTTAATGATTCATAAAATAAAAAAAAATCATCATGAATTACACATAGTTTATGTGGACACTATAATAAAAGATTATTTTACTTAATCAAAAATTTCTCATGTAATTCTATCTTCATTTTACTGAAGGTAAATACCCTAAACCAATTTACTCATATCAGGTAATAATTCATTGTAAAGAATGCACAGTAAGTGTAAAGGACATATTCCAGGGCCTTGTCACATAAAAAGAATAATAAACCCATTTGTTGCTCTGCACAAAAAAAGTTAAAAAGTGAAATATTTAAAATTTTAACTTATCCTTAAACTTGCTGAATAGTTATTTTAAAACTACCACCACAGAAAAAGAAATCGTCCTGATGTACGTTCCTTCTTTATTTTTGATAGTCCTTGGCACTGTATCTGTGAAAGAATATGATTTCCCCAAATAGGAACTAATTTAGATCCCGTTAAGAAATACCATAGAACAAACATGTTTAAGAGACACAACTGGCTAAAGAACAGAGTGGAGAGGACCACGTGGCAAGTCTTACTTCTTACCAGCTCCTCTGGTCCTTGGTCACCCACTCCATGCTCCTGTCTATTCTTTCTCCTAATTCCTCCCCGTCCCTACCTCTTCTCTGCATCCCTCTCCCAGCTCTTGATATCCCTCTAGGTGGCCCTCGGAGAGCACAGTGGGTGTGTCCCTCCCCACTCAGTAAAGGAAGAAGGCCAGGCCAGCGAGGGTCAGGACTCTGCCTCTTCGAGTTGGTACATTACTCAGCCGGGTGTTCAATGAGGGACAAAACTTACTGCCAAGTTCCTGATTTCACATCACACTTTAAAAATGTCCCTATGGCAAAAAAAAAAAAAAAAGGTCTCAATGTGATTGTTTCATTAGAACACAGCCTTGGTGCTTTATATTGGTCCGCTTTATTTTAAAATTTAACTTTCTAAATTTGTTTATAGAATAAAATTCTATGCTTTATCAAATGTTTTATGACCAATTTCAAAAAACTTTGATTATGAAGCAGGGAAGATGAGGAGCACATTAGGCCATTCAGCTTTGCACTGGAGCCTATGTTTACCAGTTTGCCACTGTTTGATTGTGTCTGGTCATAACCACAGTCTATGCACATGGGAGAATAAAGCCCTCATTGACTCAGCAAGATGATTCACAACTGAAGTTCTAAAATAACCTGCATTTTTGAAAGGTAAATTTTTGAATATTAATGCATTTTTCCAAAGAAGTTTCACTGTGCAGTGGAAAGCATCTGACATCCTTTAGTTATTCTTTCTTTCCATTCTGAGATTAGAAACATGTAATCAAATATTGTTATTGAAAAACAAACCTGCTCTTGATTTATGTTTTTACATAATGTTTTACACGTGAAACGATGCTTAAAGTCCTAATTCCTGTTACATAAAATGAGGGTTCGGTGAGTGGTGGGACCTTGTATTTCCGATGACGAGTTTACCAAGGCAATAACCATGTCATCAGATGTTCTTTTTATCACTCCAATTGTCACTTTTATGAAACTATTTTGTATACTTGGATGAGCTATTCTTTCACTGTAATCTGATTATATTTATGTTGTTTCCAAACTTAGCTTTGCAGGGTGACAATGTTGTTTCCAGGCCATTTGTATTGCTGGTTTTATTTCTTCAATATAGACTGTTAGTGTATAGGTACCTCATTAGCCATGACCCTGCCACATGCAGGATGAAGCAAGAGTTTCACTATATACTGATAACAAGGAAAATTCAGCTTTTAAGCTTTAAGAAAAAAAAGAAGTGTAAGAGATTACCAATATTAAGAAATAATAAAGAATAAAATATACCAATGATGAAAAAAATGGAACTTGAGCTATATATTTCAGACCAGGAGGAGTAGATACAGGGTCATAAAACATTATGCTCAACATATATCATTCTGCTATCCGAAAATTATTAGACCACCTGCCTTACAATAATCCTTTTGAAAAACTATTGGAAAGATGCATTTACTGAATTTTTTTTCTCACTTAAAAGTCTTTGACCAGTCTTTCTGGTTTTATCATAGATTAAACTAAAAGTAATCAATTTAAAATTTCTGTCTCCACACCAATGAAGAAAAAGAATTGCCTAAAATGATCCCATTAGACCACAGTTCTGCACTGTGTCTTAATAGATGTGAAGTCATTATAATTCTAAGCTAGCCTTGAAAATGGTTTCAGATTTATAAGGGAAGATATGACTTTTCCAGTACCCAGTTTTACTAATACTGTGAAAAGAAAATTGGAATTGTAGGCTCCTGTGGTGTTTGTGAATTGAGATTAGCACAATTGTTTTCCCCATCACCAAAAAAGAAAATTATTTTTTTCATTTTTGTGTTTCAATACAACATAGGCCAAAAGAAACAATTATGATGTAATCACTCATAAGAATGCACGTTTAAGTACCACAGTTTCAGGAAAGCAGGTAGGCAGTGATTTATATGATATGCATTCATCTCAACTCACACTGTGGTTTATTGAGAGGTGATGAATGCCTGAATGCCGGATGTTTCAAATCCTTCCCTGCTCACCAGATCCACCCATGCCCTGCACATTTTGCTGTTTGCTACTGCAGGTCAAACAAATGGCTTGAAGGAGGTCATGCCTGATACATCTCAACCCCTACCCAATCAATTGGAGATTCAGATAGAACTTGGAAATCAATAAGCCTTTACTACCTGCCTGGCTGCTGGGACTAACATTTTCCTCTGCTACTTTCAAAGCCACCAAGTCACGTGTATGAAGGGAAATGCAGGGGCCACCACTGTGGGATTGAGAGGATCATTTTCTTCACCAGATATCTAGGCGTTGCATGAGAAGGGGTGCAAAACACAGAAAAATTCATAGTGTGCCTGGAGGACAGGGAGTACCAACTAGGACAGCTGCTACCTCAGATGGCACCACATGGAACAGAAAAGGCAATGGACAATCACATCATGTGTGACATTGGTGACACTGAAAATAAATAGACAGAGGAATACACATTCTCCCTCATCTCTGAGGGAAGCCATAAGATCATGGCTATGTGTCCACAGCTTAGTCGTCTACAAGCTTCATAGACTTTTTACATGGTCATTGTGCCCATAAGGTCTTATTAGAATCCTTGAAATTGTCATGGTGTTTACTGAAGTACCAATGTGACTACTGTTCCCACAGCTCTTCATGGTCTGGCCGCAGCTACCTACTCAAGTTTGTCTTCCGTTTCTCTCAAAGAAAGTGACAGTCATAATTTTATTGCCATCTCCCAGTTCCCATACACCAATAAAAGTTCTACCTTCATGCCTGACTCATATGCCCTTTTTTTTCTAGCCTGGCTGAATATTACTTATTTCTCAAGACTTAGCTTAAATGCTCCATCTTTTGTGATGTTCTCTCTAAGAATATTCCCTCCTGCTGTCCATCAATTATATGGTGAGCTACAGTTATGTTCCAGGGACTATACTAGGTCCTGGGGGTAGAGGAGTTAACCAAACACACTTGACGTCTGCCCTCATGGACGCTGAAATATAATGAGGGAAAGAGACATACAACAAAAATCACACAGTTAGGCTTAAAGCAATAACCGGAACATGTGTAATGAAGGAAAATGGTAGGTACCACGCAGGAGTAGAACAGAGGTTTCTGATTTAGACTGGGGAGTCAGATAGACCTTTCTGAGGTTGTAACATTTATGCTGAGACGTGGAAAATCAGTGGAGAGTAGGCCAGTGAAAAGTGGGCAGAAGAATCTTCTAATCAGAAGGAACCACATGTGGAATGACCTTGAGAAAGAAAGGAGTTTGCTTTTCAGGAACTAAACGAACGCCAGAGTGGTGGCAGCATATTGAGTTTTGGGGGAAAGTGAGAAGAAAGTTGAAGGTGGACCTGAAACTTACATAGATTACAGTCCATGGAATGAAGCCATATATCAAAAGATCATCACATTTGACTCCATAAATAATAACAGTTTTACGTGGAAAAAGGTGTCACTAACAGAGTGAAAATGCAGAAGAGAAAGGAGAGGAGAAATATCTGTAGTACATATGACAAACCAAGAGTTAACACCTATCAATATATCAATGTATCAATTGCTATAGAAAAAGGCAAAAACCCACTAGAAAAATGGACAAAAATACAGACAAGCAAGTGGAGAATAGAAGATCTACACGGGTGATAAATGTAGGACAAGATGCTCAATTTCACTAGAATGGAAGTCAAAATAAAATAAGGAGGGTTTTTTTTTTTTTGCCAACAATGTGGGAGGAATAAAGTAGAATTAAAGAAATAGTGACAATTTGGTTAGAACATTTGCTTGGGAAACAGACAGTTGTGCTGGTGAGAACATGAATTCCTCGATAATTTTTAGAAAGTAATCTAGTAACATCTATCAAAATTTAAAAGGATTAAATTGCAGCTGGCTGATGGGTGGATGTGGGTTCATTATACAATGCCTTCTAATTTATTATATGTTTGAAATTTACAATAGTAAAGTTAAAAAATACACAAATATTTTAATCAAGCAATCTCAGTTTGAGAATATAGTCTAAAGAATTAAATACACCAGCATGCAGATGTATAAATACAGGATGCTTGTTATCACATTTTGAGGAGAAAAGAAAAAAGGACAACTTAAATGCTCGTTAACAGGGTTATGGTTGAATAAATTATTCAGCCATAATTGCACAATTTATTGGCCACCCTTAATTATGGCACACTTATAGCCTAGAATTTTAACAGAGTTAAAAATAGGAATTACAGAAAATTCTGTTGACCTAAAAGATGTCCATAATACATTAGGAAGTAGAAAACCAAATTTAATTCATAGAGTGTGCTTCTATTTTTCTATGGCAAGAGAGAAAAACAACCCTATATTTATATATGTTCATAGGAACATGGTGAAAGATGTATGAAAGATTCATGCCAAGCTGTTATCATTGGTTAATGAATGGAGATGGGAAAAAAGGAAAAAATAAAATCAAGTAGAAAAAATTAATTAAAAAATTTCAACAAACATGTATTGAGTAACAACAATTTACCAGGTACCGCATAAGGTGTTCATAACAACATACATAAGACAGCCGTGGGTTCCACCTTCTTAGAACTTTCAGTATATTTGAAATAAAACAGAAGATATAAGAAAACAAACAGGACAATTTTAAATTTAAAAAATTCAATGACACAAGAAGGCACAAAAATTGGGTGCTAAGAAAATAACGAGGGAGAGGCTTTACACAGGTCATCAGCAAAGGGCAGTCTCAGTAGAAGTTATTTGGAATGAGCCTTAAAGCAGAAGGATCCACGCCTTCCAGTGTGAACCCTGGAAAGCCAGCAAGGATTTCTCAAGAAATAAGATATGAGATAGGATGGCCTGAAGCTGGCAAGAACAGAATCAAGAAGACATATGGGAGAATCTGGAGAAAATCCATCTTTATCCCAGTCTTCTCTCAACCACATATTACATCAACTATTTTAGTATGGATACTATACTATTGTGAAATCTTACTTACGTGTTTCGTTTCTGTTGGGTTGTTTCTTCTCTTTCAGACTTCACTGCTAGTCCTTTGATAGCAGTCACAGGGTCCTGTGATTCTATTTCTCTTTTCCACCAATTCCCTCACCTACAAACATCTAATGAAAGCTGAACACATGAGCTGCACAATGTATGTTTTCTGACTGATTAGAGGAAGAGATTTTTGTAAGTTCATAAATTTTCAGGAGTGGACTGGGGTGGATATAACCATGAAGAAAATGTGAGAGATCTTTGATTTCAACGTTTTGAGTAAAGGTAATAAACAAGTGGGTAAAACATTGATGGTAATTACATACCTCTTTATAAAATACTTTTACCTCAATACTTTCCTAACTCCCACCTCCTATAACATCTTCAATAAAAGAAGTAAAGATGGTATTTATTTAATTAAGCCAGAAAGCACTTCTCTGCTTAAGTGAATTGGGATCAATGTGCACCAACGCAAGTATTGTATCTGCATTTACTTTCCCTATGCCTCCAAGTACAGGCTGCTTAATTCCAGTGACTAAGCACTAAGTTATTTAAAGTCCACCAAGTTAGCAGTCTTCAGTTTGATTTGTTTGGATGCCTTACTTATATTGACCTTATCTGATACCCACAGCACTACAAATAGTTGAGAGCTAATTTGGAGCTCTTTTCTCAAATTCAGCAGAGCAGTTGCAGAAGTTTCTAGGGTATTTTTTATTCCTGTTGCTATTTGAGTGAGAAAGTTGAAAAGGGCCTCATCAGTCAGGTCAAACTTTCCATAACTGTCAAGTAGAAGAAAGGCCATATAGGCAGTAATTGAGAAAGTCAGTTTCAAAGCTGGGGAGTGTGGAGATTCTACATGTGTTTTTCATAAAAATGTACCACATTTCAGAAAACGCAAGAGGAGCTATATTTTGAAATGGAGATGATACTATCCGTTATTGATCTCTACTCAACTAAACTCTTTGATAGCAAAACAGCTTCTTTTTCTGGGAGGTCATTGACTAAAACACCCGGAAATACATACACCCAGAAGTCACTTTTCTTAAGATGTATTTTACTTTTTTACATGTAGAAAGTTGAACAGTCGCTCTTTACACAAACCACGGGATTCATTCCAAGGAATCCTCAAGACTGGAACCTGGAATTTGAGGGAAACCTGGTTTATAGGAGGACAAAGGTGCCACTACGATTATAGCTGGAGTAATGTGGGGTGTGTATGTGAGTGTGTGTACACGCACGTGTGCATGTGAATATTGCTGCGTTCCTTCCAACTCTCTGACAGAAGTTGCTCCAGTCACCTTTATTTTCTCATAATTTATAGGTAAAATCAGGCTTCTGCAGAGCTCCAGGGAAGATTTCATAATACCTTGGGATTAACTTACTTAAATGTATTGCATTATTAAAACCCCCTTTGTTAACTTCCTCCCAAATGGTACACGGATTTACCCTTAGTAGATATAATAATTTCATGTGACTTAACTGTCAACTGATGCTCAACACGGCTACTATGCCTTCTGACTCACTGCAAGGCTGAAAATTTTTTCTTATTTTATTTATTTAGTTAGCAACTGTTACCTTTATTGAATTATTATTATACGGTAGGCTCTGGGCTGTGTACTTTACACACATTATTTAATTTTTTCCTCATAACAACTCGGTAGTTGTTATCATGACTTTACAGGAAAGGAAACTGAGTCTCAAAGAGGTTATGCTATGTATGCTTCCCAAGTGGCATAGCCAGGATTCAAACTCAGGTGTGTCTGTGGCTATTACAGTTTCATACATTCAACGTGTTGGCACTTATGACTGTAAAACCATTTGTTAGTATTCCCAAGTTTTCCCTTCCCTGTAGAACTGAACCCTTTAGGCCTCTCTTCTAAGCAGACGTCCATTTCCACCTCTTCCAGCCACATTCCACCACACCTCCTGCCATCTATCTGTCCTTTCCAGTAAAAGGAGTTTGCATTCCCACAGAGTCTTAGGAAAGCATAGCAAAAAAGTGGTAAAAAAGAATTTTTTTAGATTCTAGTCCAAGCACTGCCCCTAACTTACTGAGTGACCCTTAGCAATTCATTACCCTCTGCTTACATTCTTTCATCAGAGACATAATGGTGATACATTATTTATCTCCCAGGGTCCCTGTGAGGATCCCACCAGGTGGATAAATGTGCCAGTGCTCTGAGAAGGATAAAGTGCTGTGTAAAAAACAACGAGGGGGGCTTCCCTGGTGGCGCAGTGGTTGAGAGTCCGCCTGCCAATGCAGGGACACGGGTTCGAGCCCTGGTCCTGGAAGATCCCACATGCCGCGGAGCAACTGGGCCCGTGAGCCACAACTCCTGAGCCTGCGCGTCTGGAGCCTGTGCTCCGCAACAACAGAGGCCGCGATAGTGAGAGGCCCGCGCACCGCGATGAAGAGTGGCCCCCGCTCGCCGCAACTAGAGAAAGCCTTTGCACAGAAACGAAGACCCAACACAGCCAAAAATAAATAAATAAATAAGTAAATTTAAAGAAAAAAAAAAACAACGAGGGTCCGATTATATTTCCTGTGTCTTCCACACAAAAGGTATTGAATCGGCAGCCTTCCCAACAATGAGACAACTCTGTGATACGGACAGCACACACCATGGCTCAATCAGTTGTGGCAGTGACCACCACAGACACTATCTCCAAGAGGATCTCTGTATTCAGGGACTCCCCTTTCATGAATGGAGGCCCTGTCAATTCAGGCGGCAAAACAACCATTTATACCATGAGGCCTGTGGTTTCAGGCCATTAATTGTTAAGCTGCATGTGGAGCTTGTTTCTGTTTATCTGTGAAACATTCTGTCTTTACGGATCAGTGCTCTCTGGCTCCCGTGGTTGGAGGGAATTAAATTTCTCCTTCTTTCAGAATTTTATTATGAGATTTTATGTTTTTAGGCATTAAGAAATCAATCATCTAAGACCACTCTTTGGTAATACCTGACAGAAGGGCTTATTATCATGGAAATAACAACTCTTTTGATTAGGTTTTAGGGTTTCTTTCTAAAATTGTTAGGTCATTTCTTCTTGACCTCCTTCCTTCCCTGATCTGGAATTCCATGTTCTACTCTGGATGCAATCCACGGTAGAGTCTCTGTAGCAGAGTTGTATGCTGGGTCCTAGGGGCACTGCCTCTCACCCAGAGTTTCTGTATAGTGTTTATGTAAGTGCAGGTCATTCTGGGTAACAGGGCAGCATGCGGTTTTCCTGATTTGAAACTGGGTCTCCTCACTTTGGGTGATCATCTTTATATTCCTGTCGTGAAGCTATTGCTATCTCAATTTTCTTTTGTTGGGGAAAGTCACACTCTTTTTGGTGAAAGTGCAATAGCTAAGGTGAAAGATTAGACAGTTTCCCCACTGAGCCCATTAGAAGGAGGCATGTCAAGCCTAGAATTGGGAAATACGGAAGAAAAGCCATCCATCTTTGGGGGAGGGGGTGTGGCGGCTCTGCCTGGTTAAGTCATGCAGCCCAGAACGTTCCGAATATTTTAGGAGGCAGAGCAAGCAGATTACAATAGCACGCAGGAAAGCGAATCATTCCTTCTCTCAAAAGCTCTGTGGGGCAGCGACCTGCATTGTTTTCCTCCAAAACTAAGAATAGCAGATGACATGTGCCCTCTTCCCATCCTAGCAACCTACATCCATCCAAATGAAGCACTGCTCTTGTCTTACTAGCTTCATAGTGGCTACTGAGAAAAGTTTGATGCTGCTAGAATTCAGAAAAGAGTTCAAAAAGCTTTTTATTGTAGATGCTAAAGTGCCAATTACTAACATTTCCCCTTCTTGCCTGTGGCTATAGGTTTATTTCCATTTATAATATGGTTGACTCCTCAGTTAATTTGCTGGTACTACTAATAAAAGCTAAGTCATACTATCAAAGTTTCTAGGTGGCAGACTCAACACTACGGGCTTTACATGGATTGTCTCTTTCAGCATAACAACATCATGAGTATTTAACATCATTCATGTCATTTTGCAGATGTAAAAAGTCAAGTACACAGAGGTTCAGTGTTTTGCTTCTGATGACACAGCAAGTGGCTGAACTGGGACGTGAACTCAGTCTGCTTTCCAAAGTCTGGTCGATGAAATGTAAGATTTTAGTATGCTCAGAGAGGTGGTGACATTGCTCCTTCTCTTTCTATTAATTTTTTAAATTTAACTGATGGCTTCTGGCTGTATTGGCATCTTTAATACATCCTTTTCTTAACCTGGCAATTTCATAAAGTACTCTTGTCTTTCTTATTACCAATGCCAGGCTTCTTATAATACTGAGGGTGGGTAAGGAGCTACTAATGATGAAAGTGATCTGACCAACAAGTCAGATGACATGAGATGAGACCTGCAGACTAAAGCCTATTGTAGCATTTGCTGGTCTTTGAAGCACGTGAACCAACAAAGAAAGCGTATTGGCTCTTCACGGGGGCAGCATGTCCTGTAGTGCAGTATTCAGAATATGCCGCTTTACCTCTGATACCATCTGAGGAAATGTAATTAATAAATACCAAGAAAACTCCACAGGAAACCAATTTCATTATCAACGCAGATATTGGACACAAATTACAAGAGAACATGGTTTCACTCTTCCTGCATTTCATGTTTCCATAAGAGGTAGACTTACCCTTTATTTTTCTAAAGCTCTGCCGCATTTCTTCCTTCAAGGTTGGTGAATATTTCAAAGCACGGCAGTGTATCTCATTTTCTCCTTCCAAAGCTCAACAGGACACGTCACGCTTTAGAAAGGCTCTTATGGCATTTTAGCATTTTCTAATAAGGACTTGTGAAAGGTTATTAATGTTTTAAGGCTGGATACATGTAGGCTGCCTAGAAATTTATGGTATACACATGACTGAGTAGATTTTTTCTGTTAATTACTGTAGGACAGTTCTGTATTAGCAGTCATGCACTTTTTGCAAACTTTCTTTTCTTTTTTAATTTTTTTTGGCCACACCGTGTGGCATGTGGGATCTTAGTTCCCCGACCAGGGATCTAAACCCATGCCCCCTGAAGTGGAAGAGTGGAGTCTTAACCACTGGACTGCCAAGGAAGCCCCTGCGGACTTTCAGGTAAATGTCTAATCTAACTCAGCAAACTCACTTACTTGCTAAGTAATTACTGTAAGTGGCCAAGCACAGTTAGTTTACATGTGTGAATAGAGCCCGCTCTCTCTAACAGCAAAAGGGACTGTACCCATTTTCCACCCAGATCTGGAAATCTGTCTGCCTTGTGAGGGGCCTCACTACAAGTCAGGATAATGGGTTCACTGGCACAGGCTACTGAGCCTCAAAGACGCTAAGTAACTTCCCCAAGACCAGGAAGAGCTGCAACTCGAGCTAGTTCTATCTGACTCCAAAGTTACAATCACAACTCACTCCCTGTTGCATATCACAATTCTCACAAAATGCTCTTCAAGTTTTTCCAGTGTGGGGCAATGATCCACTCCATTATACTGTTAAACAAAAATGATCAAATCATAGGAAGGTGAAAATCGTTCACGTTAAGTAAAAATGGCTGTGCTCTGAAAACAAACAGAAACCATATTTCGTTTGTTATTTTGTTTTCTACTGATCTCCTGGTAGGAACAAATTTTGGTAAAGGAAATCAGTTGCCTGAAAAGGTGGAATTGCCTTCACTGACCAAGACCTTAGGCTTGGGCAAACTTGAGACAGGCTTCTTCCTGCCTCTAGGGCCCTGGCCTCTCTTTCCTTAGAGCATTTACTTTAGAAAACTGGTAAATCCAAATTCCTTCTCTACCTTTGATGTGTAAATATTTTTAAAGCTTCGTTTCAGTGTTATAACCCAGGACTATTTTTCTCAAGGACCTAGGAGCCCTCACTTTGAAATATAACCTTCAAGGAAGATAGCTCCCCATCTTCCAATTTCTGTGGGGAAAATAGGAGCCTACCTTGAGGGGGTACATGTTACTCCAACTCATAAAGCTACCTTCAGTCTTGAAGATATTTGAAGGAAAGGGTTTATTCTTCCTTTGGGTGAAGCCAATCAGCCGACACAGAAGGTCTATGGTCTATGATCCCTCCACCCCAGCTCTTAAAAACCTTCCAGTTTTGGTTTGTTTTGTTTTTCACAGTGAATTGAGCTCAGATTGAATTTTGGGCTCCTTCTACCGCAATCTTCTTGAATAGATCTCCCTTGTCTGTTTAATTTTGTCCAATGTAATTTTTGTTTTGACATTACTGTTCTCAGAAAAACAGGGGAAGAAGTGCAAATGATGTCTAATGTCTTTCTTCCATTTTAACCATACAGCATTTCATTTTTATTCCAGTTGTCTGGAGAATTAATATGGAAAAAAGCAGTTCTTCCACCAGCATGTCACACACTGAAAGCCACCTAGCTCATCAGAGCCCAAACTCCAGATGCCCTGTCCTGCACCTACATGATTAGCTAGGCCCTCGCCACTGACTCTGGTCTGACTCTGCTCAGGAGATGCTCTAGGTGTTTCCAAAAATGGAGCACTCATTACTGCTGTTTTTCTGGCTGCACCTCAAAACTCCCCATGTTAACAGCGATGTGTTGGCTATTACAGGCTAATTAAACTCGCTTTTGAATAATTACATAATAAATGCCCCAAATTTAAATGTAGCACAAAATTATCTTCTAATCAGGCTCTAAAAAATATGATCTAATAAGTAATATATTCCTTTAAATGACTGTGATTACTTATTTAATAAAAAGATGCACCTGGTTCAATATACATATCTTTATTCCTAATGTGGTTAATGGGATCAGTTCAACAGAAATCCTTTGATCTTTTCTCAAAATAGCACACTGGAAAACCACATGAAATTGCACAGTAATTGCAGCAAATTTAGCCTAATGAATAGTAACACATGTAAAGGACCTTTTGCCATCAAATTTAAATTTATGCCAGCCATGGAAATTATTTAAATGAACATTTAAAAAATTAATCTTATATTTGTGAGGTGCCTGAATTCTAAAAGAACAACCTTCTGCATTCCAAGAAATTAAAACCCCACTTCTCCTAAACTAGAGAGCGTATTCTCTCTCTCATATTACAAAAAGTAACTTAATCTCTCTGAATCTCCCTAGCTATGAAAATATTTCAGTTTGGCCAAATAATGAAATAGAATAATGTTTACAAAGTACTAAGAACAATGATGAACACAGAATAGATCTTCACTAAATATTAGTTGTTATTGTGATCTATCATTACTCATGTAACCTGAACCCTGATCAACTGACAGGCAACCAACAGTATTTTCTGAGGGGCTGTACTGATGACCTCATCCCCATTGGTTCAACTAATGTTTAAGAGCTTGCCCCCCAAATGACATTCCTTTTCTTCTCCTATAACTACACCAGTTTTTTAAATTATTTAATAGAACTTTTCTTTTTCTCCTTTGACAAAGGTTTAACTGATTTGAGAGTGGCCCAATATTCTATTAGCTACCACCTGCCCACACACATACACAAAGAGAACAGACATGTTATTCCAAGCATTATACATCTAAGAGGAAATTGTCCTTCCTAAATAGGGCTCCCAGGAAACAAGAAGCTGATACTGTTCTCTTTGTGACAAATGACAAACTAGTTTTTCATCAGAAGTTCCCACACCAAAGAGGGTCATTATCTCCATTTAGGTCTCAGATATCAACATACAAATCACCTTTTCAAATTTCTTCAGGAGTTTTGAGAAAAGGATGTATTTAGAAGAAGTCCTCAAAATCAAGATGTACTGACATGATTAAGGGTCACTGTGGAACTTCAGTGGTTTGTAGTGTTGCCATTTTGTCAATTTATTAATAAATCAAAGCAGTCTATCTTACAAAAACGTATGTTCCTGTGAAAAAAGAAGTCTTGGAAAATATTTATATTTATATAATACACATAGTAATAACAGCAAACACTCATGTAGCACTTACTATGAGCAAGGCCTTGTTCTATAACATGCTTTCCATACATTAATTCATTTAATCTAACAACCATGTCTCTAGGCTGAGGGAAAAGCACAGAAGGAGCAAGTGTTTCTGAGAAAAAGCGTGAAGGAAAAGTCATCCACTTTGTCACACGTGCAGGCAGCTGAAACCTGGCGTTTTAGGGCGAGGTTGGCCTGTGACCTAGTTACCAATGGCTGCTTCTGATTTCCACCTGTCGACTAAGAGTTGGGGTTCAATGAGACCCCCTGGATTGAACAGCCACCCTCTCATATTCTAAAACACTGTTTATACCAATGTGAAATTGTCATCTGATGCGAACCACACAGGACAGTGTGGCTGGAATCAAGTATAACTGAGTTCCACGTGTTCCCACCCGGGGGGTTGTTCCTGATCTAGTTTCAACATGTACAGTTCCCATCAGGAGGCCTGAGTGGTTTCATCAGTTGCCCACCCATGTTCAGCCAGGAAAAGTAACAGCATTATGTAAAAGGGAAAAATAGCTTGAATATTCTTTTTCATATAACTGAATTAGGAAGCAGAAAAGCCACCATTTATGCTCTACTTTATGCCAGGCATTGCAGTAGATGCCTTACATATATTAGTTTTAATTCTTGTAACAACCTGAAAAACAGGTGATATTTTAATGTCAAAGATAAAGAACCTGTTCATCATAAAGAATAGCTGAAAAAGCATCTGGGGTAGAATGAAAGATGTCCTTTTGTAAAATGGAACCGAAGGTGCAGTTTCTATTTTTTTCTCCCAGAGTTTAACAGAGCAGTGGGTGTGCAATAGTTCTCAACATGATTCAGTCAATGGTGAAACTGACAATCCACCAAATATATAATGTCCCTCTTCGTTAAGAGATCTGGGTGGAATTACATGGCAATTCAAATTTATCAAGCACTTCATAAAAGGTATTAAGTTACTTGTGTTCAAGAAGAGGCCAGATTTTTCCTGTTTGATTCATTAATAGCCTTAGGAAAGCACCTAAGTGATAAGCATAGCACATTTTCAGAGAAGAAGAAATTATTTTTGGAAGAGTTTTGGGTCACGGTGATTAGAGAAACTTCATATGTAAATATTCAGGGAGACTGAGAGACATTAGTGTGAAATACACAGAAGATTTGGGCAGTCTACCTGTAAAAGTAATTATGCATCTCCTTACAAAAATATCTGCTTTCACTTGCTTAAGGAGTAGCAAAAGTGTATAGTAGGCATATCCAGTTCTAAATATTTAACCCAATATATTACTTTCCTAAAAAGTCAGTTTCCCAAAATACAACCTGCTGATCTCTATCATGATTTTTATCGAGATATATCTAACAGTATCCAAAGTCTAATAACATCAGCGACTGCAATTTTTGATCATGTTATTTTACATTTGTGTTCAAGACACAAAGCAAGTATGAAAAAAGCTATTTAAGAGAACAAGTACGTAGTACATTAAGAAACAAAGACCTGGAGGAGGGCTATCCTAGCAGAAAACAATATTCAGATTATAAGAGGATAACAAAAACGACTCTTCAACTGCAAAAAAACAGTTGGAAAATAGGAAAAAAAAATCATATGAACTAAGAATTTCACAGGAAGTTGTCACACAAACAGAGCCAATTATGCCAAAAGAGCAACACTGCATGAATTATTAAAGATGGGCATGAAAAAAAATTATAGGGAATTGGATAGAAAAATCCAATGTAGAAAAGAGATCACGCTTACAGAATGTAATACAGAAAGGGAAACCATTCATGGACTACACTATCAAGATACCATCTAGGGGAGGTAAGATCACAAGAAAAGCCTACAGTGGAAGATGCCATTAAAGCAACAGAATCTGAAGTTTAAGCCTTAAGAGGAATTGATGAATTGGAAACTAGAGAGTAAGGAAAGAAACACTGAGGATGAGAAGTTAAACTAGCCTTGGTACAAGAGTGTTGTAGCTGTCATCAGATGGGGTCAGTAGCTGCTGTGTCTTGTATATCAGACAGCAGACTTTGGGGCTGTGGAACAAAATTAAAATTCATGCAACAAATCTCGTGTGGAACAACACAAACAGAGTTCCTGCTTCACGGAGCTTTTCTTCTTGCGTGGCGGGGATGCAAGCTATATGTTAATACACAAGTAACAAATAGAAAAGTAAACACGATTCTTTCAGATAAGTGATAAATTAGTAAAGAAAAGAGGCAGAAAGGATATCTGGAGTGTGGTTATTAACAAGCTGCTCCTCACTTTCCATGGTGTTATAATATTTAACAAAGCCAGGTGAATAAAAAGGAGAGGAGGATGTCAAAATGGTTAAAAAAAAAAAAAAAAAAAGTAATCTTTCTCTTTCTTTCTCTCCTCTTTACCCACCCACACCATCCTGTACTTAGGGCCGGCGTCCCCAGAGAAAGGGAGAGACAGTAAACTAGTCTATAAGGAATGGTTAGTAAGACCTAGAAGCAATGGCTAGAAGAACTGGATCATTTAACTGTGCTCAAGAAGGAAAAAAAAGTGACAATTTTAAGTGCAATTAGACTTCTTACACTGGAGTTACTAGGTGCTCAAAGTGAGGACTGTATATAAAGAGGATGATAGCCTCCACTCAGACAGCAGAAGAAGGATTCAGCCCAGAGGAAAACCAGCCAGTACTATAGTTAGTAAGAACCTATATTGTTTTCAGCACTGTGTTAATGGAGTGGAAAAAACTGAAAAAGTATCAACTGCTCTCACGCTAACTGGGAAAACAAAAGCGAATATAAATACAAATATAGACACACACACATATCAATGTGTAACAAACACCAGACCCCAGTTATGAATGATCCATGCTGGAAGATCTTAGAGAAGCTACGAAAAAGACAGTCATGGTTGGGCACGTGAGAATAGGAGAAATGGGGAAAGCAGAAATTTGAGGGAGGGAGAAGGCAAATAGATGGACTGATGTCATGGACAAAAAGGCAGTAACTTTTTTTTTTTTTTTTTCCTTTTTGACTAACACAGAGAGAATGAGAATACCAATGAAAACAAAAGCAGGACTTTGACAAAGTGGTCCAGGATGGTATCATGAAGGGACCACATCTGTCTAGACAACCAAAAGGGAATGGTGTAGAGATCAAGAAACTGGAGGAATCGAATGGATGATATCAGATTATATCAGATCACCTTCTAATAACTGTGTATGAAAGATGGTTCTGGAGGCTGAGAATTTTGATATGTGAGGTGGAGGTGAGAGAAAGAAACACGAGAAGACAACCAGGATGGACCTCCCAAACCTTCTCCTGCTGAGAGATGACAGCTGAGCTTCTGCTCCTCACTGGCACTCAGTAGCTGCTCTAAGTGCTGAGAGTAAGTAGCTATAATCAGTGGGGGGACGGGGGTGGAAGTGATATTCAAAAGGAGATATAAGATATGCATCCTGAACCATTTTTAATCCAAATATCAGAACGAGTAGATTAAAATGATATTCTTCACAAGAATCCCAGATTAGTTATTTTACTGTGACATGAAGTTCTCCTGTGGTTATAGGTGACATCTACAGAGGTCATGAGTTATCCAACAGTGGTTAGTCCATATCTACCTCAATGGTTTTGTTAACCTACGCTACACAAGACAATTACTGAATTTTAAGAAACACTGCTTACAAAGGAAACTAATGGAAATGACCCTAATCCTTGGTATCACGAATATTTGGAATCAAACCCAGGCTCTGATCCATTCATTTTCAGGGTCCACAGCCACTGCTTGATGGTACAGGGCTGCAGGAAAGCAGTACTGATGTGTTAGTCACACCATATCACAAAGAAGGAGAAGAAACTATGCATCACCTAGAGTGAAAACACATCAACTTGAATTTTAGGGAGACATTGGAAGACTCAAACATTTCTCTATTAAATGAATCAAGGACTGACTGTACCTGCTGTTTGTTTTACTATTGCCATAATACTGTCACTTCTGAAATTCAGAAATTTATCACTTAAGATAATTTGCTGGCAGAGTGAGGGGTGGGGACTTTTTGTCAGTAGAAAGGTCAAATAATTTTCCAAAATGCAATGCAATTTTTAAACTTCTTACTTTTATTATGGGTGACCCAAGAAAGATCCCCGTATATGGTTATACTGAAAATTATATCATGAGCTAATGGAATGTGAACAGTAAGGTACCAGCCTTGTGTGCTGTCCCCCACTGCTTTTTCTGGAATACATAATCTTGGTGGGTTTTGTTTTAAAAATTATTGTTTTCAATAAATGTGGGGAAATGTACCCACGTAAAAAGTAAGAGCTCTTATCTCACAATGAGGCATTTTTTCATAGGGTGGACTTCTAGACATAAATGCAAAGATCTTCTAGGGACTATAGCATGCAACAAAGATTTACAGTAAAGCAAAGAAAGTAAGAAAAAAAGTCGACTAACCTAACCCACCTGAGCTCGGCTCACAGGGGTCAATGTCCTCGTCATCGCTGGGACACTCTGCTGAGGCCACAAGGATGTCATCTGTGGTCTGTAAAAGAATCACAGTCAGTAGATTAATTTAAAGGGACCTAACAGATCTTTTCATCTTTGTCTCATGGACTAGTAAAACACCACTTGTGTTTACCTGACAGATCGAGAAACCAAATTCAATTATTTCCCTTCCTGAGGACACAGAGCTTACATTCTTCAACTTATTTTGGATCCCTCATAGAAGAATTGGCATATGTGTGAAAACTTGATTCTAGCTTATTTTACATGAGGATATGGAAACGGTGGTAGCCAACTTGTAGATACCCATCCTTTTAACTACACAGGGAAGCTGCACACAGGAGCAGACAGAGGTTTAAAACAGCCTGGCAGAAACAGATGATTTGAAATTTATTACAGCCCTGGAGTGCTACAAGGTTTGCATCAGTAGGCTTTATGCAGTACTTGTGCTTGGCTTCCTAAAAGCAGAACAACTATACAACCTTTTATATTCATGACCAGGTAGAATTTGATGTATCTTTGAGATATAGCTTGTCTTTATTAGGAAACACAGATTAAACAGAGAATATCTTTCACTGATGCAAAAAGGGAAGCAAATATAGTCCATTGAAGGTATTTTTTAAAATTTGTGTTGAGCTTTCACGCTTATTACAAAGTTCTCATCTTTGTAATATTCAGATAGCAGGTATTGTTTCCCCATTGTCCTTTCCATCATTAAGGTTTTAGAATAAATGAAGAGTGTATTGGGGGGATGATATTTTACAGCAAATAGGATAGAGGTGACAGTTTTCTTTTTGACATTCTAGTTGCTTCATTGCACTTACAGCAAAGAAGATAACCGTCACTGTAATAAAAAGCAGAGTGTGTAAAACCTAGCAGTTAGTCACATAATCAACACATTTACAAGCATCAAAGGTTGTTCTTTACTACCGCTTATAAGCAGCAATAAACTCAGCACAGATATTGCATGGAAACTGTGAAGGTTTGCATCAGATTTGGCTAATGCTAAGGTAATACAGAGAGAATTCAAGGTACAAGAAGGAAAATATCTCATTACATCGGCTAAGGATTAAGGAGATTATAATTGTTTAGATGATACTCAGAACTGCCACACTGATGAAGTCCTTATTGAAAAGTAGAATTACAATAATAAAGGTCTTAAATTAAAGAAAACTCAGATATATGATATGATATACTTTTATTAAGGGAGTGTCTAATAGTCAGAGGGTAAAGTATAAATATATAAAATGTTAAGAGAATTGCATTATTTTGAAAAGTGGAGACAAGGGATGATGCACGTTTGTGGCAAAATTAGGCTCACAAGTGTTTCAAGTACAAGGTCTTTAATTAATCAAGAATAAAGAATTTGTCCAGATGCTAGTGCTTCACAATATAACTTTAAATAAATGCAAGCATTTAATAGTATTTTGAGATGGTTTCATGTTATTCTGCTCTTAATTCCTCTAACACAGTTGGGAGACTGAATTCATTTATTTTGCTGCTGCCATTTTAAAAGAAGTTCAAATACCAGTTTTCCTGGAATTGTAACTGTTAACGCCAGTGATAGCCACTAGCAATTGGTGTGATGGTCACGTAGGTATCGTTCATTACAGTGAGCTTTAAAAGGCAAGAATACATGCTCCTTCTGGCACGAGCACATCTTGCAGGATAACATCCAAACTGACTTGATAATAACAAGTTATTGGATTATGAGGTCTGGCAGGTCAATTGTTCCAACTCGCCCCAGAGCTGATAATCTGTTTTTTAAAAGCCAACTTCAAGTGGAAAGCTACCTTTGTTTGAAAACCACAGGGGATATTTTTTAAAGTTAATTTCATGGTTACAAGAGAATTTCTCATTTTCCTTGAGGAATTTTTGTTCTTGGTGGAGGTGGGGAGGAGGATGTGGATAAATTCTTTAATCTAGTTCTTCTCACCCTGGCAGTGATGTTGTCCCCTCTCCCCTCCTCCACCTGGGAAGACATCTGGCAATGTCTGGAGACATTTTACTTGTCTCAGCTGGGTTGAGGTGGGAGTGGGTGAGCTACTATTGGCGTCTAAAGAGTGGACACCACGGATACTGCTAAAAAATCCTAAAACGTCCGTGACAGCCTTCCCACAGCAAAGAGTGATCTGACCCAAATGACAATAGCGCAGAAGTTGAGAAACTCTGCTCTAAAAGCTTCAAAACTGTTCTGTACCTTGTTTTTCTCATCTGAAAAAAATGGAGAGCATAGTCACTGTTGTGGTAAAGATTAACTTAGAACATGAAAAGTACCTAGTATAGGACCACCTTTTAAATATTTATAAAAGTTGTGATACTACCAACATTACTGTTGTTTCACGAATGGAACACCAATTTAATATTTTTGCACTATATTTATAAATAATATAATTTTAGACATGAAACTGGAAGTTGTACATGTGAATTATTCTCAACTTTAGATCTCATGTTAGCTTTTATATCAAAATACAGTAGCTCTATGGGTACTTTGTTGAACTAAGTTTCCATCTTTTGCTGCCTAGGTTCAAATTCTGAATTAGAAGTCAAACATCGAATATAAATAATAAAGGTTGCTTCCTAAAAGAAATTCATGGACTAGAAATGTGTAACTCAGTGTAGTGTTTCATGCAGACTAAGTTATTTAGGCTGCAAAGTTAAATTTTGTTTTAAAAGTGGACCTAATTTTTAAATTCAACAGCCTTTCCGAACAATTCCACAGCAAACAGAAAGTGTTAGAATGTTCTCAGTGTTATCTTTCACAAAACACAGTACCTAAAATAACAAAAGATGTCATACAATAAACAATACCTCCTATAGCCTTTTACAGTAGGAAAAATATCACTGTACAAATTCGACCCTATTGTACAACTATATTTTGGTTTTTAATGCACTTTTCCTGATAAAATGAATACACATTTTTTTCATATTTTTCTCTCAGAAATTAAAATCCAGCAATAGCCTTGTGAAAAAATGCCTTGATAGAAATCATCACTGTATGAAAAATCAAGAAGTGGCTCAAGTATAGGAAGAAAAATCAAATTTCACTTCATTTCAGAGGCTAAATTAACGAAACAATTTTCTAGCCAAAGCTGTGTAATTTAAATTTAATTCACTGTGTTTGGAACTGCCTCCCTATGACATGCTGTTGAAGAAACTCAAATATGTTACATTAATCAATTCTATTCTTCAGTATACTTTTCCCTGATGTTTATAACCTTTTTCAGAAAAGAGACAACCTGCTGAAGGAGACAGAATAGTGATCGAGCAAAAGCATTAGCTTTACATAACCGTCCATTTAGATAAGGGTCCCTAACTGCATTCAACCACTCACAGGTCAAAGTGCATGCTGATCTTCCCTAATTCAGAGTGGTCTGGACATTTTCATGGCAAACACCTGTTCTTGTTCAGAATGTCTACTGAAACTGCTTAGGTCTCCTTACCTTTAGGGGAAAAAAATGATTTGCACACAATTCAGGAAATAAAGGCACTGAAACTTAATTCACATGTTATATGGATAAACACCAACCTGTATAGGGTAGGAAAATTTAATCAGAACGGGGGAGAAAGGATGTTCTTAATGTACAGTAAGAAGTTAGACCAGTTTTTTTAATGTCCAGGGTTATTAGGCAGAGACCACTTGGTGGGTTAGAAAGTAAAGAAACACTGATGTATTTTTGTTCTTTATATTTTTGTTCTACAGAGAGCCTTTTTCCCCACCACCACCTTTAATGGTAGAATTTGCTGCACATTGACTTTTTTGAATATAGCACAATTGCATATCTGTGTGCTAAAAAGACATGATGAGAGGATAGATAAACTTAGTCTGTAATATTATATCCTTGCTAAGACTAGAATTCCTAGACCTTATTCCTCATGGTAAACAGCTTTGCTGAAGACTGGTAAATTCTGATGAAAAGACCCACAAGAAAACTCTACCAGGACAAATCTGCTTTGTGAGAAAAAGAACATATTCCAACTGTGCAAAAGGATGTCCATTATGAATCTGATGCCCACAAAGAAATTCTTGATTTACTCTAAAATTTCGATTGAAACTTTGTTTCTAAACAGCAACAGTCTATCCAGCTCTACATCCAAATACAATGTAAAAAAAATAATTGTCTCAAGCAATGGCGGTCACTTGTGTAACAGTATTTAGCCTAATCTCTCACTGCTGTGATGGACATTTATACTGAGCTGCTTGAGACAACTGATGGACTGAGTATGGTGCTAGCTGACATGTGATATGTTTGGCTAATTGACGGACACTTGTTCTGATACTTTTGTCTAAGTGAAGCTGCTCTGGAAGAGAGAGAACATTGACGTCTGCCTTTCAGCACTGAATCTGATAGTCTTCCTTATCAGATTTATTGCCTGATGTGTTTTCTTGAAAAAAAAAAAAAAATACCAGGATTCACAATTAGTGACACGAATTCCTCAAGCTGGGTCTGAACCATTGCACTGATAACCTATGGGGCAAGAAGTTTCTAGGAGGTAGGGAAGTCACAATTTTCACCAAAAGGAAAAACTGCAAAAAAAATAACCCAATTGTAATACATATATAGAATTCCCAGACAGTGGGTCAATTTGATCAAATCAAATCACTAAACAAATATGTCAAATTGGTAATTTTAGTTAATCCTATTAAAAATGTAGAAGGAATTTAGAGACTTTGCATAGATTCTATGGTAGTTTCCATTGTCTCAGTGAAGCTTTTCGTTCTTATTTGTCATTTGTTTCTCTGAGTTGCAGATGCCACATAAAGATATCAGTCCCATGCTCACTAATCTAATAAAAATAAAAATAAAAAACTGAGATCCAATACATGAAGGATGAATTTTAGCTCCAGCACATGAGTAACAAAGAATATGAAGATCAATTAGTCACCAACAAATTAGTCACTCATCTATCCATAGCATTTTCTGGTGGGCACAAAATATGGTCACTACCTAACAAGGCACAAATCGTGATTCCTACCTGCAAATAACTTATTGTGCCCATTCTATTCTAAAGCAGAAGAACAAATCACTCATTAATACAAATAACAAAATCAATTCTAATAGCTTATTTTGATTTAAATTTAACAGTGGTCCCATATCTACTACTTCATTAAATATTCACCAACGACACACTTACGCAGAATGCAGGTGGAGGTGCTATTATTCTGAGTGTTACAGTTAAGTGCCTGCTCAAAAAAATACCCATTTGTATACTCATTTACCCAATTTGAATGTTTGAACAGTGGCATTCATGAATATTTAGGGCAAAACTGAAATATCCCTGAAAACGGCCAGCTTTCACATTTCTTTAACGTTTTTTTTCCTCAGTTGATGCCTTAGGTTATTACAAAAAGTGACCAGAAATCAGCTGTCTGCTTGGAAATAGACAGACTTGAAAGCCATTCAATTTTCTTCAGAATTTTCCTAACTGTTTAAAATGTATGCAATGGTTTCAGAACAGTGCAAGTGAGTTGGATAGAAAAACTCACCATGTAAAGAGGACACAAATATCTTACTCATTCTAACATGCATTTTCATATGCATTTGATAGTGGTCATCCTAACAGGAAAAACTCTAAGGGGAAGATAGGGATATGGAAATAATGCCACAGAAAAATGAAATTATGAGAGAAAGAAATGAACTGAATTCCTGCTTAATGAAACAAAAACATATTTTTGCAAAGTTATGCAAAAGAGTAAACCTGCAAAATAAAAACCTGGTGTCAGGAAGCTTGAAATTAAATTTATCTTTTTTAAAAAAAGATAAATTCTTATCTTTCTTTGAGCTACTAAATGACCTCTATGCTCATACTGCATTTCCATTTTTAGCCAAAGCAAATAGGAGAGCTGGCCAAAGAAAAAGTTAAAGTGAAGTTTAAATTTTCAGGGAGGATTTGGAATATCTATTCTCTTGGATTCTCATGAGTTAGAATTTGGGAGTGTAAGACCTCCAAAGAATGCTGGTAGTGATGTGGAGATGCTGAAAGGGAAACTAGAATATGCATGTGATTGAACGTGCTCCCTCTCTGTTTGTTTTGTTTTTGAACAAAGCCCTTTCTGAAATGGGTTTGGCCATTTCCAAATTAAATAAATACTGACAGATGTTTACAATGCTAATCTAGGCTTCTAGCTGTGTCAATATGAATCTTTAGTCTAACTATTGTGACTGAATGGACTAATTAGTCACACAGGTTGAACTGAAAATCCTTATTGGTAATGAGGCCAAAACATTTTATTATTGTAAAATGCCAACGATGGATAGTTTCAACAACATGCCTCCAAAATCCAAGCTTTCATTGTTGGCATCTAACATGTTAGGAAACGGAATCATGCTTTAGTCAAGCAGTCATATATCTTCTTGTACTGAGCCAGACCCTAGTGATCATTAGTCTAAGCTCTTCATTTTACACATCAGGAAACTGAAGCTAGAAATTTAAGTGTTTTTGTTTGACCACAATTATACTGCTAATTAATGGCAAAGCTATGAGATTATCCCGACCTCCAGTAGATTGTGATTGTCTCTCATCCCGGGTGACTTCTATCCATCCATCCATCACTCACCCAGCCATCCTCCCATTCATCTATCCATCCATCCCAAACCATTTTGTTCTTTAAAGGATTTCATGTGATTATAAAGATACACAATGAAATAAATTTAAAATAAGTTAAAAGGTGGCAAAGGAGAGTATTGGCTTTTAGATAAGTAACCACTAAAATTATCATGAAGAAAACACACACAGATATCAGGAGACATATCCACAGCTGTTCTACCACTTGATATGGCAACACATTAAGTTGCACTAAAAATGGAACAAAATGAATGTTAGAGTTTAATTTTTTACTCCAGTTACAAAAATTCAAATATTGACAGAACTGCAGTTACTTTGAAATGGAGTAAACCCAGAAAGTTCTTTATTTACGTGTGGTAATCTTTTCGTAACTTATTTTTTTTAAAGACCTTAAACATCTTGTCTCTCATCTCTGCACATAAATGCATAACTAAATTCTTGGGGACAGAAAGAAAATGTAGATTATTGAATCTTTTCCTATTTTTCCCCTTGACTTAGAACACTGCAGGCCACGCTGGCTACAAAATTAACTCAATGAACTCTTTTGTCTCTCTTCTCATTAATGCACTGATGAAAACTTCCAAGGTCTCTCTTATTAACTTCTGTTTTCACGACGTAAGTGCTAATGAGATATTCAGCTTTGTCTCTCTCACACAACCATCATTAGGGTTTTGTCAAATTATCTTAATACACCTTGGGGATAAGTTAAGTGGAGGTGACCATTAATTAATAATACTGTGGTTTCTCCAGGTACAGTCTAGACATGCATTCATTGATCACAAGGAGCCACAGGCAGCTAGTTATCCCAAACACTTCTTTTCTACTGGGCAGGACCATGACCAATGTCCCCTTGATAGAGCTTTAACTTGGAGATATGTGAGAACTTCCATCCCACACAACGCTTGGAGTCTGGTTCAACAAGAATTAGGGATGTGGTTGGAAATGATGTTGATGAGGTTGACAGACAGTTGGTTTCCTGATTTTTTTTTGGACCCATTTGTTGAATATATGCAAGGTTCTATACCAATATCTTGCCAATATCTGAGCAGCACCTCTATGAGTGTTTCTATCGAGGAGTGATTGAGAGTAAATGTGATCTCGCTTAAATGTTATAATGTTATTTTGTTCATGCACTAAGAGATCCCATCCTTGCTGGTTATAGTTAAACTGGAACTCCAAGCTTTCATATCTGACTATTTCACTCCTTATGTTGAGTACTTTGGTTCCTTAATACATATTTGGAATGTTGTACGGTTGAACCACTTCAGTTTAATTTGCTGCATGCTGATCAATAATGGAAAATATATATCAAGTCTCAATCTGGATCTCATAAGTAATATGTATCATCTTGAAATGATTTCTGTGTTCTCAACAGTACATAAGAATATATATACTATATAGGCAAATATATATACTATGCATGTATATATATATACTATATATGTGACTAAATGTATATATATAATCATTTGTATATGACAAAATAACTTCTCTATCTCATAGGGATATTATGGGGATCCATTTTGATATGTGTGAAAGCACTCTGTAAATATGAAAGTTCTCACACAGCAATGTTTATATGTTATTATTACAACTAATACAGAATTATTTTTGTTCCTCACATGACAATATGAAGAACAGTTCTGGGGAGTGCCTAAAGAGGGCAGCCAAATATCCACTCAACTGAATATATTTCATTTTTATGTCTTGAAATCCTCCTGTCCCCTCAGTTGAATAGGATCTGTATCCCTCACTCCAACTGGCCCCTCACATAAATGTTGCTATTCTTGGGAAGATCTCTTTTACATCAGGATATGATTCACTTCAGCATTGCTTATTGAGTGCCCATGTTTCAGTCTCACTGGTAACCTACAAGATGGGCAGTGCCAATCCACGTCTGGCACTGTGATTCCCTCTTCTCCATGTCAGCGCTCCGGGAGAGTTACTGCACAGATGCAGGGCTACTGGAGTTCTCTCAAAATTCTCCTCCTTATTCACTTTCCTGGGACTTGGAAGATTGTGACAACTTGATTTATTTTATGCCCTCATCGAGAGTTTACTCTAAATCATGCCCTGTTATATCTAGAGCATTTAAATGAACAGAAAATAAGAAAAAAGAGATCACGTAGCAAACACTGCTAATTAAAGGAGAGAGAGACAGACAGACAGACAGAGAAACAGACAGAGAGAAGGAGAAGAAGGAGAAGAAGAGGAGGCTGATTCTAGGTGTGAGCCATGCAGCACAATGCTTCTTATTATAGTGGTTGTATTTGTAGTTATAACAAAACATTGCCCATGGTCGTGTTCCCTATATGGATTAATAATACGCGAATTAACTCTCGTAAGACACTGAGCGATATTTTCTTAGTGCATTAGAACAGTAGAGGTGTGTGCCTTTCCAAATTATATCTAAATTAAATCTAAAAGTTTGGGAACTGCGTAGGTGTATGTTTTATTTCATGTATTTCTGTGGGACAGAACTTATGTCTGTGTTTTATAGCCCTCGAACATCTATCACATCTATCACAGTTCAACAGAGTTGATTTAAAATGTCATCGCCATTGATTGTGCTGATTATTTCACAATGTATGTGTGTATCAAAACATCAACCTTAAACAATTTAAATTTGTCAATTATATGTCAATAAAGATAGAAAAAAATGCTATCAGGCTCTAAAACCTGGCTTATCTTCTTTAAGTATCTGTAATTTCAATAAAAGCACTTGATGAAAATAAGTATGATTGTGAAAATAGAATTAATAAAGTTGAGTGAAGGATTCATCTTGACTTAAAAAATAGAAGATATATTATACATGACACTTGCATTGGTAGAATCATTTCAAATAATCTTATTCCTGATGGTCATCCTAAGTTCACTACATCTAGGTGTATGTTTGCCACAATTGCCCATTTATAACAGCTCTTTAAATCTCAAAATAAGAGTGAGCAAGTATAGATTATTTTCCAGGAGTACAACTCCTAAGAGTGGGAGATGAGAATTGTGGCAAAAATCACACTTTTTCAAAGATTTTATCTGCCTTCTAACATCTCTAGAAGTGACAATGAAACTTTGTAACTGGTTTTTACATTATATCTCATGGCTGGAAATTTATGGTAGAGAAATAGCAAAAAGTGACATTATCTTTAACTGCAAAGAGAGAATGACTCAAAGCTAGAAGGAAGGAAAAGCTAAAAATGTCTTGCAATAAGTTGGTCTGCCTGCTTTTATGAAGCATCCCTGTCCGTTGAGAAAGCAATAAGATATAGCCTGCCTCAGAGAAAGGACGGAGAAAAAGAAAAAAATAGTTGACTGCCATTCTGGGTTTTTTTTCCTGTATGATATACCCCCAACTCTTCCAGTCTCCCCTGAATTCTACTGCCATAGTCTTACTTGTAAATACTTTCATTGGTTTATAAGGAAACTATGCCTTTATAATGCTTTCCTTCAAAATCTAACTACAGGATGAAACTTTTATCTTCTTCCTGAAATAAATTGCATGAAGATAAGGACTGGCTGAGACCAGCCATCAAATTCAGACCAAGACTTAAGTGCAGGACAGAACACACTCATGAAATTTGTATCTTTTTATTGATTCTTCCATGCATTCACTCATTCATTAATTCATTCATCCATTCACAATCATTTATTGAATACTTTTGATTAATAAGGGGTTATACAGAAGAGGAATATAATATGGAACCAGACTTCCCTCCCTTGAATTGCTTGGAGAACTTCAGGTGTATGACAAATGGAGGCCATCTATGAGCAGAAAATCCTCTCTTTACCCCTGACCATAGAAGGAGCATGGGTATTAGAGCTAGATAGACTGAGCTGAAATCTCAGCTCTGCCACTTATTAGCTGTTGATGTTGGGCAAATTATCTAGCTTCTCTAGGTTTCTTCCTATGTAAAAATGAAGTTATTTACACCTATTTTGAATTTTTATGAGGATGAAATTCTCTAGGGCTAGATAGGCACACTGTCTAACACAATGGCTGGCACTTAGAAGACGTTGTCGAGAGTATTTACTATGTAGACACAGCTGGCTCTGTACACATTCTCACTTTGCTCTCCTTGCAACATGGGAAGAGAAGTTTATCCTAGCCCTGGATTTCTGTGCTCTTCAGACACAGACATTCCCTTCACAAAGGAAGTATAATTTCCTGGCTTCAATTCACACTTCTATTTAAACATCCTATAAACAGAGTAAATTACATATTTGAAATCAGAGCTCTTTTTAAAACACCGCAAAAAACATCATAACTACCAGTGCATTGAAAAGCCAAGGGGCTTCTCTTCTCTTCTCCCTAGCTGCGTGATGTAACCAAGCATTTATCAAATCCTACTGTTTTCAGAGTTTGGAAACTTGAGTTATTTGTTCCAGTTCCCTTCTAGTAAAGAGAGGGAAACGCTAAGTTGGCACAGTCAGGAGTGCAGTATCATATCACTGCACCGACAGTGTCCAGCTCAGGAATAGATTGTGGTCTCCTGGCCCTCCATCCAGTTGGCACCCAACTCCTTCAGTTTCATATTTGGGTGTAGGGAAGACAAAAAAGAGAGGCAGGATTAATTTGTCACTTTTCCCAAGTTTCTCAAACATGATTTGTCTTTTTCAATTCTTCCCTAGGTTTTATTGAAAACTTTAAGCAAGCCCTTTGAAAAATCCCAGGGAATGTGGCCTTCTGACGTCCCCTGGAGCTGCCAGACTGGTGATCACTCAGTAGCTCCTGCAAAGCCCACTAAGGACCACCTGAAGAATGCACATTCAGATGCTGAAGGAGACGTTTGTTAACTGTCTTCTACTGAGGACTGGGAGCCTCATGAGAGAGTCTGCCTTTTCGTGCACACTTCATCAGATGGCATCTGTGTCTAAACTCTTCCCTGAGATCTTCGAGTGATTAACCGTGTCGTCTTTTGGATAGCTTTTCTCTCTTCCGCCTTGCATTTACAATCAGTTCCTCTCAATTCTGATGTGTTTCCTCGAAAGTTGCTATCATGCCTCTCCACCTGGAGGAGCCCTTTTCCTCCCCCACACACCTCTGCAATCCCTTAACCTTCTCTTCATCCTCATTACTGGAATGCCTGCTGATTAAGAACAAGAATTAAGCCTTCTATTCACCAAAAAATGTCACTTGTCATTATGAGAACTTTTGGAATCATTTAAGTGTCATCACGTAAACTGAAAGACAAGCTTCTCTTGATGGTTTCGTAACGCTGTTATGAGCATCAGTGCTACCTGCGACATAGCAGTGACCTCAGATGCCAAAGAGAATAGTATCCCTGCCCTGCTCCACAGGTCCTCAAACTACTCTTCTACTTTTGAGTTGATGTGCACTCTTATTAGTTTTTCTCTTTTGTCTATCACTGTCAGGCTTTATAGAGGCCCGTTTCTGTTTTATAACTTGCTCCTTCATATCTGCTTTGAGCTGGAAATCTAGACAATCAGATAACCAATGTTCTCTAACTATCTTAGAAACAGGGTCACAGAGCCTCTCAAACAAAACAGCCCAGGTGCTTCAGAGTCAAGGCTCATGGCTTAAAATACACAAGACTTGTTAGTTTCCTCAAAATGCAAAGTTCCTTTTGAAGGTAGTGCATTTATTGGTAAGTTAGCACCCAGTAATATTTTTACTATGATAATTCTCAAATAGGCTTTTCTTCATTAATTCCAAGAAACTCGACTGGAACTAGACTCCAAATACCTGAATCTCTATTTTCTAACATTTAGTCAAATAGAAGCCAAGCTTCCTTGGTGTTCTTCTGAGTTTGCAGGGAGGGAGATGAGCAATGTAGTAAGGAAAGTGGCTGCCTTATTATCTTTGACCTCCTTGCTTCCTGAAAAGATGGAGTGGGGGTACGCTGGCTTGTACTTAAAGGTAGAACCTGATGCTGACATGCAAGGGTTCAACTACATTTATCCAGAGTGAGTGATTCACTCAGTGTATCCTGAGTAGAGAGAGAGATCTGGTAGCCCCTTTTCTGGTTTCCCACGACCAGCTTTTCACTTGAGAAATTGAGGAATGCTAGTACTGCTCCCCAGTGACTCTGTGCATGGATATTAGACTTAGACCCAAATTTAAATCTGGAGTTATTAGAACTTGGGTGACCTACTTAACCTCTCATTTATAAAATGGGAAGGATGCAGTACCAATCTTGGCAGTGTAGTTGTAAGAATTAAGATAATCATGATCAATGAAGTATTTAGCACTATTCCTGGTTGTGAAATAAAAGTTATATTTTTATGGCAAGACAAGAGAAATTTAAACAAAAAATCTTCTCTGCCCTTTGGCCTCCTCTCTCCCCACACTGTGCTTTGTGTATCTGCATTATGCATCGACCAAACCTCCCACGTGAGCAAAAATACCTGCTCAACCATAACCAGCAACATTCTCCTAGCAGCAACACGACAACTCCTTAAAAGATGGCATTCCTTCTTGATCTTCTAAGGGGTCACATGACCCACCACGATGACGCTTAGATCTGAATTATGTAAACTGTCATCAATACATCATTTGATGTACAGCCCTGTCTCAAAAAAATCATATAATGGTGCCTTGATTTCTAACCAATGGGACAGTTCTCAGAGCTTTCTGAGATGCTCTTCCCGGGTTATAATCCTCAAATTTGGCTCAAATAAAAATTTCCATTTCTTCTTAAATCATTTTTGACCGATTAATTTTTCGTCAACCTGGTGCATAATAAACACTAAATAAATCTTAGCTCTTCTCACCTTCGTTATTATATAAGACACACACGTGTGTTACCTCTAGCCTACTGGGAGGCAGCACATTTGTTGTTAAAGTGGGCAAAACCCAACATCCTAATAACCACAATAGGTTGACTATCCACATTTGCCCTTGCCTAGAATAATACTGTGAAGTAGGAGGGGAAAAAAACTAAATATTGCATGAAGAATGCAAATGTGCTTTCTCCCTGAATGTTCTATTTTGGTTTTCAACTTTTAAACTTCACTTTATTTCAAAACATACTCCCAACCATTCCAAAGCATTTTCAAGTTGGAAAGCCTTCTTTTTGTTTCACAATAAGGTAACTGCAGGTGCAAACTCGAGGGAGACAGACCTTGGAAATTTTAAGTATGTTGCCATGGCAATGGCTTGCAAGAATGTGTATGAGTTTCATCTTAGCTCTCAAGCATTCAACCGAGTTCATACGTGGAGGTTCAAATTACTAGGCACACAATGTTTGCCATTCATCGTGTCTTGAAAGGTTTAGAAATAACTGTCTCTGTTGCTTATAGCAATCAGAAACTACAAAATTCTACCTATCTATCTATCTATCTCTCTATCTCTCTATCTATCTATGCAAATGTGGAGATCTAGTCATTCATTATCTACTCTTAGCTAGTCAATCTCACCAGTTTGGCTGCTCTAAGGGAAGCTGTATACATAAATTCAACAATAATCATTTTTGCCATTGTTACAAACAAAGAGTTGCACTCCCAATATGAAATAGCTATAAAATTTTTCTACTGAATTTCAAATTAATGTCCTCATTCAAAATGGATGTATCCTTAAAGAAGCATGATAATTATTTAGGGATGGTCAGTTAAAGCAAACTTTCAGTCTAATGAAATGTGGAGGATCTTTTTAAAAAGGTCCCATCCTATATGCAGGAAAGAAGATTAAAATGTGTAATTCTAGTCATTAAATCAAATGCCCCTACTCCCAGAAAGCGACACCACCACCACCAACAACAAAAAGACATACAAAGGAAGTAATTTTATCTCATTTGAACCATCACTATCTTAATTGCTCTTAAATGGTTCAGTTGATGCTTCTAAATTCCAAAACCCTCACAAGGAACTCATGATTCATTGCCAATAAAAGCAGTGATTCTTGACAAAAACACTTTCCTCCCATAAATGGAACCTACAGAACACTAAAATTGGAAAGTTTTAAAGTTATCTATTTGATATAAGAAATAATTCTTAACAAATTCTCTTCAAATTTCAAGGCTTTTTCCATCTAAATTTGCACTACGAAAATTAAGCCAATAATAAAAAAATTCACTCACCAGCAAAAAAAAAAAAAATGGATTTCTAAGAGTATATGTTCTTTAGTTTTCTAAGAGTATATGTTCTTTAGATCATTTGCAGCAAATGATCCATGATGATACAAAGTGCCCTACATGAAATGAGACAAGGGACCCTGCTATGTCCTGCATTCAGTTACTGACAAAACCTTCACAAAACTGTTATTAGCTACCAAAGCCTGGCAGTTATTTAAAATTCACTTTGCTGCTATAACTTTGACCCATCTTCCAAAACACACACACACACACACACACACACACACACACACAATCATTCTCTCTGTCCCTTACACTCCTTGATTTAACAGCTAGTTGACATACTTTAAAACTACAGTAGTGCTCCCCCATTCTAAAAAGCCTACAGCAGTGCTGGAATTAAACAAATGAGAACACAATAATTAGCTATGCAAACTGTCAAGTAGATCTAAAAAGAAAAACAACCCAGAAAACACAACAATCAGCAGTTTCAAGCTCTAACAAGAATCTACATTGAGTTCCCATTTATTTTAAACAAAAATACATTAGGTCTCTGAAAAAACATTCGCAGCAATTTCCATGGAAATAGGGCAAATCAGCTAATGGGTCTTTTACATCTCTAGTTTCTATGATGCTGATATAGTAGAAAAGTCTTTGGTCCTACACTCTTTCCAAATAATTTCTATCCTACTCCTCTATAACCAGATTCATTCCCAAAGTGAGTAGCATCTAAAATGGTTCCAAAGTGGATATGGAACAGGTATGTGGGTCAAATCACATCCTGTGACCCCTAATTCCCAAATCCCCCCCTAAGCCTCACTACAACAGTTTTATAAGAGGTAATGAAATTAAAGGGTAAACTGGAAAGGGAAAAGAATTGTTAAATTATCTGGGGCATTTGTGTGTGAATGGAAGGGAGAAGACATTCAATTCTTTGGGTGGAGAGTATGAATTACACAATTTGTAGCTAAATCTCTGGGATCCTTTACTACCTACCTGCTCCCTCTTACAACCATGTTGAGTCCCTATGAAGCAACACAGACTACTTCCAACATATACATGCTTTGTCTGAAATATCAATCTAATGCTTACATTGACGGTTAATGTTCCTTTAACCCATTATGCATCCAGTAATAGAATTAGAATATCAGATTTTTTAAAAAGTCTAGAATTGTGATGAACACATTTACTTTGAAACTTGTGTTTGCTTCAGTTCTTTTATCTTCCAACTTGTAGAACAACTGTCTGCTTTATAAAATTGAGAATGTAAGATGGGATGCCTGAAACTGGTCTAGGATAGGACATAGCATTCTGAAATTCGACTAGGAGTTCAGTCATTATCTAACCCATTGACCTGTGGCAAATCACTCCCCATTCCATTATAAGTAGGTTAGAGTAGATGACCCCTCAGGTCCCTTTAAAATATAATAATCAAGGGTAACACAAGAGAATCTTGTGGTACAGATAAGCCTCTTGATTTTGGTGGTGATTATATGAAGCTATACATGTGATAAAATTGCATAGAACTACACAGACACACACAGACACACACAATAAATGCATGTATAACTGGCAAAATCTGAATAAGCTCTATGATTTACATTCTGGTTTTGATATTGAACTATAGTTATATAAGATGTTAACATGGGGGGAAGTTGGATAAAGGGTGCAGGGGACCTCCCATATCTTTCTTTGCAGCTATCTGTGAATCTATAATTATTTCCAAAATTTTTTTAAAAATATATAAGTATCTAATACATGCATGCATACATAAATATAACAATCTTTGATTTCGTGAAATGGCTTGTTGACTGTCAAAGATAAATGCCAATATACAGGGCCTGAGGCTTTATCAATGAAGTGAAATTTATTGGTTCCAAACAATCCCCTTTTCAGCTAAACGTGATAATTTTTACCTAAAACAATTAGTGGTTTAAAGGTAGTTAGGATATTGACTATTTTTCCATGATTCGAAGTGAGGAAATTGTTATGTGACAGGTTGTTACTAGTGACACCATTTTTGCCAGCCCTTCTGTTATTTATTCTTGAATACTGAACCCTATGGATTAAGATACCAAATAACTAAAAATTTCAACAACATGCCTTTGATTTAAAAGAGAAAATTAAAACAAAATACAAATAAAACAAAACAAAACCAACACAATTCTAAAGGAAGTGTCAGGGAGTTACTAAAAATTGAATTCCTAATATTTATATTCTGAGGACTCTACAGTTTCTGTTCAATTAACTTCTCCTATGATGAGTAATCTTACTTTCTATTCCTAAAACCCTGTAGAATCCTATTCATCTAAGAATTAGGTTGTGCTCAATATAATTCCTTTCAATGTCATAGAATCCAGTGGACTCTCCTGACCTCCCTGAGGTCTAAAAATCATGGCTAGTGTCTTAGCAATTTTGTACCTATATGTTGGTCAAAGTTTGATTCTTAAGTTTCACCAATGGGGCAAAAGAAAGCAAAATAGATGCCTGTAGCAGACTTCTGTTAGAGGTAAAGTAGAAAAGAGTCAAAGAAAGCGGGAAACTATAAAGAAAAGAGTGAGCGGAAGGAAAGAGAAAAGGTAAGAAAAGGCTTCCCTCACCTATGTTTGGAGAGTGGTGGGGGACCCTCAGCCCATTTTACAGATGAGACCAATGATAGAGGTACTTCAGACTTAGAAAAGTAGGACTAATGTCTCACCCAGTGAGATATAAAACAGGTCTTGGGTTTCAAAATTCTAGAAAGGGATTTGAAAGAAAAGAAGCATTATAAAATGTACAAGTCAAAGTAAGTCAATCTATCAAATCACCTCTGCGCCAGGACTAGCCAACTAAACTGTATCTTTAGGATTTAGCTCTCTTGTGGCAGCAAAGACTACACTCCTCTTAAACAGCAAAGCTTAAGACACAGAACAGAAAAGAGCCTAGCAGAGGATTTTCCTGTCCTTGCACATCTTTCACCAAACAATACAAAGTAAAACACATAGAGGCAGTTTCTCAGTCACTTTAATTAAAAAAGGCAAAGAATGGTGAGTTACCTGATGAAATCCTTTTAGAACCCATGCATACTTTTCCCAGAGTTAATTCTACCAGTTACCATAAATTTAAAATGGTAGAACTACTCTTGCCAACTAAGGAATGTCACTCACTCCCTGGTTCTACAAGAATTGAGTCATTAGCCACTGAAGTTGCTGACCTGTGGTACACCTGGAAAATAATTTAGGGCAGAGATCAGGAATAAGGCACTCTGTGCTCTGGGAAAACTGGCAGGACAGGCCTTCAGATATTTATATATTTTCAGGAGAAAATTTTATGAATCCAGATTCTTGCATCTTCCCATAAATAGAAAATCATGAAAACCATGAACTGAGATATCTATTCCTCATGACGAGCAGCAACCTTCTACTGAGATGTATGCTTGATTGCATATACCCCCTTGCCAAACTCACACATATACTGGCTTCCTTGCCTACCTCTTTGGAGTAATTTCTCGTAGCTATCTGAGAGGCCATCTCCAGGCTATAGCCCTCAGTAAGCCCCCAAATAAAACCGAAACTCACAGTTCTCATGTTGTGCTTTTTCTTCTCAGTGGACACAACCAATAAAAGAATAAAATACATAATAGGTAATGAGCCAAGAAAGATACTAAGGGTGGTAAACATGTGTCAAAGCTGCTGTAACAGAATCCAGGCCTTTACTTCATGTGGCCATAATGAAAAGAGCTGGTGAAAGTGTGAGGCTATCACCTAACACTTTGCCCCTCTTTGCTCTCCCTAGGGCCACAGTGCCACAATGCATCTTAAGCTTTGCAGGGTCCAGGTAATGCTTTAAAGTTGAAGTGTTTCAAGCTAACTGTGTTCTAGAAGTCAAATCTATCATTATAAGACTACATTAAAAGCTAAGCCTCTACTGTACATATCAATTTGTACTCCAAAATGCTGGTTTCCCAGAGCATTCACCAAATCCTGTCTAGGTTTAGATGCTGATAAGAAATAGAAGAAAAAAAATTAAAAATGCAATCACTGCACCTTCCATGTATTAAGTCTTAAAACTGTAAATGTCAAAGTTCTAATTTCATTTCCTTGTGTCTACGAATATTTCCCTGCTAAATATTTCAAATTACTATAGACACTCACAAGCTATATTAGTTTTTACAGCTAAATTATGAACATTCATAAAAACAATTTGTCCTACACATCTAACCTTTTGTTCTCAATACAGACCCAGTTTCTTTTTCACATTTATAGAAAAATGCTTACAAAGTCTTGTTCTCTGAGGATCTCATCTGGCAGTGATTAAATTTATTTTTCATAAATCTTTATTGGTGATGAGAATTTTTCTCAGACTGTGCTGTTGATTGCTTATGTTACCTCTTTCCTTACCACTTTCATTAGAAGTCTCATTGTACCTTGTTTCTTAGAGAAGAATTTGAAACTGATTTGGGGACGAAGGACTTTTAGTCCGGAGTATGCAGCACTTTATGAAATATTTAACCATACAAAGCCTAAAAATACACATGGTAGGTACAGCATTCACATGGGTAATTATTTAGTAGATTCAGCACATAATTTTACACCACAGGGTTCTTATTAGGAACACCAGAAAGGGAATCAGAGTTTCTTGACACATGGTAATAAATATTTTCACTTACAATGAATAATTTAGCTCTTTTGGTATTCACTGTATGAAAAATAGATTTGAAATAATTTCAGGGTCTGTTAGCAAAGGTGAAGGTTTTGGAACACAGGGAGAAAACAGGGAGCATGGGGCCACTTTTCCCTTGTCTTCACAGAATTTTGCTTGTTTTTGTGATGCATACACTGCAGATTTTCCCTCATTTGTCAAGATGATGTCAAAATGAAAAGATGTTGTTCCTTCTGTAGCATTTCCTATTGTTAGTTTTTAGGATTCCAAACCGTTAATTATGTGGAATTTACCAGCCTTGCCCATAGAATGCTAATAAGTCTCTGTATTCTTCACTATGGAAGAAAAAGGAGATTTCCCTCCAATTAATGCTAGCCATGACTGGAATTATTCTCCCACTAGTTTCAAAATGAAAATTTCATAAGAAAATCTCAGATGCAGATTCATCTAAAAAGTCAGGGGAGACGACTCAACAAAATGAAAAGCAGTCTATGTTTTAAGACCACTTTTCTTTAAAAACTTTTTCTTTTAAAGGAAATTCACATTTATTCACACTCTGAAATCATAAAGTATTAGAGCTGCAAACCCCTCACCTTACAAATGGGGAAGTCAAGCAGCAGAAATTTAAGTAGTTGGTTTTCACCACACCAGTAGCAGTAAAACTTTCTCTATTATAATGTCTTTATATAAATCTATTAAAATAAAATGTTTTACAATTATATAAACTCCAAAAAATAACCTATACACAATGGGACATTTTGAACTTGAGGTGAATTGGGGCAGTTGTAAGGACAAGTCTAAAATTTAGGAGAGTTTTCTATGCTGAGAATGGTAAAATTTCCCAAGGAAACAGAGAAAGGAAAAGAGAGTCTGTGACCAACTTCAAAATAAAACCAACATTGATAAGGGTGGGAAGAAAAAAACAATTGTTTGTCCTCCTAATATACTTGACTGAATGTTTCCTAGTAGAAATTTGGGGTAGCCCAGTGGGAGGAATTCTCTTAGGTACTTGTGGGAATCAAACCAAGTGATGCTGAAAATTTCCAAAAGTAGTTTGATGTCACTCAGTGGCATCTATGACACAAAAATTCTAAAAGCAAATCATTTCTCAAAGGGCATACTGAATGCTAATTTCTTAACTTTGACATAAGTACAATGCTTATATAAGATGTTAACATTAGGGGAAGCTGGATGAGAGTGAACTCTCTTTAATAGGTTTGTAACATTTCTATATATTTAAATTATTTCAAATTAAAACATTTATTTAAAAACTAAAAAATAAAAGAATCATACTGATCTGATCAAATCCTATGTATTACATATAAGTTGGGAAAACTGGTATTTATAAAATAATTTTCTTTTAAAACAGATACAGATATGTTCATAAAGGAAAAAATACAACTACAACCATAAAAAGTAACCTATGAATTCCCCACTTTTGTAATATTTACAGACATAAAACATGTATTATCCTCATTTGAATGGCATCTTTAGAAATGATCTTACATGGTAGACTTTCAAATAAACCAAGAATATACGTTTCTACTTCATCTCATCATTTTAAACCCTCATACCTCTTCCTAAAGAATTAAAAGAGTTGATGCATCATTTAGGGAATAGCTAGGTAGAGAGAGAGAGGTTAAAGTCAGTATTTATTTTGTTATTGTGTCAGTAGTCTTCTGTTTAAAATGACAACATCTGTTGCAACTGAAATCTCACTGGCTCTTTGGAAAACTAGAAAGTCAGGAATCTCAGAAAACCTTGTTGCACAGATGCCTCTAAACAGTGACCTGAGCTTACTGTCTCTAGCTTGAGATTTTGAAAAATAATCAAAAACTATTCAGTTTGATATTTTATACCTAGGTATTATTTCAATCAATTCTAATGAATGGTTCATGAAGTTTCCCATAATTATTCACTATATTTTAAACTACTTACTGAGGAAACAATAGTAGTTCAGTAACATGAGTAGACTATTTACATAATTATCACTTATTCAAAATTGTTCCACTTCAGGCCAGACCTTTGTTTCCTGCCTATATCCTCCCATGTTCTATTTTCTTTTTGATGGGTGCCCTTCAAAAAGAAAATAGAATCAAAGATAGAGAAAGAAGTAGAGTCAGGCATATTGAAAATTATTGCTGGAGTAATTTACAAATACACTTATTTATACCTTAGTGGCCTGAGATAGTTATATTTACTCCAAAGTGTCTTATTTACTCTTGGAAAAGTGACTCAATATTTCAAGTCATCCCATCAATAAAAAGAAAACAATTTCTTATTTTTTAAGGGAAAACATTTAGCAACAATGGTTAATTTTAACAAATAAAGAAAATAAATACAAACTAAATATGCAGGTGATTTTTAACTAAAAACAGTTGTACACATTTTGTATTACTTTTATCATTCATAGAGCATGAAAACTGGTTTAAGAAATCAATATGTTGTCCTGAGAACATGTAGAACAGGAAGCAACCACATTGACTGATTTTGAGACAAGCTACTTGGGATCTTGCTTCATATTCCAATACCCTCAGTGCCCTAAACACCACTTCAGAGGCTGGTATTGGTGTTACAGGATGTGTAGCCCACCTGATTTGTCCTGATTTTGTGTTACCTTTTACTTTATAACTGGATAACTAGGGCTGCTCAAACAAATTCAGAGAACATACAGCAGAAAAACATCAGAGCATCTACTTAGCCCTTATTGAACTCTCCTTTCTCTAAGCTACCATGAAGTGTGTAATAGATGCTCAGCAAAAACGTGTTCATTAATTGAGACTATAGGGTGAAATTATTCAGCCTTCAATACCTCTCTAGTTTTATATGTGTTTGTCCTTTCTCCTCAGCTGGACTTTTAACAGCAAGTGTCTTATTTTCCTTTGAGTCACCCATGACATCAAGCATCTACTGATCTATCAATCAGTAGATATTTTAACAGATCTTAACTATTAAATGTACCAAAAAAACACTGAGATACATGCTTATATATTATAATTTTCAACATTCTGGAAAGAGATGGTATACTTCTTGAAGGCTTAAGAAAACTCTTGGCAAACCCAAGAGTAGCTATTACCCTGAAATTTCTAGTTTTTCTATGTAAACTATTATGTAGCAGCTAAATATTTAGCAGTGTTTTATGCAGACACACATATTCATACACACACCACATTCAACTCTGAAAATATTGTAGTCCTACTACAAACCCAATGGATAGGTGATTCACTCAAATCTAACCGTGCTAATTGAGAGAAGTCATGGCACATGATGGAACACAATGATTTTTCAGCCCATGGGAGGTTAAGTGGTCTAGAGAACACATCTGGTCATGCAAGATAATCCATTATGTAGATAGTTCACACATGGGTCATTGAGAATTGATGCCTGGGGCTATATCTATGCAACTCCAAAATAAGGAGCTTCAAAAAAAATATCAGAATTCTATGCAAACTTTTTGATTTGACAATAAAATAGAGTGTTCTGAAGTCATAAAGGTAGTCTTAGTCATATACATACATAGTATTTATATATGTAATCTATATTTTGTATATATAATAAATAGTTTTTAATTATAAGAAAATTCATTTCAATGGAAGATTGATTGGGACGGCATTGTCTTTGAAGCTGTAGTAGAGTTTTTAATTTGAAAAATGTGAAGAGGTTGGACAGATGAAGGCATTTGCCCACACCACTAAACCCCCATATCATCTATGAATTTACTAATAAATCTAGGCTGTGAGGTTATGTAGTTACATTTTTGGTCTCAAATATGCTTACAGTCAAGATTGTAGCCCTACCAAACCTGTCATGTTTAAATAAAAAAGTCGTGGAAACAAACATGAGAGCATACAGACTCCAGGACTGATGTCTTTCAGAGACTGATTTCTTTTGGTCCCCTAAATAATATTCAAGTCATTCCCATCATTATATGAAGTTTTTGTCTTTTAAACTAAGCAATACCTAAGGTAATGAAGCCTGAAGCCTTTATAGCAAAAGACATTGCATTTAGTCATGGGAAAATAGTAAGAAAACTTTTTTGAGCCTTTTTTGCTATCAGGAAAACAATTAAATTGTGGCTTAATCTGCAGTCTCTCTCTCTCTCTCTCTCTCCCCATATATATATATATATATATATATATATATATATATATAAATATTTTTTTTCACAACAATGAAAACAAAAATGTATAATTGATTTTTGCGGGGGAAATAGTTCTCAGTTTCCAACGCATAATCAAGTGAATTCAAATGAGGGTGAAAATTTGAGGGGAAAATGAAAGTGTGTAGTGATAATCACACATAATTTATGACACAAAACTAGAAAATCTCTCTCATATATTTTTGCTTTTTCATGGTTATTATTTAGTTTAGACTTATATGCTGTCTTAATTTTCTGTGAGACACTAGAGATACCCATGGGTTTATATCTGTCTGTGATTCTCCCCAGTTATTCTGTATACTGGAAATTGCCTATCTACTAGATATGTTGTGCTTGGCTCCATTCTCTGTGCTAGAGTAATGAGGGAAGGGAGCCTTCAGGAGATTCAAGTATCAACTATCAAGTAAATGTAAATAAGATAGCAGAAAATAAAATCAATCTTTCTGGGTCAATATGGTAACCTTAATAGAAATCAATGACATTCAAAGCCTAAATATACACAAAAATGTATGAGCAGAACTTGGTGTCATTATATTCTGCTGAATTTATATATAGTTTATTGTTTCTGTTTAGTAATAGAGGTCTGGAACAAATGGCATTTGAGTCCATAGACAGGTAAAGCAGCAGAGGAATAAAGTACTGGGAGTAGAGGAAATGGGAAGTGAAAAAGAAGACTGAATTAATAAAAGGCACCACTTGGTCTAAGTATAATTAAATATCCACTAACTCTGTTCACCTATATCTTGCTGGTGCTTATAACACCGGAATTAAGAGCACTAATTTTGACACAGCAAAATCTTGTTTCAAATGGGTTATTTTCCAAATGGGCAGAGTGTAAGCTTAGTTCTTGAAACATTTAAATTTAATATAGGCAAAGACTGAAAGTTCTTGGCTACATACTTTATTTTCCCATTTGAAAACTACAAAGTATAAGCTAAAAGGGCTTTTCCCATCAATTAGCAATCTGCCTACCGCATCCATCATATAGTTAATTGATTGCGCTTGTAGTTTATAAATGCACCCAGATGCTGTGGAATGAGCACATTTTGTAAATTAAAGGAGCATATGGAACGCACACAGACAGTAACATTTCATCATAACTACCCAAAACATCCTTAATATGCAATGCTACATCACTAATTACTTCGTAAATATGTAAGCATTTCCTGGTTAATGTCTTGGTGAGAAATTTGCTTGGCAGTTGACCCCAAATGCTACTGTGACCAGACATTTAATACCACTTCAGGGCTCTTCTAGTTTCATTCTACAGAAGGAGAACGTGGCACTCAGCATATTAGGCAACTTGACTGTGCAAAGTCAGTGAAAATATTTATTCTTTAACACTGGGTTATCTTGCTTAATGAACACCAGTCAACCCTCCAAAACATAAATGTCTATCCAAAGATCTGTCTGTGGGCACTATTTCTTTCTAAAAACGTTAGAGGGAATTTGCCAAGTGGGGAGAATTTTGCTGCTTAGTGGACTCTTTAATTTCTAAGAACAGGGCACTGGAAGAAAAGGACTGGAGAAAGTATAAGAAATTGGTCTCATTCGTTAACTCTGGGAAAATCAATATAAATGATTTGAATAAATTATCCTAAATGTATCTCAGGATATTAAAGGTAAAGGTTTTCATTCACTTTATCTAGGTCATAATTCCTTGTCAAGCCAAGGTTCAAGAGGCAGTCAAAAGAGACATGCAACATGGCTAAATTTCCTTTGGAAAATGGAAATTCTCTCCATACACAAGGTCCACCAACCAAATGATTAAGAGAGCTGTGGGTGACCCACAGAGTAAGAGATGTGTACTTAAACTTTTAAAATCTGTGTTTCATTGGTACATTTTGGCAGCATGATTTTGGCAAAATTCAGTTGTACTTAGGACTGGAAATTGTGTCTGGGTTCACCTTAGAATTTTGAAATAATCATTGAAATCACAGAATTCAGAAGTAAATTGATTTTTCATTCTTTTTCAGTCCTATGACCCTTCTGGGCAAAGACTGTGCCCTTGGGTGACAGAAGGCTTGATTAATTTCATTGCAGAATTTGAACTGGGCATTGGTCAAGCCCCCAGCCTTCATGATAAAATCAACAAATACTTAAATAAAACATTTAAAGTTATTCTAGAAATGAACATCTATTTATAAGCCAGAAGTAAAATAACAGTAGATTAGTCAGCATGAGCTCCTAATGTTTTCATAATTCAAAGCTTACTTAGGGAAAAAGTCAGCAAGCCCTACTGATGCTTGAATCGTTAAAGTCTGATAAATAAGTTTAGTAGTTATTGCCATATTTATATTTAGATACAAATGACTCAAATAATATGACAACTTAATTTGAATTTTGCTCCTATTGAATACTTTTTCCTGAATATGGCAAAGAGGAAAAGGTTACAAACAACAACAAATGGCACACCGTTTATAATCTGGTAAAGTACCTTCTATTCATGGGATTTCTTTCCTAATCTATGAAGCAGGGGTTACCTAACTCAATGAAAAATAGTTGTCACAACAGACATGACATTCTATCTCATAATTAAAGGACGATACAATCAGAAGTTCCCTTGAAAAGAGGGGCCAGGCTTCCTTCACTATTAAGCCCACTCCTCCCCTCCTCCCTCCCCTTTTCTGAGATTCAACCCCTTCTGTTCTCCATCTGCTCCGCCCCCGCCTATTGTCTCCTCTCCCTGCCAAGCATGCCAATCCCATCTGGCCATACTCTTGCTTTTGCTGGCTCTAATTCCCATGGGCCTAGGAAATACTTGAATGCCAAGGCTTTTCTCCTCTTCAGGAGAATAAGGATAGCTAGGAGACTATCAAACAATTATCCGAAGAATTCACACTCATGAACATGCACATGATGTCTCGAATACGCAAACAGCACTTTTAGAATCCTCTCTTAGGCTAAAATCAAAAAAAATGTTTCTAATTCTCTCACCTCGGATGCATTTTTAAAAACTGAAATCTTACTGTCTTTGAAATAATCGAAATTTATATTTCAAAAATATAAAAACGTTCATTAATCCCAGACATGCATTTTTTTTCAGTAAGCAGAATTAGTGTAAATAAATGTTACTCAAATCTTACCATCGTGAAATATTTCCATTAATTAATCAGGTTTAATAATCACTAATACATTTTCTGCAGCACCAAACATACATTTAATTCACACATTACACCTTTACGAATTCTCAACGAAAACCCACTCTGCCACAAAAGCATGCATGGTCAGAATCTAAGCATATTTAGGCAAAATAATCACCAAGTCACTAACAATAATAAAGCAGTCTGGCAAGTATTGAAAGCAGCTTTTATTCATGCTTTTACTCGAATCAACTTAATACACATATATAAACACACACCCCACAATTTTTGGTTGTTTCTGCCACAAGCATGCTCATAAACCTCTGAAGCTCACGCAACAAACAAAAGTAGAAGCAACCATGCTCAGGGTTTAAGGACATTTAAAAATTTAAAACAACCTTTCTACATTTCATACAGAGCGTGCATAAATTTGACATGCAATCTCCAAGAAGAAACATTTTAATATAAATCTTAAAATTAGTTTATCCAAAAGAGTTTATTCTTATTTTCATTATTATTGTTCTCAGGCTTCTGGTATCTTAAACCCTGCATGCTGCAGTTCTAAGCTGTGCTGAGCACCGGCTGTGATAGAAGAAGCTACCTGCGAGTTTTCACAGTGCCATCTCATATCCATGTCTGTCTGGCTACCCTGCGTGCTTAGAGCTTTTTTCTTAATTCTTAATGGAAATCCTAGGAAATTTAGTCCATCCTCTGAAATCAATACTGGTGACAGGAGAGCTCCCTGACTCAGTGGGAGATCAAGATGATAAATTGCCTGCGCATCAGCCTGGCCTATCAGTGCCCTGCACACAGATGGGCGAGAAAACACACAGAAAAGGCTCTGTCAGTCACGTGTCACCAACGAGCCAATGGCTGATGCGCTACTGCAGGAAGGGATGCTGCAGTTCCGTCTGCAGTTGACGAGGCTGTTCGTACACAGACCAGCCCGTGCCCAGCTCAGAAAGTCTTGGCAGTCTCTGCTGTCAAATTTGCTCCCCCACTGTGACTGCATAGGGAAACGGACATTGCCCTAAACCCCGACCCAAATAAAGACCTATTTTCATGCACAGGAATTTTACTCTGTATTACTTTGTAATCCAATGTGACAGCTCAGCAGAAAGGAAACTACTTCTTAACATCCCAACCCTTCAACTCTTCTTACGTGCTTCCCTTCAGATGATTATCACCTTTTCAACTAATATTAAATTAGAAGCCTTAAACTGTGCAATTAGCATGCAACCCTCCTAACAGAATCGGCTCAAAGCTTTGTAATTGTAATTATAATTTTATTTTCAAGTTAATGAATGGCATTTTTTGAATGCCCCGTTTATAATGAGTATTTTCAGGGGATAATTTTGTAAAGGCAATTATGCAACATTAAGAAGTACATTACTATGCTTTTTTTTGCCAATTAGAGCTGTTTCTCTTTAAAGACAAATTAAGTCCCAATAAATATGCCATGTTATCGATGGTTAAAAAGACAAACAAGGTCACCTTATTTTTGATAAAGGAGGCAAGAATATACAATGGAGAAAAGACAGCCTCTTCAATAAGTGGTGCTGGGAAAACTGGACAGCTACGTGTAAAAGAGTGAAATTAGAACACTCCCTGACACCATACACAAAAATAAACTCAAAATGGATTAAAGACCTAAATGTAGGCCAGACACTATAAAACTCTTAGAGGAAAACACAGGCAGAACACTCTATGACATAAATCACAGCAAGATCCTTTTTGACCCACGTCCTAGAGAAATGGAAATAAAAACAAAAATAAACAAATGGGACCTAATGAAACTTCAAAGCTTTTGCACAGCAAAGGAAACCATAAACAAGATGAAAAGACAACCCTCAGAAGGGGAGAAAATATTTGCAAATGAAGCAACCGACAAAGGATTAATCTCCAAAATTTACAAGCAGCACATGCAGCTCAATATCAAAAAAACAAACAATCCAATCCAAAAATGGGCAGAAGACCTAAATAGACATTTCTCCAAAGACGATACACATATTGCCAACAAACACATGAAATGATGCTAAATACCACTAATCATTAGAGAAATGCAAATCAAAACTACAATGAGGTATCACCTCACACCAGTCAGAATGGCCATCATCAAAAAATCTACAAACAATAAATGCTGGAGAGGGTGTGGAGAAAAGGGAACCCTCTTGCACTGTTGGTGGGAATGTAAATTGATACAGCCACTACGGAGAACAGTATGGAGGTTCCCTAAAAAACTAAAAACAGAACTACCATACGACCCAGCAATCCCACTACTGGGCATATACCCTGAGAAAACCATAATTCAAAAAGAGACATGTAACACAATGTTCATTGCAGCTCTATTTCCAATAGCCAGGACATGTAAGCAACCTAAGTGTCCATCGACAGATGAATGGATAAAGAAGATTTGGCACATATATACAATGGATTATTACTCAGCCATAAAAAGAAATGAAATTGAGTTATTTGTGGTGAGGTGGATGGACCTAGAGTCTGTCATACAGAGTGAAAGAAGTCAGAAAGAGAAAAACAAATACTGTATGCTAACACATATATATGGAATCTAAAAAAAAAAAAAAAGAAAAAAAGAAAAGGTTCTGAAGAACCTACGGGCAGGACAGGAATAAAGACACAGACATAGAGAATGAACTTGAGGACACGGGGAGTGAGAAGGGTAAGCTGGGACGAAGTGAGAGAGTGGCATGGACATATATACACTACCAAATGTAAAATAGATAGCTAGTGGGAAGCAGCCGCATAGCACGGGGAGATCAGCTCGGGGAGATCAGCTCGGTGCTTTGTGTCCACATAGAGGGGTGGGATAGGGAGGGTGGGAGGGAGAAGCAAGAGGGAGGAGATATGGGGATACATGTATATGTATAGCTGATTCACTTTGTTATAAAGCAGAAACTAACACACCATTGTAAAGCAATTATACTCCAATAAAGATGTTTAAAAAAAATACAAACAAAATAAAACAACAAAAAACAAAAATACAAACAAACAAGCACCAAAGGATGTACACATCCTGCTTCCCAAAGCCAGAAAAATAAATGAGTTATCCTGTGTTGGAAATATGTACTTATTTTTTGCCTTTCCTCTAAAATTTAAAGTAATCCTTCGTAAGCAAAGGCTCCACATCTGAAATACCATATGGAAATATATCCCCAATACATCTGCATTTATTGATCATTCTGTAATAGCAGACATGTTGCACAGTTCAAGGTAACTGAGATGATTGTATCCTGTCTGACAAGGAAGGTTTTAAGTTGTGAGACTATGGTGTGTTTCAAATGGCGGTATCATGGAGATACTTTCTAAAAAGCTTAAAAGAAACATTGAATGATCTTCAGGAATAACCTTTATATCACAAAGAGTACCTGGGGAACCTCTATTGTTCTTTATGGCCCAGTTTTCATTATCTCCATGCATTTTCAAGGACTAATTCTAACCCCTTTTAGAGTCACTCAATACTACTAAGAAAAAATCTGAGACTAAATCGTGATAGGTATGCCATAATAAGTAAATTGCCACTGAGGTTTAGAAGGCTTAATTCCAAAGCTCATTTTGTCTTGGCAACTATTTTTTAAATCCATCCTGGAAAGATTGGACTCTGTCAAGTTTTTGTTTTGCAAATTCCTTTCCTCTCTCCTTTATTCAATGTTGACTCTAAGGAAATAATAAAGCATTTCTTAAGTTCTTTAAAATATATATTGTTTTGTGCCCATTCTCTCCATTTGGCCTATTTATTCAATAATATGACCCTCAACAGCCAAACTTTATTCTTTTAAAAGAAAAAATTAAGGCTCAGAGCATTTATCAAAAAGAAAACAACAATCATGAAACATTGACATTAAACCTATTTATTGAACTATTGTAATAGCCAAAAACTAGAAACCACCTACTCATCAATAATGACCTGATGAGATAAATTACAGTTTTACAGTCGGGATACTCTGTAGCTTGTAAAATAGAATGTGGTAAATTCAAACATGCGTATATGAAGAGATCTCTAAGATATATTGTTATGTAAACAAAAATTAAAGGTACAAATTTAAAATTGTTTAAAGGCTATATACACACTACACACACGCATTTACACACACAAATACATAGCTGCATATGCAAAGGAAATTTCTGTAAGGACATAAAATACCAGTTAATAGTGGTTAAATCTGAGGAGGGGAGCCGAGTTCAAAGGTGGGACCATAGCATAGTTTTAATAGGTACCATTTTGGACATTTTTAAAATCAAGTCTATGTATTACTCTTCTAATTTAAAATTATTAAATAATGTAAATGATGGCATCTATGTTCATTTATGGTTAAAAGGACGTGATTGGTAGATGTTTTAAGCAAAAAATGTTGAGGGGAAAGGAGGACAGAGGGAAGGGTGGCCTGTTTTTTTTTCATGCAAAGAAAATTGAGTACATGTGGGCAAGAAGAGAGCTGCTAGGTATAGGTTCTGGCAGTCTTAGCTGAAGACCTCCACATCCCATATTAACTTTTGGTTCTTTCATCTCTGAATGCAGATAACAGTACAAACTTACGTGTGTTAAGAGCTTTACAACGTCTAGTGACAATTCACCTGAATTATCTCTGATTCTTAGAGGTAGGAATGTGGAGGACTAAGAAATAAATGATTTGACTAGTTACCTGAACTTGGGTGAATTAACTCTTTCAAAATTTAGTTTTCTCAGAAGGATGCAATTGGCAAGAAATGGCAGAGCTAAACTTGAATCTTAATTTAGGATACAGTTTACTGATGCTTTAAAAGCAAGATGATGTGCATTTTTTTTTTTTTTTTTTTTTTTTTACCAATAATGATGTAGGGTTAAAGACAAGATGAAATCCATTTTCTTCTGTTTCCTACCTGGCACAAGCTTATTTTATCCCCAAACCAGAACCTGGCTTATAGATTCTATTTTTGACTCTTTTGTTGTTGTTATTCAGATTCTTATAACTTTAAGAGATATAAACTTTAAAAAAAGAATTGGCCAAATTTAGTGAAAGGCTTATAATATGCATTATTAAAGGATTTTTTGTTTTACCCCCAATTATTCTAAATCAGTGGTTTATTGGCGGGTGATTTTGCCCCCAAGGGAACATCTGACAATGTATGGAAACATTTCTAGCTGTCACAACTGGGGGAAGTGTTCCTAGCATCTAGTGGGTAGTAGCCAAGGATGCTGCTAATCATCTTAAAATGTACAGGACAGCTCCTACATCAAAGAGTTACCTGGCCCTAGATGTCCATAGTACTGAGACTGAGAAACCACGCTGTAAACACTGCGCTTTTCTACGTTATTTACAAAGAGGTTAAAAAAAAAAGTATTCTGTATATATTGTGATGTGGCAAGGAAGTAAGTTTAGATGGAGAGAAGAGGATAACCAAGGCCCAAGGCTGTGGGTCACTCCAAAGTTAAGAAGTCATGGAGAAGAGGAAGAAACAGCAAATGAGGATGAGGCTGGGAGGAAAAGCAAAGTGTGGTGACCTGGAAGCCTGTGGTAAAAAGTGTGTCAGAAAACACATTGGCATCAACTTGCTTGAATGCTGTTAATAGGTCAAGTAATCCATTCTCCATGGGGGGTTTATATTTAAACAAAGGGTCTGAGAAATTAACCTCATTGAAATTAACAATATGAAAGGCTTGAGGTCCTTAGTCCTCTTCATATTTGAATTTTTGAAGATGTGGCCAGAAAAAGTAATATTTACAGGGATCACAGGAGGGCTCTTTGAGGGACTATGTGAGGGGAGGGGGCTTTTGTGACCCTCAAATTATACTTAGGCTACTTTAGAGTCCACAAAGTTAGGCTTGTAAACAAGTGAGCGAATAAATCCTATTTTGGACCCCTCCCTACGCCCCACCACAGCTTGCAGAGTGCCACCATATCTCCCTAGCAAGGAGGTTAGTGATTCTTGTCTCCAGGCCCCCACCCAGTCTTTCTACCCATAGATAAAGTTTTTAGGAATAGAGTTCTCAGAACCAGCTTCAGGCACTTTCCCTCTGTGACTCCTGTCATGCCAATTTCCAAACTTGGCCAAGCCTGTGGGTCAGTGCAGCAGGGCTGAGATAGAGAGCCACGTGGAACACTATGACATTGGAGTAGCTTCAAGCCAAATTAATGCTCTTTGTAACAGGGAAATATTGCAGGAAAGCAGGAGAGAGAGAGAGAGATCAGAGAAAAGAGCCACAGATCTAGATATTATCACGTACTCTGTGGTGTGGGAGAATATTCCATGTCACAGTTCTCTTAAAACCAGAAAGGGGGGCTTCCCTGGTGGCGCAGTGGTTGAGAATCTGCCTGCCAATGCAGGGGACACGGGTTCGAGCCCTGGTCTGGGAAGATCCCACATGCCGTGGAGCAACTAAGCCCGTGAGCCACAACTACTGAGCCTGTGCGTCTGGAGCCTGTGCTCCGCAACAAGAGAGGCCGCGATAGTGAGAGGCCCACGCACCGCGATGAAGAGTGGCCCCCGCTCGCCGCAACTAGAGAAAGCCCTCACACAGAAACGAAGACCCAACACAGCCATAAATAAATAAATAAATAAATAAAATTAAAAAAAAAAAAAACAAAAACAGAAACCTGAAAGGCTTTTACAACTCCAAGAGCTCGTATGGCTCGCATAGACCAACTCCTTCATTTTATGGATGAAGGATTTTGAGGCAGAGAGGTTAGATAACTTGGCTTAAATTAAGTGACAGTGGGATTCTGTCCCATTCCAGTCAATGGATGAACATGATATTGGCAAGTTTCAAGATTTTAAAAATCACCATAATTATCAACCAGAGTAAAACTTAGAGGAAGGGGAAAAGTTGATGTCAAATAAGAGACAGTAGATGGCTCTAAAGCCTCCTCCCTCCCACACTGATGCTGGATTAAGGCATGGAAAGCTTTTGCTACCCAGGAAAGAGAGTATGATCCTCCACTGGGCATTGATAGGCTATGAAATACAAAAGAAGCAGCTTTGAGTCTCCTCCTTTCAGAAGAATATGAGTGGTGGCGGAAAATTTTTTTAAATGCAAATTCTCTTGTCTGTACTTTCACCACAGTGATGACGAATGGGAAGTAGGATGCATGAGTGACTTTTAAAAGACATATGTCAGGAAGTAAGCTCTAGTTGTGAGAGAATATAGAATAGGAAATATTTTGGACCATTTTCCTTTTTTAAGAGAACAAGTAGAAATGGTAGAAAATCATAGTGGATTACCTTAGTTTTAAATTTTTATTATTTTATTTTTTTCCCCCTACAATGGCAGCCCTAGTTTGACACCATGGAGTGCCACTACATTCCTGTTCACTACTAATTTAATATTTGCAAGTACAGGTTAGAGGCCGGAAGTGAATTAATGTCTAAATGAGTAAAATTTCACATATTCTAAATCTTATGGTGTCGGTGTTCTGCATCCTTATTCTTGTGGGTTTTGTTTTTTTACATTGATTATTTCTCTAGTTATGCATGCTTTTTGCAAAGTGAAAACACAAGCAAAAACCCCACTGCCTCATATAATCTTTTCCATAACATTGTATTCTAAAATGTATTACACTAATGTTGAAAATAAAAGAAATGGATACTCAGAGGGATTAAATATCACCTATATCCATGAAGTTAGCAATTAAAAGTCTATTGACTACATATCAAATGTTCTTTCGAAATCAATACTACCCCTAGTGCTTGCTCTAGACGCACTGTCCTCAAAGTTTAGTATGCATAAGAACCAAGAAGGAACAAGTTAAATATCCAGATTTCTGGGCCCTTCCCTGGAGACTGATTCTCTTACTTGGATAGATCCCCAAAATCTACATTGTTGATAGGCATCCCCTCTCCATACTATAAGAACCTCAAGATCATCTTAGAGTTTCAAGTTCAGAACTCCTTTTCATGAAGAGTCATGCCAACAGGATTTCTCATGAATGGAAATGGGAAGCTTGTTTTTTAGGGAATAAAATTTAAAGAGTGGTAGGAATAGTGGTCACCAAGAGAGAATTGGAACAGAGACCAGTGTCACGGAAAAAAAGAAAAATGCAGGTGCTTTAGAGTCATCCATGAAGGGATAGTTTCCCAAACTGGATTTTACAACGTAAAGAATATTTTAGTTGAAAATATTTTTGAGCAAGGAAAATGAATGTGCATAGAAGAAATGTGCAAACAGTAGCATTTAGAAGAATGGGATGACCCTTTTATAGCCACAGATAGAAATGACACTAGGCTGAATTGGTCCCTATCTCACTGCTGCCATTAGAAACCAAGAATATGCAGATATCCAGGCAGGGTCCTTTTACATGTCCTAAGAATTCATTTGTACTAAGAAGGGTTTTCTTAGGATAGCTCTCTAGACCTCTAGAGAAGGCAAGCTTTCCTTTAGGTTAGTGAGATCAGAACCCACTAACATCACATCAAAGCTTCTTTAATGCTTTCAGAGAATAAATCCACCCAGAAAGACATACCCAATCTATTTCACGCACAACAATGACACATGAAGATGAAGGGAGAGTGCAGTGTACAGAAATCCTCCAGTCACTGTTTTCTCCCAGCTGGCTTCTAGGTTGGGCACTTTAAGACCAAAGGGTAAAAATGGTGCTGAACGGATGTCTACTGCCAGTCCTTAACTCATTTTTTAAAAATTTCTGAGCTTTTTGGCATACGATACATTTATTTTATTTCAACATAATGATGACTAACCGTTCACATTGATCCAAACTCAAGACTCAAGGAACAAGTTTAATAAGGAAGCGATTCTTTCAGGATGTTGTGAGTAGGACAATGCCTTTTACCAAACAGACACCAGTGATCAAAAATAGTTTTGGTGGCTGATTAATGAAAAGCATTAATCAACAAAAGCCATAGTCCATGGTCCAGTCTGTTAGAAGGAAAGAGGGAATGGAGGGAGAGAGGCAAGAAAGAAAAGAACAAAAGGCAAAAAACAGTGCAAAACATTACATGTAGCTGAGGTGCATTAATAGACCTTGTGAGAAACTTGTTTTTCAGTGAGTACCGTTTGTCAGACATTGTAAAATGTGAGTCCCCTTCCCCTCCACTTCCCCCACCTCCCGCACTGATAATGGACCACACAATATTTTAAGCAACAAGAATGACTTCGAAAAGATACCTACACTGACAGTTACACATGACTTCACAATCCTATGCACACACACAAGCACGCGCACATAAAGAATCCACATTTTTACTTATCAGGAGTAAATGTTTTCCATTAACAAAACTGTGAAACCTAAGTTGGAAACAAAGCTCATCGTGGACTAAATATAACATTATAAGAAAATCCGTGAACAGGAGTTCTCAAGTTTTCACTCATACAAATATACTGTAAAGTTCCATGAGCAAACTGCAGCTGGCAGAAGCACTTTTTTCATGTAGACTTAATATTTTATAGCAATTCTTTCCCAAACTTAAGATGCCAAGGAATTTGAGTGTTTGTTTAAAATGCAATTTTATGGCCCCACCCTGGTGGACTTAATTATAATTTCTAGGGATGAGGGTGAAAAACTGCATACTTAACCTCTACTCCTGGGGATGCTGACGAAGGTTGTTATGGGCCTCAGTGTGAGAAACACATCTATGTACGCCCCCCTCCTGCGTCCAGCCACTTCCCCCCGTGACACCAGCCTTGGACTGGATAATCCAATTCAATTGGATTATCCAACTGAACTCCTACAGCATGACACCTTTCATTATGGGGGATAGAAGGTTGGAAAATCTAGAGAGAGCTTAGAAATGATGGGATGAACAGATTCTGAAAAGATTTCCTGCAACAGATTGCATTCAATTTGGATCTAGAAAGATGGTAGAGTCATTTTAGGAAAGGCATGAAAGTGTAAAAGTGCTTTTCCTTAAAAATTTAGAATTTATTATATAAATGATAAGCTTCTTTATCTTTTCAACTGGAGGACCAAGCAATGCTTACAGCACATAAGAAATGGTCAATACACATTAGTTGAATTAGTAAATATGATCACCACAACAAAGTAAATTATAAAAAAATTCAGTCACAATCCCACTACCTTCACAAACCTTTCTATTGCTCTTGATGCTGTTGTTAGCGTTTTGATTTTCATTTCACATTTTTTTCTATTTCTTATCTGTACACACACATAATTTTAAATAGTTGCAATAATACAGCAAAGAAAACCATAAACAAAACAAAAAGACAACCCACAGAATGGGAGAAAATATTTGCAAACGAAGAGACCAACAAGGGATTAATCTCCAAAATATACAAACAGTTCATGAAACTCAATATCCAAAAAACAACCCAATCAAAAAAATGGGCAGAAGATCTAAATAGACATTTCTCCAAAGAAGACATACAGATGGCCAAGAGGCACATGAAAAGATGCTCAACATCACTAATTATTAGAGAAATGCAAATCAAAATGATAATAAGGTATCACCTCACACCAGTCAGAATGGCCATCATCAAAAAAATCTACACACAATAAACGCTGGAGAGGGTGTGGAGAAAAGGGAACCCTCTTGCACTGTTGGTGGGAGTGTAAACTGATACAGCCACTATGGAGAACAGTATGGAATTTCCTTAAAAAACTAAACATAGAGCTAACATATGGCCCAGCACTCCCACTCCTGGGCATACATCCAGAGAAAACCATAATTCGAAAAGATACATGCACCCCAATGTTTATTGCAGCACTCTTTACAATAGCCAGGACATGGAAGCAACCTAAATGTCCACTGACAGATGAATGGAAAAGAAGATGTGGTATATATATACAATGGAATATTACTCAGCCATAAAAAAAGATCAAAATAATGCCATTTGCTGTGACAGGGATGGACCTAGAGATTGTCATACTGAATGAAGTAAGTCAGACAGAGAAAGACAAATGTCATATGATATTGCTTATATGTGGAATCTAAAAAATTGGTACCGATGAAATTATCTATAAAACAGAAACAGAGTCACAAATGTAGAAAACAAATTTATGGTTACCAAGGGGGAAATGCCAGGTAAATTGGGAGATTGGGATTGACATATACACATTACTATATATAAAATAGATAACTAATAAGAACCTACTGTATAGCACAGGGAACTCTACTCAATACTCTGTAATGATATATATGGGAAAAGAATGTAAAAAAGAGTGGATATATGCATAACTGATTCATTTTGCTGTACAGCAGAAACTAATACAACACTGTAAATCAACTATACTCCAATAACAATTAATTAAAAAATAGCTGCAATAATAAAGATATAGTTTTATAATTTAATAAAATAGCATATACATTTTCCATCTTGACCTAGAACATCATTATTATCATTTTAACAGCAATACAATAGATAAACTGGTGTGTTATAATTCACATAATTATTTTGAATTTTTTTGGATAATGCATTCATTTCTATTTTGTATTTCTGCTATGGTAAATAACACTTTTCTTCCTTTGTGTTTTTTTTTTTTTTTCATAAGATAAATTCCCCAAAGTGGGATTACTGGTCTAAAGACATAAGTGTTTTTATAGATCTTGAAACGATCTGCCAAAGCACTTTTCAAAGATTTGTTCTAATTTTCACATTGTCTCCAGCACTGGTGTGAACATGTTGTCTTTTCTATCTGGAGATGCCCTTTTTCCATTTAAAAAAAAATTCTGGTAAACTCCTACACATTGTTTTATATCAAGCTCAAGTGCTACCCTTCTTTGCAGGCTTCTCAAAGTCCCTAGGCAGAGTTAGTCATGATTTCCATCATGTTCCCATAGTACTTTGTAATAATACCATTTTTAGCACTTAAATAATTCTGTTTGCTGTAGTTGTTTGTATCTTTCTTTTTCTTCTTCCTGGATTATTAGCAACTATAAAGTTGGACCCCTGTCCACTTCATCCTTAGAGCCTCTGGCACAGGGCCTGGCATATAGTAGACATTCAATAAATGTTTGTTAAGTGAATGAGGAATGAATGAATGAATGAATGAATGAGTCAACGTGATGCACACCCAAGCCTCTTGCTGTATCTCTGGGTAAAATGCCTTCTTTCGCCAACTCTATCATAGGCCACCTAGTCCTAGGAACATTTGTATTTTTGTAGGTCTGCTTTGTAATATTTATGGATTTTTTTTTACATTTGTATATTTTGTAGCTCTATATTTTTATATTTTTACTGATCTACTTTCAGGTCTTGGTGGCACAGTTCTGTGACTTGTTGTGAATTAACTCTCTGAATCCTTTAGATAACGACTTCTGGGTACACCAGAGTCAGAAAATGTGTCTTTCCAGTTTAAAAAGAAGCACCTTTTATGAATAAAATGTTAGGACTAGTGAACAGGATTATAAATCTACCTGTGGAGACTATAGCATGTACATGGCCCCACTGTAGAGAGAATGAAAATTTTAAAATGATCACTGATACTGAATTATATAATAATATATAATCAATAATTATTCTTATATTATATATCACTTTATGCATTTTGACATACACACTCTCACTTTATCCTTACCAAAACCTGGTAAGAAATGCAGACAAAGCAAGTATATCACATTTAAAGTTTGGAAGATAAGGAATCTAAAGCACAGAAACATGGTTAGGAAGTGGAAAAAGCAGGACCAGTACTCACATATTTTGAATCACATTTTAGCCCTCATTCTAATAAACTCATGAGACCCCGCTGAATTTTGTTAATTAACCAAATTGAGAAAATGAGCTTTTAAACAATATAAAATAGACTGGTGATTAAAAAACAAACAGGCAAACAAACAAGCAAAAACCGCTGGCAACAGAAACATTTGTTCCAAAAGAATACTTAAAAATAATTCCATATGAAAAACAAATAATATCAGGGGATTCTTATTGAAATTGGTGGCAGATGGAGGGGGCTGCTCTCCCTCCTACCTGGTGGCGTACTTTCTATAATTTACACTCAGGAAAGCATCACAGTGGACCATTCACTCACTCAGTCCTTCAACTAATACATATTATGGTCTTACTAGGTATGAAGAACTATGGGTAATACAAAAAAAAAAAAAAATATGGCAGAGTCCTTCTCCAAGACCACACATATACACACCTACATTCTATCTCTCTCTCTTTCTTCCTCTCCCTTTCTCTCTCTCTAACGCAGTATATTATAAACGCCACAGAAATTACATTACATAGTAAACATTCTGAAACTTCAGGGACAAAAGATAACTTCTAGGTCCATACCCTGTACTGAGTTCCAGATGTCCATGTAAGGAACAAAATGAAGGGATACAGATTTTGTTTCTTATTTTGTGACTTTGTATAAACCATTTAATCTGCCTATGCTGATGTGTCCTTGTCTGTGAAATAAAGGAACTGAATCACTTTTGCTAATCAAATGCATGTACTATGTGACCACAGGGGAGAGGGTAATTCAGTGGTAAGAGCACAGGCGGTGAGATCAGACAGATCTGGTTTCATGACCTAAGCTTGGGGCTTAGATCAGCCGGTTAGCACAAACTTCCTAAATCCCAGCATCTTCATCCATAAAATGAGAATAATGGCAACATATACCTTTTGAAATTTCCCATAAGGTATAAGTGAGATAATATATAACACTTAGCAGAAAAACTGGCACATATTCAATGGTCAATAAATAGTAATAATCACGAACTATTAACATGAAAAAGTTGCTGCTAAGTGCACACAATGTTTCAGTTCTACGGTTCTACATAATTTATTTTTGACACAGGCTCACTCACTGTGGAAGCAATTAGTGTTCTATATTAAATAAAGGTCAAAGACTTTGGCAAGGTAAATACATACTTAGAAATTTTCAAATTAGGTATAGATTCATGCAAAGCCTTGGCAAGATGCTACGTTTCATTTTGCAATGTGCTAGATTTTGTGGTACTCTTTGGAAAAGGCTAGGCTTTTTTTCAGTTGTCATTTGTATGTGACCTCCAGTTCGATCAATCAAAAACAATTAAGTCATTAGTGTGCCCTGAGTTTAGTCACTTCCATAAATGCTGCATTAGTTGCCTTAGAGATTCTCAACTTCATTTCCACTGTGACAAGCATGATGAATGGAGTTCACAAGCATGACACACTCCCAGGCACATTCCCAGCAAGCTGGCTACAAACTCATCCTTTCTCTTTCACCTAAGAAGGCATATGGGCATGCGAGTGTGTTAGAGAGATGTTATCATAGACAATCTTGAATCTACTCTGCTGATTATTTAAGACAAACAAAAAACTTAATTATTCACTCATTTTGGAAGTTAAACCATAATTATTAACATTACTTAAAACATACTTCACATGTGATCGGGACATATCAATATGTAAGAAATTATGGTACAGAATCACCCCATGGCATGACCCAAGGATATGTGCTTGATGTGTGGGAAAATCAAAAGCTCAGTCACTGAAGAAAATGCATTATGAAAGAAGAAAAAGATCTAGTGTCACAAACTATGTGAAGTTTGAAAAGATGTTTACTTAATAACCTGCTACTTGGATTTTAGTGTGGTGATAAATTGTCTAGAACCTCAGAAGAGGCAGGACACATATGTGTATCATTAGTAATCCTGCATTCTCTAAAACAGCAATTCTTAAATTTTTTAGTTTCAGGGAACATTTCACTCTTAAAAATTATTAAAGACTCCAAACATCTTTTGTTTACAGAGATTATATCTATGGATATATACTCTTTTAGAAATTAAAAGTAAAAAACTGTTAAATATTTATTAATTCATTTAAAAACAACAACAGTAAATCTATTATATGTTAACATAAAACATACATTTAAAAAATAGCTATTTTTAAAAATAAAAATTTTTCAAGAGCACAGCATTGTTTTACATTTTTGCAAATATTTTAAATACTCGGTTTAATACAAGACATTTTGGTGCTAATATCTGTTTCTGCATTCAATCTGTTGCAAAATTACATGTCATTTAGTCTCTGAAAAACTCCACTGTACTCTTGTGGAAAATATGAGAATAAAAAAGGCAAATAAAATCTTAGTATTATTATGAAAATAGTTTTGACTTCACTGAAAAGGTCTCAGAGATCCCCCCTCCTCCACTCATGCCCCAAGGTTTTGAGAATCACTGATGTAAAGTTTCTATAATATTTAGAAACTACATTCATTATTATTTTTTGGTATGTTATTATTATCTTCAGTACACCTATGTGCTATTCTCATTTCTCTATTTGAAAGCTTCCTGATGGAGAAGACCATGTCTCACAAATCTTAGGCATCATTTACAGCATGGTAGGCCTGCCTAGAACCATAGTATAGCATCGATATATAATATGTGATTAATTGATCTACTGATTGATTAAAATTCATGATGTCTTATGGTTCCTTTAATGACCTTTAAACTATTTACTGTAGTAGCATTTGTACAGTTCATCAAATTTTGAGCCCATTACGTCAACATTCTACTTAAGTAGAAGGAGAAGCTAATTGTATCTGAAATTATTACAGATGAGACAAAGGTTTTTTTTCCCCCCTTAGGAAGCACCTGTGAATTCTGGAAGAGAAATATGAGACAAGAAGCTAGAATTCTACAGTTCTAGGGATGTCATTATTACATTTTTTTCCCCATAAAAATTGCCCTGATGCATCAGACAGATGATATTTCAAGGTCCAATTAATTTGTGTATTTAGTTGTAGTTTCATAATTACAAAACAATTGAAAGCTAATAACATGGAAGGAAATGGCAGTTTGAATTAATTAAAAGCTAGAGTTTCATACCTCTATGAATGGGAAAAAAAGCAACAAATATCATTAGTATTTTTATTTATTCTACTTCAAAATCAGATCCTTTGAGAGACACCCACATAGTAACTCAGAAATGAAACATTTCTACATTTATCCTCGCTGAATCCTTGCAGAGTGGGATGGTTGGCAAATATATATTAAAGAATGAAACAGTCCTCCTAAATTAAAGGCTTTATTACATAATAAATAATTTCTTTGACTCTTACAAAATGGTTCTTTTATCTTCAAATCTGTGAAAACCCACAGAAAGAGACTTACTGCCTGCCATTGCATTGGTAAGCAGGTAACTGTTTTGACTATTCTGTCATAAGGAGAGTATATATTAAAAAAAGGCTCTTCCCTGCTAAAATCTGGGTAGATAAACAAAATAGCTGCTAGATTGGGAAGTGAAAAGTGGGGTCACCCATCTGAATTGGGTTTTCGTTTGTCATGATTCATAGGACAGCAGGTATGCTAGTCTAGTTGTCTTCTGCTTTCAGAGGAAGTCTACATTTTGTAAACTCATGGCTGAATCACAAAGCATAAGGCCTCAAGGCTCAGTGGCTCAGTAAACACAGTTCTCTTAGGTATTTCATCTTAAACTGATTTTGCTTGTGACCCACATAGGTAGAAAAGGAGCCCCAAATCCTGCCTATCCTACCTGTGAACACTACAATGGACCGAAGTGTCACTGTACAAGTAAATTTGGGAAGCCAGGGATGGGGGGAGATTTATGGATGATTAATATTTGAACTGTAAAACAAATGTCTGAAATTCTTACTGACAAATGTTAGTTGATGCAATTATGTGTCATTCAACAGAGTTAACCAAGAAACTCAAATAAACTAAATTGTAAATGTTGAAACTAAACTCCTAGCAGATTAATTTAAAAAGCAAAACTGTTACCAGATGAAAACAACACACAACACAAGTCAGGTAGGAACTCCTACTACCCATTCACATGCATGTGCAGTGGGAGCTTGGAAACCCTGCCCGGCAAAATGTGGCAGCCTGACTCTAGATTATTCAGTTTGAATTTTGAGTAAGTGTAATTGTGTGCTATTTTTAGCTTATAAATGCTAAGGTTGTTTAATTCTTAATAATCTCATAGGTAGCCCTTAATTGTACTGTGAAAATCTACGTTCAATGGTTTGTGTGCCATTAGCCTACGAAAAGCAAATAAAGGATGTACATTTCCGGTTCAGGACGCAATCCATCAAGTGGAACCTTGGGGTCTTTGGGCCAAGGATTTGTATGTGAAAATCAATGCTCTAAGGCTTATTAAATCTCCATATAAAAAAGATCAAGTCATTCAACAAATATGTGTTGGGTCTACTAAACTGCAAACCTATTTAAGACTCTGGATACAGCAGTGAACAAGACAAGGCCCTGCTCTAGTCCATTTTCTAGTTAGAAAAAGTCAGAAAACCAATAGCCAACCAATGCCCCACTGTCAATGCCCTCCAGCCAGAGATCACTAGGAACATGTCTTCAGTTGAACAAGTTGGGTTTATTAATTTTTATAGCAAGACAGAACACACATCAGAGGGAACCATGAAGCGTCTCAGTAAGAGGGTGTTAGAAAAGACATAGTAAAGAGTTTGGGCTTGTATTAGTCGACTTGGGGCAAGGTTAAGAAAGCATGGCTTTGTTCTGGATTGGATGCTATCAGGAAGTAGAGGTAATTCTACAATTGACTGGGTATCTCTAAATCTTACCTATAGCAAGAGCAGACTAGAGTCACGATAGACCTGTGATTGGTAGATAAGTGGTAGTCACTCATTTTAACCAAAAGATGGTTTGACATTTTGTAGGTTGCACAGTGACCTTGATTTTAACTGTTTTTAAACAAAATAATAATGTGGCTTTGTTCTTGCTTATGGTCTCAGAGTGACCTGTCTCATGTTGGTATTCTGTGAGATAGTTTCTGTCCAACAGGCAAAAACTATGATCTTTCTGTGAGCTCCAGGACAGCTTCTAATGATATTCAGGCCTCACTGTGTGGATTAAGCCAGTTCCCAGATTTCAGGGACTGCTCTTCTCTTCCAAGCATCCAACCAAAGAAGCAATAAACAAACAACAACACAGACAAAAATCAAAGGGTGATAGAACAGGGTAAAAGGGAGGGCCCTTTATATTGGGTGTTTGTGGAAAGGCTCTTGGACTTGAACAACCAAAAGAAGCCAATTTGTGACCACCTTGGGGGAGAGTGTAAACGTTCTAGGGAACAACTATGCCAAGGCCCTAAGGTTGAAAAGTGTTTGAGGGATGAAAGACAGATAGTTTGACCCAAGAATGGTCAGTGAGGAAGAAAGAGGGCAGGAGAGAGTCAGATGGGAGCTTTGTAGTCTAGGTAGGGGACTGAGACTTTATTCTAAAGTGTGATGGGAAATCATTGGAAGTCTGAATAATGACATAGTTTTACATACATATTTAAAAGATCCTCCTGTATGATCAATGAAGAATGTGTTATGGGGGTTGAAGAGCAGATGAGAAGCAGGGAAATGAGTTAAGAGGTTTTGCCGTGTGGGCAGGAGATGACAGAGGTTTGCCCCAGGGTGGTGGTGGTAGAGATGAGTAGAAGGGACTATTTTGAAGTCAGTGTTGTGGGGCTTACTGGTGGATTAATTTGGGGGGTGAGGAGGAGGGAGGGATAAATGGAGGATGATTTTACTAGTTATTGGGTTCTTAATGTCAGTGATAATCTTCTTCACAATATCATTCCTAATTCCTGAAGGCACTGGATATTGAATGAAAGAATTCATGTTGTCAGGAATGTTAGCCCAAGTAGCAAGCTTCAAAACTGTACACATTTATTAACTTAACAGTTGCGATTTGGTTCCTAATTCTCTCTATTGTCTTGTAGATAACTCAGTGGTAACAAAGTACAAAATAAACCCCAGTCTGGACAGAACAACTCAATCAAGGTGGTATTGTCATAAATAAGTACTAAGTAAATGTCTCCTATCTACTTAGTAAAAACGTGCAGGAAAAAAGTCTAAAATAAATAGATTTGGAGAACTTTTTAAAAAATAAACAGGAAAAAAATGGGTGATGACTTATAGCAGATAAAAATCCCAAAGATTCTGAATTTTGTCCCTAAACATCTTCGATAAGATATCTAACTTTATCTCCTTAACTCAAGTGAATGGTACATTGGCTTACCTTGAAGGAGTCTTAGAAGAATTGGCTGTGGTATTTGCTGCCTCCTGTCAACCTCTGAAAGTCACAGGCCCATCAGATGGCCTTATCTAATTTCCTGCCCTGAACCCAGAGAGAACTATCCTCAGGAACACACAGAAGCTGGGTAAGGAAGTATGGGCAGTAAACCACTGCTTCTCCAGAATCACACTGGGGCGCCTTCCTTTCCTCTCACAAGAGAAGTCCCTCAGGAAGCAGTAAGGAAGAAGAGTATGGGAGTTCTCATTATTGCCTATGGAAGCACATGGTTGGAGCCCAGACTTTCTTTCCAGTGTGATGATGACTCCAGCAGAGGAGCCGGTGCCTCTACGGCATGTTTTCTTATTTTGGAATCCGACAGTTCAAAATTTTATTATGTGTAAGCAGAATAGGGTGTGGAGTATAAGCAGGAAGTTTCTTTCTGTCTTTGTCTACTGATATGTTTAAAGCAGTATGACCAATAAAAAGACAAAAACAGTCTGTTTAAGTCTGGGAATGTTCTTGTAAAGCACTAGAGGAATAGCTTCAATCCACAGATAACATGGCACCTAGCATACTACCAGATTATCCAAAACGTACTGCACAAAATCTATTTTAGAATCCATTTTCTGCATGTTTTTACTAAGTAGGTAGGAGACATTTACTTAGTACTCATTTCTGACAATACTACCTTGATTGAGTTGTTCTGTCCAAATGGGGTTATTTTGTACTTTGTTACCACTGAGTTACCTACAATTTGACACTTGACTTTCGAAGGTTACTTAAACTACAATGGTGAGAGTTGGGGGAAAATACAAATATCTCAGAGGTCATGTGGTCACAACCTGCTACGGGGACACCATGTAAAATCGTCATAGCTAACGGAACTGCTTCAAGAAACCAAAGATAGAATGTGGTCATCCTATGGCCCAGAGGCAACCTCACAACCATTAAAATGACTCCCTGGGTCAGCCATGCTCACTCACTCTCATTCGAAACAATTATTTGATGATATGGCAAACTACAAAGTACTCTGCTTCGTGTACGGCAAAAGATGAGAGCGAATTTCTAGACGTTAATAAACAGGTTAGCAGTTTTCTTTCACTCTGCTCATAGCACCATGGAAAAATCACTGAAGTGTGAAAAACAGGATTCTGTCACACCAGTGCCTCACATCCAATGCTGCAAGAGAATGATACATTGACATATTTAGGTGTAGTTCTCATAATTTCACCCAACTCAAAGCAATGACTGAACACTCCTGGGTAACATGAAAACACCTGGAGAAAGGAGAGAAAATGATCTTTCTTTCCAATCTCCTTCATACCTTTGGATCCCTTATAGCTAAGGATACACATTTCTTGCAGTGATTGAAGAGGGTGGTAACATCTGTCAAATCAGTAAAATCAAGACATGAAACTCATTTTTAAGATCTCAGTAGAGGATAAAAATGAGAGAAAGATAACTTGTAATTTCTGCCAATTAGATACGCCGGAATAACTAAGGGAAATGAGCGCTTAAAAAAAAGAAAACCACTTTCCTTGACTTCTTAAAAATTGAATTACTGCATTTCAATTAACATTGTCATCTGTAATTATAAGAGTGTTGAAACTTTATTTCCCCTTTTCTGAGTCCTAAGTTTGTCTTCTGAGAGAAAATAAAATCTTTTAAATGTAATCATATATTTTAAAAAGCAGTAAAGCCTAGTACTTTTCGTAATATTTTCAACAATCAATATACCTGAAAAAAAAAGAAAGAAAACAACCTATATTTCAAGTATGGACAGCACCATGCTGGAGAGTAAAAAAAATATTTAGAGAGCCTGAGTGCATGCCCCTCGGGTCTCATGACTCTGCCAAAATTATGGGGTGATTTCTGGAAATTCATTAAACCTTTCAAAAAATATTTACTGGGCATCCACAGTGGGCAATGATCTGTGCAGGGAGTTGGAGGTGGGACGGAGGTGAGCATGATGTACAAGGATAAATGAGATGCAGAATATGCCCTTAAGGACCTCACAGTCTAGAAGGGAAGAAGACATATTGTTTTTCACCTTGTACTAAAATCATTTGTGTATGAGTCATAAAAAGTAGAGGTAAGTATTATGGAATTTCAGAGGAGGAAGAAATTACTTCTTACAAGGGGGGAGCAGGGAGGAATTATAGAAGTAGATATAACTTCCTTTGCCTGGAAAAATGGGAAGTGTTTGGACATGTACAGAAAGTGAAAGGATATTTTCCTGTAAGCAAGAACAGCATGAGTAAAGACATGGAGAAAGAAAGCATGGTGGACCAATAAATTGTTCTCTTCACCTGAACTGAGGGGAAGATGAAGTGGAAAGACAGACTGGGGATTTATAGTAAATGGTAAACTAAATAATGGCCACCTGAAGATGTCCACTTCTTAATCCCTGGAATTTGTAAATATGTTACCTTACTTGGCAAAACAGACTTTGCAGATGTGATTAAATTAAGAATCTTGAGTTGAAGAGATTATCCTGGATTATTTGGGTGGGCTCAAGGTAATCATAAATGTCTTAATAAGTGAAAGAAGGATAGTCAAGGTCAGAGGTGATGTGATGAGCAAAGCAGAGGTCAGAGTGATGCAAAGAAGGGGCTGTGAAACAAGGAATGCAGGTAGCTTCCAGAAACTGCAGAAAGCAAGGCAACAGCTTCTCTGCTAGAGCCGCCAGAAGGAATGCAGCCTCACCAACCCATTTTAGACATCTCACTTCTAGAATGGTAAGATAATAAATTTGTGTTGTCTTAAGCCACCATGTGGTAATTTGTTACAGCAGCAACAGGAAACTAATACAGAATGGAATGCTTTGAATATACTATGTCATAGTATCAACGATGATTCATGGCGGTCCTGCAACGTTTACTCACTCTTTGATTATGACACGTTGTATTTTCATTTTTTAAAATATATATTTACCTGTCTATCTTGCTTACGTTACCAAGAGGATACAAGTGTTTTAACAAAATAGAGAAAACCCATAAAGAGAAAAAGATTTGAGAGCAAGATGCTGAATTCTTTTGCGAACACAGTACATTTGAAATGTCAGTGGGTCAACATGGTGGGTGGACAGTTAGAAATGGAAATTCATGCCTTCTACTTAGAGATGAAGGTGCATAACTCTCAGAAGCAATTACTAAAATTTATTATTATAGCTCATAAAATAGACTCACTGAAGTGTGGCTATTGACCATTGAGAAAATTTAAGTGGTATGTATTCATAAGAAGGGAATTATTTAATCAGGATATTTTGACATAGGTTGTTGGAAGAAGTGATTTTATAGTGTTATTAGCTAAAATGCCATCATTTAACTAGCTTGTGGTTATGTATAAGCAAAGCATAAGGCAACCGACTATAGATGAATTCACAGATGGAGAAAAAGACCTTCTAAAGAGAAGTACTTCACCCATAAGTTGCCTGATTTCTAAAATATCTTTAACAGGACATTAATTCTTCAGCTACACAAACGTTTCTGAGTACCTACTAGTGCAAGGCAGGGCTCTTTTTTCATCTTTTACCTAACACAGTCTTTGCTTTTGAGAAGCTTATTATTTCCTTTTAACATAAAGCTCTATGCTTCCCCAAAGCACCACATAATTAGATAGAATTGCCCCAAATTACTTTTTTTCCCAAGGGTATATAATTTTCAAGTCTCTCAGAAGTGTACATGGCCCATCCTTATTTTGCAGTCTGTTCCGAGAGTTCATCTCTGTAGACTGGGGAGAGCCTGAGGACACTGTGTGCCTGGGAATCTTAGGAAGCTGGGTCATGGGCTTGCAGAGGAAATGTCACTTAGGGAGGGAAAACAGGTAAAGGAAGCTTAAAGTAAGGACAGTGAAAACAACCTTTGCCTATTTCAAATCCTGGGTTGGCCCAAATTATCACCACTTCAGGGATTTTATAAAATGCTGCTGCGTTGCTTTTGCAAAAAGACCGCCTGGTCAGCAGAGTGGGATGACCTCTATAAACAGAAATGCCGTGATGTTTAGCCATCAAGCAGAAATTTCAGGGGCAATAGGACACTGCAGTCTCCATGCTTCTGCCCAAAGTGCAAACCACACAGGTCAACCAAATAAGTGAAAGCAGGAAGGACTAAAAACTTCAGCTGCCCTAAACTCTGAGAAGATGATGGTATGTCCCTCCCCAAGCCAGGGTCCAATACAACTCCAAAAAACTATATTCACATGCTATTTTATAAATGGTGACTCTGAGTTTAACCAAATATTTTATGATCAGTGACCCCGACACTGTGTAAAAGGAGGAAGAACTTTACCACATCTAATTTTTATATACACACCCACATTTTTTAAATTGTAAAATATGTGTAATGGATTCTCTGCAAATCATTTCCCACAATGTGTACTGGGTTGCTTTTTTTGCAATATCAAACTTTTTTTTCCCCAAAAACATTTTTTTTGGAAACCCAGTTTTTTGATACCCAAAGCACGGGTGAATTGAAGCATACCTCTTTAAGTAACAATTAAAAAGTAAAATGAACAAACTTGTGCTGAAAACCATTCTAAAACACATTATTCACTCCCTTGCCTTCTTAATCAAAGGACGCTGAATGTAATTTAACTTTTTTTATAATGACATGGGTTTCATTATTATGAATAGTAATTATTCTATGGTGCTGTGACACACTGAGACTCTTAGGGATTCTTACCTACACATGAAGTGGCCTAGCTGCCTTTTTTTTTTTTTTTTTTTTCCCATTTTGAGTCAGCTGTTTATAAATTTTCTTGGGCCTTTCTCATTGGCATGATGTATACATTAGTTGGCTTTTATTTACTACTCTCATTGTAGTCAGCCTGCCTGCTTCCATCAACTCCTAACCAATAAAGCAAGACATTCCCAATGTGCCAAAGCTCTGGGAAATTACCTTGTGCTGGGGTATTAGACCAGTGCTTATTGAACTTTAATGTGCTACAGTTCACTCCGGGGTCTTCTTAAAATGCAGATTCTGATTCAGTAGTTCTGGAAAAGAAACTAAAATTCTGCATTTCTAACCAGCTCCCAGGTAATACCCATGCTGCCAATCCTTGGAACACATTTTGAGTAGCAAGATATTAGATAATCATGTTATTTAAGAATTATGTCTAAACTAAAGGTAAACGATTTCCAAAGGAGGGATTAAAGACTGCTCTCTTACAAATAAGTCCTAACAATTTAGAATATGGACATTAAATTTAATACCTCCAAAATGACTTCCCTTATCAATATGCCCATCCCCTGACCTGACCATACAAACCGTATCCCTCTTCTTTACACTAGCATAGAACTTAATTTCTGCCTCTCTCTGGAACATATGTCTTTACAAATTGTTGTTATTTAGACATGTCAAGGTACTAAACTGGAAGAAGAACCAAGTCTTATCTATCTGTGTATTCCTTAACCCTATGCTTTGCTCAAAAAATGATTTTTGAATAAATGTAAAGATTGGAGAATTAAAAACTATAAGGTAGTTTCTATATAATATCAGATTCTTTATTGTGTGATAAATAATGAGGAAATGAATCAGGAAGTAATACTTCCTATACTAGATAAGGACTCAGATAATTGATCAGGAAGTGAAGCAATACTATAATCAAATATATCCATGTCAAGTTCTAATAAACTGCTAAGAAAGTAAAGTTTGTTCTCAGAGTTCCTGCCTCCGTGTGCTATACATAGCCCTTCCTAGATTCCCTATCCACACACACATACCTAATAGAACACACATGCACACACACACAGGCACAAATTTGAACATATACCATCTACACATTCTTTAACTTCCAAAACCTCCTCTGGAGAAAGAGTCTGAGATTAATTTATACTAAAATGTAAACGACTGACTATCGCTTAAAGAGCTATTTCTTACCTCCACCCTAAGGGGAATTTGAATTTTTAAAAGAAATCCAACTCTATATGTAATGGAATGAAGCCATTAAAGAAGATTTTTTGGCTTTTAATGACAAAGCAAGCGACAGCTTTAAATAGAGGCCCTCTGAGTACCTCTACATCATGTTATGCTAGCAGTGAACTTCTTCTGAATAATTGCTAACAGCTTTCCTGTACCTGGGCTGTAAGGTTTCTCCATAGTGATAAGCTGCTTCTAGCCTGATATGAGGAACAAATGTGCACAGAAAATCCCCACTAAAAGTACAAGCTACAGAACTGGTCAGGGCTAAAGCAGGACAAACACAAAAATCAATTTGACAGCTCATTTGAATCTATACTGTGCTTCTTTCCAAGGGCAGACAGGATTTATAATCTAGTTGGGAAAGAATAAAACAAAGTCTCAATTTCCATTAAACATCTGTGTAATGAAAAGAAATGGAAATTGTCTAACTAGAGATGATTCAAATATCTAAGTAATAGTATCAATGAAAGCAAACATCATGCTAGCTTTTGATGCAATACCATTTTACTAATTTAATCTAGCACAACAATCTGCTACTTACTCCACAGCTTTAATTAAATCAGTGTTTACCTCTGTGGAATTCTGAATGGAATCAATGACAGGTGTTCAGGAGGAAAGGTAAAGGATAAAATAAGGCAGTCGACATAATTTAGAGAGACTTCTATGAAGTCACTCTGTATCAACATATTCCTAAATAACAGAGAATAAGAAAAAAATAGCTCTAGATGATATTCTACAGAGTCTAGAAGCATTTCTCCCAATCACAGGATATCAATGTGATGAAAGGCACACTTAGGGGGGAAGGATCTGCCTTTCCTGACCCTATAGACTGTTCACTGTAAAAATGACCGGAAATCAGCTCAGAAGTCTGAGCACAACATTGGCGAGGAAGACACTCCGGAGTTACAGAGGAGCTCTGGTGGAATGTGCGACAGACAGCCACAGAATGAAGTTCCCACATTTGCTTTCTTGGTCAACCAGGAGTTGTTCAATAGTGAAAGTCAGACAACAGAAGCTCGATTTCAGATAAGATAAAAAAAAGATATAAAATTTTTATTTTCTTCCCACAACAAAACAAATCCAACAAGTCAGCACATTTTGCTGAAAAAGAAAGAAGATGTACAAGCTTGGCAGTGCCTTATAAATCGCAGACCACAGTTATTGTAAGCCGGGCTTCCGGCTTGAAGGGAACTGGTTTTGAGCCCCAGTCCAAGAAATCATGGCTATTTAACGTCTCTAATTTCAGTGTCCTCATCACAAAATGTGCATCATAATATCTACCTCCCAGAGAGGTTATAGGATAAATGAAATAATATTTATGGATTGTTTAGCAAAATGACCACTCAATAAATAGTATGTATTACTACTTCCATGGAAAGCAAACATATTCAAGTTTAAATTTTATGGTCTCTTTCAGCTTGTCAAAATTAAAGGGGATAAATAGGATGCATATTAAAACTGTGCAATCACCAGAGGCTGAAATGAATTAAAATATGTAAAGCACTTAGAGGGTGCTATAAAAGAGTTAGCTATCATCACAGAGCGATGTATAATGTGTTAAGAAGACGGGGGGGAACCTTCAAGATGGCGGAGGAATAAGACATGGACAATCACCTTCCTCCCCACAAAGACATCAGAAATACATCTACATGTGGAACAGCTCCTACAGAACACCTACTGAACGCTGGCAGAAGACCTCAGACTTCCCAAAAGGCAAGAAACTCCCCACGTACCTGGGTAGGGCAAAAGACAAAACGAAAAACAGAGGCAAAAGAATAGGGACGGGACCTGCACATCTGGGAGGGAGCTGTGAAGGAGGAAAAGCTTCCACACTCTAGGAAGCCCCTTCACTGGCAGAGATGGGGGGTGGGCGGGAGGAGGGGGAAGCTTCGGAGCCACGGAGGAGAGCACAGCAACAGGGGTGAGGAGGGCAAAGCGGAGAGATTCCCGCACAGAGGACTGGTGCCAACCAGCACTCACCAGCCCGAGAGGTTTGTCTGCTCACCTGCCGGGGCGGGCGGGGGCTGGGAGCTGAGGCTCGGGCCGTTGGATGAGGTCAGATCCCAGGGAGAGGACTGGGGTTGGCTGTGAGAACACAGCCTGTAGGGGCTAGTGCGCCACAGTTAGCCGGGAGGAAGTCTGGGAAAAAGTATGGACCTGCCTCAGAGGCAAGAGACCACTGTTTCGGGGTGCACGAGGAGAGGGGATTCAGAGCGCCACCTAAACGAGTTCCAGAGACGGGCGTGAGCCGTGTCTATCAGCCCGGACACCAGAGAGGGGCATGAAATGCTAACACTGCTGCTGCAGCCACCAAGAAGCCTGTGTGAAAGCACAGGTCACTATCCACACCTCCCCTCCTGGGAGCCTGTGCAGCCAACCATTACCAGGGTCCCGGGATCCAGGGAAAACTTCCCCAGGAGAAAACGCGGCACGCCTCAGGCTGTTGCAAAGTCATTCTGGCCTCTGCCATCACAGGCTCACCCCGCATTCCAATTATAACTACTGTACCCCTCCCTCCCTCTGGCATGAGTGAGCCACAGCCCCCTAATCAGTGCTGCTTTAAACCCATCTTGTCTGGGGGGAACAGAAGCCTGAGGGTAACCTACACACAGAGGTGGGGGCAACACCAAAGATGAACCCCAGGAGCTATGCGAACAAAGAAGAGAAAGGGAAATATCTCCCAGCAGTCTTAGGAGCAGTGGATTAAATCCCCACAATCAACCTGAGATACCCAGCATCTGTGGAATACCTGAAAAGACAACGAATCAACCAAAATTGAGGGGGTGGAATTTGGGAGCAACTGTAGACTTGGGGTTTACTGTCTGCGACTGACTTGTTTCTGATTTTTATGTTTATCTTAGAATAGTTTTTAGCACTTGTAATCATTAGTGGATTTCTTTATTGGTTTGGTTGCACTCTTTTTTTTATTACTTTTTAATTTAATAATTTTTTTAATTTTTAATTTTAATTATTTTATTTTAATTTTTTTCTTTCTTTATTTCTCCCTTTTCTTCTGAGCCGTGTGGCTGACAGGGTCTTGGTGCTCTGGCCAGTGTCAGGCCTGAGCCACTGAGGGGGGAGAGCCGAGTTCAGGACACTGGACCACCAGAGACCTCCCGGTCCCACATAATATAATCGGTGAGAGCTTTCCCAAAGATATCCATCTCAACGCTAAGACCCAGCTCCACACAACGGCCAGCAAGCTCCAGTGATGGATGCCCCATTCCAAACAACTAGCAAGACAGGAACAAAACCCAACCCATTAGCAGAGAGGCTGCCTAAAATCATACTAAATTCAAAGACACTCCAAAACACACCACTGGATGCAGCCCTGCCCACCAGAAAGATAAGATCCAGCCCAACCCACCAGAACACAGGCACCAGTCCCCTCCACCAGGAAGCCTACACAACCCACTGAACCAACCATACCCACTGTGGGCAGACACCAAAAACAACGGGAACTATGAACCTGCAGCCTGCAAAAAGGAGACCCCAAACACAGTAAGTTAAGCAAAATGAGAAGACAGAGAAATATGCAGCACATGAAGGAGCAAGGTAAAAACCCACCAGAACAAACAAATGAAGAGGAAGTAGGCAGTCTACCTGAAAAAGAATTCAGAGCTATGATAATAAAGATATCCAAAACCTTGGAAAAAGAATGGAGAAAATACAAGAAACGTTTAACAAGGACCTAGAAGAACTAAAGAGCAAACAATGATGAACAACGCAATAAATGAAATTAAAAATTCTCTAGAAGGAATCAATAGCAGAATAACTGAGGTAGAAGAAGGGAAAAGTGACCTGGAAAATAAAATAGTGGAAATAATTACTGCAGAGCAGAATAAAGAAAAAAAGAATGAAAAGAATTGAGGACTGTCTCAGAGACTTCTGGGGCAACATTAAACGCACCAACATTCAAATTATACGGGTCCCAGAAGAAGAGAAAAAGAAAGGTTCTGAGAAAATATTTGAAGAGATTATAGTGAAAAACTTCCCTAATAAGGGAAAGGAAATAGTTAATCAAGTCCAGGAAGTGCAGAGAGTCCCATACGAGATAAATCCAAGGAGAAACATGCCAAGACACATAGTAATCAAACTATCAAAAATTAAACACAAAGAAAAAATATTAAAAGCAGCAATGGACAAACAACAAATAACATACAAGGGAATCCCCATAAGGTTAACAGCTGATCTTTCAGCAGAAACTCTGCAAGCCAGAAGGGAGTGGCAGGACATATTTAAAGTGATGAAAGGGGAAAACCTACAACCAAGATTACTCTACCCAGCAAGGATCTCATTCAGATTCGATGGAGAAATTAAAACCTTTACAGACAAGCAAAAGCTAACAGAATTCAGCACCACCAAACCAGCTTTACAACAAATGCTAAAGGAACTTCTCTAGGCAGGAAACATGAGAGAAGTAAAAGACCTACAATAACAAATCCAAAACAATTAAGAAAATGGTAACAGGAACATACATATCGATAATTACCTTAAATGTAAATGAATTAAATGCTCCAACCAAAAACACAGACTGGCTGAATGGATACAAAAACAAGACCTGTATATATGCTGTCTACAAGAGACCCACTTCAGTCCTAGGGACACATACAGACTGAAAGTGAGGGGATAGAAAAAGATATTCCATGCAAATGGAAATCAAAACAATGCGGGAGTAGCAATTCTCATATCAGACAAAATAGACTTTAAAATAGACTATTATAATAGGCAAAGAAGGTCACTACATAATGATCAAAAGATCAATCCAAGAAGAAGATATAACAATTGTAAATATTTATGCACCCAACATAGGAGCACCTCAATAAATAAGGCAAATTCTAACTGCCATAAAAGGGGAAATCGAGAGTAACACAATCATAGTAGGGGACTTTAACACCCCACGTTCACCAATGGACAGATCATCCAAAATGAAAATAAATAAGGAAACACAAGCTTCAAATGACACATTAAACAATATGGACTTAATTGATATTTATAGGACATTCCATTGAAAAACAACAGAATACACTTTCTTCTCAAGTGCTCATGAAATATTCTCCAGGATAAATCATATCTTGGGTCAAAAATCAAACCTTGGTAAATTTAAGAAAATTGAACTCGTATCAAGTATCTTTTCTGACCACAACACTATGAAACTAGATATGAATTACAGGAAAAAGACTGTAAAAAACACAAACACATGGAGGCTAAACAATACACTACGAAATAACCAAGAGATCACTGAAGAAATCAAAGAGGAAATCAAAAAATACCTAGAAACAAATGACAATGAAAACACGATGACTCAAAACCTATGGGATGCAGCAAAAACAGTTCTAAGAGGGAAGTTTATAGCAATACAATCCTACCTCAAGAAACAAGAAACATCTCAAATAAACAATCTAACCTTACACCTAAAGCAATTAGAGAAAGAAGAACAAAAAACCCCCAAAGTTAGCAGAAAGAAAGAAATCATAAAGATCAGATGAGAAATAAATGAAAAAGAAATGAAGGAAACAATAGCAAAGATCAATAAATCTAAAAGCTGGTTCTTTGAGAAGATAAACAAAATTGATAAACCATTAGCCAGACTCATCAAGAAAAGAAGGGAGAAGACTCAAGTCAACAGAATTAAAAATGAAACAACTGACACTGCAGAAATACAAAGGATCATGAGAGATTACTACAAGCAACTATATGCCAATAAAATGGACAACCTGGAAGAAATGGACAACTTCTTAGAAAAGCACAACCTTCTGAGACAGAACCAGGAAGAAACAGAAAATATAAACAGACCTATCACAAGCACTGAAATTGAAACTGTGATTAAAAATCTTCCAACAAACAAAAGCCCAGGACCAGATGGCTTCACAGGCGAATTCTACCAAACATTTAAAGAAGAGCTAACATCTATCCTTCTCAAACTCTTCCAAAATACAGCAGAGGGAGGAACACTCTGAAACTCATTCTACAAGGCCACCATCACCCTGATACCAAAACCAGACAAAGATGTCACAAGGAAAGAAAGCTACAGGCCAATATCACTGATGAACATAGATGCAAAAATCCTCAACAAAATACTAGCAAACAGAATCCAACAGCACATTAAAAGGATCATACACCATGATCAAGTGGGGTTTATCCCAGGAATTCAAGGATTCTTCAATATACGCAAATCAATCAATGTGATACACCATATTAACAAACTGAAGGAGAAAAACCAAATGATCATCTCAATAGATGCAGAAAAAGCTTTCGACAAAATTCAACACCGATTTACGATAAAAACCCTCCAGAAAGTAGGCACAGAGAGAACTTACCTCAACATAATAAAGGCCATATATGACAAACCCACAGCCAACATCGTTCTCAACAGTGAAAAACTGAAACCATTTCCTCTAAGATCAGGAACAAGACAAGGTTGTCCACTCTCACCACTATTATTCAACATAGTTTTGGAAGTTTTAGCCACAGCAATCAGAGAAGAAAAAGAAATAAAAGGAATCCAAATCGGAAAAGAAGAAGTAAAGCTGTCACTGTTTGCAGATGACATGATACTATACATAGAGAATCTTAAAGATGCTTCCAGAAAACTACTAGAGCTAATCAATGAAGTTGGTAAAGTAGCAGGATACAAAATTAATGCACAGAAATCTCTTGCATTCCTATACACTAATGATGAAAAATGTGAAAGAGAAATTAAGGAAACACTCCCATTTACCATTGCAACAAAGAGAATAAAATACCTAGGAATAAAACTACCTAAGGAGACAAAAAACCTGTATGCAGAAAACTATAAGGCAGTGATGAAAGAAATTAAAGATGATACAAACAGATGGACAGATATACCATATTCTTGCATTGGAGGAATCAACATTGTGAAAATGACTATACTACCCAAAGCAATATACAGATTCAATGCAATATCCCTATCAAACTACCAATGGCATTTTCCACAGAACTAGAACAAAAAATTTCACAATTTGTGTGGAAACACAAAAGACCCCGAATAGCCAAAGCAATCTTGAGAAAGAAAAACTGAGCTGGAGGAATCAGGCTCTCTGACTTCAGACTATACTACAAAGCTACAGTAATCAAGACAGTATGGTACTGGCATAAAAACAGAAATATAGATCAATGGAACAGGATAGAAAGCCCAGAGACAAATCCATGCACATATGATCACCTTATCTTTGATAAAGGAGGCAAGAGTATACAGTGGAGAAAGACAGCCTCTTCAATAAGTAGTGCTGGGAGAAATGCACAGCTACATGTAAAAGAATGAAATTAGAACACTCCCTAACACCATACACAAAAATAAACTCAAAATGGATTAGAGACCTAAATGTAAGGTCAGACACTATAAAACTCCTAGAAGAGAACATAGGCATTACATTCTATGCCATAAATCACAGCAAGATCCTTTCTGACCCACCTCCTAGAGAAACCGAAATAAAAACAAAAATAAACAAATGGGACCTAATGAAACTTCAACGCTTTTGCACAGCAAAGAAACCATAAGCAAGATGAAAAGACAACCCTCAGAGTGGGAGAAAATATTTGCAAACAAAGCAACTGACAAAGGATTAATCTCCAAAATTTACAAGCAGCTCACACAGCTCAATATTAAAAAAAAACCCAACCCAATCCAAAAATGGACAGAAGACCTAAATAGACATTTCTCCAAAGAAGATACACAGATTGCCAACAAACACATGAAAGGATGCTCAACATCACTAATCGTTAGAGAAATGCAAATGAAAACTACAATGAGATATCACCTCACACTGGTCAGAATGGCCCTCATAAAAATATCTACAAACAATAAATGCTGGAGACGGTGTGGAGAAAGGGAACCCTCTTGCACTGCTGGTGGGAATGTAAATTGATACAGCCACTATGGAGAACAGTATGGACGGTCCTTAAATAACTAAAAATAGAACTAGCATATGACCCAGCAATCCCACTACTGGGCATATACCCTGAGAAGACCATAATTCAAAAAGAGTCATGTACCACAATGTTCACTGCAGCACTATTTCCAATAGCCAGGACATGGAAGCCACCTAAGTGTCCATCGACAGATGAATGGATAAAGAAGATGCGACGCATATATACAATGGAATATTACTCAGCCATAAAAAGAAACGAAATTGAGTTATTTGCGGTGAGGTGGATGGACCTAGATAGAGTCTGTCATACAGAGTGAAGTAAGTCAGAAAGAGAAAAACAAATACCATGTGCTAACACATATATATGGAATCTAAAAAAAAAAGGTTCTGAAGAACCTAGGGGCAGGACAGGAATAAAGACTCAGACGTAGAGAATGGACTTGAGGACACGGGGAGGGGGAAGGGTAAGCTGGGATGAAGTGAGAGAGTGGCATGGACATATATACACTACCAAATGTAAAATAGATAGCTAGTGGGAAGCAGCCACATAGCGCTGGGAGATCAACTCGGTGCTTTGTGACCAGCTAGAGGGGTGGGATAGGAAGGGTGGGAGGCAGACGCAAGAGGGAGCGGATATGGGGATATATGTATACATATAGCTGATTCACTTTGTTATACAGCAGAAACTAACACACCATTGTAAAGCAATTATACTCCAATAAAAATGTTCGAAAAAATTACAAAATGGAGAAAAAAATAAAAATGCCATTTCAGGGAAAAAAAAAAAATGGGCTCTGCAGCCAGATTATCTGCATTCAGGTTCCTATTTTACCTCTGACCAATTGTGTACTTTGGACAAGTCACTTGAACTCTGCCTCAGTTTCCTCATCTATAAAATGAAGACAATAATAGTAATATTCAGTCATTAGATAGTCGTGAAAATTAAATAAGCTACTAGATGAAAATAAGAAATTGGCACAAACTAAGTTCTATTTAACTACTAACATATAATTTTTTTTTCCTTTTTAGCACACACATACTGTTGCAGACAGACCTTAGAGAGATCTCTGACAATTTCTGCCTCCTGGTATCCAAGGCTTTTGGTAATCCCCTCCCCTTGAATGTAGGCAGGTCCCATGACTAGTTTCTAGCTAATATAAAACAGCAAATGTGTCACACCCCAGATTAGGTTATAAAGACTGAGTCTTAGAGGACTGGAGTCTTAGAGGACTGGCCTTGAAGAAGCAAGCTCCTATGATGTGAACTGCTTATGGAAGGGTCACATGGCAGGGAACTGCAGGTGGCCTCTAGGAGCTGAGAGCCTCAGTCTTACAACCACACAGAATTGAGTTCTCGCAACTGTTTAAGCTGGGAAGATGCTGCTAAGATTCTAGAAAGGAATACAGTCAAGACAAACACTGTGACTGCAATCTTCTGATAGCCTGAGCAGAGAACCCAGTTAGCCATGCCTTGACTCCTGACACAGAAACCATGAGATAATAAATGCGTATTTTTTTAAGCCTGTAAGTTTTTTGCATTTGTTACGCATTAATAGAAAACCAATACATATACCTCCATGTAAAATTCAGAGAAAAGAATAGCAAGATGTGGAAAAGTTTAAATTTTTTCAGTGCCCTGGTATATTTTTCTGATACTTGACTGTACTAAGCATTGTGAGTCCAGTGTTGGTTCCAGGCTGGACAGATTTGGCCTGGTCAAAGACATTGCTAAGTCTGTCTTTGTTAATTACACTGAGAACGATCTAACTCTGGTCTACACTTGTCCTCCTGGCCTGACTTTAGCTTTTGGCCTTCGTGAATGGCAAGAGTATTAGGATGTCAGTGATGTTCGTTTTTCTAGCTTCAGTTTCCAGTTCAGAATTTTTAGCAAAAAAGTATGAACTCAACAGCCTTTTTGAGAGTGGGAATGGGAGACTGAAACATTTGTTGTGTAATGTAAAAGTTTAGTAGGTTTTGCTGACAAAGCTTACCCTGAATAGTACTGGTTTTCTGAGGAGTTTCCATCCTCCTTCCCTCATCTGTTTGCTCCGCTTTGCCATTCCAGAGAAACAGACTGGGAGTCAAGGTATTTGTGTACCGGTTTGGGTTTGGCTTATTGCTGGTTGTAGGACTAAAGATGACACAGATGAGTTAGCTTAACTCTGTGCTCTACTGACCTCAAAGGGTTGGGGTCAGGGAAGAGATGAATAATAAATGAAAATGAAGTTCTGGGGAAAAGTTACAAAGGCAGAACAAATACAAGGCAGTGATATTACAGAAAGTCTGGAAAGCTCAAAGGAATCTAGGCAAACATTTAAAAAGCCTCAAGTTCTTTATCATATCAGAAGCTATCTCATATTGCCCATTCCAAAAGATGAGCTTGCTTATGATTTAGAGTTTAGACTGAGGGATTCGTGGAATTTGAGAACTGGAAAACAAGTTAGTTTTTCTCTTAGTCAACTCCTGTATAAGAGTAGTGGTTTTCTAAACTGTTGAGTAGGGTTCTGAGGCTCAGTGTAACAGAGTATTCCAATTAATTATCCATCACTGTCTGCTATGGGCAAAGGAGGGGATTGTGGCAGAGGTGGTATGCAGGCTACACATCTTCTGACCCTAATTCTAGTGTGACTGTTTTAATTTATGCCTGAGAGCACAGATGCATGGGGGAAAGATATAGCTTGTTAAGATTATGCAGCTAGTTTGCTTTCAACTTTGGAACAACATCACAAAAGGCAATTTGTACATTTCCTTACTCCTGTTAAGCATCTATATTCATAATGCCAACCACGAATTTTCTGCTACTTCAGAAAGCCATTTTATTTCTTAAATTTGTGATGTCTCTATTACATTTTGCCAGTGTGAGGAAATGAGTGTCTAATCTTGTCAATGTAATATTTATTCTCAATCCCTGTAATATCCATTCATCCTTATTTGAAAGTTGATAAAATCTGTTGGCAACCTCTTTGAAGCTGCAAAGCAGTTATCCAAAACAATAATTTGCAAAATGTTCAGTATAAATGGGCACATAGGCCATCCTTGAACACTGATGTGCCTTTTTGATTCACAAGTTTAACTCAATTTTCCTAAAGTCTATTGTAAACTTTAAAATTGTTTATTACTTTTTTACAACCTTGTTTTAAAATTTACAAACCATAACGTAGTGATCTTTCAGGATTACATCTGAAACAGATAATATTTCCAATAATCCCCGGGGGTCTATGGGTCAGAAATGATGAGCAATTCCACAAGGTATTTCTAGACATAACAAAGAGTATATACACTTTTATGTTATTTCAGATAGAACATCAAGGATGGAACATTTTGGTTCCCCTTGGCTTTACACATGGCCCCTCTCATTTAGAAATATTTCTTGACGAAATCTAGTTGGAGAGCTAGAAATGTACAGTTTAAACACAATGCAATAAGGATTGATTTGCACTATAAGAAGAAATCTAGAGGGCCAGGAAAAGGCATGGTGAATTTGATGAAGGAAGGGCAAGTAGATTATTGCTGGAGTACAAAGTTTACACTGGTGGGATGGTGGAGATAAAAGAAGATGAACAGATAGGCAGGGGTTAGATCAGAGAGAACCTTGTAGTTCATTTTAAGGAACTCAGGCACCTTAAACCTTTGAAGCAAGGCAGTGACAGGGTCAGATAGGCATTTTATATAAACCCTTGAACCTGAGGAAAGACTTGTGTTTCATGACTCTTTCAGTTATAATAAAATATTTATTGTACTCCATAATAAGCTTTTGTCATTCTGCAATCCATTTCTTAGTCTTTCAAAACTCATAAGGACATATATTTTTAAAAATGTGGTACTCTCTGGTGTCAATTTGTATGAGGCTTTTTTTTGGGAGGCAGATTATTTTTGTGTTTGGTGGTTGCTGTAGTTTTCTTGAGACTTTTCAGTATTCCCAATTTAAGCTACTTGGCATATCAAAATTTTATGGCTCACAAAAATGGGGTTTCCGTATTCAATCTTGAATTGCTTATTTATATTCTTCCTCTGAAAATTCAGTTTTTCAAAGCCATCTCTTCTTTACTCTCCCTTCCCCGCTTCCTTTGCCTCTCAAATCAACAACTTGAAGATAGGTGAATTAACACACACTAGTTTGTAATCATAATGTAGGTAATTTGACACTCTGAATTATAGTCCGGGCAGAGAATATTAGGTGCATTCTGTCTCCCAAACACCATCACAGATTATTCATATTCATTTCTTACTATATGCATCTAAAGTGCAAATTAAAATAATTTAGAATTCTGCAGGAAAGACAGAGGGAGGTAAAAGCTTATTGCCCATCTCATTGCTAAAAGCGCTGGAAACATTTTCAGCTTTCCATAGATCCACAGCTTGAAAAGCTGATTGTTTAAACATGGCATCATGACGGCACCACAGTTGAGAAAACAGTGGGGCAGCCTGTCGCCCTACAGGCAGTAATAATCCACAGTAACCAAAGGAATAATAAATGCTTCATAAAACTGTCTTTTTTCTTAGTTCATTATTGAATATTTTAAATTTATTTAGCATTCCTGCTGCAAAGAATATAATAAAGGAATTACCAATCAATAGATCATGTTCTTATCAAGTGCCAGACAAAATAATCCTCATAATGTAACTACCCACTGTGAAAAGATAGTAGGAAACTGGCCGGAAGGAACCATAATGTTAATACAACCAAATGCTGTGCAGAACAAAAATATGATATGCTGTGGGGAGCAGAAAAGACGATTATCTTTAAAGAAGAGACAGAATTTTATACAAGGGTTAGATTTTGATTCCTAATACTTGAGAGGATGCAAACGTGCTTCACCTCTGAAATGGCTCTAAATTTTTTCCCCTTTTTTACTAGCCCACTGCTTTTCTTCAGGCCATTAACAGCATTGTCTACCTGGACAACTGTGAGAATCTACTCACTGGTATCCAATGGCTTCAGATTTCATACTATTGAATCGACCATCCACTCTTCACCAGTATTATCTTTCAAAAACGCAAAGCAAACAATTTCACGTTACTGCTAAAAACAAAACAAACAACAACAACAACAAAACCACACTCTTGCAGAGCATCCCATTACCCAGAGAATTATAGTCTAACCTCTTTGGTGGCGTATCCAGTATTCTCTAAACATCTGCTCTAAATTACTCCCATCCTCGTCTTCTACTATTCCCTGCATTCTAATTACTCTGTGTCTGCACCAAATTCTCTAAAACACTGTGCATGTTCACAACTATAGACCTTTGCTCGTGCTGAAGCCCCTGCTTAGAATGCTTTTCCTCTAATTCGTCACCTGAGAAAAACTTACTGCCAAGGCTATTATTTTCATCACTGTTTGACTTGTTCGTTTTATTGGAATCTATTTTGCACTCCAGAGAACTTCTTGAAAGTATTAGTTAACCACTAGCCTTGTGCTATTGAAATAACACAATAAATACATGTTGAGTAAAGCTGAAATCATACCTTAGTTGTCTTTTTTCGTCATCGATGACTAACATTGTTCTTATACTTAACGGATCTTCAATAAGAACTTAAGCCTGTGGAACTTCCTCTGCCTGCACCCATTCTCTCTGACAGCCACCCTCTTCATTCTTAACCCTCACTTTCAACCAGTGGACAAGTCCTGCTGATTCAGCAATAGCCCCCTTGCCTACACCCCATCCCCACTGCCACTACCCGAGTTCTGACTCTCATTACCTCTTTCTTAAATTACTGCAACTGTCTCTTCAGTGGTTGTTTGGCTTCGAGTCCCTCCCTTAGATCATTTTACAACCAGCTGGCGGAGTTGTTTTCCTGAAGCACAGCTGTAATAATTCCATTCCCTGTCTTGAAAAAAAATCAATGGCTCTCTAATGCCTGCAGAACAAGTCTAAACCCCTTAGCAGGTTCTCTATCATCTGCCCACCATGTGCTTTCCCAGATTTTGTTATACATCCCCCTGTACACACTCCACACACCACCCTAACCCTGTTCTTTGCCATTCCCTGAACCTTTGTATGAATTCTCTCCCTTGATCTCCTAGTTGTTCTTTCCCTCATCTCAACTTGTTGATGTGCCCACGTTTCAAGGAATGGATAAAATGCCCTGTTCCATAATTAGGTATTTCAAGTACCTAATCTCAGACTTTTTTTGCTCATAGAGCATATTCATTTCATCACTAAAAATGTACAAATGTAATCTAGTAATCTCATTTCACTGTTATTTTACATAAAACTCTACTTTTTTTTAATTTTTAAATTTTATTTTATCTATATTTTTATACAGCAGGTTCTTATTAGTCATCAATTTTATACACATCAGTGTATACATGTCAATCCCAATCGCCCAATTCATCACACCACCACCCTCACCCCTCTGCCGCTTTCCCCCCTTGGGGTCCATACGTTTGTTCTATACATCTGTGTCTCAATTTCTGCCCTGCAAACCGGTTCATCTCTACCATTTTTCTAGGTTCCACATATATGTGTTAATATACGATATTTGTTTTTCTCTTTCTGACTTACCTCACTCTGTATGACAGTCTCTAGATCCATCCACGTCTCAACAAATTACCCAATTTCGTTCCTTTTTATGGCTGAGTAATATTCCATTGTATATAGGCACCACATCTTCTTTATCCATTCATCTGTTGATGGGCATTTAGGTTGCTTCCATGACCTGGCTATTGTAAATAGTGCTGCAGTGAACATTGGGGTGCATGTGTCTTTTTGAATTATGGTTTTCTCTGGGTATATGCCCAGTAGTGGGATTGCTGGATCATATGGTAATTTTATTTTTAGTTTTTTAAGGAACCTCCATACTGTTCTCCATAGTGGCTCTATCAATCTACATTCCCACCAACAGTGCAAGAGGGTTCCCTTTTCTCCACACCCTCTCCAGCATTTGTTGTTTGTAGATTTTCTGATGACGCCTATTCTAACTGGTGTGAGGTGGTACCTCATTGTAGTTTTGATTTGCATTTCTCTGATAATTAGTGATGTTGAGCAGCTTTTCATGTGCTTCCTGGTCATCTGTATGTCTTCTTTGGAGAAATGTCTATTTAGGTCTTTTGCCCATTTTTGGATTGGGTTTTTTTGTTTTGTTTTGTTTTTTTAAAATACTGAGCTGCATGAGCTGTTTAAATATTTTGGAGATTAATCCTTTGTCCGTTGATTCGTTTGCAAATATTATCTCCCATTCTGAGGGTTTTCTTTTCATCTTGTTTATGGTTTCCTTTGCTGTGCAAAAGCTTTGAAGTTTCATTAGGTCTCATTTGTTTACTTTTGTTTTTATTTCCATTACTCTAGGAGGTGGATCAAAAAAGATCTTGCTGTGATTTATGTCAAAGAGTGTTCTTCCTATGTTTTCCTCTAAGAGTTTTACAGTGTCCGATCTTATATTTAGGTCTCTAATCCATTTTGAGTTTATTTTTGTGTATGGTATTAGGGAGTGTTCTAATTTCATTCTTTTACATGTAGCTGTCCAGTTTTCCCAGCACCACTTATTTCAGAGACTGTCTTTTCTCCATTGTATATCCTTGCCTCCTTTGTCATAGATTAGTTGACCACAGGTGCGTGGGTTTATATCTGGGCTTTCTATCTTGTTCCATTGATCTATGTTTCTGTTTTTGTGCCAGTACCATATTGTCTTGATTAATGTAGCTTTGTAGTATAATCTGAAGTCAGGGAGTCTGATTCCTCCAGCTCCGTTTTTTTCCCTCAAGACTGCTTTGGCTACTGGGGGTCTTTTTTGTCTCCATACAAATTTTAAGATTTTTGGTTCTACTTCTGTAAAAAATGCCATTGGCAATTTCATAGGGATTGCATTGAATCTGTAGATTGCTTTGGGTAGTATAGTCATTTTCACAATGTTGATTCTTCCAATCCAAGAACATGGTATATCTCTCCATCTGTTGGTATCATCTTTAATTTCTTTCATCAGTGTCTGATAGTTTTCTGCATACAGGTCTTTTGTCTCCCTAGGTAGGTTTATTCCTAGGTATTTTATTCTTTTTGTTGCAGTGGTAAATGGGAGTGTTTCTTCAATTTCTCTTTCAGAGTTTTCATCATTAATGTATAGGAATGCAAGAGATTTCTGTGCATTAATTTTGTGTCCTGCTACTTTACCAAATTCATTGATTAGCTCTAGTAGTTTTCTGGTGGCATCTTTAGGATTCTCTATGTATAGCATCATGTCATATGCAAACAGTGACACTTTTACTTCTTTTCCAATTTGTATTCCTTTTATTTCTTTTTCTTCTCTGATTGCTGTGGCTAGGACTTCCAAAACTATGTTGAATAATAGTGGTGAGAGTGGATATCCTTGTCTTGTTCCTGATCTTAGAGGAAACGCTTTCAGTCTTTCACCATTGAGAATGATGTTTGCTGTGGGTCTGTCGTATATGGCCTTTATTATGTTGAGGTAGGTTCCCTCTATGCCCACTTTCTGGAGAGTTTTTATCATAAATGGGTATATGGAGCTGGAGGAATCAGGCTCCCTGACTTCAGACTATACTACAAAGCTACAGTAATCAAGACAATATGGTACTGGCACAAAAACAGAAATACAGATCAATGAAACAGGATAGAAAGCCCAGAGATAAACCCATGCACCTATGGTCACCTAATCTATGACAGAGGAGGCAAGAACATACAATGGAAAAAAGACAGTCTTTTCAATAAGTGGTGCTGGGAAAACTGGACAGCTACATGTAAAAGAATGAAATTAGAACACTCCCTAACGCCATACACAAAAGTAAACTTAAAATGGATTGAAGGGCTTCCCTGGTGGCGCAGGGGTTGAGAATCTGCCTGCCAATGCAGGGGACACAGGTTCGAGCCCTGGTCTGGGAAGATCCCACATGCCGCGGAGCAACTAGGCCCGTGAGCCACAATTACTGAGTCTGCGCGTCTGGAGCCTGTGGTCTGCAACAAGAGAGGCCGTGATAGTGAGAGGCCCGCGCACCGCGATGAAGAGTGGCCCCCACTTGCCACAACTAGAGAAAGCCCTCGCACAGAAACGAAGACCCAACACAGCAGTAAATAAATAAATAAAATTTAAAAAAAAAATGGATTGAAGACTTAAATGTAAGGCCAGACACTATAAAGCTCTTAGAGGAAAACATTGGAAGGACACTCTTTGACATAAATCACTGCATTATCTTTTTTGACCCACCTCCTTGAGTAATGGAAATAAAAACAAAAATAAACAAATGGGACCTAATGAAACTTAAAAGCTTTTGCACAGCAAAGGAAACCATAAACAAGACGAAAAGACAACTTTCAGAATGGGAGAAAATATTTGCAAATGAAGCCACTGACAAGGGATTAATCTCCCAAATATATAAACAGCTCATGCAACTGAATATCAAAAAAACAAACAATCCAATCAAAAAATGGGCAGAAGATCTAAAAAGACATTTCTCCAGAGAAGACATACAGATAGCCAAAAGGCACATGAAAAGATGCTCAACATCACTAATGATCAGAGAAATGCAAATCAAAACTACAATGAAGTGTCACCTCAATGGCCATCATCAAAAAGGCTACAAACAATAAATGCTGGAGAGGGTGTGGAGAAAAGGGAACCGTCTTGCACTGTTGGTGGGAATGTAACTTAATACAGCCACCATGGAGAACAGTATTAAGTTTCCTTAAAAAACTAAAAATAGAATTACTGTATGACCCAGCAATCCCACTACTGAGCAAATACCCTGAGAAAACCATAATTCAAAAAGACATATGCACCCCAATGTTCAATGCAGCACTATTTACAATAGCCAGGACCTGGAAGCAACCTAAACGTCCACTGACAGACGAATGGATAAAGAAGATGTGGTACATATATACAATGGAATATTACTCAGCCACAAAAAGGAATGAAACTGGGTCATTTATAGAGATGTGGATGGACCTACAGACTGTCATACAGAGTGAAGTAAGTCAGAAAGAGAAAAACAAATATTGTATATTAACGCATATATGTGGAATCTAGAAAAATGGTTCAGATGAACCTATTTGCAAAGCAGAAATAGAGACAGAGACGTAGAGAACAAGCATATGGACATCAAGGGGGAAAAGGGTGAGTGGGCTGAACTGGGAGGGTGGGATTGACATATATACACTGCTATGTATAAAATAGACAACTAATGAGAACCTGCTGTATAGCACAGGGAACTCTACTCAATGCTCTGTGGTTACCTAAACAGGAAGGAAATCCAAAAAAGAGGGGCTATATCTATACATACAGCTGATTCACTTCGCTGTACAGCAGGAAGTAACACAGCATTGTAAAGCAACTATACTCCAATTAAAAAAAAAATAGCATTGACCAATCACGAGGCTTTCTAAGTGACTTGGAATAGGATGACATATCTGTTAGGTAACAGTCATCGGAGGGGAAAGGAAACTTCAGGATTAGAGTTTACCTTTCTGGTCTGCTAATTATATAAATAATATAAGATTACTCGACACTTTTCCTATCTGAAACAACCAGATTACTCTATATTATTGGAGCATAATGTCACTGAGGGTGTGTGTGTATGGTTGGGGGAGGGTGTTATCAATTTTAATTATAAAGTTTTCAAGTGAGTAGAAGAGTTTCTATTTTTTTTTCTGTAGACCTGTGTTTATTTTTGTCATTAGAAGTTGTTTTATATCCTGTTATTTTTTTAATACCCATATCTTTCACTTTTTGAAAAAATTAAAAGAAAACAAATTGTAATGCTGATGTCTCACCATTTTAGCACATCAGAAAGAGAAGACTCTTTTACAGCTGTCTCTCCTCTGTTTAACTACGTGCTACTGTGTAAGCCTTGACCTTAACCCAGGTAGGGACCATCTCACTCACTCAAACCTAAACTTTAAGTCCTTGCAGAGTGTCTTTGGGTTCAGTGTTACGGCTCTTTCCCCAATCTTCACATATCTATAGCTAGTTGGTTGATGAAGCAAAACGTCGTTGGTCTAATACGCAAACTGTGTCCATTGGTTTATTGCCAGATGAATTTTTTCATTATAAATTAATGATATAAAACCGCTCTGCAAGCTAGCAAATCACTGTGAGTCAGAAAGCTCAACATGGCCTTAATCAATAATCCTATGCTACTACTTTCTCCAAAAAGTTCAATTATTCACTAAGAGTTTAGCTGGAAGTCTCCTTAGATAATTATTGCAATATTTAAATATTATTTATGGAAATAGCCAAATATGTTCAGCCTTGGCTCTACCTCATGTGCAGACTTTTCACGAGCTCAGGAAAGTCACCATGGCCAGGAGAACTACCACAGTTCTCGATGACCTCTTGTCATGAGTGGAAGTTTGGTGGCTTTGACAGACTCTCTATAGTCAGTGAGCACAGAAGCTTCACACTAAAGACACCAAATCAAGAAGAATCTCTAGGATTGGATTCAAAGAACATTAAAGATGGAGGGCATTATAGAAATCATTGAACAATCCCTCCCTCTCTTCTTTTTAAACAAGAAGACTCGTATCAAATATAGAGTTAGTTTGTAGCAAAAGTCTCTGACCCCTGGCCCTCCAGATCCCCTGCAACATCTACCTCCATACTGAACTACCTTTTTTCATACATAGATCTCAGAATCATCCAACCAGTTCCAAAAGGAAGTCAGTTCTTATTACTAACATAATGGAGAAGTCTTCAGATTGTTAATTTAAAGTCGTTATCAGACTAGGATCAAGTTCAAATTCTCCAACTCTCTCAGGAAATCATACAAGAGCTAGAGTCAAGGTAACTAGAGCCTCAAAGCATAAAAAATAACTTGTTTGAAATTTATTTGCTGTGAGGAGGACACCCCACGTTTTAATGAACCTCAGAGCAAATACAAGCTGTCCTCAGTGGCTTTCGTATGAGTTCCCTGCACATTCTTCCTTTAGAAATGCAAAAACTCTTTCAAGAATTTTATGCCTGCATGGAGAAGACTGCTATTGTGTACAATTAGCATATTTACTAAGGTTTGTCATTACTTTTGGTAATTAAAATCGTACAAAGAGAGAGACATATCCAATTCAAGAAAATTACACAGTACAGTAATACAATCATAATGGTTGCCTGACAATTATTAAAATACACCAAATTCTTCTTTACAGTAAAAGTATTCACTAGAGTAGCTTCTGAATAAGATCATTGCTGTGCTTTCTATTTAAATATGTTTTTCTGCACAGAAAATTATAATTACATTTGCATAACTACTGTAATCAATCTAGAATTATGGCTCAAATTTTTATTCTCCAAATCTCTATTCTTTCTAAGACATCAGGAGCTCTGAGGCATAATCTGGGTTTGTGGATCATTATTCTAATTTGTAATGGGATTAAATATATTTTTGCACCTTCTTTACATGAATCAGTCATTCTAGGGATATGGTAGGCAATACAACTACTTTGTGCAATTTGTTTATTTCTAATTGAAAAACAGGCTTTAATTTCCCAAATCCATTTTGTCCAAAACAAAAGAAAATAAACCATTAGCAAAAACAATTATTTACATTTACAAAAGGAGAACACCAAACGATATTTGGATGAAGTGGACTTCCATAGGCAAGACAAACATTCATCTGTACGTTCAGGTGTCCTGTACTTACTGAGATTAGCTGGGATGGCCGAGCTAAATACTGTCCCATCTTGGAAATATGGGCTGCCATAAACCAAAGATTTCTTTTGAATGTTTCTCTTTATTCCTGATGAATTCAACAGGCTTCCATGGGACCTGATATTACAGCTATATCTATTTTTAAAATTCAAGTCAGATCTGATGAAAATGATAAGCAGACATAGAAATACCAATCTGCAACCAGCCTTCTAGAGCCATGGACCAGGAGGCTAGCTCTATGAGAAGTTCCTGCTAGCTCCTTTTTCCGACCAGTCTGCTGACAGTCTCAGAATCCCACAGACCCTATCTGCATGGTTCTTGTCTCCGGAGCGCAGAGACTGAGGCGCAGTAGCAGACCAGAGCATGAGGTACTCTAAAATCCAGTTTGTCTCTGGTCCTGCTACACAGTGCTTTTGGTTACCAGGTCCAGCTACTCAAGGGAATGATGTCTCCATGGGCCAGGCCAGCACACAATAAATTCTCAACAGCACAGACAATATATATTTCCTGAGAGTCACTGTATGAATTCACTACCGAAAGAAACCCTAAAGCCTTTCTCTAGTAAAGGATTTCAAAATCATTTCTATGTGAAAAGATGTTAAACCTAACTCAATCTTTCAAACTATTTTTATTTTGGAAGGTTAGGAGCTTTGCTGAAAATTGCACAAGGAACTGTTTTAATGACCAATTAATTCAGATTGGCAGACACACAGGAGTAAATATGTTCAGTGAGTAACAGCAAGGGTCACACGGATACCCAAAGGATTATGTATTGACTTTGGAAGAGAAATTGAGATAAACTGAGAACAAACATTAAGTCAGCCGTGGAATTACAGTATTACTTAAGTGTGTACTCAACTGTCTGTTTACAAGCACAGATAATGCCTACCTAGGAAAAAATGGAACCAGCAGGTAACTTGACTTGTATTTACATAATTTTATAAAAATAAATTCTTGCCTCATTACTGAGAGCCAGCCTCTATTATTGATACATTACCAGCCTCTAGAAAGCATGGGGAGCTCTAGATGTAGGCTCAGCCTTATTTGGAAGGTGTGTGAATTCAAAACAATGACAGTTTCAAGATTTCTTTCCTTTAAATAGGGTAGCGACATTTATTCGAAAGATAGAGAAATACAGTCAAAGAAGCAGGCAAAGAATCATAAGAAATTGGAGGTAGGTGGATATTCAGTATGTCCTAATTTTGTTTTTTAACTTTTTTCTATTCTAATTTTATATACATGAAAATTTATATACATGCAGGCACAGAATAAATGAAAGATATTCATTGCTTCCTTAATTCTGAGATAAAGCAAACCCACATGAAGCAGAAATTACATCACTTGCGTGCTAGTTTCAATGAATGCCTGACAGTGGAGGAGATGGAGAGTGGTAGAATGGTGGAATGCTAAAGCCAGGTAGATAAATTGAATGTGGAGCTAAGTCTTGAGCAGGAATTTAAAGAGGAGAAGCTATGTGGATAAGCCAGTAGGAGATTGATCCAGGTATGGCAGAAGTAAAATACTGAAATTCTAGTAATTAGGGCAGCATAAACATGTGTCTAGTTTAAAGAGCGTGTGTTCAGAAAAAAAACCAAAACAACAGGACATGAAAATGGTGAGATGGGGGTGACAGCAGAACATAGATGGAGTTGAAGTGTTGGTGGGGGAAATCAGATTTAATACGAAGATGTAGTTTATTTATCAAAGTAAAAACCCAAAAATTCTTTTTGAGGAATAATAGTCTCCAAGGCAACTGAGCTTTATAATGAATAATAACAATGGCTAACACTTCCTAGGTGTTTTCTATGAGTTCTGAGGACTTTATGTATGTCACATCATTTAATCCAGGATTTCTCAACCTTGGCACAATTGACATTTTGGGTTGAGTGATAATTTGTTGTGGAAGGCTGTCCTGTGTACTGTAGGATGTTTAGCTGCATCCTTGACCTCTACCTACTAGATGTCAGTAACAACACCCACACCCCATACCTCCCGACATACACACAAGTCGTGACAATCAAAAATATCTCCAGTCATTGCCAAATGTCCTCTGAGGCAACACCTCTCTAGTTGAGGGCTTCGGACTTTTTCTTAACAAGAAGCTATGAGTTAAATCTCATCAACTTTATTTTCACTAACTATCTTTTCACAGATGAAGGGCAGGGATGTTAAATTACTTGCTCAATGTCACACGGTTAGTAAGCAGTAAAGCCTGTTGGTCTCTGCTCCTGGTTCCTGGCACAGAACTCCTAAAACCTTTGTAATTTCCTAGTGATAAGAACACTAGGAGCATTTTTCATCCTAATCTTTGCTCTTTGACTTTTCCTGGCACAGACCTCCTATATCCCTTGGAATTTCCTGGGTGACAGCAGTGTCTTTTGCTTTGATGAATCTTAGTGGACTCCTGGATGGGATTTGGTCACCAGGAAGACTAAGTCAATATGAGAAGGTTGGAATTTTCAGCCCATTCCCTATTCTCCAGAGAAGGAGAGGGGCTAGAAATGGAGTTAATGATCGATCATGCTTACATGATGAAGCCTTCATAAAAATCTCAAAAGTATGGGGTTCGAAGCACAGTTATTAAGTAACTTGCCCAATGCCACATGGTTAATAAGCACCAGTGAAGCTTGTCTGTGAACTTCAGCCACTTGATTCTAGGGACTGGATTCTTAACCACTATTGTCTATTGCTTCCTCATAATCTTTCTAGGCAAGAATCTAGCATAAAGTCCTATTAAAGAATGAGAAATAACCCAACGTAATAGCCCTCATGTTAACTGAAATATTAAAGAATGGCCAGACTTCTTTATTTTAGTAACGATATCACAGCCAGCGCAGTCAAGACTCCTGTCTCTTGTTTTGCAATTTATCCAGTGACTGCCTTTCTCATCTAATGCTTTTTCAGTGGTATGTTCTACATCATGTTAAAGAGATTTTGTTGTATGTGACCTTAAATTGACATCAGAGAAACAATTATCAGCGCTTCTCTGTTTATTTCTTCTGGGCTTTGGCTGTGCAGGGAGAATAAAAGGTTCTTGCTTGTCCACAACTATTTAAAAAATGCAATTATTTGAGTATACCCTGTAGCTTCCAAGTGTACCTAGATTGTACAATGTGCCTGTCTTAGCAAAAGGGGACGAATCACCTGCACACTTTCTGATCAGAGTTGCTCCCTTTTCCTTTAAGGATATATGGACAGTGGGGAAAGAATGCTAGAAGGGAAAAAGGTCTGCCTTATCTTCCATGTGGGAGTTTTGCAATCATGTAGTGAGAACTCCTCTGACCTCATCTCACTTTAGGTAGGCAGGCAGGAGACTGTGGACGGAGTAAGGAGGAAAAAATGGGAATAACTTAGAAATAATAAATGGTCAAAGCCTCCCCTTTTCTGGAAAGGTAAACAGGGATTGCTGCTAAAGGAAAAAGACCTCAGCTAGGTAGGAGCATGCCTGACTCTGTCTGTGTGGCCTCTATTCTCCCATCTATACAATATTTATGAAAGGTTCTTCTTAATGATAAGGTTCCATGCATCAGTAATAATTAACGAAAGATAAGGAAGGCTTCATTTATTATTTTAATCTATTAAAAATCATAGAGAAGGCAGCAGGTGAGAGACACAAAAAGAGAATCACAGATTCATATGGCCAAAAGCACACTGCTTGTCCAAAGCATGTCTTTTGATCCCAGAAAGTTCTACCTATGAAACCGCAGACTTAATCTGAGACTCTGCTTCCCCTTCTGTGAGATGGAATAACACTACCTCTCCGGCAGGATTTTCTAAGACTTAGACTGAAATCTCCAAGCAGACAATATTTCAAACAGTATTTGGCACAATACAGGCAAACAGTAAATACACATTGGCTAAATGGAGGTTGAAAGTTTTCAAGTGAAAATGTAATTGTGCAATGAAGTTTAGTTCCCTTTCCCTTCTTGGAGTTTTACTGAGCATGGAGAAAAAGTGAGGCTTATATTTATTTTAAGGAGACTCATGGCCTAACAGGAACGTGGAGACTAATGCAACTCAAAAGACCAAGGCAACCAGGTAGGCAAAGCTCAGAAAGATGGGAGGAAAAGTATGAGCCTTAAGTAAAGACCAAGGGGTCCAATATTCCTCAAAGAAAGCCAGATGCCTTTTCCTACCACCTGAGGGGCCTCTGAGCTCCAGTCAACTAATCTTGAAGTGACAGAAGAAAGTCAAGTAGAGTGGTTGGCTTACATTTCATTGCCAGCGCTAGGGGTGAAGTAGGGTAAAGAGGTGAGGCTATATATATAGACTAAATCAAGGAAGTTTATCTCCAGACACAGAAGCAAAGTTTGATCATTCCAAACCACTTTGCAATGAAGAGAGGGTTGCCTGGAATGAATGAATGAGATTAACAAGGCCTGTCTAACCTTCCACCTCACCAAGTATCGACATTTTGTTTTTTTCCTCCAGCTTTAGAGATAGAGGATATGTCTCAGCTCGCAGAATTTTAGGCATAATAATGGAAATTGACGTTTGATTGGCATTTTATGCAGTACAATTATTGTGTAATTGTGTAATTCAGGCCTGCTGTATAATAATCCTTCCCTGCCATGTGTGGAGCACTTTGGGCCCCTCTGGATGATAGATGTGATGTGAATGGGAAGCATTATTATTACTTATGTTTTATAATATGTCCACTCTATGTTCTCTGCCACAACAGAGACTTCTTTTGAATGTGCAGTAAAAGTCCCCAAGTGATGCATTGTCAAAATATTTTTGAAATGAAAAAGCAAAATTAACCACAAACTGCCCCCTTGTCTCCATGAAAATAGCACTGCAACATAACCAGGGAAAATCAATGTGAAATAATAAAAGCTACAACCAAATAAAAACCTAAAAGATGGGAATGAGCCCTGTGTTTGGGAGAAGTATGCTTTTGCAAATCTCAACAATGGTAATTTTGCTTTCCAATTAAAGTGTAATAGCAAAAGAGCAAATCATCACCCAGAGTATCCTCAAGAATAGCTCAATGAATTTTGCTTTACTCAATAAGAAGTTAAGTTTTCAGTAGAGCCCTCTCCTGGGTAAAGATTTGAGCAGCAAAGACACGGGATTTTTTTCTGCCTCTTTACAGTACCCAAACCCAGATATCTTCTGATGACTCATCAATTCATAAAGACCTTTATGGTCGGGAAGCACATATTTAAATATATAGTGAACAAGTGACAAACGATACACGCTAGTTTTTTGGTGGGTAAAATTCTTCTAAAACATCAAAGATTTTCTAAGAGCAGCGGGTTTACTCCTTATATCATTGAGTTTCCGTTTAGGGACAGGTCACATTAATTCTCAGGAACTCTTTCCAGAATGTTGTTTAATTAGTGTGACTCTTTTAGATTCCAAATCAGGATGCTATGATATTTTAATACAGGAAGATGTCAATTTAAATGTGATAGATAATTGACTCTCTACAGTTTAATACAATTTTAAAAGATTGTAACTTGGATGCTTTCTCTGCAGTAGGAATGCATCAAAGGGCCCCCTGTGGGCTGAAAAAGTTAAAGCACTTCTCTAAGGGTTTTGAGTCCCGGAGAACCTAAAACAATAAAATAACATTTCGTCATTAACATACTAGTCACAATGTCATTCCCATAAAGTGCCTCTGGCATAAAAGGCTGGCCTTTTTCCAGATGATCTTTTATGGGGATGGTTTATGTTTCTTTGTCTTGACATTAATGAGCTATGTATTCAGGGAAATAGATTTCAATGCCTGTCAGATTACTAATCAGATGCTTTTCTGCTGCTCCAAGAGCAAGCAGGGAACTCTGGTAAAATGGGGGAAAACTAGACGATTCATTGAAAGGGGTCATGAAAATAAACGTGAAGGCAGTAATGGACCTGTTCCAACTATGACTTCATGACAGAATGCTATGACTTCCAACATTTTATTACTTGCCATATCTTCCTGTTTTGCATTATTGTCATACCTTTTTTTTTTTTTTTTTCCCCTTCTGAGTCTTACATCTTTGGGGAAAAAGAAGATAAAGATATATGTAAACCTTTTTTAAGATTGTAAGGTATCTGATCCTAAAATTCAGAGACTGCTCATTAGATATAAAAAGTATATTTTTATAGCTCAAGGCTGCTAGTTATTTACAAGCATCTTGGAGGAACAATTTCTTTCTTGAGCAATTCTGGTACATCCTATTCTACCATGTCCTATTCTACCATAGTAGACTGAAGTTGACTGTTTCACCAACATTTTACTTCCTATTTATGTGGCGTAGGCTGAAGATGTTAAGGCAATCTAACAAGAGGGATGGGCACAGGAAATAGTCATTTATATTGATCACAGCACCCTGAGCCTCAGTGGAGATGAAGAGAATTTTTTTTTAAATCAGGAAAAGAATGAGTTGGCAGGATTGAGAATATAGGGAAAATATTACTGGAAAATACTCAGTAGGTAAATATAGATGAGGGAATAGGCACAAGGTCAGGCAGCAAGCACACTTAGCTTCATATTTCCTAATCACTCCCTCTGCTTTGCAAACCCTTCCAAAACATTACCTCATCTGTGCTTTCATCATCCCCAGTGTGTAAGATTCAAACTCATCCTATCCCTTTGTGCAACTGAGAGATTTACCTTTATTCATCCCTAGTTGTCTTGATAGTCATTTCCTCAGTTTACCACTTATTTTGATTTTCTTACTTTGATTTTAGACTGATCTCGCTAACAAGTTTGGAAGCTGTCTGAGGACAGGTATACATCTTTTCTGTGCTTCTCTTGAATCCTCTTTTGAATCCTTAGTCCTTAAGAGATAGGTCTTGATTGATTGATGATAACAAGGTAGTTTCAGAGCATATGGTAGATTACTGAAGGCCAAGTTTATCATTTTCAGCATATGTGTGTATATTTGTTAACTGTACGCTGCAAAATGGGCATTTCATACTCAAAACTCAAGTAGCTGGGGCACCAAATTATAATTTTGATTTATAAACAAAAGATTAACAATGTGTCATATATATTTTATAATCAGAGAATGACTGTGTATTATTCCTTATAAGAAGCATTTATAAATACATGTTTGTCTTTTTCTTAAATGGTTTTATTGTTTACTGTTATATTCATTCTAATTAAACTGTTTTAACACCATAATGCTAAAGTGTCTCCTGCAGTTTCATTTTTTTAATACTAAAATTCATAACTGCATACTGGAAGTGTACTTATGACACATTCTTGATGTGAAAATGCAAATGTTTCCAAACATAGTTATTCATTTGTAAACACTGCACCCACCTGGACATTTTTCCCAGCAAGGGTTATTCTCAGAGTATGCTTTTGTAGGTTAATACTCTAAGGAATTAAATATAATTCATATATGAGCCAGTAACAGAAATTTATATGCAATCATATTATTTACTTGATAATTCCATATAAATTTAAAACAGTCAGAATGCCCTGTTTCACTCCTCAGTGGTAGTTCTAACGGATTTTAACAAATTCAGGATGAACCAGTCATGGATGGGAGGAGAGCATTTAGTTCCTGCTTTAGCCTTCCAAATTAAAACTAAATAAATAAAGTTCTCTTTTTTCCCCTATTTATGTTATATTACATATATATGTATAAAATATATTTAAATATATGTATACATATACACAAATACAATAGAAAGATCATTAAATATCTACCAAAATCTCTCCTGCCTGCCCCAAACCTCCCTGTTTCCACTTGAATAACTATAAATAACATTTCTCAGTTCTTCCAGAAGGAAAGAAAAATACATTCAACTTGATCTCAAGAAAGCATTTTTCTTACGCTGCCAAGTTAAGTCAGCAATTTTAAAATATTCTAAATTAAAATTTTCATTTAATCATTAGGTAGGAGGTTAAAGTACATAGCACTTTACCAATGTAAGCCTTTTCCTAACTATTAGTAGATACTGACTTCAACATGATGCCTGGTAGCTCTACCAAACTTTTGCAAAGGGCTGAACACGCATAAGCACTCTAAGAAGGATTAGGAAATACACTGTCATCTACTTAGGTCTTTTTTTTTTTTTTTTTTTAATAAATTTACTTATTTTATTTATTTATTTTTGGCTGTGTTGGGTCTTCATTGCTGTACGCAGGCTTTCTCTAGTTGCAGTGAGCGGAGCTATTCTTCGTTGCGGCGCGCGGGCTTCTCATTGCAGTGGCTTCTCTTGTTGCGGAGCACGGGCTCTAGGCGCGCGGGCTTCAGTAGTTGTGGCTCGTGGGCTCTAGAGAGCAGGCTCAGTAGTTGTGGTGCACGGGCTTAGTTGCTCTGCGGCATGTGGGATCTTCCCGGACCAGGGCTCAACCCGTGTCCCCTGCGTTGGCAGGCGGATTCTTAACCACTGCGTCAGGAGGGAAGCCCTACTTAGGTCTTAACACTGCACAAATACTGCTAATCTGAGATGTCTGCTGGAGTTTTGAAGCATAGGTTGTTTTTTCTAATTTAAGGACCAAGTTGCTTTGGAGTGTTCATTCTCTAAGATGTCTATGGAGTGTATCTATGAAACTTGGTTATGTTTTCTGTGTAAGATCTGGGCAAGCTGGATATGGTCAGTATAGCAGGATGGAAAGGTATTTTGTTTTGAAATATGCACAGACTCAAGTCACAAAATCTAGGGTAAGCAAAAACAGGCAGTAAGCATATTACAATTCTCTTAGACAAGGAAAGAATCTTTTTGTTAGTTTGTTTTTTGATATCTCTAATACATCACATAGTTCCTAAATGCTTCCAGTTTAGAAATATTGTAAGAAGTAATTTTTTAAGAAACAAATTATTAAAGACTCAAATGTTAGCCTTGATTTCACTAAAAGAAATATAATTAAAGGAGCCAAGGATGTTAATTAAAACCAAGAGAATTCTTTAGTGCTGTCTTCCTAGACTTTAGAAATCCTAAATTGTGTTAAATAATCAAAACATTTTGAAAGACTTTTTAAAATATAATATGCAGTCATCTTGAACATATATTTTGCTAAATCATCTATTTAAGAGTCTTCTACTTTGTTTATCACCCTACAGAAAAGATAATTCAGACACCATGGCTACAAAACAAATGTTGGCAGGTAATAAAAAATGATAAATATCTTTTCTAATTATTCCACTCCTGGGTACTGACTCTTAGAAAATGGAAAAAAGTGGCATCTTATTGCTTTCTAATTTAGACAGCATATTAATTCTTGCAGTTAATGATTTGATACATAGCATGCTACTAGATTTTCTAACACAATTAACTCCTTAACATAAGAATCTTGTCCTCCCCAACATAATATAAATAAAAGATATAAATCATTTAGAAAAACAGAGGTTTACACTTAGCACCAATTCAAAGTTCTTGTGAAAAAAATTTAAAGGATGTGTACAAAATTTTAGAACTGGGATACAAATCTGAAATGTAATAGGATCACTGCCAAACAATTACAGATAACGGAATAAAATGTATGGTTCCTTTCCCAGAACTTTGGAACATAATCAAGATAGTACAAAATAATTTTGAATTCTTTATTTTTAAAAACAAGAGATGTGTTATATTTAGCTGTACCCTACATTTTCATTTTACTGTTTTTCTGAAATCTATGATGAATAGTTGCTGAAATGTCAAGGAATGAAAACATTAGATTTTTATTCAGTGACCTGTAAATTTATTGGTTGTCAGAATCTCTTATATAGTAGGTAGAAATAAAGCTTCTATGGCAACCAAATTCTATCCTTAGCTAATGCTGTGGTTCAGTTTCCATGAATATTCCCAAATCTTGTTGAAATCAAGTAGCACTACATCACTATATTGTCTTCCAAGGGACTGTGTCCTTCTACAATGATAGCCAGGGAAGAAACAAGGATACACTGAAGATAGTGATTTGTAGCAGGTGCTAGGGCTTGCTTGATATAGGTACATATGCATGTCAGTCTACGTAATATACTAGAACCCATAAAAGCACAAATCACTGCCAAGAGTTTCTCTTGTCCTTTTTGAAAAGAAGTCACACGACTTAACCTGGCTTAGTAAGTTTGGGTGTTGCTTCTCTAAATGAGATTTTGATTAAGAATTATTATATCTGAAAGTCTTTTTGCCTTCATCACTTATATTTTTTGATACCATTTCAAAACATGTGATATAAGTTATAAAGGGACATTGATGAGCTTATAGTTGCCTTGGCACTAAATCCAACTAAAAATGAACCCAAGAACATTAAAGGGGCTAGTGTCAATTTTTTTATGTGAAAACTCAACATGTTTTCTCCTATAAATGTGTTCAACCTGGTGATCAACGACAAGTTTGCAATAAAAATCTGGGACTGGTTTTTACTTACTTTGAATAAAAGGTTAACAATACAGGCTTCATGGATGTTTAACCAGCATCACATTAAAAAAAAATGACGGGCTTCCCTGGTGGCGCAATGGTTAAGAATCTGCCTGTCAATGTAGGGTACACGGGTTCGAGCCCTGGTCTGGGAAGATCCCACAGGCCGCGTAGCAACTAGGCCCGTGAGCCACAACTACTGAGCCTGCGCGTCTGGAGCCTGTGCTCCGCAACCGGAGAGGCCGCTACAGTGAGAGGCCCGCGCACCGCGACGAAGAGTGGTCCCCGCTCTCCGCAATTGGAGAAAGCCCTCGCACAGAAACGAAGACCAAACACTGCCATAAATAAATAAATAAATTAAAAAAAAAAATGAGGGAGGCAAAGCTAATGGATTAACCTTTTAAAAAGTAGTTCAGTGGGATAACTGTTGTAGCACCATTCACTTCAGGGCCAAACTTGTTTAAATGGGCAGTCTCCCTTGGATCTTATCCAAGGAAATTTAAGTAATCAAGTACCAAATCATGGTGGGGCAGATGGGATGGACGACTATTTTGCATATTGTTTAGGGAGTGTCACATATAATTTTTAGAAAAGTAACACTGTCCTCTCATACATAATTTTTAACATAAACTAGTTTATATATGCCATCTAGAAATATTAAGGACAATATTAACATATCTGACATTTACGCCAAATAGTGTACATTGGTTATTTCATATAATCCTCACAGTACTCCAGGAATTAGGTGCTGTTACTCTCATTTTACAGATGGAGCTATGTCTCTCTATATATTGCTAGTTCTTGCTGAAATCAAGTAGTAATTCATCATTCTGTTGTCTTTCAAGGGACTGTGTGTCCTCCCTTCCTCACTGACAGGGAAGAAAAGAGGATAATGATTTGTAGTAGGTGTTGAGGCTTGCTTGATATATGTACATATGCATGTCAGATGGGTTTAAATAATGTGCCTTATATACCACATCAGGTCAGACAAGGAACCAAGACTGTGAACTCAAGTCTAATCAAGACCTTAGGCCTTGAGTACTTAGCTATAATACCTATCAACACAAGACACTGGGTATTGTCTTGTGTGTTTTGCTAAAATATCTTACATTCAGAAGTAACCTAAGGTTAAACTAAAGAGAAATAAGAATTTCCCTTAGTCTCATGCCCTACTTTGCCTGAATATATTTCTTAACACCTGACTTTTGCAAGAAAATTACAATACACAGTCTATCCTATAGAATAATACTAACAGTTTCCTTTAAAGTGGGTTAAGATAAGGCTTCTTATCAATTACAGTTCTAGCTAAAGAATTAAACACTGAATGCAGAGAACCAGTTCTAGCCCCATTTCTGCAACCAGTTTTGTCACCATGGTAAGTTGTTTAAGTCTTTAGGTTTCTCAACTATAAAATGAGGATTTTAGACTCGCTGACATAGATTCACAGTAGTTTTAAGATGGTATGATAATAACATTCACTCAGATTATAAATTTGCAAACATTGCACTAGACGCCAAGAAGAGGTTCACAGTGGCTGAGAACAGACAGGTCAGGTCTTGAAGAGGTTTATAATTTGGGGAGTTGGGGGCAATGAGTGAGGTAGGGAGTGGACAAGGCACAAAAGAAATATGTTCTTTCTCAAAGATGACCTTACTGACACACTATAGCTAGGACGTTCATTTTAACCAGTTCTACAACAGACACATACAGGCAGTATCTTACCACAGTCTCATAAGCAGATGGTTTGTGAACAAGGTGTGGGGAGCGGTGCAAACATGAGTGGGTAGAGATACGAGGTCTTAAGGTAAGAAGACTGGCTGATACAGAGACCTGGAAGTGGGCATAAGGAGTCAGAGGAGTTGAAATGGAGAGGAGCTTACATTTAGGTGGGTGGGGAAATGAGACGTGCAACGTCATATGGAACAAAGCTGATGTAGACAATGGAAGCCATGGGCTTCCGGAAAGTGGCTAAAGATAATGAAGTTGGGATGGGGAGAGTAAGTGAGGAGCAGAGTGTGTAAAAATGGGAAACATGACAATGTCAAGCAGGAGGGAGATCTGTCTATACTTTAAAACATTATATATTTAAAACATTTTTCTGAACATAATGTTAGCGCTTCTTAAGCATCTGTAAATGCCAGCAATCTCACATGCACCATCCATTGTACTTTTTATAATCATCTTACAAACTAGGTAATAATTTTCCTATTTTGTGGGTGCTTCATCAGGTTAAGCAGCTTGGTAAAGGTTACCTACCAGCTAGTTAATGGATAAGCTAGGAGGAGAATATAGGTCTGTTCTGCAGGTAACACCATGTGAACTCTCAGTCCCAAACTAATTTTGCAAATATGCAAGTGAGTGACTTTAGGCTAAACCCAACTGTGAACATTTTATAAGGAATTCTTAGAAATTACTACTGGCGTTTTCTCCCTGGTTCTGTGGCAGGTGTCAATTTCTTTGTTTCCAGTATCCAGGCATATGACTTGCAGACGTGGCATACTGAGTGCATAAAATACTTAAAAATACATGGGGCAAGCAGCGGGAATTAATGACTGCCATTTATTAATGCAGTAAACGCGCCTCTCCACCACCTCAAGCCCACTGTCTGCCTACAAGAATAGAAAAAATCCACTCAATTTGAACTTCGTCCCTTCAGTTTTTGAGGCACATGCTATCTGAAATGCCAGACTTTCTGTGTTTAAAACAGAGACTTTTTCTTTCTCAAATTTGACCCTGAAATGTCCTCCAATTTTAATGTCAGGAGGCTTATTGCAGTGGTCTGGAGAGCCTAGTTCATCATGAAAATGTGCTCTACTTTTCAACACCAAATAAACATCTCTTCCCTGCATCCTGCTTAAAATGGTCACTTCCTTCCCATGGTTATTTTTATTATTCATGTCATCAGATTCAGCAATGTGAGATCTATTTAGGGGGAACATTTCATCAATTACAAAACATAGAGCATGCTCTGTCTCTCAAAGGGTTTAATGACACCCTAAATAAGTTCTGAACTGTTGGGGGAATTACAAAGAACACTCTTCTGTTGGAAACATTAAAACTGAATACTTGGAATAAAAAATTGAAAAGCTGAAGTTTAACAAGGGACACACTCCTTCTCCTTGTGACTCATTAAATGTGTTATTATTTTTACCCCGGGAAGTGAATTCTTTCACTTCCTTTTAAGATTATGGCCCTGGGAACATATCACCCAAATGATGGAGCATGAAAAACAAGACAGTTTGAGAACAACTCACAGTAAGTAGCTGATTTCATGATTTTCATGTGCTACTCAATAGACTTTGACATTCTCTCTCCCATTCTTGCCTCACTTAAATTTATTTTCCACATAGCATCCAAAGTCATCTTAAATTATAAATCAAATCATGGCATTCCTCTACTTACTCCCTTCATGGATTCTCCCTGTTCTAGGAATAAAGGCTGAGTCCCTACCCTATCCTACTGTCTCTGTGTATTCTAATCTCTGTCTCCTAAATAAGGGACATTTCTACCTTAATTTAACACCCTTACTCAAACTATACCTACCTCCCAGGGTATCTTGCCATGTGCATACCTATCAGAATCCTCCTCTACATTAAGAACTATCACAAAACCCACCTCCTCCATGGAGCTTTCCCTGATTGCTGCAGTGGTAAATAACTTCTCCTTCCTATTATGTTGTATTGGTTTTCTGTGGGCTGAGACTCTGTTTTCAAGATCTTTGTGTTTATAACCATAGTGATTTGTACATTGCCCTGAGAATAGTAAGTACTGAGACCATAAGGTGAATGCAAAAGTTAAGGGAGGCTGTGGAGGAAAAAAAACTGTTGGCAAGTATGCAAGTTCCTTTGCCTTTCTATCTCTAAATTCTCTTACTTCTGTCCTTGATCATGATCGTATAAAATGTTTACCAAGCAATTATACTCCAATAAAGATGTTAAAAAAAAAAAAGTTTACCAGTTGTTCACAGGGAGTTAAAATGTTGCTCTTTAAAATTCTTTTGTAGGGATACTGATGGAGCTTTTACAATTATGTAGAGAATTGTGTGCATATTTCTTCTTTAAAGACTGGATATTACCCAGTCTTCCTAGCTATGACAAGGAAACATCAGGCATTTTAAAACAATAGGCCCAGATTCTAAAATAATAAGGTCTTTTTTATTCTCAAGATTCCAAACATAATCTGATTGCCCTTCAACAGCCTTGTGAATAGGCATACATAATCTCATTCCCTATGGAAAGAAAATCAATAACATAGTGTGTCCTACTGAATGCAACACGGGTTGTCAGTATAAGAGTTAAAACAAGAGATTCTCACTCTTTGGACATGCTCCAATCATCTGAGTAGGCAAAGTCACAGAGCACCACCTGGGCGTGATCACCTGCACACAGCCAAGGTCATGGCAGTCCTGACAAGTAGTGACAACACACAAGCCACCAAATAAAAGGACAGGAGGCCAGGCCACTGAGTAGTCTCCAGAAGTATCTAACCCTTCCTCTTCCTCTCCTCATTCTACAAAGTCTAAAAATACTATTAAAAAAAGTCTAGTATATCCTAGACACTTCATTGCCCCTCTTCTGACAATGCTTGTATGAGGCAAAGTGGAGTTCACAGGAATCTTCAACTGTGATTACTTGAACAATGAACCCATACCCCTTATGACCAAGGCAGTGCGCTGAGTTCAGATATAACCAAGATACAGAACCTATCATCTTGGACTTTGCAATGCCATTAGTAAGGTAGTTACTATGGAATGAACTGTGTTCCCCATAAACTCATATGTTGAAGCCTGTGATATTGTGATACAATAAGAAATATATACTTTAGTCTTTGTTCTTGGCTCCTGACCAGAGCTCCTAAATCCTTTTTAATTTCCTAAGTGATAATGGTGGTAGGAGCATCTTTTGTTCTAATCTTTAGTCTGTGACCCTGTTTCCTGATACAGAACTCCTAAATCCCTTGGCATTTCCTGGGTGATAGCAGTGTGTTTTGTTCTAAAAAAGCAACTCTTGGTGGGCTCCTGGAGAGCTTCTGGATGGGGGCTGGTTACCAGAAAGACCATGATTAGAAGCCTGAAATGTTCAGCCCCACCTCCCATTCTCTGGGGAGGGGAGGACTGGAGATTGAGTTAACAATCTATCATGCATACGTAACACAACTGCCAAAAAAATCCCTGAACTACGGGGTTTGGAGAGCTTCTGAGTTGGTGCACACATCCCCGTGCTGGGAGGGTGGCATACCCTAACTCCACAAGGACAGATCCTTGTGACTTTTCTGGACCTCAATCTAGGTATCTCTTCATCTGCTTATTCTTTGGTATCCTTTATTATTTCCTTTACTATACAGTAAACTGGCAAATGTAAGTGTTTCCATGAGTTCTATGAGCCATTCTAGCAAATTACTGAATTCAAGGAAGAGGTTGTAGGAACCCCAATTTATCGCTGGTTGGTCAGAAGTACAGGTGACAATCCAGAATTTGTGATTGATGTCTGAAGTAGGAAGAGTCTTGTTCTGAGTCCTTAATTTGTGGGATCTGACCCTAAATCTAGGTAGATAATGTAAGAACTGAACTGAACTGTAGGACATCCAGCTGGTGTCAGATAATTGTTTGGTGTGGGGGGAAAAATCCACACGTTTGGTGGCCACGAGTACTGCAAGCAAAAAGAAAACAGAGTTTTTCCTTTCAAAGCCCTAACCCCAACATGACTGTATGTGAAGACAGGATCTTCAGGGGGTAATTAAGGTTAAAGGAGGGTGGGCCCTAATGCATTAGGATTGGCGACTTTATAATAAGAGGACGATGAAGAGATCTCTTTGTCTCCATACATACACACAAAGGAAAGAGCTTGAGAGCACACAGTAAAAAGATGGCTGCGTACAAGTCAAGCAAAGAGGCATCAGAGTGAAACCTATTTTCCAGCACCTTGATCTTGGACTTCTTAACCTCCAGAACTATGAGAAATAAACTCCCATTGTTTCAGCCATCTAGACTATGGTATTTTGTTACAGCAGTCTGAGCTGACTAAGATAGCAGTAGAGCACTCTGAGTTCTGCATTTAGTTTGCAGAGATTCAAGTACAGGATCCTCCACTCATTACCTATGTGACTTGAGGGAACTTCTTAGCCTCACCCTTAATAAGTCAGAGGGTCTTCTTCTGAATGGAGCCTATACAAATATCTCCTTCAAAATATTCCTGAGGATTTAAATGAGAAAATACATATAAAGTACTTGGCACCATGCCACAAATACTCCAAAGACACACATACAACCTAGCATTTAACAAGTCTGGGTAACTGTGTCAAGTGAGTGGGAAAGGCAAAAAGGGCTGTAGGATTTTGGAGGAGAAAGAGGGTCCCTTTGCTTGGAAGACTTAAAGAATGACCAAGACACTCTTAAAGTTTCCCTCAGCTTGAGTACAATTTAGATAGGTTTCTTTCTGACTATAGGCCCCAACTTCCCTTTTCTTAGAGCATTTACTTTTGAAAAACATAATTACAAATTCTTTCTCTGCCCTTTTTTAAAGGTATATAAATCTCCTTAAAAGCCTCTTGCCAGTTTTATGACCTAGGGAATATCTTTCTCAAGGACCTGGGATCCATCCCTTTGAAAAGTAATTATCAAGAAAGGTAGCATCCCTACCTCCCAGTCTCTGTGGGAGGATAGGGGCCTAGATAGGGTGGGCATGCTCCTCCAAGTTGTAAAATTGTCTCCTGTCATGAAGAAACAAGAAAGTTTACTTTCCCTTTGAGTAAGGCCAAGTAGCAAACACAGGTGACCTATAATCCTCCACCTCAGATCTTAAAAATCCTCCAGCTGTTTGACCCAGTGGAGTTGAATTCAGTCTTTCTCCCATATTGCAATAGTCATGAATAAAGTCTTCATGCCTGGTTTTTAAACTATGGTACAATTTTTTTTTTTTTTTTTACTTTGATGGGAAACATTCACAGATAGCATAAAACTTGAGATATGCTGTAAAGTGTAGCTTAGATATTGGTTTGGCCGTGTATACAGATAGCTTAGAATAAGAAGTTGCATATATTTTATTGGTTAGCAGTAACTAGTTATGCCATGTCTCAATGCTTTATTAAGGATTATCATTGAGAATTTTTTATCAAGTATTGATATTTCAACAGTTACTCAGAGAGCACCTACTAAGTGTCTTTTGAGATTTTAAATCTCCAAACCCTGTACTAACATTAGAAACTCTATGGACCTGAAGTCTTATATATGTTTCTAGAAAACTGATCACACATTTAATTCTTTGCACATGAGTGGTGGGGAGGGAGAGAAAGGAGTTCCTGGCTCATAATTTTAAAACATTACCTACAGTGAGACTGTTTTCTAAAGAACTCTTTAGGATGTAGCATACAGACCAATGTGTAAAGCATATCTTTTTTACTAAATAAATGTAAAGTTACATAAATCTGATATCCGAGTGACTCTTAGGGAGGTATTAACATTCATCTGTATGACTAATGTGGAAAGTTTCATTAATTTGTGTAAGAAAACCAATATGCTAGGATGAAATCTTTTGCTCAAACTCAGGTTATGTTATTACACTGTTAATCTTGATGTATTTTAAAAGAATCTTTTAAAACATTAGCATATTTTTTAATCAAGCACAATAAGTTACAAAAGGAATCCAAAAGGATCTCTCAAATGACTATTTATCTAAATTACTCTGACTATTCCTAGTAGAATGTTTTCCTTTCTTTTTTCTTACCCATACCCATCTTAATTATAATTCAGAATTTATCAGATTAAATTAGTAAAACTTAATTTCCTTAACCAGATTTTTAGTTATTTTTTCAGTTTAAAGTACAGTCACCTAGGCACCCAGAAAATACAGAATTTAGAAATCTTTTAACTCAATGAGGATGGAAAGAGTGAACAAGTATCATTTTGCCAATTCTCCTGTTGTCTGAGGCTAATCGCTTGCTCTCCATATACCAAATTGTGTACTTAGAAAATATCAATGCACAAGGAAGAGCAACGCAATTTGTCTCCTCCAAATGCATCATATAAAATGACCAAGTGCTGTTAAATGCTAGAAATGTGTCTCAAAAGACTCTCCATGTCTACATCACTTTGGGGTTGTTTAGAAGTTCAACCCTTTTAGTGAGAAGTATTGAAAGATAAATCTAATTCCCAGCCCTTAATTCACCACTTACAGAAGAGGCATTTTTATTGCAGAACATGTCTTCTGATCTTGCTAGTTCGTAATGAATGTCTCTGGCCTGCCTTAGCAATGTACTAATTCTAATAAAATGAAAGACACAATTGCCCCCTACCCAATTCTAAAAAGAGTGAATACATCATCCATTGTAACAGATGAAATGTGTTAAAAAGAATTCAATATGGGGCTTAAAAAAGAGACAGTAAGAGACAATATCTACCATTCAATTTGAAAATTCCTCTTGGAGAATAATACAATATGATAGATACACCATTTCATTGCGGCTATCCAGCCATTACTATTAGGAAGAGTATGAATTTCTACATATGCTGAAAGTCTTGATGATATGTGCCAAAGAAAAAAGCACCTTTGTTCATTAGTAACAAATATGCTCTTGTCCATTCCCTACATATATTAGAACAGTTAACATTTTCTTTGGCTGTCCTGGAGGATGGGAAATTTGACCTAAAACTTTTCTGTGATACTGCTAGAATTAATTAGGTGGCAGTGCTTAGGACTGGAGACAAGACTTGTTGGGCTACTGCCTTGTCAACATTCAAAGTAGAGAAATAGTCTGATGGTGGGAGGAAAGGAAAGGAAATTCAATTTTAGAGAATTTTACAAAGGAAGTATGGTTAGGTCATTGAGATGAATTTGTAGATTTTTGGTGATGTACACTAAAATTCCAACTTGAGAGCTCAAGTCTGTTTCAAGTTCAGGGTATGCTATGGTCTGAATTGTGTCCACTCAAAATCCATATGTTAAAACCCTAACCCCCAATGTGACTACATTTGGAGATAGGGCCTTTAGAAGGTAATTAAGATTAAATGAAGTCATAAGGGTGGAACCCTAATCCAACAAGATTAGTGGCTTTATAAGAAGGGGAAGACAAAGAGATCTCTCTCTTTCTCCAGATGCACGCCCCTCGGAAAGACCATGCGAAGACAGTGAAAAGGCAGCCATCTATAAGCCAGGAAGAGACCTCTCACCAGAAACCGAATCAGCTGGCACCTTGATTTTGGACTTCCCAACATCCAGAACCCTGAGAAAATAACTGTCTGTTGTTTAAGCAACTCAGTCTGTGCTGTTTTGTTATAGCAGCTACAGCAGACTAATATAAAATGGAAATCACAAAGTTTTACTGAAATCTTCTTATAAGCATCTTTACAGAAAGGCTGAGTTCTTTCCAATCTGACAGACATACTTTTGCTTTCATGTAAAGGCATTTGTTACTACAGTAGCACACAACTTTAGCAAATTTAACTTTAAAGTGACTTCAGACTTTTTTAACTGGATTCTGTGGATAAAGTTCGGAAGAGCTCTAAAATAATCAAATTGCACGCAGACTGTGCTGTGCACATACTGTTTCCTGGGGAAATAGTTTGTGTTTTTATTCCTATTAACAAAGGAGTGTGGGCCAAAAAATGAATTCAAGGTGGTATAGACACTGTGTGGAGCTACAAGGAAGGTTTTATGAAGTCATGGTTGAGGCATTCACAATTGGAAATGAGTGATTCAGTGGTAATATCATCTAATATTGGACATTGTAAATGAATATTTGATGGTAATTAAGCCTGTCAAAGAAGGCCTTTCACATGGTTGTTTTTTATGAAGTTACTACCTAGTTTCCTTTCCTAATATTCTTTTCTGCAGCATTTACCATTATCTAATAGATGATATACTTCGCTTATGCAATTTCCTCATGTTTTTCTCCACTCACTAAAATTCAAGGATCATGTGGGCAGAGTTTTTAATCCATTGTTTTTATTACTGTTTCCACACTGCCTAGAATAGTGCCTTTCCTATACTACATGTTTCACACATATGTATTTAGTAAATGGATGAAATAGTGCTAACGTTTGAATGTGGTTATGTGTATTGCTCATACTCATATAGAACTATGCCTTAATTATTTCTATCACATTCCCTTTCCTTTCTAAAAATTTATTTTCTGTGTTGATTTATTTGAATACTGTTCCTAAAGTCCACTTGGATAATTTATACATAGTCTAACTAATAAGTAGATTTTAGTAGAAGCAACTGGCCTGCATTAGAATGTAATTCAAAACTTCAATTTACTATTTTAAGTTGAAAATAAAAGCTTGGTTCTATTTGTCTTAAAATAGAGTTGAAGTCATATCCCTTTTTTATATTTCATTCTCCATTTCATCACACAACAATGAGGGTATGTGATACTAAAATGAGAACATTTTATTGACTGCACATCTCAGGAAGAAAGAAAAGCCAACATAACTTGATTATTTGCCATAAGAGAGGCTACATATGGGGAAGTTAAATCAGAAGTTTGGATAATTTCCAAAGCACATCTATTTTTAGCTTTGTGAGATTTTCCCCTGGTATCTGCATTTGAGTATCGGTGTTTCTGCTCTTCTAAGAGTTATACCACTTGAATCAAGGTACCATATTGTTTTATTCAGTTCAGGCTGCTATAATAAAGTACTGACACCATAGCTTGGGTGGCTTATAAACAACAGACATTTGTTTCTTACAGTTCTGGATGCTAGAAGTCTGAGATCAGAGTGCCAGCAAGGTTGAGTTCTGGTGAGAACCTCCTTCTGTGTTTCAGATTGCTGACTTCTTAGAATGTCCTCACACAGAGGAGAGCAGAGAGGAAGCAAACTCTCCCCTATATGGGCACTAATCTCATTCATGGGGGCTCCACCCTCATGACTTCATCTAATCCTAATTACCTCTCAAAGGCCCCACCTTCTAATGCCATCACTTTGGGGATAGGGTTTCAACATATGAAGTTTGGGGGAACATAAACATTCAGTCCATAATGCATACTTTCTAATTCCAACTATCTGGTTTTTCCTTCCCACATAGAGTTTCACTCTCTCTACCTATTTACTAGAAAGAGAGTGTTCCATTTCTTTAAAAACGTGTTTAGACTGAGAAACAAAACATGCTATTAATTTTTGTCAGCCATTTAGGCAGATTTTATAGGAACGTCAAGGTGAATTAAAAGCAAAATTCTGGAGACATATTGCAATTCAGATAATATGCTTATCCTCTGAGGGGAAAAACAATGACCTTAGTTTAAGTTTTGACATCTTTTTAGCCTAATGGCTTGAAAGAAAAAATTAGTAAAAAAAAGGAAAATTATGACAACCACAAAGCATATACTTAGAGAAAAATAATGTAATATATAAAATTGAGGAAAATATGGAGGTATGTGGGTTTATGTGTAAAGGAGATATAGAAACAGTGACAATGGCATGCTTATTTAATCAAGAACATGAAAGGCATATCTATATCTATATCTTTATATTTATACCTATATCCATATCTATACTCTGTATCTCAAAATAGATTCATGTACTTTGTACTAGAGTGATCTTTGAATAATGTGATTTTTGACCATCAAAGTTTGCTGCTGAATACCTCTAAGGAGGAAAGGGGAGAAAGCTAACTACAGGACTTAAACAGCACCTGCTGTCAGCTGAACAAATGAACTGTTCCAATACTGCATGTGCCCAGGAAGGAATGGATAACAGCACCTAACACACTAGGAGACCGTCTTCATAGGAGAGTGGGTAGAACTGAAATATACAGTACTAGAAATGTTAATCCAAATTTTTCAGATTTTGACAACTCTGTATACACATTTGTTTGTCTTCATTTGACTTTTTAGCTATTAAAAAATGTATGTGACAACATGATTTTATCATTTGGTGGGCTGGAGCATGAATATTAATACAGGTCACATTTCTTAAGTTGTGATCAATTACAAACATGGCCACATTTCTTATAATTCCTCTCCTTGAATCTGGGCTAACCTCGTGATTTGCTTTATCAATGAAGCAGAAGCAGTGTTATGCAAGTTCTGAGCCTGGGCTCAAGAGGTTTTGCACAGTTCCACTCTCACTCATGGAAGTGTATGATTGAGCTGGCTTTCTGGAGTGTAAAACACATGTGGAACATAGATAAACTGTCCCAAGTGAGCCACCTTAGATCAATCAGTCCCTAGCCAACCCGGTAGTGTGGATCACCAACATATGAATAGACGCGCTGAGATCAGCCAAACCTGGCTGAGGTTAGAAAAACCACCTAGCTGAGCTCAGTCCAAATCGCAGAATCACAGAATCTTGAGCTAAATAAATGTTTCTAGTGACAAAGTTTTGGGGCAGTTTGCAACATAGCAAAAACTAATTGATACACAAAGTAAGTGGGGGACTTTAAAAAAAAGGGTAAAACAAAATTTATTTTAATCAATTTAATTAAATAAATAGAATACTTTTCTTAAGTAGTGAGGAACAGTTAACTTTGAAATGATAAAAAATAGGTGATAATTACACAAGGCTATTAAATGTCATGTATGGTTAGGTTTGAATGTAAAATATTTCTCTCCTTTACTTTGTATTTGAGTTAGTTTCTGAGTTTCTTTTTAGCAAAGCAAGCAGTAATTTTGCTCTAATTGCCATTGGAATTAACTGGCAAATGTCTTTTGAAGTCAAAGTAAAAAAAAACCTGGAATGTAGGAATAACAAAAGTCCTCCTCTCTTTCTAACACCCCTCTAATATCTCTCTAATATTTCTGTTCCTGACTCTCTGGAACAAATTGAAATTGGATACCAAGACAAAACTATACCTGGCTTTCCATTCTGGCTTTTCTTCATCGATGAACAGTGCATTATGAAGTCAGAAATATAAGACCATTTCTAAGATTCCACTGAAGATAAGATATTAGAGAGAATGAAGGCTATTTTGCTGGCTTACCACATCATCTCCTTCCAACCATCAAAAATGAATGACAATAAAATAATGCAAAAGAACTCAGGCCTTATCAACCACAGAGTCATTTAGAAGTTTTGTGATTGTTCTTTGAGTCCAAATGATTATTGCCAAACTTTGTCAAACTGGGAAGATTAAAAGGTTGTAGAAATGCAATACCATAAATACTCAAGCAAGCAGGAACTGCTTCAGAAGGTTAAGTTAGTGAGGGGAAAGAGTAGGAAGCTCAGAACTCAGAAATGATAAAGAACGCTATGTTGTTTTCTTCGTATTTCAGGATTTGTTAAAATTTGAAAACTCAGTTAATTGTGGGTATAGAGAAGACTTCTCATCTGTGTTTTGAACGTGAAAAGCAAAGGGCATCCTTTTCTGCATAGAGACTAAACGCAGTACCAACACATTTAATTTCCTCTCATCACAGTAGCAATCTCAATGTCCAGTTCAAGTTGGGGGAGAATACTGATGCTTTTGTGTCTCTCCCTCCTGAGGCCCCACTAAAACAAAAGCTAGAAGAACAAATACAGTCTGTAAAGCCTATCAGTGAAGAGAAAAAGTATGCAGACAGCAAAATAAAGAGATTTCCAAACATGAGTAGAAGACTAGAAGTGGCTGAAAAAGGGCTGATGAGTGAGATAAGCAGAAAAATGCACAGCTTGGAATACAATGCGGAGAGGTACAGGGGATAAAGAGTCAGTGACAGCCAATCTGGAGATGATCTGGAAGGAGACCAGCAGAAAATATACACAAAAGTCATATCAGTTGGCACCCCCTACTTTTTGACATTGTGAGAGGCTCTAAGTCTCCAGAGATGCTCAGCTCCTAGCATTGACGCCCTTGTGTTATTTCCGCCCCTTGGGTATGGAGGGGCTAGACTAACCGCAGCCATGATGGAATGTCACTTTTAAGATTAGGTTATAAAAAGTCTGTGGCTCCCATCCTAAGTAAGCCCCAGACTCTACCCGCAACCCTGCTTCCTCTCTAAGATCACTTGCCCTGGGGGAAGTGAGCTGCCAGCATTCATGAAGCAGCCCTCTGCCCACATGTGAGAGAATAAGGCCCGCCAACAGCCATGTAAGTGAAGTGGAAAGTGAATTCCCACCCTCCAGTCAAACCTTTAAATGAGACTGCAGGCTTGGTCAACAGCCTTCACTCCAGCTTCATGAGAGACTGTGAGCCCAAGGCGCCCAGGTAAGCTTCACCCAGATTCACCTAACCCACAAAACCCGTGACAGAATAAATGCCTGTTAGTTTAAGCTGCTAAATTTTGAGATAACCTGTTACACAGAGATAGATAATTAATATAACCACCTAAAATATAACAGTAGCTTTTTTACCCCAAAGCAAAAACAAACCAACAAATGAAAATCCAGGTCATTTTTCTCTTAAAACCAAGAAATTGTCCAAGGAAAGGCAAGGCTCTTAGTATGAATGTTCTCTTCATTCTGGCATTAGGATGTCTGCTCCTTGCCTGCCATTTCCAAGGAAAAGTCGACCACCCTACAAACTCTGACCACTCTCAACCTGAATAGGGTCTCCTGTCACGCTCAAGAACAAGCAGTAACACTGGTTCTGAAGAATAGAAAGCACAGATAGGAGATCTCTGGGGGCGGGGAGCGGGGGGAGGAAAGATTTGATAGAACTGAAAGAGTGATTGGGAATTTAAAGTGATGATCCAATAAAAGTAAAGGAAGAAATGTAAGGAAAAAAGATGTTGAGGAACTTCTGGGAAAAAAAATATGGAAGACAGGTATAATCCAAATATGAAGCAAAACAGAATGTCCTGATTGTAAGCAATTGATAGGATGGAAAGGAATCCATTTGACCCTGACCCTGAGAAAATTCTCCTTTGAGAAGTCCAGGTAATATAATATTGGACCCATAAGAAAATGAACGTAATCTTAACACATAAGTGAAATGGGCACTGGACAATATTTACATAGTAATGATAATCTCAATGTGCTTTATTGCTTTTCCACTTTATACTCCTCATAGATAAAATATGGAAGATGTAGTTGTGGTTGCCAAACAGTATGTTAAAGTTAAAATCTCTGGAAAGATAATGAGATGGTGAGATCTAGGGAAGCTAGAGGAACAGGTAGGTGTACAATATATTTATCTTACTAATGTGGATACTCAAGAGATATTGTTGTATATTAATGGAATGAGAAATAGAGATATAAATATACTATTTAAAGTGACAAAAATAACTCATATATGAACAAAATTCAGAGGAAAAGAAGAAAAGGAAAATGAAGGGATTAAGGCCAGGAACTAATCTTCAGTTTTCATTCTGGAGATTGCAGAAATATTATATAAAAGGGATAAAAAATTGGAAGTGTAAGCATATTATTTAGAGATATGGAACTAATTACCAAAAGAATTATGAAAAGATATCATCTCTGGGAAGTAAGACTAGGGGTGGTGAGAGGGGTTGGATGGGCGGTTGCTACTCTTTACACATATATCATCTTCTAAATCATATTGATTTGTTTTCATGTGCATGTGTTGTCTTAATGAAAATAATTTAACAATGATTCCCACTTGTTTTGCATACATTCAACAAAGCATAAAAGTAAATTTTGCCAGCATCCTGTTATTAGCCTCAGAACTAGGGTAAAAGAGCAGGTTATAATTAATGTTATTACTTGCAATTTGAGGTACCACCCATTTAAATATATTGTATTTTTCAAATAACCCACACAGCAAGAATAAATTCCTTTGAAATTTCCTAGGCTTTGTCTAGATTTGTCTGTCATCAGGAATTCACTCCACTCCCCAAGCTTCATTTAAGTCTTTGTGTCCAATTAGTGTTACGCCAGCATGTCCCTCTAATCTCTTCGTTTAATTCTCTAGTTCTTTGTACTCAGTTCTCATTTGAAATTGCCAGTGAAAATATCAGTTTTTACATGCTTAAATTCAGCAGTGACTATCTTTCCGGAACATTAAACACTTTCCCCAGTTCTGTTTTCCAGCAACAGTCAATGTCTAAATATCAAGCCTATGCCCAGCTTTTCTTGAAGCCTTGTCGAGTCTCTGGTGCAAAAGTGGGTCTGTAATGGGTCTCACGGTATGAGGCCTCCTCGTTGGTTTCCTAGATATTTCTACCTGTTTATTCAGCTTGTCAAAATTAGCTGGAGATATAAAAAAAATCGGAAAAATGGTTTGAAAATGTGAGTTCCTGCCTCTTCAAAATGGTCCAAATACTACACGCAATTCTGAAGTGACTGTTAGCAATCTGACTGTGGGGAAGTCAGCTTCTGGGGCAGACAACAGGGGGTGCTTTGCTGTAGACAGTTTAAAAGCAATACTAAATCTTACTAAGAGTCAGCCTGCTTATTTGTTTTACAGTGCATCAGCAATTCTAAACTATGCCAGGGATAAAATATTCCTCTAAAGGGGGGACCATCAACATTGCCCCTTCCCCCACTAGGTGAACCACCATAACCCCAAACTGATGAGACTGCATTCAACCTCTGGAAAAGCATGTTACACCCACTAATCCGTAGCCTGTCAGTCAAAATCATACTGCTTTGTACCCTTGTCTTTTCCACCTTAGGGACAACTACTGGAATATCCTTCCTGAACTTAAGTGAATGTTGGTAACACAAACTGAAATGAGAATTTGCCTCCTGTATATCCTATTCATGTCTTTCTCTTAAATGAGACTGCATATACTTAAAAACGACACCACCCTTTGTTTTAAAACTGTGTATTTACTCTGCATATGAAGGAATAATTCTGTTATTCCCTTCTTACATGTACCATCTTTATTCTCTGCAACTATTATTATTATTTTTTATTTTTTTGGCTGTGTTGGGTCTTCATTGCTGTGCGCGGGCTTTCTCTAGTTGCGGTGAGCGGGGGCTACTCTTCGTTGCGGTGCACAGGCTTCTCATTGCAGTGGCTTCTCTTGTTGCAGAGCATGGGCTCTAGGCACTCAGGCTTCAGTAGTTGTGGCACGTGGGCTCAGTAGTTGTGGCACACAGGCTCCAGAGCGCAGGCTCAGTAGTTGAGGAGCACGGGCTTAGTTGCTCCGCGGCTTGTGAGATCTAGTTCCCAGACCAGGGCTTGAACCCGTGTCCCCTGCATTGGCAGGCGGATTCTTAACCACTGCGCCACCAGGGAAGCCCTTCTCTGCAACTATTGATCAGTCCAGGAAAATTCAACACTAGGCAGCACTCAGGATTTATCTCAGCGTTGGGATATGCACTTTGGGTGTTCATAATTTATTTATGCAAAAACTATTTACTAAGGGTCCATTTTGCACCAAGCACCTTAGGTGCTGAGCCTGCACAGGTGAATAGGGCATAGGTTTTGACTTTCAGGTGCTTGTCAAAAAGGAAACTGAAATAAAAGTTATAGGCTCTGATAGATAAATAACTATCTGTATGTCTGCTTATCTGAATATATATTTATCTATTTTTCCAAAGTGCTATGAAAACAAGAAATGCATCCTGCTTAGGGTTGTTCGGGAAAGCTTCAAGTGAAATGCAAGGTCCAAAATCATCTCATACCATTAACATTAGCAAAGCTTTAGAACTTTACAAAGGTAGAGTCAATTACTGTTAATAAGATCACAGGTAGAAAGAAGGAAACAGGAACATTACTGGCAGAGGGAGCAACAATGCAAAGACTGAAAATGGGAAGTTGTATTTTGTTTACTATGGGAAGTTGTTGTTTACTATTGCTAGCACACCAATGATAAATTTCAGATTGGGTGTTTTACGTAACATGCTCTTTTTTTTTTTTTCCCCTTTTCTGAATCAAGTTTCCAAATAATGTGGAATGCAAAGTCACAATGACAAGAGTATATAAGACAATGAGGCAATTAAATAAACCACAGACAACTTCAGTCATAAATATAATTAAACCTCTATCTAAAACTATAATGAAAATTCTTACTTTGGATAGTGGAACGCCATCAGTTCATAACAGAATAAGTGGGTCATTTGGCTGCCTTGTGATGTCTTATTTTCCATCTGTTGTTATGGATTACCATGTTGACTCTGTCTAGAATTATTACTAATGGCCAGTTGACGCTGTGCAGGGAAAGGTCAGATACAGGAAATTCACCACAAAATGTGAAAGAATCTTGATGAATTCTTTTTACTTCTGAAATATGGGCATCAGAACAAGAGAAACTCCCTTTAGTGGAATGTGAATATTTTCTATTTTCTTTTGAAAGAAACTGATACTCTCTTTGGACCTGTGGACACAAGTACTTACACTGTAATCTAGCTGTACACACAATCTCTTGATACACATTCAGGGATAGTTACTGTAGAGGTAAGCTAAGAGGTGTAGAAAATATGAAAATAAGCTTCCCTCAAGAGTTCCAGGTCCAAAGTTTTCCTGCTGAATGTTTAATGCTGGGTTACATTTAGTGAAGATCTCGTAAGAGCTGGCTTAACATGCTACAGCAGATAGAGACTCTTCACGTGGTTACCTGCCAGTATCTCAGGGAATCTATAGCTGAATATATTTGTTACATAGTCCTTGGATGGTGTTGATCAAATTCAGGCCCATTTCTCTTATTTGAGATTTGCGTCATCTTCTTTGAATCTGTAATGCCTAGAATAGGGTCTAGCACACGGAAGGAAGAAAGGAAAAAAGGAGAAGAGTGGTGGCAGAATGGAAACGAGGATGCTAAGGAAGGAAAAAATGACCAGCTACTTTGTGCCAGATGCTACACTAAGATGTTTGCTCATGTAAATTTAGCTGATACAAAGAATCTGTCATCACGATAAACATGATTTTAAAGTTCCCTTGATTATTGGCTCATATTTTACTCCATACGATAGTCCAACATTGAGTTCACACACATAACCAACAGTATCCAGGCTTCCTCAGCAGCACAGTATTTATTCCATGGAGGGACAGAGGTGATTCGGCTCCCGCATATGCCTTTCAGGGGAGCCTCCAGATCCCTCTTGACTAGGAAAATCCTAAAAGAGGACAAAAGCGGCCTGCACCACCAGCTACCCTATCAAACCTACAGACAGATGATAACATTTATTTTAGAAAAAGCTTTCCACAGAATGTGGGTAATTTCAGACTCAGGGTAGTGTCTAGCACATTGCCAACACTCAGGACATGTTAAGTAATAAAAGGGTGTTGCTTCAAATCACTTGTTATTAAAAAAATACTAAAATATCTTCCGTCCTTTCAATTTGTTTCAGAGTTTCAATTGTGCCAGTGATGCCATTAATAATAGACTGTACATCTGTGATGTACAAAAGCTTTGCTATTGTTGATTTAGGGCACTTTATAATTCATGTATGGAGTCTCTACATATCTGAGAAATGGTTGGTTCTTGTTATACAACTCTGTATCTCTAGGTACCTCACACTCATCCTCAAGAATTCAATACCTTGCAAAGTGCATTTTATATGTTAGGTACACAAAAGATATTTGCTAATTCATAATTTTAAATAAAAGTATTGCAGATTTATAGGCAACATACATCATGGTTGAAAATAAGTAAGTTAATAAAAACAAATATACACTGCTATGTTTTGATTTGTTTTAATTATCATTTACTATGCTAACTGGAGAAACTATTGGTTAACACTGGTGTTATTTGTCTGCTTGAGAGCCTACATAAAGAGAACAGTGATGATGAGAAGACAGTGAAAACTGTTTGGTTAGTGCTGTATAGGGGCAGATGAATTAACTAGATCTCCTCTTGAGGTTCCAGCCTAACGATGTTAATATATTTTTCTTGTTGGGGAACTTTTCAGTGATGCTAACTGGTAAGAAAACCTAATATAGGCACTAAATAATAAAAATTTAAGAAATCATCTACTACCAAAGGCAATCTACAGATTCAGTGCTGTCCCTACCAAATTACCGATGGCATTTTTTCACAGAACTAGAACAAAAATATTTAAATTTGTATGGAAACACAAAAGACCCCAAATAGCCAAAACAATCTTGAGAAAGAAGAATGGAGCTGGAGGAATCACACACCCTGACTTCAGACTGTATTACAATGCTAGAGTCATCAAAACAGTATGGTACTGGCAGAAAAAGAGACACATAGATCAATGGAACAGGATAGAAAGCCCAGAAATTAACCCATGCACTTATGATAAAGTAATCTATGACAAACGAGGCAAGAATATTCAATGGAGGAAGGAGAATCTCTTCAATAAGTGGTGCTGGGAAAACTGGATGGCTACAGGTAAAAAAATGAAATTAGAACACTTCCTAACACCATATACAAAAATAAACTCAAAATGGATTAAAGACCTAAATGTAAGGCCAGACACTATAAAACTCTTTGAGGAAAACATAGGCAGAACACTATCTGACATAAATCACATCAATACTTTTTTGGATCCATCTCCTAGAGTAATGGAAATAAAAGCAAAAGTAAACAAATGGGACCTAATTAAACTTAAGAGCTTTTGCACAGCAAAGGAAACCATAAACAAAAGGAAAAGACAGCCTACAGAATGGCAGAAGACATTTGCAAATGATGTGACCAACAAGGGATTAATTTCCAAAATATACAAACAGCTCATACAGCTCCATATTAAAAAAAAAAAAAGAAACCAGGCAGAAGGCCTAAATAAACATTTCTCCAAAGAAGACATACAGATGGCCAACAGGCACATGAAAAGATGCTCAACATGGCTAATTATTAGAGAAATGCAAATCAAAACTACAATGAGGTACCACCTCATACTGGTCAGAAAGGCCATCATTAGAAAATCTACAAATAACAAATCCTGGAGAGGGTGTGGAGAAAAGGGAACCCTCCTATACTGTTGGTGGGAATGTAAATTGGTGCAGCTACTATGGAAAACAGTATGGAGGTTCCTTAAAAAACTAAAAATAGAGTTACCATATGATCCAGCAATCCCACTTCTGGCCATATATCAGGAAAACATGAAAACTCTAATTCAAAAAGACACATGCACCCCAATGTTCATAGTGGCACTATTTATAATAGGCAAGACATGGAAGCAACCTAAATGTCCACTGACAGATGAATGGACAAAGAAGATGTGGTATACATATATACAATGGAATATTACTCAGTCATGAAAAAGAATGAAATAATGCGATCTGCAACAACATGGATGGACCTAGAGATTATCATACTAAGTGATGTAAGTCAGACAGAGAAAGACAAATATCATATGATATCACTTATATGTGGAATCTATTTTAAAAAGGATACAAATGGACTTATATACAAAACAGAAATAGACTCACAGACATAGAAAACAAACTTATGGTTACCAAAGGGGAAACAGAGGGGGAAGCATAAATTAGAAGTTGAGGATTAACAGATACACACACTATATATAAAATAGATAAACAAATAAACAACAAGGACCTACTGTATAGCACAGGGAACTATATTCAATATCTTGTAATAGCCTATAATGGAAAAAAATCTGTAAAAGTATATATATATATACCTACATACATACATATATATACATATATGTAGTCACTTTTCTGTACACCTGAAACTAACACAACATTGTAAATCAACTCTACTTCAATAAAAAAATCATAGAGATTTAAATTTAATCTTGATACTAGTTTATTGAACAATACTTACCATTTTACATATATCATGAAAGCAAAAAAAGCATTGTTAATAATAAAAAGATATTCATTTATCCTACAACTGAGACTTGAAATATCAGAAAGGGAGCCAACCTCAACAGTCCTTTCTGAGAAAATGCTCACTGAAATTACTGCCACATATTAATTAGATACAGAGTTTTAAGTCATTCTATTTCTCCCATGGTAATAAAAATGATATCAAAAGAAATTGTTTCAAGAATCATAAACCCAACTTGGTCTAACTCACAGCTGGAAGTACTTGAAGTCTTTCATTTCCAAGTTGAAAAAGGATATCGTGACTTTTTAAGCTCCTTAATCAAGACATGTTATTGAGGACAGTGATAGAAGTTATATTTGCAATATTCAGTGTCATACCATGAAGGAGCTTCTGTCTGAGAACAGCTGGGAAACAGGTATACGAAATTTCTGGGTTGCTCCGTCAACAGTGATTTGAGATTGTGTTGGTGGTGGTGGTGATGGTGGTGATGGTGGGTGGAGGTGAGTAAAATAGCGGATAGTTCTTTACTACCCACTATCAGTGGATAGCGGATAGTTCTTCATTATAAAGTATATTTAGTGTTCACGGTCCTCTCCCACTAAATGCCAGTGACAACTCTCCCCCTGAATCATTTCCTGCCTCCCACCCCTTCCCACATCCTTGTTCTAGGGGAATGGTGCTGCCTCCTTGTGGAAAACACATTCAATAGAGAATTCAGCGCAGTACATACCACATCATTTGAGCTCTGATTTAGAAACATCAATTCAGAGCTGTTTTCAAGGGCAGAGAAAATATCTTTAAAGGTAAGAAAGATGCTTTAATTTATACAGTGTACTTGAGGAATGCTTTTCAAACGTAATTATCATTTGTATAATGGTTACATGGGTCAGACATTTTTTTACTTCTCTGTATTTTAGGGTGAACCATAAGAAATTTTCTTTTTTTGGTAATACAAATTGTCAAATGGTAGTAATTGTATATAGTTCACATACTATATTGACTCATTTAATCCTCACAATAAGCTTATGAAACCAGCATCGCCGTTTTATAGATGGGAAACAGAGGTATTGAGAGGCTAACTTGCCTAGGGCACATAGCCAGTATGTAGGGAAAATAAGGCTGAGATTTAAGTAGGCATTCAGGCCCCTGGAGTCTTGCCCTTGACCCCTGTGCAATACTGCCCCCTAACAGCCCTTGCCAGTGTTGCTTCTTCAGACTGTCAGCTCTCAGAAGGCAGAATCAGACTGAGAGAGATTGGGAGGAGTATGAAGGAGGGAAATAAGTAAGTGAAAAAAGGAAAGGGCTTTCCAGGCAGAGGACAGAGAGGTGTGAAACAGCATGACCTCTAGAGGTTTCTGTTAGTAGTGCAACAGGATCAGGGGAAAAGAGTGTGGAGGAGTGGAGGGAGATAAAACTTCTAGTGAGGCAGATAGGAGGCCAGCTGTGAAGAATGAACCCTGACAATCATCCAAGGAATCTGCTCTTTGTCCTAAATACCTGGATGTATTAAGGCCCATATTTGCATTTTCGAAAGAGCAGCCTGACACCTGGGTGGACATCATTTGAGCTAGTTTAGAATGTGAGAATATGAGAAGTTTGAGCTAGTTTAGAATATGAGAAGTTTGAGCTAGTTTAGAATATGAGAAGGCAGGAAGTGATGAGATTCTGAACAGAGGACGTATTTAAGGGCAGAGGACCAGATCACTCCAACGTACTCTGAAAAGAAGCTGGCTGCACAGCCTTGGGAAGTTACTTAGTTTCTCTGTGCCTCAATTTTTCTCACGTGTAAAATAACAAGAATAATACCAAGCTGTACTTTCTGAGTCTTCATTTCTTCCTCATTCACATACATTCCCTAGAATTTGATTACTTTTCTGATTTAATTAACCAGACACTTATTAGTTAGTGTCTTGTGTCCTTAGGACCACATAGGGCAGGGCATGCACACAGTTCCCGCCCCCCCCTCACCCCCAATGTTCTTTTATAATTGATGCCATATCACTAATAATCTTTCCATATCTATTCAAAAAAGATTCCCATCTTATGCTTCCCCCCGAGCCCCAATGCACAAGCATCCCCTCTCTCCTCTCTGCTTCCTATAGCACTTGACATCCCATGTATGCTGTTTTAACGTTTATTGTCCATCTCCTCTAACTAGAATGTGAGCTTTGTACATAAAAGTCTAATTTTATTCAGTGCTGTATTTCCGGTGACTAGAACATTGCCTGGTATATAGTAAGTGCTCAGCAACCATGTGTTAAGTGAATAAATGGATGGATGGGTGGATGGATGGCTATTTTTGTCTAGAACTAGCCTTGTCCAAAGATGTCTCAAAACCAAGGCTGCATCCACCAAGAGAGCACCTTTTCATCCAGTGAAACCTCCAGACCCTAAAGAATATGCACTGAACACAATAATTCTTAAAATAAACTCTTTAAAATGTATATATCCTAGAACTTTTGCTTACCCACAACGAGGGGGAAAACACCTTCTAAACGGAAGTGCTTACTTACATTTAAAATTACAATGAGTTGCACTTTTCTTACCTGGCACCATTCTTCTTAGTTTCAGAAGAATATGCCTTTGTATATATTTTCAAATCTACACCCAAGTGTTTTTCTTTTCAGTATGCACTAAAATTTGCAGTAGAAATGTACATTAGTTTAAGTGAATTCAGCAGAATGATTGGACTAGGGAAAATAAAATTAATTATTCATGTCACTAGTACTTTAAAATGCAGAGTGGTTATCAGGAACACACATAATTATAAGTAATGCAGTTATTTTTTAATAATGAAGCCACAGCTAAGGTTAATTAATACTTTTAATTAAAAAATAAAATTTTGTTCTTTGAAGTTACAATATGTTTTTTGTTAGTTTTAGATATTTTTCATGGAAATATGTGTGCATTCTGCTTACATTTTTCAAACAAATAGTATTAATTTTTTAGGAGTATCTCCAAAGCCACCAGGAAGCAATAGCAGTGTCTGACACATTCAAACACTCTTTGTTTGCTTGAATCCTAATTGGGATTCTTTTTGGAACATTCCATAGGAATCAAATGCCAGTGGCTTCAGTAGGAAATGAAGATACACGTCCTGACCCCTTACCAATGTTTTAAATCCTCAATAGTTCCTTTTCTTGAGTAGGTTTGCTACCTCCACTCTGAAAAAAGCCTAACTAGATTGTTCCAATACATTTCACTTATATTTACGGATCCTGCCCCAGTCTACAATTTAATTTCTTACTAAGAGTTGCAAACTATAGTCCCTCCAGTCAAAAACCAGAATCTCTCAAAGCCTTAATCTCTCTCCCTTCTCAAGATTTTTGAAATGAGATGAGAAGAAGATGAAAAAGGCTATGGATTCTTGAAACCAAGTAAGGGTACCGGAATCAGTTTCTGCTCTGAATGAAAGGACAGGGCTTCTCTATTTATTATTCTTATGAAGTATGATTTTCTTGCAAAGATAGATTGTATATATGCTGTAAAAGTAGAATGCAATATAACTTACAGACCAAAATGGGATGCTTTTGAGAGTCAGAAAAGGATACTATTAATAATTACATCGATACACCAGGCACACAAGAGGACTATACAGGCCAACTGAGATGCATGCCACACTGTGTAAAAGTCAAGGGTGAGATCTATGCTTTATTAAATAAGCATCAGAAGACCTAATTAAGAGCATCATCACTAGAGTCAGTGAAATTTTAGAGCTGAGTACAATTCAAGAGATTCCTAAACCCACTTATTTTAGAGAGAGTGCAAGGTCAAAGTGCAGCGAGGTTAACCCATCTGTCCAAGTTACACAAAAAGGTAGGTGGTTGTGTTGAAATTGGAAACGGGTCTCCTGATTTGCTGTGATCTTTCTATTTTACCATACCTCCTCTAGGCAAAAGGCATTACTGTGGATCCATATTGTCTACGGTATGTAAATAACTTGTAAAATATTCTTGAAGGAAAGAACCACAATATCACAAAATGTGATACAAAGCATAGACCAAAAGAAAGTTCACAATCTTGATCTTAAAAGAAATAATTTCCTTTCTTTACAAACTGGCAACCAAAGGGAATGAATATTGCCCTTTGCATGTTGACTTACTTTTCCTCATTTAAGTAAATCTACACATACATTGTAAGACATTGGCAGATTATTCAGAAGAGGAGGGAACACTCAGCCATCAAAAATCCCAAGAAGCTCTCAGCATCCTGAAGAACTTAATACTGTTAATTATTTGCAAATATTCACTTTCCAAGAATAGCCTTATAGAAAGTTTCTCTTTTTTAGGATGAGTGGGTCTTACGGAAACATTTAGATATTAGATATCATAAGTAAAACAAATTTTTATCAACTTTATATAATCCATATAAAAAGTACTATTAATATTTTTATATTCACATTTTTAAAAGTCATTTAATCAGAAGGGTTGGTAAATGTACTCAGTATTTCATGCCATAGATCATATCTTCCTAAAGTAAACATTAGTCTTAAAATTGATCATCATTCAGAGAAGAAAACCTTTTATTTTTTCTTTTTAAAGCATATTTACTTCTAAGTAGGAATGTAAACAGGATCTTATGGGATGACATTTTGTGAACACTCTTTTATATTCTCTGACTCTGTGAAAACTGAAAATTCTCCCCTACTACTTGCCCTGCAGGATGGCTGAACAAACCTCATCTCATCTATCTGAAATGAATCCAATGTAATTCTGCTTGACCAAAAATCTGTTTCCATAGCTCTAAAACATGCAATCACCCTAAAGTACATTGCCATTGTAGCTATCGCTGAGGAAAATACACCTTGATTGAGAAAACAGTCCAGTGTGGCTTTTGAAAAATAAAATGACCCTCCCTGGTACACAATTTGGTAAGGCAGTTGATGAAAGCAGGCAGGTCAAAGGTTACAGTCTTAGAATTAGCATTACAAATCACTTTCATATTTAAATGTCAAGACTGACAATTCTAACAAACATTTAAATTCTACATATATCAGTAATCTCTTTGTAGTTGGAGGGCAAGATAAAAATCAACTGTGAAGTGAAGTAAATTTACAACAAATTATTCTGTTACTCAAAAATAAATAATTTGCTTTCTTCCCTAGTAGTTTTTCCCCCATACATTCACATCTTATTACCTGTAATCACAAATCACAAACATATCCTTTTAAGAGAGAATTTTTAAAACTTTTAGTACAACTTTAAAACACTGTTGTTGAATATTTGCAGTATATTAGTCCAAATTATTTAATTGTTGTTATTGGTCTGTTAAAAATCTAAAGATTTAAAATATGTATTTTTTAATGAACCTAGTAATCTTTTATTTAAGTCAATACCGCCTCAAATGACCCAAGTAATCATTAATTGATTAGATCATTTACTTCCATAAACCACTGCTATCTTTAAACATGTTATAGCTTACCATAAAAGAGACTCTTTTCATTGGTAATTAATGGGCAGTTAACTGTTTTCCTTTTACATTAGTTAATATTATAAAATGCATAAATTTTTAATTTCTTCATTTCTAGGTGTTCAACTTGCAAATGAAATAGCTATTTTACAAATGTTTACTTAAAAAACATAATTTCTTAATACATAGCGAGTACTAATTGATAAAAAACATAAAAGTAAGGCTGATAATTCTTTCCTTATTTTGGGATACATCTGGTTTACCTAGCAACTTAAGCAGCTGTAATTTCATTAACGATGAAACAAGACTACTAAGAAAAAAATCTGATCATTTCAAATTTTATTCACAAGAACATTTCTATTTCTGAATGTCCTAGAATGTCCTCTTATGAATTATTTTACATAAAGGAAATAGTCTATCATAGCTCTGTGTTTCATTTTCCTATATCAGATTTGCCTTAATAACCTGCTTATCGTTAAATAAACCGTAAACCAATAACCACAATAACAAATCATTAGTGAAGTATTAGAAAAGAATATCAAACAGAGCTGTTGGGCATGCATAAATCTGTCTAAAGACACAAGTCTTTATCCAAGAGGCTAAGTGGAATTATTAACAATCTTATAAACCCAAACAAGACAGAGAAAAATCAACAAAATGATTATACTCTAAGCACACATTCTTACTAAAATGTCTGTTTCGTAAGGGAGGGGTTTTTTGTTTGTTGTTCCTAATGTATCCCCAGTGCCTAGAACAGTGTATGGCACATGTAGTGTGATCCGTAAATACATACTGATGAACACCCTGTGAAACAGCCCATTTTATTCCGTGGCCAAATGCAAATTTTAAAAAAGGAGAGAGAAGAAAGAAAAAAGTGATGCATATAGGTGTATAATATGAAATACTACGTTTATAAATTTACAGACTTTACAACTTTTTGGTCATCTCTCTTCTTCTAGGACATTTTCTCTTCCTCTATTCTGTTCCTCCCACCCCTTCCTATTCAAAGTAAAAATCAGAATCTATTTTCTTCTTTCTCTGGTAAACATATGTTAATTAGTAGATAGGGTGCTGATCTGAACAGAATTTATCTTCTTTTACTCTCTTTCTAAATGTGACACATGATCTATTTCAAACATTTGAAATAAAAGCAATTTAAAAAATAATTGTTGACATTCTTGCTTCTTTAGTACGTGGTTTTCTAGAAAAGTAAGAATCATGTATTTGGAAAACTTTATATGGCACCTACTAGAGACATTCACTAACTACCAAAAACAAAACAAAAGCAAACAATCAAGTTTGGGCCAAGAAGAACACACAATTCTGAAAGCATTAACAATAGAATATGTACAAAGGCTATAAATGTTAACAGAGATCTAATAGAATTTAATAGAATTTCAACAGCATTCTAAAAGCCTTTATAAAATGAAAGCTTTGAGGCAGGTGTTTTGTTTTTTTTTTTTCTTCATTGATGTAATGCCAATACTTAAGCCAGTGCCTGACACATAGTAGGCAAGCAGTAAGTATATCTTGATGGAATAAATATACTTCCTAGTTGTACAAGTGTGACATTTAAAAATTCTGTTTTTCAAAAATTTTAGACATAAGATTGAAAAATAAGCTCATTGAAGTGAAATATGGGTGAGGGCAGTTAGCTATATAATGTACGAAATATGTTGGCCCAAGACAGTTTTTAAGTACCATATTTTGGGTCTTTGTCCTCAGATAAACTAACAGTGTGTTTTTTCCTATAGACAGTAAAATAGTAGATTTATCATTCACGATGAGAGCCACATGCCTACCAATTCAAAATTTTCAGACTTCAAAATACAATAGAAGTGCTATAGGCAATTTCTTTTTTAAGTTGTTCAAATTTGCTTTTATTTTGTTTTGATGAAGTGCTGAGCTTGAACAAGGCCTTTCAGATACTTCACTATTTGACTTGTTCATTTAACTTAAAAAGTGAAAAACCTGTGTAATTAGTAGACAATCCCCTCAGCTTGGGCTAGACCAAGATTATTGAATCAAGACCATCAACTAACCACACACAAACCATCACAAAGTGGTATATATCAATAAAAATTCACAAACCACAAACCAACAGCATATACACATTTCATCCTCAAACTGAATCCATTATATTAAGCAAGTCTTAAAAAAGCCATAATGCTTGAGATCAGAAATTAATCCCATTCTAGAAAAGACACATATGCAGAAAAGTCCACTTTCATAATCACAGATCCAGAATGAAGAAATGAAATCTGTGTACTCACCTGGCTAATGGGTTCTTTTGTAGGGGGCTTTCCTCTTCTGGCTGTGCTAGTAGCCAGGGTCGTGGTGGTCTCCATAATTGACGTGGACATCTCTGACTGCATGGCAGTGGCTGTCGACTCAGTTGTCATAGAGGAAGGCACTTCACCAACCAGTCTCACATTTCCCACTATGGCGATGTTGGCATCATTTTCGGCTGCCATATTCAGAACTTTCAAGCCATTGTAGTAAAGCCCAGAGAGCTGACCCTGGAAGGGCTGGCCCTGCTCTTTCCCGCCAATTATTATGGTTGCTTGGCTATTGAAGATTGTGAGCTGACGCCCTGTAAAAATAATATTACATACATGCAAAAATGTTGATTGTGAACTCTACATTCTACAAAGGATGACAAAACAGATCTTTCATGGGGTGGATAATGAGAGCAATAAACTATAAGAGAGGCATTTGACTCATAATTCATTGCTTAGAAATGAGGTGTCCATGGAATGCATAATCATTGGCAAATACTTGTAAATTCTCAACTTATTGTAAATGTAGTGCTTTTGCTAAAAGACCAATCAAAGATATGTATGATAAATTAATTTTTAGTGGATTCCTTTCCCCTTTTACCTCAAGATCTTATACTGTTGGTCTCTTAAGTCTGAATTGTTTAATTAAAAATGAGATATTTAATATTTCAAGTATTTGTCATTCTGAAATTACCACTGGTAGAAACTCATCTATAGCAACTGAAATCTGATTTTAAATTTATGGTAAAAATTTCATAATTCACATAATGGCCACAGGTATCTATATGCTCTTCTTTAGAAATGTGTATTTTTTGAAGGCAATAGTCCATTGTTATTTGAATTATTCTGTTTTTCCGGTAAATACACTGAAAAGAAACACATAATTTACACTGAGCGTGTCAGAGACAAAAAAAATCCAAAAAGATTTTTCTGATTGGCTTTCAGCAAGTCTATTAAAACAAAACAAAATGAAAAAAAATATAGCTTCAGATGTAAAAAGCAGCTTCAGGAATGATACACAAACCGATGGAGAAATTATGGCACATTTCCATCAAACAGCAATCCTCAGCACAACAGTACCAATATCATCAAATTGAGTATCCAGTTTTAGCAGATTGCTCTCTGTTCATAAAAAGCATGCACACAACTTTAAGTTCAGTTTTAATCAGGGCTTGTTCCCAAATGCTCTTAGAAGGTTGCAAACGTTAAAGGGACTTCATTTTGACTGGCAATCCATATTGCCCACTATTTAAGATGCCTAGAGTTTAAACCAAGAGTTGTTTTTTTTTTTTTTTCAGGACCATAATGAAGATATCAGAACTACATATATTTTAGTTAATAATTTAGAGGCTGGAACATGTAATATAATCTATAAATGATTTATCATTTTGGGTTAATGCTTGCTGTGAGTACCTTCATAGATTGAGTTAGTGGATTATATTTAACAGTCCCTTTAACCTTAAGTTAACAGGGTAAGATTATTAAACAGCTGGTACGTCTAAAAATGTATAGAAATTATTATACAAGGAATGCAAATATTACTATCTACATTTTACTGTTTTAAATTTGTTTTTAATTTAGTTTTACGGAAAATTTATTTTTTATGTTTATTAGTGTTACAATGAAGTACTACTTGGTTATGTTCAAATTATTTTTTTATTTGAAGTTTTAATCAATGTTTTTTACCTTTGTCGAGTAGCCATTCATCAACTACTCGACCAAGTCGATATGGAATTCGCTGTCTAGCAATCGCCAGGCGCTCGTTATCATTGTTTCCTTTAAAGTTTAAAGAGACATTTCATTGGTTAAAATCTGTAAGGTCAAAGGTTAAAAGTTAATACTTAAAGCTTGAGCTATACAGTTGCCACATGATTTTTTGAAATTTGGAATTTTAAAAAGTTCTACCTAGAACATTTCATGTTTCAGACTTGTCATTCATTCATTTATTTTATTTTAGCAAACAAAATTATTCCTATGTTAATTGAAAATTAGAAATCTGCATTTGAGCTAGGTTATTAAAACTTATATTATAGACAGACCCGAACAACCAATTTGAACAGCATATAATAGCTTTACAAAAAAATGAACATTGATCTCAGGGTTTTGTCTTTTTGATGTTTCTTATTAACTAGTTAAACATGTTCAGGTGAAACAGGTTTAAGTTTTCAAAATACATTCAATCTCTTATTCCAGATTAGTAATTTATGAACACCAAACTTAATACCATCTTCGGCACACTGAAGCATCTAAAATAGGCCTAGCATACTTTATGTCCTATTCAGAAAAGAGAAATTCTTATTCATCTCATTTAAGGAAACCACAAAGTCTGAATAGTTCTTGTATATTCCACACAAATTGGTTTATCAACCACTTGGACATCACAAGGGAATACATCTTGCATCATCAAATATGTTATGATAGGAAAAGGCTTTGACAAAAGTGACTTTGAGTGTCCTTCAGTTTCATTTAAAACTTGACAGATTGAGGCATATGACATTTGAAAAAAAGTATATGCTCAAATACTTGCTTTTTATTAAACTATTCTAAAGAAGGCATGATAACTTCAGGAACAAATACAAGCCACAACAGTGGTCCCTATTCATAGCTCTAAACTAAGTGGGAGCCTTGATTCTTTGAATAAAAAATTATCTGATAAAAACATAGTTTAAATTGACCTTGAATAATGCTTGCAAATAGATGACTGTTTTCTTGATCTATAAAACACTTAGGAAGAATCTAGGCTGCCATCTCAGCACTCAATCGTGTATATTGCCAGAAGTTTTTTTATTCTATGAAAATTAACTAATGTGGAATTTTGAACTAAGACATTTTGGTAATAGCTCACATGAGGACTCAGAGGCGAAAGAAATGTTGAATGGTAGGTAGTACTGCCCACAAGAAAAGACTGGAGCATTTTACTAGGGAAGATAAAAGATACATTTTTCTCAATTTAGAATAATTAATAAATGTTTTCTTAGGCTAGTTTTATTTATACACTATACTTACCACAATAAACCCACCATATTAGTCACACACTTTTAGAGAAAGAGAAAAGAACTATCATTTAGACCTTATCAATATGTCCTTCGAAGTTTTATATGACTGAAAATATTTCATACATTAGTATTTAATTGAAAATGTAAATACCAAAGTGGACCAAATATAAAATTTAATAAAAACATTGACATCTATCTCTCTGTATTATGAAATTATTAAAATGTTATAGTATTTTATCCTATGGGAACATATTTTTGGTATATTGATAATTTTTTTAAAAGGATAAAATAGCATAAATTCCAAGCCTATCTTTGTTTTCAAGAAGTGTGTACATTTTATGTTCTCTTTTGTGTGCTTGTATACATATATCAATATATTTGGAAAAATATACTAAAATTTAATATTAGTTGTCTTATGGCAGCATGATTCTTGATGAATATGTACTTTGGCTTATATGTGATTTATGTAATGAACATGTTTATGTACGTAATTTGATAAGCAAATTAAATACTTTCAAAAACACATACCCTTTGCTCTATGGACTTCTTTGTAGAGCAACACTCATACCAATTTACACTATTATACCTCTCCTGACAACTTTATAATTATGTGGCTCCTTGCGCTGTTTTTCATGCTAGAGTGTTCCCAGCATCAGAAATGATCTATTTCCTCAGACACCACCCAAATCTAGGCTGCAAATCACCTCTTGCCCAATTACTACTGTAATATAATAACAGACATCTCTGCATCCTCTCCGCAATCAATCCCACCCATTCTCCACATGTCAGCCAACACCCTATCATGCCGCTCATCTATTATAACGCTCCCATTGCCTTCTGGATAAAATCTCGACCACCTGATGAGGCTTATGATGACTTCCATGATCTGGTCTCTTCCCTCCTCCCCTGCCCCATCTCATGGCTGTCACTGCCTTGCTCTCCTCTTTCCATCCTCATGAGAATTCTTTCAATTCTTCTAAAGCCCTCCTTTTACCTCTGGACTTTTGCACTTGTACTCTCCTCTACTTGAAAGATTTTCATCACTCCCATCCCATCCCATCCTCACCTTTCCTTAGCCAAACATGACTCATTAATGGAGTTTTCTTGGCAGGAACATTATTTCCTCAGGAGGTCTTCCTTGATGTCCCCAAGTTAAATTAGGACACCTGAATATATGCTTTCCTGACACCTGATACATGCTCTTTTGAAACAAGCACTGACCCTGTAATTGCATATTCAATAAATATTTTCTCTCTGAACTCTGAAATTCCATGAGGTCAGGTATTATGTGTAGTGTTTATTGTTGTATTCTCAGTGTTTGCACAATATCTGTCATAGAACCTCCTAGGAAATGTCTGTAGAATGAAGTAGCAAAGGAAATCTTGTTTTAAATTCTGATAGCTTCTGTGGCACCATTATCTCATCTCCACAGGCTAACAACATTCACAGGAAATCAAATACTTGTGCCAGAGGATAGATCACATGTAGCTAAGCCTCCCTTTGTACTTTCCAAAGGAAACATCAAATATTTCAATTATAATTTTATGTCTTTAATGATTATCACTGATTTGAACATCCGTACAATCAGTTCATTATTTTTTTTATAATAACTGCCCTGTGCCACAAAATAGATAAACATAGTTATTATTAGTAGGGAAAGTAGAGAGAAAAGTCTTAAATAATACAGCTGGAGGAAATGGAAGCCTTTTGAATGATTTTGAAAAGAGTACATAAAAACACAAGAATACATATACACCCACATGCATACAGACATACAATTTGCCCTCATACCTTTAACTGGCACTCACAGAACAATTAACATGACAGATATGGTATGATTTAAATCAACAATAGCTTTTGAAGATTCTTGATGAGACTCAGCTAAAAAAAGAACATACACTGCATTCCCAATGAATAACAAAGAGGTGATCTAACAACAACAACAAGAAAAAAAGAGTGGGCAGCAGAGATAGGTATAAAAAGACACTAATTTTTAAGGCAGGTACCCACACAAATGGGCTCATACAATCCCATAACCCATGGATTTCAGATGTCTTCTAGTTGAGAGTATTTTTTTTTAATTGAAATATTTGATTTTGAAATCCAAGGACAGACTTTATTCTTAGTTGGCATAAAGGATAGGAAATCAGATGGCGCTTACTTCACTATATGTTGACTTTATTCTCCAAATCCTTTGTTTTTCTACTAGAATATAAAACTAATGACTTTTCTTGTGACAAAATTGTATATAAGTACATTATCAACAAACAAAGGCACATCTAGATAGAGTGACAATGTCTTCCTAACAGATGATTCCCAAACCCCTCTTAGTATTGGGTACAAAATAGCTCCGATTGTTTAAGTTCACCAGGAATAAGCCCACATTTTGCCTCTATCTCATGATTTTCATTAACAAGCTGCACATGGAAAGTCATAAATGAAGTACATTATTTTAAGAAACTGCCCTAAATGCATTTCATTCCTTTACAAATTCATGGTGATATGTTATTTATAACATATCCAGTAACTCTGCATGATTGTGTTCATTTTATTTAATCCTGTCCTTAGTTTGATATGCTTCTAAAACTTTACATGCAATATAAAGGACATAAAACAACCCATTTGATCGGGAAAGGTCAAAGATAAATATAATTTCTGATGACCCTTTCTTTTCTTTGGAACGTGTTGGGATCTGATACCAAGCATGCTGGGATGTAGAAATACTACATGGACTTTCTTTGGACAGTCAAAGGTTGCAGGCTTATACAGATAGAAGAGGTTAAAAACAAGGAAAATATACCTGAAAACTGAAATCAAATGAAAGGCGAGAAACTATTTTCAACTTCAAGTATCCTAAATCAGAGGGAAGGATAAAGCAGTAATGACCCACTTGTCAAAGACCAATTCATTTTGGAATTATAAAAAGTGTCCAAGTAGAGTTTCAACTTTTTAGAAAGCATGCAAATCGACTACAGTAATCTACTGAATACATAAATTAGGTTTATAAAGCCAGAGCTTCTCACTGAATAAAGGATAATAATTTAGTTGCATACTTCCTTTACCCTAATGAAAGTGGAATGAGGTTTTTCTTTTGATTTACTTTCTTTTTCCTCCAGTTAATTTTATGTGGGTTAAAATTGTTACCTCCACTGAAAATGTCACCAGCAACATACATGTCTCTGTTGAAGTAATTTTCAAGCAATAAAATGGTATGTAAAATTTGGTTTACTTTTCCTTGAATTGTTGAAGGATTCAGTAAATTTTTTAATTAATAAATTTTAAAAAATTTAAATATAATTGATATATAACATTATATCAGTTTCAAGATTCAGTATTTTTGACAAGAAGCAGGCCCCATCTAGTAACACTACTACCAATTGATAGATTCTAGCTCTAATTGGTGTGGCCATTTAGTTATAAGGTACTATACATAATGGATATTTCGAACAAGGTTCCACAGGTGAAGAATAAGATGGAAAATCTGATCATTCATACTTAAAAGTGTAGCACCCTCAATTTTGATTGAATTCAGGATAGTTTTACTTTCCCAGCTAACTAATAATATTTGGTCACACTATAGTATATTAATTTTTTATAAATCAGTAGACTTCAAGGAAACAAGAGTAATTTCAAAGAATCAAGGTAAGCAGCAAGGAGTAATAAAACTCAAATCCTTGAATTGGAGTTAAATTTCATGGTGGTACTCAGAAAACAAAGGGAAATAAAATTGTAATCATATTTTTACGACTATTGATCAGTAGAGATAAGCTATATGAACTTCGCTAACAAATATTTTTCTCCTCTCATTTTCACAGATCTCCCCTGATATGTAATTTCTCTTCAGAAATAAAAGTGGCAGTTTTTGATAAGACATAGTAATATACTTGGAAAACAATAAGGAAAAGCAACGTTATGAACCCAACATTTGTTCAGAATAATATGAAAGTGAAAACAAAGATACTCGCTTCTTCTGAAGGTTTCTTGTTTCCTCTTTTTTAATACTGGGAAAGGAAACACAAAAGGGTTCTTAAATGCTGCACATACTTCCAGAGAAGATTAGGACTCTGTTTTTAGACTTTCTGTTTTTAAACGAGAACATGGCATTTGGATATGCCTAGGCCCATAAAGCAAAGTAGAAGTTTAACCAAGTTTTGCAAAATTACTCTAGTTTTAAAAGCAGCATTATCACATAATTTCCAACTACATGCTGTACGAGTAGTTGTTATACAAACCATACAATACAGTAATATCTAATTTAGCTGGCAAGGCTCCAAATAAGTAGATTTTGAACACTATTGACACTCCTCAAGGGAAAAAGTTGTGAAAAAAATATAGCTGTTCTAATGAAAATATTTGTCCTATGTATTACATGATTTGCTGTATCATTAAGATATGTACATAACAAACATATACATCCATTTGGCTCCTGCCTACTTCTCCAGTTTCATCTTGAACCATTTATTTCTAACTCTTTAAATTCTAGTCACTGTGGACTTCTTTCAAATTCTACAACCAAGCTAATCCTCTTCGAAGGTGCCATTCACCTTGCTTTGCACATTTCCTGCATTTCTGTGTACACCTCAACACTCCCACCCATCCCAACACACACACATACACAGACACAGACACAGACACAGACATCTGAGTCTGGCCAACTTATTTCTTCTTTTGATATTAGCTTATATGTTTCTCAAGAAAGCATTCTCTGGATACCTCCACCAAATTAACCTAGAGCCTTCCATTATGCATCCTTGTAACATTTAGTAGCAGTAACTGTAACTGTGATGAAATGGTTTCATGTAACTGATTCTAGATTATGGGTTCCTTGCAAGTAAGGACTATGTGTGGTCCATCTGTTCACTGTTTTATATACATACCTATATATATATTTGAAAATACATAAAGTGAATTTTGCTTGAACTTCATATTGCCTCCTTTTTTTCTTCCTTGCCCATCTCTTACCTCTGCTCTCATGCCACTCATTGATAGCCCAAGGCATGCATCCATGTCTACTCTTCCTAGACATATCTCATGTACCCAAAAGACTTCACCTTTCTCTCTAGTTCCAATAGTCAAATCCTTTGTTTCTTTAGTACAGCTTAGCTACACATTAGGAAAGCAATCTGACTCAATGAAGTTAACACATAAGCACTAACTGTGTACTCAAAGTATTGTTTCAGGCATACATCAATACATCACATAGAGACTATCATTAAAGGGCTTAGACTGTGGCTGGGGAGTCAAGGGCCAAAATGAGGAAACTTAAATGGAAGTTCAAGATAATAGATAACTATGCATATGTATACAATTAACCACTGCTTGAATTGTAGTTGCCACAAAAGTTCAGAAAGGGCATTGGATTAGAACAAAGAAGGTGTGATAGAACCCAAAGAATTTTACCTAGATCACAAGCAGTCTAAATTTTATTGAAATAAAAACCAGATAAAAATGTGTTGTAATGTGGATATTAATCCCCAAAAAGTTGATAATTGATTATTCTCTTTAACTTCATAAAGCTCTACACTCTTACATCTATTTTTTAAGTAAATATATTCTCTAAAAGAATACAATTTTGACTCAAACTAATTGCAAATACAAATAAAAATGGTTAAAATATATATGAAACTTGTAATACACACACTGTTAAAACTATTGAATAAAATACTATGCTATCTCTTTGGTGGGGCTAATAGCAGACTCTGGGAGGGCTCATGCTAAGGAGTACTTCCCAGAACTTCTGCTGCCAGTGTCCTTGTCCCCATGGTGAGCGACAGCCACCCCCCACCTCTGGAGGAGACCCTCCAACACTAAAAGCATGTGGGATCTTAGTTCCCACACCAGGGATCGAACCTGCACCCACTGTAGTGGAAGTGCGGAGTCTTAACCTCTGGACTGTCAAGTTTGATGGTTCTGCGGACGATCCAGTGGGAAATCCCAAGCTGAAGACACTGCTGGCCACTGTGGGCTGGAACTTTGGCACTCAGAAGTGAGTTGTTGACCAGAGGGCAGACAACAGAAGCAAGAAGAACTACAATCCTGCAGCCTGTGGAACAAAAACCACATTCACAGAAAGATAGACAAGATGAAAAGGCAGAGGGCTATGTACCAGATGAAGGAACAAGATAAAACCCCAGAAAAACAACTAATGAAGTGGAGATAGGCAACCTTCCAGAAAAAGAATTCAGAATAATGATAGTGAAGATGATGCAGGACCTCGGAAAAAGAATGGAGGCAAAGATGGAGAAGATGCAAGAAATGCTTAACAAAGACCTAGAAGAATTAAAGAACAAACAAACAGAGATGAACAATACAATAACTGAAATGAAAACTACACTAGAAGGAATCAATAGCAGAATAACTGAGGCAGAAGAACGGATAAGTGACCTGGAAGACAGACTGCAGGAATTCACTGCTGCGGAACAGACTGAAGAAAAAAGAATGAAAAGAAATGAAGACAGCCTAAGAGACCTCTGGGACAACATTAAATGCAACAACAATCACATTATAGGGGTCCCAGAAGGAAAAGAGAGAGAGAAAGGACCCAAGAAAATATTTGAAGAGATTATAGTTGAAAACTTCCCTAACATGGGAAAGGAAATAGCCACCAAAGTCCAGGAAGTGCAGAGAGTCCCATACAGGATAAACCCAAGGAAAAACATGCCGAGACACATAGTAATCAAATAGGCAAAAATTAGAGACAAAGAAAAGTTATTTAAAGCAGCAAGGGAAAAATGACAAATAACAAACAAGGGAACTCCCATAGGTTAACAGCTGATTTCTCAGCAGAAACTCTACAAGCCAGAAGGGAGTGGCATGATATACTTAAAGTGATGAAAGGGAAGAACCTACAACTAAGATTACTCTCCCCAGCAAGGATCTCATTCAGATTCAATGGAGAAATCAAAAGCTTTACAGACAAGCAAAAGCTAAGAGAATTCAGCACCACCAAATCAGATCTACAACAAATGCTAAAGGAACTTCTCTAAGTGGGAAACACAAGAGAAGAAAAGGACCTACAAAAACAAACCCAAAACAATTAAGAAAATGGTCATAGGAACATACATATCCATAATTACCTTAAACGTGAATGGTTAAATGCTCCAACCAAAAGACATAGGCTTGCTGAATGGATACAAAAACAAGACCCATGTATATGCTGTCTACAAGAGACCCACTTCAGACCTAGGGACACATACACACTGAAAGTGAGGGGATGGAAAAAGATATTCCATGCAAATGGAAATCAAAAGAAAGCTGGAGTAGCAATACTCATATCAGATAAAATAGACTTTAAAACAACGAATGCTATAAGAGACAAGGAAGGACACTACATAATGATCAAGGGATCAATCCAAGAAGAAGATATAACAATTCTAAATATATATGCACCCAACATAGGAGCACCTCAATACATAAGGCAACTGCAAACAGCTATAAAGGAGGAAATCGACAGTAACAGAATAATAGTGGGGGACTTTAACACCTCACTTACACCAATGGACATATCATCCAAAATGAAAATTAATAAGGAAACACAAGCTTTGAATGACACAACAGACCAGATAGATTTAATTGATATTTATAGGACTTTCCATCCAAAAACAGCAGATTACACTTTCTTCTCAAGGGCACATGGAACATTCTCCAGGATAGATCATATCTTGGGTCACAGATCAAGCCTCAGTAAATTTAAGAAAATTGAAATCATATCAAGCATCTTTTCTGACCACAACACTATGAGATTAGAAATCTATTACAGGGAAAAAAATGTAAAAAACACAAACACATGGAGGCTAAACAATACGTTACTAAATAACCAAGAGATCACGGAAGAAAACAAAGAGGAAATCAAAAAATACCTAGAGACAAATGACAATGAAAACAGGACGATCCAAAACTTATGGGATGCAACAAAAGCAGTTCTAAGAGGGAAGTTAACAGCAATACAAGCCTACCTCAAGAAACAAGAAAAATCTCAAGTAAACAATCTAACCTTACACCTCAAGGAACTAGAGAAAGAAGAACTAACAAAACCCAATGTTAGCAGCAGGAAAGAAATCATAAAGATCAGAGCAGAAATAAATGAAATAGAAACAAAGAAAACAATAGCAAAGATCAATAAAACTAAAAGCTGGTTCTTTGAGAAGATAAACAAAATTGATAAACCATTAGCCAGACTCATCAAGAAAAAGAGGGAGAGGACTCAAATCAATAAATTTAGAAATGAAAAAGGAGAAGTTACAACAGACACCGCAGAAATACAAAGCATCCTAGGAGACTACTACAATCAACTGTATGCCAATAAAATGGACAACCTGGAAGAAATGGACAGATTCTTAGAAAGGTATAACCTTCCAAGACTGAACCAGGAAGAAATAGAAAATATGAACAGACCAATCACAAGTAAAGAAATTGAAACTGTGATTAAAAATCTTCCAACAAACAAAAGTCCAGGACCAGATGGCTTCACAGGTGAATTTTATCAAACATTTAGAGAAGAGCTAACACCCATCCTTCTCAAACTCTTCCAAAAAATTGCAGAGGAATGAACACTCCCAAACTTATTCTACGAGGCCACCATCACCCTGATACCAAAACTAGGCAAAGGTACTACAAAAAATGGAAATTACAGACCAATATCACTGATGAGTATAGATGCAAAAATCCTCAACAAAATACTAGCAAACAGAATCCAACAACACATTAAAAGGATCATACACCATGATCAAGTGGGATTTATCCCAGGGATGCAAGGATTCTTCAATATACGCAAATCAATCAATGTGATACACCATATTAACAAACTGAAGAATAAAAACCATATGATCATCTTAAGCAGAAAAAGCTTTTGACAAAATTCAACACCCATTTATGATAAAAACTCTCCAGAAAGTGGGCATACAGGGAACCTACCTCAACATAATAAAGGCCATATACAACAAACCCACAGCAAACATCATTCTCAATGGTGAAAAACTGAAACCATTTCCTCTAAGAGCAGGAACAAGAAAAGGTTGTCCACTCTCACCACTGTTATTCAACATAGTGTTGGAAGTCCTAGTCATGGCAATCAGAGAAAAAAAAGAAATAAAAGGAATACAAATTGGAAAAGAAGAAGTAAAACTGTCACTGTTTGCAGATGACATGATATTATACATAGAGAATCCTAAAAATGCAACCAGAAAACTACCAGAGCTAATCAGTGAATTTGGTAAAGTTGCAGGATACAAAATTAATGCAAAGAAATCTCTTGCATTCCTACACACTAGTGATGAAAAGTCTGAAAGAGAAATTAAGGAAACACTCCCATTTACCACTGCAACAAAAAGAATAAAATACCTAGGAATAAACCCACCTAGGGAGACAAAAGACCTGTATGCAGAAAACTATAAGACACTGATGAAAGAAATTAAAGATGATACCAACAGATGGAGAGATATACCATGTTCTTGGATTGGAAGAATCAATATTGTGAAAATGACTATACTACCCAAAGCAATCTACAGATTCAATGCAATCCCTATCAAATTACCAATGGCATTTTTTACAGAAGTAGAAGAAAAAATCTTAAAATTTGTATGGAGGCACAAAAGATCCCCAATAGCCAAAGCAGTCTTGAGGGGAAAAAAACGGAGCTGGAGGAATCAGACTCCCTGACTTCAGACTATACAACAAAGCTACAGTAATCAAGACAATAGGGTACTGGCACAAAAACAGAAACATAGATCAATGGAACAAGATAGAAAGCCCAGAGATTAACCCATGCACATATGATCACCTTATCTTTGATAAGGAGGCAGGGATATAAAATGGAGAAAAGACAGCCTCTTCAATAAGTGGTGCTGGGAAAACTGGACAGCTACATGTAAAAGAATGAAATTAGAACACTCCCTAACACCATACACAAAAATAAACTCAAAATGGATTAGAGACCTAAATGTAAGACCAGACACTATAAAACTCTTAGAGGAAAACATAGGAAGAACACTCTTTGACATAAATCACAGCAAGATCTTTTTTGATCCACCTCCTAGAGTAATGGAAATAAAAATAAACAAATGGAACCTAATGAAACCTAAAAGCTTTTGCACAGCAAAGGAAACCATAAACAAGACGAAAAGACAACCCTCAGAATGGGAGAAAATATTTGCAAACGAATCAACGGAGAAAGGATTAATCTCCAAAATATATAAACAGCTCATGCAGCTCAATATTAAAGAAACAAACAACCCAATCCAAAAATGGGCATAAGACCTAAATAGCCATTTCTCCAAAGAAGACACACAGATGGCTAAGAAGCACATGAAAAGCTGCTCAACATCACTAATTATTAGAGAAATGCAAATCAAACCTACAATGAGGTATCACCTCACACCAGTTAGCATGGGCATCATCAGAAAATCTACAAACAACAAATGCTGGAGAGGGTGTGGAGAAAAGGGAACCCTCTTGCACTGTTGGTGGGAATGTAAATTGATACAGCCACTATGGAGAACAGTATGGAGGTTCCTTAAAAAACTAAAAATAGAATTACCATATGACCCACCAATCCCACTACTGGGCATATACCCAGAGAAAACCATAATTCAAAAAGACACATGCACCCCAATGTTCACTGCAGCACTATTTACAATAGCCAGGTCTTGGAAGCAACCCAAATGCCCACTGACAGACAAATGGATAAAGAAGTTGTGGTACCTATATACAATGGAATATTACTCAGCCATAAAAAGGAACAAAATTGAGTCTTTTGCTGAGACGTGGATGGATCTAGAGACTGTCATACAGAGTGAAGTAAGTCAGAAAGAGAAAAACAAATATCGTATATTAACACATGTATGTGGAACCTAGAAAAATGGTACAGATGAACCAGTTTACAGGGCAGAAGTTGAGACACAGATGTAGAGAACAAATGTATGGACACCAAGGGGGGAAAGCTGCAGGGGGGTGGGGATGGTGGTGTGCTGAATTGGGCGATTGGGATTGACATGTATACACTGATGTGTATAAAATTGATGACTAATAAGAACCTACTGTATAAAAAAATAAATAAAATTAAATTCAAAAATTATAAAAAAAAATACTATGCTCAGCAAGAATTTGAGGGCAATATGCAAAAATGAAAATATTTGTATTAGGATGGAGGGATCATGAGTGATCTCTTTCAAATTTTAATTTAATATTATAGATACTGTATTTATAGGTATTCCAATTTTGCTCCCACATTTCTTAAACAAAAAGAAGCATTTTCTACAAATTAAATGTAGTGTCTTAATGCAGTGTTATAGCAAGAGAGGGTAGCATACCCAAGTGCCCTGTCAGTCAGCCCATTTATACAGCTAGAAAGAGGACAGACTGCTCAAGTAGGGCAATGTTATATTCGTGACTAATGCTTCAGAAGCCACCCCAGCTCCTTCTGTGAAACAGCAGGCCTTTGTATCCAGTTAAACAATATCTTCATGTGAGACTGCTATGATGCTGGGCATGGAAAGCCATGTCTACCGCAGAGTTCAACAGTGCTTTGGGGAAGAAATTAGAAGCTTTGCGCATTTCTAACTGGCTTAAGAAATTTCTCCCTTCACGTCCCTGTGTTATGTGGAACATTAAGATATCTAGTGTGCCTTTATACAAAGATTTCTAAGAGCATGTGTTCCTATTAGCTACTTACATTCAAAATTTTTATTTTGGATATTGTTCCCTCAGATGAATTAGAAATAAAGGTAATCTTGTGAACTTTGGGTGTCATTGCCTGTATGTAATATTTACAGGTTCTTCCCTAAGCCTTCTAGGCTGTTGGGTTCCTAATGCAAAAAACACTGAAGTAGCATATCAAAAACCAGCAGCGAGAAATGAAAAGCAACAGGGACAAGCAGATAAGAAAATACAGAACGTACTCTGATAAATTAGAGGTCATACTCTGTTATCACGCATACTAAAGAGTTCTTTTGTGGTAGCTGTGTAGCATTTAAGACAGAAGAATGGTTTAACAGCTACAAAAACAGACAGGACCACTGATGGATATCACTCAGTGGTGAGACTAAGAAAAATGAAATGTAAGAACAGACCCACAGTACCTTCCTTACAAATGGCATTTTGCCATTTTCCCAGATATGAGAATCTTAAGCCCTTTCTAAATCATAATGTCAACATTTAGGCTTATTCTCCCTAATAGGAACTTATATATATTCTAAAGACTTCTTTTCCCAGTTCTTGATTTCTGAAAGTCAGAGAAATATGTGGTACAGCTGGATTTTCTACCTCCTCATACCAACTTTGACTTTTAGTGTATTCCTCTTAATATTTAGACTAGACTATGGAAGAGGAAATAAATAAATGTCTCCTACATGGTCTGATATAGCCCGTAAATGGTATTGAGAAAGTTCCTTATCCTCCAGTGAAGAAAAGTAAGTCTGATTACTACTGCATTCTAACCTCATTTTCAATGGACTTCAATCTCTCTCCTCTACTTGTAATTGGAAGGCAGGAAGATTTTTTTCAATTAGAAAGATGGGGTTTGCCAAGTGCACACAAATTATTTAAGATTAAATGCCCTGGAAGTGCAAAGGATAGGCTGAGATACAGCTGTTGAATCAAGGCCAGCCTCTTCAGTTTCATAAAATGTAAAACCTCTTACATAAAACAACCAGTTTTTTCTTTTGTAGACAAATGAAACACTATGGATTTGAACTAGAAACCCTAAAATAACTTTCCTCCAGTAAAATTTTGTTTCGGCTGTCAGCAATTATTTCTTACAAGAAAGTACTCATGTGGTCAGATTCATTGTGGAAAGAGAACCCTTGGTGGTTAAGATACTGGGCTTTAATTCCTGGGTTCAAATCCTGGCTTTACTATTAACTAGCTGGGTAACATTGGGCTGCGAGCATTAACACCTCTGAGTGTCAGTTTTCTCATCTGTAAAATGAGTATTTGTAAGAATAAGTGACATAATATATGTAAGTCTCTTAGCACAGTGCCTGGCACAGAGTAAGCACCCAGTAAATATTAGCCATTATATTATATTGTGTCATTATCTGTTATCTGGTAAAATTTGCCTAATATGATATATTTAGAAATACAGAGATCACAGAAATTGTTTCTCAGCCATATGAGCATAGGAAAGTAGTGGAGGTAGGTGTGAAAAAGTGTAGAAAATAAATCTGTTTTTCTCTCCTAGGACAAAATATGGCCAGGGAACTAGATTTATTATAAGTGATGTCCTGAACCCTACAGGTGCTTTGTCAAAATCACTGCATTTTCTCCTAAGCAATGTCAGCTTCATTCTCAGAGGTTTATGCGTGGCTACGCGTAAACCAGTGGGAACAACTGAAAGGAGGTCATTAACTTGAGGAGGGCACACAAAAAGAAAAAGCCAAAGGCACCTGCCCAGAGGGAAAATAGAATTTAGGGGACCACTATCTGTTCAGTGCAGCAGCATGGTGACAAAGCCGCTCCTGGAATAAGAAAATTTTAGATGTCACTGAGGTCTCAAAATGACATTTTAATCTGTATTTTAATGATTCTAAGAGATGCACTTCAACTAGAATGTCTTAAACTCTTCTTTTCCCCCCATAATGCTTGTGACAAAGAAGGGCCACAGAAACTGTAAAGAGAAGCTGACGCCACGTGGCCTAAAGCAAGTCAGTCCTATTATCTGTAAAACGAGGTCAGCGGACTGTACGGCCCCCAAGACGACCTCCAGCACTAAGGACTGACGGCCCCAAGTTTAAGGTAGGATCAAGAAGACACGCATTAGGCCATCTTGTTAAAACATTCTGTCTGTGGGTTTTTATGATGGATTTAATTTTAGAGCCATTAAAAACAAAGTATCATCAATGTTTCTAACACTGCAAATATCTTTAAAGAGTATGAAATCTTTGACTTGGTAGGGTTTTTTTTTTCCTGTTCTTTTTTTAAACTATCTCATAGTTTCAGAAATTTATGAAGATTTTTGGTCGTCATCTACAGAAACCTTTATAATTAAGCCATTACATTTTTCTGATATGTTTAATGTTCTAAGCTTGTCTTCTCTCTTCTTTCAGCTGTACAGACACACACCCCTCTCACCATGTAGACATTCCTCTGGCTTCTTTCTACCCACCCACTGAAGCATGTCACTGCTCTGACAGCCATTTTAAGAGGAGAAAGGCAGGCAGAGGTTAGATTTTAGGAGATTTCAATTTTATAAAAAGTAGGTAAGAGGATGGGAGGGAGGGAGGGAGTACATCATGACGTTTGAAAAGAGTAGAGGTTTGTCTCCTCTTCGTTTTAAATGCTTAGCTCTAAAGAGATGAGAGGACAATTTTAAGAGGGAATCTAAAGGACTTCTTCAAATCAATGGCTGCTCTTTGCAAACCCCTTTGTCCAAAATTTATCTAAGTAAAATCTCTTCTCGGGTATCTCAAACACCTGTGATCTGGGGAACTGTACTTTGGGAGATATTCCTGGTTCAGGAAACACCCTCATGAGACTTCCTATCCAGTGAAATCTGACAAGAACAAACTTGAAAACCTGCCGGTAGTGGCTCAAGTGTAACTCCGAGCCTGAGTGGAGATCACCAATTGAAATCCAGACATCCTACAGGATGCAGTAGGTACAGTAGTTTCACTGTATCACTTAGAATAAGACCATGAATTTCTCCACTGCCGGCAGTACTTCCCTTTAAACTTAAGCCATCTGTGATCGCTAGTGGATCCCTAAATACCGAACAGAACGGAGAGAAGAGCAAAAGTATAAAAATGTCCAACAAAGTTTAAGCTGATGCGCCATTAGTTAGGACATTTGGAATTGATCCCCTCACATGTTCTTCTCTGTCATTTTATAATCCAGCACATCTATAGTTAGAGAGTGTCATTTTCAAGGATAGGGCTAAACTAATTGGGCCATACAACTCTGGCCTAATTAACACTTCATTTAAATTTTTTCCTGAAGTCTTTGAAATCCAACTGGCGACTTGCAGCGACTTCAGTGAAAATAAACAGTTTGTTGGCTTCCTCCACACGAGAACCCTTCAAACACTTCCAGACTGTTATGAGTTGACTTGTGTCCCCCCCAGATTCATATGTTGAAGCCCTAACCCCCAGTACCTCAGAATATGCCTGTATTCAGAGAGAGGGCTTTTAAAGTTATGATTAAGTGAAAACGACTCCCTTATAATAGGCCATAATTCAATCTAGCTGGTGTCCTTATAAGAAGAGGACACACAAAAAGGCCCCAGGGGCATGCACACAGAGAGAAAAGACCATGGGAAAACTCAGAGAGAAGGCAGCTATCTGCAGCCCGAGGAGACAGGCTTCAGAAGAAATTAACCCTGCTGACACGGTGACTTCGGACTTCTCTTCTCCAGAACTGTGAGAAAATAAATTTCTGCTGTGTAAGCCCCCTAGTCTGTGGTATTTTTGTTATGGTGGCCCTAGCAAATTAATAGAGAGATAATTTAAAACTATTTAAAATCATATATTGTTGGCTTATTCACAGACCTTTGATGTTAAGCAGATGTGACTGTATTTTGCCACTAGTTGCCAAAAAGTCTAGAAATGAGTACTTTCGATTTGCATTTTAATAAAGTACTACATTAGTGTCAAACTCATATCCATTTCAATTTTTAATTTTGGTTAAATAATACATTTTGTCCTTTTTGTCCTGGATTTGCTGCAAATCACAATCTGCACCACAATTCTGATAGTTAAGCCCATTTACAAAATGAACTCTACCAATTTATATTTTGTATTATTTAAGCTAAAAGATAATGATAAAATTGATTTTAGTATGAAATATATATATTTAGGCATTGTTCCATTATGTCTACAGAACAATTTTTACAAAAGGAATTATTTAACCTTTCATATCATTAAATGAAATTTCTCAAATTAATAAAAATTATGTGATATTATCATTTTCCTTAGTTTATGGCCCCCTGTAGTTTCATTAACACAGATCACTGCAGTACTATTAAAAATTTTGGAAGAGGGAGGAGATATGGGGATATATGTATATGTATAGCTGATTCACTTTATTATAAAGCAGAAACTAACATACATTGTAAAGCAATTATACATAAAATCAATTTAAATTATTTTAATCAGTTAAAAAAATTTCGTGTTGGTGTTAGAGTTCTAATTTATTTTAAGTTTCCATGGCAAAAAAAAAAAAAAAAAAAACTGCATAAGATAAATCTCTACTAATGTTAATGGTTAAATAAGGTGAGATTCTTTTATTGAAATATACTGGTTTTCTTCAATTTAGCAAGTATTGTGAGATCACAAAATGTTTATTGTGCCCACTTCCAAAACTCTAAAAACAAATTTTAAGTCCCAGAGGACAGAGCGTATATTATTCATACAAATTTCTATTCTTAGAAACTGCCTGAGGAATCTTTTAAAATAAACACAAAAAATTATTCTGCAAGATGGTAATTAGTTTTTTGGGACTTGCTAAATAGTCATGCCAACAACAACAAAGAATAGCAACTTTCACTGTTAACTTGAAATATTTATCATCTGCTCAAAACTGGATGGGTGTCGTGTTCTGTTCTCATTCTCTTTTGGGGCTTATCGCTAAAGAATGATGCCAATTCCAAGCCTCTGTGAAGCAGTCCTGCCATAGGGTGACATCCTCCACTGAAAGTGCCCAGGGACAGTGAAAGGCCCGGCAAGTGGATAACTGTACCAATTGGTGCTAAAACAGAAAGGCTTGAGCTCTATACGCATGCAATCATCTCAAGGTCCCTTCTATTTCCTGAGACATTGCACACAGCTTTACCACTCCTACCTGTAGAGCCAGACTTCAGTAGACCTTTCGGCCTGCTTTTTACTTGGGAAGATGCTTGGTAGAAGGGAGTGGAAAAGCTTTGTCATTGCCCTCGACTTCTGCTCTCTTCTAATGTTCCTGGGGCCTGCATCCTTAAGAAGAGCCAAGCCTTCATCCTCAACACCAGTGTCTTTCCATCTCCACTCTCCATGCTATAATATAGTCCAAGCACCGTCTGGACTGCTGCATCATCTCCTGCTTTAGCTCCAGACATTCATTCCGGCTCCCTCTAGTTTATTTTCCACACTTTAAGTGGAGGGGTTATTTGAAATAATGTGTTTCTGCCAATAGACTGTAAGCTCATGAGAACAAGGATTGTGTCTGTTTCTGATCACCACTGTATTCCCTGCAGAGGGCCAGGCACATGGGAGATCTTAAAGGAATGTTTTTGAATGAATTACTGAATAAATTAATGAACTGTACCCTCCTAGACACTTGTTTCTTCCACTATCCCTTGTCCTTCACCTTACCATACCGAGTCTCTCCACCCTGGACTTTATCAGTCCTATCTCATGCTCCCAGCCACTTCTCCATGATCCAGACTCACTGATTCCATCCTGCATTTCCTTCTAATGCTGCTTCTTGCAGGTGAAAATAGGTACCCACAGCACTGATCGTTTTTCTAATCAATACATTAGGAAAACAGGAGAAATTCCATAATAAGTTTATATATGAAGTCAATTCTCTTCATGAAATTTGACACAATGACTCTCTGCTAACTGTGTGTAGGGACATACAACAATTCTAGTTTGGATAGGAAAATGGGGAGACAAAAAGGTCATAGGACTACTAATCTTTTTTAGGAAGTCCCTGGGCATTCTGAGGCGAAACATTACATATAAGCTCTTAGACATATGTGAATACATTATATGCTTAATATTTCAATCAAAAAATAGACAAACATGAAGAAAAAGGAGGCCTATGCTATAATAACTTGGTATTTAATAAAGTTTATGCCGAAAGAGGTATATGCACGACATGTTTTTCTTTTTTTTTTAGCTGGCAGTGTAGTACACTAAACAAACCTCTGAGCTGAGAAAGCGTGGGTAAAGGGTCCCAGGCCTGTCACTAATGCCATGTATAACCAGAGATACTTTATTTGACTAGTCTTAAAACAAAAAAGATTTTAGGTTGCCATATTTTTGTATTTGATGACTAAGACATTTTATCTCATGACAAAGTAAGGGTCACAACATAGCATACTATCAAGAATACACAGCTTTTTAAACACTTTACATTGTCACGATAACTTGGGTGAAAATTATAGCACATGTAGCTGACATATTTCTCACCAAAAAAGAAAAGTCTCCTTTTAATAGTCCCAAGACAAGAAGTTTCCAGTTTGAAATTTGTGAAATCTTGATTTTCTAAATATTTAATCTATAAGGCTATTAACATTTATGGAAAGAGATGATCAAGTCTGTCTGAGTTTATGGGAGTTAAAAAAATCCCAGGTTCAACTCTCAGTAATACACTCAACTCAAAGACATATTACTTAAACTTTCCAAGTGTCATCACATCTGTCAAATGGGGATAAATTATGAGATTATTTTTAAGAATGAGGTGTAATTTGTGTTAAGCCCCCAGGTTCTGGTACATAGTTGGTGTTAACTCTATGATGGCTACTACTGTTTTTATAGATTACACAGAATCACAGACCTGTAGAAATGAAAAAGGCTTTATAGCTAGAGTCTGGTCTAATTCCCAACCTATTAAGGATGGTTTTGATAACCTTGACATGTTGGTCTCTTGAGTGCCACAGAATTAGAAAAGAGTAGGAAAGGTACCATGGCTCATTAAGAGTTTAAGTAAATTATCTCGTAAAACTACTACTATTTATGTTATTTCCTTTTAAAATGAAATGAAAAAGTAAAGAAAGAACATCATCACACATTTTGGGCAAGTACAATAGACCTTCTTGTTTTGTTTTGGTTTGGCTATACACTGAAATACTCTAATAGCATTCAATCATTAAACTTAGTTTTTCTAGTAAATGGCTTTTAGGTATATTAAACAAATAACAGGAAAGTTCAAAGTATGAAACTGAAATTACAAATACAGCAAAAGAAAATAAACAAATACCTATAATCCTTGGTTTCCTATTGCAAGGGCAAGAAATTGGTAACATTATGAAAGCTACTTAGAAAAACGTAAATCAGGAAAATCAGATTTTCAAAAAATGTCTATATGTGTAGAAACAAAAATATAAAATATAAAAAATAAGATTCCAAAATGAAAAATATCAGACCTGAGAGAAAGGCATTTGATTCTACTATACAGCTCTCTTCATCCTCACAAATTCTACTCCTTCTATAGTCTATTTTGGGGAGCCACTGAAGAATTGAGAAGCAGGAAGATGTATAATAAAAGCAATTTTAGGAATATAAGCATCTAGGCTGTACACCTAATGGGTTAACATAATGAAGAACATAGATAGTCTACAGATGATAATAGGAAAATTGTGATAAAGGTCTTACATAACTAAAACAATGCAAGTGCAGATAGAAAATGATGGAAACTGGGGAATCGTTAAAGGAGGAATTACCGGAAACTAGTGGCTACCATTGGATTTAGTGCTTTGATGAGATAACTAGAAAGATTTTGATATATGGGGTAATAAGGTAATTACGTTATTAATAACACGCTAGGAATGTCAGAGGGTAAGATGGTTTGGGGAGATATAATTCAGTTATAGAGTAAGAATTCAATTGCAATCAGGAATATAAATCTTTGTAAAAATGAAACAGTTGTGCTCATCACTACCTATTTGCTCAGAATGTATTAAAATTTAACAGGAACATACCATTAGAACCAGTTACCAGTCTTGTCCAGGTGGACGCTACTAATTTCACTTTATCATCATAGATTCAGAAACGTGCTCAAATTCTCCTGAGAACCCAGGGGAACTCAAGATGGAAACCTATGGGATGTCCCTAACTCTAGGTCCATGTTGAAACTGCCCCCAAAATCATTCTTTTGTCATAGTATAGATATCCCTTAGAAACCCACAAATTCTGGAAGAAGGTGGTTCTGATTGTCCTTCCTTAATTACTCCCTCAGCTTTAGTTAGTAGGATTGTTATGAAGTTATCATAAATACCCCATCACAAACAGCAAGACCACTTTTTGTGCTATTTTGGAATCTTTAACCACCTGTGTTCTTGGGTTCATTCTCTCTCCTGTATGGAATGGCCCTATCACCAACATATGTCCATTCTAGACCAGACTCAGATGTTACTTCTTTTAAGCACTAAACGTGTGTATTCGCCTATCTACTTCATATCTCTTCCAGCTCTCATATTTACCTTTTGTGCTATGTAATCCTGCATTTCCCATACAATTCACACTTCTCTAATGATTTATCTTTCCTCCCAAATTATACTTCAAACTCTTGTAGGGTAAAGACAATATTTTTTGCTTCTCTGTTCCCCACCAGCTTTAGCCCACCATGGGACAACCATAAAGTGTGTCTTAATACATGCTCATTGATGGATCACAGGAGTAATGGAGGCTTTTGGCCTCCATTAGCTCCTTAATGTAAAATGTGTTAAAGAAATGGATAGGTCTAAGACTTCGTCTACTGTTAGCACTTTAAAGAATTTTATCCACTTTCTGATGTTTTTAAAAAAATTTCTAGTCGCTTACCTTTTTTCAATGCTTCCTAATTCAGCATGAAATAAATATTTGAGAAAAATACCTTTAGGCAGAAAGTGAAAAAAAAAAAAGATTTTGAACCCAAAATAAACATAATTTATGATACGTGAAACTTGATTAAGCAAAAGAAGATGTTAAGCATAGATTTATGAGTGACTGAGAATGTGTTGATATTTTAAGATACTTTCAGTAGGAAAAAAGGTAATAATTCCATATCTGGTTAAAATTATTTTTAACCAGAATTATTTATTTCAGAATTATTATTTATGTAATACTATTTAATTGCATTAATTTACTTAATATCTTCAGCTTCCCCACCTGAACAGGAATAAACCCAGCCAGCTAGCATAATGACTAACAGATTGATTCTAGTTTCTCCAGGCAAGAGACAAGCAATAGTCTCAATTCTATCTGGCAGTCTTATAGGTAAAGTGACAAATGTTCTGGATTGCCTAGGGCAGTGTTGGTATGTGTCTGTTATGCAGAAGTAACTATTAATAGTGTTTCTTTTCTCTCTCAGAATTGTGCCTATATGAATAGTGTTTACAGTCTCCTAACTACAGGGCACCATTGTGGGGAATTGAAGATGGAGACTCCCCTGACAAAAGGTAAGGTGCTTGGTATGAAGGAAAAGACAGCTCATTCTTTAGGGGACATCCTCTGTGTCAGGACACATGGCTTGCCGACCCATGCACAGATTGGATTCCGGCTTCCACTCATCCCCTCTGATGGGATATTGGTGAGTGCCTATAGTTAACTCACCAGTAGTAACTGTGTAACTATATGCAGTGGCCTGTCCATCAGCTAGCGTGGATTCCCTAATGCTCACTTATTAAAATTCAAAGGATCTCCAACACCTGATCCACATTCCCAACCTCTGTGAAATCTTCCCTGACTACCACACAGTACTCCTTTCTCTAAATTTAACCAGAAAAGATTTTCTGTGCCATTCATTTACGTTGAACCCAGCCCTTCCTTAGTGATGTGTCTGTAGTGTTTTGGCTCAGGGTGGGTTTGGAGGGCACAAGGGAATGGAGCAATTACACGTCTGAGGTTTCCGGAAAGACTTATCTCCATGTGTGTGAAGCCAAGTCTGGTAGCCAAGACAGGATAAATTTGCTCTCAGAAGGAAATGCACATTAATACGAGGATATTAGTACCTATTGCAACTATAGAATTGCAAAACTAAACTATTTTGACTAATGAGAGTGAGGCTAACACTTACTGAGTACTCACTACTTACCACGTTTTTATTAACTACTAAGTATTTTGAAACTAATAACTCATTGAAAATTCAAACTACCCTAAGAAGTAAGTACTATCATTAACCCATTTTACAGATCAGGAAATTGAAGTACAAAAAGAGGTTAGAGAACTGAGCCAGAAGTCACATATCTATGAAGTAATGTAACTAAGATTTGAACCCAGAGACTCTGACTCCTGAATTTTCTCTCTTAACCTCCACACTATCCCACCTTTAATCTTGTGGTAAGCCTATAGCCTAAGTCTAAAGTTTGGTCATTTGATGTGTAGTCTATATTTCCTATCACAATTTTAGTGTTTAAGAGGGGTATACAAGTTGGATTTGGCACTCACTTCTGTATTTAGGTAAACAATACCCAGGAAAAAAAAAGAATAACCAGAAGAGGAGGAGGACATAATCCCACGGGAAAATTCCCAAGGGACACTTGAATGTTCTTTCAAGTTCTGAGCAGAAGAAAGAATAACCATTGGTATCAGGACCTCAGCACAACAAAGGTGCAATCTGGTGGGAACCAGGAAGAAATTTTTCTGATTTTGTTTTTCTTACCGTGACTAAGAATAAATAGTGTAGACAGCATTGCATAACACTTCAGAGCACTGGAGTGAGCTTTGGGGTGTGTGACCTTGGCAAGTAACCTAATTTCTCTGTGTTTAGTCATCTATCCCAAGGAGATACTACAAGCTGCCTTATAAGATTTTGTGAGCGTTAATGAGAAAATGTATGTAAAAAAACCACCACAGTTCCAGTATGGAGTGCCCAGCATAGAATACCTAACTCACTGTTGCTGATTCTAGATCCTACCAAAGCCAGGAATTGAAATAAACTCGTGAACATCTGGGATTTGGGGTGAGTTCTCTTTACCTCTTCACCCCAGTCCTTGAGCGACACCATTTTCCTTATTGAGTCAATGTGATGGATTTAATCTTCTACTTGAACTTCACTTCCATAAAGCACAAGCCTTCCCTGGTGGCGCAGTGGTCAAGAACCTGCCAGCCAATGCAGGTGACACAGGTTCGAGCCCTGGCCTGGGAAGATCTCACGTGCCGCAGAGCAACTAAGCCCGTGCGCCACAACTACTGAGCCTGCGTTCTAGAGCTCGTGTGCCACAACTACTGAAGCCCACGCGCCTAGAGCCTGAGAAGCCCGCGCACCGCAACGAAGAGTAGCCCCTGCTCGCTGCAACCAGAGAAAGCCCTCGCGCAGCAAGGAAGACCCAACTCAGCCAAAAAAAAAAAAAAAAAAAAAAAGCACAAGCCTCATCTAAATATCCCCAGGTCTATTTCCTACTGTGATCGCCACCATCCTGCCCCTCTTTTCTGCAAAGCAAACCTTTGCATTTAAAAAAGCTTCTATTTGTTTGTTTCTCCTCTAACCAGAAAATACACCCTCATCCAACTCCTCTGCCAAACTGAGCAATAAAAATAATAAATGAGAGAACTGAAGACTCCACGTGGACTTCTAGAATGCTCCAGCAAAGGTGACACTGAAAAATTATTATGGCGTGCTATTAGCTGACACTGTGTAGAAAAATGAAGCTAAATGTCCTTCTATTCTGTTCAGTTTTGTATCTCATATATCTAGCTAAAATACTTCATTGCTTCATTGGAAATACATGTGGTAATATCTAGACAGACTTATGTTAGGTATATTCTTTTTTGGGTTCTCAACAGTCATTTTAAATGTTCAGGCCACCAGTATAGATAATATGCTCAAGATGACAAATTACTTCAATAAACTTAACATGAGGAAAGTTAGTCTCAAATTTCCAGGATGGGGGTGGGAACCTTAGATGCTTTCTAATGCAGTAAAACTCATAAGGCTAAAAACAAAACAGACTTTTAAATGTTTAAGATGAAAGTCTTTCTTTGAGAAATAGTCAACCCATGAGGCTAAATCTGACACAAAATATTCATCATCATAATTTAAATTTTAATATATGGCCTATTTAAAAGCTTCATACTTCAAAAGGTTTTCACATTTATTATGTCATTCTGTCTTAATTAAGAACTAACTAAAATATTAGATTAGGTTACAACTTTGGATTATTACAGAAATTAGGTTCATATTCCTTAGGAATAAATGTACTTTCCTAATAACCATATGAACATGTTGATATACAATTTAGTCACAACAATTACATCTAACTTAGTTTTACAAAGACATGGAGTTTTGTGTTTTAAAATCTTTTTTTTCCTGGAGTAATGTTATAATATACAGAATTGAGTAAAAGGTATTTTTAAATGAAAATCATTTCAAGTTTTTTTTATTAAAAAATATTAACTTAAAGAAAAGTTATAAAAGATAGTATGAGAGTTCTACATAACTTACATCTAGCCTAACCTACTGTTAACATCTTAAATAACCATTGGACAATTACCAAAACTAAGAAATTGACATTGTTACTACACTATTAACTAATGTAAAGACTTTATTAGGTTTTACCAGCTTTTAACTAATGTCCTTTTTGTGTTCCAGGATCCAATCCAGATTCCCACATTGTATTTGTCATGATTAGACTGAGGTCACGAATTTTAATTGAGAATACAAAGAATACCAGAGAAATAAAGTGCCTCTCTCAGCGCATCATATCAGGAGGTGCATAAGGTCCATATTTCTTATTACTTGTGATGTTTAACTCAACCACTTAGTTAAGGTGGTCTGCTGAGTTTCTCTGTGGAAAGTTTCTATTTTCCCCTTGCAGGAGACACTTTTAGATTACATAAATTACTAGTCTCTATTCAAACTTCTACCCACTAATTTTAGCATCTATTGGTGAATCTTGCCTTCAACAATTATTACTTTGAAGTTCTAATGTTCAATTTCTACTTCCATCGCCCTTCTACATTTGGTACTGGAATTCTTCTCTAAGAAGGAGCTGTCCCCACTCCCGCACACATCTATCTATCTGTCTGTCTATCTATCTATCTATTCAATCACTTAATATCAGTATGTGCTCACAGATATTTATTTCACTATTTGGGTTATAATCCAATACTATATTTATTTTGTTGCTCAAATAGCTCCTTCTGGCTAGTAGGAGCTCTTTCAGATTGGTTCTTGTGTCCTTCTGTCATGCCTTTATATCAGGGGTCAATAAACTGGCCGACAGGTCAAATGTGTCCCTCTATCTACTTTTATAAAGATTTATTGGAACATAACCACACCCATTCATTTAATTATTATCTGTTGCTGCTTTTGACCTATAGTGGTGAAGTTGAGTAATTGTGACAAAGATCATGTGGCCCGCAAAAGCCAGATATTTACTACCTGGCTTTTTACAGTAAAAGTCTGTCAATCCTTGCCCTAGATGGATTTTTTTTTTTAAATTGAGAACTTTGGATAGTGCCAAAAATGCCTTTGTTTGTCACATTTGAGGTAGTTCATTCATAATACAGAACCATAAATATATATTTTCCTAACTTAATTAGTTATAACATTTTTTATGTTAAGGATCTATTTTTCATGGAAAGGAAGGAGTGGGTTGTCAGTGATCTCCTGGAATGAATTAAGTACATATATAAGAGAATCAACTATAGAGATTAAGAATGTGATGGGGAGAAAAAGGTGAAAAATTATCTAGTACAGAGAGAAAAAGAGATAAACTACCCTTCTCCATGAGTTCTAAAGTTTCCTCTATACATGCAAAGGGCTTTATTACCTTGCCCTCATAATAATAAAAAGTAATCCTTTCCAAAGGTGTCAGATTAATAGTCATTTTTGTCTTGACTGCATTGGACACTGTTATTTCACCATCACACTTCATAATCCTGATGACTTACCAATGGATCTATCCAAATGAGACCCTCAAATCACGCACTTTGATTTTAAGGATATTTATTATGCAATGCACCAATGTTAGAATTATAGCAAGCACAGTATCAGTGGTCAAAATCCATTTGTTGGAAGGATTATGACATTCTTGTAATCATATTTGAGAGAACAATTTTTCTAAATTGGTAGTACAAAAGTTGGGCTTGTTCTGTTAAAGAAAAAGAATTTTATCTGAACTAGCAGAGGCTACATCCAGGGCAACATCAGTGGTTAGAAGGTTATTATTATTAGAAGGTTAATAAAGGGCAGTTACATTTCATTGGAAGCTTGCTTCATTTGGGTAGGAGGAGGTTCCTCCTCATATGTTCATTAAATAGACTTTATTTTTTCCTCTAAATTCTAGACCTCCTTAAGATCACCCAGAGCAGAGGTTCTGCATTCTAATTCAGAGGTTAATGGGCCATAAGGATGTTGAGGCACAACCCCTAAAAATGATATGCGTCACTGAGTGTACATGCAGATATCTGTGTATTTTTCTAAAGATAAGATGCTCTATTTATCAGATTCTTATAGAGGCAGAGATTCAAAGGAAGTTAAGAAAAATTGATCTAGATTAATCTAAAACTGCAGATAGTTACCTAATTTTTGTACTTCATATAGAACTTCAACATTAGTGTATGAAATTTTTACCTTTTTGCTATTCTGCTACCTCTTGAACAAACTGTCATTGTTTACTAGGAAAAAAATGACATTTAATACCAACTAATTCCTGAGCTAACAAAATAAGAAAAGTGGGTAGACAGCAGACAAAGGGAAATAGTATGAAGAGTACGAGCCTTACTCATAGGTGGTATACAAATGCTCACATTAAGGGTTGAGAGGAAAAAAAGCAAATAGTAGAATTTTTAAAAACTGTTTAATCATACGCAAAAATACTAGTTGTTATCAGTATTTATCATAAAAATATATAAATATTCCTGGACAATTTAATAAAACCTCTTGATAAAATAGGAATCAGAGTGTTTGAGAAAAAATTAAAAGAAGGGCCCATCATTAAGTTGGGAACACGGCTGATCTCCCATTGAACTCAGGTAATTATACACTATGTTACAATAAAGATACTTTTGGATAATAATCAAATTATAAAAGCACTGTCACAAAACTATAAATCTCTTCAAAATCAACCAAACACCTGCAAGTTTCCTGAAAGCCTAATATCCTTAAAAATGTAATTTCTCTGACTTTTAGCCTTTACCTATTTCTGAAAACCTATTTCTATCTCAACTTCTAAAAACTAAATTTTCATTTATAGTGGCAACTATTTTTTTTTGTATCTGACATAAGTGATTCATTGTTTTTAACTAGTAGGTAGATTCATTATCCTGATCAGTACTTTTGAAGAAGAGTCCTTGAACCCAATTCCTCAGTCAACATTTTTGGCTACTTTTACTTAAAATTTATGATAATGCCATTCTCTGTTTAACCCAAGTATTTTTCAGGAGTGAAATCAACACCTCCCTTTATTATGATAAGAATTTAAATCTCTAAACAAATTGTAATTTGGAAACAATGACGGGGAACAAGAAGATAAAGGGGGAATCTTCTGGAAACCATGAAGAAGGGCTGCCATTTATATATATTTATATTATCTATGTTTGCCAGACTGTGTAGTCTAAATGATGCCCATCAAACCATGAGAGAACCTTTCTCTTTCTTTTATCAGAAAATTAAAATTCCTAATATGATTATGTTACAGTAACTGTAAGAACGCTTTGATATTAAAAAAGAAAAAACTACAGGTCACTGAGAATATATAAGAACAAGTGAGAAGTCTGAGAATATATCATTTCTTTCCATCTCCTTGGATACAATTTCTCTGAAGCTAAGCATTTTAGGTAGATGTATTTAATATACTGCTCAATAAAAAGTTCATTATGCTTCATCATTAAGAAAAGCCCCCAAAGTCTCAGAAAAACTGAACACCGTGAAAGAAGATAATTAAAATGGAAAAAGTCAGAGTTTTAGTCACTAATTTTAATACAGCTATAGTATTTGAAGTTTCAGATTTCTCATAGTATGAAGCTTTACTTTGGATAATTTGGATTAGTAAACAGTTAACTATATCAAATAGAAAGCCAAACATTTATATATTCCCATAAATATTTATCCATGCACCTATGTATGTTTTGGCTAAAAAACATGAGCAAAAGACAATGCTTTGACATTGAAGTTAAATGAGGAAATGGAATTTATTCAACAATTATTTATTAAGTACTCTATTATGTGCAAAGTCCTGATAATCATGTCTTCTGTTGGAGCCTACCCCAAACTTGTAGTTTATTTAAAGAATGATTCACATCTTCTGTATGGTTTATCAGTTTCCATAAGTGAGTTAGATTTTCACTGCCTTACTTTGTAGGAGGGAAACAAAATTCAGTCACACTCTTCCCATATCTCTACATTTAACCAAGACAGGGGCAAGTCTTCTATTAAGATACAGTTTTTCTCCCGAATAATACTTAAGAATTCTTATACTTGAATCCTCTAATGAACCATTCCTCTCCTAGCTACTGAAATCAACTAAGTTTCAAGTGATGTCACCGAGAAATAAATACAAATTAGTAAATATATAAAGTTTGAAATCATGTCAACCTAAAGGTTGACTGCTGCAGGAAGAGTAAAACAGTATGATTCATAATGGTTTCCTTAATTTGCTAATTAAGTTTTTAAAGTGAGGTTAAAAAATAATCAGTGCCTACTAATAAGTAATACTATTCAAAAATTTAGTGATAACAAAAAACTGTGGTTTTTGTAAGAAACTTATTTTTATTCCATGTGTTACTATTTTTTAACACTCATACGATAGTTTTGTGTGTATGTGTGTCTGTGTGAGTCAGTACAAGCAGTAGGCTGTGACATGGGCTAATATAGACAGTTATGCCTGATCATGTAAATCATAATGTTTAGTTATGAAGAATATACCTTGCTATGCTGAAGGATACATCTAATGATCTCTCTTCTGTTTGGTTTTTGTCTCCCAGACAGTATAAAGGAAAGCACACAGAGAGTTTCCAAGTGTAGTTTCAGCTCTGCCACTAACTAGCATAGTGATCCTGATCAAATCCATTAGCCTCTCCAAGATTCCATTTTATTGTCTGAAAAGTGAAGGAGCTGGAAGAGAAGATCTTCGAAGTTCCTTACCTCCTTCAAATTCTATGATTATAAATGAGGTAGATTTTCTCAATTATATCATCCACATGGTAAAAATTCAGCTAAAAAGAAATAAAAATCCTCAAACCAATGGATACTTTAGTACCATATAGGAAACTTTCAGTGATGGAGTGGCTTAAATACATAATAATTAATGACTCGAGCTAAAAATCAATCAATTAATCTAAACTGTGTAGAATTTAAAGGGAAATCATCAATATGACTTTCCCTGGGCCCTGAAATATTTGAAGCCTTTGAAGATGAAAACAAAGTCAAGATTTAGAGATAATCCCCATAAGATCTTTGAGCCAAATTGAATGGTCATGCAAAAAGCATTTACACCCTCTCCATGAAGTCTTTCCTTGAGTTATTCCTCTTTCTTTCAAATCTTCCGTCCCTAAACTATCTGCTTTGTTACAACACTCCAGATCGCCATTTTCTCTTTTCTTTAAACTCTAACAGCAACTAAACCCTGTACTACTAACTTTGAAGCTAATCCGTTTTATGTGACATTGGTAGGTCTTCAAAATCCTTCTTTGCCTCCCAAACAGACTAAACTCTTAGTAAACAGCAACTATATCTCTGACTTCTCTACTTATTCCTATCACAGGTTTCCATTTCATTGTTACCTAATGCAGTCTAGTGGCCACACTGCAGCATCAAAACATTGAATAATCAATGGTTACACTGAGAGAGAGAGAGGGGGTAACTAAAAAGTAGAAATGACTCTCCTTTTACTCAGTTGTTCACTAGGTCTTCTAATGTATTCTGTATTCAACCTCTTTATTTTCTCACACCCTCACACCTTATCTTAGGCTTTTATCTTTTGATACCTGGGTTTTTTAATAGCTTCCTAATTATTTTCTGTCTCTACCTCTTCCTGCTAATCCCATTAAAATGTAATCTAGCCTTTCAAGACCCAAACCAAATTTCCTATATTTTTTGTAGTCTTGCTAGACCACTCACTCCAAAATGGCTTGTCTTTCTTGGAACCAATTTTCCCTTTTTATTTTTCTTATTCAGAAATTAGCGGGGCTTCCCTGGTGGCGCAGTGGTTGGGAATCTGCCTGCCAATGCAGGGGACACGGGTTCGAGCCCTGGTCTGGGAAGGTCCCATATGCCACGGAGCAACTAGGCCCGTGAGCCACAATTACTGAGCCTGCACGTCTGGAGCCTGTGCTCCTCAACAAGAGAGGCAGCGATAATGAGAGGCCCGCGAACCGCGATGAAGAGTGGCTCCCACTTGCCACAACTAGAGAAAGCTCTCACACAGAAACGAAGACCCAACACAGCCATAAATAAATTAAAAAAAAAAAAAAGAAATTAGCTGAATATGATATGATAACACTTGTATTTTCCCACATAGTATATTTTTAATCTTGAACATTTTTTACGTATCTCTGTAACCAGATGGTAAGCCTAGGAAGTTCCTTTAATATAGTATACATTTGTTGCTTTGATGTATTAACTTGACAGGAAAAAAATGAATATTTGACCTTGTACAGAATAAATAACGTCTTTTTGGCATTCTGTGGTAGACAAACGAATTCAATGGTTTATCCTCGAAGGTAACTGTGGTTTATCTGGAGAAATCTTTAGTCTGGGCTAGTAAAATAATGTTAGGTTTTGTGGATTAACATCATGAGAAGATGAAGTCTATGTTTGTTGAGAGAGAAAATTTTGCTAACTGTAATTAGGAACAAATCAGGGATTAATGATGCATTACATTCTAGACCTTTAACTGATAAGCACCAAGAAATGGCTTTCTCGACTTTAAATGGATTGCAAAATATTATTTCTATACTTTGCTCCATGCACAGAAAATAATGAAAACTGGGTCTTCTATTCAGAAAATTCAATATTTATTCTAACATGTGAATTGTTGAGTTATGAGAATATTTCATACACTCCAAAAGAGCATAAAATCTACCTCTACTAATTAGTTTCTCTATGAAAGCCTTCCAGACAATTATAGGCTAATACCACTGGTCAATGCTTTAGGTACTTTTCATTAAAGGTACAGTGTTGCTACCAGATGAATTGCTTCATATAAAAGCACTTACCACAAAGTCCTATAATGGAAGGTTAAGTGCTATACTTAATTACTAATTTCAACCCCTATTACCTATATTTTGCAGTGCAGGCACTTAAAAAGGAACCAAATATAGTCTGTTGGTTTCCACTTCTCTGATTACAGGATTTAGTGGTAAAAGCATTAGTCCATCTGATTTTCTAATGAATAATAACCAAAAAACAAACAAAAAAAAACTTTTAAAATAAAAATATTCATACCACAAACCAATATAAAAGAGATATGCTAGACATTTCTGTTGAGCTCATACATAAGATCACTTTGTTCTAAAAACTTTAATCTAGATGACACATACTTGTAAATTTGTATTCAGTCTTATGGCATTGTTGCAGATGAAGCTCTGAGAGAAAAAGGTATTTGAAATTTTCATGGCTTATTTCCTACCTCAACATCATGCTGAAATGCACACAGAGCAGATGATTAATAAAATGCTTGATGACAACCATGGTGACTCCCCTGAGTTCTTTACATATTGATTGTTAACTTTTTATATGTATATATCGAAATTCCTCACAGCTGGTCTAATTTTCTCAAGGGCAGATTCTGTGTTTTACCCTTGCTTGTATCCTTCAGAATAACTGCAACTTTGCTCACTTTTGACTTATTAATAACATCTAAAATACTTTTTGGTGAAAGGACACTTAGAATCTTTGACTAAATATAAAAGGTGGCAGCTAAATTGAGTATTACTGAAGAGTCCTTCCTTAATTATCATGATTTTGCCAGCTTCTGATTTTTAAATATATTTTATATTGTTTCGTATACTGAGCATCCATTTAATTGGTACATAGGACATCATATGTGTTAAACAACTATTAGTCTAGAAAAAAATATAGAAATATTTGTTGACTTAGTTAATTAACACTGCTCCAATCTCAGCTACTGATATTCAAATTGGACATTAGCATACCACAAAAAGACAGGGATCATGTCTTTTTTGGACTATGCCTAGAATATAGTATCTGGTATGCGCACAATTAAAGGGTTGTTAGTCAGGTAAAATATATTAAAATAGTGAGGTATAGAAATTTTTAAAAACATAAAATATTTATCCAAGCGCATTAGTGCATTAGAAAACGAGGTTCTGATTATCTATGCTTGGGAAATGCATACTATATTTCTCTTTTAGAGATTCATTATGGTATTAATATAACAAAGCACAAGCATAGATATTTTTAACTTAGTTAACCCAGAATTTCCCAAACTAACTTGAGAGCGGACTTCCCCTCTCCTCTCATAAGTCCCATTAACATTCTCTAGAATAGGGCTCTTAAAGATACTAGTTTGGAAGTATGATAAGAGTGAAAAGTTACTAAACTAAGATAATTTTAAAGAATTAACTGGTGAAACAAAGCTAGGCTTCAAGAGGCAACCGCCACACTGTAATAGTAACAGGATTTATCATTTTACATGGTCAGGTTCACTGTTCACGGATGACAACATTCCAGGAGCAGAGTCTAGATCTTATCCTACTTTATATCTTCAGTGGTGTCCAGTGCAATGACTTCCTCTCAGTAAACAGGTATTGATTAATCTGGATTTTAGGAAATTCACCAGTTTACGTTTCTGTTGTTTCACTAAGGCTGCAGTTATCATAAAAATTACATTTCTACTAGGATTCAGTACATGCAATAAGGGATTAGCAGGGGCTATGTAGCACTGCATACATATTTAAGTTACTTTCCTTCCAGATCTTCCATTCCTTAGTCTTATTAAAGTTGGTAACAGAAGGTGTGCATTCTTGTAATTGTAGTTTAAAACCGGGATAATTCCAAGGACATCAATTCAGCAAATATTTATTGAGTGTCTACTATTTGCCAGTATTATAAAAGGCACTGGGCATATTATTAATGTGCTTGCTTCTGAATTTTGTCATAGAGCAGGGTTTTTTTTTTATTACATTTAATTCAGCAAATATTTGTAAAGCACCAGATTTATAGAATAGGTTTGAAATGTGGCTTGAAGATGTAGATGCTGTAAATTATAAAAGGTCCAAAAGGGTATCACAGACATTTCATTCCATAATTGTGCATAAGTAGTACTAAAAAAAAATTGATCTTTATTTAGTAAGTTAGTTACTTCCTCGAATTGTTTCTTTCAAGTAACAAATACTGTAACAGAGAAATTTATATATAAATTTTGGTAATCATTTTTATTGTGCAAAATAAAAATTTCTTTTTATAATCTTTCTTTATACTAATCTTTCTTTATCTTTATATACACAGATAAATGAGACTGATGTTTTTAGTAACCTCTTTTGTACTAAAATATGGAAAGGATAATAATTTCAGTAAAATACCTTTAGACTTTTAATTTGGATTTTACTTTAAAATAGCATTTTAAAAATTGAGAATATATGCAATCACAAGTAACACTGGTTTAAGTTTCTAATCTACTGCCTTTGTTTCAATAACAGTACTGACAAAACTCATTAATTATGAACAAGATAATTTTTATTTTATCAGTAATAGCTTGACATACATTTTATAGACTTGAAATGACTAATACTACCAGTGTCACAGAATCTTTGCGAAACCCCATGGTTATATGACAGTGAAAACAAATTTCATTTACTTACATGTTCTTATAACTGCTGTTTTATGGTACTATATATAGTTCCTTTACTATTTCTCTGTTTGTCCCATGGTCCTCCTGCAGCTTTCATGAGTTTCAGCTATGTACCACCATCAAAGGAACTCTCGTCCTATTTTCTTTCACAGAAAAGTGGTATGATATTCCCTCTCTTAGGTTTAAATTTTAACTTTGTTACTTTTGACAAAGCCTTTTCTTTGTTCAAATGCAAGGATCCAGTTAAAAAAGAGCTTTGACATGTTGTGCCTTTTATGTGTGCATTTTTTTGGTTTCACTGATGTCCCGAATTTTGCAAACGATAACGTGTGCCTTCAAGTTCTCCTATAAAATGCCATTTGTACACTGTATCAAGAACAGTTTAGGACAGTATTACATTCACATGACTCTAAAATCTGATAAATACTTGATGGTTTCTCAGAAAACCCACAGTTGGGTGAAACGGACGAAAACAATGCTTCGTTTTCCAGTTTGTTTTTCATAAAATCTTCCCCCGATACACATTCACTGGCTTACCTGCAGGGTAGCGCTCAATCACTGGCCAGCTATCCACCTGTAACGTGGCATTGCCACCACTCCTCGTGAAACGGACTACATGGTATTTCCCATCGTTAATGATTGCATTGGACTCTTCGATGGCGATGTCATCTGTCCCAACATTAAATTTAACTCCGATTTTTCCTTGATGCTGGAAGGGAGGAGGGGAGTAAAAAGAGTTGTATGAAGTTGTGCTGATTCATCATCATTTAATAAGAATTACATACAGGGTATTGCTCAAAAACATGCTTCAGAACAACAGCTGCTTTCCTCCGATTTTACTTCTGAAAAGCTCCGGCAAGGTTCTTGACATTTGGATAAATCTGAAGCATCTCTTTCATGGATAATTGATATTCCAAAAGACACGCTTTCAAGAGAATTGAGCTGCCTTCTTCCCAGAGGTTGCCACAGACAAGGTGCACAGCTGCCTGTGTTAAAGGATATACTTTCATGTTAACATAGCTCCTTTAATCCACGCCTTCCATTTCACGAGAAAAATGAGGCTTGAAATTCTCCCTTTTAATAACTGGTGAAATCAGAGCAATGAAGTCTATTTCTAAATACAAAGTGGACAAAAGCTCACAAAATAGAAAATCACTCTACAGGGTATGGGCACACAGACAGGCATTTAATGAGTACAATCATTATTCACACACACAAAAACCATCATATGCTAAGAGTCTGAATTTCCTTATTTTGCAGATGGTGAAACTATGACACAGGAAGGTGCAATGAGTTGTTCAAGGTCATATAACTAAATAGAGGGGTGCTAGAGTTAGAATTCAGTTCCCTCATTCTTCATTTATACCTAAGCTAAGATGAAGTTAAGATATGGGTATCTAAAAGTGACTACCTCTCTGAATTATGCAAAGCAACATTCTAAGTGCAAAGTTTGTGGCTGTTAACTTTATAATTTCATAATACAAGGCAGCAAAGAGAAACATGTGCTTATGTCCTCTGTCTTCGAGAGAAACCTTCTCTAACAGCAGGGCTGTCAACTCTACCATGAGTTCAGTTGATTTTTAAAGCATGTGGATTTGCCCTTAATCAGGAGCACAGAATACTTGCAGCGTGGGCCCTTGTCAGAGTACATAACCTCAAACTGTCTGCAGCTCACCTTTTATCAAACCTCAGTTGAGAGGAACGACATGGGGGAAAAGGGATGCAAAGGACATATAGTCCATCCATTGCTGCAGAAATTTAAAATCAGAATTTCAGAAACCAGAAGATTTGGACCACATCCTCTTGACCTCTTGCTGGATTCTCATCATTGAACTAAGCAGCAAGAGCATGGCATCAGTTTACACTGAGGGTTATTGCAAAAAAAAAAAAATCTTGTATAACACTGCATTAATTGAAGGGAAGTATTTGAAGATGTTGTTTGGGACACTGGTCATTGCCATTGTCTCCTTCTATAGTTCTTATTCCTGGTTCTTGGTGTCCATAAAAGATCTCTTTCTTATAATAGGTTAGCATGGTTTTTCTTTTTTTGTGTTTTGATTTGTTTTGGGCTTGATGAACAATATGACTTAAAAATCACATTTCCTTTCTGACATTGGTTATTAGGAAACTCAGAGTCAAAGTGAGTAGGGAAATTTTACAAGCTGCACAGACCCCTGCTATACTGTTTTCCCCTGGGCTTATTTTTATTTTCTACCATATTTCTCAAGATCCTTATTTTTAAATATATGCCATTGTAAGGCATTTCGGTTTTTGGCAGATTGATTCAGATGATAACTAAACAACAGGATTCCAATAAACACTAACCTTTTATCCAAGGGCCTATAAAGACATCTTTAGACATCTTTTTAGCATAGGTCTTTGGTGCAAACACTCATTGTTTTTTCATTTTGGTAGAATTCCTATTTGCTCATTTTCAGTAAAATATTTAACATGGCATATTTATATTTTAACATGTATGTGATATAACTCCATAGGAAATTTTTTAAGAATATTATTTAAGAGGCTTATTATCTTTATTTAAACAATACTTCTATAGTGTTCTAAGCACTTTACAAATACTAACTCTGGTATTTCTCCTAACAGCCCCAGGAAAGAGGTACTATTTTATCTGCATTTGACAGATGAGGAAACTGAAGCACAGAGTGACTAAGTAACTTGGCTAAGGTCACGCAGCTAGAAAGAGAAAAGCTGTGATTCAAACCCAGGCAGTCGGGCTCCAGAGGTTGAGCTCCCACTCATTAAACTAGGCTGAATTTTAGGAATATTGGGTCATCTTCTAGCTGCAGTTAACAGATTTGGTAAATCTGGTTGTTCTTTGTTACCTGTTTTGTCTTTCTGGCTAGAGTAGGAGCACCATGGAGCCTCTTACTATGCTTTGCAGATTGTATGTATCAATCAATGCGTGCTTAAAATAATTTTATAGAGGATAGTAAGCAACTGATATGTGGACATGATAGGATGTTAAAATGGACTCTTTTTGTCTCAGTTTCAGATGCAATCCTGAGATACCAATAAGTAAAAAGCAAACAAACAAACAAACACAGATTTCTACCTCCATTTTACAAAATGAGGTACAAGATTGCCTAAGCCAGACTTGCAAAGAAGAGCACTGAAAACTGCTTTTGAGACCCTGAATTAATTACCTGTTTGCAGCCCATTAAAGAGGCAAGAAAGACCAAGAAGCGATTGATAATTAGAAGAGGATTTTTAAATGTGATGTGATTTGCATGTGCCTCCAAGGTAGAAGGTTACTTTTCCCTTATCTTAGGGGTGCACGGGAAAGGGACTTTAATGGAACATCTCAGAAAGTTTGATACTTGTCTCCTGGAACTTGGGGCAGTCGTTGGGGTAATCAGCAACCCCAGTTGCCCTTGCCTGGGATTTGACGCTTGCCTGACAAATCTTCAAGGGGAGAGACTGTGACTGCTAATGCTCTGATGGCAGAGCAAGAAGTTATTACTGCACCAGGGCTCACCTGTACATTAGTTTGTTAGAAGGAACATGTGAGCATTATACATGGACCATGGGTTAGAGAGCCAGCACTGAATTGTGTTGTATTCTATCCAAGAGGTCCCCTGGGGAGAGAGGTGGTGAGTAGTTAAGACAACTCAAGAGAAAGAACCTGGAGTTGCAGTGATGGGTGCCCAGGGACTGAGGCGGAAATCCTAAATGACCATCTGAAGGATGTGGTTAAGAGAACTAAAAAAAAACCCCACCAAAATGCCCCCCAAGAGTGCCCCTCAGTGTCAAACTTAAGCATGGGCTAAGCACAGCTAGACAGTTACTACTGTATTAGCCAAGTAAGATCATTTCTGCCCCTTATCTCCTCTTCCTTCTCCTGCTTCATCCCTGGAGGAGTCAAGGAGGAAGAAGAGTAAACATCGTGTAAAGAAGAGGAGAAACAACCCTGCTCCCTCACCCAGTGCAAGTGGCAGCTCTTAAGGCAGCCCAAGCAGGGGTAAAGGGATAAGGGACTGGCTTTAACTGAAATTGTATTTATTATTACAAGGGAGTAAGCTGAAATTACATATGTCTAAACATGAACAGATGATTTTTTTTTTAATATCTAAAAATGACCAAGGTAGTGTTGAGACATTTCCTAGACTTTACTGGGGTCAGGAAGAAATATTCGACAGAACAGGTTTAAATTCCTGTTGCAACCTAGGAATAAGCTCTTTCACCATAACAAGTTCATGGAGATATTTGTTACTCTAGAGCTGATTGTTTTACTGTCTCTTCTATTATAGTCATGCATCATATCCCAGGATAGATGGAAAGAAATTCTTCAAGTTTCGTACTTGTTCTGATAGGAAGGCTATAGCAGGCTATTTTCATCAGAGTTCTAATCAGTAAGGAGATTCAAGTTCTGTGAATAGATGCATTACAATGCTAAAGATACAAAATGCACCAAACTCTGAAAAAGAGTCTTTTACCTTATCCATAAATGTTTCTGCAACATGAAATGCAAAATGCTTATTTTCTAGGGTATATGCCCAGATTTATCAGGGATTCATTTCTTGCAACATAGTAAAATAAACTATTAAGAAACAGTGAGAATTGCTGATACTTGGAAAGCTTCTGACTTTTAAATGATGCCCATCTTTCCCTGCATATGTTGATTCTTCAACTTCCAACATCTTTAACATCTCATGGATTCCAACTCCAGAGACAGCTAGACCAGAACTGAATACCACCAAAGTAGGTTCAAACAATAGACTGTACCCTAACTCAGACATTATTTACCCCACCCCATGTTGCATCAAGTCCTTGAAAAACAACTTAAGCATAAATAATAGCCAATGGGCCAATTTTTTTCCCTAAAAACAAATAAATTAAAAAGGCATATAAACTATAAAATATTAATATCAAGCATGTTTAGAGGACCAATATTTACAATTCCATTCAGAAAGTGTAAATATTCTCAAAACACATCCCTCCCATATTGACAGGATAGCAAGTCATTTCAATTATATAAACAAAACTTGCTAAACTTTCTTGCCAATAGATAATTACAATTTAAAAAAATTCATTTCAAATTCTTATTCTCTGGGATTAAATGTGATTGTCCCTGGCAAATTCTCATGACATTGCATTAGCAAAACCAGCAGTAATTTCACTAGACATGTACTGATTTTTCAACTTTGTGTCTTCCTTGAAATAGATAACTGGCTCACACCATAATTTCAAAAATCTATTATGAGAATATCAGTAACGAGGCATTTATAATTTAATGAAGTCTTTCCATGGATTCATTAAATAAATAGTGACAAAGGTAATTACTGATTTTTTCACAAAAGCTCATTTCGGAATAAGGATTATATTATTAGACCAAGTTAAAAGGAAAAATGAAAGATGACATCGGAAAGGAACTTGAAAGTTTTAGCAAGTGACACCATAGTTAATGCATCTCTTAATTCCATCTGCAATCACATATTCATTGGAAAAATATTTGTTCTAACAAAGATCAAGATTTAATGGTATACTCAGTATCTTGGGCATACTTCAAGCAGGATGTTTGTGTGTTATAGATGCAGATATATTTCAATCTATATGTATTCGAAACAGATAAAACAGAATACACATATATAAAGCTTTAGCTTCTGTATGGCATACACATATGTCCACTGCTTCTTTTCCCCTACTCTGGGGTTGTTATGAAGAAGCGTTTGGCTCAACTATGTCCAGGAAAACAGTAAAAAGTGAAAAATTGTCTTTTTATTGTTGTTGTTCATTTATTTATCATACTCTTAGAGTATCACTAAGCAAGTGAACAAGTGTGCAACCCAGGATGGCATGTAGATTAGCAAGGAGGTTTGTTTATGGTCTATAAGCTTCTTTTGTGCAACACAATACAGTTCTATACTCCAGGGCCCCCCTTTAGAGAAAACTTGACGATGTCTTCAAATGCACTCAATGCTCGCGCTCATTTCCGAGTACAGAACAACTCCCGTGGCCCAAGTCTACATTGTCAACTGAAGTCGGAGTCAGGCTGAGTGTTATGTTTTGCCCTTCCAGAGACTAACCCTCACCAAGGAACAGAGGTTTTAAGGCTGAAGGGGACTCTGGGGCCTATAGTCACTGTTGCCGGGAGTAAGTGACACTGCAGAGGACGAGAGTCAGAGAGCCGCCTGTTCTCTCACCTCAAAACAAACAAACTGATTCAGATCATTGCTAATTTAACCCCAAAACATTTCCAAATGAATGACTTAGGGGTCCTACTGGCTGGTAGAGATTGTGTTTACCAATCTAGATGGGCCATAATGTCAAGAAGTGGTTTGGGTTCAGTTATTATAACCTGGCACTGAGCTGGAAACGCAACCTCTCCCCCCAAAAGAAACCCCACACCATTTCAAAAACAAGAGGTTACCGCTCCCGTCTTCCATGTTCCCTACTGATTTATACTTTTTTATTCATTCAGCTAATAAATAAAATTTGAATAATATGAATTCTGCATTTGCTAAGTGTGTAGACAATACAAACATGTAAAGTGTGTTCTCTGCCCTTCAGGAAGGTTTCAATCAAATTGAGAAGATAAATCATGCATGCAAATATTCACACCCACAAAAGAGTTAAGGGATTGGCAGGCAGGAGCAGAGCAGCACTGTTGGGGAGGGTTCCAAAGGTTCTCAGGGAGCCTCCGACTGTGTGGCCAGCGTTTGGACAGCTGTAATACAGCCAGTGGATCCCAAAGATACCCAGGGACATAGAAGATATGTTCCCTCTGTCCCTCGTCTCTCTTTCTAGGCCCTACATACCAGAGGGCTCACCGGGTACCAGGCACTGAAAAACATACCAGGTATCTACCTGAAACTCCCAGCTGACCTAAAAGTTAAGTGCTACTTTCCCCATATGCTCAGAGAGTTTAAATAATGTGCCCCGACTCATATAGCTAATAAATATCAGTACTGGAACCTCACCAGTTGGAGGGACTTTGTAAAAAAGAATGTCTTCGTGTCCATGTTCCAGAAGATCTTGAAACCAAGGCATGCTCAGAGAATGGAGTTAAGAGTAGGGCTACTGAAAAGTACACCTTTCTTTTTAACTGATTACATTTCATAGTGCCACACAATAAGGAACCAGAAGTGGCTGAGATCTAGGGTGACACCACCTTAGAAAGATCTTCTTTAGGGTCATACATTCTAAGAAAATAGTATTTTCATTTTCTCATCAAATCTTCATTAAGGATAGTATACCTTTCTTATTATATCCCCATTCTTTGGAATGCTATAGCTCCTCTGATTCCATGAAACTATATCCTGACAATGATATCACTCTCCTGGAGGCTGCATACATCACTCATCTCTTGGTCCTCAGACTGTCTAATAAAACTCTGTAAGCTCACGACAGTCCTCCCTCACACCCTGTTTTAGGTGTTAGTTTTTATGTACCTGTTTTAACTCCTCAACCGTATTAGAAAGAGCTTGAGGGTAAGAAACAAGACTGACTTATTCCTTATTATATCCTTCACAGTACTTTGTGGACTACCTCTACATTTGTAATTTTCCAAAACTCTTTCACATACACATTCTTTTTTTAGTTGAAATCTAATTCACCTATCATAAACTTTGCCCTTTTAAAGTATACGCTTAAGTGGTTTTAGAACATTCATGAGGTTCTGCAACCATCACCACTATTTAATTCCAGAATGTTTTCATCACGATGCAATTTTCTTTTGATGAGATAATGCATATAAAGTTCTTAACACACTTAATGGCCACTCAGCACCTGTGAGCTCTATTATTATTATTTTTTTAATTTAATTTTATTTATTTTTTTATACAGCAGGTTCTTATTAGTCATCAATTTTATACACATCAGTGTATACATGTCAATCCCAATCTCCCAATTCATCACACCACTACCACCACCCCTGCTGCTTTCCCCCCTTGGTGTACATAAGTTTGTTCTCTACGTCTGTGTCTCAATTTCTGCCCTGCAAACTGGTTCATCTGTACCATTTTTCTAGATTCCACATATATGCGTTACTATACGATATTTGCTTTTCTCTTTCTGACTTACTTCACTCTGTATGACAGTCTCTACATTCATCTATGTCTCTACAAATGACCCCATTTCGTTCCTTTTTATGGCTGAGTAATATTCCATTGTATATATGTACCACTTCTTCTTTATCCATTCGTCTGTTGAAAGGCATTTAGGTTGCTTCCATGACCTGGCTATTGTAAATAGTGCTGCAATGAACATTGGGGTGCATGTGTCTTTTTGAATTATGGTTTTCTCTGGGTATATGCCCAGTAGTGGGATTGTTGGGTCATATGGTAATTCTAGTTTTAGTTTTTTAAGGAACCACCATACTGTTCTCCATAGTGGCTGTATCAATTTACATTCCCACCAACAGTGCAAGAGGGTTCCCTTTTCTCCACACCCTCTCCAGCATTTGTTATTTGTAGATTTTCTGATAATACCCATTCTAACTGGTGTGAGGTGATACCTCACTGTAGTTTTGATTTGCATTTCTCTAATAATTAGTGATGTTGAGCAGCTTTTCATGTGCTTCTTAGCCATCAGTATGTCTTCTTTGGAGAAATGTCTATTTAGATCTTCTGCCCATTTATGGATTGGGTTGATGGTTTTTTTAATATTCAGCGGCATGAGCTGTTTATATATTTTACAGATTAATCCATTGTCTGTTGATTTGTTTGCAAATATTTCCTCCCATTCTGAGGGTTGTCTTCTAGTCTTGTTTATGGTTTCCTTTGCTGTGCAAAAGCTTTTAAGTTTCATTAGGTTCCATTTGTTTATTTCTGTTTTTATTTACATTACTCTAGGAGGGGGATCAAAAAAGATCTTGTTGTGATTTATGTCAAAGAGTGTTCTCCTATGTTCCTCTAAGAGTTTTACAGTGTCCAGCCTTACATTTAGGTCTCTAATCCATTTTGAGTTTATTTTTGTGTGTAGTGTTAGGGGGTGTTCTAATTTCATTATTTTACACGTAGCTGTCCAGTTCTCCCAGCACCACTTATTGAAGAGACTGTCTTTTCTCCATTGTATATGCTTGCCTCCTTTGTCATAGATGAGTTGACCATAGGTGTGTGGGTTTATCTCTGGGCTTTCTATCCTGTTCCATTGATCTATATTTCTGTTTCTGTGCCACTACCATTACTGTAGCTTTGTAGTATAGTCTGAAGACAGGGAGTCTGATTCCTCCAGGTCCGTTTTTTTCCCTCAAGACTGCTTTGGCTATTCGGGGTCTTTTTTATCTCCATACAAATTTTAAGATTTTTTGTTCTACTTCTGTAAAAAATGCCATTGGTAATTTGATAGGGATTGCATTGAATCTGTAGATTGCATTGGGTAGTATAGTCATTTTCACAATATTGATTCTTCCAATCCAAGAACATGGTATATCTGTCCATCTGTTGGTATCATCTTTAATTTCTTTCATCAGTGTCTTATTGTTTTCTGCAGACAGGTCGTTTGTCTCCCTAGGTAGGTTTATTCCTAGGTATTTTATTCTTTTTGTTACAATGGTAAATAGGAGTGTTCCCTTAATTTCTATTTCAGATTTTCCATCATTAGTGTATAGGAATGCAAGAGATTTCTGTGCATTAATTTTGTATCCTGCTACTTTACCAAATTCATTGATTAGCTCTAGTAGTTTTCTGGTGGCATCTTTAGGATTCTCTATGTATAGTATCATGTCATCTGCAAACAGTGACAGTTTTACTTCTTCTTTTCCAATTTGTATTCCTTTTATTCTTTTTCTTCTCTGATTGCCATGGCTATGACTTCCAAAACTATGTTGAATAATAGTGGTGAGAGTGGACATCCTTGTCTTTTTCCTGATTTTAGAGGAAAAGTTTTCAGTTTTTCACCATTGAGAATGTTTGCTGTGGGTTTGTCATATATGACCTTTATTATGTTGAGGTAGGTTCCCTCTATGCCCACTTTCTGGAGAGTTTTTGTCATAAATTGGTGTTGAATTTTGTTAAAAGCTTTTCCTGCATCTATTGAGATGATCATATGGTTTTTATTCTTCAATTTGTTAATATGGTGTAGCACATTGATTGATTTGCATATATTGAAGAATCCTTGCATCCCTGGGATAAATCCCACTTGATCATAGTGTATGATCCTTTTAATGTGTTGCTGGATTCTGTTTGCTAGTATTTTGTTGAGGATTTTTGCATCTATATTCATCAGTGATATTGGTCTGTAATTTTCATTTTTTATAGTACCTTTGCCTGGTTTTGGTATCAGGGTGATGGTGGTCTCGTAGAATAAGTTTGGGAGTGTTCATTCCTCTGCAATTTTTTGGAAGAGTTTGAGAAGGATGGGTGTTAGCTCTTCTCTAAATGTTTGATAGAATTCACCTGTGAAGCCATCTGGTCCTGGACTTTTGTTTGTTGAAAGACTTTTAATCACAGTTTCAATGTTATTACTTGTAATTTGTCTGTTTATATTTTCTATTTCTTCCTGGTTCAGTCTTGGAAGGTTATACCTTTCTAAGAATTTGTCCATTTCTTCCAGCTTGTCCATTTTATTGGCATAGAGTTGCTTGTAGTAGTCTCTTAGGATGCTTTGTATTTCTGCGGTGTCTGTTTTAACCTCGCCTTTGTCATTTCTAATTTTATTGATTTGAGTCCTCTCCCACTTTCTCTTGATGAGTCTGGCTAATGGTTTATCAATTTTGTTTATCTTATCAAAGAACCAGCTATTAGTTTTATTGATCTTTGCTATTGTTTGCTTTCTCTTTCATTTATTTCTGCTCTGATCTTTATGAATTCTTTCCTTCTACTAGCTTTGGGTTTTGTTTGTTCTTCTTTCTCTAGTTCCTTTAGGTGTAAGCCTAGATTGTTTATTTGAGATTTTTCTTGTTTCTTAAGGTAGGCTTGTATTGCTGTTAACTTCCCTCTTAGAACTGCTTTTGCTGCATCCCACAGGTTTTGGATCGTCGTGTTTTCATTGTCATTTGCCTCTAGGCATTTTTTGATTTCCTCTTTGATTTCTTCAGTGATCTGTTGGTATATAGTAATGAATTGTTTAGCCTCCATGTGTTTCTGTTTTTTACGTTTTCTTCCCTGTAATTGATTTCTAACTTCATAGCGTTGTGGTCAGAAAACATGCTTGATATGATTTCAATTTTCTTAAATTTACTGAGGCTTGATTTGTGACCCAAGATATGATCTATCCTGGAGAATGTTCCATGCGCCCTTGAGAAGAAAGTGTAATCTGCTGCTTTTGGATGGGATGTCCTATAAATATTAATTAAAACTACCTGGTCTGTTGTGTCATTTAAAGCTTGTGTTTCCCTATTAATTTTCTGTTTGGATGATCTGTCCATTGGTGTAAGTGAGGTGTTAAAGTTCCCCACTATTATTGTGTTACTGTCGATTTCCTCTTTTAGAGCTGTTAGCAGTTGCCTTATGCATTGAGGTGCTCCTATGTTGGGTGCATATATATTTAGAATTCTTATATCTTCTTCTTGGATTGATCCCTTGATCATTATGTAGTGTCCTTCCTTGTCTCTTGTAACATTCTTTATTTTAAAGTCTTTTATCTGATATGAGTATTGCTACTCCAGCTTTCTTTTGATTTCCATTTGTATGGAATATCTTTTTCCATCCCCTCACTTTCAGTCTGTATGTGTCCCTAGGTCTGAAGTGGGTCTCTTGTAGACAGCAATATATATGGGTTTTGTTTTTGTATCCATTCAGCAAGCCTGTGTCTTTTGGTTGGAGCATTTAATCCATTCACGTTTAAGGTAATTATCGATATGTATGTTCCTATGACTATTTTCTTAATTGTTTTGGGTTTGCTTTTGTAGGTCCTTTTCTTCTCTTGTGTTTCCCACTTAGAGAAGTTCCTTTAGCATTTGTTGTAGAGCTGGTTTGGTGGTGCTGAATTCTCTTAGCTTTTGCTTGTCTGTAAAGCTTTTGATTTCTCCATCGAATCTGAATGAGATCCTTGCTGGGGAGAGTAATCTTAGTTGTAGGTTCTTCCCTTTCATCACTTTAAGTATATCATGCCACTCCCTTCTGTCTTGTTGAGTTTCTGCTGAGAAATCGGCTGTTAACTTTATGGGAGGTCCCGTGTATGTTATTTGTCATTTTTCCCTTGCTGCTTTCAATAATTTTTCTTTGTGTTTAATTTTTGCCAATTTGATTACTATGTGTCTCGGCGTGTTTCTCCTAGGGTTTATCCTGTACGGGACTCTCTGTGCTTCCTGGACTTGGGTGGCTATTTCCTTTCCCATGTTAGGGCAGTTTTTAACTATAATCTCTTCAAATATTTTCTCGGGTCCTTTCTCTCTCTCTTCTCCTACTGGGACCCCTATAATGCGAATGTTGTTGTGTTTAATGTTGTCCCAGAGGTCTCTTAGGCTGTCTTCATTTCTTTTCATTCTTTTTTCTTTATTCTGTTCCACGGCAGTGAATTCCACCATTCTGTCTTCCAGGTCACTTATCCATTCTTCTGCCTCAGTTTTTCTGCCATTGATTCCTTCTAGTGTAGTTTTCATTTCAGTTATTGCATTGTTCATCTCTGTTTGTTTGTTCTTTAATTCTTCCAGGTCTTTGTTAAACATTTCTTGCATCTTCTTGATCTTTGCCTCCATTCTTTTTCTGAGGCCCTGGATCATCTTCACTGTCCTTATTCTGAAATTTTTTTCTAGAAAGTTGCCTATCTCCACTTAATTTAGTTGTTTTTCTGGGGTTTTATTTTGTTCCTTCAAATGGTACATAGCCCTCTGACTTTTCATCTCGCCTTTCTTTCTGTGAATGTGGTTTTTGTTCCAGAGGCTGCAGGAGTGTAGTTCTTCTTGTTTCTGCTGTCTGCCTGCTGTTGGATGAGGCTATCTATGAGGCTTGTGCAAGTTTCTGTATGGGAGGGACTCGTGGTGGGTAGAGCTGGCTGTTGCTCTGGTGGGCAAAGCTCAGTAAAACTTTAATCCGCTTGTCTGCTGATGGGTGGGGATGGGTTCCTTCCCTGTTGGTTGTTTGGCCTGAGGCGTCCCAACACTGGAGCCTACCTGGGTCTTTGCTGGGGCTAATGGCGGACTCTGGGAGGGCTCACACCAAGGAGTACTTTCCAGAACTTCTGCTGTCAGTGTCCTTGTCCCCATGGTGAGACACAGCCAGCCCCCACCCCCGCAGGTGACCCTCCAACACTAACAGGTAGGTCTGGTTCAGCCTCCTATGGGGTCACTGCTCCTTCCCCTGGGGCCCAATGTGCACACTACTTTGTGTGTGCCCTCCAAGAATGGAGTCTCTGCTTCCCCCAGTCCTGTTGAAGTCCTGCAATCAAATACCGCTAGCCTTCAAAGTCTGATTCTCTAGGAATTCCTCCTCCCATTGCCGGACCTCCAGGTTGGGAAGCCTGACATAGGGCTCAGAACCTTCACTCCAGTGGGTGAACTTCTGTGGTATAAGTGTTCTCCAGTTTGTGAGTCACCCACCCAGCAGTTATGGGATTTGATTTTATTGTGATTGTGCCCCTCCTACCGTCTCATTGTGGCTTCTCCTTTGTCTTTGGATGTGGGGTATCTTTTTTGGTGAGTTCCAGTGTCTTCCTGTCAATGCTTATTCAGCAGTTAATTGTGATTCTGGTGCTCTTGCAAGAGGGAGTGAGAGCACGTCCTTCTACTGTGTCATCGTCCAAGTCCTCTTCATCCTCCAACTCGCTGTCTGCGATTGCATCGGCGACAAGGCCAGGGCCAGGCTCTTACTCCTATTATTATTATTTTTACATTTGGAAAACAATGTTTTACTTCACAGTAGTTTGATGGAAGTTAATTAAAATAATGCTTGAATTATATAGCCATTACACTTTAGTTAGAACACATAATACCTCATTGATCTTCACAACAATTTATGAAGTAGCATTATCTATTTTGCAAATAAAGAAACTAAAGCTCAGAAAAGCTGAAAATTGACCAAAGTCAGAGCATCTGTCTACCATTTGACTTAAGAGGGAACATTCTAAAATCTACTCATGCTCACCTATGGGATAAACTGTCCAGCCACTGTTTGTACTGAAGCAGAGTCTGCTTAGACAACCCTCTACAACCCCTGTCATGTCAATGATACTATGGTTCTACAAAAAGCTAAATGGATGGCTAAGCAGCTTGTACAGAAGGAGAACAAAGAAAGAAAGAGAGAGAGAGAGAGAGTGAGGGAGGGATGGAGGGAGGGAGGAGGGAAGGACTAGTTTTTTGAAATGAATCAAAAGCACCTAAGTTTGAATTTGAGTCTTAGATTTTTTTTCATAATATATACAATAGCTGAGATCTAGGATTGTATTATATATTTAAATCAGAAATTCTTCAGTTTATGAGGTGAAAGGGGATATCCCACTAGGTCGATGATTCAGAATAACCTAGGAGGCCTTTTGTAAACCATACGTGTTTTTTCCCTGAGAAATTATAACTCTCCTCTCCAGGGGGGATGGGAGACTTGTCTTTATGGGTAAGAACCCTTGTCTTGCTACGTTTGTAGGACTTGGTGGTGGTGAGAATAAGGGTCAATGAGTTCTTCTCTTGAGGACGGATAGACCCTGAGTTCTGGTGATAACACCGACTCTTCAATGCCTCCATTTCCTCACATTGTCTTTCCTTAGACGAAATTAAATCAAGAATCAGAATAATGTTAGAATGAAACTAGCCCACTAAATGACTGGCGGGTGTGTCTTTGAAAGGGGCAATTACCCTAATGTTGCTATTTTGAGACTATCTCTATTTTGTTTGTTTTACCAGTTGAGCCAATACTGGATTATCATTGTATTTTAAAAGACATTCTTGAAGTATTATGAAGTTTTCCAATGTGGCCATGGGTTCAGAAATGTAATCAATCCTTTTTCACGGTACTTTCCCATGGTTCAAATAGCATATCTCTGCATGAAGCCATACAACTGTAGAACGAAATGAAACTAATTTATCCTCTTGGGAATCAGAGTAAGCTAATTAAGATCATTAATTCTGCATTTCCATTCACTGAAATAAATAGCAACCATCATAAAACAGAAATACTCATCTTTAAATGTGTCCTGATATATGAAGAATGTGTTCTATCATTAAACTTTTTTTCCTCTGAATAATCAAAAAGCAGAAATCAAACAGATTTTGATTTGGCTGGTGACCTATCTCAGGTTCTTAATTTTTCACAGGTAAGACCTCTGGTTGAATATTTAGCCCAGTGGTCTGGCATCATGACAAACCCCTGGGGTTGCTGTATGGAGATCTAAGGTGACACTGGCTTAAGTTAAGCCTTGTCAAAAGTTCAGTGGGCTGGTCATATACGGCTTGGGTTTTTTTTTGTTTATGTTTGTTGATATGTTTTATTATTGCTGCCTTTAAAACACTTGTGGGTGTTAAACTAGCTTTGATCAGATTTCTTGGTCATTCAGAAAACTGTGTGCAATAAATACTGGGTTTCCGGTGCTGATTAAAACCATAACATTTGCTTCCCTGCTTTTCTCTGATTCCTTATCTTTGGACCATTACACTGCTTGTTATTACCTCCACCAGGAACCCGACAGGGATAGGATATTCAGCTCTATCAATTCCAGTAGCTGTTGGCATTTCTCTGTAAAATTGTTTCCCTATAAAAGAGGTTTGGGATTATTTGTGTATTTCATTTACCTGTTGTATCACAGAACCATCATTTTCAAGGGGAGCTGACTATGTAATTGCAGTCTGACTCTAATGTTCCAAATTTCCATAGCACGGAGCACACCATTTTTCAGACAAGAGACAAAACATCTTTGGATGGTGAATTTAGTCCTCTACATGGTAAATGTTACCTTAGTAACTAGGTTGTAAGTAAAACAAAGTTAGCCTTTGTATTAAACACACCTTTAAGAAACAAAAATATATTAAGAGATAAATGCAATTATTTTTAATGACTCGGTGAATGCTTATAAGCTATGCGTGAAATGAAAAGGTTAGTTTGGAAGGGATATCATTTTTTAAAGTTGTGTTTGTAAATTGTGAAAAATAATAGTGAGGTAATATTTTCAGGTGTGTTTGATGAACTGACTTCTAAAAAATGCTATCTTGGGTTTCACAAGCCTCAAGCGGAGCCCTAACTTGAAACGCATTCCAAGAGAAAAGCTGACAGTGCTACCTTTCTCCTTTTTGTTTTTATTGACTCCTAGCCCAGGATGACCTGTTTACATCCTTAGAAAAAGCAAATGTGTGCATATGGGCAGAGAAATGCATTCACCAAAGACTATTTTCTATAGAATCAGCAAGGCTCTATTATCCCCAGTGTGGTAAGTAATAATTTCTGAAGCCATCAAAAATAAATCTATGTTTATGTGTGTAATTTTGGCACAAAAGAGTTTTCAGAAGAGAATACAGACTCTTTAAGGTTGAAGCTCCCGATGATTATGATCTTTCTTCGTCTTAATAAAATAATAATACTGCCACGAAAATAAAGTAATGGTCAAGAAACATTTAGCAAGTATTTATTAGGTACAGTCCATTTCATGAAAACACTACCACTCTTTCCAGGACTTAGAACTTTTAAAATGTATGTAGGTTGTGTTTACATACATTCATTTTCCTAAATTATATGATTTTCTTGCATAAATGATACTCAAATTTTGGAAATATCATAACACGAGTTGAAGCTTCACATTTATTTATTTATTTATCCATTCATTCACTCATCAAATACAGATGGATTTCATACTATATTCCTGACATTCTGTCAAATTCTGGATAAACAGTGGTTAACAAAACAGCGCCACTGCCATTATGAAGCTCTAAGTCTCTTATTATTTCTTTATACATTAAAATTTATATTAGCATATTAAGTATGCTAAGTGTCAAGAAGGAAAAGGGCAGGGTGTTATGAGAGGCATTGAATGATTCAGGAAAGCCTCTTTGAGGAGCTGAAGATGTGAAGAAATCAACAATGAGAGTAAGAGTTTTCCAGGCAAAGGAAACAGTATGTGCACAGGCCCTGAGGAGGGAAAATATGTATGTATAAAGACAGATGCTTTTATGTACAAATGCAGATTCAGATATTAAAAAATGGACTCTTTGTAGTGACAGAGATATGTAAATTATGTACGAACATATGTAGGGATTATCCAGAAAATTTATCTAGGAGATAAAACTAGATTATTGAATTATACATTAAAAAAGTAAAATATATCATTTGCAGACATAAAGCAATTGGAAAATAGATAGCTAATCACATTTTAAAAATCTTGTAATCTAAGAATGGAAAATTGTTGATGTATATGTAGAACCTAACAGTATGTATTTTGACATTCATCTAATTGTTTGTTCCTAAGTTTCATTCAACAATGTGCTTTATGAAATGTAATGTATAAAGACTTTCTGAAGCAACAGGGACACTACATTTTCTAAAAGTCATTTGCTTCTACAATGTCAAAAAATGATTCATCATTCTGTGCTTATATTTCAAAGCTAATGTAACATGTTTAGTTTCTTTGTGGGGTAGAATGTCTTGTTAACTCATTTCTCTAGAGAGCTCTTTTATCTCAAGATGTAGCAAGAGTTCTCTGTACACTTTTCCCCTTAAAAAGTTTGAAATCATTTGACTTGTTTTTCAAGTACCCTCTACAAATTAGTTGAAGAAAGGAAAGTTTTCACCTTTGACCCTTTTACCTTCCCTGCTCTGGAAGAGAAAAATGAACAAAGTTCAATGTTTGAGTCCCTAAAATGCAGGTTTCCAGGTAATGAACAAGTCATTTTAAACAAGAAGATAAATTTTCATCTAATAATTTTTCTGGAAAATTTTTGAATAAATGAAGTCAGAAGATAAATTTTTCCTGCAACTTGGCCTAGAAATTTGAAGCCAAAAACACACAAAGTGTTCAAATCCAAATAATTTATGAGCATTTTGAACTTGAGGTAAATATTCATTGCTAACTTCTCCAGAGCAGTTATCACTGGGGGTTCCTTGAGATCATCTCTTTTCATGGTTCCCCTGGAAGAGCCAGAGTGTATTTTGAAGAAACTTGTGTATTCTGATGACACATTAAAGCCAGAGTGAGAGGTAAGTATTGGGAGCAAAGTCAATTTATTAGCCACCTATCAAAAGAACACATGTTCTCTCTCTCTCTCTCTTTTTCTCACTGCTCTGTCACACTAGACTTCTATTTCCATGAATGTAGCACATTCTGTCCCATCTCAGGACCTTTGCTGTTCCTTCTGTCTAGTTATCTCTTTCCTTGTTTCCCCCATCCTCAAATAACTGATCCCCTATATTGGGGGTGAAAAAGAACCTTGAGAACTTTAGGGTGAAGCTGGTCATTGACTCTGATGAGCAAAAGGACAATGCTTGTCTGTGAAAAATGCCCTTGTATGAAGCAAGAACTGAAGAGTGGATACCCATTGAAGTACAAAACACACTCACTTAAAGGTCTGCCCTGACAATAGTTGAAAAGCCAGTGCCATATAGGAAGGCATGTCTCATTTGATTAATAACAGTATTCTCCAGTGGACTTTGGGTTATCTGTGATAAATCTTTCATCATTAAAAATCACAGCAAGGGGCTTCCCTGGTGGCACAGTGATTGAGAATCTGCCTGCCAATGCAGGGGACACGGGTTCGAGCCCTGGTCTGGGAAGATCCCACATGCCATGGAGCAACTAGGCCCGTGAGCCACAATTACTGAGCCTGTGCGTCTGGAGCCTGTGCTCCGCAACAAGAGAGGCCTCGATAATGAGAGGCCCAAGCACCGCGATGAAGAGTGGCCCCCACTTGCCGCAACTAGAGAAAGTCCTCGCACAGAAACGAAGACCCAGCACAGCCATAAATAAATAAATAAATAAATAAATAAATAAATAAATAACCCAAAAGTTAAAAAAAAAAAAAATCACAGCAAGATTCATATGCTATGATCTCATACCCAACTTATATACTTCCCTTGCCAAACAGGTCCACTCTTTCAAAATGAACATAAATCAAAACTCATTGAGAAGAAAAAAAACCCTTGAGAAATTAATCACAAATATCTTCTAAGGCCAAATGGAAACCATTTCCAACTTATTCACTGTTTTGTAATATTAGTGCCCAAGCTTTCCAAATGAGTGGCAACTTAAGAAAGGCTGTACTTGGCAGTGGATGCATGATGATGAATTGATGATGATGGTGATGCTGATGATGTTAAAAGCTACCCTTCCTGGATACTTGCTATGTTGCAGGAACTCTTAAGCAGTTTATGAGAAATACTATATTAGAATATATGTTATTATTTCCATTTATTTGATGAGGAAGCTGAGCCTCAAAAGGTTTAATAACTTGCCCCGAAACAGATGCCTAATAAGCATCAGAGCTGTGATGTGGTCTCAAGCAATCTGGTTTCAGATTTTGTGTGCTTAACCATATTTAACTACTATGCTTCTCAGAAGGGGTCCAAGGTGCTCAAAGGAGATTGCAGCTTAGATGTGATATTAGTAAGCCTCTTGGAATCAGAGAGATGCTAGCATCCTTGCTATTGTATATACCAAGCAATACATCAATTACTTTTCAAACCTTCACTCCTTTAATCCTCACAGTAACTCTATTTGTCAACCTTATAATCATCATGTAGAGGATATTTGAAACTCAAAGCAAGTATGTGACTTCTCTGAAATCACAGAGCTAAAACATCATCTAGTCACATTCAAACCAGCCTATTTCATTCCAGACTAATGCTTTTTAGTCACAGCATGCTGTTTCCCTCTGCACACCTTTCAAGATCCCCTGGAAGTAGAAGAGGCCACATGAGAGTGCCCTGGGGCCTCAAAATCCTTATCATCTTATAAGGCTTTGAGCACTGACAAACCTGCCAAGATGGAGGTAGGCAGAGCCCAGCAACTTTTCTTTCATGGGTATTAAAAGAGTCCAGGTGTTCAGAATTACTAGTAGGCTAAATCTTCACCTGCATTAGGGTCAGAGCAGCTTTTCTCATACTTCAGGAGCCCTGGGAACAGAAATGCATGCACAATACCCTTTAGGTTTTATTTTAATTCTGGGTATCACCAGATGCTCAGAGACTCTGTAATGGAGGAGCAACTAGAGAAATGGCCAGTGTCTTTCCTCTCTCCCTCCTTGCCTGTATCCCTGATTTTACTTAGTATCTTTTTTTCTTCCCAACTAGCAGATGTATTTAAATCATTTTTAGTATTAGCTGTCATTTTGGAAAGATGTGCTCAAACTTCCAATCAAACCCAATAGAATATATCATCATCCTAACAAAGACAGTCATGGAGTTGTTTGCTAAATAAAATTTATGACTCCGTTGGAAAGGAAATGAGAGATTTCATGGTAGTTTCCCAATAGTGATAAGCCTAATATTTAAAAAGAAATATTAATAACTTTCCAGCAGATCAAATCTGTGTGTCACAATCAATAATCAAGCAAATATGGATCTAAATTCTGTAACCAGGTTTACTGTATCAAAAAAACAATGTATAGTACTATTATAAGAAGCCTTTAAATGGTTTCATAAGAAATGAAATACACCATCATTAGCTATTTCTTATATCACAATAATAAACATAATTTAACAGGTAGAGTTGCTGAAATTTGAAATATGAATTGACCCATTAGAAATATTTTTAATTATAATTTTTCAACTTTCTTAGTTAACTTTTGAGGTCATGATTAGAAATGTTAATATTCATCTTGTTTCTTTTTCTAATTCATTTAACGTCTCTCTTAAAAACACAATGACTATGTCACAGACCCTTTTAACCCTCTCCTGCCATAAATATTTCAGTTTCATTTATAAATCAAAATTCTTCAAATTGTTAAATTTTTATCTTAGTTGTTTGAAAAAGGCCTCTCAATCATTGCCATCTTCTCTTTCTCCCTAAGCCTGTAAGTGTGGATCTAGTTTTTAATGATAGTATTTTTAATTTGAGCTAATTTTATGCAAGATGCTGCCCAAGAATGCCAGATCTAAGAGAATGCTTCATGCAAGAAATCATAAAGATAGGACCCGTGCTGCCCTGAAAAATGAACAGAAAAATAACAAAAACACTTTCTCTTTAAGCAAAGAGCATATTTTGATGTCAAAAAAGAAAGAAAGAAAGAAAGAAAGAAAGAAAGAAAGAAAGAAAGAAAGAAAGAAAGAAAGAAAGAAAGAAAGAAAGAAAGAAAGAAAGAAGAATATTTAATATTGGCTCTGGTTGCACTCCAATTAACTAACAAGTAACGATCTATAATTAACTCACAGATTCAACAATGACACATAATGATAGATGAGTAAGAGATGTGGGAAGCAGTTAAGTTTGGACCAAGATGCAACAAATGTGAACCCAGCACAACTGGTTTGGTGACACGAAGCTTCTGATTAGCTTTCCTAGTCAAAATTAAATGATTCCGTAGTCCTTTGAAATAATGATAATATGATTTCCTGTTTTAATAAGCGCTCTCAGTTATCTCAAACTTTGCTATTACAATTTATTTTATACCCAAAGAATGCTGTAAAAAGAAATTATGAAAATATTTTCAAGACAGATTTATAAATTTATTTTCTAAATTAAAATTCTATCTTAGCATTTCATTTTATTTTTATTTTTACTGCATTGTTGACTCATAGTTTAGCTTAAAACATCATAATGTCCAATCTATGCTATAAGAGCTCGACTATGTCAACACATTTTCCTAATAAATAACTGTATCGACATTAGCACAGACCACCAAAATGCACTGATTATGGATGATATATGGTTAACGTGCACCATACACAATTATTGATTAAAAAGTAGGCAACACTCAAGTTCTCCAAGTAAATGAACAAAAAAAGAGAAAATTGATAACACCTATGTATTGACTCATTCACTTTACTAGTCATAAAAATGTTCTATTGTTCTCCTATTGGTAGTTTAAGAGAATGCCTGTAAACTGAGTTTCCTTTTAAAATATCAGGACTCTAAAAGATAAAATTGTCAACATTGTCTGCTTCTCATTTCCTTTCCAAAACTTAGACCTCTGAATTGACTCCTGTTAGGTATAATGCTTTATTTCCATTTATTTTCTCAGGTTATTTAAAACTTTAAGTTACAAACAACTATTTATTTTGGAGACCATCAACACAGGAAATTCATAGGATTTCTCCTGGTCCATTATTTTAGATTACACCATGATGCACCAGGATACAACTGGTGAAAGAAATGAGGACTTTTGCCAAAGATTCTTAAAATACTGAAAAAGAAAATAACAAAAATCTTAGAATAGGAAAGAGGTCTTAGGCCCAAACTCTCTACCGATGGAGGAAACTGTTCTAAAATATCTCTGACAAAAGGCATTTGAAACCTGCCAGTAATGTTACTACTTCTCAAGGCAGCCTATTAGTTTTTGAAAATCCTTTTGAACCGAAAGTTACCTCTCTTTAATGTGTCTGCAGTATGGATCAATATAGTGTAACCTGTACACTTTTCCCATAGGACAACCCTTCGCCTTTTTGCAAACAGTTATCCAGTCCTTTTCCTTCCACCCTCAGCTCAAGTCTTCTCCTGGAGAGTCATTTTCCATTCTTTAACTATCAATCATTAAGAGAAATTCTTGTAACCATTCATCCTTCAGATACCCAGCTTGTTAATAAACTTAGATTCTAAAGGACCTTAATAGAACATATTAGCTTAAATGCAACACATAAGATGGGTGCTAAACAGTATGCTATCTTCCTTAATTAAGGCATTATTCTCCCATCAACATTGTCTGGATTTTTAATAGTCACACTCACTAGTTGCTTTTAGTAAACTAAAATTCTCAGACCTCCACACACTGTTCATTAGCAAGATCTCTGTATTTATTCTTGTGGATTTGAAAATGCAATTATAGGATTTTAACCACCCCCTCCAGATCTTCCATCTGTGTTGGTTTTACTCAAACCTTTTTCTTCATCCAAAATAGTCCCTTCCAGCTCTGCTGTCTGAAAACAAAAACTCTCTTATTTATCTTGGGCTTTAACTTCCTCAGATCCATATTACCCTTTCTAGTATATCATTCTGCTTGATAGAGAAGATAAACTCTAAATAGGAGTAAAAACCCCCAGTTTTCTCTCTTCACCTGTCATTATATCCTTTTACCTAAGCAGATGCCTTCCTGGTCCACCATTCTCCAGAAAATAAAAACCGCATTTTCCACAAGACTGCTTATTTAGACTTTAATCTTTTTTTTTTTTTAATTGTTTCTTTATTAATTTTAGTAGGTTGTTTTTTTTTTTAAATTAATTAATTTATTTATATTTATTTTTGGCTGTGTTGGGTCCTCGTTTCTGTGCGAGGGCTCTCTCCAGTCGCGGCAAGCGGGGGCCACTCCTCACCGCGATGCGCAGACCCCCCACCATCGCGGCCCCTCCCGTTGCGGAGCACAGGCTCCAGACGCGCAGGCTCAGTAGTTGTGGCTCACGGGCCTAGTTGCTCCGCGGCATGTGGGATCCTCCCAGACCAGGGCTCGAACCCGTGTCCCCTGCATTGGCAGGTGGACTCCCAACCACTGCGCCACCAGGGAAGCCCTAGACTTTAATCTTAATGAGTCTATATTTACTGGCTCAGAGCAATCTCTCTCTCTCTCATCATATTTGGTTTTACAGACATATCTTGAAATACCTTTTTAAAATATTTTGAGTTTTGAACTCTTCTGTGGAGACAGGATCCTGAGAGCTTTGTCGTGGCTTTGACACGCAGTGTAGAACTCAAGTGTCAAATGTGCCTGCAGGTGTGTCCCAATCCCATGTGAGACAAGCCATTGCTTCCTTTAGTAAAATTGGGAATAAAAATCATATCTGCCTCAGAGATCTAACAAGGATTATATGAGATCTTTTTTAAAAAGTAAAATGTTTAAAATAATGTCTAGGGCTTCCCTGGTGGCGCAGTGGTTGAGAACCTGCCTGCTAATGCAGGGGACACGGGTTCGAGCCCTGGTCTGGGAAGATCCCACATGCCGCGGAGCAACTAGGCCCGTGAGCCACAACTACTGAGCCTGCGCGTCTGGAGCCTGTGCTCCGCAACAAGAGAGGCCGCGATAGTGAGAGGCCCGCACACCGCGATGAAGAGTGGCCCCCGCTTGCCACAACTAGAGAAAGCCCTTGCACAGAAACGAAGACCCAACACAGCCAAAAATAAATAAAAAATAAATTAATTAAAAAAAAATAATGTCTAGGTCAAAGTAAGTTCTCAATAAATATAATCTATTACTAGTATGTTAACAATACATTCCTGGATATAAAATAATCATCAAAAGAAATCAGAAATTAGATTCTTTGTCTTTTGAAATGTGAGACAGTCAGGTGCCTTTGCCATTTCTGTTGCCAATATCTGGAATGTGCTTCCCCTCACATCTCTTACGGCTCCAAAAGTCTAAATCCTACCACCTTTTGATGTCAAGTCCAAATATTACCTCTTCCAGAAGGTCTTTCCTTATATACTTTCCTGAAGCCTTCACTACCCTTGGACCTGATTCTTGCACTGTGAGGATCTTGAAGGTACTGAATTTTTACAACTCATCCTTGCAGCTCATTATCCTGCATGAAACTTGAACCCCAGTAGGTGCTTAATAAATATCTGTTAGATGAGTCAATGGCCCACTCTCTGCTCCAGCCATAATTAATTTCTTGTGCTCCTGATTTTTCACATCCTCTTTGCACATAACTATTTACCATGCACCGTAATTATTTGTACATATAACGCCTCTGCTCTACAGGACTTTAAAGCTTTTTGAGTACATATATGTCAAATTGATCTTTGGCTGCCACACAATGCCTCAGCCCATGGGATATACTAAAAATATTTTTGAATGAATTATTGTCTGCTTTTCACTATTGCTACCGTATTTTCTGTTCGTGAAAGTTTTGAAATCTGTAACAAAAAAGGATTAGCTATAACCTGCCTCGTTCTAAGGCATCTGTTCTATAATCCAATGACCACACCTCTGCCTATACATGTGATCTAACTATAAGTCGCTTAACTCTGAAAAGCCTTTGGAAAGTTTAAGTCCAATGGTAGGAGAATCTTTTTGTGACTCTCTTGGTCCTTAATGCTCATTTACAATCCATCTTAATATGTTGGAAAATGAAGCAGGAAGATCACATAATTTGTATCAGGTCCTGCCTGATACCACTAGTCTTGGGTCCCTCTACGGAACTCCTTAATTTGGGGTGTCATTACACTGAAATGACTTCCATTGGACATTAATTATTCCCTTGGTCAATTAATCATTGAGTATCTCTATCCATGCAGGGGACTATACAAGTCTATCAAGGATACAAAGCAAATTCAGAATCTGTTTCCCATTTTTGAAGATAAGGTCCTTATACACACATATTGATATAGCCATGTAAGGCATACACAAACTGAACTCTAGTGATGTAAAAAAAAAACACATAACAGACTTAAGAGAAAATGTTTGCAAAAGACCTATCTGATTTTTATCTAAAATAAACTCTTAAAACTCATCAATATGAAAACAAACTATCAAATTGAAAAATAGGCCAAAGAGCCAAATAGACACCTCACCAAAATAGATTTATAGCTGGTGAATACACACATAAAAAGAAGCTTCAAACCATCTGTCATTAAGGTATTGCAAATTAAAACAATGAGATACCACTATACCTCTATTAGAATGGCCAAAATTCAAAACACTGACAACATCAAATCCTGGCAAGGATGTGGAGCAACAGGGACTCTCATTCATTACGGGTGGGAATGCAAAATGGTAGAGCTATTTTGGTAGACAGTTTGGCAGCTTATTACAAAACTAAACATATTCATACCACGCAATCCAGCAACTGCACTCCTTGGTATTTAAACAAAAAGGCTGAAAATTTACGTCCACACAAAAACCTGTACGTGGATATTTACAGCCGCTTTATTCACAATTGCCAAAACTTGGAAGAAACCAAGATGTTCTTCAGTAGGTGAATGGATAAACTGTGGTACATCCAGACAATGGAATATTATTCAACGCTAAAAAGAATGGAGCTATCAAGCTTTGAAAGGACATGAAGGAAATTTAAATGCATATTACTGAGTGACAGAAGCCAATCTGAAAAGACTGCATACTGGATGATTCCAACTCTATGATATTCTGGAGAAGACAGATCTATGGAGACGGTAAAAGGATCAGTCACTGCCAGAAGCCGGGGGTAGGGGAGGAAAAACAGGCAGAGCACAGAGGATTTTTAAGGCAGTGAAACTACTCTGTGTGATACAATAACAGTGGATATATGGCATTATACATTTGTCAAAACCCAGAGAATGTACAACACCAAGAGTCAATCCAAATGTAAAGTATGGAGTTTGAGTGATAACAACTGTCAATATAGGTTCACTGATTGTAAAAAATGTACCACGATAGTGGGGAATGTTGATAATGAGGGAGGTTACACATGTGAGGGGCACAGGGTATATGGGAAGTCTCTGTACCTTCCATTTAATTCTGCTGTGAACCTAAAACTGATCTAAAAAATAAAGTCTACTAAAACAACAACAACAACACAGTAGGACCACAGGGTGGGGATGGGGGGAAAGAAACACATTTCTGAGGATGCCCAGGAGTTTACCCAAGCTGAGATAACACCAACAGGAATCAATATTCCTCGAGCACTAACTCTCATCCTGTCATAGTTGAAGCAGTTTATGTGCACTTTCTCCTTTAATCCCCACAACTACCCAGAAAAGGAAGTACCATTATTATCTCCATTGTGTTTATGACCTGAGACTCACAATGGCCGATAACTTTCTCAAACCCACACAACTAATGTGGGGTATAAGTAAGATACGAATCCAAGCCTGTCTGACTGCACAGCCTAGGTTAACCTACACGACCTGCCTTGAAGAAAAAGGAGAATCTGGTAGGCAAATGCAACAGGAAGAGCAAACCAGGTGGGAGAAATCAGACATGCTCCTGAAAATTTTGCATCTATGACAGTTTTATGCCTCATTTGTTTTTATTGAATATTTCTTCAAAACTACTAGCATATGTCCAATACAAATGGAGGCAATATTCTGTTACATTAGAATTATATACATATGTATATTTATATTCAATTTATAAGCAGTCTTATTAAGAAGGCTTATTAAGAAGAAATAATTTTCACAGGGTCAATCTTGGGTCTAAGTAATTATATTTGCTATCTTTTTAATACTAGTAGTTAGATTTCTTGCCTAATTGATTTTTTTCAAATGTGCCTGAAGGCATAACTTGAAATTCTTCTAAGGTTCAACCTCTCTTTTCTACTGTGACTAACAATGTTTAATACAAGGCAAACACATTACAGGCTGAAGGAATAATTGCTTGCACCTCTTGCTGGGGTACTGTAAAAATCTATGCAATTTTTGTTGATCTTCCACTGGCTTGACTATAGCAATTGAAGTTTATCAGAAAGATTTATGACATGTTATTTCAGGCTCTAACAGATGACTTTGGGAAGCTGGGAAAACTCACTGAAGTTGAAGTTATTATCTGAACCTCACAGGGGTAATTAGAGATACAACCTAAAGTGTTGAGTCAGCAGTGAAAAACACAAGAAATTAAAACCTTCGTCTGTATTTGGGGAAGAAGGTGGAAAATGAACAGATGTGTAATGAAAAGAAATCACACATTCAAATAGGAAAGTCAAAGATTAGACCTGGAAAGCATTTCCCAAGCTATTTGGAGATGGGGATGGGGTCAGATCACTACTGAAAAAGGACACTCAAAGGGATTCTCACAGTAAGTTACCAAAATTGCTTTGCATATCTCAAAGTGGAGCACTTGAATATCTACAGATGTGCGGCTGCAATAAAGCAAGGAAAACCTCTGCTTATTCCCTATACCTCCTCTCCTGAGGAACAGGCAAAAATCCTCCTCCTCCAACCAACCTTGACACTGACATTTCCAAATATTTTCAGGCAAATTGAATTAACAACAATTTAAATCATTTCGTGGGATGAGCATGGCAGCCTGTTCTCAAATACAGGGCTGTACCCAGTGCCATTGATTAAAGCTAGTTTTTATTCAATATGTCTAACTTGGTGCTGTTCTCTCCAGAGTAGAAAGAACTTAAAAATTCCTGCATCTTTCTGGTATCTAATGGGAAGGACAGAAGGGGGTGAGATGCCAACAGAAGTTAACCATTTTCGTATTTTCTGAAATGAGTCACAAAAACAAAAGAAAATTGCCTGTGCATGTGTGTGTGTGTGTATTCAATGTATGTGTGCATGAAAAGCCTTGGAAATAAAGGCAGAAGTAGACATTTTCAAAACATTCGGTGGTGACTGTTTTTATCAGAATCTGTTTGGACAAGAAAATAAGAACTGAAAGCAGATATACCTTGAAACATTTTCAGCCCATATCCTGCTGGTTTCACACTGAAAATTGAAGACGATAAAATAATAAACACCCGTTAGATTTATGTAGCTCCCTTCTGTCAGCAAAATCCCTAAAGTGTTGTGCAAAATGACAGCAACTTTTGAATTACAAAATTATTAGGGGTCACCATGAAAATCCTTTAACCCCGAGATAAAGGGAGTGGATAATAAAGAGCCAAGAGGAATATTTTCCATCCTGCTCTACAATCCATAATTTTAATACAGGCATAAACTGTGAATAAGTAACACAGGCATTTGTGTGCAGCATACATTTGGGTCTGAATGATAGGAGGCAGTGTTTGACAATACACTTTTAATAAAGCATATACTACAGAATACACAAATACCAAAGTGAAGATGGATTAGAGGAGCAAATATTAAATGATTATACCTTCCTCCAAAAATTATTTCTTGCTATGTGACTCAAAAAAGGACAATATGCTTTAGATAGTATTATAAGCAATAGACTAGTGTGATTGTCTTCACACAGCCACCAGAAGAGTTTCAATGAGTACTTCTCACTGATTCACTGAGCCAAATCGTAAAGCCCCAGGCTGTCAGGAAAAAAAAAAATTTTTTTTCACCTGTACATTTTGACAAGAACTTGACAAAAATGTAAGATACCCTTGCCAGTAGTCCTATTGTGAAAAACATTAGAATTGGTCTATGGCCTCTGTTGTTACAAAATTTAATGTAATTACTTTTTTATGGTATTGTCTAGACTCTACAGTATTGGCAGGATCTTTGTTATAAGTCTATGCTGGAAAGAAATTAAATAAAGACCTAGGTGTTCTTTCTTCTATTGTAGAAACTGCATTGGACAGCCCCTTCCAAAAGAGTGACTGTCGTTTAGCAAATGAACCTGAAGGTAAAGGTATTTACAAGAAAATGCAAAAGCAAGGTCTTTATGTTATTTGAACAGAACGTGTCCTTAAATGAGAACGCTGAAAAAGAAGATTGTAGGGCAGGAACTTTAATGTGCTTGTGAGTCATATGGGATCTTGTTAAATAGGAGATTGTGATTCAGTAGATATGGGGTGGGTCCTGGGATTGTAAATTTCTCAGAATCTCCCAGGTTATGCTGATACTGCCAGTCTGCAGACCACATCTTGAGTAGCAAAATATAATGTATAGAGAAGCTTGATGCCTAGGATTACTCTGTTAAAGAAATCTTTTAATAATATGAATGTAAATTAGATGGAGGATTTCTTTTCTCCCTTGTAGGAGAGAAATAGACTGGGCATATTAAGTATTTTTTAAACAAAAATTGGAATAGCAATTTGACTATCACACTCTAATTGGTGAATTTTTCAGCTGGAGAAAGATTGTAATAACAGGGTATTTCTCCTAAATTAAACTTTTCTTTTCTGTAGCTTTTAAAAGTAGCTCAACAAAAATAGAATGTGGTTCTGTGTTTGATTTTGCTTTCTTTAAATTCAAAAGCAGACTCCATAACTCTTTTTAGAAACCATAGTAGTGAACTGCTGAGCTACTGGTCTCAAGAAATCTGGGATCCCTATGGTCTTAGTGGTTACTGAATCAGTCAGACAGTCACATTTTTCTTCCATTGGCTGTAAAATGGACCATGATGTAATCTAAGACAGACATCAGTCAAGTCTTTCTTTGAACATCAGTCTGGAATACATCTTAATTCACCAGTAGGAAGGATTTCTTTGCACATAAGTCTGCATTACCCTATTTAAAGCCAGGTTCACTCTTGTTTGGCAAAAGACTCTGTGCATTTTAATAGGCATAATACCTGTACGCCAACCTGTCATTTTTTAGCTGGTCTTGCAGACCTTCTGATAAGCTTTAGATTTATATTTGCCAGTAGGCTTAGACGACATACCTTATGTCTCTGTGACACTAAGAGCTTCATGCTGCTCACCTGATCCAAGTTAGAATTTTCCCACATATTAATTTGAAAATTAGCATATGAGAACTTTAGCCAGAAGTAACCACTGCATGATTTTATCTCTAGGTTATGCTTTGTCAGAATTCTAAACACTATGTGCTTTTTTTTTTTTTTTTTAATTTTTGGAAGACTGGGTCTGTTAAAAATCTTTTTTTCTAAATAAAAGAATAAAAAATCAAAATCCATGGATTTTTTTATGGGGTACTTTCCCTGCTAAATGTATTCCCTAAGGTAAACACCTTAGGGCCTTCTTTTATTTGAGAACTTTAGCAGAAGTCACAATTAAGCATGGATGTAAATCCTCCTGAAAAATCCCCAAAGAAATTGCAAGTTTCCCCTTGTCTTTTATCTGAGCTCTCTTTGTCATGTGGCATGGATTAGGGAGATGCAAAACCTTATCATAAACAGAGAAAGGTTGAAAGAGTAGCTTCATTTTTTTAAAAAATCTGTCATTTGAATGTAAAATGGAGAAAGTGTCTCTTCCATGTTGAGTGGAAAATAGAGTAAAAGAGTGTAATCCTAGCTCAAGAGATTTTGTCTCAAAATCCTAATTCAGCTAATAAGAAAAAAGGAACTAATATATAAGGATGTATATAGAAAGCCTTCTTTTTACATATCAGTCCTTGCAATTGACACCAAACCAATCTGTTTCAGTGTCATTTTCCTGTATATACTGGAGTCATTTTTATATTTGTTTTGCTCTTTTGAACATTTCCACTGGCATTCAAGAATGATTAAAAAATATACAATTCTTATAAATATTACAAAAAGGCACTTTCATGAGTTTTTTAGAAAAATGTTTTGGGTTCAGTGAAAGAAGGAACCTGTTATATTTTTAACACAAGCACCCAATTAGTTCTTCTGGTCTGCATCATATGTTCTCCTTGGAGCATCTGTTAACAGAGTCCTGCTCTACTGTTGATCAAGAAGCCAATAATAAAGAATATACAAAAAGACAATTTAATATTATATTTGAAATGTTTCTCACTTTCTCTGTTTCTCACTTAAATGTAACCTCAGTGTGTTCTGATTTGTAGAGTGCTTTCAAACAAAATATATATGAGGTAGAGAAAAATATCAATAAAATCTCAAGGTTAAAAAATATGCATTTCTATATACATCTTTATAAAATATGAATAAGACACTCTGGAAAATGGTCAAGGACTCAAACACACACACACACACACATCCAGTAGATACGCACACACCCAAGCACACACCTATGGCTAAAGGTAGAAAATAGGCCTAGGAACCAGGTATTAGCAAACTTTAATCACAATGGTGTTTATAGTTTAGTTTTAGGGGATAAACATATTAATTTAAATTCATCCTCATAACCTTAAAAAAATAATTACTTTTTTAAACAGCCTATGTAACGGAGGTACATGCTATCCACAACACGACATGGAAGTACAGACATCCAATTCCACGGTCTTTGGTTGTGGTTTAAACATGAAAGTCCATTTCCTTAAAGGTAGGTAAATTAATAAAATCATTGAATTTATTGATTGGATAATAATACATATTCTCTATTTTCCTTAAATATTGTCCTCTGTTTGGAATTTGTTATAACACAGATTCAGTGTAAATTATGAAAAACCAGTCCTTCTACATATTGCTAAACAAAAACTTTCACTTATTCTATCCTCACTGTAGTAATTACTGATGCTTCAAAACCTTTATTTCCATTAAAACACTTTATGAGAGTTTTGGATAAGCTACTGATCATTTCATAATATCCACTGACTAAGTGTGACTGATTAATTGCTGATACTTGAACTTAGAGTGTGTTAATAATAATAGGAGTTAACATTTATTAAGCACTTACAGTATGACAGACACTGTTTGAAACCCTATACTTATTTAATTCTCCCAATAACTCTAAATAGATAGTATAATAATCCCCATTTTACAGATGATGAAACTAAGTCACAGAGAATTTAGCAAAGATCATATAGCTAGCCAGTGGAAGAACTTGGAATTAAATCTTCTCTGTTTTGTTTCAAATTATCTTAAACACTACATTGAGCTTCTCACAATAAAGCTTCTTATCCAGGAGAGTATAAAGTAAGGTGCAAAATGGAGGCACATAGACTACGGTTCTTTTGATTGGGAAGGAAGGAAACGTCCTAGTGTTTTATTATTGAGGCTAGGTGAGACTGAGCCACTGATGTACTTAAGGTAAATCTAAAGTAAACCACAAATACTAGGGCTTTCCTAAAGATTGCCAAAGGTCAATAAAGCTATGTGTTACTTATAGTGCAACATGAAACAACATGCAACAGGAACGCAGAAATGCCTATTCGATAAAGTCTGCAAAGGCAATTTTCTTTGGAGAAACTCCTCAAAAATCTTTGGAGAGGAAGTAGTATAGTCATTGAATTTCCATAAATACTCTGCTTGGTGATAATATATGCTGAACACAACTGAAGGCAGCCCTTCAAGTCTGGACAGCCAAGCTGCAGTAGATAGAGCAGATACACTTGCTGTGTGAATCTCCCTTCAAAAAAAAAATCCCATTTGTTTACCAAAATCTATTCGCACTTGTTGAGAAGCTTCTTTCTTCACTTATCTGAATGTGATGATGAATCAAAGTACTTTCTCTTCTGTTACCAGATGTGATAATGGAGAAGCTCAGATCCTCACCAGAGGCTGGAGGAGGTCTTTTCAGTGCTCTCAGAGAGGAAAAGTTAATTTTTCCCAGTAAAAATCCCTCCCTGAGGAGTTGTATTAATGAGGTCCGAAGCAATGCTTGGTACTTGACTACGCTAATTATCTCAAGCAGACTGTCAAGAAGTTCTCTTTCCAGTGTCCTACGCTAAAGGTATCACCCATGTGAACTGTAATTCCTTCCTCACTTGCTATTTTCACATAACATGGGGTCTTGTTCTCTGTGTTTAGCTGTTGTGAAGACATTTTAATCTCATCTGACAAGATCTGCTCAAATGGAGGAAGTGTACATAAAAACCACTAGCAGCAGATTGCTTGTCCTCAGGGGGTTCCACTGTACTTGTTAGGGCAAAGATTCATTTCTAGTTCATTCTAGAGATAGCCTCCATTAACACATGTTCTTGAGAAATCAGACTTGTCTTTCTAAACATGGAGGAAAAAACAGACAAAAACCTCTGCTTGTGTTCTAGAATGGGAAAACAAAAAATAACTTAGATAAATGCATGACATATATAGTATGTGATATGATAAGAAAATAAAGAAAGGAGAAGAGGAAGTGTGAGTGGGTGGCACTGAAAAACATAGTGGCAAAAGAAGGCTGCAACTAAAAAGGTGACGTTACAAAGATCAAAGGGGGTTAGATAAAGAACCATGTGAATGTCTGGGAGAAAAGCGTGCTGGGCAAAGGAAACACCAGGTACAAAGGCTCCGAGGGGAAAGCAAGCATGGCATGTTTGAGGAGGCCAGTGTGGGTGGAATAAATAAGAAATAAGCATGCATGTGTGTGTATGTGGGCGGGTGTTGGGAAGGAATCACAAGATCATATAGGAACCTATAGGTCAGTGGAATAATTTTGGATTTTACTCCGGGTGATGTGGGTAGTGGTGATACGGGGGATTTTAAGCAGACAATTCACATAATCTGATTTAAAGTTTTAAAAGATCATTCTCAGTTTCTTTGGGAATAGACTGAAGTACAGAGAAAAACTACCAGGCTACTGAAATAGTGAGCAGTGGTTAAATCCCGAGTACATTTTAATTACAATCAAATCATCGTAAGGTAGGGCCAACAAGATTTGCTGATTGGATGTGATGTGTGGGATACAGGAAGAACTCAGGATGACTTCAGGTTTTTGGAAAAAGCAACAGGAAGTATGGATTGCCATCCTTCAAGATGAATAATATTACAGAAGGAGTACATTTTTGAGAGGAATATCAAATTTATTTTGGACGACTTAAGTTTGTATAAGTTTGGATACTAAATGGGGGATGTGAGTGTAGAATCTGGAGATAAAATCTGAAAGTATCACACAGAGATGCTGTTTAAAGTCATGAGAAAGAATGGGGTTTTCAGGGGAGTGAGTATAAATAGAAAAGAGAAGAGGCCCATGACTGAGCTTCAGGGATCGCTACTAATTAAAGATCAGGGAGATGAGGAGGCACCAGAAAGAGAGACTGTGAAGAAGCAATCACAGAAAAGTGTGTGGTTCTAGAAACCAAGAGAACAAGTGTTTTGCAGAGGAGGAAACTGTCAAACATGTAAAATGCTGCTGATAGACCACGAGGATGGACTAAGGATTGACACTGATGGCCACTGTTGACCTTAATAAAACTACTGTATGCGCTATTTCCCCAGCTAAATTCTACACTCCTGGTGGTCAGAACTCCTCTTAGGCAATTTAAACTTAACGGTTGAATTTCAAAGTTATTTTTGCTTATATTGTCTGGAACGCTGAGTGTCATTTTTCATATAATTTATGATATTTCAATATAGATTATAGGTGACTTCTCAAGAAAGCCCACTTCTTCTCATTGTTAACACATGGAACCAGACCAAAATAATAGACCATAAATCTTTAGAACTGAAAGTGATCTCAGAATCCATCTACTGGTCAATCTTATTACCTAACTGGATGAAAAGACAAGTGAACACAGGTTAAATGATTTACCCAACAGAGAAGCAACGGAATCCAGCATGCCTAAATCTCAATTTATTGCTCTTTCCCTTTACTCCAATGTCCATGCACATAAATTTTAATTAACTTAACAAATTATCTTACAGGTTCCTTTAAGGCAGGCATTCTTTCTCATATCCATAGTGCCTAGCACAACAAAGAATGAATTTCAGAACCTTATTGTCTTTAAAAATCAGGTTTATTCAGATATAATTTCCAAATAGGAAGATTTACCCTTTGTAAAGTATACCTTCTGGTGAGTTGTGACAAATGCATACAGTTATGTAACCACCATGGCCACCTAGATATGAAACAAACCCACCAGCCCAAAAGTTCCATTGTGCCCTGCTGTAGTGAACTCCCTCCTCCAACACCCTGACAACCATTCATCAGATCTTCCTCCCTATAGTTTTGCCTTTTCTAGAATGTCTTACAAGTGGAATCATGCATATTATTATTTAAAATTGTTTCCTGGGTAAATACATACCAAATTTAACTTAAAATGTTTAAAATATATCTTTCCCTCCCACTACCACAATTTTGGTCTTTAAGAACCTCCTCAAAGGGCTTCCCTGGTGGCACAGTGGTTGAGAATCTGCCTGCCAATGCAGGGGACACGGGTTCGAGCCCTGGTCTGGGAAGATCCCACATGCCGCGGAGCAACTGGGCCCATGAGCCACAACTACTGAGCCTGCGCGTCTGGAGCCTGTGCTCCGCAACAAGAGAGGCCACGACAGTGAGAGGCCCGTGCACCGCGATGAAGAGTGGCCCACGCTTGCCGCAACTAGAGAAAGCCCTCGCACAGAAACGAAGACCCAACACAGCCAAAAATAAATAAATTAATTAATAATAATTAAAAAAAAAAAGAACCTCCTCAAAGACCCCTTCATAATCTCTTGCTGTGACCTCACCATCTAGAAGTTCTTTAGCTCCTTTGAGTTATTTCAATCGTTGATTCGAAACTCATCATATATTTATTAATCAAGCATTTATTGTCTATAGCAATATTTAGAACTCCTTCACTGTTGTTACGTGTGTGAGTGTGTGTGTATAAATATACACATTCCTATTTTGGAACTGTCTCTATCCCTTTGTATTCTTCTGAACACTCAGCACAGTACCAGTGACTGAAATAGTCCTATAATCAATGGTTGATTTATTGAAAATGTGGCAGCAACATTAACCATCCAATCATGGTGTTGAGTCTCAGCAGTCCTAAATTTCAGTAGTAGTATTCAAATGTAAAATTAGCACACTTGAATAAAATCTACATTATCTTCTTTTTTCATTCAAAATCTCTTAGTAGCACAGATGTATATATTCAGAGTTTTCTCTCCTGTGTGCCTTTAAGCATATAAGATTAGACTTTTGGCCTTGTACCAGAAAGAGGGGCTGACCGGATATGAAATCCTGGGGGATAACAGGGATCTAGCTAGTGCTCTTTCAAGAAATTTTTTCTGAGCCAGAAACTGAAAAGACAGATGAAACTGGGACAACCCAGGGACAAGAGAGCAAGGAAAAATCATGTCTTTTTCCATAAAACATATTAACTATGATTCTGGCTTTAATATTAATATTTTTGGTTACAGTTAAGCTTTAAAGTTAATGAAATTCTCATTTGTACGCTGATCTAGGGACATGAATACCAAGTTGCAGATGGCATGGAAATTAGCAATAAAGAAAATTAAAGAAGATGAAAAATGCCTACAGAGTTTAACACACATACACACATGCCCACACTCATACCAGGGTAATATGAGAGAACCTGGATATTTTTTAGAAGTGACCATTTGGAGAAGTTCAAACGATTTATCATTTTGCTGTACTTTTCTCTGGTATAGCCTAAGATTTTTGAACAAAAGGTAGCTTTCTGAGGGGCTTATGAGTGGCCTGTTTATTGCATTAGGAAATATGCTGTTTTATTCTAGAGACCATAGGAACAGAACAAAGAAAAAGAACAATAGATAAGAAAGGAAAATTACAGTCTTAGGAATAAGAATGTATTCCATCCATTTCAGCCCCTAGACTGACTATTAAAAGGCTGCCACCAGGCAGGATTTTAAACATATGCCCTTTTCAGCACACAATTTTCATACAAAAATTGACGTATTGAGCATACAGCACATATTACAACATTGCTCTTTCTCTGCAGATGTTTGATTGACCTTGACTAAATGTCAAGAAAAACACCTTTCCTGTCTTTTTTTCCCCTGACTTTAATTCACCTTCCTTCATAGTTAAATATTGCTCCATCACTTAAAAATATGTTGTTTAAGCAGTAACTACAGGTGCAATTCTGCAGATAAAAGAAACATTGTTTTGTAATATACTAAATGTGGGAGATCTTTGGTTGAATAAACAATTGGAACTGCTAATCCAACCGATACAGTTGTATTTTCTGTAGATTTCCGGAAAATATGACTTTTAAAAAGCTAAGACATAATGAAAACAAAAATAGGAGGTGAAAAATTCCCTGCCTTTGTAGTCAGTATATTTTATTACTAAACATTCATTCTCAGCCTACATCAGAAAATACTTGAAGCAAATGGAGATCAGTTTTCTTTTCTTTTTTCCTTCTCTTTTCTTCAAGAGGGCATCTCATTATCATTAATAGAAACTATGCCCAGAAAGAGCCATTAACATTAATGGAACCTATGCATAGAAAAAGCCCTACATTCGTTTTTGGTCTTTTAAGGAACTTATGCTTTGCTGCCCAGCCCAAAAAGACAGGATGGGAAGCTGCTAGTCACATTTTGCCTCCTCTCTTTAAATTATATATTTCATTAAATTATATTTAATAAATCCTGAGTTGGAAACAGCACAGGGAAACTCAAGCTGCAATAATATTTACTCTCTCAATAAGCCAAGAGCTTTCACAAACCATGTGTCTTACTGAAAGTCACTGGGCAAGTTATATGACCATGATTCTCGCGAGCATTCTCTTTGTGTTTGCAATTAGGCTGTCTTCCAGGAGTTGAAATGATTAGCAGTAAATATAAATTTAATAGCTCTGCTTTGCAGTTCCCCAGTTACTCTTGGTCCCTCCATCCACTGGGAAGATAATGTGAATTACAGCCTATTAACTGAACATATGACAATAACTAAATCTGAACTAAGACATGGGGGAATCTTAAAAGGGCAAGGTAAAGTAAAAAAAAAACAAAAACATTGTTTAATATTCATTTCACCTTTGTACCAAACACTGCTCTAATTAAAAAAAAAAAAAAAAGAATAAAGCTCAAAGAATTATTAAGTCATAAATGACCTAAAATTTTTTAAAATCCTGCTTGAAAAGGTATGGGATATTTTTGTCACTTGGAACAGGATTGTGAAAAATATTTTGATTTCAAATATAATTCTGCCCAGCTATTGGAATTACTCAGAGTTGGATTTTCTAAGACTTACCAGTATCTTCTCAGCTTCTTTCATATCATTATCAGGGTTCTGCAGACAACTGGCAATAGGTTATTGTCTTAATATATCTTCTTTTCTAGATACCTTACTGTACTTCTTATCACTTATCTCTCAATATAGGAAATACAAGAACTGGAAGATAGCAAAGACCAGGAACTCTTATAACTATGCTGTAGTCTGATGATGAAGGAAATAAAATATGAAAGTCTTTGTGCTACTCTTATTTTTGAACCTATCAGAAATAGCCCCTAAGTCTTAAATAGTAGCAAAATACTCTCTCACATTTTCTTCTAGGTGTAATAAAGGTCAGATACAATAAGAAGCAAAAGAAAAAGGGTCATCGGAGAAAAGAGCCATTTTAAGTTTGGCCTGATGGTGAGGGGCTTTTAAACACTTGCCAAGGAGCATCGAGCAGAAATGAGCTTAGTAAAAAGAACTTCTCTTAACTTTACTCCCCTGTTACTTTCATTCTTTTCTGTGACTTCTCTGATACTTTCATCACAGATGTCTTCCTTCATCACTGTTCCATATGTACAATTGCTGAAAGACTGGGATGAATGTGTTGCTCAACATCGCCTGGCACATACATGGTAGGAGCTATAATTGAGTATCTGAGAAAATGTGAGCTTGGTGATACCAGGGCAGGTCGTGAAAATACAGAAAAAAGAGAAGGAGAAAGACAATGATTCCTGATGACATCGTTCGTCTCCAGATTCACCTTTTCTTGAGTCCATTAGCCAATACATCAGTATGCCCTGGTGCTTTAGCCAGATAGAATTAAACTTTCTCCTGTTGAATTCAAAAGTATCCTAACTTGGGACTTCCCTGGTGGCACAGTGGTTAAGAATCCGCCTGCCAGTGCAGGGGACACGGGTTCGAGCCCTGCTCCGAGAAGATCCCACATGCCGCAGAGCAACTAAGCCCATGCGCCACAACTACTGAGCCTGCGCTCTACAGCCCACGAGCCACAACTACTGAGCCCCCGTGCCGCAACTACTGAAGCCCACGTGCCTAGAGCCCGTGCTCCGCAACAAGAGAAGCCACCGCAATGAGAAGCCCGCGCACTGCAACGAAGAGTAGCCCCCACTCGCTGCAACTAGAGAAAGCCCACGCGCAGCAACGAAGACCCAACGCGGCAAAAAATAAATAAAAATAAAAAATAAAATAAATAGTATCTTAACTAATACAATAACATCAGGAAATGTGAGAAGAAGCTTGACCATCTCACTACCTTTCGCAATGGTAGGCAGGGTTTAAAAAATAAATATTTACATTGATGGAGCTCCCAGAAGACGTGGATGATTTGCCTGTTAGGAAAATAAAATGGATGCCACAGAGTAAAATTAATCTCATTCTGCTTTCTGAATACATATCTGATGCTCCAAAAGAGTACTCCAGGTTAACATGGATTGCTTAAATCCAAATGCTCTTAATAAACATAGTACATAAATTAACTTATCACGAGCAGCAAACTAAACTGAAGCAAAATTAATCCTCAAGGTGGTAAAACTCAAAGGAAATCCCATGATTTTGCTGATTTCTTAGTTGATGCCACAGAAAGTCAAACAAAAATGGGAAATCAATCTATTTGAATACCTCAGTTTTACAACATTTATTTGAATAATAAAGCATTTTTTCCTTGAATTAAACTGAGGCAAGACTAGAGCGAAGTGAAGTCAGCTCTCTTTGTTCAAAGTTGCTATTACCTCTGCTTAAATTGAATAATTGGATACAGTTCTATTTCACATACATTCTCTCACTAAAATTGGGCATAATTTAGTGAAGCAGGGTGCTGAGAAGTCTACTGCCTTGGCAAATGGCCACTGGAATATAATTGAAATGGTAGTTTTTCTCCCACATAGAAAATAGAACTGTAGAAAATCAAATTCAAATTTATATAGGAATTTTGTATTAAAATAATTGTCAGACACTCAGAAAGGGTGGAGGACTAACAAGTTAAAGAAAAATTTCATTTTGCTTGAGCAGTGTGCTAAACCACACTCCATGTATTGTAATATAGAAACAAAATTAACAATTCTAAAGTACAGAGACATGGAATGGAACATGAAAGCCAAGTTGATGGGCCAATCTAGTTGTTTAAAAAAGAAAAGATAGTATTTATAAGCTTGCCATGCAAAAAAGAATACAGGGTCTATTTTGGGCCATGTTTGGATTATATGCTATAGTTACCCAGGTGTTTAGGCACTGTGGCCACTCCATAAATGGTTCAAATAAGAAGCAATAAAAATATTCATTTTAATGCTAGAGAGAAAGTCTACATGCTAAATTTTAGATTTTTTACCTGAACTGACCTCAAGACACAAAGTGAATTATACTTGAAAGTTAAGTGAAACTAGATATAATTTATATTTTCCATATAAAGTTAACACTCCAAGCAACAAATGCCAGACACTATGATAAGCATGAAGGTTGTCTCATTTATTTTTTCATACCAACTCTCTAAGCAGGTTACTATTCCCATTTTAAAGATTAGGACACTGAGATTTAGCGATAGTAATTAAGTTTTCCCGAGGTCACACACAGTCCTGTCCATTCTTCCCACTGATGTCCTCCCAGACTTGCTCTGACATGCCCAGAATAAAGATTTCTTTCTTTCCCATCTGGAAGATATTCTTAATGACTCAGTCATTGTTACCTATGAAGAGAGCTCAAAACTTTCCGAGATTCTTTTGCTCCACCCACAAAAGGAGATGCTCTGGAGATGGTCAAAGACAAACAGCAGGAAATACAACAAACTAGGGAATATAACAAAAAAGAAGCAGACTTACAGAGAACAAACTAGTGTCACCAGTGGGGAAAGGGAAGGGGGAGGGGCAATTTAGCGGTAGGGGAGTAAGAGGTACAAACTACTAGGTATAAAATAAGCTATAAGGATATATTGTACAATACAGGGAATATAGCCAATATTTTATAATAACCATAAATGGAGTATAACCTTTAAAAACTGTGAATCACTATATTGTTCACCTGTAACTTATATAATATTGTACTGCAACAATACTTCAATAAACAAAAGTAATGCAAAAAAATAATTAAAAAAAAAAGCCAAACAGCAAGGGGTGGAGCTTTTAGTAGAAGCAAAAATGTTCTTCCTGAGGCTCTGCTCCTCACATGGCCAAGCAAGAACCAAGAAGCAGCCCATAAAAACAGAACCTGCAGTCCCCATGACTGTTTTTCAGAGCTCGGACAACTGATCCAGCTCCTCAAGTCAGAGAAGAGCAAAAGATTTGGGTTAAAACCTTGACTAGGAATTAAGGGGAATAGCCTTTACTTAAGTAGTTCCCAAACTGTGCTGCAAGGAATGCTGTGAGATAATCGTATGTTCTGTAGGCTGCCTCAATGCAAAAGAAAAATATGCCAAAGCAAACAAAAACAAAAACAAGAGTACTTTGGAGCTGAACAAGTTTGGGAAGTGCTAGGTGGAATAAATTTCAGCTTTCTTTATTATTTTCAGGATTAACCATTTATATGCTAATCAGAATTATGAACCTCAAAAAGTATTAAGTCCACTGATAACCTGCTCATGTCTTTGGATGCCCTGCCTTAAGTATCCTGCACGTGGTGACGTAGGAGTGGCGGCAGCTGAAGGTAGTCAGTTGAAAATTCAGGGACTTGGGATCCTGGCCAATTCTTTTCCAGATAGAATCACTAACAGTATTTAACACCACAGTGATCAGAAATATTTCTGCAGAAACATTACCCAATTTATTTAACTTAACTATGTCTCTAATTGATACCATATTAAGAGAAGCTTATTCCTTCTTGAAATCATCTTCAGGCATCACTTGGGCATCTCTGAAACCCATTTTAATCTGGCAGAATTCTCAGATTATTTGGAAGCAAATGTTCAGTGGGGTAGACTTAGATAAGATTTTCAAAAATGTGTTTCTCAGCTTGGGTTGTAAAGCTGTAAACAGGTTCACTATTCACCTTCAAGAGAATGGTACAGTATTTAGGCAGCCCTTTCCCAACTTAATTAATCATTGACACCTTTGTCGTGGAGCATCCTGAGAGGCTAATGTTTCAAGGATTCAAGGTGTCCGTTTGAATACCAGTGACAGACAAACTTTATTGTTGAGTTTATTATCGTGGATAATGAGGGTTTTCTTTGCTAAGTTTATATCTTCAAGATATAACAAAGCTCAGTCATGTAATCACTAACTAAACCCAGTGTTTAACTAGTTACAACCTCCTGATTTAGGCCTGGGGGTCAGCAAGATGGGAGCATCTCCCTTTGAGGACAAGGACCTTGCCTTGTACATCTCTAAAGTGCTCTGACACTAAGCTCAATAAATGTTTCTTCAATAAAGGAAGAAAGGCTGTATTGCCACTTATAGTGCAAAGCAGTTTTCATCTTCAAAGGCCTTTATTCACATTAATTCAGCTATTTACATTTTGCTGATGGGTAAAGGCTGGAGAGGCTAAATGGGCTGTTAAAGGCCAGAAAGAGTAAAGCCTTGCCTGTCAGGAATCAGAAATCTGCACTTACTGATTTCCAGTCATATGTCCCTGGCTATATCCAGGAGAAGAGAAAACAAAAAGGACAGGCATCTAACAAAGGGCAGGTAGGTATTGGTTGTTCTACTGTCAGGACAAGTCAATAGTGGTTAAAAACATAAATACACTAGATGGTCCCAACAGCTCTACTGAACAGGTATGAACAAAAAGTTCTTTGTGTTGTGGCTTTGGGCGTGTGTGTGTGTGTGTGTGTGTGTGTGTGTGTGTGTGTGTGTGTGTGTGTGTGTGTGTGTGTGTGTGTGTGTAGAATTGTGATATACACGGTGATACAGAAGTACCTGTTCCCATTTGTAATTCCAAAACGGCTTCCAGGTGCCACATGCTGTTTACACGGGACTTGAAATACATTTGACCAAAACCTTATTTTGCTCTCGAAAAAGTGTGCTAATTGTATAGATCCAAAGGCAGTAGGAACATCATAATTTCAAAATACACATTACAGCAATTTAAAAAAACTATGGAACCCTACTGTAAATTAAAGCACCCATGAAGAGTGTCAGGTGTGTACAGTTATGCCACTTCATATAATTCTTTATGAGCTAGCTCATGTCCCAAACTCTTCTCTTATTTTGCTGTGAACTGCAGAAACAAAAAAAGACTCCTTGGTCATATTGCTTCAGCTCTCAGCTGTGTTTGTATTCCTTGGAGACCTTGACTTTCTCAGAATAGCTTCCTAGAAGTAAAAAGTGATGAAAAGGCCTAGTGTTTACAGATCCAGTGAGACAGAGATACAGTCAGAAAAGTGCTCCATGTAAGTTCTAAACATCTAGCTTTGTGGGCTCTTTTACCTTGTCTCCTCCTCCTCTCTACCCTGCTGAAATCTGTGCAATTAAGCCATGAAAGATGTCTGCCTTTTATTCCCAAAGCAACACTTGATGGGATAAAAAGGAGCCTATTTCTATCTAGCTGATGACATCTGTTGTGTGCGTAACACCGTACTTCATTTGGAAGTTGATATCTTAAGGAGCGGGGAGGAGGAATTACAAGGGAGGTAGTGAGGATATTGCCAATTAGGGCCAAGAATGTAAGGACTGATCTAAGACCAGCACCCAGTGGTCAGGTTTCAGATGCAGGCAGTAGAGAATGTGGTTTTGAGAAGCTGGAGATAAATCCCCATGTAGCTGGCTTGGGCTTGGATTGGCAGGTACATGGAGTGCAGTCCTTGAAGATGTGGGGGAAGTGTCTGAGGCAGGATGCTGGATCAGGGCAGGGCTGGGTCCACAGGAAGCCTTTCTTCCTGGGCTACACAGGGGCTGGAAAAGGCCTCAGTACCATCTACTGTATGGAAGCCACTGACAAGTGTGCAATCTGGATTGCAGAGGAAGTCTAAAGAGACATTAAAGTGAGAAAGTTTGTTAGATCAGAACAACTGAAATTCTCCAGGGGCAATAAGTGTGTTAATAACTTGGGTGGAATAGATACGCCACAGCAACACCACACCCATAATCACCACCCAGCATGGTGCCAGATGGACTCTTCTCTAGGTCCACAAGGATATGTTGAATGCCTAACAATTTTTAAATTCTGATCCAGAGTGACAATTCCAGAAAAAAGTTAATGAACTAGTTGGTGCCCTGGAAAAGAAAGCTATATTAAAGCCATGGACAAGGGAGAAGGAAAACCTCTGTTCGTGGCCAGGGGGGAGAAAGGCTCTTATAAACATATAAATGCTTAAGAAGTCACAGACTCCTAGAGCAGGAAGGGTCTTCGTTATTGACTGAACTAACATTTGCTTTTATTCTTATTACAGATAAGGAAACTGAAGTCTTGAGGAATTATTTTCCCAAATCACACATCCACCTGGCAAAGCGAAGACTAGACGACATTTCTTTGCTTATGTCTTGAACTTCTTTTTAATTTGGAAACCTCCAATGAAGCAGAACACTTAATAAAAGTTAATTAGGAACAGGTACAGCTGAGGCCTCCTCGTGCCTGGTTAGTTAAAGGTAACTAAACATACAGTCTGATTCAAAGGGACAAACCTATTCTTGTATGACCTGAGAAGATGAACCTCTAGATATGGAAACCTCACACCCTCAAGGCAAAGAACTTCAAGGTAGTCCAAGACTATTAAGTCAACCAATCAAGGAATATAACTAAGGAAAATCACTTGTTCATTCTGATGTTAATTTCAAACGACACATTTTTGGAAAAGCAATAGTTTTGAGATATAGTTACCAATATTAATCAAACGTAATCAGAAAAACCAGACTATCAAGGGAAGATAAGAGATCTTCCCTCACCACATTTCTAACAGAAATACATGGCCATCATTAAAGATACTCTGCAGAACTGATTCAAGAAAGACCCCAGGTGGTTGAAAACTGAATGAAATTTTCTTATAAAGTCAGTTCCTTGTCATGGAATGGGTTCCATGGCTTGGAGTGAAAACCACCAGCAAAGCTCTATTAAGAAAACCCTCCCTATGCCTCAAGAAGCAATTTGATAAAAAACAAGACAAGTGTTCATTACCAATCTGGGCATCTAAAGAGCAGATGACAGAAGCCAAACAGCAGATTTAGGTAGCTTCCCAGCCTCATGCCCAAAGCAAGGCACTGACACCAGGCCTCGGAAGTCACTGCTTTTCCGTGTCCTCTTCCTCCCATCACACACACATTTTCCTCTTAAATCTCCTAGCTGCAAATGTTAGTCAGTGAAGTCAATTTTACCCCTTTCATACCCACACACTCAGTCTTGGGTTGCCCATTTTGTGATTACCATCATTGATGAAAGACCCCCAATGGCATTAGAAAACCCTGAAATAACACAGCTGATATATACCTGGCAGGTAATTGCCCTAATTACTGGAAGAGATGGATATCGAATCTATTTTTAAAAATCTGAGCAGACGGCACTTCACCCCTATGCTACTTCTTTCCCCTCCCCGCCTCCCCCCCAACCTGCCCAACAATTCCTGTTAGTTCACTGGAGCGTTTCAGACAGGAAAGCAAAAAGGATTACATGCGGTAATATAATGTGGCCTTTCTTACACAGCTTCTCTCTGCAATCCCAAAGCTGTCATTAGCAGCTTCAAGGCAACATGCTTACTATTATTTAAGATTAAGCTGAATTCTTGGTGAGAAGTGGATGTACTCATTCCTTTGTTGAATAAGTATTTATTGAAGTACTCTACTAAATACCGGGTAAAGTGATAAAATAAAAAAAAAAACAGCTAGTAAGAAACAGTTTTTTACAGGTCATTATAAGAGATTTAAGTAGTAGTAATAAGGTAGAGGAGGAAAGAAGAAACATCTTAGGAGGAACCCCATATCCAAACACTGCAGCAGAAAAACAAGTATTGATTCTTTTCTTTTTTTTTTAATATAAATTTATTCATTTATTTATTGGCTGTGTTTGGTCTTCCTTGCTGTGCGCGGGCTTTCTCTAGTTGCAGTAAGTGGGGGCTACTCTTCGTTGTGGTGCGTGGGCTTCTCATTGCGGTGGCTTCTCTTGTTGCAGAGCACGGGCTCTAAGCGTGCAGGCTTCAGTAGTTGCGGCACGTGGGCTCAGCAGTTGTGGCTCATGGGCTCTAGAGTGCAGGCTCAGTAGTTGTGGCGCATGGGCTTAGTTGCTCCACGCATGTGGGATCTTCCCGGACCAGGGCTTGAACCCGTGTCCCCTGCATTGGCAGGCGGGTTCTTAACCACTGCGCCACCAGGGAAGCCCTGATTCTTTTCTTACAAACTATAGAGTATAAACAAGCTGCCTACTGATGTCTGATCAAAGTGAAGGCTATGATTATCTTGGTTGTAGTGTTTTAAACTTTCATGTAGGAGAGAAGGATATTTATGGATTCACTAATTGGTTTGCAGTCAAATAATTCTACTGAGGGGAAAAAAAAAGTATTCTTGCAAGAACATTGAGACATAATATGGATAATGCAAAACCTACATTTAATCTTGCCCAATTCCATTGTCTTGTATTTTGTGTAGATGTCAAAAATATCAATGAGAAGAAAATGGTTCACAAATGCCACCCAGGGAATTGCCCTACTTTTCCTACTTGCCAGTTTTCAAAACAATAGATTTTTATTCCCTTCTCATCTCCAAAACACTGACCAATTTTCTCTAAGAATATCTCCCTGTTAGGAAGAGTCAAAGGAAGAAATAGAAAGTTCATCTCTTAATTAAGTTCTTCCCTCATAAAATCACTTATTTAGTTATGGAAGTTGTTATGCAGCTATAATAAAGACACCACATTTTCTTCCAGAAATTAAGTTGAGTAGGGCTAGATTGCATGAAGAGAAGAAATAAAATTTCCTGAGAAGAAGAACAAATTGTTCAGAACGAGGTAGGTAAAGTTCCCAAGTCAAGGAACAAGTTGATTCAAAGTGGTTATTCAAGAAATCCTGAAGGTGATCTAAATTCACATTTCATTTTGTCTTGATAGGAGGTCTGGCTTAGGGATAGAACATGATGGGTTCTTATGATACATCTTAACTTCTTACTTCATTTACTATTGTTAAAATATTTTTGTTTCTAATATCACAGCTTACAATAACTCAAAAGACCCCGATTATTTATTTATTGGTTGGTAAGGCACCACACTCTAACAGACATTTGATGCCCAGCCTCTTCCCTAGAAAAGGGTGCAAAGGAACCCTTGATGTACCACAGGTTGCTTACAGCATTTTGCTGGAGCTTTGAGGCAAACGGAAAGAAATGTTTTTGTCCTAATCAGGCACGACAGCCATGAAATCCTGTGTGCAAAGTGAACATCAAACTGATATTATTTTTACTGCCCAAAATGCATTATCTGGAAGATTGAATAAATACAAAATAATATTTTTTTATTTGTTATGGTTCCAGCTACCAAAAGGAGAAATCTAATAGAATAAATATGGAACTACCCATTTATACACATTTGGGAATGGATAAATGACCCCATCTTAAGTTTGAAGAAAAATGAAGAATAACCTTTCAAAACTAAAATAATGAATCTCTTTTAACTTTGCTTATTGGAATTTCAAATATCAAGACATTTCTAATTTGTGCTAACAATGATATACACCAAAGAACCAAACAGAAAGTACTTAACAACACTGTCACTTGAAGGTTTTGCTTTGATAACTTTGAAAGGTAGGAGACAAACCAAGTGAATTTTCTTCACTTGGGCCAGAATGTGTTTATCAAACCCAACCAAACCTAAACTCATGCAAACCAATGAATTTTATGGTGCTCACCAAGCACATATTTTCAGTGGGTGATTGGTGAATATTTGTGAACATGTTAGTTCTCAAACTTGAGCTACTATTATTTGGAAATTAAGGCCAGTATTGATGACCAATCTCCAGAAAGTTTACTAATAGGCAGATCAAGTCATTGGGCTGTCATGGACTTGCATTGAAATTACAAACCCCTCTCGATTTAGTCAGGAACTTGTTCCACTTGACTGTGACTAGATTTCCCAACTGTGTCTGTCAATCAAAATTAAGAAGATATATAATAACTTTAATTTCTTGCTAAATCTAGAGCCAGGATACAACTCCAAGTCATTATTAACTAGTACTCTACCAAGAATACAGACAGACCTCAATTAGTCAATTCATCTCTTCTTAATCATTCCCTGTGTCAAAAGACAGCCTGCCTGCCACTCATAAAGTCATTAGCTGAGGAGAAAAGTAGATTTGATTTTGATTGAGAGTAGAAGAGATGGTAGGCTGTTTATAAAAGAATGCTTGCAAAGTGACTTTAAAAAAAAAACAACAACTGTTTTATTGTCCTCTGTTTACAGTTACTTTCTAAAACAAAATAATTTCTCCTCTGAGAAAGAATGAGACATTTTACTTTTTCATGCTATTTTGAATTACTTGGTTGAACTTGTAAAATTCTAAACCAAACTAAGCCATCTCTTTCAACAAAAAGTTGTCATAAAAAATATCAATGCAGCTTTGAAAACAAAGAAAAACCCACTCATTTTCATGCAAATTAATTTAGTTAAATTTTTAAACAATTTAAATAAGTATATAGGCTTTGGAAACAGTACTACATTAAGGAATCTCTCAATTTTTGATGAGTTGTGGGGGGTGGATGAGGATACAACTCAATCACTCTGGTTTCCAAGATTTTAAATTTCTCTCTATAGTGAAACAACGCAAACCAAAAACAGAGCTTCTCCACCTCTTTCAAGGAACCTTTGGTGGTGAGGGCAGGAAAGGAAAAGTAATTCAATGAACCGTTTGTAACACATTAATACTAATTCCTTCATGGTGTTTGTGGTTAGAAAGAGATGAAATAACACAAAGAATTTAGGAAAATCTATGACAATAGAATTAGAAAGTTAATTTCACCTCTCACTGCCCTCTGTTTGCTATCTAAAGCTGAAACCCCCTTGTTTCATTCCCCTCCTCACACCTTTTACTTATTCCTCTTTCTAAATTAGTTTTAACTTTGAATAGAATTTAATTGTGGGTCATAATTAAAATAAGGTTGGCAGTTCCTCAAACTGTTTCTTCAAGTGTAATGAAATATTTAACAATGATCATCTTGTGAACTGTGCTGCCCTCTCATTATTAGGCTTGAAGCCGTCTTATTTTCTTGTTCCATTCTTCTCCGTACTCAAAAGGTCCCCAAAGAACCACCTTCCGAAGAATAAGAACAATGGTCCCATTAGTCTGTCATAAAACCAAAATGATACATGTGTTTAATAACACAGAATGTGACCATAAAAGTCTGACTTCTCATTTGGGATGATTCTTGGCAATGCGGCCCAAAGAAATCAGATGAGAGTTGAGAAGTGAAGATAAAAGGTAGAGAGTCCATTTTGCAAATGTATAAAATCCTCAAAGTCAGGGGAGGAGAAATAGAGTTACTCATAGGTCATCAAGTGAACCTGAAATAATGTTATTCATTGTAGGACAATGACAGTCATATCATTAATCCAAAATATTCAGGACTTTCCCACAAGGAGATTAAGCAGACAGAATCAACAGTTATTTTCGCTAGGTAAAGTTAAGGCAAAGGTATGGCAGACAGTTGAACAGTTCTAGTCTTTTCAATTTCCAAGCAGATAAATTAGTAGCTTACTAATAATAGAAGGCATTTTAAAAGAGAAGAAATCACTAGTAATGACCTGCTGAATATTATTAAACCTCACATTTGTTTTGGCACAAATAGCAAGTGGTGATAGTTGTGGAATTACAGATGCAATTGGAAATTTTAAATTTCACCTTATTTGACCAGTCATAGATTATTTTATCTATACTAAGGAAACATTTTGAAAGACCCTTTTCCAAATCAACAGAAAAGAATCATCATGGAGAAAATATAATATTTTCCCAGTTTAACATTTTTTTTAATGATAGAAAATGGGAGCAGTAGCTGAAAGTGTTAAGATATATAAGTATATTTAGTTTAAGTCAAAATTACATTTGAAAAACATGAAAACTGATACATTACTGATACTCTCCTAAATAAAACTGGTTAGTGCAGAGTTTTTCGTTTTCTTTCTAAATGAAATCCAAGGATATCCATGCAAGAATTATTTTTCATTGCAAAATATCAGACACAAAGTAAATGTCTAATACTAAGGATGTAGATAAAAAATATAGCACAAGAGATTATCTGTCCACCCCTAGGACTGTGTACTTTAGAATGATTATTATTAAAATTGAAATGATTTCTATCAGTGAAGGAACAGGTATGTCTGACTTCAGAGACCAAGAGGTACAAGAAGTTTTCACTAAATGTGATCCAAATAACATATGCATCACCACTACTTGCTGTGTTTTTTGAAAAATGCAGATTCCCCAGACCTGCTGAATCAGAAACCTCAGCATGTGATCAAGAAATCTTCATTTTCCAGAAGCTGACCATGCCATTCTTCTTTAAAATCTGATAATCAGGGCAGCACCAAGTTCAGGATGTTAGTAGAGGTTCTTGGACATCTTAAAGGGATTCTGAGATGGTCCAAGGCACTCCATATTCATCCAAGCATTTAGGACAGCATTCGTAAAGTCAAGTGCCAGAGGGGCCAGGCAGCATTTTAAAACAGAAATGGGGAGAAAGGGGGCTATTGCAGACAGAAGACAGTCTTCCCTGTCTAAAAGCAGTAGCAGTTACTCACTTTCACTTGATTATTCTCCCACAAGAATGTAGACCACTTTGTCAGATAGTCTGAATTTTTTTCTTGTCTTTTACATAGTAGAGATCCTGATGTTTATGTGAAACATTCTGATTTTTAAATGTTGACAACTAATTTAAAACGCTTTAAATGTGCAATCAGCCACTATATAAGCAGGCAAAACATTTGCAACATCTGATTCTGGTTAACTATCTGAAAAATATTATAGAATGGTCTTCTCTGCCACATAGATAATTTCACCTCCGTCTATGGTTTACATATATAAAGCACAGATGGAACAGTCCTCTCTCTACACTATCAGTGCAGTGTGTAGGTACTTCAGAAGAGTTAAACATACAGCACTGGACCTATCTAAAATGAATTATAGTCTAAACAACAAGTAAGATTACACTCTATGACAGTGACCAAATTAACTATAAGTTTCAGAGAAGAGCATGGTCAGCATGGGATAGGAAGATTATAGAGGGTTTCCTAGAGAAGGGAGTATTTAAAATAGACCATGAAAGGTGATTGTGCTTAAGAAAAAAAGAATTTGAAGTAACTTTATTAAGACTGTAAAACTCCTTTCTGTTAGAAATCTTATCAGGCCAGTTAATACATACCTTTTAGTGACACAAGCATTTTTAAAAACTTAGAAATACTGAAAACTTGAAAAAAGAAAAAACTCAGGATGGATTGTATTTAAAAGGCATTAAGGCATTAAGGTATGACCAGGGATGACTGAACAAAATCAAGAAGGTGAGAATGAACACAAAATTAAGCCCAAGCATAGAGCCTACAAAGAATAAAGTAGCAGGTCACTGGAAATGTTAACTAAGACTGTGTGCTGCTCTCAACTATCATCCTATCCTTGTGATAGAGTCCATGAAGAAAATAAGAAAAAAAAAAAAAAATGACAAGTGTATTTTGTTTTCTTCTTCATAGGCCTGATAATGATTAATATCATCCAATGTTAGGTTGAGGACTAAACCAAAGAATATAAGCAGGGAAGAGAAGAAACTAAGAAAAAGAGATAAATATAGATAGGTAGCTAGCTAGCTAGATAGGTAGATAGATAGCAAGGCGGGGGGTCGGAGGGAGGGAGGGAGGAAGGAAAGAAAGAAAATATTAATCCATCATGGGAAGAAGTAAGAGGAGAATTATCTACAAACATGTAAAGGGTCATGGGTAAAAGGAACATTGACCAATTCATCTCATTAGTGGGTACAGTTCAGAATGCAATGTACTTAAGCACAGTGGGGAGAATTTAGGTTAAATAATATGAAAGAACTTTATAGCTATATGAGGACACTCCATGAGCAATGGATCATGCTATCAAGGGAATTTAGAGACACTCTTGGCTGAAAGATACTAATTTATTATGGGTTGATTTAAGTATAATTAAAATCAACCCAGATACCAAACAAGGGAGAGGCTATGTAACTTTTAGAAATCCATTTATTACCTAAGGACAGAGAGAGCAGCAAATGTGCAAATGCTCTGCAGCTAGATTAATCTTCCTTTAAAAAGCTCCCACTCATCATCTCACTCCATTGCAAAAATAACTTTAAATGACTCTACACAATCCATCCAAAGTTGTAAGTCAGATATGTAACAGTTTGGCTCTATCCTGCTGTTTCAACCATTTCCCCACTCCTCCTAGACACAGGCCACCAGCTCTCGTTAGACTGATCTACTTCCTGTTTTCTAAAGCTTTCAGGACTGTTGCCAGGCTCCAACCCCATGTCCACCCAAGCTCAAATACCTTAAACCTTTCTCTTTGTCAATCTCAATGCTTTTCATCCTTCAGGGCCAAGTTCCTCCTAGAACCCTAGATTCCAGACTAGTAATTTCTTCTTCTCAGGACTTGAACAGCAACTGCTGTCCATCTTCTTCATACAGCACTCACATGTGACCTCTCTCGCATCATTCTATTCTATTATCAAATAATGATTATCATGTCTCAGCTTCTTATCTAGACTACAGTGTCTTTATTGATGACCATCAATGCTTACACTTTAGGGTCCATGGTGTTTTGCTCAGAGTACATGCTTAGTGATTTTTTAATGGATTTACTGATTAACCTTCAAATCATTTCAAAGCTCTATAGAATCCATACTAATTCTAACAAGACTGCAATAGAATCCTACAAAAATATTTTAATGTTCTTTAAAACTATGGCTATATTTTTTTTCTCATCTTCCCTTTTCATCCTTAGGATAGATTTCCAAAGCAAAACATTGGCCTCTGAAAGCTACTGATATAATCGTCGTTCCTTCAGTGAGAAATCAATTATTCCCTATCATTTCCCCTTCAGGGCAATTGTAGCAGAATTATCTTTCTAATTATAGCCAAATGGATTTTGGAGATTGATGAAGAGAGAGTTTTGGGATCTGCAAGATACTCCTCCTTTCTGCTCTTTTTAACTTAGTAGCAATGAGGGGACACTTAATCAACCAGTAAACTCTCTTCACATTTGTTGTTCTTTTCCCTTTAGTTTCAAGACCTACCTAAGTCTTGCCCCTCTCTGCTCTCTCTGTATCTTTGCTCCTTCATTTCATCATGAATGTCAATATTCATGGCCCAGGTGAGTTTTCCTGACTGCCCCAGACAACAGTCTGAAAGAGAAGCCAGAAAGCCAGGGGGAAAAGTGCCGCACAAAAGCTCTGGCAGACACTGCCACCTACAGGGAGTATATGAGCACCGTCTATAAGATCATCCCCATTTCATTCCATCTCATGTTTCACAAAGAGGAGGAAATAAGGCACATTTGAACTATATGGATAAGGAAGAAGCTAACTCCATCAAATTATAACCTTTGATGTAGAGTATGGAATAATTATGTATGTATGTATGTGTGTGTGAGTGTGTATACATACACAATATATACATACTTACGTAAAATATGTAAATTACTCATTAAACTGGGCCAGTAAAAATTAATAGGGCTGTAAGATAGAAAATAAAAAGACAGAATACTACCCGATTGTACCATTGATGACTTCTGTCCTTAGAAAAATAGTTTTTAAAAATGTTAGAAGAGTAGTATACAGTTGTCCCTCAGTATCTGCAGGGGACTGGTTCCAGAACCACCCCCATCCCAAGGTACCAAAATCCGAGGATGCTCAAGTTCCTTATATAAAATGGCATCGTGTTTGCATAAAACCTATGCACATCCTCCATATACTTTACATCATCTCTAGATGACTTATAATACTAAATACAATGTAAATGCTATGTAAGTAGCCCTAAGCACACGGCAAACTCAAGTTTTTTTTTTTGGAACTTTCTGGAATTTTTTTGGAAATATTTTCTATTCATAGTTGGTTGAATCCACACATGCAGAAGATATGGATAATGGAGGGCTGACTGTACTTACTTTTGGTTCAACTCTGCAATTGAAAAGTTTATGTAACACTATATACAGTGTGATAGGACATATATCTATAGCCAAGATGTCTGGGGGTTGAAGGTTTTCTCCTCGAATGATATTTTAACTATTCGTTAAAGAAATATCCTTGAAATTAATTACATAGACATTGCTTTCTTAAGTATGGGATGTGGAATATTTACTTGATAATTTAATACTATCATTACGAATATATGATATTCGGTAAGGGAATAAAAAAGTATAAAAGAACATACTTTGAGTACGTGCTGTGCAATAAATCAAGATTAAAAAGAAAATTTATCTGGAAATAATTTCAAACTTATTGAAAAGATGCAAAAACAAACAAAAAACCCATCGCAAGGAATCCCTGTTATCTACTTCACCCAGATTCATATATTATTGACATTTCCCCTTATTTATTTGTTCTCTCTTTTTCTCTATTCTGCTCTGTCTCTTTATCTTTCTCTCTCTCTACACACACACACACACACACACACACACACACACACACACACACACAATTAGTTTCTCTTAACCACTGATAATAAATTATATATATCACGGCAGTTTCCCCCTAAATAATTCAGTGTATTTCCTAACAAGGATATTCTCTTTCATAATCACAGTACAGTTATCAAGACAATGTAATACATTATTTAGTCTAATCTACCATCTATATCTCCATTTTGTCAATTGATCCAGAAATGTCTTTCATACCATTTTTCCCCCTCCAGGACAAGATCTACTCTAGGAGAGCCATAATTTTTTGAAGTCCTTGAATCTGCTTTCTTGGGAGAAAAGAAAGAACAGTTTCTTTCCCTTTAGCTACTTAGGCTCTTAGCTATTACTTACTATTGCAGCCAAAAAGCCTGAATGTGGGCTGCTCCCATTCACCTCTTTTATTTGCTACTTCCTCTAACATATATAGGATCAGAAACAGGATAATAAAATACTTTGGAGTTATGGATGGGCTAAAATTAAATACCCAATATATGAGGGATTGAAGCCTTTTCCTATGACTAGAGGGCAGGTGAATTTTTTGTATGTATTTGACAGCTCAGGGGAATTTCCGTTTAACCCCTGGTAAGTTATCTATGGTGCTAAGGATAGGTGAGGTCTTACTTAACATGCTCATAACGGAATTCTGTCAATAGCCTAGGGACTACAAAATAGCTTAATGGAACTAAATGTAACACCTTCCCAGAATTGGTAAACACTTTTTGGAAAGTTGGAGGAATGATAAAATAGTGTCATAGAAAAACAATTGGTGAAATTGATAGTCAATAAGCATTAGGTAACTGAAAAGCTATTTCTTTATGTGTGTGTAAGAGGAGAGGGAAGAATATTAAAATGGCAACTATAAACATCATAATTAACCCCAAAAGTACTAATCACAATAGTAACTATACATTCCTATGTTGATATTTCAAACTGCTAAAACAAGTTAGGAAAAAAAATATTGTAAGACAGTTTGAGACAATGTTTCAGACATATTATCTCTTGTACTGTGAAGTACATCACTACATTATGTCAATTTCCTTAAGTAAAAAAAATTTTCCAATCAGGTTTTTTTTTTTCCCCTATACTCATCCAATGCTTGGTCAGTCTATTGCAAAAATGAGAATTTCAATGGTAACTTAGTGCATTCAACAGTGCCTTAGGATTAAATCAGAAAGCCTATATAAGGACAATAAAGAAAACTTCAATTGGCCAAACCACAAATGACCAAAACTTCATTAATTGATTTTTTCCTAACTTTTACTTGTATTAAAAAATAAAATGAAAAGTTCATTAGGAATATATTCCAACATATTTATATATTAAACATATATTCTATTTTCTTACAGCTTAACATCTATGCAATAGTTATCAGTGCAGAATGGAATTCCAAAGTTTTACAGTGCCCTAAATCCTCAAAAACAATGTGCCAATATTTGCTAGAACAATAAGTACCAAACAGAAAGATTTAATTGTATATAAATAATTTCCAACAATGCAAATATTTTTAAGTGATTCCTTTTAATCTTTAATTAAATAAAATAGCATCTTTCCCCAAGCATTTTAGTTAAATCAGATTCCATTGTACCATAATCTTTTGGATGAGATTTCTTAATGGAAATACCAAATGCAGTATGCCCTTGAGGTGAAATAGATCCTAGATTATTATAACAGGAAAACGTGTTCTAGGTCAGGTTAACAGAGAAATAAAGTATTTCCCTGGGCAAGTAAATTAGATGGCTTATCTGCTAATCTAAGTTTAGCCAGTATGGTTTTTAATGGTATTTCTCAGAATTCTATATGGCCAAGTACATTACTGCCCTCCACAAGGGGGACTTTTTTTTTCCCAGAGCTCATTTTATCATAGAACACTTGTTCTTAGAAAGTAGATTACATTTACCCAAGCTAGTGTTTTCTGGATGACAGTTAGAGACAGCTGATCTAACATAAAAGTTGGTTATTCCCCTTCCCCAAATAACTATATACACTAATAACACCTGGATTCTAATCCTTTACAATGTCATTACTGACGTCATTAATAGAATTCTAGGTAGGAACCTCGAAGGAGGTGCCTAGGGAGATGCTACAAAGGATAGGCACCAAGATGAGATTCACTGAATTTATAAAAGCCTTACTATTTTAGCATTCTTCCACATTATTCTAGCTTTGGAATTCTTACATTAAGACTCAATCTAACTAAAATCTGAAGATAAAAAGAGGTGCCTACAATTAAAAAAAAAAATTCCCTTACTCAACTTGCAGTTAAAATTCATGTCAGAATTGGGCGATTGGGACTGACATGTATACACTGATGTGTACAAAATTGATGACTAATAAGAACCTGCAGTATAAAAAAACAAACAAACAAAAAAACAACTAATACTAAAAAAAAAAAAAAAAAAAAATCATGTCAGAAAGATAACCAGCCTGCAAAAGACAGAGGGCTTGCTAAATGGAATAAAGCTTTTGATATGGAAAATTCATCAGCTATGCATGTATAGCTCCTATTATTATATATCTAATATGTATATAGTATATTGATGATATACATAGTGATATCATTATTATACAATTGAAGTTGTACATTATTTTACGGTTATACATAGAGTTTGATAGCTTCTACCAGTAGAGTTACCCATACAACACCTTCCTCTTTTGGTAAGACTTCACTGACCTCCCACACTGCAAAATGCTTCCCACACACTCTTCTAAAACTTAATATTTTGTTTATTTCACTTTTTGGAAATCAGTCTTAAAATGCAAATACCAAAAGGAAAGAGGCACAATGTCTTAAACTCACACTAGAGTTAAAAAAAACAAAAAAAGACTGAATGATATTCTTTTTGAATCAGGTTGTATTCATCCATCAAGAAGGGAACTGTAGTTGATCAAAACATATTTTTGATCGCATAATTTTGATGAGACCCTGACACCTCTATTGAATTCTCTCTACTATCAAGGTGACTGAAATCTGACCTTATTTTTAAGTAAACATTTGGGGGATTGGAGAGAACCTTGATTTTAATTACTCTGAATAAGCTTTCAGTAACAAAAGGAACAATTTTCCAGTTACAAAATGCAGCAATATTCCATTGGAAAGCAGGGGAAGGAGTAAATACTGTGTTCCTGACCAATAAACATATAAAAGGCTTTTCAGTCACTTGGGGGAAAGAATTCGATTCAGGAAATAAAATCAAAGAGAGAAAACTGTCCTACTGTTTACTAAAAGAACTTTGAAATACAGAGCTGGCTCTGGTCCCATTACCATTTTAAAAATATCTTCCTTTCTGACAGTTTTTAATTTAATATTACAAGTCAGAAATCTGGTTTAAATCAGAGGTCCTTTCAACTAGCCAGAGGTTCAGTTTTCAAATTCTGTAAAAGCATTATGTCCTGATGTCGCTTGAAAAAAAACAAAAAGTGTTGCAGACAGCAGAGATGTGTGGCAGGACAAGAAATACAGGGGGAAAAAAAGGTAGGGAACAGTTTACACAATCAAGTTAACACAAGAAGTATTTTCTTGTAAAATAAAAATTAATTGGGAACATTTACATTTATTGAGTTATATACAGTATGCTAAATACTTAAGACAGTAAGTCACTTGTTCCATTATAGTTTTCTAAATGATTATTTTTCTGCTACCCAAGATTGCTGTGAAAATAAATGAGAAGAGATCTGGTCAATGAACAATGAGACTCTCAAAGCTTAAAATATTGAGCAGGCCAATGCCTACTTGTGGGAGAGAAGTATTATTCCTTTTCTGATTGGTATTGTAATAAAGCTTTCTGATTCCTCATTGTGTATTCAACGTCTTTTTCATCATTAATTATTTTTCTCATGTGTACTTTGCCTTATCTCATTTCTCTGCATCATAAATCCCTGATAAGAGATTCTTTGTCATCCCTTATACTCCTAACCCTTCCTTTCCTTGCCTTTCTTTTCTCCACTGAGATCTCATCTAATACTCCATAGGAGTCACATTTTTCTGGCAACATCTTATCACGAGAATCTTTCTCCAAAAATGTCATAATCTGCAAAAATACAATTTTATTTTCTCTGAGTTGTCAAGATGTGCAGACATTTGAAGATCAAACATAGAATGGTTTCCTTCTAAAGTTACACTTTAGAATTACTTAGCATATCAGATTTAGACAAAGTAATTTCATTTGATTCTTCCTAGGGACATTTAGAGTAATATATCTTTAGGATCTCTTTAGTAATATATCTTTATCCAGAGAGTAATATATATTTAACTTAAACAAATAGAATGAGTTAGTGGTAAAAGGCAAATTTATATCTAATATCTCTTGGAAAAAGTGTGTGGAAGTGTAAACTAGAATATACTGAAAACAAATAGAGATACACTGAACTCAAATCACCATTGTAGAAAGACTCATGCAAATTTTAAATTGGTTTGAATGCATGGAGTGGAGAGGGCAGTAGCTCCAAGAGCTAAAACAACATTTGTACAAGTCAGTCAATAAATCCCTCAGCTCAACCATGTGGCCTTCCCATCACCCTAAAGACAAATCCCACCTGGCATGCCAATGTTTTCCTTTGGTGAGGTATTTTACTATTCAGGGCTATCCCAATGTCAAACACACAGCACAGGGCTGGACACATTTTAGTATGAGTGAATGAATACATTGGTGAATGAAAGGATGTGAGGAAAAAAATCTAATTTTGCTACTTATACAGGCCTAAATCCCAAGAGTAACAGGGTGTCAAACAGAAGTAGCTGATTATATCTTGATTTTTACTTCTATTGCTTTTATATTTAGGTTAAAAATAGCTTAAATAAACAAAACTTTTAGACAAAAGATATATATATTATACATATACATATAAGTATATATATGTATATATATATATGTGTGTGTGTGTGTGTATACATATAAATGCCAATATATACAAACCAAGTTCTCTTTGAATAACCCTCTTTTGCTGATGCATGTTCCAAAACCTTACCTCACCTGAAATTCTTCCCCTGGTGCTTTTCATCCATTGAAACTCTATCTCTGTACTTAAGTCAGTCTTCTGGACAGCCTTTTCCTAACCTTTGAATTTATTTCTCATTTGAATGTATTTAGCATTTATACACTCTACCATTCATTTCACTTATACTACTTTATAATGTGAACTTTTAAAATATGTTTAGTTCCTACATAAAGAATGTGCTAGGAAAAATTTTGTTAGTTCTCTCTCATTTTGTTTCCCCTATGACATTCAGCACAGATGCTCTGGGTACTGTGAGTGGGTACTCTATAAATACTTACTGGATATTTCACATGAATGATAAAAAAAAAACCCCTCTCACATCTGGGATCTTGAGGAGGTCAGAGTTTCAGCAAACACTGCAGTTATCCAAATTTCGATTTATCAAGATTGCAATAATTGCACACAGCTAAGAGGAAACTAGAGTGATGATGCATTCTTTCAAGGAAGTGTCCTAACAGACTCCCAGGAAAAGCTGACTGCAAACACATAGTGGACAAGCCACATGCCTTATTTGTATCTATAGCACCTACCCACATGGCTTTGCAAACAATATTATAAATGAATGTCTGTTGAACAAATAAATGAATAACTAAACACTGAACACAAAAGGATTAATCAAATCCGTTTATGAATAGCTGATCCTCTCTTCCACCAGGTACAGAACTGGCAAAGTAGAAGCATCAGATAACATTTCTTAAGATTTCTGGATAACTGAAAATCCAAATAACAATATTTGAAAATAAAACATTTTAGTTAACTCTCTATATAGGGTCTATTTCTGGATACCTGCAAACCTGGTGTAAAAGAGAGCTAAACAGGGCAACTGAACAACAGATGATATATGTGGCAAAGAGGTGATTTTTTTGAGCTGTTAATAATGATCGATGATGTGGTCGTAATATGAAATTACATGTGACAAAATAAAATTGTAACCTACATTATCAACACCATCCTAGTCATACAAAATTCAGGATTCATCCGCTCTACTTGTCATTCTTACTCTCGAAAACTTCCTATATGACTGCATTCATTCTCTAACCCACTTACAAAGTAAGGAAAAAGTCATTCAATTAGCCTTGGCTTTACCATTGTTAAAACAAGTTTTCTACCATGAAAGAATCTTTAACCACAGGATTTCTTCTTTTAGAAAAAGCAAGTATAAACGCTTTAGCTGGAGATCGCATGGTGTGTTTGAAAGCACTGAAAGATTTCAGGCTTTATTGTTAGGCGGGTATACATGTGCTGCTTACCTTCTATAAAAGAAATCCTCACTTACAAACTGAGTCTGGATGAAATGGATACTGGGTTGAAGTGGGACATTTGAAAGTTAAAACTATTTCCAACTGTAGTGTTCTTTCTACAGATTCTCCAGTCTCACAATTTGGGAGAATGGTGCTTGCTGAATTTCAGATGCCTCCATTCTCACATTCATTCTACTAATATATTTACAGAAGCAGATGCATGTTTAAAGAACAAAAGTAATATGGATGAGAATCTGATACCTGTGCATACTAAACTAATACTTTTTTAAAAAGTTGTAAAAGCAATTTGGAAACTAGACACTTAGACTGTTAAGGTAATAGTGACTTGTGCCCCAGAGACAGCGCCACCATTTATTGACTATGTGACCTAGTAAGTCACAACCTCATGTGTGTCAGTTTCCTCATTAAAAAAGCCAAGGTTAATACTGGCATCTACTTCATGGAGTTGATTTAAGGATGCAGTTTTTTATTCAAGCAGAGCCTTTGCTACATTGCTCAATGAATGTTAGCTCTTCTTAGTACTATTACACAAATACATGAAGGTTGAGAAAGTAAAGTCCAACTTCTCCTATAGATAAATTGCTCTCATCACCATTTGGTTGAGTTTAGTTGTTTCTATTTTCCTGCACACATGTCCAGTACTAGGCATGCATCTGCTTATCCAGAGGGCCAGTCGGCTTTCTGGAAAGGTTCCAAACTTGGTACGTCCCTCTCTTTCTCTTTGTCACATGATTTGGAATTGCAATCAGAAAATATCCCTGATGCTAATGTACACACTGTCAAAGGACACAAAGACACAAAGTTTAATAAGATTCTCAGTAGCAAAGTTTGTCATTTGGTATGATCAAATATCTGCCATTTTAAAGCCTGCCCTCTAATTGTTATCTGATGATTCACCCCAGTCCTGAGGAATATGACAGAACCTAGGTCCACAGATATCACTGACCCACAGAAAGTTCATACTGACAACATCTATCTTTCTTTCTGTATGAACATGCCAAAGGAGGGTTAATATACAGTGTGTACAATCATCTCTGGGTTGAAAGCCTGTTTTCCAAGTTCATGTTAACAGTATGTTTTCCTTAAGGGCACCACATTAAGTAGTGAAAATAGAAGTCTTTAAGCAATGCACAGCTTTTACCTGAAATAGCAGAGCAGAAAGGAGGAAAGTCATTGCCACAGAAGAAGTGGTTTATTGTTTGTAAAATATAACTTTAACAAGTGATTGCTAGAGAAATTAATGTCATGAACATCAATAGGCATCACTCACTTTATGAAACCCATTTTACAGCCACTGGAGCCACCTGCTTGGAAAAGGAATGAAGTGAGAGTTCAGGGGCTAATTGATCCACAAAGATGAAGGGTGGACATTTTGTTTAATGGTTACCACCAAGAAACTGCTGGTGAAGAAGCAGAGATGTAATCCACAGAACTAGTCATCTCTACTTGGGGAAATAACTCAGAGAATCAACTTATATAGGTGGAAAATTAAAATGGATGTTTGTATATACAGAGGAGCAAATGATACGGGAGAAGACCCTTATCTACAATGGTTGTACAGATTTAAGAAGTCAAATTTTCTCACTTTGTCAAAGCTTCCAGAAAAAAAACAAAACAAACAAACCAAAAAAACGGCAGTGCTAGGATGGTTCTTGTACTCCCCAGGCCTTTCTTCATCTCACTAATCTATGCATAAACTTGTTTCATTCATTAAAGATTCTTCGGGTATAAAATAATATCTTAATCAGAACGAAAAGAGAAAGCAATTTAACAAAGGCTTTAGGATGGTTATGTATCTCTTGGTCCAAAGACATTTTCATCTTATTTTAAATGATTCAACTTCTTTGAATTTTCATCTTTTTTTTTTCTAAAACTTAACAAACTCCGAGGATCTAATATCTATCACTCCTAACTAAATATTTGAAATACTGAATTCACTCTTTCTTCCACAAAAGCTACTCTTCCTCTTTCATTTCTTTTTCTATTAAGTATTGGCATTAATTAAGTTTCTCAAGTTAAAGACACACGAGTCCTCTACAACCAATTCTCTTCATTTACCATAGATGCTGGAAACCTAATTTTAACTGATTATACTTAAGAAATGTATCCCCATCGTCTTTCAGACTCACTGCCAATGCCCTTGTCAGGCCCATCTTATCTCTCAACTTGCCACCAACCTTTCTCCCTATAATCCATTTTCTTCACACTGGTGCCAGAGCTGTCGTCCAAATAAATGAATCAGGCACCACGTTACTCAATCACAGACTTCTCGGGACTTCCCTGGTCGTGCAGTGGTTAAGAATCCGCCTGCTAATGCAGGAGACATGGGTTGGATCCCTGGTCCGGGAAGATCCCACATGCCGTGGAGCAACTAAACCCACGCACCACAATTACTGAGCCTGCACTCTAGAGCCCACGAGCCACAACTACTGAGCCCGTGTGCCACAACTACTGAAGCCCTTGCACCCGTGCTCTGCAACAGGAGAAGCCACCGCAATGAGAAGCATGCACTCCGCAACGAACTGTGGCCCCTGCTCGCCACAACTAAAGAAAAGCCTGCGCGCAGCAATGAAGACCCAATGCAGCTGAAAATAAATAAATTAAATAAATAAATTTTTTTTAAAAAGAATGATTAAAAAAAAAAAAACAAAACACAGGCTTCTCACCATGACCCCAAGCCTTCTTTCCTATCTTCCATAATTACCTAGGCCTGAAGACTTGGTCTATATGTGCTCTGTCCAATGTGTTAGCCACTAGTCCCATATATTTAAATTAAGTTAGATTAAATTAAAAATTCGGTTCCCCAGTCATGCTAGTCCACATTTCCAGTGTTCAACAGCCATTTTGATTAGTGGCTGCCATGTTGAAAAGTACAGAGACAGAATATTTTGCAAAGTTCTCCTGGATAGCACTGGCCTATTTGGACATTACTCTGGTCACACTAAAATTTATACTTCCTGAATAGTTTTGGATAGAAAACCATTCAAGGACTCCCATCCTTGCATATGTTACAACCTTTATTTTGCCTGCCCTTCCTCACACAGAATTATTTTCTGATCGTCGTGATGCAGTGTCAATGTGACCACATGAGGTAAGCCATACCTGGTACCCTCCGCAGAATTCATCCTAGTACTCTTTGGCTCCCATAGCACACTGTTTATACCTCTTTGATAAAGCTTACTGTATTGCATTCTAACTTTCTCCTTACCCAGCTAGCTTTTCCACTAAACCACTAGGTATTTGCACATAGAGACTTCTTCATTTTTACCTATCTATCTATCTATCTATCTTAGCTTAGTGAAAAGCACAAAGTAAACATTCCAAAATGTTGAACAATAATTTGATTCTGAGCATATATCTTTGCTGACAAGTTTGCTTGAAAAAATCAGTAGTCTTGCCTCAAGAAAAGACTTAGGTCCCTGGACCCAGTTCTTTTTTATTGTTTCTTGCAAGGTCTCCCAGTCTATTAGCCACACCATTCAAATTTCCACCTTCACCAAGCCATATGCTTATCTGTAGAAATACTGATGCCAAATGGAAGTAGAATTTCCAACTCAAACCATCCATTAGGTCTAAATTGGTTCTAAAACTAATGCTCTTTTTGTTAATATTTTCTTCTGTTGATGAATTATTCCACTATTCCTGGAGAACATTGATAATTCTCCTCTAACTAGATTAAATTACCTTTAAAGAAATCATGCTTGATCACTTTGAGAAGATCTGAGCTTTACTCAAACTACAATTCAGTGAGTTGACCTACAGTTAAGCGGACAAGCATAGCAATGCGTGGGTAGTGACACACAGTCTTCAAGCATAAGCTGTATTAATTAATTCCTATTAGGAAGGTTTAAACAGCACTTGCAATGGACACTGAATTTTATAAAGACAAACATAGCCCACATTCTAGGAAAAAATAGTGCACATTCTTGCTGTTCGGTCTACATTTAGACATCATTAGAACTAGTGAAGGACGTAGCTATAAAGTGCTAAAATTTCTATCTTGGATATTTAATTCTATCCATTTTCTATATGAAAGAAAGCTCACTAGTTTGTGCAAAGCTCTTACTTATTGATAATTCCATATTATGTTAGTTTCAATGTTTTCCCAAAGAAGCAAAAATACGCTACTGCAAAATGCTCCTACATGGATTTATATGTCCTTTTGTACATCTGTAAAATAGCTGAAGCACAGAGAGATACCAGGTATTGTAGGAAAAAAAAGTCATTCAGGCATCGTGTGTTAGAGATCTATTTTTGTTTGTTTATTTCTACTCAGCACCACCTCTATGTTCTGGGATTACTAAAACTACCTCTCATTTCCAGTGGGGCATATTCCTCCCCAAATTTCACCAATATGGATCCCTTAGGGACTGCCACATTCTTCTGTGATCATACCTCCCTGGCCAGAGTTGATAGATCCAAAATGGACCCAAATTGGGCCAATCACAGTACTGTAGCTGCCTAAACACATTTGATTGGTCCAGGGGTAGGTACTCCATTAGCTTTTTGAATCTGGAGCCAAATATCTATGCCCACAACCCATCCAGAGATATTTGACCTTCACGTATCTCCCCAAAAACCTCAGGTAAATGCCCCACAAGGGCTAAAGATTAAGGCAACAAAGCTAGAGAGCTATCCAAAACCACATTTTCTACCACAAGGAAAAATGCAGTCAGCAGTGAGACAGAATGAAACTGACAACCTAAGAGAGGCAGAGAGGAAAACCAGATTGATTCCTGACACTGCCTGAATCCCTAGGGCTGGACCTTAACACTCTTCTTATCCCAGCTTGGTTATTCAAGGCTTCCTTCCATTCTGGGAGCTAGTAAATCTTCCTCTTCGTTTGAATGGTTCGGGCTGCCTTTCTGACAATTACAGCCAAAAATTTCTCATATTCATTAACAGTTAGTGCACACTAAAATGTACAGTCAAAAAGACAGTAACGTTTCAGACCCTTCCCTGCAAAAAATTCAATGAAAGTGACAGAAGTTTTTTATGGGAACAAGAAATTAAGTACTATCCAATTGAAAATGTAATATAAAAAATATATTCCATGGTTATTTTGGTCGTAAATGAAGTCTTCATGGAAAATCCCTTCAGCATTCCCAGGTCTGCAGAATAGTGTGGGCAATGTCCAACAAGCAATTACCGGGGAATGTACTCATCTACTGTTTGTTTGAGGCCCTCATACACACATATACAGCTCCCTCACCTCCAATAAAAGAACCTACTATCTATGGACTAGTAAGAAAAGAAAAAAAGAAAGAAGGAAGGAAGGATGGGCTTTAGTCTTTTAATTAAAATGTTGATAAATTTATACATGTTGACATTCAAAGGGTTTCTCTCATATACTGCTTCTAGGAGTACAGATTGGTAGGTATAAAATGAAATGATTCTTTTGCAGAACAATGAACACTTCACATCTAAAACCTTAAGATTTGACAGTCTCTGTTCACATTTGTTTGTTTGTTTTTTACCTCCTGTAATTTATCTTAATAAAAAAATAATGCGTATGTAGAATATTTTACCTAAAAAGACATTAGCCATCTTTTTTCCTTACAACGGAAAACCTGAAAGCCCTCTGTCTACAGATTCGGGATGGATTAAATAAGTATGGCATATTCATATACTGGAAGTATATGCAACTAATAAAAATGATGACAAAAGTTTTCACAGAAGACTGAAAAACATGTGCCATGAGATAGTATGTGTAACATATCTCTATTGTTTTAAAGAAAACATTTTCAAATTAATACATATGCAAATAAATATATCTGGAATTATATATATGAAAATGTTTTATCATTTATCTCTTTCTGGATAGTGAGATTAGGGCTGATTTTCATTTTGTTCTTTGTGTTTATTTGTGTTCCATAAAATTCCTGCAATAAACACATACTGCTTCTGGAAACAGAAAAAAATATTAGACGTGATTTTTAAAGTTAAAATTAAAAAATGAAAAGTCATGTAATGAAGTCACATTGGGTGTGAAGATACCTTGGAAACACCACATAAAGGGATCTCTTTCTAGGTAGTCACTCCAAGGGATATTTCTTCCTAGAGGTCCTTGTTAAATAAACAGGGTGGCAGGTAATGTAGTATATGAGAAATGGCAAAGGGGTCAGTACCAAAGTGCCTGGGTTTTAGCTCAGGTTTTGCCATTTAATGGTTGAATGACTTTGGGCAATCATTGATCTTGACGTCTCTTATTTTATTTTTTTCACCTGTAAAAAAAAAAGAATAATGCCTCCTACCCCTCTATCCCTATGTGTTACTGCAATGTCCAAATATGTGCATGAGTGTGGATATGTTTTGTAATTATAGAGCATTAATATAAGTTTATGATAAAATAGTTGTTACAAAAACAAGGCGGAAATCAGAAAACCAAATAAAATCTAGCAAAATAAAAATAAAAATAAATCAATAAAATGTAAAGCTTTAAGTCACATTTTCTAATTCTTCTCTAGTTCCTTCTTTGACAAGAAAGTATAAGAATATATAAGATAAATATCAAATCTCACGTCTTTCCTAAAAGGTCTCTGCCAAGCCAGTCAGAAGTGAGCCCTGAGGGCACACAGTACTGCTACTGGTTTAAACTCCTTGTCACATGTCGAGCACGTGCAATTCACAAGCCACAAAACTGCTGCAGGAAAATATCTTTTTGGTTGTCTCTTAAGTGTCACACATGTACTAAGAGAACAGTAACAACTAACACTTTCATTGAGTGCTATTATGTTCCAGGGGCTGTACTAAGTACTTAGTGTGTATTATCTCAGCTAAGCCTCATAACAATCTTAACCAGTAGGTATTAAGTAGCCCAGTCAAGGACACACAGCTGTTCAGAGCAGGGTAGGGATTAAAGCCTGAGTGCTTGACCAGTGCATTACAATGCCTTCTGTCATGCGATGTGGATGGCTATTGCGGTGGATATGATATAGGTTCTGACTCAAAGAATACTGACACTTAGCAGTGGCAATGAAACATGCAAGCATTCCTAAATAAAATCAAGTTGAGATAATTTCCACATGGATTTTCCTCCAAGAGGAGTTGGCATTGTATCTGTGTCTTGAAGTTAAGCTTTGAACCAGTCATTCAGGCAGAGAAAATAGCATGGTAAAGACATAACACAAAAACAGATAAGCATAGGTTTTCATAATATTTACATATAGAATTACATATGTATTATACATATTATATATGATACATAATATACTATAAATGATATGCTATATATATTATATATATATATATCTGAGATATAATAGTAAAGACAATATGATCCTTGAGAGAAGAATGTAATCAATTCAACATTATTGAACTTTTACATAATAAGCACTCAAATAGTCACTGAATTAATGCTTAGATCTGTGTTTTAAAAAATATTTGTTTCAAGGTGTGTACAGGACGGATTTGGACATGGGGAGGGAGAAGCAGGGAACGTGTCAGTAGCATGGCAGAAGAGTGAACTCAGCAGCCGAAATGAAGGCAGTAAGAATGGAAAGGAAAGAACTGATATTGGAGGAGATAATGCAAAGAGAGTCAGCCAACCTTGGTAAGTCTGCGGTGAGAAAAACTCAAAGGTATCTTTTACAGTGTCACCTTGAGTTCCTGGGGAAAACGCTCTCTTGTCAACAAGTGTAGAGAAGGAATTGTAAGGTGGGAAGATCTTCCAGACATGCTAAGTGTGAGATGTTGTGGGGATCTTTTCATGGTTGAGTTAGAGCTGGAAATATAAGCTTTGGAGTAATCTGCAGAGAGTGGATAGATGAAGCCTTGCTAGTATCGGGTGAGATAACCGGGGGAGGGGAATTACAGGAAAAGAAATGAAGCTGCTGGAGAGAGAGACTTCAGAAACAGAAAACCTAATGAGCATCTGCATCACTGGTACATTTGTCTTTGTACATTTCTGGGCACCATTCTTCAGCCCAGCAGGATGTGAATGCAGTACAAAGTGCACAGCTAAATATTTCCCAGCTTTAATCCATTTAAGCGTAACACATTTCCTAGTTAAGCCATTCATCACTATTTGCTGACATTCACAGACAGTGCATTTTCTTACATGCATTTACTTCAGAGAACACCAGAAGAAATTAAATTATGTTGGAACAGGGTGATATCTAGTGCAATTGGAAGAGAAAAGAAAGGGTTCTCGACATTATTATTCCAATGTTAAATGTCCTGATCCTGATTTTTCCTAAAAAGCAAATGGTTTACTTTGAAGTGTCTAAACTGACGAATGTAATTAAGAATTGAAGTTCCTTGTGAAGGGAACAAAGACCTTCCCTTGAGAAACCAAGAAGCTGAGAGTTAAGCCACTGATTTGTTTCTGACACAGCTGTGTTTTGTTACATGAAGGTATTTATGGCATCACTGGTGGAATACAGTTTGTAACAAGGGCAAAACTAATTGCTGGAGATCCACGTTTCTTTCCTTACAGTGGAAAAGGTTAATAATTCCTTCTCTATCACATATTGGTTACACTGTTTATTAAAGGATAGACTTTTTTGGCATTTTGTAAGGAAACAAATGATTCTATAAAGTATTATTAGGAGTCCATACAGATAGAGACGATTTCTTGTCAGCATAAGACAAAAACTGTCCAAGATGGGGATAGCCAAGGATCACCTACCATTCATCACATGCAAGGTAACTGCCTTCCTTTAAGTTCACTCAAGCAGAAAATGAACAGCAGCCAATGTTGATCAGAGAGATAGAAAATGCTGGTTCCAGAAATGAAAGTCTCTTTTTCAATTTTTAGAAGTTAAAACAATATGCTATATACTTCTGCTGAAACAGCAAGAGGGCCAGCCTTGATAAGATCGCAGTCAAGGAACTGATCAGTGGCTTCTTGATGTGTTTACAGAATTTCACAATGATATAACCGACAGATGCTCAAAAGTAGCCTCAAAACCAACAAAGACAAACATTCTGTTTTCAATCTTTAGTAAATAATTTTGAAGTTCCAGAGCATATTGTTCAGAATGGAATTTCACCCAGATAACAATCTTCAGATCTTGACTATTTGGAGGATTATAAACTGTGCCAAACTGCCATTCTATCATTGGAAAATTTCAAAGTATTTTTTGCCCCCCCTCCAAAAAAACCCAAAACTCTTCTCAAAATAGGGACCTGTTTCAAAAGTCCAACTTTTGTTTATTGTCTCTCAGTACAATAAACAATGGGTACAATAAAAAATACAGCTAATGGTTCAAAATTGATTTATGTTATTAAGGCATAAACTGCTAGTACGGAAATTTTAAGTCAAATGCGTAAAATGTATGCTGAGTAGTAAGCAGCTTTAAGCAATTAATGCTGGAAGAAACTATTCAAAGATGCAGCCCTGTCCTTCACTGGGGTCCTCTCTGCCTGTGTGAGAAAGCCTACAAAGGGTAGATGCAAAAGAGACAAAAAACTAGGGAAATCATCTTGGGAGGAAGAAGGGTAATCCGTAGTTATAAAATAATGAGGACTTTTACTTTGTAGCTGGTTACTGATACTGGAGATAGCTCCAAAATTACTTTGCATGACATGATTATGCTGTGGAAGAAAAATATCCTCAATGTCTAAGACTTGGTGTGCTTGTGAAAAATTTGTCCTCGTTATTTTATAGCCAAATATTCTAAATGTTTACAAAGCACTGTTTCCACAATCATTATAATCTGATAGGTAAGATAACATGCAGGATTTGTGACTTGTGAAACTGTGCATCCAGCTCAACAATAAATAACCTCTGGATCTGGCTACAATTCAAGCCAAACCTTTGTGGCTTTTTGGTATCATGAGGGATCAAAGAATACAAAATTGAGTGTGATCAAGGGTTTGTGCTTTTTTTTGTATCAGGTTAGATACAGCTGCTAGTACTGATAAGATGACAACTAAAGAATAAAAAAAGACTTTTCATTACAGAAAGAAAGATCAGCAATTTGTTACAAAAAATTTTACATTAAGAATAGGTGAGCAGGGGCTTCCCTGGTGGCGCAGTGGTTGAGAATCTGCCTGCTAATGCAGGGGACACGGGTTCGAGCCCTGGTCTGGGAAGATCCCACATGCCGCAGAGCAACTAGGCCCCTGAGCCACAACTGCTGAGCCTGCACGTCTGGAGCCTATGCCCCGCAACAAGAGAGGCCACGATAGTGAGAGGCCCGCGCACCGCGATGAAGAGTGGCCCCCGCTTGCCACAACTAGAGAAAGCCCTCGCACAGAGACGAAGACCCAACACAGCCATAAATTAATTAATTAATTAATTAATTAAAAAAAAATAGGTGAGCAGGACTTCCCTGGTGGCACAGTGGTTGAGAGTCCATCTGCCACTGCAGGGGACACAGGTTCAAGCCCTGGTCTGGGAAGATCCCACATGCCTCGGAGCAACTAAGCTCGTGCAACACAACTACTGAGCCTGCGCTCTAGAGCCCGTGAGCCACAACTACTGAAGCCCGCGCACCTAGAGCCTGTGCTCTGCAACAAGAGAAGCCACCGCAATGAGAAGCCTGCTCACCACAACGAAGAGTAGCACCCGCTAGCCACAGCTAGAGAAAGTCCACGTGCAGCAACGAAGACCCAACACAGCCAAAAATAAATAAATAAAATTACAAAAAAAAAAAAGAGAGAGAGAATAGGTGAGAAGGTAAATACACCCTAAATATATCCTTAAGAATTGCTCAAAAACACTCAAGTGGGCAAAAGGACTTCCCAAAGTGCTCTCAGTGATGCCTGCCAAACACTATCCAAAGAACTCTAGTTCAGATTTGTGATCTTTTTGGTGTTGTTCATTTGTTGCAACAAATTAAATCAGGCATTTTTGAGAAGATAAGAATTTTATAGAGTCCACTATACTTTTTAATATTAAACATTAACAGTGTGAGATTATTTCCTGGACTTTTAAAAATTAAAATTATATACACTGTTTTTTGGAGAAAGCTTTTCATTGAATAGTGGCTTAGCATAACATGAAAAATTGACATAATATTTGATTACAGATGGCATGTGTTATGATGTCTATGATTTTGAGCATTAGGCTACTGGTTGGAAATGTAATCCCTATTAATAGCATTTCTGGGGAACAACTAGATTTGACATGTCTCATTTCAATACATATACCTATTCTAGAAACATAATCTGTCATAATCTATCATAACTGCCAGGACTTTCTGTAGTACTTCAGTGGTACTTTACAGAGAATGTCACCACCACCCACCACCCATCTGTATAATGCATGTAACTTTACAAGAAAATATTTGCACCTATTATCTTATTTCATCTTTAAAATGGTCCTATAAATTGTGTAGAGCAAGAATTATGAACTAAATTCCAGTTATGAGCTTATAAGTAAACTGAGGTAACAATAAATTAGTGGCAAAATCTGGACTAGAATTAAAATCATTTGGCTCCAAACTAATGTATGCTTCTACTAGGAGAAGCCTGGTATTTTCAGGGACTGGATTTGATGGACAGATTCAAGCCATGGGTTAAAAACGCCGAGAATGTCCGGCTGACTATTGCTGCATAGACCCCTGAGGTGAGGTGCATCCTTGCTCTTGTTTAAGATGATTCCTTAACAACAAAGGCAGAATAGAGGGTTTTGACAGAAAAACTACTTTTCCTTTCAGACCCAGACCAGTTCCTTCTTGGTGAAGCCTGCTTCTATGGTAAGTAAAGTGTTATAGCATCTGGAATATCCAGTAAATTTTTGATTTATCTGCCTTGACAGTCAGCAATGTGTTAGAGAATAATCACTAGAATGTCTGTTTATCTTCCTACTAGATAGTGGGCTCCTCAAAAGAGGAACCTTGCTTATTTTTTGCCTTTGTTTAGTGTCAGGCACATAGAAGTTGCTCAGTAAATTTGTTGAATGAATGAAGGAAGGAAGGAAAGGTTTTTGGAACTTCCTTATGCAAATCACTCTGCTGATTGAGTCTATGAGGCACAAGAGTTTAGAAGGAATAAAAAATGTTTGAAGTCAGTGTAATAAAGGATTGTCTTGAAAATGAGTGAAACATTGACTTTGGCCACTTGATTTGAAAATTACCAGTTGTTAGCCAGTATTAGAGAGATCAACTTTTTAATACAACTCAGTAACAACTGCGTAACTTGACCAGAATTGTATGTAAACTGCTCCTCATCCATTCAAACTGATTTTTACGTTTTGGTTTCATGGAACGGACCTATCACGCATGGCAATAAACTACTTAAGAACTAGGCAGTGTTTCATATGGTGTTAAGGAGAAAACATTACTGGCACTTGTATCAAATAAAATTGCTTTCTTTGGCAAGCTATCTCAAACCAGGAAAATAAATTTGTTGAAGATCTTCAAAAATAAAGTTTGCAATCTTCTGAATGTAAAACTCTGCTTATAAACATTGTCAGGGTAAAATTTCATCTTAAAACAGAGTGATTGCTTCTAGTTCCTGTGATGTTTACACAGCAACTTCTGCAGAATTACTCTAAGAAAGAAATAGAAAAGAAAATCAATAGCAACATTGCTCTATGAAATAAAAATTTGTGGCTGAAATAGAACCAGAAGATTAAGATAAGACCATAAAAGTATGAAATAATGTAAAGGGCACCAATATCAACCTCATAGGAACCACTGAAGATGATTTCATATGTATATTTCATATATAGACAATGGAACATAGACATTTTGCTATTTCACAAAGTCATTTTCAAGTAGTAATTAATACTATTCTGCTTAACCCTGTGGTATCTGTAAGCCTTAATCAGACATTATTTGGAAAAATACACTTTACAGCATTATTACAAATTTCTCACTTTCAACATAAATTCTTTTGTAAAATGGTATTCTTATTTTAAATAAAAAGTGAAAAAATATATAATCTCTTTCCTTTCTTTAAAAATGCCAACCTGCCAATTACATAAGTAACTATAGCTGCATTTACTATTTGTAGGCAACATCCTTCTTCATATTTGTATTTCTTTTTTATTTCCTCAACAGCTCTGGGGATATAATTCTAAGACTGAAATTTAAAACCTTTGTCAATTATTAGCTTAAATATTAATTTGAGTTAAAAATTAGATATTTTTATTTCAAATACTGAGCAACAAAAATGACTTCAACCATATATATATTCAATCATACAGAATTTAGTATCCCAAGTAATTTGGGAGTTTGCATAATTTCCGTATTTTTTTTTTTAGTATAGCAGGTCTTCAAAACTACACAGTTGAAAACAACTTCCCCTTAGTCACCTAGTGTTAACAATCAGGTCTGATCAAGATTTGAACCACATAACCTTCCTTCTATTAAATTACCCATGAGTAACAACTAAGTCCCCCCACTCAAACCAAGTGGCTTCTACAACTGGAAGCAAGTCAAGGGGAGAAACAGACAGATCGACCTGATAATCTGAAGTTATCTGGGCTCTCTGCTTGCTTTTGCTAACATCTTTTAATTTTTGAGCCTGGTCAGCCAACTTGCATCTGCCTTAGTGTCACAATCTGCTTAAAGTCTTAGCTAAAGAAATATCGTATACATTCTTTTGCAGTTGATAATTGACACTTGCCTTTTGCTTTTTTTGGTAAACATTCCTCCAAAGTTCTCCCATATGTAACAGATCTGATCAAAACCATATATAAATAGCAATTGGTCATTTTCTAAATGTAAAGAAGTCCAGTATTTGCTCCCTCTTAACGTGAGCCAACCATATACACATGTTTCAGTCTACTATTGATGTTATTAACTTAGGAATTACTAACACTATACAAATACAGGACAACATCTAGATTTTCAGGGCTGAACGAAGTTCATAAGCAAGATGACAAAGTGGAGACAACATACACACTTGATCCTATTGTCACTATCACTTGGAGCCAAGTTCAGAGTCTGAAAGTTTGCTTTCTGAAAGCAAATCTGTCCTCTCCAGTCTCATGGTTTTCCTTTCCCTCTATTTAGGCATACTGATTTACACTGTACTTCAGTTTTGAAATCCACAACAGACCAACTTCACATGTTTATTAATTTTTTATTTATACTGTAAGATTAATTCCATTATGACCAATATTGTCATATCACTTAATTACATCGACATGTATTGAATTACTTATAATAAATTAGACATACTTAAATAAATTCTAGTTAAGAATTTAAATAAATGAGAGCCAGCTGGCACAATGACAGAAAGAAACTGTACAGGAGCAGCAAAGGCACGTTCTGTTCTCCGGGTTAAAATGATTTAGCTTGACTGACAGAACTTGGAGGAATTCCTTCTGTGGTCAGGATATTTTCTCTTTTGCATAAGATGAAAGAAATTTGGAATGAAAGTTGGTGGTGATAAGAAGGCAAACAAGACCAGGAGAAAAGTGAGAAGCTGTACTTTTTTCAATAAAAAGTTACTTAAAATGACACTGCAGTCCTTGACAACCATCTTCAATGTTCATTTATTGAGAAAATACTATGAAACCAGCACTGAACTGAAGTATCACCTTATCAAATGGTTCTTCTCTTGCTGCCTTTGACTTGGCAGCTTGAGAATAACTATGAGGACCAAGAACAAATAAACACTTCAGATTCTAAATAAGATGGCGTCAGATTCCCTGTCAGGGAGCTTCTCCACTTCTTCCAACCTCCCCTCCCCAATATACTTTCTAATCTATATAAGATGATTTGAGAGTCGTGAGTGAGATAGTATTCCTGACAGGGAACACAGAAGTCTTGTTCTGTGTTCCCCATCAAAGAGCCAAGTTAAATAAAAGAGACTCCAAAGGAAACTCTCATAGCAGCTGCCTGTGGGGACACTGCCATGTCACGGCCAGTTGCTGTCCTTACTGTCATAGGAGTGAAGGAGAACTTGTCATTGAGCTGTAGACACACCTCTGTGGCTTAGGGATACACAGGGAGAGAGAGAGAGAGATGCCTGCTCCTCAGCTGAAGGTCTCTGGAGACAGCAGGCCTGCTGGGGCAGTCTACGCTAGGGGTGAGAGAACCTAAGAAGTGAAAAAGAAGGCACCCCGCTGGTTATTCTTGTCTCCCTGAGGATGCTGAAGACCTCAGTGGCTAACCGGGCTTCATGTGGAGGAACATGGAGTTGAAGATGGGAAAAGTATGGGGTGGTCCACATAGTGGTCCTCATGAGGGGTACAAACCGTGTATAGAAGGTACCAGAAGTAACAGCATGCAATGTTTAAGCATTTTGAAATCAAACATATCTGGATTCAAGCCTCAGTTCTGACAGTATTTCGGAGACCTTCGTCAATTCACTTAAGGTCTCTGAGCCTGTTTCCTCCTCTGTAAAATGAGAATAATGAACTCTACCTCACGGGGCTTTTGTGAAGGACAAATTGGGCAATGCTTTTAGAAATGATTTTAAAGGATTTCACTAAGTAAACACTGTTATTATTACTTAACCCATACGTTACAGCCACCTTCACACTTTGCCCATATCATCTTACCATATTACACACATTCTTAGGTCAGCTAGAGTCATACACAACTTTATGCCTTGCATATTTCCTAGAGGTGCTGTAGTTCCGCAGATTCTAAGCATGACTTGCAATGACCCTCGTCTTTGTACAGTCCTATTCCCTTTGAGTGTGGGTGGAACCTTTGAACATGTTGATATATCACATCTATGATATATATACACATGCAAAAAGGTTTTAGCTGGGTGGGCCCAATCTAACCCTTTAAAAGTAAGGATTTTTTTCGGATGTAAAAGCAGAAGTAGAAGTCAGAAAGATGCAAGCATGAAAAGGTCTCAGCACACCTTTACTGCTTTGGAAATGGAGGGGGCCCCGTGAGAAGGAATGTGGATGACCTCTAGAAGGAAAGAGCAGCCCCCTGCTGACAACCAGTAAGGAAACAGGGACTTCAGAACGACAGATTCAAGGACCTCTATTCTACCAACAACCTGAATGAACTTGGAAAAGGGTTTTCCCCCCAGAGCCTCTAGGTAAGAGCCCAGCCTAGCTGATGGTTTGAGTTCAGCCATGTGAGGCCCTGAGCAGAGAACCCAGGTAAGCCTGCCTGGACTTCTAACTCACACAACTGTGAAATAATAAAGAGGTATCATTTTAAGCCACTAAATTTGCAGTAATCAATTACGTAGCAATAGAAAAAGCACACAGATTTTGGTACCAGAATTGGGGTGCTACTCTAACAAATACCTAATATATAGGGGTGGCTTTGGAATCAGGCAGGAGGAGAAGTCAAAAATGCGGCATGCTGTTGCTGGCTTGAAGACAGGGTGCCAACTGCAAGGATGGCAAAGCTGCCCCTAAGAGCTAAGAATGACCCCCTAGCTGATGACCAGTAAGGAAATTTGGACCTTAGTCCTGCAGCCACAAGGAACTGAATTCTGCTAACAATCAGAAGGAACTTGGAAGCAGTTTCATCCCCAGAATCTCCAGGTAAGAGCCTAGACCAGCTGACACCTTAATTTTAGCCTTACGAGATGCTAAGCAGAGAAGCAAGACTTCTGACCTACAGAAAAGCGAACTAATAAATGGATGTTATTTTAGGCTGTAACTCTGTGGTAACCTATTATGTAGCAGCAATAGAAAACTAATACAGAGCTACAACCTGTTTATTGAATAAATGCTATTTATTAAATGATAGCCATTTATTGAATGCCCATGAAGCAACTGATACATAGTATCAGGAAACATTTCGGGTGCGGTCTGGGCTGAAAATTCTCCTCAAGAATTTTGAATCCTGGATTGTTAGAATCTAAAAAAAATTATTTTCGGAGGGTAAGTACAACTAGGATGACATGTCTAAGCATTCCTGGTGATGTAGAAAATATTTGTTGGTGGCAGCGCAGTGAAGTTTTGTAAAAGCTACAGTCAAATTGAAACAGGAGGGAACAGGGCAGGGCACAACCTTTAAAAGAATGACATAGCCCAAGGACACGACGTAAACTGATTAGAACCAAATAGGTCCAAGATGGTGGACAAGTTGACTTCCACTAGACCTTGAGCCTCACTATACACTCATTGTAACACATCAGCAAGCTAAATGACACACCCCCCAGCACCATGACAGTTCTGAGGCTGACCATCAAAGATCAAAAAGTGGGCAGTGGCCCAATTCCTGGAAATCTCAACACTGAGTACTAATGACTAAAGTATAAGAACACTGATGATGAACTAAAACAAAACTGCATCATCCCCTGCCTCTCCCAGCCATGTATTATAATATTATTTTCTGACAAAAAGAGCATCCCTCTTATTTTAGTATATCTCTAGGGAAAAAGATCAAAGAACAATTTCTCAGGGACTTAATTATCCTTCCTTGGAGGAAATCGTCTCTTTCAGCATGAAGGCGAAAAGTAAAGGCCATTTCATCTTGTTCTGCTTCCATCCATGCCTGTTAATTTTACAACACGTTTTGATATTAGAATATTTTTAAAATACAGCTACCGCACTGACATCTGGTACTACTGGCAACCAGTACTAGATTAATAACCAATGGGAACTGAAAAATGCCTTTTCCTAGGAAGGAATGGGGATTAAAATGATCTTCTGATTGTCACTTTTCCCTAATTCATAAAGAAAAAAGAAAGTATTGTCAAAGAACTAATTTATAAATCATTGGATTTATAACGCTTATCTATTAAAGTTTTCTTAGAATAATGGTTTTCAAACTTGACTACATACTGGAATTAACTAGGGATTTTTAACAAATTCTGATGCCTGGGTTTCACTCCTTCAAAGATTGAGTTAGTTGGTCTGGAGTGCAGTTTGGGCACTGTGATTTTATAAAAACTCCCCAGGTGATACTAATATATGGCCAAGTGGGTTACATTTATTTATTGACTAGTCTTGGCACATCTGCCTCTGGGCCATGGCCAGGATTATACACCTGATCCACTCTTAGGGCAAGATAAGTATGAATCCAGTTTATCTTCTCCACTGCAGGACTGTATTCTAGAAATCTCTCACATACCAAAATCCATGAGTAATTGCTCTGAAATGAACATGCCAGAGAACACTGCTTTTATCTTAGTGTTTTTGTTTTTCCAAAGGTTTTTTCAATCCATCTGATTGTATTGGGGCAATGTCTTGAGTGCAAATTGAATCTTCCTTTTAATAAGAAGAATGTGTCTCTGCCTCGAGACCATGTACAGTCTAGTGATGGCAGGCAGTGGCCCAGGGATGCTCATGATGGGTTGAGAGGGACAAGGACAACATTAAAACCATGCATCACAAATCCTGAAAACTAGAAAATTAATATTTATAGCTTTAAAACCAACCTCAATTGGCACAGTAGCAAATCTTAGCAATCAATTATCTACCTTCTACACTACTTACGGGGAATTAAAACCCCCAGGCTGGGAATATACCCAACTAAAGGTAGCTTTACACTTTATCTTGCCTGAAAATTAGATAGCAACACAATTTGGCCTTTAAAAAAACAATTAGGGTACATTTAAGGTTGCATCGATGTAGAGGAGAGTAGAAACGTGAGTGAGAGAAGCTATTAGAAAGTGCACTTATTGGGGAGGGGATAGAATTAATGGAACTTTGATTCTTTTTTTCCATCTTACATTGTCTTTTGTTTTCACCCTCATGTACATATTGATGGTGAATCAATTGGAACATTTTTATGATTGCCCGAGTTTTCTGACCCTGGGCCCTAAATAAGATTGTTTGCTGGAAGGTTTACCGATGTATAGTAGAAATTGGAAGGCTAGAGGCCAAACTTACACTTTACAAAGTGCCTCTGGATTGGGTGGTTGACAAGACCTGAAACTATGTAAATGCAGCCCCAGAAGGAGCTTCTTCAGCAGCTGGATTCATCCAAGACTCTTGCCCTGTAATTTAAGGCACCTGGTGGTGATTTTCTTCTCCTTCCACAACTTCATCTCATTGGTGACTTATGATTAAAAAGAATTTTGTGCCCTTTCCTTTCCACCTCAACATAAAAAGTTCATGACCTTAAGGCATCCAGATAAGACTAGACAGAAATACTGTTTGCCAGAGGTACCTTCAAACAGAAAAAGAATTTTCACATGGAGAATGTTCATTAGAGGCAGAAGCAAACATACCACTACAATACTAGTTTATATTTGTTGATCAAGTTCTCTAGGCTCTGTACCTATCATACATTAACTCATTTAATTAACCATTCTGTGGGGTTGATACTATTATTATTTTAATTTTACAAATTAGGAAACTGAAACACACATAAAATGTAAGTACCTTGCTGAAAGTCACACAGATAGCAGTAAAAGAGTCAGGATTCAAGAAACAAGGCAATTTGGCTCCAAGGAGCCCACTCTCTTAATCACTGTACTATATTTTAGTTGTGACAAGGGGCTCATGAAATCAAGAAAGGGACACATTGCTCCACACTGGGAAATGGGAATTTCAGAGAAGCTTCTTGAGGGGGTTTGTATCTGAGCTAAGCAAAAAATGTTAAATAGAAATTACATGGATGAAGTATATGAAGAAAGAGAATGAAATTCATAGCAGAGGGGACAGCGTAAGTAAAATCAAAGAGGAAAAAAAAAAACCCCTTCATATTGTGTGTTGAACAGTTTGATACGGCTGGGAGATAGGATCTAAACTAGGGAAATGGTGTTGGAGAGGTAAAGAAGGAGTGGATCATGATAGTATAGTCTTAGGATCAGACCGAGTACTTGGACTTTATCCTACAAGAAGCCCAAGTGGGGCTTCCCTGGTGGCGCAGTGGTTGAGAGTCTGCCTGCCAATGCAGGGGACGCGGGTTCGAGCCCTGGTCTGGGAGGATCCCACATGCCGCGGAACAGCTGGGCCCGTGCGCCACAGCTGCTGAGTTTGCGCGTCTGGAGCCTGTGCTCCGCAACAAGAGAGGCCGCGACGGTGAGAGGCCCGCGCACCGCGATGAAGAGTGGCCCCCGCTCGCCGCAACTAGAGAAAGCCCTCGCACAGAAGTGAAGACCCAACACAGCCAAAAATAAATAAAAATAAATAAATAAATAAATTTTAAAAATTAAAAAAAAAAAAAGCCCAAGTGTTTTCAACATGACCCATAGGAAGAAATACATTTTACTTGATAATCTAGTACATGTATATGTTTATATACATGCACATCCTTCACATCTATATATATTATACATATATATACACACTAAACATTTATATGTATATGAATGATATTAAAATTGGATGAAAAGTTTCAAGAAAAAATAACTAACCTTACTATGTACTCATATTTTTCTATTCTATTTTCTGTTTATTGTATTCTACTTCATTTGTGTGTTTGTTTAGGAAACTAGTAGGACCCTCTAAATACATGTTTAATGGGATACAACCCACAGCTTGAAAAAAAACTGTTATTATATTATATTATAATATAAATATATTATATATTTATAGGTATTGTATTATATATTATAGGTATTATAAATATATGGAAACATGGTGATCAGCAAAGGTTTCTGATCATGGTAGAGAGAGGTTAAATTATCACTCAGCTGGGTCACTTTGATACCATTCATTAGGTGTTTGAGGGTGATTCTGAAAAACAGACTGGAAGCAAGGAGATAATTTTCCAAGATCAGGCCAAAAAGAAGAGGGAATGCAAAAATCAAGTCTAGCTAGACAGCAGGAAGAATAAGTTCAATAAGTTAGAGTCTCCAATAAGGGACGATTCCATATTGGAAGCATGATCAAAGGAATAGTCATAGCATCCTCATTCTTGGGTTTACAGGTTATCTTGGTAGGTTATCTTGGTAGGATTTCTGACACACCCACCTGAGAGACAGGAAATAAATAAGGGATATCCCCTTCTGACTCTAGATTTATCTTTCTGGGCTCTGACTGCCTGAAAACCCATTTCGCTTGTCTGAGAATAAAACCTTAAATGTACACAGGGTTGTTCTGAAGAGGAGCCCGCAAAAAGTTATTAAAAGCAGATGAATACGCATGGCTTTCTCTGCTCAATCCACTCTCATACAAATGTCTACGCAACTACCAGAAAACAACTTAGTATTTCTTTCTCAATACTAGAGGATGAGATTGCTCCCACAGGACTGGAAGAATTTTTCTTGAGCTTATTATAGACGAGGCAATAATGCCTTATGAAATATTTTAAACTTATTAAGAAATTATTAGTAATAGTTTGGTGATATTGGGTTATTATAATTCCCTAATTTTAAAATATTCAAGTATATTTGGACTCTCATTATTCTCCTAGTCTAATTTTTAGTACTGATTTTAAGTAGAAAATAGAAGCAAAAACAAAGGAAGTTACATGCAAACAAATGAGTGAGCCCAACAAAGGTACAGAGAGGCTCTTGAAGGACTCCCCAACCTGATTTTCTTCTTAGAATCTGGGACTGGGCAAAAGTCCTGAAGTCAGTGTGTGAAAGATGGAGATGAACCAGTTTCTAGAACAGAGATATTTACCCCTTTACCCTATCTGGCCTGATCCACCTCCAAAACCAACAACACAGACATACAAACAAACAAGAAAACAAAACTAAAGTAGAAACATAGCCACTAAAACTGTCGGTTCTGGACTGGGTTGTCTGTGGACATCTGGCTCTCAGAAAACCCCATTTCCCCATAACTCATTCATTTTAGCCTTCAATTCTAAAGGAATTACTTACCTTCTTCACAGACAGGGTTTGCATAAACACACACATAACAATCTACAATTCCCCATTACCCTACAGTCATCTCCTTGTCAGTAGAATTTTATTTCCTAGTCCATGAGAGAACCAATCAAGACATACACTTGGGAATGTACCTGTGCTACCTGGATCATCACTACCTCAGAATATTGATCCTGAATTCAGAATTCAGCAGCAACAACTCAAAAGGGAACATATCAAACCCATCTCAGACAAGATGGAGTATAAACAAATAAATACAAATAAACACAATGGGCAAGTCACTAAGAAACTTTCACCAAGCCTGATAATGGAAAGATTTCATTCCAATTAGCTGTCATTGCTTTTAGTTCAAAATATACTAGGCCTTTTCCATGGTAATGCATAGCTAGAATGAGGAAAGTGTAGCTTTTCAGTCAATCAGCCAAGTAATGAGGACATAATTGTATCTAAGATTCCTACCAGGCTGTTGCAGATTGAATACAGTAGCCAAAACTAGCTTTAGAATAAGGCAGTGACCTTGAGCCCACAAAGACCCAGTTTAAAATCCTGAACCAATCACATAATGAGTATTTTTGTGATAATCATTTGGCATGCAAATTATTGGAAAGTCATTAGGACGCAGTGCGTACCTACATGCATAACGAGTCCATTTTTATGTTAGCATACCCCAAAGGACTTCCCTGCTGTGTGTTTTATACTGCTGCTGCTTTATGTTTTATGTGTTTGCATTAATATTTTAATTTTCATATACACATCCTTAGGCCATTTTATGAAGGGCATGACTTTTAAAATTTGGTCGATACATTAATGTAAAATAAGGTCATCTAGCAGGTTGTCCTAAATCAATTCCCTGTGTTCCCTCTGCACACTCAAACCTTCCAATATGGTTTATTTATTATGGGCAGTGCAGAAGTTAGATCTGAGCTCTAAACTCTGACCATCTGTCAGATTAACGTGCATATGCACTGACTGTCTTTCTTCAGATGACGGATACTACCACAAGTCCTCCCTAAAAGAATATATCAATCCTCTTACACGTGAAAATAAACAAAAACCACAATTGATTTATATCAACAATTCATACATATGATAGAGTTTTGCCCTAAATTGGCCATTGTGATTAGAATACGACTTTGTTGTCTCAGAAAACCTGTTTAGTATTATACAAGCAGAAGGGATGTGACAAGATGTTAAAATTTTTTTTTTTAAAAGAGGCAACATAATGTAGCCATTAGGAATAAAGGTTCTAGAACCAGACAGTCTCTATCAGACCCAGTTCAACCATTAACTACTATGTGAGTCTGGTTTAGTTATTTCCCTCTTTGAGCCCCAGTTTCCTCAATTTAAAATAAGAACAATAATAATGAGTATTACACAAGATCTATTGCAAAGGATAAAAGATCCATGTAAAGCATTGGCATCTTATTCAACATGTTTATTATTATTATTATTATTACTACTACAGAGATAACTTCAGAATTGCTATTAAAAACCAAGTAAGGATGTGGGTGGCATGCTGTATTTTAAATTCTGATTCACCTGCCACTATACATATGACATTCATATCTTATTGTCATCGCAGAGCACAGTGCTTAAGAAAAAGGATCGGGCTTTAAATCCTAACTCTATGACTTATTATCTGTGTTTTACTCATTATCGTCTTATCTCTATAAAATGGATAAGAACAGTTTTACCTCCTTTATAGTGTTGTTGGGAGGGTTAAATAAGTTAATATATGTCAAACTCTTAGGAAAAAAAAAACCAAACCTCTGGTACTTTTAAGCACATGACAAATATTTGCTGTTGTGATTATCCAGTTTAACTCTGAAGAGAAAATGCCCAAATATTTAAAAATCCAGAAGAAAAACAGAACTAGTTTAGTAGTCATTAAAATACTAATCATTTAAAAATCATAATAATAACCATTAAAATAATAATGCTATAGTTAGCTCAGATGTAACATGCTATATCGTTCGCCTGCTTTTTCACATATACTGTCCAACATGGACTTCTCAACAAGCCTGTGACGTAGGTAGGCTATAGATTATTATCCTCAGATTATACTTCATGAAACTGAAGCTCAGAGATCAGTGACTCAACTGAGCTACAGAACAATGAATGACAGAGCCCAGGGCTGACATCTCGGGGTGGGCCTCCTGCTCCAGTGTCCGCTCTACCACACTGCTTCTCAACAGCCAAAACCCAAAATCCACAGCAAGGCTGTCCACCACGCATCCTGATACAGAACCCTCCTGAAACAAGACACCATGATCCTCCAAATCAAAAGCACAGTGCCTCCTGACTCAATAATTCTACAGAAATTATAGGTAACAACCATTAAATCTCTACAAACCACAGGGTCATTACTACAGACATGCACTCTACAACTATCAGTTCTGGTAGACTATATTCACGTGAAGAAGAGATCTGGTTTTACTTTCCTTGTGACACTTCGTATTCCCTTTGTCTCTCAAGTACGCTAGTGATTAATTATTTGCAGCTGGATAGGACACTGCAGGAACAGGTTACTTTTTTTTTTTTTTTTTTTGGCTGTACTGCGCGGCTTGCAGGATCTTAGTTCCCCTCGACCAGGGATTGAACCTGGGCCCTTGACAGTGAGAGCCCAGAGGCCTAACCACTGGACTGTCAGGGAATTCCCATGAACAGGTTACTTTTGAAAATATCCTTTTGATTTCCAATTTTTCAGCCTCTTCCATGGAAAAGTACATATTTTCATTTTGTTTTTAACTGCTGTTTCCCCCCGTAGCTTAGATAACTGAGGATATTCCTAATTACACACCACAGTAAGGTACAGTTAGTATACCTCTAGTGGTCCTAGCTTTGCAAATAACGGGTGGAATCTGTTTAAGAGCAGAAAACCATCACCCCATGGAAATTCTCCTCTATGCTTTCGATAAAATTCACGGCCATAAGAAGGATGCATTATGCAAATATCCAAGCATTAGGACTTTGCCACTTTTAGTTCATTTTAGTTAGTCATTATAGATGAAAGAATATATGTGGATACACACCCATGCCAAAAATACATATATAAACATATATATGTCTTCATTTATAACAAGAAAAATGGCTTAATTTCATATATTTGAGAACAAGACCATTTAGCACTCAACTCAGAATTTACACAGTACTAAGGAGAGAGGAAAAAAAAAACAAAACTGAAGTCAGTAAACACACAAATCTTTCCATTGACAAGGTGTCCTTTCTCAGCTTCCCTTCACTTTACCTCTGATTTTCTTCTCAAATTACGGGCTTCAGACAATTCTGCACATTTTTTCCTCCTGGAGAGAGATCATCTTCATGTCTTTTGGGGAAGAAGCTGCTCATGAATACTCTTAGGCAGGGGGTCAGTCAATAAGCATTTACTGAATCCCTGGTCCACTGAGCACTGTACTAGGTACTTAGAACTGAGTCTTTCCTCAGGGGAAACAAGGAGGGGAAAGCTGTAACTTCTAGCATCATTACTGGTATGAATGCTATGGGCTGACTTGTCCCTCCCCTCAAATTCATATGTTGAATCCCTAACCTCCAACGTGATGATATTTGGAGATGGGGCCATTTGGGGGATAATTAGGTTTAGATGAGGTCAGGAGGGTGGGGCTGAGGCAGGAGATAGATGGGCTCCAGGTTAGATATTTACGACCAGCCTCCTGTTTACACTTCCAGATAGAAATAACAACAGGAACAGGGTAAATAGTTGGACTTCGCCTCTGGTGGACACTTTAAGATAACAGTAATCGCAGGGGCAGAGAGGAGCTGAGTACTGTCCAGATAAGAGATAAAGAGACCACATAATTCTCATTCTCAAGGTCAAAGAGACCTTCCCGACTACACATGGGGAGAAAGGCTCCTCGGGGGTCAAAAAGGGAGGGGGTGCCGCCCCATAGTAGGCGATGTCAACCTACCCATAGGCCTCTTTGCTAGAATCCATCTTGGCTGAGAGATGCGCATGCACGCAGGGGAGGACCCTGAGATAAACCAGATATGGACTCAGAACCAGGCAAAGCAAGATGACTGATCAAAGGAAACACGGAAGAAACACCCCATATAAGTGATTCAAACTACCACAAAGGTGCGACTCTCTCTCTGAGTCCGCCCATGTGTGTCTATTCACAAGTACTAACACTTTACTTGTTTCACTACTTTCCGTCTCTTTGTGGAAATTCATTTCTACAATACAAAGCCAACGGGCCAGGGCCTTGTCACTGCCCACTGGTCATCTAGCAGCTAGGATTCAGCGCTCTCACTGCCATGGCCTGACGTCAACCTCTGGCCCGGGAACTGAAATCTATTTCAAGCTGCCCCAGGCCGAGGCCACCTGAGATCAGGGCTTTCGTGATGGGATTAGTGTCCTTACAAGAAAAGACCAGACAGCTTGACACTCACATGCTCCCACTCTGTCTCTCAGTCTCTGTCTCTGTCTCTGTCTCTATCTCTTTCCCTGCCATGTAAGGAATGAGTAAGAAGGTGGTCACCTATAAGTCAGGAAAAGAGCTCTCACCAGAAACTGACCATACAAACACCTTGATCTTGGACTTGTAGCTTCAAGAACTGTGAGAAAATAACAATCGTTTAAGCCACCTAGTCTATGGTATTTTGTTATGGCAGCCAGAACTAAGATAATCACTGACCTCCTCAGGCCATGAATAAAAGATAAAAAGGTTTTCTTCTTCCACCTCATAAGTTGTTAAAACAAACAAACAAAACCTTTGATATATCTTCTTGGGCCAAATGCATTGTGGTGACATATATGTTTTGGCTCTGGACCAAATTTACAGCCCAAATGCTTCTGTGGTCAAGAAAATTCAAAAACTTACAAGGGTACCACCTATTAGGCAAATTAGAAAGATTTCCAACAGTTCCGTATTTTGGATCTGAGCTTCTCAACCTCTTCACTATTGACATTTTGATACAGATAATTCTCTGGTGTGGGGGCTGTCATATGAATTTTAGGTTGTTAAGCAGCATGCCTGGTGTGCCAGCAGCAACCCCCAACCCAACTGTGACAACCAAAAATATTTCCAGACATTGCCGAACATCCCCTGAGGGCAAAATCACCTCCATCAAAAACCCCTATCTAGACCAAAACTTAACTGAACACATGTAATTATGTTATATCCTGTAATGATAGCATATAATGGCTTGCACATATAATGACCTTAAACATAAGATAATAAGAATCTCTCTCTCTCCACCTCTCTCTCTCTCTCTCACATACCCACACCTCCCCACACACACACACACCAGCATTAAATAAATGCCTGTTGGAAAAAAGAAAGGAAGGAAATGAGGCAGCATGGAGCAGAGAAACAGAGTACAAGCCTCAAGAGAAAGTCTTCATTGATTTGAGTTCCGAGCCTACCTTGAATTTTAGAAAAGTCTCATAATCTCTCCACGGCTCACCTTTTACATATGCAAAATTGGGGGCTTGGCTAGAAGATACATATAGTCCCTTCAATTTAAACAATCTCTGATCCCTAATGTATTTCAGATGAGGGGAAGAGAAGGAACATTTTGAGTTTAAAGTTCTGAGAAAAATTAAGTGAGCTAAGTTACATTCTCATATCAACTATATGAGCTTCAGTTCTACGAACAACTTGGCCAGCTATGCTGAGTATCTTTGATGATGCCAGGAACAGATTGGCTGGATGGCACTGAATGAAAAAACCTCTTCAACACAGCCTGCTCAATCTGGCCTATCCGATGTTCTGCCTAGGATAACTTTAAATTTGGGTAGGCTTAGAATTGTTCCTTGGTGTCTCACAGGCTGTAGGGAGGACAGTCCATGATAAATGCCATCTTCATTAAAAGTAAATTCTTGCCAATGACCTCATGCTACTTTTGTTCTACAATACTGCATACAATTTGAGACATGTTGCCCACAAAGCAGAAGTTACACGAGGTTGGAAAGAACATTCTACTCTCTTGCGGGAACTTATATAACACCAAATAGTGATCGAAGGGAATACATCCGAAGTTTGCTATGGAATTTGGATTATAAATGGCCCACTGCAACAGTAAACCCTTTTGCTGGTTCACTGGCTAGAAGTGGGACAAAAGGAAAAAAAGCCATCTGTAGATTTCTGTAAAGTAAAACATCTCATCATATCCTTGCTATAAAAAATATGCCATAAAGTATTACTGCAAGATTCAGCAATGATTTACTTTGGAGGTCTTCCATGAAAATGGCTTTAAGAACCATGTTAGCTTGTAGCTGCAGAAGACAGAGGTAACATCAGTAGCTGGGATCAGGCAGTAGTTCTTGGAATTATGGAAGATCCAAGGAGGAAGCCATGTATAAATTGCTCCCTGATTTCATTTCAGAGAATGTGCTCTTTGTAGAGAAGTAAGGAAGAATATTTGAGACCATTTTATGTTCATAATGAAAACAAAGAAAATACTGAAGACTGTATTCCCTGGCCTCTCAGTTCAAAGGAACCAACCTCATTGTTAGCCTAGCCAGAAAAGTCATTCAGGATGACCACTGGAGAACAGTGGCTTTAGGAATTAATAGGAAATACCTCATAAAATATTTCAGTAATATCAAACTGCATTCTTCACAAAAAGGTGGGAACCATTCTCTAATTCAACGCATCTCCCAGGGAGAAGGCAGTAGATGTGAGTAGGTAAAGATTCGTAACCTGTGTAGTCACATCAGCGCATTAGCCACAGAGAAAGAAGATAAATAAATTCTGGGACCACCTGAAGTGATTTGTTGATCAACTGTGTACATAATTACTGCTTTTGTTTCATTAATTTTAATTACCTGTTATCCTTTTGTCCTTATGCCCTGAGGTGAGTTTTTCATCAAAAATGAGGGATGATTTTATGAATATTATATGCAAACAAGCAAATTAGACTCACTGAACTTGGGAGATCATTTCTTCCCCTTCCCTCCTCTAGGGTTAGCTGCTATTTTCTGAATGTGATATTGATTCTACGGTAACACGCACAAAGGTATTAATCAGGAGAACAGGAACTTCTGTGAATTCAGTAAAGCTTATTACAGAGTACCTCATTATAACACATTACCAATCTACGACCCCAATAACAGCAGTCCCTTAACTACAGATTACATTTTTAAATGGTTGTCCCTTTTACATGCTGTATATTGGAACACTCTTTACAGTCTCCACAAGAGCTCTTAAGGAAGAAAAGAATGGATAATGAAAAATAAAAAGCAGCTCCTGCTTAAGGGCACTTAACCTAGAGGTAGACATCCAGGCAGGCCCAAACAACCTATTGCTCCCCCTTCCCCTTTCTTACACTACCTACAGATGATCATTTTGCTTTTCAACACCATGATTCTAAAATTAAGTACTGTATCCCATTATTTGTGCATAATCAACAGTTTTTATTATTTTCATTTTCAAGCAATTATTATCAAAGTTCAATTTTTATATGATAATAGCCAAATTCTGGTGAGAGCCTTCGAAGCAGATACCCACATCTTGCTGGGATTCCTGCAAATGTATATACTCCTTTTTAAAAGTCTTGTAACTACCAGTAATCATTGATCCAGTCATTGTAATCATATGGAAGAATATGTCCTAGAGTAATTATCTTAAACAGAAAAATGTTTTCTACTCACAGATGTTCAAAATAGTATTATTTATAATATTTGTGTTTGTGTGTAAACTCATTAGGGGCTTTCTTTCATTCTTGTATATATTCCAAATTTTCTTTAAGGAGTATTTAGTATTTATAATTAATTTACTTTAAAAAAGCATTCTCCTTTAACAATGAAAAGAGCTCTAAAATACTCTAAGAGCTGAGGAGAAGAAACAAATTTCTTTTCCTTTCTACATGTATATGACATAAATGCATGATACTAACTACTAAAGGAAAGAAAGAGAAAACATGGAGCTAAGTTTTTTTTTGTTTCTTTATTTAATTTATTTATTTTTTTAAGTGCTCTGTATTGCAGTTGACTGACAAATCAAATTTTGAAACACTAGGCTTTCAGTTCCTCTGAGGCAAAGAAAAACTATTGCCTTATTTATTGTTTTGTCCCTTACTCATTGCCTGGAATACTACAGGTACTCAATAAACTCTTGCGAATATATGAACACGGTCTTTCCATTGGTTCAGAACCATGGATAGCAAATCAGCTCTTTTTTTTTAAATAGAACATGCATTCTCTTAAGAGGGAACAGATGTATAGTTGCCGAAGCTCATTCAGCTTCATATTGGTCTCATTACATAGGCAAATAGTTACCTTCCCTGGGCCTCATTTGCCCCATTGGTAAAATAATTCAATGCCTTGCCTTTTCAGTAGCAGAAAGCTGGATCAGAGAAATACTGACCGTCCATAAGTGAGGCCTAAACTTTTTTACCTTCTCACATGGATACATAAATATTTGTTTCCTGGCATTACTCTGCTGATGAGTTTTACACCTTTGCTATCTGAAGAACAAAAAATAGGAAAAATTGCTCAGTAAGGTAATTTCATCAATATATCTATTTCCCTATTGTCCTCAGCCCACAGTACTAGGAACGGCCACCCCATGAACTTGATGACGTCATTAGGTTATGTTGGAAAATGAAAAAATAAATTGTTGTGAGAACTTCATTTTCAACTACAGGAAAGGTCAAAGACAGGTCTGATTTGGTAACCTCAGAGAAAGATAGTATCAAAAATTCTTCAAATTCTTCATAATCCTAGGAGTGTATTATTAATTTTCTAAATTTAAAAAGGCAAGTTTTAAAAAATACAAATGGCAAGATTTTCATACCTTTTTGAGAGCCACAAGGAAAAGGAAAAACAAAAAGAAAACATGCCTTCTCATTCCCAATTACTTTGAAATATTCTCCATGGATTACTATTTCCTAAAAATTAACACCCCCCTCCCCCTTTTTTTTAAAGAGTTTTAAAAACCACATAGCTGTTCTTTCACTAAAAAAAAAGTCACTCTTAGAGTTTAGCACAGGACCTAGAACATGGCAGACTCTCAACAAATGTTAGGTCCTCTTTTTCCTCTCCCTCAATCTTTCCTATTTCTATGAGCTAAGTTTTATTTTCTAAGACTTTTTCCTTGATCTTCTAGATTCAAAAAAGATACCATTGATTGGAAAAGAATGAAGTTTAAAATCCTAGATTAGTGTCTGTGAGTGTCAGTAAAGATGACTGGCTTCCACATTTTGTTACTTCTCATGTTCTGGTTCCATTTCCTTTCTCGTGGTTCTCCTGGAATTTGTCTTTTTCTCTCTCTCTTTCATAACCCATTGCTCTATGTGTAATGGGATTCTCTCTTAAGTTTTACTCCCTATTCTCTGGAGCCATAAATCCCAATTCATCCAGGTAAATTTGCCCTTATATTGGTATCCACTGCTCTTGGATTTGTGTTGTTCCCGTTTTGAGTGGCTCCCATCCTCTTGAAGTCGGTTCACCCCATTTTCTAGCTGACTGTTACCATCCTCCGTTCATTGTAGAAAGTCACAACCATGAGTGTTATCACAGAGAGACCTCATAAAAATCTATATCTTTATTATATAGAATCAGTAGGTATAAAAAGAAAGTTCTTCCAAGTAAGAAGTATAACATTCTACATTTCATAGTTATTGGTAGTAGATTGGTTTTGGGAGTAGATGCCAGGAGTAGTGCCATCACATAATTCACTTTGGATTAAAATTCAGTAAAAGAAATCTATTAATTAGAACCCATGCAAGAGCCATTAGATGTAAAACATCTAGATGATCTTATTATAAGGCTGTTATGGCAAGGGACATTAAAATGTGGTTCTAACAATGTATACATACCACAGAGAGAATGATACTCAGTCTAAATCTACAGATAAGTATAGGCTTTAAAGATTCAGATCACCAGCAACGTGCTGTGACTTATTTTTCAACCAATTCTAGAAGATATTTAGAACTAAGGATTTCCTGAAATGTGACTTCAGATGTGAGCAGGGAGAAAAAGACAAGGGATAAAACTATCCACCATTTTTTTCTGTTAAAGCAACAGTGAAAATTTGTCAGGAGCATCTGCTCCTAAAATAATGCAATAGAATAAAAATTGGCAACTGAGGCTTAGAAGTTAATTTCAAAGGTTTATTACACTAGAGGGTTCATATTTAGCAGCTGTCAATTTGCTACCAATAACTGTAATAAAAATCAGCAAAACCTGAACTCTTCTCCTGCCAAAGAGACATTCATTTGTGAGTGTTGGAGGTTTTTTGTGATGTTGTTTCTTGAAAAAGTAGATGTCTATTTCATTGAAACAACGTCTTTATTTAATGAAAAATTTCATTTGAGAAAAAAAGGACTGAAACTATTTTTCTACATTTTGAAAAAATTAGTATATGAAAAGGTATGGGATTTTTTTGTTGTTCCAATATTTTTAGGCAGTGTTTTTCAACCTGGGGTAATTTTGACCCCCAAGGGGATATTTGGTGATATCTAGAAACATTTTTGTCACACTAGGGGCTGCTATTGGCATCTAGTGTATAAATACCAGAGATGTTGCTAAGCATCTTATAATATATAAGGCAACCCCTATGACAGTATTTGGCCCAACGTGGCAACAGTGCCCAGGTTGAGTAACTTTTGTTTAAAGGAATTGGCTTGATGGATTTAGACTAAAGGTGGGTTTGCATTTACAAACTTTCAAACCATGGTTTCCATCAGAAGTGTCATGGTGGAGAGCTGCTGTAGGCAGACATTGGCTGTGCTTTAAGTAAGTGCTATTGGAACAACAGAGTCTAACTCCTTAGATAAAAATTATAGCAAGTACATTCACATTGATGTAATTAAGTTTGTGTCAGCATTTATACTTGATATGTTTCTATGTACAACATTTTATAACTGGGTCATAAGAATGAATTCTTAACTAAAATGGTACAGGAAGCTTCTTTGGATAATAATTACCTTTTAAATGTACCTTAGCTAATATTCCACACAGGCTCTTTAATTCATCATCAAACAAATGTTAAAAACTTGAATATAGTTTTATCCCAATCTTTATCTCGTCACTTTCTCAAATTAAAGTTATTTCCAAAAAGCATATATAAAATATTATAATTAGATTACTCATTTTTAAAATAATAATTTTAAGGACTCTACGTAATAGAAACAGCTACTTTCAGGCCAAAAAAAAAAAAAAAAAGACTAAGGATCCACAGTTCATTGGGTCTACTCTCTATTAATCATTGACAAAAATATTTTATATCTAATACTGATTTACTTTAAAAAATGTCATCTAACACGTAAAAATATTTTCAGAAAAACTATTATTTACCCCATGAAAAATAAAAGAACAGAGAATAGAGCAGGGGCAAATGAAACATATATATGTATGTTTCTCTCTCTCTCTCTCTCCCCCGTCCCCACATATATATCCAATAAAATTGATCTTCGGCAAATAATATCACTAAGAAATTTAAGGGGGACCCACTCTACTATCAGCATGGTGACTTTCATTTAAATCAGAAAACATTTCAAAATTCAGGATCTTAAACCTTCCTCCTTCCATTTGGATCCCCAGAACATTCAGTGTCTCTCCCTCCCTTCTTCCCTCTCTTCCTTCCTTCCTCCCTCCCTTCCTTCCTTCAATTTAACACTTATACAGCACTTAGAATATGCCTGATATTTGTCTTAATTTTTTACAAGTATTATATTAACTCATTTAATTCTCCTAACAATCATATATGTGTGTGTGTGTGAGTGTGTTCTGCATGTATTTATATATATCTCCTACATTTTATAAACAACGGAACTAAGGCATACAGAGATCAAGTAATTAGCCAAGGTCTTGTACCTAGTAAGTGGCTGAGCCAGGACTTGTATCAAGGCAGGCTGGTCCTAAAAGCCATGCACTTTATCCCTTTGCAGGTTGCCTCTCCTCTTTATCACATGCTACTACTCCTCATGTTTATCTCAGGCCTGCCCAGATAGTGTGGCCTTGGAGGAGAATGAATGTTGTGAAAGGTTTCAGGTCAAGTCAAAAGGAAATCTATTGGAGGAGGGTGGCCTTATCAGCTGGTCCATCCATGGAGTTGCTTTGTCCAGAAATCTCTTAGAAATACATGCTGAAAAATACTAAGATATAAATTAAAAGCATCTGTTCTCTTACTGTCATCTGTTTATGGCATATATTTTATGTCACTAACAACTCATTTCTTCTCCATAAGGAGAGCCAGAATAGAATGGTATTTAAGGGCATGGACTCTGGGGCTCTACCTCCTCAGTTTAGTTCCTAGAATTGCTATAATTATGTTTCTATTGCATTTCTTGAATGTTGGGCAGAGACAATGCTATGTTTTCTTCTTCATGGGAACACTGCCAGATCACATTTCCCTGTCTCTTTGTATGTAAGTGGGGCCATATCTCTAGTTCTCTCCAATAATATGAGTGGAAATAATGTGTGACAATTCCAGCCCAAGATGCCTAAGAGCAAGTATACCTTGTCTGAGTTCTCCTTCTTGCCTTATCTAACATCTGGATGCAGAAGATCTGGATGCAGTGGAGGATTCAGAGGCCTTAAAGGATAGTGGAGCCACAACATGGAAGAAGCCCGAGTCCTTTAATTACTACATAGAGTAAAGCTTCCACCCCGACATTGAACTACGGTTGATTATGATGTGAGTCAAAAATAAATCTTTATTACGTAAAGCCATTGAAATTTTGAGTTGTTTCTTACAACAGCTAGCTTTTATTATGCTAACTAACATGAATTTATATCATCATGTGACCAGAATGATCACTCAAACTCCAAATTACTTTGGTTTGGAATTGCTTTACTCAATCTGTGTTCCTTTCCAGAAGAGCTTTGACAAAGTCCCATTACCTATGTATCACTTTTCTGCTGTTAATTGTCCTGTCCTACCATCCAATCACTTCAGCACTTCTGTATAGATTCAAATTTCAAATGTTAAAATAACTTAGTTCAGACACAAATATTTACAGCAGTTAAATGTTGATTTGTAAACCTAAGGAATATCAGTACAATTGATGGAAATACCTATTATCTAAGTAAAATATATTGAAACTCTCTGCTATAAAATCTGACTTTTTCACTGTTTGATTGTGCTACCTGAATGTACAAAACAAAAAATATGGCTCATACGGTCATAACTCTCATAAAGAAAATTATGTCTAATACTAATATTACCTCTTCCTATAAATATTATTCTATTCAAAACAAACAAGGAAATCTTTCACTTTGCTACCCCCTTAGCAAATTAGTGACTAAATCTAAGTCTTAAGTCTTCATGCCAACATTTCAAGAAGGGCTCCCTAATGCTTGTAAATTGCCAAAGAGATGTAATTCTAAAGGATATGACCTCTTAACAAGTACTTGCAAGAAATGTTACGTTCAGGATTTCAAATATGAATTCATTGTGTTCTTTTAGAAGTTATGCCTTCAGGGTTTTCTGTTTGTGATGGTTCAGTCCCAAGAAGGACAGGGACAATTTGTGTATTACTCAGCCTTGGCAGATGCGTAGATTCTCCTATAACGTTTTCATCTCCAAATGTCTCACACAGTTTAAAAACTACGGGATTATTGATTGATTTGGCTATACTCCTCGTAATCTCAGTAAGAAGCTCAGAAAAATTTCCTTTGCATCCATTATGCGTACTTTGCTCAAAGGCTGAAAGGACAGAGAGTATTTCTTCTGAACTTGGACTTAGCCACCAGAGTTAATAGATATATAATAGCCATATATTTTATTAAGAAGATATAAGCAATATCTCAATCTGTATTTTCTGCCTGTGAATAAACAAAATCTCTGGAAAATTACAGAATGATTCAAATCAAATTTTTAAAAATATTATTTATATCAATTACATATTTAAAATGTATGTCTTCTGCAACTGTTTGTCTACTAAATTACCAGTTATTTTGATTAGTGCTGCGTGTATAAAGACAAATCAGATGTGGTCCTTGACCTTAAAAAAATTTGCAAAATACTAAGTCAGACAGAGAAAGACAAATACCATATGATATCACTCATATTTGAAATCTAAAAAAATGATAGAAATAAACTTACTTACAAAACAGAAATAGACTCAGACATAGACAAAAACTTATGGTTAGAAAAGGGGAAAGGGGAGGACAAATTAGGAGTTTGGGACTAACAGATACACATTACTATATATAAAATAAATAAACAACAAGGACCTACTGTATAGCAGAGGGAATTATATTCAATATCTTGTAATAACATAAAATGGAAAAGAATCTAAATCACTGCTGTATACCTGAAACTAACACAACATTGTAAATCAACTGTACTTCAATGTTAAAAGGTTGCAAAATAATGAACAAAATGGAAAGATATTTCTAAGGGTAAGTAACGTCTTACATACCCTACAACATAAAGTCATAGGCAATAAAATCATAAAGTCATCTGCTGAGTCTGTTTTAAAATGAGACGACAAAAGCAATAAACACTGCACCTAAAACCCAGGGACCATAAACATTACACGTTCTGAAAAATAGCTGTCAGCATGGAAGTCTTGACCATATGTTCACAAACTCAATTTGGATAAAAGGAAAAAGGCTGAAGTCTTGGCATACCAAGGTCAATATGTAGATATATTCTAATTAGCACTTAAAATAAAATTGCCAGCATCTCCACAGAGAGCTCATTTCTTTTCTTAAGGATTAGTAGAGAAAGAATTAAAAGACTACTATAAAATTAATAGCACTTTTTATTTTGTTTTTGACATCCAAATGCAAATGCCTTTTTTCTTAAGAAGCAGTGGTGAAATAAAATTAAAATGGAAGTTTTTTACCCAGCATAGAATTAAGTACAGCTTGGTGGCAAATGATCAATTGGAGAAGCCATCTAGAATGAGCCATCTCAAAACTTTTAAGAGGATTATAACTCAGCATAGTAGGAAGGGAACATATATTTGACAAAGTATTAGACCAGCACAGAATTTTAAGCATACTCCTGTGTTCATTTTATATATGAGGGAACTGAACTCATAGAGTACTGAAATCATTCAAAGTCAAAGAATTAATTTTTCAGTAGATTTTGGACAAGAATTTGGTTGAGTCTCAACATTCGCTTCACACTATACATGAAAGATGCCTAGATAATGTGTACTGACTGACCTCTCTAAACTTCACAAACTGAAGGGATACAAAGTATAATAATCTTGAATGAAGTAGGAATAGATTAGTACAAAAAGGGTGTTGTAAAAATCAGAAGTGAGTTCTAATCCAATGCCATAGTAACTTCAGGTTACTAATTTTTTTAAATGGAAACAATAAATCCTCATTTTGTCCAACCCATAGGACTATGGAGAGACCAAAGTAAGATAATAAAAATGGTGAATATTGCAAGTTACTGTTATTTCCAATTATTATAGAATGTTTTGCAATTAAATACCATTTATCCTTAAAAGAGATTAATAGACTACTAACAGCTTTTTTCTAGACCTTTTTTTCTTAAAGCAGAGATGCAATTATAATACGTAAATGAATTAAGAATGCTACACTGAATAGTTTATATACTTTTCTCAGGGATGCATAAAAATTTCTTTATGGATACATTCTAATTTAAAAGATAATTTTGTCTAAAATATGTATGGCTACTTCAAAGCTCAAGTGTATAGGCAATTATCCGAAAAAAAAGCTTGAAGTTGGACTAACAGGCAGTTCCCATATTAACTAAGGCACTATTGGTAGCAGAATATGACTTAAAAAAGAACAATGCCATTTTCTATTGATTTAGTCTCTCTTCTTTCAAACCACGCTAGGCCCTAATATTAAACTCTCTTAACAATTCAAAAAAAATTTTTTAAACATTTCCGTCACTCACTTTAATTTTTCTATTCAGGTATAAATTCACAGAAAGTTGCAAAAATGTACCAGGAGGTCCTGAGTACCCTTCACCCAGTTTCTTCCAATGACAATATCCTGTATAACAACAGTACAATATCAAAATGAGAAAATTGGCATTAGTACAATCCACAGGGTTTATTCCAATGTCACCAGGTTTAAAAGACTTGTGCTTGTGTGTATGTATGTGTGTGTGTGTGTGTAGCTCTATGCAATTCTGATACGTGTAGATACATGTAACTATGATGCAATCAAGACCAGAACTACTCTATCACCATAAGGCTCCTTCTTGCTACCTCCTTATAGCCACATGACCCTCTTGCCCCATTCCAACCCTAACCCCTGCCAAACCACTAATCTCTTCTTTATCTTTATACTGGTGTCATTTCCAGAATGTCATATAAATGGAATCATCCAGTCTGTAAACATTTGAGATGGACTTTTTTCACTCAGCATAGTTCCTTTGAAATCAGTCTAAGTTGTTGCATGTATCAATAGTTTGTTCCCTTTTTTCTGCATAGCAGTCAATGATATGGTTGTACCACAGTGTTAATACAAACTTTTTAAACAAATTGATGTTTACTTTTTTCAAATATATAATATTGTAAAAATTAAAACATAAGCTAAAAATATCTACCTAAAATATAAAGAACAGTTTCTTCATATGCTGTATAAAGATGTATAGAAAGAAAGAACATACTTCCATAAAGTTTGAAAAAATAACATTCTGAAATAGAATTTTATCCAAAATAGAACTTGGTTTCTAAGATCTAAAACTGTCATACGTTCTATTTAGTGGCTCAATTTGTAGCTGCAAAATTTGTATCTATAACCTAGAAAGAGTTATAAATATTTTACTCAGTTTCAGTACTTAATTTAATTCATTTACACATTAGACTAGGTTAGATTATTCAGTATAATAAGAAATATGGTATAGATAATAGTTAGCTTTTTATGGTTCATTATTATAGTCTCATTGTCTTTGAAGCATGAAATGTATTTTTTTAAAGATTGACTATAGATTTTAATGTAACATTGCTGTGATTACATTTGTCTTTCAGATACATTCTGAAAATAATTTGATTAAATAAATTAGTGACTATCCATTCAATAAAATACTATATAGCAATTTAGAATGATGATAATAGTACACAATTTAATGGTGTGGGAATATATTCCTGAGCCATTAGTAATCGTCATAGAAGGTTAAAAAAATAGTTTATATAATATTAATTTATAAAACAATGCATATAAATGTACACATACATAAACATTTGGAATAGTATATACTTATTGTGTAGTAAAATAAGTCTTTAAAAAGGGACATTCTGAGCTATTGTTTGGAACATTACTTTTGAAATGCTTTTAAAAGGAACTTGAACACAGTCTAACTTACAAGATCACTATTCTTATATGAAGGACAGAATTTTCCTTTTGCTACAGAGTCAATGTTCTTGTATAGTAATATTATTTTCTTCTTTTTATTCAGTTGTGCTTAATTTAATTAGTTAACATGTTTGCTTTATTCATTTTCATAAACATAATTCAATTTTTGAAGTTCCTTCCTATCTTCACCAGCAACAGAATAGTGGCTGCATAACACTGGTTAAACAAGTCACTTCAAAACAAAAACCACAAAAATAAAAGACTTCAACATCTTAGTTTGTCTAAATATATCAAATTCAGCTTTTAATAAAGTATTTAGAGTTTGTGCATGCTCCAGTATTGCTCAACTCATATTTTATGATTTTTTTCCTTTACTTATTAAACAAAGCTGTTGTACAACTGCTCAGCTATTCACCATTTCTTCCTACATCTTGATTCTTAGCAATTTTTAGTGATATTCATAAACTGTAGCATATTACTGATCAATATTATATATAGCCTCGGGTAGACTTTTCCCTCTTCTGCCACCACTGGCAACATATAAAAACTGTTCAGGGCTTCCCTGGTGGAGTAGTGGTTGGGAATTTGCCTGCCAAGGCGGGGGGCACGGGTTCGAGCCCCGGTCTGGGAGGATCCCACATGCTGCAGAGCAGCTGAGCCCATGCGCCGTGGCTGCTGGGCCTGCGCTCTAGAGCCGGAGGGTCACAACTACTGAAGCCCATGCGCCTAGGGCCCGTGCTCCGCAACAAGAGAGGCCACTGCAATGAGAGGCCCACACACTGCAGCGAAGAGTAGCCCCCGCTCGCCGCAACTGGAGAAAGCCTGCGTGCAGCAACGAGGACCCAACGCAGCCAAAAATAAATAAATTAAAAATAAATAAATAAATAAGAAAAATATTTTTTAAAAAAATTGTTCAATCAGTGCATCTGCTTCTATTGCCCTGAATAAAGCTTGCAATTTATGGTGTCACTAATATCTAATTTTCTTTTAAACTGGAAACTTACCTTTCATATATTAAGCACTAGGATTAGTACTTCAAAGGTATCTATTATAAAATTTTTCAATTAATAATAAGGTACTCATAGAATAATGGGATCAATTACTGACATAATTTTCTTTTAATATTTTACATCCATTATCATTTTGTGACCACAAATGTATCTCAAGGACATATTATCTTCTAATTTGGAAAAAAAGTTGGGCAATTTGAAAGTGAGTGTATCAACTACTTCAAGAAAACAAATGTGGATCCTGCACTATTGATAGTGATAATACCACCACTACTACTATTAGTAACAGCTAATACTTACCCAGTGATTACTATCTATCTGTTATGTACTGTAATTCCTTTTGCCCTAACAACAACCCTATGAGTTAAGTGACTTCACCAATTTAACTGGCTATCCTGGTCACACCATTGGAATATGGGGGAACTGCACTTGGACCCAGGTAGTCTGGCTCCAATTATGCAGTGCTAGAGTGGATGTTACAGAAATTCATCAAAATGTGAACTAATCTGAGCTAATCTAGACCTGAATTTTTTGTTCCCAAGGTTCCCATTTTCAAACTTGTCCATGTCTGCGTTAGTCACCCACAGCTTAGCTTGAAAGCTGCAGTAGTTCACTAGTTTTCCTGCAGCTGATGATAGGGTCCAGGTATCATGTATGGACATTTTCTTGAGGCTTTCAGCATCACTTTACCATATTATGAGCTTACCCTAAAGGCTAAATATCATATACAAACAAGGGAATACAGATATATAATTTCTAGCTACCCTTATGCCAAAGGTGGTCTACAAATTTTCCCTAAATTTTATTAAAAATATAAGAACTTATTTCAACATCTTTACTCTTCCATCCTTCAACTTTAAAAATAACATTAAGTGCCACAGTTTACACATGGACTAGCATTCTAAAGATGTGACATTTTCCTTTGAAAGAGAATATTTGGAAGTTAGAAGACTTGAATCTGAGTATCATCGTTGCCCTATGACATTAGATAAGTTCCTTAACCTCTCTGGGTTGTACTTTACTCAATTTGGACAATTTAATTATGTGATTTCCATGGCAATGGGCTTTTCTAAGAAATGTTTACAAGAATTCAAGATGAATTAGAGGTTCATTTAGTGATGGCGATCCAAAGGGACACCCATGACCTAGTGCAATTTAGAGAGATTTGACTGTGATCTATTTTCCCCTCTCTGTTCATTAAGGAACAACAATTAACTTTACCCATTTTTACACTTCCTGAAAACAACTTTAAATGACAGAATGAAAGCTATAAAACTTGACTTTATGATCAATTTGAGGCCATCTTTGGAAAGAATAAAAGTGTCAAGTTAATATTGGCTCTGCAGATGAAGAGTTTACACAGAACCATTTTTTGTGTCCATTGAGAGAGCAACTGGATAATCTGTGGAAGTCTATTTTCACCTGAACAGTTAAGACCTCAAACATATCCTGGACTGAAGTTCAACCCATGCATAATTAAAATCATTCTTATTCCGTATCCTATAAATACGCAGAAGATGCAAAATGAGAACTAAACATATTCCCCTAAAGAAGCTACTTGGATCCGGCCAAACCTCACCAGAGATCACTTCAAAGATCAATTCTTCATGGGCACAGAATCAGGTTAAAATGATTGTGTGTGATCAGCTGCTCCCTTTTTTCCCATTGCATTATGCATGACCTTTGACTGCTCATAATATAACAAACTGCAGTGTTTCAATAGTGATTTGCATTCTGTGCTAAACTGCAACAGCCATTTCCATTTTATAGACTAATGGTCTATTACACTGCATATTTGTAATATCACTTTTTAAATTTCCTCTTTAATACTACAGCTCTGTTTAGACAGTGAGGAGAAATAGGCTCTTTAAAATATTTACCTTTTTATACATAACAGGTAAAAGGTAATCTTACAAAGACAGATTTTTGCCCTGGCATTATTTTTGATTCTTACTCCCCTCTCCCTTCCCTGCCAGGCATTTCCATGATTGCTTCTTATTTTGTTGTGTAGACTGAGAAACTGGCAATAACTGTGCCTGAGTGACTCTTTTAAAGGAAAGACAGAAATATTACCTGATAATGGAATTGTACAATAATCCAACTTTCTATTACTGTTAAAGCAACTCATAATATTAATGATTTAAAATATAATATTAATTTAGTTTCTATTCTGATTCTAGAGCCAGTAGAAAGGAATGTAAAGGCAGGATATAGCATCAGTGCTACTGTCTGGAGTCAACTCCTTAGATGCCATTTCTTACTGTATCTGTGTTTGTGGTAGAATCACTCCCTGAAGTCGAAAAGCGTCCTAATTTCTACAGCTGAGAAATGCTTTAAGATGCCATTATTCTATAATGGTAAGACATTGCTACTTAGAATTTCAGAGAAATTTCCTACCACCACCAAAAGTGGTATGGCAAAGAATGTATGTTTACATCTTTTAAATTTTAGTAAAGTTTGCATGATCATCTAATGTGTTGGTCACACTTTGTGATTCTCCATATCAAATAATTTTCAATGGTTTCTTTCTACCACGCACCACCCTCATAATCAATCAACAAGTACATTTAATATTGGTGCAATCAACATAGAGGTAAGACAAGAAAATACACAGGGTACAGGCAGATATACAGTTAAATGTACATAAACATATTCCATATATACAAAAAGTGTATCTATATTCCCTCAACTAATAAATTTAATACAGTTCTTTAACATCCAACTTTTATACTTTAAAATGCTTTATCAAGTGGTGGAGTAACATGCACAGAATTTTCCTGGTAGACTTTCTCTCAGAAAATTTTACTGCACGTGATGAACACGATTTCAAAGAGAAAAAGTCCTTGAGAGCAAATAACCAATGCTTGTCTGAGTGTAAACCCTTTCCATCCTATTTTGTCATCTAGGAAAGGGGCTAGACACTTGACTGGGAACCTGAAGTTCTGTCTGGGCGTCTGGGGACATACTCTTATCTGCACATTAATTTATCAATTGATCATGGACTCTTAATCAAGCAGTTTCTTTGGGACTTGGTTACCACATCCAAAAATGAAGAAGTTGGCATAGATATTCTGTAGGGCAGCTTCCAGCACAAAAAATGGATGAATCAGAGTCATCTTTTAATTCACTTAGAACGTAATGATATTTTTCATGTCTATGTTAAAGACACTGAATTAATGCAACCTTTCCCCTCTTGCTGGATTATTACTTTTTTCTTATATTTTGTTTTAAAAAGTTTTACTTTTTCATTAATCTCCAAATCTCACATTTTCATCCTTGATGACTTCTTTCTGAAGATGATACCAGCGATCAGCAGTCTCCTATTCTCTCTTGTAAGCTTTTTTTCCCCTTTGTATATTTTCTCCCATTCAGCACAGACATGGTTTGAGCTATTTTTCTATTCCAGACAATTCTCCAGTGGGATTTTCATCAATAAATAAAGAGACATGCTGCTATCACAGCTGCTCAACACCTACCAAACCCCTCATTAGCTTGTGGGCTACAACATAAGAAAATGAAGATATTTTAAATGCCTTCTTGAAAGTCTAGTCACAAAACTACACTTCGCTTTTCAGCATTCCAAGTTAAAGTATCTAAAACTCAACTTCATTTAAAAAAAAAGTATCAAGGAAACAAAACAGATTCATAGATCCTTTGTTATTTATATCCATTTTACAGAAATAATTAAAAATGCAAAAAGTTAATCTTTCCACATATATTTGTAATCTTTTCAATAGAAAAAGAAATCTTGATTGGTTATTAAGCTAAACTGCTTGTCTTTTCATAGTTTTTATCCAGCTGCACTAGAAGTTTTACGACAGTTTCTTCTTCTTCATTTTATGGCAAATTTTCTACTCTCCCTATGCCACTATTCACCTGCATCATCATGGAACATGGCTTGCATAAACACCAAGCCCTCAGATCATCCATGGGGTACTGCCATCACCAAATAGCAATACTGTAGCTTTAGGTTTCCTGAGGTTATTATGAAGGCTCAAAGGAATAAAGAATCTAGCAGCTGGCATGCTCATTCACATGAAGCCTTAGATTGTTAGGAAAAGAATGGATCATTGAGACCATTTAATCCAGTCCACACATTCTATAGGATGAGGCCCCAGGGGTAAAGTGACTTGTCCAAGGTCATAAAGCTTGCCAGGCTCACACACAGGAGAGAAACACTGCTGTAATGTTTCATTCCAGTGCTCTCCCTACCGCATCACACATCTTCCCAAAGACTCCTTTGTATTTTCCAACAAACAAACCAACAAACAAACAAACCCACTCTGGATTATCCCTTAGTATAAATCATGCTAAAATATTTGCTTCATGTGAGAACTCGAGGTTCAAATTTTACATGGTCTCACGTGTTTTGAAAATTTTACCTAGTTACACTGCATGATTCCTTTCTTCTGAAGAACCCTCTTGGGTAGGTGATTGTTTATCAATATATATACATTCAGTGAATTTTAGAGTATAGGTATATCTCCAAAGACAAAAGACCTGCCTTTGTCCCCAGAGCCATAGAGGTACACAAACTGGCCAGTACTCCCCAGTGGTTGCCCACGGATGGAATGACTGCTGTGTTATCAGAATGAAGCATCATGACGGCCCAGAGCTGAGGACCTGATTGGATGGAACGATCACTCTTTTCTGTGCAACTTTGGAAATGGTTCATAGAGCCTCCAATTAGCACCTGTCATTGAGGTATACCATTTCTCACAGAAATATATATTTACAGGACAATTTGATTTCACATTAGTTGGATGAAACAAAACAAAATTGCTTCTAGTCATAAATATGTTTGGAGAGATTAAATCCAAAGGTTCACATATCTATCACTGGCTTCAGATTTCATTAAAATGACTTCAGTCCAAAGATTTCTGTAAAGACTTTTAAAAAAACTAGTATTCTAGAAATTATATTTTGAAATCAGGCTTGCTTCAATTTAGTCACCGCCTCTCAGAGAAATATATTTTTTGAAAACCAAAAAGAAAAAGAAATTTGCATTTAAGAATGTTAAAGGCTTATGGTTTACATAAGGAAATAAAACAAATATAAGGAAGTACACGTGTGCCTAAGTGAGATCTCTCTCTCTCTGTCTTTCTCTTACAATCATTCTCTCTCTGACATTAACAAGTGAATAATGAGTATATTCGTGTCTTTATTTAAATATTTTCACGCAAGCCAAAAGTTTTAATGCTATTTCAATGAAGGATGTGTCCATGAATTCTTTCCAAGAGTGGCAAGAGAGCGTGCAATCCCATTTTTATAACTTATGATATCACTTTGAGGTGTAGGAACAAGTACATGAACTGACCGAATGATACAAGACGGTCCACTTCTCTTTTCCTAAAACAAGAGACATATTTCTCCCTGAGAGACTGCACTAAATGCAATTTATTCGCTTTGTCTGGGCAATCTCATAAAACAAAAGTGGAAAATTCATCCCAGAAAATCAGTCATTAGAATGCTGTAATTTTATTACTGTTTCTGGACAAATTTTTCTAACATCCCCACAGCCTTCTATTATGATTCACAATGTCTGCAATGAGAAAGTAGATGAGGGGAGAACCCATTAAGAGGCAGTTATACAATACCGCTGGACTCAGCTAATAATCCCTTAGTTTCATTTTTTGTTACTCTATAGTTTATAATGACAATCTACTCATTACCTATTGTTATAAATATTTTGATTTAGCAATGGAAATACGCATCAATAAACAATACCTGCTGGAAGCTTTCTGCAATACTTAACAGCCCATAAATGTATATCATATCATTTGCTGCCTACTAGACTTATTTCTTGGGAATCTAGATGAACTCTTAATCTTAGCTACAATAACTGCTTGTAAACCCAACGTCATTTCTGCTGCTTCAACTGTTTTATCTACTGACTGGAATCACAATGAATATGCCTCATTAATATTTCTACAATGAAATAAAGTCTTCGAAGCTATTCATATCCTTTCAGAGAGACTAGTCTTGACCTAAAACATGGAAGAGAACACCATAATTGTGAATCTGAATTTTTCTAAGTATAACATAAAGTGAGCAATGTTTTGGCAAGCATTGTGACAAGCCTGGAGATAGCTACACACGATTTACTGAGAGAAAGCTGAACAGGCTTTCATCAGTATAACCCTTCTAAAAATCTCAGAGCTTTTTTCTCCCACTAGCTAACAATGTCGAAAACGTCCAATATATCAAAGGTTTTGTAGCAATCTGGAACCCTATCATTTGGTTTCCTCTAGACCATTTCTATAAGAAGTAAATACAACCCAGACACAATGAATGAAATAGAATCTTGGTGCACTGAACTATGGTTTTCAAAAGTAAGAACAAAATTTAAACCATTCCGAAGAACTTTCTGGAGACCATGAAACTTGTATTAGGTTAGCAGTGTCTTGCCCCCCCTCCTCTCTTCTTTCTCGTCATCCTTGCTGTTTTCTTTTTTTTTTTTTTTCTTTTTCTTTTTTTCTTTCTATCAGTCTACACTAAATAAGAATGCACCACCTAAAAAGTGAAGGTATAGTATTTACCTTTGAAAAGACCTCCCTTTTTCCCCCTGGTCCTCCTTTTTAACTAGGTCTTCTCTGGTTTTTTCCTATTGCTACTGCTCACTGACTAATTTCTGAGACTGATATTTAATGTCCTCTCAAGTACTGTTTTCAAGGTGTATTGTGCTGCATAAGATCAGTAAACAAATAGCTATTGGCTTCCTACTCCATCCAAGGCACTGTGCCAAATGCTATGCAAAGAGGTAAACAGCATGCTCACTGCTATGCAAGAATATAATGGGGAGCATAAAATATAATCATCAGAAAGTAGTTCAGTGATTCTCAACCTGGGCTACACAATAGCATCCCCTGTGAGGCACTAAACAGTGGTGACACTAGGGCTCTACGTCAATCCATTAAACTGGAATCTAAGGAGGTTAATGGCAATGTCTACAAACAAATAATAGGGGCAATAATATTGTTAGGATTCAGTGAAAGATGTCATAAATGAGTGCTTACGTGTAACTATCACCTCAAGTGTCCCTATAGGTCAAGGCTCCAGTGAAGCTTTTAATCCATGTAGCTCTAGGGACCGTAATGCATTAGGTACTAATAATCTAAAATTATTCACTGAGTGTTTTCTCTCACAAGTTATTTCTTCTGCATTTACAGAAGATACTCCACATCTCACTGAACTAGACTCATTAGGAAAAAGGGGTATATTAGTTATCTATTGTTGTATAATAAACAGAAAACTAAGTGGCTTAAAACTATAATAAAATGTATCATCCACACTGTTTCTGTGGCCAGTAATTCAGGAAGAGCTTAACTGAGCAGTTCTGGCTCAGAGTCTCATCAGAGTACAGTGGAGAGTTGGACTATGGCCGGGGTCAGCTTGAATGGAGCTGGAGGATCTGCTCCAGGGTGGCTGGCTCACAGGCAGGACATCACACTGTTTCCAGTTCATTGTTTTGTAGTTTTCTTCTTTGCTACCTATATTTAATTTTTTTCAATTGTATTTTCTCCCACCCATGATTTCTAAGACCAACAAGTCTACTCTTATTCAATACATAATCATTGAATAGTTCCTCTGTGCAAGGCACTATGCCTCTTATTTTTCAGTCTCGAAGACGGCATCAGTTAAAGGGGAAAAGAGAGATGCTCATACACAGGCACTACACTTGGTGTATTATGATAGACGGTACACACAAAATAAACAAAGGGTTATGGTAAATGAAAGGAAGGGAAGATTCATTACAAATGAATGACTACAGGAAGAATTACAAAATAATTTAGCATTGAATACACTGATGATAAATATGAGTGACAGGTAGGAAGGGAAAGTAGGCTATTTCACTTGAGTCTCTTTTCTGGGACCACTGATGCCTTTGTTATCCTATCTCACATGTTGGGCCTCATTAATATGTTTCTAGGATAAAAAACAGTTTTTAAAGAGAAGCTTATGGATGAATGTAAAGAATATTTTTAAAATACTCCAAGTGCCTGTAATGACAGGTAGATATGGGAAAAGATTAGGGAAGACAAGACGAAATAGCTTCAACCTCGATAGTAAAACTAAATGCAAAGTCTTTGGTAGCAAGTGACATTAGAATGTGCAAAAGTATGAATTTTAAGTGGAACCAATTACTGTGTTTTTTTGTTTCTTTCCCTTTTTTTAATCCTATGGCAACAGTCAACAATCTGGGAGTGGGGTGGAGAGAGTAAACAGAATGCAGGCCTGGAGATTAAGAATGGCTGGATGTCACTGGGAGAAGGAATTGAAGGTCCCAGAGAGGGCAGCCCAGGAAATGGCAGAAAGATCTCCTGTAGCCTGGGAGGGCATGATGGACGGAAAAACTATGACGAGCCTGAAGAAACAAGGTCGCAGCGCAGGTGAGGAGCTAACAAACCTATTGTCAGGGCTTCTGATAACTGAATTAAAGTAATAATTGAGTTCTTAGGGTCAAAGATTGAACACTCGGTATTCTTAGACTCAAGCCAAAGAGGAATAACTACTTTCCTCGAGTTTTACAAAGGTAACAGCAGCAAGTTATAGTGGCCTAACTTTTTCTTAACAATTTAGTGTAGGAAACACCAACTCTGAAAAACCAACAATCAAATCAGCTCTACAGTTTTTGACATGGGTCTTCACGTTCTTGAGTATGTCTTCTATTATTACTAAACGTTATTTTTGTACCAAGGTCTATGTTTGAAGGGTTGAGGTACTTGTAGACAAATACATTTTTCCTCTTTATAGTACAAGTCTAATGTTGAAATTGCGTTTTTAACTATTTCTTTTTTTGTTTGTTTTGTTTTGTTTTGTGGAGCTCAGAAGAGAGGTCAGGGTTGAAAATATAAATTTGTGGTCATTATCTAAGAGAAGATGAAAAATGCCGTGTAAGTAAAATGAACACCCTTGTGTTCATTCACTAAATAACTATTTATTAAACTGCTACTATGTGCCAGACACAGGGCCAGGTGCTAGGTTACAATAGTGAACAAAAACTTTATGGTACAGGATATATAAGTGGACTTCACTGAAGGTGGTATCAGTCCCTAGAAGGCATGGTTGAAAATGTTAGACTGTGTTTGTAAAGTTACATTATGAGGGGGTTATATTCAAATTCAATAGGTAGAATCAGGTACCCTAGTAGACCTACTCCAATGCCTATCAAGGTCCTGCCCCACAAAAAAACTGTCCTACATCCTATATAAATTTTGACTGTTTGTCTGGATATTCATGTAGGTAAAAAAAATCCATTTATAATGATCTGAATCTAGAACTTAAGTCTGTTTCACATATAAACAGTTTTTTGCATGGGTTTTATATAAACTGAATTTTCCAGGAATTCATCTATGGTATTAATCAAGAAAAACTTAAACTTTGGTTGTTATTATTGCTTTATGTTTTTCTGAACTTAACAAGATTTGTTCGTTATATCAGAAAATCAAAGCATTAACTGCAACACCACACATGGTAACTGAGTTGATTATTTAACATATCTTATTAGACTGTATTTGTGGCTGTCACATTCACAGTGATTCTGTGTATAGGTGCAAGCAAATGACTAATTAAATGAGTTTTCTCTTGTTTTATGCCTGAGTATTAACATACTAAAATATATGTATTATTTTATAACTACTATTATAAATTACTTTTCATTCTCCTTTATCAGAAAGGTATCATATAGATTTTCAAATTGGATTGTATGCAGTTCCTATTAAGCACACATGTCATTCCAGGATAGACAAGGAAGTATGACAACATATTTGTGTTTGTTTTTGTACATTTTTTTACATATAATTTATGGTATGCATAGTTTTGAGGACTGAGCTGTAGGTATAGTCTACGATAGTGATTAAGAGCATCATGTTTGAGTAAAGACAGTAGGGAGTTCAAATCTTAACTTTGCCATTTATCTTTTCCTTTTCCCCTTGGACCCTCTTACCTTTTGAATTGCTATATATGGATTTTTCCAGGGGTTATTCTAGACAGTAGGTTAATTTTTGCCCTGCTCTTTGGATACTATCTATTGGCACAAAGGTGTAATCATGCATATAATTCTACCCTAGACATCATGGAGATCCTGTTTTTAATCCACAAAAGATATCAAAATGTTGTGGAAGTCTGTATTCTTAGGATGAAAAGATTAACTTTATATGTCTCAGCCATGTGGATGGAAGACAAGTGTAGATATATGCTCTATTATTTGCGTTACGTTATGTACGTTATACTTTCAAAATAGTATTTCAAAGAAATACCTACAAAAATCTATAGTTCTTTTCTTTTTCTTCTTTTTTTTTCCCTTAGAGCTGAAAGTTGTTCAACAGCTTCAGCACATGAAATTAGGCTTTCTTACTCCTAGCAGCAGTGATTGGATCAGTTTTCCTGGAGAAAAATAATTCTTAACTCCACGGTGCTTAGGAAAAAATACAATCTGAATCTGAGAAAAGAAATTTCAACATAATACTATGTGAAATGTTTCACAAAATATGCTTTACACAAATTTTCAAATTTCTAATTATGGGTTATGAAGCTTTCAACCCAAAGTTCACTAAAGTGAACCTAAACCTACATATGAGAAATCCACCATGGGAGAACAACTCCCAACAACCAGCCTTTAATCTTATGCTAATAAGGACCAAAATAACATAAAATGCTGCTACTATCAAGTTAATTTTAAAAAGCAGCATTCAAAATTGTAGAGTTGGTATAAGCCAATTATCTGCAATTAAAGTTTGAAAGAAAATAAATAGCCTGGTTTTGAGTGATGTTGTTGTCCATGGCTATCTTCTCCTTTTAATTTTTTTTTTCAAATTTCCTTTAACAAAGAAAGCATTCATTTAAAATTTAAAAATATAAGAAATATATATATATACATGTATTTGTGTGTGTGTGTGTGTGTGTGTGTGTAAGAAAGATAAGAAAAGGGCTAACAGATACAAAAGACGACCTTCTAATTCAAGTGTAGATTTTGGCTCTGTTGGTCCGTCAAGCTTTCCAAGTTGTTTATTTCCATGAGCTCAGAGACATTAGACCACTGACTAATGTGCTGCTCCCTGGGTGCAGTGAGAACATCAACCTTTAAAAGGTGCCTTTAAAATGAGAAGTGTTACATGAATTGGTATTTTAGTTGTGTGTGTGTGTGTATAAACCTTTCTGGATATGACTTACCATTTGGTCGGGTACTTATTTTGGGCCACTCAATTTGTATACGGATGTGTGTGATTCCATGTATGTGAATAAATCTTGGCATTTGGACTATATTTGGGCAAAGAGTAGGTGTGAAATTATACACACAAGGTGGCCAAAAGTAGCCAAATGGCAAGCCAATTACATAAATGTAGTCTTGTGTACCAAAAAATTCTGGATTAGTTATCATAAAATCAGAGTTTTAATCTCAGTCATTATTATTACTACTATTACTTCTGGTGCTACTGTTACTACAACCACGAATCTCTATTGCACACTTATTATGCATGTAAAATTTACAAAGTTGTATATGAATTGTTCCATTTTCACCCAATAATAATCTTATATGTGAGGTAAGTATTATCAATACCATGGAAAGACAAGGAAAATGATGCTTGAAAAGATTAAGTATCTCAGCCAAGTTGCACACACGTAAGAGATAAAACCCAGATACATTGAACTAAACATCAAACAATTGTATTTTATGGAAATTCTGCCCTTAATACATCATGTGACTTTAGGCACTTGTGAACAGCTTTGCATATTACTTTTATTATCTGAAAAATGGAGATGATCATATGTGCCCTAGAATGTGGGTGAAAGCGCCATAAAAATGGAAAGTGATGTAATGCATAAAGGTTTGATATTAAAATATCTTCCCCCTTCCTGTAACCCCAACAGATAATTCACTCTTACATCAACTGTAAGAATAGATATTAATGATCAGTAGAAAACTACACAAAAACACTGGCTCTGATATTAAGTATTTTTTAAGTTTAAATATACATTGCAGTTCATTTCAATTCTTTCAGAGATCCCCAAATCACAATGTAGAGAATATATATTGTAAAATTACACACACACACACACACACACACACACACATAAGCTAATCACTATCCATACAAAAACTTGTATGTAAATGTTCATAGAAGCATTATTCATGATAGCCAAAAAATTAATCAATCCACATGTCCATGTAACTGATAGACAAAATGTGGTATATCCACACAATGTAATATTACTTAGTGTTGAAAAGAATGAAGTTATCCATGCTACATTTTTACATGGATGAACCCTGTAAACATTATGTTAAATGAAAGAAGCCATTCCTAAGAGACCACATATTGTGTGGTTCTATTTATAGGAAATGTCAGAATAAGCAAAGGAATGGGGTCAGAAAGTAGTGGTAGCTTAGGGCTTGGGAGAGGGAGGGAGAGGGGTTTCTTCTGAGGAGTAGAAAAATGTTTTAAATTCAATGTCAGTGATAGTTGCACAGGTCTGTGAGTGTACTAAAACACATTGAACGGCATACTTTGAATGAGTGAACTACATGATATGTGAATTATATTTCAATAAAGCTTTTTAAAAGCAAACAAAATGTCAACCCCTATCACCCAAAGGAATTCCTAGAAAACTTCCTTATTTGCAAAATTTTCCTCAGCAAAAATCATACGTGTGAATTCATGTAAGTATATATACAAAATAATAAATTTACATACACACACACACAGACACATACACATTAATTTTTTCTAGCTAGGACTTTGAAAACCAGTTTTAGGGCAGGTCGTTGCAGTTAAAAGTCTTCATTAGGTGGTCAGGCCAATTTAAAATTATCCACTTTTGGCATTTTCACTGTTTCCCATGTGAGAGTATGTCAGAAGATAATAAGATCTCAGAGGACATTTTTTCTTTCTAGTCAGCTGAAATCATCCTGATTTAATTTCAATCCATTTCTCCTTATTATATTCCTTTCGACAGCCTAGTTCCTTTTCCTCTTTGGTGGCCATATCGTCTAGTTAAACCTGAGTACCAGTATACAACATCCTCTGCAATAATCACACCTCACACAGCAGGTATAAAATTACCTGGGTCTCCCAATAAGCCTAGACATTATGCGCTCTTAGGCTAAGCATCTGAAATAATGTCTGCAAGGTTTTATTTGTTTAGCCTTGATCTAATTTTCACATCATGTTTAAAAACTTGTCACTTGTTAAAATGTTAACAACATGAATTAATGTATAATATCTGTAACATATATAATACATAATTAAATTATATATGTGTGTTTAATATATAATGTTTTATATATTATGAATCCAATGAACTTGGTATCTATATCTATATCTACATCTATCTCCGCGAACCTAGGTACTGTCCACTTTAGAGCCATTTGGCAATACTGAAACCTATATCCTAAGTATACATTAGGTTAAAAATAGCTTCTCTCCTAGCACCCTTTTCCCAGAGAAAATACATACTCAGAATAAATTCAGAAAAGTATTTTAGATGATGAAATTCACCATGAATTTAATGACATAAAGTAAACAAGATTCATCAATGTAGAGTACTAAATTTCAGGAGCAGTAAGGTTGTGTTCACTAAAACTGATCGCCACGTTTTATCTGCCTGACATAAAAAACAAAAAAATCTTCACAGGTTAGAACAGATATATGAATCTATTAAGAGTATAAGTAGAAAAGTACCATTAAATCTCTGTTGAAATACTTTTCATATTTCCCTACTTTGTCACCAAATGAACTTTCTAAAATAATCTCTCTCCAGCTCACCTTTTGAATAATCCCGTATGCACACTGGGAAAAAAAATCTTCTATTTGCAGATACGTATTATACTCCATTACGGTAGCTTAATTTATATTATTTCCCTTAATATTCTTAAAGGAATTTGGCATTATCGTTGCAATTTTAGCAATAAGGAAACAGAGGGTTGCAGATATTAGATAACTTGCTTAAGGTGCCATAGCTAGTATATGATGTAACTTGAATTTGAATAAAGTATTACTTCGAAGGCTATCTATGTTCTTTCAAGCATACCAGTTGTCTCCACAAATGCATCCTGATTATTAAAGATCTAAACTCAAGAAACACATGTTAATGGTTTAATTTCTTCCAATATGTGTTCCAATCTAATAAAATGTTCTGGCTCGTCTCAAAAGTCTGGAGGGCCTGTGGTCCACCTCACCTCCCAGAAGCCCTCTAACTTAGCATGTGGAGGTCCTGAACACCTACCGTCCTCAGCTTTGGCCTGAGATACGTTGAAGGACAAGAATAAGCTCATCACACATTCAACTGCACTTGATGGCAACACAAATTTTCTGGCTTTAACCCATATTTTAAAAATATCGAGCTAAGAGATCTCTCAAAATATGGTTAACATTCCTGTGTTAATATGTTTGATGTTAAAACATTTGGGCATTTTTGTCTATTTTAATAAGCTATAAAAAAGCATTAGGTTTCTCACACCAACCCCATTTAATATAAAGACTAAATACATATAATTTCCATTTCAAATTTGCAGCAAACGTGACATTTTACTTTATTGCACACCACTTCTTTCTTCATCCTAAATTATTCTGGCCCAAGCTTTAAGTCAAAACTATGACAATTCATGCCCACAATCCAAACAGAAACAAGATTACAATACTGTGAAGTATTAAAAGAGCAACCAATAAGTATCTTTATAGCCTCCACCACTGGAGTGTTCCAGCTCTCTGACAAAGCTATGTATTTCAGCAAAAAATCTAGCAAAGTTAGTGTTTCATTTATTTCAGGTTGAGGAAGGGAGTTGACCTGGACCTTAGTGGTTTCTATGAGCACTAAGAATCTGACATACCAACAAATGCCAAAGAGTCTAATTCAATAGTCGTTAATGTAAAATGGTAATAGCTACCATTTATTCAGTACTTATGGTGCATCAAGCATTATGCTAGGCCCTTCACAGGCCTTATTTCATTTCATTTCATTTCAGTCTAACCCAATGAGGCAGACCCATTATTACAGTACTCGTTTTACAAATGAGAAGACTGAGGTTTAGAAACTAAGTAACCCAAGATTAAAAACAGAGAAACTATCAGGGCCATAATTCAAACTTATTCTTTAACGTTATATAATGATATTCATAACAGTTTTGGCCATCTAGATCTAGTATACTGGTATCTATAAGTTTCACCCAGTGCTGACTGGTGCCATGACCAGCTACCAGGGCCAGTCTAGCAAGATAGTATCCCATGAGATCAAACCCCACTGAGAAAGCAGGATGAAAGGTGTATTTCTGTGCCTGGTGCTTGCCTGTTTCCAATTCAACTCTCAAAAAAAGGGGTGGCAGGAGAATCCGATGTATAGAAATATTGAGGTTCTCCTGTAGGTCCTGTTTATTCCCAAACCCCAACCAGACACATTCTATCCTCCAAGATCCCTGTGACCCACTTTGTGGACTAAAAAATGAAGGCAGCGTGTCAGAGTGCCTTGTAGGTCAGTGACACCTAACATACGAAGATCCACGAGTCTTGACTTTCAGAGACCGTGCTTCCCTGTAGGTCTGGCAGGACAGGGAAACACTTGTCTCATCTCTCATCTTCACAGCAGGGCCTCTCTGCTGAGATTTTCTGAGAAAACCTCAGTGCTCTCTGTCAGCCCAATTCTGAAAGCAGAGAGGAGCCACAGCCCTAGTGAAGCAGCTGCTCCAGGCAGACAGTAGCCACAAGGAGACAGGAAACATATGAGGAACCAGGGCTGGGTCTGCCTTCAGCCAGCACCTGTCTGTTAGGACCAAGACTTAGGTACTTAAATAAATCAAAGTCATTGTTTTTGGGGATTTCTATTCAGTTCTATCAGAACCCAGTGCCTACATTCTTAACCACTGAAGTATGTTATGTTACTCGGTAAAAACATGGAAAGTTTAACAAGGATTTGATTTAGTCTTATTATTAACCAAATAACAGATGTGATTTAGTGTTTTCAAATTGTTTATGTTTGTTCCGATAAAAATGAGTAAGATGAGAAATATCATAGATTTAAATGTTAGTTGTACTTAACTCTGTAACAATGAACTGTGTGACCACTGTGTGCATTTATTAATGATGTATTAATGCATAATTACAGTACTGTATTATAGCTTTATGAATGCTCTGTTTACTAATAATTATAATGCTGTATTAATGATGCTATAAATATCACCCTTCAGCTCTCTAATATCCTTCTTCTAACCAAACAGAAATTTATAATTGCTTGGGTAAATATTATCACTTGAAAAATGACAGCATAATAAATATTCAAGTTTAGAAATAACTCAAAACATCAGTACAGTATATTTATCTATTGGCAAATTTCTGAAGTATCAATTATATACCTATAGCATTTATCACTTTGAGTTCTAAATACCAACTATCTCTTAGTCAACCAGACTTATTTTGATGTATAATAATTTTACCTCATCAAGAAGGAAAGAGAAAAGAAGCATAGGTAACTTGTTTTCTGTAGATTTAATAAATGTGATGTTTGACAATTTCAGGAAAATGCTGTAATTGCACTGCTTCTAAATCCTACATACCCTTTTTGCTCATTCATGGAAGCAAATCAGTATGAAGGCCTTAGGAGCTACACTAAAAGTTTTGCTTATTGGCAAACTGAATCTACTCTACATTCCTGTCCCTTAAACTGTCCCCTTGGGTCTAATTCACAAGCTTGGGATTCACTGAGCACATTTTCCCAGAACCAAAAAAATGTGATTAAAAAAAAAAAGTTTATGAGTAATCTATACTTTTTAAAGTTTTAACTCATACTACTAACTTCATTATAAATGTCACAGAAACTCTCAGAAGTAGAAAATCAATAGAACAGCAGTTTCAAACTAGCGATCAAAATATATTTTGAATTTGCAAAGAAATAAATGAGTTTGCCTAGAAAAGATCATATCAGAACTTTTATCCCGAAGATTATTTCACTCATTGCATTACTATTCCCCTTTAGCTAAGCAGCTTATTTTGAAGGCCTGTATGTGAGCCTACAACATGATTCTTGTGAAGGCATGGATTTTTGTCTATTGTGTTCTCTGTCTTATACCCCTAAGAAGGTGCCAGAACTTAAAGGTTCTCAAAAAGTAACTATCACTTGAATAAATGGCAAATACACATTTCTAGTATCAAAACTGGAAAAAAGTTGATGGTGATGCTGGGTATCTATAATTCTCTTATTTAAATGGAAGAAGCAAAGGAAGAGGAGGAAACAAAAATAAGCTAGATAATCTGGAAATAGATAATCCGGAAAAGAAGTGGGGGCAGAATGAAATGCCTTTGTTGACACTACCCTGTCCCTTTAACCTTTCAGTCTGCTTGCATGATATAAATTTCCAGGGGCAAACAGAAGCCAAATGTGAATTGCTATCTCTGCACGGGTCAGGTAGGGACCAGCTGCAAGTCTTTATGACGATAGTAGCTCTCAACAGTGAGAACTTCCAAACTCCAAGAATGTTCCTGCTGACTCTAGTCTGAGAAACATCGATTAAAGTTTTAATAAAGATATTGTCTTTGAAATGATTTCCCAGTTGCTAATTCCCCTAAGAGGTGTTTTGTCTTTATGATGGTTAATAGAAATCAACATCAATACAATGGCCGACAGGCGCTGATTGTTGCCATTTGACATTAGGACAGTGTTGCACACACTTGAGAGACCAAGAACTCTAGTTTGAGTAACAGAGGCCAAGTATACTAGGAAAGGTGCCTGACTTTCGACCTGGTCTGTAACAGGACACTCTGCAATACTGTGGTGGGAAAAAATGCTTAACTTTAAAATTAACTGTAACTATAAAATTAATTGTCAGATTACATCTTTTTTCATTCTCTCTGTCTGTCTGTCTCTGTCTGTCTCTCTCTCTTTTGTGGAGCTTGCACATGATTAATACTTTACACATTGCATTCACTCAGCATTTTGTTAAGCAACATTTACATCTTGTTAAATGCATGTCTTGAATGAATGAGTACAAGCTGTATGACTTGAAGAATATAAGAAAGGACAGGGAAGAAAAATTATGGTGAATATACAATTTGTAGAACAACAATGGCACATCTCATTCTCCATATTTTTAAGTTTGTAAATCACCTTTAGCTTGTTCATTTCTGCTATAATCAATATATCTATTCAATAGAATAATGAGAAAATATAATAGGATCTAGAGGTCCTTCTGTCCAGTAGCTAGCTAATGCTTTAATTCTGTCCAGACTCCCCTCCAGGGGGACTTGTGGTACTCACTACCTCTTGAGGCACTCAATTCCATCTCTAAACCCCTGCAACGGTTAGATATTTCTCCAAGTAAATTAATTATAATGTCTCCTCGAGCTGTTACCTACTTGTTCAAGTTCTCTCCTTTGGGGCTTATAACCAAGAATCCTGATTGCTTCTAACGTCTTTGATGATTCTACAATTTAACCTGGCTTCATGTTTTTTTATTTTCTCCTGTTAGCCTCTGAAGATATTCCATTTGGAAAATGTGACAAAAGAACAGTACACAAAACTCCAGCAGAGTGATCAGTATAGATAAGGGGAATTCATCTTTTAAAAATTTAATGCATCCTAAAATTGATTAGTTTACTTGATAGGCTCATAACACTACTGACCTATATTAACTTTATGCTGATTACTAAGGTGTAAGTTTATTTGTTTGCTGCTTACTTTGTGTTATACTCAAATGCAGGCCTTCATTTTTACAGCTGTCAATGTGATGTTTTGGATTTGACACTTCATCCCAGCTTGGGATACTCACAATTAGCCATGACTCCAATACTCATCTCACTTACAAACTGCCTAACAATATGTTCTGTATTTTCATTAAGGGTACTGGATAATTTTCATCATGCCAGGGCAAGGATAAGACCCTTTAGGAAGAACTAGGGAATCTCTCACTATGAGTATGGCCATTCTTGAACATAGCATTATTGCCCCTAAATGGGACATTAGCACACACGCCTATCTTTTTCAACTGGCTTGCATAAGAGATACATCGGCAAATCACTAAGACTAAATCTTTTCAGCTCTTTCTAATCCAAACTGCAACTTTATTTTCCATACTTTCAGTATCCAATGGGTAGCTTATCAAATAATGTGGATCATTTTTGCCTAGGAAAAGATTGATGTCATCATTAACATGACTAATACAAAGCAACAGAGACAGTATCAGTAGGAATCATGGCAGGTATAGAAAAAAACTCCATTACCTACTTATAAAATAGTATTTTTAAGGTAATTTGAATTCAGTCTTTATTCTAGGCACTTCCAGCTTTTAAATATAGAAGCTTAACTCTTCTGATTGTTCTTAAGAGTTTCTTAAGCATATCTCCCTAGATTTCATGCAAAAGTCATAACATATCCTACATTATATTTTCACAAGGTCTGACTATAAGATAATGAAACTGCTTTCTTGCATGATTTGGGGGAACTGTATAGCTTTATGTTGCACTGTGATGCTTTTAATGTTCCAAAGTACATCCACATCCTCTATTTCATTTGATCTGCAGAATAATTCTGTGAGGTAGATAGGGAAGTATTATTAACCTGATTTTATAAACTGACGCAAGGTGAAATGAAATATGCTGCATAGCTAGGACTCAGCTCACTTTAATATACCCAGGTCACTGATTTGCAGCCAGAGCATTACCTGAATTCTACCTATCACAGAAATGAGATAGGTGGCTGTAACCCTCACAAAATTCATTTCAGATAATACTTCATTTATGCAATTACCTTTCTATATTCTCCCAACTGTTGGAATTATTTTTTTCTGATGAGTATTTCCTTTACTTTTTCTTACAATGGCATTATTGTTCCTTTACATTCTACCTCCCACCCAGTCCTACTCCCATTTCCCTATCTGATTGAATATGCTGGCTTCTTTCTAGTCTTGTATTGAAAGGAAAAGGTTATTATAAGGATTTCTGAAAGCAAAGAATTGTATGCCTTTATTATACCCTTGAGGTACATTTTAAAATAGAGACTAGTTATAAATACAGATCATATGCTATGGGTCAATGTGCTTCTTCAAGATCAACAAATGAATTCCATTCATATTAACATGACCCCTAGCAAGTGTGAATATTACAGCTCCCTGTACCTAAGATGATCTCAATCAAAGAGTACTGGGGAAAAACATTTACAAATTAAAGTATGGTAGAAAATTAATTGAACTAAAATCAGAAGACCTCAATTTTCATCATTGTTCATCCTCTTACTAATCATGTCATTTATACTCTCTAGGTCCACTTTCCTATTCATGAAATAGACACAATAAAAACTGCTTTCTGTTATCTTTTGGCGTGGTTTTAAACATTATACGTAAAATGCTTTGAACTATAAAACAATATATAAAATATGAGATCATCATATTAATAATAATAGTGGAAAATCAAGACCATCTGAATTAAGGGATTATTATTAATAATTTAATTTAACAGGCAATTATTTTTGCCTATTCTTCAGTTCAACCGCATGTATCCTATAGCTTGGCCAACCGTAAGGCCTTATGCAAAGTGAATTCTCCAATGAAAATTTTAGCAAGCACATAATTAGCATAGTTCTTCGGGTGCCCCAGTTAATACTCAGGTGGTTTAGGTGCTAAAAGCAAAAGCAAGTGCAACAAACAATTCTTTACTAGGAACAAGAGTTTTAGAAGTAGGACAGTTACAAGAAGTTACAATATCAGGTACATTAGACAGGAAATCTGTCCAAATTTGTAATTTGAACATTTTAATCATATTAGGTAACTCTTTAGAGAATAAAACAGTTATCAATAAGTTATTGAAAATAGAAGTCAATTGCACAAATGGGTGTGGCTAAACCTCAGATTAAATTGGTTAGATATTTAAAGAAACTATGCTTCTAAATACACAAAAATGGAGTAGAAACAGAGAGATGATGTCAGAAAAGTTTTTAAAAAATATTTTACAGCCAAATGAGTTCATAAATTGTGCCTAGACTTTTACCGTTTTGATGCTTATAAACATTATAATATATCTGAACTGCATGCCCTACTTTGAAATAGCAACATGGTATGGGAAGATTGGTCCAATTTAAAAATTTTGATTTTGAATTTGTATGAGGAGGTTGTAGTCACAGGTTTCAAGCCAGATATCTTAACTATTTACAAACTAGAATTAGAAAACAGAATTATTCATCTCTTTGAGCCACTTTTTATCTTCATGATACCAAATGAACATAAAGATCCACATTTTAAAAAATGTAAATGCACAGAGACTAAGACATGCCAAAACACATTTTCTTGTTTTTAGCTTTCTGTTTCCAAGCCATTAAAAATTTAAAAAATTCAGAGTGCTTTACTGAGCTCAGGAAGCCACAGCCTCTGGGAACAGCAGAACTACCACATTAATTTTCTGCATATGTTGTAGAGTGGAAAGTTCAAGTCAGATTTTAATGATCAGTGGCATCATGTTAACTTCATTTCAAAAACTGAATTTCAGATTTGAGGGGTGCCAAATATGCACCTGCTGTCCTCAAAGCCGAAAATTCAGGCCCAGAATAATCACGAGGTCTTAATTACACAGAATGTATTGTGAAATATCATTATTATTTTTAGAAAGTAAAGAAATATCTATGACAGAATCTATTTTATGTGTTGGCAGCCTCCAAAAGATGTAGCTAAAAACAGCTTCTTAGTAATGTCTTGAAGGGTCAAAAGCAATGACCTTGTCATGTTCCTGGCAATCCTGATAAAATACCTGGGTCAGATACTAGTGAAGATTAATATGGTAATAGAAAGGGATCAGAAGGGTTATTGTAGCAAAACAGATATAGTATAATAAGCAGGGCCTCTTAATACTATTTATATTCTCCATAACTTTTCTCCCAATCCTTGATTATGAGTACCACAGTAAGTATACTTTTCAGGATAATTTTGGGTAATGTTAAGAACAGCAAAGATTGTTTTAAAAGTAGTAAATTTATTCTCAATCACATGTTTAAAAATCACCTTTGAATAGTATGTTCAATGTGCATATCACGTTAGGAAAATATTAAGCATGATCCCATACCATAGTTATTGCTGTATCAGTGGCCACTGAATTAGCTGAGCAGCCAAGTGATTGGAAAAAACAGAGCCTGGAAAAACCCCTAACATCACAGGAACTTCATTTATCTGGCTGGATCCGTAATTACTTACTTTAAAACTCTAAGTATGTAATTATACAAAAACCTTCTGTAAACAGGGGCTCAACTCTCAATTTGGATCATCTTTCAGAAATGCCTAAAGAGAAGGACAGAACTAATAATAACAGGGACCCAAAGAACGTGTTCTGGGATAGCATGGAACACCACATACTGTGTGGGTCTGTGCAACACGTTTGTCACCACAATGCCTGGTTGAAAGTAATTTTTACAACCTTTACAACCCAGAGGGTGGTCCTGAAAGCCACTTATAGTAAAGCTTTAGGATGTTACCTTAAGTCTCTTTGTAATATACCATCACTTGCATACCTGTTCAAATCTTTTGGCTCCTTTTCTTTCAGTCTAAGTTATTGTTATTGAAAAACCAGATAAGATGCCTCCCATTTAACCATTCACTCAGAAAACTTTTTGTGAGGCCTACTCTGGGCTACTTTCTAGGGCATACAATTAATAAGACATCCTATGCCATATTTAACCTAGTTTACGTTATTTCTGATGGTCCCTTTGTTTACTTTTGTATGTTTGGCTAACTCCTCACTCACACGTGCCTGACACTACCTCCTCTGCAAAGATGTCCCTAAGGTGCCAAAGCAAAATTCACGATTCTTTCTTTCACACTACTATTTTAAGTTTATGTGCTTCTATTATGGTCTTTATTACATTATTTTAAAATTCTTTCTTTAAATGTCTGTCTTTACTATTCTTCAATTTTATTGAAGCACGTGCAATATCTTAACCACATTATATTGCAGGAAACTAACAAGGTTCTGTGCACTTTAAGGTTCTCAATGTATGATTCATGAACGAATGAAAACTTCCTATCTCCAGTGGGGACTGGATGTCTATTAGCTCTAAACATCCATCTGGAGAGATCTACCTGTTCCTGGTATGAACCCCATCATCTCTATAAAACACGATGATTCTCTCAGAATAGAATAATACCCATCACATTACTCTAGAGACTTGATTGCATTCGCCTTAGGTTCTCTTTTTCTCTCAGATCCCAAAGTCCTTCAGCATGCTTCATATCCAACTACAACAATTTATAGCCTCCTCCACTCCCAAAGTTTTGGATAGAAGCGCATTTGTTTATCTTGGAGACTGAGACAGAATCTAAACCCTCAGCAAGCCATAGCTTATAAACAGTATGATCCATTTACTTTCTAAAACTTAGGGTATCTTTAGTTTTTGACTAGGGGTTAGAATACAAGTGAACTACCTTTCCAAGTCCTGAAACTTACCAGGGATCTGAAAACGTCAATTTTGTATCTAGTAACATTTTAGATGACCTTGATTTAAAAGCCTAGAGATTCCTGTTTTCTATATGCAAAACAAGGAAGGCAAAGGTACCCTTCCCAAAAATATTCAATTTTATTGCATGTTTTTGAAATAGCTTTAAGGAGGGACATACCAAGACATAGAAAACAAACTTATGGTTACCAAAGGAGATGGGGGTGGAGATAAATTAGGAGTTTGGGGTTAACATACACACACTACTATATATAAAATAGGTAAACAACAAGTACCCACTATATAGCAGAGGGAACTATGCCCGATATCTTGCAATAACCTATCATGGAAAAGAATCTGAAAAAGAATATATATGTGTGTATATATATATGTAACTGAATCATTTTGCTGTACACTCAAAACTAACACAACATTGTAATTAACTATACTTCAATTAAAAAAAAAGGACACACCAACAGCCTTTAACTTTTTTCTTCCCCATTGCCAATGAATTTAGGTATCAGCTTCATTGTGATGTTCTAAATACACTAAACTCCAGTACAGGTTTTATTTCTCCAAGTGAATAGTTATCATATTTCAAAGATTCATTTGGATTTTAAATAAGGGCGACCTGTTTTCCTTATATTCAAACAGGCTTAGATCCATCTCTCCATCAGATATAGCAGAAAACAGATAGCTACATCTAGCTCTCTTGCCATCTAAATAACTCTAGAATTTCTTAAAGATGATGATTTGTTTTGTGACTATGCTACATCTGTATGCTATCCACATAGTTTTCACTATTTCAAATATCATCTTCCTATGTACCAATTGAGGGAGGAATAACATTCTGATTAGTACATAAGACTGTTCCTCTGGGTTTGGAAATAAGAACTCTTAGATAGTCAGCGTACGAGCATCTTACCAAAAATAATTTGTCATCAAGTCTAGTTGATGAAAAAGCCCTATGAGTTTAGGTGTACATTAACTCCTTATTCTCAACAACCAAATCAAGTGTAAAATAAATAATTATTGAGACACCTACATCCTTAGTATATGTAAAATGGAAAAACAAGGTTATATTAAGAGTTTGCAAATCTCTTATCCTATTATCCTACCTTAAAGATATAGCTCTTCAGTCCTATTGGCCAGAAAACAGATGTTGAAGTGACTACCTATTTAGGAATATTTTGTTACAGACAGGCTTACAGTGAATTACAAGTCATAGTAACAAAAAGCATAATCAGCTTTCCCAACTCCCCAGCCATGGCTTCTTGAGGTTCACCATTACAACAGAGTGAAATTTGAAGTGGGGGAAACACTTCACTCCTGCAGTGCAAAGAAATTAACACTTCCAGTTGTGTAAACCTAAAGGACTTCTCTGAATTCACTGAATTATTGTGGACTGTCGAGGCAAACATAGATTGTGCATAATAGCCGTGGAGCCAAGAAAAGACTAACACTGTGAATGCTTAAACAGATCCTAGTTGACAATTATGCAAACCCTGTTAAAGGAGATGGTCAGAAAAAAATGCAGAACAGCTCAAACTACAATTGCTTTGTCTTGTCCAGATAATTGATGACTGTATTAGAACGTTCCATATGATTTGAACCAAGCTTTTTCACAATTTAGATCCAGGTTAGTATAAGTCCCTCACCACACAAAACACAACAGAAATCCTTAAAGTTCAATAAGTTGTATCCAATTTCAACACTTTTTCCATTTTCAACACAGCTGGACAGGATCTTTGGTAAAGCCCATTTCAAATGGACCATTATGAATTTCACATCTTTCTGTGAATCTCAAAATACATTAGCTAGACAGCCATCTTATTTTAGCTTTAGAATGTATATCAGGTGTTTTTTTCCAGACACAGCAATTAAAGGATTGTAAAATAGCTCATGGAAAGCTCCAAAGAATTGATCCTCAGAGAGCAAATCTTGCAACACCAGACAACCCCAATTTCCCTTGGGCATCTCAGCTGACAAGTGTTATTGCTAGTTAAGTAGGGCAACTAGAAGACATACACACAAACCATCACACTTAAATAACCTACTCACCACATAACTAATAGTTACTGAGGCTGGTTGCTAGAATTTTCTTACTAATTTGAAGCTATAACATGACACATTACAGAGCTTCCTTGAAGATGATACCCTACCCATTTTGCATTGGGTACATGTATTTTATTATGTAGTTATGTGTGTTGAGTGTCTTACCCAATCTTGCCCAGTTATTTGATTTTAGAGTCTCACAGGCTTTGTATCTTGAAGCCAAACAACCTGTTGGAAACAAACAGCAGAGAACAGAACCCCTCCTATCTGCTTGCTGCCTAACAAATCAAAACACACTGAAATCTGAGATTATTAGAGAAGGTTTTGGGATAAATAAATAAAATAAAAACTGACTTGTCAAATGGGACTCCCTGCTGCTTGGTACCATGTGTTACCACAGCAAGCTGCATCTGTTCCGCTATTAAATATGTTAGTGAATATGATATAGACAGCCATGGCATTATCAAATATTCTTAGTGCCTATTAAACTCCATAGTTACATATTTTCATTTTACCTTTCATTAGTAAAACTCAAGGCGGTAGCACTTTGGAAACAATTTAAAAAGTTCAAAGACAAAAACTATTGTTTTGGTTATATTTCACATGTTTAAATTATATTCATGCATTACTAATAAAAAATTGGCAAGCTAACCAAAAGGTTCCCAAATTTTACACGTGGTTCTAGCAGCTGTGATTTCACTCACAATGGATGCAATAAGACTAAAGTAAAAGAAAAAAAAAAATCACATGTAGAATGTGAAAAACTTAAATAGCTACATCTTTTTATTCCCTTCTGAACATCTTACTTCCTTTCAATTTAATCTTAGCCATTATCAAATGCCACACAACATGCGAGCCAGTCCCTTGATGGAATGTGCTCTCTGGGCTCAAGAACCTTGTCGCTGAAATGGGCTATCAAGAGCCAAGACATCTATGTCTTACTAAACGCTTAATAGCAGAACACATCTGTTGTTACTCTGTTTGTTATATTAAGATTAACCACAATAATGTTGACAATATTAATACATTTAAAAGCCTGTCATGTTCCACTGCTGTTGCACAATTCCTGGGGACTGCATGATCAAAATAAGACGTGACTGGGGGCAAAATTAAGAATTATGGAATGTGTAGAAGGTGAAGAACACAAGGTGGACTCTGAAACGAGTAGTGCCTTCCACTGGGACATTAACCTCTTGCCTGCCTGGCTCATCCCAGAAAACTGTATAGCTGTTGCCTTCCTAAAATGAGTCACATGATTCATGAACTCCTTATCCCATTTCCTCAGCCTATTGTTATTCTATGAATGCTGTAAGAATATGAGAAAAACTGTGACCGAAGCTAACGGGGGGTTTGGTACCACCTTTAAACCAGTGTTATTATTAAAATGTAAACACACTCAAATCAAATAGGCCAGAAAGGAAAATCATTCTACAGAGCTCAATGTCTTAAGAAATAATGAGGCCAGTTTGTCTTTACATTAACATGCCCCAGTTTGTGGCATCCATATATATTTGATGGTGGGAGTGTTCAACAGTACAATTTTCCTGAAAGACAACTCTGCAATAAATATAATGGTTCTGCTTGTAGGAATGTATCTTCCTAAAAATATATATTCATATATGTAAAACATTATTTTTATAAGATTAAATTTTTTTATTGGTTTGTAATACTAAAGATTCTGAAACAATTATACAAAATATCCATCTTTAGGGAATGGTTTGCTAAATTTTAGTATATATATATGCAGTAGGATCCTATGAGGCAAATATGAGATTATATGCTCTAAAGTGGCAAGATGCCCAAAATATATTAAATAAGAATAATCAAGTTGCAGAATAGTATGTATCATATAAAAATATAAAAACATTTTGTCTTTTTAAAGAATGTCCAAGTGTGTCAGCATATACAACTATTTACACATATACATAAAGGAAAAGAAATATATATGTATATGCATAAAAGTAAAGATTAGAATTTAGACACCACAGTAAAAAGATTGGTCATATTATAGGCAGTTTTTACTTATTCTCATCATTGTATTTAAAATTTTCAATAAGTACTTTTATGATCTAAGAAAATAAAATTTATTAAAAATACGGTCTTTTTCCGGAAAGTAAATAGAGACATAGAACAACAGATAAAATTCAACTCCCTCTGAACAGCCTGTCATAAAATATTATTGGCCTTGCGGACCCAATTCTACGCATCACTAATCTATTGAATCCAGTTTATGTCTAGACAGAAGAATCAAAAAAAAAAAAAAAAGCCAGTAAATAAAAAAAGAGCAGTTAAATAACAAATACAGTTTACTGAAGAGAAAGTTCATTGAAAAGCTAGTTAATCATGAAGCTGATGGCTGCAGTATGTTCTTCACAGAATAATGAACAATAACTGTTGCAATTTCAAATACCAAAAAGCACCCCCAGCCACTTCGTTTATCCAACACCCTTCACAATAGCCAGTTACAAATAACCAACTAACCACTGGTTGCGAATTAGGCATCGGTGGGAGAGCTAGAATTTACAATTTTTTCTTTCTACATGTGAAACTTCTCTGCAATGCCTGTCTTTTAAAGATCAAATGAACTCAGTTGTGAAGCCTACATGGCAGGCTGTCTGACCTTACTTCACATATAACTGCTAAAATTTCAACCCCATTTCTCTGCTGATGCCCTGTGGGATATGGAGCTCCCAAAGCCTTGCCTTTACTACTAATTAACAATAATGAACAGGATGACATACTTTTCCTTTGAACACTTCTGTCGGGAAGATATCCAATCAGCAAGAGATACAAGCAATAGATGAATTCCCTTCCCCCCCTCCCCCATTTACATGCTGAGATACACAGAGACTCTATCCTGCCTTTTGGTTAAAAAAAAAAAAGAAAGTAGGTCGAGCTGTCTAGGCTTTATGCATTGGCTTTAGAACCTGTGGAAAGGATGAAAGTTTTCTCTCCAGCCAGTTTGCAGAGCATCACAGGTTATTTTTATATTCATCTACACATACCACTGATACTCTTGTGACAGTTATTAGTTTAGTCCCACATTTAGGCACAACTCAAAAAATAACAATGATACCTATAATTCCACCCATTAAAAGAATTTTAAAACAAATATCATGTGCTATGTCATGGCACTCTATTATTATTTAGTGCATTGTGTTGAGGGACACAGAAGTTCTAGCTTGTGCCCAAGCTTAAGGAATGTCATAGTGTAATACACAGTAAAGATTCACTAATTTAGGATTGGTAATTTGGATTGTATGATCATTTGAAAAAGTAGCTGGGCTAGCCTGAAATTTTCCTTTGCACAAAAGAAAAATGGGGCTTTGCAGTCAGAACAGTTACTTACTAGCTATGTGATTTGGGTCAATTATTTAAAAATGCAGTTTGCTCAACTGTAAAATTGAGATAATAATTCAAACCTCAATGGGTTATTGTGAATATTAAATGAAATACAATTTTTATGGAAAGTGTTTAGTGTTTGGGGCATAGTAAGCATTCAGTACATGCTAAATAGAATTGTTTAGCTATTATTCTTACTAAGCCAGCAAACAGAGGAAGCCTGATTTCAAAGGGAGAGTTTAACCCTGCTTAAGATAATTAACTGTTAGAACTTTGAACATTTAATATATATTAATTAAAATATTTTTAAAACTATTTTAATAAATGGAGAATCAATTTCACCTCCATCATTTTAACAAGTGTCACAGTAGGAGAAGAAGAAGGAAAAAAAAAAAAAAGATGGTCAAATTGCCAGGGTAGTAGAGGTTAATTACCTTCCACAACCCTAATCGATCAGGATTGATTACCACAGTAGGTTTTTGTTTGTTTGTTTGTTTCATTCACTCTCCAATTGGATTAATCATCTCTCATCAAGTCAGAATGCAGGGAAATATATCACAGATGTTTTTATATAAGTACCCAAAATTATACAGACAGCACATAAGAAGCATACTGAATCTCAGAGAACTGACTACTTGTTTGGAATATTTGAGCCTGGAAGTGGGGCTGATCAATGGTCTAACGTGGGAGAAGTCTTCCTTCCCTGAGAAATACACCATGTGGATAATGAGTTCATTTCGTGATAGGCCCCAGCACTCTGGCCTCTGCCTTGAGTGTGCAAGCCTCTGTAGGTTGTAAAAGGGGAGCCCAGGAGAGTGTCACATGCTTTCACCAATACCCTTTGGGAGTCTACCTCACACTGGGCTCCAGGGAGACCACTCCTCACGTGAGTTCCTGTACCACAGTGGAAACTTACCAGCAAGAGCGGAAGGGAGGCCACAAGCCAAAAAGGAAGGCTCCATTCACTCACGCCTGCATTCCCTCATCAATAAATATTACTATGTGTTCATGAGCACTGTGCTACTATCTGAAAATACAGAGACGTAAAGATACATAGTACATGGTAACTGACCTTGATGAGTTCACAATTTAATGCGCTGAAAGGACACATAAGGAAATAAACATGACTACGGTAAGTAATATAATAGAATTAAGAACAGAGTGCTAGGACTTCCCTGGTGGCGCAGCGGTTAAGAATCTGCCTGCCAATGCAGGGGACACGGGTTGAGCCCTGTTCCGGGAAGATCCCACATGCTGCGGAGCAACTAAGCCCGTGCGCCACAGCTACTGAGCCTGTGGCCTAGAGCCCACGAGGCACAACTACTGAGCCCACATGCTGCAACTACTGAAGCCCACGCGTCTAGAGCCCGTGCTGAGCAACAAGAGAAGCCACCGCAATGAGAAGATCGCGCACCGCAACAAAGAGTAGCCCCCCGCCACCCCACCCCACCCCCGCTTGCTGCAACTAGAGAAAGCCCGTGCGCAGCGAGCGATGAAGACCCAACACGGCCATAAATAAATAAATAAATAGAACAAAGTGCTATGTTAGTACCAAGAAGCGCATGATTAGTTATTCCCTAGGGGACCAAGGAAGGCTTCACAAATTTATGAAATATATGATCCAGGCCTTAAAGATGAACAGAAACTCACCAGACTAGAAAAGAGAGGAAGGCAAGCAGGAGTGAGAGGAAATAGGAATATTTCAAAGAAAGAAATGAGCATGAACAGAGGCACTTTGGAGGTCTATCTTTGCTGACTGTCATTTCATTATTGGTACAAATATTTTTTGAAAATTGTTCTCTGCCTTTAAAATTATGTACACCCCAAATTTACAAATCAATCTAATTACAAAAGCTAACTAGCTAAATACAAAATGTTTGAGGCAACTAGTCAACCAGATAACTTTCTATGTGCTTATTTAACTAGAGAAAATAGTTTATATAGCTGATGTCTGGAATGCTCAGTAATTCAAGTGATGTATGGTATGCTAAAAGCTGAGGTTGTTTGACTTCACAGAGCTGCATTAAACAGACCACAGGCAGAGTTGTGGGGTGTAACCAGAAGATGGCTTGCCCCCTATACCTTTACCTGCACCACACACATAAGGCCCAGATGTTAAGCACATCGACTTAGAAGTCAGACTGCCTGAGTTCAAATCCTGGTTTTGCTTACTAGCTGTGTGACCTGTGCCTCCTTTCCTCATTAACTAAATAAGGATAAAATTTTTTACTGTAGGGTTTTTATGAGTATTAAATGGATAACAAATGTAAAATTAGAACAGTCATGTGATTATTGGTTGCTTTTATAAATGTCACACTTAAAACCTTTGTGTTTCTACAGCAGGAAGGTTTGGAATATCAGCCTATGCCTACATTCTGTGACTAATATGTCATAAGAATAAAATTTATCCATTAAATTCTAAGATACTTGAGGTCAAAAGCCACGCCTCACTCGACTGTATTGCAAGTGCCTTGAAAGGTGCTTTAAAAAAGTCTATCATAGAGAGTGAAGTAAGTCAGAAAGAGAAAAACAAATACTGTATGCTAACACATATATATGGAATCTAAAACAAAAAACAAAAAAACAAAAAACTTGGCTCTGAAGAACCTAGGGGCAGGACAGAATAAAGACGCAGACACAGAGAATGGACTTGAAGACACGGGGAAGGGTAACCTGGGACTTAGTGAGAGTGGCATGGACATATATATACTACCAAATGTAAAATAGATAGCTAGTGGGAAGCAGCCACATAGCACAGGGAGATCAGCTCCGTGCTTTGTGACCACCTAGAGGGGTGGGATAGGGAGGGTGGGAGGGAGACACAAGAAGGAAGAGATATGGGGATATATGTATATGTATAGCTGATTCACTTTGTTATACAGCAGAAACTAACACACCATTGTAAAAGCAATTATACTCCAATAAAGATGTTAAAAAAAAAAAGGTTTGTTAAATACGTATATTAAAATGAGATTATGTCTGAGTTGGAGTGGGGAACAGCTGGAGATAGAGCCAGAAAGTAAGCCCAGATTTTGCATGCATTGCAGGTCCAGCTAAGGAGTTTTTGGCTTTTGAACTATTTGCATTGTAGGCTGGTGGTTCTCCAACAGAATGAAGGCATGGTGCACCAGAATCTTGCCTTGAGATACCAATCTATAAAGAGGCAACATAATGAATTTGAGACATGCTAGCAGTTAGCTCAGATTTGCAGCTCAAATCCACACTTAACAAGTTAAATATAAACCAACTTCTTCTAAAGGAGACCATGCCCTTGACCGGAGCAGCACTGAGCTATTTATTGCCCCTGAACGTTTTCAGAATGCACACAGGCAGTTTAAATTGGCAGAGCTTCTAGAACCAAAAGATTATTTCAACAAATATTTATTGCTCATTTGCTAAATTCCAGGCTCTAGCTGGCCTCTGGGAATACAGAGGTGCACGAAATAGATGGAAGTCGCCGCCCTGACACTGTGGCTCAGCATCACATTTTTCATCTTCAATAAAGGATCTGCCATTGTAACTTAAGCACTTTAATCTGAACCCCAAATTTTGCCTGGTTCACAAAACTGCCACCAAAAACAGAAGAAAGTACAAGGACTACTAAAAAGTGATACAGGGTTTTGGGGCCGATTCTTTTCCAGACAATTGACTTTCCTTTGTCCAGGAGAAGTAAATTACTAAGTGTCTATGTATACAGTTTTGAAAAACTGAAAGTCAGTTTCTCCCCATACTTTAAATAAACTTTGGGAAAAAATAGTTAATGAATATTATGGAGGGACTTCAAATTGATAGTCTGAACGGGGAGTTCATGCCCATCCCTGAACAGCCTTGGGGGCAAGCGAGGAGTTGAGATACAGTCTTGCAGAGCAGAGAGGGAAGCGGAGGAGTGATGGGTTGAGTCTCAGGCTCTGTGCCGCACTCTCCCTGCTTTTGTTCACTTAGGAGCTTTTTTTGCCTCTAAGTGAGCACAATTACTGATACAGGTGGCTGAATATTATCAGTCAGATATGTCCTGAACTAAAAGAGGTTGAGAGACCCACTGCCATGAAACGTTTAGAACCAGAGGTTGAAATAACCAAGTTTTTACTTTACAACAATCGTTCTGGTGGCAGTGCAGAGATGAATTAGAAAGGAGACGAACCTTGCGAGCAGAGAGATCAGTTTGAAGTCTGTGCAACAGTTCAAGAAGAGAACATTCACTTAAGGCAAGAATAATGGGAGTCAAAGAAAGCAGATAAATTCTAAAGCTCTGTTAAGCACTTGAAATGTGGCTAATGGAACTGAAGAACTGAATTTCAAAATGTATTTAATTGTAATTAAGTTAGATGTAAATTTAAAACTGAGAGTTGACTCAATTATGGAAAATTTTTAAGTATGTTTATGATAATTCAGCTACGTGAATCTATGCTTCCTGTGGGAAATTTTATGAAATATACAGTATTTCTGATGCAAATTTAGATTCTGAATTGAGAGGCACCATAAGTGTAAAACACACATTAGATATCAAAATTTAGCATGAAATAATAATATAAAACATAGTAAAATGTATATTGATTATATGTTAACATAATACTTTGGATATAGTGAGTTACATAAAATATATTAAAAGTTAGTTTCATCTGAGTTTTTTTTTTCTTTTTTAATGTGACTACTAGAGAACTTAAAGTTACATACATGGCTCACGTTATATTTCTATTGGGCAGTACTGATTGAAAGACATTTCTGGAATTTAGTGAGAAACAAATTACTTCATAAAAGCAAGCAGGGGAAAGATGTCAAAGTTTTCATCTGTAACTGTGTAGATGGGCAGGTAGCTGGAAGACGACGAATTCAGTTTTACCTGTGAGACATCCAGGTGGAGATGCCTTTGGCAATGCTGGTAGGTGATGATAAGAGGGGAAGTCAGGGAGTGTGTCTGGGAATAAGCAGTCTGCATTTGCTGGCTAAAATGCAGAACAGAATTTCAGGAATATTAAGATTAACTTTTTTTTCATAGACCAAAAAGCCTGAATAATCAATTAAATTTTGATCTTTCACCAAAGAGTTTTTTGGCCTGTCAGTCTTGTATTTCCACTCTTTGTTGGGCAGCAAGGCCCTAAGGGGTAGTTTCAGGAGGAAGTGTTTCTTTTGATAGGTGAACACCACCATGAAAGTGTCTCCTCAGAAACCTGAGAAGTAGGTTCTTCCAGGGCTGTGCTTTGTTGACAGAGAGGTTAAACAGTTTCCTGTCTTGTGACCTAAGCGTCCCCAGGTCTAGCATACTACCTCCTAAAGTAACCTCCTAAAAATAACACCTGTGCATTTCACAGCTCCGAAAATGCTTGTTTTCTTCAGAAGAATTTTCTCAGGCCCAGTAAAAATTATCTCTAGTTCTTTGCTACTGATTTAAAATGTGGCTTATTTATGCCTAGGGTTAACTTGAGTGTCCCTGAGTATATTCACCTAGGTCATTTCCTTCCTTTTGTTGAAACGAACTGCCTGTGTCTGAAGTGGTGCAACATCAGCTTTCATAGGACTGCAATGCCATAGTGTCACTTCCATCTTGTTTCCTGGTCTTTGACTGACATATTCACTATGCTGTTTGCATTTTTTAACTACTACTCTCATGCATTTTGTTTATGGCTTTCAGTGGGGGTTTTTTGGTGCAATAAAAGGCGTGTAAAAATGACTCCTTATTCAGTATGCATTCCCCAAACTAGGTCTTAACCCTCAAGCAATGTCATTACTCTTTTTCCATCCATCTATATTGTGTTTAGACTTCTGCAAAAGCCAGCATCCTTAATCTTAAAGCCAGTGTATGCTTTCATTGCTGCTCATCATTTCTTCCTAAGACATGTTGACGTCTTGATCATAAGAATGAACGTATCAGATATCAGATATATTCTGAGCATGGGAGATCTTAACCATGTCTGCTCCTGGGAATCTCTTAATACCCTAGGCTCAGCTGCTCCTGGATTTCTGAGCCTATATAAGATAATAAATATTTGCTGTTTTAAGTTGCTAAATTGTGGGGAAATTTGTTACACAGAAATAGGTAGTTAATACATTACAAACTGCATTATAGGTGATCAATAATGATGTGTTGAATGGGCCAAAGGAATGTTTCTTGAAGGTATGCTTTTGAAAAATATTAGCTACAGAAGAAATGGAGGTGTGCTCAGTAGCCAGAAAGGATTCACCAATTTTCTTGTTTTGGCATCTTGTCATAAGAAAAGGGCAACTCATCATTGGCTAACTTAGAATGGATTTGAAACCATTCTGTTAATATAGCTTGGGTTCCAACACAAAACAGTAGGTCAAGAAGAGCAGTGATCATAGATTGGAGGAGAATCTATGTCCAAGATTTTCTCTACCTAGATAATGCCCTGGCCATTGTTTTAGCAGCTTTTCCAAAGAGATTCCTGAGCTCTAGACTTCTTTCTGCTAGCTCAGAGCGCTACAAGATCCCAGGCCCAACCCTGAAAACACCCATTTGGATAGAGAAGATGATGACTGAGCAGAATCTAGAGAGTGAGAGAGAATGAGAAGAAACCTTCTGCACAGATTCAGAAACAGAGAAATGAAAATAAGAAGTTCATTTTTTTAAAAAGTGGACTAATAAATTTCACTGGCATGGAAAGATAAGAATAGAATTGTGGAAATATGGACTGAAAAGGGAAATTAAGATCAGAATGTTCAGGACATTAACTGTTAGTCACAGAATGTGCCTTTACCTGTACATACTTGGGAAGCATCAGTGTGTTGTTTTTTTTTTAAATTTTGTTTTGGTTTTATTGTTATTACTTCTATGTGGGTTTGATTATTATCTGTTAACACAATATAATTTCACAAATGAGAAGGCAATATTTTGTATCTGACCATTAACATTCAGAATTGAAATAAAATTTCTCAGTCCTCTTTAATGGATTAGCTAAACAAAATTGACGAAACATAGCCTAAAAGCAAACACACACTACTGAGGTTAGACTATTTGGTACAATCAGTGTGTTTTAAAAGAGGAATAATAGAGGAATAATCAAAGAAGCATTTTAGCAAATTAACCTGACATAAGTACATAAAATGGATTGGAAAGTATTCAGAACAGAGACAGGAAGATAACTGAGAAGGTGTGGCAGCTGTTTAAGCATCTAAGTCATAAGTACATGAAATAAGGAGGTGCAGCTAGAAACAGCTGTTTTGGTTCTTTTTATTAAATTTCACAGCAGTAGAATTTCAGAGGAGGAAATAATTCTAGAAATCTAAAACCAAATTCAGAGAGATTTACTTATGCTCAAAGGTGACAACCAGCTTAGAAAATGAGATACTAATTTTCATTAGAAAATGAGATACTGAATTAACTTCTAAGGGGAAAGGATGAAGGGAGGAATTTATTTTAATTCACTTGACCCCATCCATCCCAAAATAGGACTGTTTCAAGATATTTGGACAGCACTTAAGCATACTGAAATATGACCATCATTTCTCCCATTTTCTTCAAAGATAACATTCATCCTTCATACCTTAGAAGCTTGGGCAAAAATTTTGCAACACATGGTAAAAAGACATTATTTTAGCCTTTCTTTTAAAATTCTTGTCAAATAGGCCACATGTTCTCTAACTCACGTAAGAACAAGGAAAACAAAACCAAATAAAATATCTACTGTGTATGATTTACAGGCTTTAATTTAAATATTACATGGCAAAGTGAAATTCTTAAAATAGGTGAATCTGTTGGTTAAAAAGAGTGTTTCAGATGAAACAGTTGAAATTCTAGAAAAACCTGTGAGGGAATAATTGGGTTTTATCTTGTTGATATAGACATGCACCAATATATAAGTATTGACTTTTAAAAGATTTTTTAAACTTAATCTTCATAAAGCATAAGATAAGATGATGAGAAAGATTTGACATGTCAAAAATACCGATAAGCTATTTTTGAGACCTGTAATATTTACTATAAATACACTATGCTTCTAGTCTACACTAAAATCGCTGATCAAAAGGTGTATTTCTAAATCAAAATCAATTAAGAGCTTGGTTTCAAAAATAAGGCTTCCAGCCCAGGAAATTACAAAGGAGAAACACTTAAGGCAAATATATACAACAATTCACTGATCGAATTTGCAATGCTCTTTCATGCTCTGAAGATGAAAGGATTTCAAAGAACACTCTCCACTCATCCTCTCCTCCATCCTCCACACACTTCCTCTGGTCAGAACCAACGCACGTGCTAATATTCATGGCAGTGAGTGAGCACACATCTGCAGTGCTTTCTTCTAAGTCAGAAGAGTTAAGTAATCTCCAGTTAACATTACCAGACTGATTTATGAGAGATGTTTCCTCTAGAGTGACGACACTGGTAAAATTTTTAGATGTACCTCATAAATTATGAAAAACTTGAATTTAATTTTTTTGCGTATTGCCTCTAAGAGATTACTTTATTCAATATTGATTAAATAATCACCATTACTAATTTAAATGTGTATAATAGAACACTTTACAGTTTTTATTTGTTTTTTGTTTTTTTGGCGGCGTTGGGGCTTCGTTGCTGCACGTGGGCTTTCTCTAGTTGAGGTGAGCGGGGGCTACTCTTCCTTGTGGTGCACGGGCTTCTCACTGCAGTGGTTTCTCTTGTTGCAGAGCACGGGCTCTAGGCGCGCGGGCTTCAGTATTTGTGGCTCATGGGCTCTAGAGCACAGGCTCAGTAGTTGTGACGCACGGGCTTAGTTGCTCCGCAGCATGTGGGATCTTCCCGGACCAGGGCTTGAACCCATGTCCCCTGCATTGGCAGGCGGATTCTTAACCACTGCGCCACCAGGGCAGCCCTTTTTAAATTCTCTATCTTAAAAACCTATCATTTGTCCACATTCTTACAAATACTTTGCAGATAAGAAAGTAAAACTGCAAAGGGAAGAAATGGAGATATACCAAGATGGAGAAATAACCAAGAAACACTAGTCACGTTGGGACAAAGTATGTTTACTATAAATAATCTGAGCTACCTGGTAACCAGGGTCCCAGCTAGTTTTTTCATTCATTTATCTAGCTAATATTTATTGAGATAAGTATTAAGTGGTGAGCTCATTTATTTTTGTATCCACAGAACCCTGAACATAGGCTTGGGCCATATTAGTTGCTCAGAAAATATTTCTGGACAGGCTCCTAGCATGTACTGACATAAATGATGAAAAGCCACATTTCTACATTACATTATTTTTCTTATTAGTCATCATTATTATAAATTTTGTTCTAAGCCATCAGAAAGTTTACCGCTATTTGAAAAAATGGACAGGTCTGAAATGACTAGAGAACAACTCAAGATAAAAGTGAGTTACAATAAATGAGGCAATTACTAAGGAGAGATAATCACTCATCCAGCAAAAATTCTCACCATAGACTTTCTTTAAACAACCAACTACCATAATCAATTCTTAGCTAAAGATTCAGAAAACAACATCAACAAAAATACGTAACTTTTGAATAATACAGCCGGTATGTATAGAGTGCTACACTTTTTCTATATCGTAAACAAGAAGTTGGATGACTTTCTTCCGAGTTATGTAGAAACTAAACTGCACATATGACTTCACTTTGACTACTGAAAACCTGAGAGTCTATACTCAACCCAAGCCACAATATTTTCAATATATAATTCATGAATTCTTTTATTATTTCAGAAAACATTTCTGAGCACTTGTATTCTACGCACTGTGTTAATTAATTGCCCCTCACTTCATGTCTTAATCTTCCCTTCAGCCCCTTCTAAAACCTTGTACATTTCAATAGCAATATCATATGGCTTTGAGGTTAATAGTGGTAGCATTAATATTAACATGGCAAAAAATCCATCTGTAAAGACTAGGCCACTTAAGTAAAAAATCATTTTATTCCAAGTTATTATATTTTTAAGAGTATAGTTAATCAAAATTTAAATATGATTATATGTTTAAGTAAAATCAAACATGATCATTTGAAAAAATAGGATAATAATGTCAAATATTCACATCCTCACTGAAATTATATGCCAATCAGATTTTAAAAGTTATCGAACTAAAGTGGCATTACACAATTCAGCAAGACTGGAGCAACTTTTAATGTGTGCAATTGACTTTCCAGCTTATTGGTTAATTCCATTAATTGAGGATATAAATATAGCTTTTAAATAAGATCAGAGCATAGTTTATACTTGGCTGACCTTGAAGGTTTATAGAAATTTTCTTGGAAGTTTAATAGATAACCAAAATTTCTAACTTTTACAGATTAAACATATCTGTGATATCATCAGGTTAATTTTTAAGTCAGTTATATTTAAAAACTAAAATCAGACAGTAGTAATAATCTTTCTACAATTGTTGTTTTCCTCTTATATTTCCAATTCTGAAAGAAGCAGAAGAAATGATTTGGGGAAAATCAGGATGTACTCAAAGGTATGTAAACCATTTGATAAAATAGCCTTTGAACAGTCCCAAATCTAAGAATCATTATTATTAAGAATACTTCTGCTTCTATCAGCCATGGGTATCAGCTTTGGTCCCCACCCACTTCATTTTCCGTCCCTTTACTTCCTTCTTCCCTCCCTCCATCCCTTTCTCTCTCCCTCTCTCTCTTTTTCTCAAGCTCTCTCTCTTCCCTTTTTTAATATCTAACTCCTCTTTCTCTTCCTCTTCCATGTACCCAACATTATGGGAAAGAGTTAAAGGTAAACTTTAGAAGAAAAAGAAAACCACTGGCTTACTTTTGTTTGTAATGTGGAAACATGGAAAAAAGTGGCTTACCTTCATGTAAGCAACTTGCTGAGTCAGTAATGGCTGATCACTGCTTGCAGGCAATGAGAGAAAAAGGGGGGAAATGGAAAGTTTTAGTTGGCCAGATTTGGACTAAGACTGGGTCCTAGTAGTTGATATAGGAGTTAGTAGGGCTGACTACAAATGGTGTTTGGTAAGCCCAGGGAACCAACATCCATCTTCCATTTCCTAGTCAAGGACAGGCTAGGATTAAGAAAGAGTTTGAAGACAGCCAATCCAAGAGGAAGGGTGTTAGAAACAAAAACTGAATCCAAAGTGAATGGCCAGCCAAGACCAAGAGAGGAGAATCAGAAAGAAGGAGGGCCTCACAGGACATCTATCAGGAATCTCTGGCCAGTAAAGAAGCTTTGGAAGGTACTGGGCTGGGTTTTTAGGGACAAGTTCCTTTACATATACAAGGACTCTAAGGCACAGTTGATCAGAATTGGAAAGAAATACCCATTCCTGTAGACTAAAACCCTTTGACCATAAAACAAACAGTGGTTTGAGTAATTCAATAACATGGCCCCTTATGATTTGCAAGTGATCATTATAGAACCTTTTCTCAGGGTAAATGTGTAATTGGTTATGGATCAATAAGTATTTTTCTTTCAGGAGGAAAAGCTCTTGTTTTCTTTTTGATTATTTATTTATTTTTTGAAGTACCAAGGCTCTTAAATCAGAATGGAGCAAATACATTTGGAAAGTTGAGATTACTCTAAACAGCAAGATTCCTTACTGCATTAGTTATCTCAGCTGATCACTTATTTATGATGCCATAAAAATCCAGATGCCTTCAATTCTGATGGTTAGACATTTGCCAAAAGACAGCTAAAATTACTTTCCAACGTTTCCCATTTTGACAACTGCATTTTGAATTGAAAATTTATGATGGTTCAGTAATGGTTGTGCTGAGGTGTTTTGGGGTTTTTTTGTTTTTGTTTTCCAAGATTAGCAATGAATTCAGCTCTTGTGGTCAGTTGTAAACCTTACTGAGTTTATTGGAAATTCTAGAAACCTAACAGAAAACTAAGATTAAGAAAATAAATGAATAAAACTTTGAGAATTAAGACCCTGCAAGTTTGTGATAATGTATTTTGGTGTTTGGTGATTTTCCTAATCATTTTACAGTGAGAGCCTGAAGGCCAGTTTCTAACAGGAAAGAACATGTTGACCTAATCTAAGGTCTTCTGAGGCATGGGTGCAGGTAAAGGGAGAACTTGCAAGGATAAACAAAAGCAAAACAAAACAAACTTATACGATCACATAAGGCAGAAGAGATAAACTACCTCAAGAACAGAAAGGCAGATGAAGAGGTTGATATGCTTCTGGACCTTCCAGAAGATAGAGAGTTTAGACCAAGAACTATGATGATAAGAACCCTTTAGAGTGTTTTGAATATATGACACTTTCCTATGGTTGTTATTTTGATATATCAATAAAATATTAATATCTCTTGACAATGAAAGACTGTGTGATTCTTTGCAAATATCGTGAGTAAATGAGAAGTTAAAGAATTGCAACCACACAAATTAGTAACTCTTTGAAAGCAGAGATATAAGGAAGAGTCCCCAAGCTATAGTCAGTTATGACAACTTTAAAAGGTAAAGAAAGCTTTTCATTCATGAATTATTATTTGACATTCACTAAAAGCTAACTAAATTCTTGTGGGAGGCTTAGAACTTAGAGAAAAAGGCATGGTCCCAGGATATAAATGGCAAGAGTCCATTGTATTTTCTTGATGTGTATGTATCAAAATGAGTTTAAGATGGCATAGAAGTAATCTTTTTGTCTTTTTCTTTCGTATCCCCAAATACCTTTAAAGATTCCTTTTCGCCTGTCCATTGCATGTGACTTTAGACAATTCTTTTCTCAGGTGAGAAAAGAAACAAGGACACTGGATCCAGATCTGCTGTCACCAGTATTACAACCTCCTGCTTCCAGCCAGATGGAATAGTATCTACTGGACCACAATGTTTTTTATTAATTTGGCAAGACTGCCTAAAGTCACTAAAAACACACCAAGAATAATTCCTTGTGAACAGAGAACTGAGAGGAATTTTCACTTAAAAAGAAAAAAAATCTATTGTCAAGAACATTTTAACAACAGTAATAGCTATAAGGTCTTATTACCTCTAGAGTATATTTATATTTTCTGTATATTTTTTGCTGGGGGGAGGGAAATGTCCAAAAAGCAGAATTATACATTATTTACAAAAAGCTAACAGTAAAAGCTAAAAGCTGAATCTTATTTTAGAAGTACTTACTATATGCAGCTCTAGGTAGTCTCCCAGGCCAGAAGAACTGTCCACTCGCACCAATACAGCTTCTTTCTGAACAGTGCTAAACCCTATGGCCAGTCTGTCTGCTCGTGTACTTGGCCGGTCATTAGGAGGCCACTTATACGTGATTTGTCCACCACCTTTGCTAAAGATATATGTTGTCCCAGCTGGAAAACAAAAACCAAAACCAATTAGTCCAAATACATCAAGGGCACACTTTCCTATGTTTGTTATGTTGACATATCAGTAAAGTATTAAATTTACACCATGGCAGTCATAAATAAATAAAATAAAATAACAAGAACAAAAACAAAAACCTATGGCAAAGCAAATAAGCAAATAACAGATTTTAATCAAACATGCTCAAGAAAGAGAACAGAGTTTTTTTAAAAAGAAATATCAAGGCAGCTCCATTTTTAATACACTCATTAAATCTACCAGCAGGTGTTTCAGAACAAACGGGAGATTACTGCTTTTTCCACTGAGTTGGACAAGCATGCAATGTAATGGGGCTTTATTTCTTTCTTCCAGTTTAAAAAAATAGTTTAGTAGGAAACATTGACTTTGGATGCTTCAAAAGGAGCAGAAACATATATCAACTTGTTTTTGAAACAAGAGCTTCATGTAGATGTGATAGGGTCATAGAGCACAGGGAAGGAAATTGCAAGAAGTATGCTATGAATCAACTTTTATGGAGAGAGGGCCTATTCACATATGACAGATCATAACTAATGGATGAACAGCCATAAGACCCAACAGTCATGTCAAGAAAATACAGATAATAGATCCCATCTATAGAAGTCAGGTCTTATTTAACAAGCAACATCTACTAGTTGTCAAACTATCCAGCTCCATAAAAAGACCCATTTTTTTCCCAAAGCAAATGCTAGTCTTACAGCAATAAGAATAATATCATAGCCTCATTTGGTAAATCTTCAAATTTTACTTTATGATGGTGATGTCAGTAAATTATCTATCTTGCTCTAAAAAGAGTTTTGTTTCAAACAAATTTCCTAAGCATCCAATGTGTTAAAGTCCTATTTCATTGCACCACTGGCATCTACCTCATTTAATGCAATAAGATTAATTCTTTGAGTAAGAATATTTGGAAGAGACAAGCAAAGATATATATAAAGGAGAATGAATCTTCCTCCACACTAAAGGGGACCAGAGAAATATTTATTTAGTTATCCCAGGAATAGACCTTAAGGTACAATTTATAGGAGTGTAGCCTTCCAATAACAAAGGAGGCCAATACATATTTATTGTGTACCTACTATGTGCCAACATGGTAACGAAAGCAATAAAACTAAATACTAAAATTTAGGCCACAAAGCATCTTGTGTGTACAGAAATATAGCTTCTACCAAGAGTAAGGGTTGTAAGTAAAAGTTGAGTGTACAGCAGTATGTTTTCAAGATATCTACACATTAAATTTCTATGAACCAAATTTACCAATTAAATGATGTTGACAATGTCACATTCATGTACATTTAATTAAATAGCTGATGATATCAATTTTTTTCTCTTTTGATATTTTGGGGCCAATCATTCTTTGTATTCTGTCTGAGACATTTCCATAGGCCCCTGAGAAACTCCAAAGAACTCTGCAATATGCTTAATGTGCCTGACTGGTTAAATAGGCCTTGGTATGTAGACCTGACCCAAGAAACATGTCAAGACAATATTGATGTAAAAGTGATAAAACAGAATCTTGTTAAAAATGCAGTGGTAGAGAGGTTAGTCATTTTCTTGGATACTAATGCATGAAAGTAGTTTATCTCTCTCATGCGAGAATAGGTAAGTTATATTTGAAAGGTACTAATCAGTGTGCAAGCAAAGAAAATTCAGAATATACATATTTGTGTATCAGAAATGCCAGAGCCTTCTACAACCATTTATGTTCTACAACATCAGAAGCTTGTTCACCACAATATTAACAAGCAAGCACTATTTGGTAAATCTTCCTCTTGGTAATTTTTGCAAATAATTAAGTATTAAATGTTTCAGAAAAGCCTACATTGATAAAACACAGGACAAGAACATATAAAAGTAAAGATTTCTTTAAAAGGAGGATGTGGTGGTGACCTCTGAGTGTTAGTACTTGATTGATTTTATTTTTCTCCTTTTAATTAACTTTGTCCTCTAATGACTATATATTTCATGTGAATTAAGAAAAATATTCAAGTAGAGATGCTACTTAACAATATAAAACAAATCTAAGAACTCAGATGTTTTCCAGAATCACCAGAGTAAGGTAGTGTTGTAAGGCAACAATATCATATATTACATGATAATTTTTGACATTAAAAATCACTTTCACAATAATTTCTTCATTTCCTCTCTACTTCTGTATGGAAAGTAGGGCAAGCATTACTCCCACGTCACATTTGAGGAAATTTAGTCAGAAGGATCAACTTGTTAACTAAAGTTGCAAACTTGGAAGAGCTGGTAGGAAATCTAGTATCCAGATTCGACTCCTGTATTTTTTTTTTTTATTACATAAATGTTTCTGTTATCATAACAAGACAGTCAAGAAAAAGTTAATTGGGTATGTCAGTCTGAATTTATCAAGGCCAACTATTATCATATTCGAATGTCTCATAACCATAAAGTGACATTTGCACCTCATGATCATATACTGTCCTTTCACCTCACAATGCTTTTAAAAAATTTTAAAATAACATGTAAATGTGAAATGACAGAACATTTAATATATGTTGATTAACATTTAGTTTAGGGTACACTTCCCAAACTTGTGGAACTATGCAAGTTTCCTGTTGCTGAGGATAATAATTTAGAGGTTTATATTTTCAGTAAGATAAATGTCACAATACAAATACTGTTACTCAAGATTTGATTTCATCTCTATTTCAACCTTTCCAATAAGTGTTAAGACTTGGCAACTAGCATGCCAGTACCTACTCTGTCTGCCCTACAATGACTTTATTCTTCAGGTTTCGCCAAAACCAAGCAAAAACAAGCGTAACACCATGTGCCAAACAATGCAATTATTCCTAGTGTCCTTTTTCTTCAGATATATCTGAAAACTAGTGTCCTTTTTCTTCAGATATATCTGAAAATCAATCTCTCTTCTTTTTTCATTGTATGCACAATAGAGCATTGTATTGTACACATCAGCACAATTCTGTAATAAGCGAGAGAATTAGATGTCCACACCTCCCAACACAACAGCTCTCTTAACCTACCTCTGTAAGCATCTTGGCTTTAAAAAAAAAATCATTTTGCATCAAACTCTAAAAATCTATGTTCTTAAAGCCCTCCTTCCATCAAGATAGAAAATTACAATATACTCTATTTTGGTGACCTTAATAATATGAGAATACTCCCACAATAAAATGTAGTAGATCAGATGACTAAAGTGTCAAAATCTACTTCATTTAACATGCATCATTCTGAACAAAGAACATGATGTACCTACTGCAGCAGAATAGCTAAGTAATTAAGAATGTAAGCTCTGGACTCAGACAGACCAGGGTTCAAATTCCAACTATATCATTTTCTAGTTACATGACATTGACTACTGTGCTATTTATTCTAACCCTTGGGTTTCCTATCCTTGGGGATATTAACACTGTCTATCTCATAGAGCTCTGCCAGGATTAAATGAAACATGCACAGTAACATCTCAGTCTAATTCCTGGCATATGGTAAGTCCCCAGTACATTTTCTTTTTCTTTTTTTTTTCATAGTGGTACTATTTTTAATAGTCCAAAATAGAAAACAACCCAAATATCTATCAGTGGTAGAATGGATAAACAATGGTATATTTATACAATGGAATACTCTATAGCAATGAAGATGAATGAACTACAACTACATTCAACAATGCCCTTGATTCTCACTAACATGATGTTGAAAAAAAAAAAAAAAAAGATTATGATTTCCACAACCTTCTGAGACTGAACCAGGAAGAAACAGAAAATATAACAGACCAATCACAAGAACTGAAATTGAAACTGTGATTAACAATCTTACAACAAACAAAAGCCCAGGACCAGATGGCTTCACAGGAAAATTCTATCAAACATTTAGAGAAGAGCTAACACCTATCCTTCTCAAACTCTTCCAAAATATAGCAGAGGGAGGAACACTTCCAAACTCATTCTACGAGGCCACCATCACCCTGATACCAAAACCAGATAAAGATGTCACAAAGAAAGAAAACTACAGGCCAATATCACTGATGAACATAGATGCAAAAATCCTCAACAAAATACTAGCAAACAGAATCCAACAGCACATTAAAAGGATCATACACCATGATCAAGTGGGGTTTATTCCAGGAATGCAGGGATTCTTCAATATACTCAAATCAATCAATATGATAAACCATATTAACAAATTGAAGGAGAAAAACCATATGATCAAATTGAAGGAGAAAAACCATATGATCATCTCAATAGATGCAGAAAAAGCTTTCAACAAAATTCAACACCCATTTATGATAAAAACTCTCCAGAAAATAGGCATGGAGGGAACTTACCTCAACATAATAAAGGCCATATATGACAAACCCACAGCCAACATCATTCTCAACGGTGAAAAACTGAAACCATTTCCACTAAGATCAGGGACAAGACAAGGTTGCCCACTCTCATCACTACTATTCAACATAGTTTTGGAAGTTTTAGCCACAGCAATCAGAGAAGAAAAATAAATAAAAGGAATCCAAATTGGAAAGGAACAAGTAAAACTGTCACTGTTTGCAGATGACATGATACTATACATAGAGAATCCTAAAGATGCTACCAGAAAACTACTAGAGCTAATCAATGAATTTGGTAAAGTAGCAGGACACAAAATTAATGCACAGAAATCTCTTGCATTCCTATACATTAATGATGAAAACTCTGAAAGAGAAATTAAGGAAACACTCCCATTTACCACTGCAACAAAAAGAATAAAATACCTAGGAATAAACCTACCTAAGGAGACAAAAGACCTGTATGCAGAAAACTGTAAGACACTGATGAAAGAAATTAAAGATGACACAAACAGATGGAGAGATATACCATGTTTCTGGATTGGAAGAATCAACATTGTGAAAATGACTATACTACCTAAAGCAATCTACAGGTTCAATGTAATCCCTATCAAACTACCACTGGCATTTTTCACAGAACTAGAACAAAAAATTTCACAATCTGTATGGAAACACAAAAGACCCCAAATACCCAAAGCTATCTTGAGGAAGAAAAACGGAGCTGGAGGAATAAGGCTCCCTGACTTCAGACGATACTACAAAGCTACAGTAATCAAGACAATATGGTACTGGCACAGAAACAGAAATATAGATCTATGGAACAGGATAGAAAGCCCAGAGATGAACCCACGCACATAGGGTCACCTTATCTTTGACAATGGAGAAAAGACAGCCTCTTCATGAGTGGTGCTGGGAAAACTGGACAGCTACATGTAAAAGAATGAAATTAGAACACTCCCTAACACTATACACAAAAAATAAACTCAAAATGGATTAAAGACCTAAATGTAAGGCCAGACACTATAAAACTCTTAGAGGAAAACATAGGCAGAACACTCTATGACATAAATCACAGCAAGATCCTTTTTGACCCACCTCTTAGAGAAATGGAAATAAAAACAAAAATAAACAAACGGGACCTAATGAAACTCCAAAGCTTTTGCAGAGCAAAGGAAACCATAAACAAAAAGAAAAGACAACCTTCAGAATGGGAGAAAGTATTTGCAAACGAAGCAACAGACAAAGGATTAATCTCCAAAGTATACAAGCAGCTCATGCAGCTCAATAACCAAAAAACAAACAACCCAATCCAAAAATGGGCAGAAGACCTAAACAGACATTTTTCCAAAGAAGATATACAGATTGCCAACAAACACATGAAAGGATGCTCAACATTACTAATCATTAGAGAAATGCAAATCAAACTACAATGAGGTATCACCTCACACCAGTCGGAATGGCCATCATCAAAAAATCTACAAACAATAAATACTGGAGAGGGTGTGGAGAAAAAGGGAACCCTGTTGCACTGTTGATGGGAATGTAAACTGATACAGCCACTATGGAGAACAGTATGGAGGTTCCTTAAAAAACTAAAAATAGAACTACCATATGACCCAGCAATCCCACTACTGGGCATATACCCTGAGAAAACCATAATTCAAAAAGAGACATGGACCACAATGTTCACTGCAGCACTATTTACAATAGCCAGGACATGGAAGCAACCTAGGTGTCCATCGACAGATGAATGGATAAAGAAGATGTGGCACATATATACAATGGAATATTACTCAGCCATAAAAAGAAATGAAACTGAGTTATTTGTAGTGAGGTGGATGGACCTAGAGTCTGTCATACAGAGTGAAATAAGTCAGAAAGAGAAAAAACAAATACTGTATGCTAACACATATATATGGAATCTAAAAAAAATAAAAATGGTTCTGAAGAACCTAGGGGCAGGACAGGAATAAAGACACAGACGTCGAGAATGGACTTGAGGACACGGGGAGAGGGAAGGGTAAGGTGGGAAGAAGTGAGAGAGTGGCATGGACATATATACACTACCAAGTGTAAAATAGATAGCTAGTGGGAAGCAGCCACATAGCACAGGGAGATCAGCTCGGTGCTTTGTGATGACCTAGAGGGGTGGGATAGGGAGGGTGGGAGGGAGACACAAGATGGAGGGGTTATGGGGATATATGTATACGTATAGCTGATTCACTTTGTTATACAGCAGAAACTAACACAACAATGTAAAGCAATTATACTCCAATAAAGATGTTAAAAAATAAATAAATAAAAATTTTTTTAAAAAGAGGAAACTATAATTTGTTATTCTTTCTTCAAATGTGTTGTTACAATTAACAACAGGGTCCTACTGTATAGCACAGGTAACTATATTCAATATTCTGTGATAAACCATAATGGAAAAGAATGCATATGTATATATAACTGAATCACTTTGCTGTACAGAAGAAATTAACACAACATTGTAAATCAACTACACTTCAATAAAATAAATTTTAAAAAAAAGATTATGATTCCATTTATATAAAATTCAGCAGGCAAAGTTGATCTGTGCTGTTAGAAGTCAGAATAGTGTTGTTTTTTTTTTTTGGTCATTTTTTTTTAATTGTGGGAAAATACCCAGAACATAAAATTTATCATTTTAACCATTTTAAAGTGTACAATTCAGTGGCATGCAATACATTCACAAATTTGGGTAACCATTACCTCTCTCTAGTTCCAGAACTTCAAGCAGTACCTGTTAGGCAGTCACTCCCCATTCCTCCCTCCCACCCTGACATTATTTTCCAAGAGGAAGGAATAATGCCTGGGAGGGAACATAGTGGGGGGCTTCTGGATACTGGTAACATACGCTTTTTTTTTTTTTTTTTTTTTTTAATCTAACAGCTTTGCTTTTTTTTTTTTTTTTAATTAATTAATTTATTTATGGCTGCGTTGGGTCTTCGTTTCTGTGCGAGGGCTTTCTCTAGTTGTGGCAAGCGGGGGCCACTCTTCATCGCGGTGTGCGGGCCTCTCACTATCGCGGCCTCTCTTGTTGGCGGAGCACAGGCTCCAGACGCGCAGGCTCAGTAGTTGTGGCTCACGGGCCTAGTTGCTCCGCGGCATGTGGGATCTTCCCAGACCAGGGCTCGAACCCGTGTCCCCTGCATTGGCAGGCAGACTCTCAACCACTGCGCCACCAGGGAAGCCCAACATACGCTTTTTTTTTTAATCTGGGTGGGAGTTATATGGCTGTGTTCATGTTGTGAAAATTTATCTAGCTGTACACTTATAATTTATATACTTTTTGCATGTATTATATCTAAGTACACATAGATAAATTTGGAGCTATACTGTGGAAAAACGAACTTTTTGGCCAACCTAATACATTTTAAAGAGAATGGATGGTGTGTGTATGTGTGTGTTAACAACAGAAAATAACTAACATTGCAACATTGTTGTTTTATTTTAATATAAGAGCCTTTAGAAAAGTTTGATTCGTTTCAAAGTTGTGTTCAAACCAAATGCCTTTTAAGAAATGGCTTTCCTACATCCCGATTTTTATTAATCTTTTCAGTATTTCATTCCTTGGATTAGCACTTTTGTCACATAAACCCGTTCTATTATTATTTACATTCACTAATAATTGACATTGGGAAGGATATATATTTTTTAAATTTATTTATTTATTTTATTTATTTATTTTTGGTTGCGTTGGCTCTTCCTTGCTGCGTGCGTGCTTTCTCTAGTTGGGGCGAGCGGGGGCTACTCTTCGTTGCGGTGTGTGGGCTTCTCATTGCGGTGGCTTCTCTTGTTGCGGAGCACCGGCTCTAGGCACGCGGGCGTCCGTAGTTGTGGCTCACAGGCTCTAGAGCGCAGGCTCAGTAGTTGTGGCGCATGGGCTTCGTTGCTCCGCGGCGTGTGGGAACTTCCCGGACCAGGGCTTGAACCCTTGTCCCCTGCATTGGCAGGCGGATTCTTAACAACTGCGCCACCAGGGAAGCCCGGGAAGGATATTAAATTGCATCACGTGGGAGCTTTCATGAGAAAAAGAATATTAGTTCGTTGCCATAAAACATCTAGTATGGTAAGATTTATAACATGATACAAAAAAATTCACTTTGTTAAATAAAGGGGTAAGTCTACACAAAATGATCTGTCATCTAGCTTCATTTTTTAAATTGTATTTTTATGGAAACATGTTTTACTTTATTATATAAGTGAATTAAATGTGCAGCCACAGTACATCTTAATCACAGTTCCAAGCATTTTATCAGCATGGAAAGGAATGTGGAGGAATGTGGCACCTTTATTATTTATGCATGCTTCTATGTGGCAAGCACTAACACATCAGTGCCATGACTACTAATGGATTTATTGCAAATTAATCTTGACATTCAACATATCACTAAATGTATGGATGACTCAAACTTATAGTGGTTTTCAGCAATCTTTACATTTAAGTTGTGCATCAAGTCTATATTACTCCCTCCAAACTCGTTAACAAAGCTGGCTTCATCAGATGCAAATTTAGCAGTGTCAACATACTTTACACTGCAATAAATGTTTGTAAATATTATACATGGGCTCTTACTTCTAATGTTTGAACTGCCTGTGATGTTATAATAAACGTATTTTTAGATTTTCACTTAATATCTATTTACATAAAGGGCTCGCTCCCCTCCTTCTTTTTCTTGCCTACCATCTTTTCCCTAAATGTGTCTACTTAAGCCACACTTGTTTCTGCAAAAGCTAATCTATTCCCTCAAATGGGTTGAACCTTTTTGAAAACAAAAACCAATCAGCATGTACAGGTCTGCTTGATTACTGGTTGCTCTGAATCCTTGGTACATGAAACAATAATATAATTCACTTCCGAATAGATTAGCTTCTAACTCATAACATACGTATATGAATAAAAGGTCCTTTTCTAAAAGCCTATAATTCTTCCAGTGTCATCATGTAGCCAATATGAAATATTTAGGCCATTATGATTCTATTAAATGTAACAGGGATATAACACTTTTTTCCACTGAAACTGTGCCAGGCAGTCAGACGGAAATTTAAAGTAAAATATTTATAAACAAGGGGAACTTTTATTTCTCCTACAACCTTGTCAAGAGGCTGCTGCTAAATTTCAATTTCCTGAATAATTTCTACCTATATGGAGGCATTCTTCTTAGTAAAGTTCACAAAAAGCCAAAACAATAAGAAGGCCACCCTGTATGAAAAATAAAAAAAGTTTTAAGTCTAAAACTAGTAAAACAAATAAACTAATAAATCTGAACAATCTTACTTGTATTCTAAAGCACTAAGAGTTCACTGTCTGTCTACGTTGCTGTAAATTCTTTGTAAGATCACAAAGAATTATTTCGTGAGCGCTATAGATTCTTAATTCCTAAAATTTCATATAAGAGTAATAAAAATTCAGGAAAGGTGGCATTATATTAGGAGAGATCAATGGAATCAGAGTTAATAGGAGTTCCTACCTATAATATGTACTCAACTCGAAATCTAAAAAGTAATAACACCAATTACTTATATTGAGGATAAGAGACAGCCCTCGATGCTACAGATCTAAGAGTGAAAAAATGCTAGGAAAGAAAGGAAAATAAAGACTGTGTATCACAACTTGCGACTCCTGATGGAAGATGCAATCTTCGTAGAAATGACAAAAGCATTACACCTAGCTAAAGAGACTAGAAAATAAGACAAGGTTTTTACCCAGACATCTTTGAGAAAGAGAGCAGGTAGGTCCTTAATAAAAGAAACAGGGCAAGAAACATGGCCTGTCACTGAAATGGATTAGATACTGGCCCCATAGACTGGATCAGACCAAAGAAAAGAAAGTCAAGAAGAGTTTAGGTAATTCCCAAAGAATGAAAGCCTTAAGAAAGTAAGTAGCTCGGTGCTTTGTGACCACCTAGAGGGGTGGGATAGGGAGGGTGGGAGGGAGACGAGAGAGGGAGGCGATACGGGGATATATGTATACGTATAGCTGATTCACTTTGTTATACAGCAGAAACTAACACACCACTGTAAAGCAATTATACTCCAATGAAGATGTTATAAAAAAAAAAAAAGAAAGTAAGTAGCTCATGATGACATTCAAGATAGAAGGAGCATAGGGAGGTTTTTCATATATGGCATGTTACATGGTCCATCAGAACCCTAGACTCAGGAATTAAGGAAATTTATTGAATTTTTAAAAAAACAGTTTGTTGACTATTTACTAAATTGAATGCAAACTGACAAAACTGTGAGCATCCTGTTTCCATGCACTGGAATTTCCTGAGAGGGTCACTGTACAGGCACTGCACACACACGGCTCCGTTAAAAACTCATCGTGAGCTTGGTTCAAGTTTGTTCACAAATTCTTGAACCCTGTGCAAATCAGAAGTAAGACTCTCAGGGTCCATGAGGACTCACTAGGCATTAAAAAGTAACATCTCCCAAACTTTCAACGGGATCAGACAAGCCTGAACCACGCAGACTCCACAGTAGACCTGGGAATCATGAAAGCAGAGGAGTCATCTCCACTAAGCCAGCCCATGTGAGATTTAGCTCTGGTCCAGTCAAGATACCATTTCAAAAGGAAAAATGGTGTGTGCTTATTCACTAAGAAATTCTAATCAAGATAAAACTCAGGAAAATGGAATAGCAAAAGAACTATCATGATGCCTATAAAATTAGGAATCATTTCTCTTAAAGATAATTTCAATAGTAACTGTGCACTTCAATGACAAAGTAGGGAAATTTTCCCTTTGCCTACTGGCCCAAAATTTTTCTCTGATAAAAGCCTTTTTAAATAAGTATTATGAATTTTTCTATAGTCTGTATTTTCTGCAATAAGAATTCTATATTCCAGAGATCTTGGCAGGAATAATATATGCACAAATGTATCATGTATATTTTTCATTTTGGTATTTGACATTTCCATATTTTGACATTTATGGAAAGAATATGCTACATGGAAAAAAGTATTCAATCTTTGGAAAACAGGTGCGCTCTTCTTTAATAACTAAAGTAATTCTCAAGTAGATTCATGGCTGACCTACTGTTTCCATACTCTAGACATTTGTTCAGGGATGTCACAAACAGCTGCACAGACTGTCAAAAAGGCAGTATTCACATAAATGAGACAAGAATGATGTCCACTGGTGTTGTACAAAGTTGAGACTTTATGTCATTAATCACTGATGTCAATTGTAGTCATTTGGATAAGTCATTCTCTTTTTCTGTCTTATAAGGAAATTAATTGAAATAAGAAACATTCCTAAGTTGACCTATCTCTTGGTTGTCTAATATGTGAAAGGAACTAGGAATATAAAACTGGAAACACACAATCCTTTTTCCCAAACAGGTAGGATCTGTGTATTAAAGATAAATATCAGGGCAAGATGGGTTTATGAGAGATATCAGATAAATGGTATTCAGCCGTGTCACCATCTATTTTGGATTTTTTTTAAAAAATCTTTGAAAAGATGACGATGTTAAAGGCACTGATTAATGGTAACATAAAACGAACAGAAAAAATGATAAGCAAGAACAATTATATCTATATTATCTTTTCAGATCAAAGCCATATAAGTGTTTAAATATTTTGAGATAATTTTCAGTGAATAATATCTTAGTAAATCTATGCAAGAAGTAATACTTCACTTAGTGGTTTCTTTGCAATATACTTTCTTTTAAAAACTACTCATTATTTCCCTCTCTAAACATGTTATTTAGAAAATACTCCCTCCAGGAAGAATTGAGTTCAATAGTTTGAGCTGCCCAGTGAGACAAGCTTGTTCCAAGATCAAATTCAAAGTCTTGGAACCTTTAAAAAAAACTCTTGGAATCTAAGTTATCTGGCTGAGAAGAAAAACAAGTAAATGGTAGACCTTCTGCCAATCAGATTAGAAAAGAATTCATAAAGATAGCAACATGATCTAGAGTTAAAAATAAAACCAAGCAAATCAATCCCACAACCAATAACCCCAAGAACATCAAATGCTTATGTCTTCCCTTCTGAAACGAGACTCCCTCAAGCAGTAAGTGAATTTTATTAAAAAGTCTCTGGCAAGTAATTCAGTAATCAATTTGCATTAGGGCTATAGGCAGCAGAGATGGAGAGAGAAGAAATCATACCTTCTGGTACTTTATGAAAAATCTTATTTTAAAGAACATATAATAAGCTGTGTAAGTTCCTAATAAATTCTTTAAATTATTATCTAGTAAGTAAAGGTCGCAATTGCCTAGTGATGGCCTTTAATTTACTTTTTTCATAAATTAATTGTTAAAATCGTTTTCATCAGGTTTTCAGAGTCAAGAATTTACTAGAATTATGGTGTAAAAAAATTCTTAAGTTAAAAACAACTGACATAAACATAGACTTAATGCTGAAATGCTCTTGGAGAAGACTAAGGGAAACTTTCCTTTTAAAAATGACAAAACGAAAAAAAAAGAAGAAAAATGACAAAACAGAGGCCCAGAAGAATCAAGTGGCTCCTCAATGTCACACAGATGGTTGGGGTCTGCACCCAACTCTACTCCTAGTGCTTTTCCACTGTACAATGAAGAGCTAAGATCAAATGACTGCTTCTTGTTTAGAAAAATAAGCTAAAATTCACAAATCAAGGTCTCACTTCAATCATCTCTAGTGGTTTTTCTAATGATGTTTCCTTGGTCTGGTTTCAGGAGACTCAAAGTTTGTGAAATGGCACTTAGCAGAAATGATTTGTTCACATTCTGACATTTTCAGAGTCTAGCCTGAATCTTTAAAAGGGGTGGGGCTTTTGCAAAGCTTTTTTGCAAGTACCCTGCCTCCGAAGCCATCTCAGCCTTCAGCTCGTTCGGAGGCTTCCAAATTGCTGAACAGAGATGCAGAAGCCACATTTTTATTATTAATACCATAATCACTTTTATTCCACGTCAGAAAGGCCTTATAACTTTTTGGCAGTGACACCATTTCCTGCCTTTAGTAGTGGAATTCAATCCTGAACACAAAACTGCATGTGGTTACTTTGAACTACTTTGAGGCTACCATATAAACAATAAAATTCAAATTAATTTTAGGCTAAAACTAGAAGTTTTGCCTTTGTTTGTCTTCTAATCTTAGTTCCTCTCATTTACCATCTCCCTGCCTATCTGCTATATCTAAGTCATTCTCCAACTGACTAGGCCCCAATTAGAACTATTTACTAGTAAATTTTGGACTAAAACTGGATAGAATACAAGTTTCTGATTCAGAAGTCATTTCAAACTAAGCTCTAACTCTATCACCTAGGCCTGCACACGCGATGGAATACACATTCTTCTCCCGAAGTGACTTTTACTTTTGCCAATTTATGCTTCTCTGCTGTACCTGGTTTTCTTTTCAGTCCTGCTTCCCACTATCATTCCAGCCAAGGTGAATTCCCTCCCTTTATCATCTACAGAACCTGTTTTTAACTTGCAAAATATTATATAAACTGTCAGAGTTGTCTTTTATTGAAATTTCCATCTTTAGAAGTATGTATCCTGAAGAAAGGGGTCTTGCTTTAATTCTTATTATCCTCATCAGACTTAGGTGCTTTTATTCATTTATTAATCATTAATAAGAGCATTGGTTTATGCTTGAAGTAAGTCAGGACTAGTGATACAATGATAAATAACTTAAGGTTCCTGATTCTCAGATGAGTACAACAAATTCCATGCCTATATCCATTTCTACGTAATCTGAATAATTTTACTAGTCAAATACAGAAACTCAGATAAGAGGACAGATTGCCTAAATTACCCTAATTTAATTGCCTAAATTACCATTCTCCATTTCATTATATGTCTGTGTAAGGCACAAGTGTGATGAACAGTCATGAGACTCTTCAACCAGGTAATGATGACTCTTTTTGAGTCAGTACCAAATCCCACAATTTTCTCGAATAACATAGCCCAAAGTTCTCCATATTTTACAGGGAAGAGATAGATATAACCTGCTAGTCCTCAGGCTTTAAGAATTTATTAATCATCAGAGAAACCCAGGAGATAGCACCATAACCAAGTGATCAAGATTAATACCACCAGTAAGGAGACATGGAATTCGGGTCCTCCAAATATGATGTACTGAGAAGGGCACAGCATCATTTCTATATTATTTCGCCAAAAATGCATAGCCTCAATCATAAGAAAACATCCAAGAAACTCCAACTGAGGGACATTCTACAAAATAACTGGCAGCATTCTTCTAAAAAGTCAAGGTTAGAAAAAACAGAAAAAGACTGAGGAATAGTCCCAAATTGGAGGGGACTAAGGAGACATGACAGCTAGATGCAATGTGATATTTGCATGTGTAGTAATTAGTATATACTGTAGTTGTAATAAAAAAGATAAGTCAAAAGACAGGCGATGGTGGGCATTACGGAGGAAAAATTCATATCTCTTTTCGTGTAACATGAAAAAAAAACCTAAGTGAGATTATTTTAGGAGTTGCTTAGAAAATTGAAAGCCAGATGGTTTAGTGAGGTGGTAGGAAAAGACTCTAGCTCAAAATAAGGAGTTGGAATTTTTGACAAAAACAAACAAAACACAATGCTGAGACAATAGCAGACGGATGCTCTGGAGAAAGAGAATGCAAAAGCAATACAACAGCATAATTCAAGAATAAAAACATCCATACACTCAAAAATTAACTAAGCATTTGCTATATAGAAAGCACCATGCTAGACGCTGGAAATGACAGAAAGGTATATGTTATAGCTCTAGAATCCAGCTACAACTACCCATTCAATCAGGTGTGATTTATTGAATTTTTCTTTTGTATTTCCATTCTTACAGTCACTGTTCAGATTGCATCACCTTCAATCTTAAATGTAATAAATACTCATCCTTACTGATTCGATACCTTCCTGCCCCTCCCTAATTTAAACTTATTTTACAAACTAAAACCAAACTAACTTTGAACATCCTCCATACAAACCAACGCTCTATGTCAGCCAAACTGGAGAATTCATTTGGTCTCCTGAAATACCCCCAAATTATTTTCAGAGAAGATAAAATTTAATATGGTTCTGGAAGAATAAGAGCAAATGTATTTCTGTGGGCTGGATTTTCATGAGGAAAGTCACAGAAGCACAAAACAGGTTCCAGAAAGAGGAGTAGATCCACTTATAATAATGACATTACGTTTTTTTAAAAAGATGCATCTTTAGGCACTATTATTTCCTATCTCTTTGTCTCCTGAACTAAATCTCTAGATAAACACAGAGTACAAATAATATAGTGGAAATTAGGACTGTTCAAGGTCAGTGTTAAAAGAGATTAGATCAGTTCTAGTAGTTCAGAATGTTCATAATTCTATGAAATGCAAATTTCCTTTAACAAAGAGTCACATAACTTCACAAATGTATAAAAATGTGATATTACTGTCATAAGAGATAAATTATATTTAGTAAGAAGTGTCTTGGTGTTATCTGCTATTTATCATGAATCTTTTCATTCCATCTTTATCAAAAATGAAACTACTTCTCATTTCTTAAGTATTAGTCTATGCTTAGTAGAAAAACTAAGTTACAGCAAACTAAATTAAATAACGCATATAAAATTTGGTTTGTTTGTTTATTCATTCTTCATCTCAGAATCTTTGAAACAGCTTATGAAGATGACAAGAAGAATAAATATCAGCCAGTTCTGAGAGGTATCAATCCACCTATTTTCAAAATAAAAGTGACAAGAAGCAAAAAATTGGGAAATTAGACAACTTACTTTGATAAGCAATTTTTGGTATTTGAACGATTTAAAGTCCAAAGATGGAAGTTTTTTAACCCATGAAGATATTTAGCCAATGGAATTCAACAAAGTAAATGAATTTTGAAAGTGATGAAGAATCAAAAAAAAAAAGGTTCTCTACAGAGATCTTTCTATTTCACCACTCATGAGACAACTACGTGTGAGAGTAATTTTTGAAGTTGAAATGACTGAAACATTAGAGGGTGGATTAAAGTGCCAAATCAGCCCCAGGGCAGGGAAGTGCCAAATTTTTCTTCTTTTATATTAGTCTTCCTAGACTAAAATTACAGGGTGGTTCCAGTCTGCACCTCAGATCCTTGAATGCTCAGGTCCCCAAGCTCAAAAGACCCTCAGGTTTGAAATATAAGTCTTTGAGCTCTAGAGTCTTCAAACAGCATCTCTGAAAAAGGTTGAGAAAGACCTATAAGACAAAGAGGGTAGGGCACTATTAAGGGATAAAGTGGGCTTCAAACTCAAAAACACCCATATCTAGCTTCATCCTTAAAATTTTAATTTATTTTCAATTGGTTATTGTATTCAAATGAAGACTGCCATGCCATCTGTCTTTAAAGTCCTTTAAATTAAATTTAATGACTCTTGTGGGGAAAAGAGGCCATTTCTAATTCAGTATAGTTTGCTTACTACTATTAATCACTAATTAGAATTAATTATTAACAACTTGATTATTTTTTCCTCGAATATTCTAAATCATTAATCAAAGGATGACATGACTTTCTGTTCCTTCTTTGGTATATTGAAGTGACTGTCATATGACTTTTGGGTAGATGCTACTGAAGTGATGATTTTAGTCAGATGTGTAACAATAATGCCATCTAAAAGCTGCATTTAACCAAGAGAGCAGTATTTTTGGAACAAGCAGTATAAACGTGCTTTGTGAATATTAACATATTCTAGCAAATTAGTTTGCACTCATTATCATAAGCAATTACTTACTGTTTAGATGCAGCTCATATTAAATTGGCAAGCAATTTGCAAGAATTAAACATAATAGAGAGCTTTCTGAAAATTCAATGATATACTGAGACAAATGATGCTACTAGGTTCACAGCCCATGTACCAAATAAGGTTACCCATTAAACATATTTAGCATTAAAATAATAGTTGGTTGACTACATGGGCTTTTTAATGCAAGATAATTTTGTAACTATTGTTTAGATGCTATCAATGCAATTATGCATATCAGATCCTAGGAGGCATTTAAAAAAAAAAAGGCCTGAAGAAAAAGGGAAGGTTTTGTTTCCTGAGAAGGAACTAGCTGTCAATTTGACTAAATTTTGTTATTCTAATAACCCATTACATTGTCTTGAGTTATTTGGGACTAATTAATTTTCTCCTTTAAGAAGTTTCTGTTGTCTTGATCATTCTCTCCATTTATCTCTGTGGCGAAGACTGCTGATGTTCACCACTATTGATTTCGACTTCTTTAGTACTAAGAGAACTCGAAGCTGGGCATACAGCTAAGCTGTGTATAAACTGGGCATTTCCCTTTCTCCTTTGCAGTTTGATAGGGCCGTATGACTAAATTCTGGCCAATGATACATGGGCAAAAATGATGTGTGATTCCTCCAGTTCCAGCCCTGAAATGCACCTGCACTTGACTACTTATGTCTCTCTTTTCTTTTTGCTGAGTGATGACCAAAAACTGAGCCAGCTGCCTTAGACCTAGAGACGGAAGCTGCGGGTTGAGAACTGTACCAGGGTAACTACTATGTGAGGAGAGGGAAAAAAAGAAAGAAAGGGAAAAAAAAAAAAAAACCACACCTTACATTTTGTTCATACCTGTGTATTATGGAGGTCTCATTTTTAGAGCAAAGGGTGTTTATATAGCCTTGAAGACAAAATGACAAAACATTTCCAAGTATTTTTTTATACCCATGCGTCAAGTAAATTTGATAGGGAAACTATAATTATCTCTAGTTTACAAATTTAAAAGAAAATGGTGTTCACAGATGTAAAGTGATTTGTCCATGGTCACACAAAGCAATGTGAATCTTTTCTTATCAAAACCTTCCACAGAAGTTTAGTAATACCTACTACCCTTTTAATAGTCAGCCAATGTTACTCACCCTGGCAGATTCTTTGTGGGGGGGAGGGGGTCATGTGTTTTCCTGGATCTACCCAAATTCTTTTCTCCCTTACAAAATTAAAATGGCACGTATTTGCAAAACATGATAAAGAATGTTGTCTGTGACCCTGAAACAAAGTGAAATTAATTGACCCACACTGACCCCTCTGCTTGACTATAGAGCATTTACTTCAGGAAATTTGTAATTGTGAATTTTGTCTCTGCCCCTTTTAGATGCTAAACTTCTTCCAGCTTCTTGATAGTTTTATAATTCAGGAAATGTCCTTCTCAAGAGCCTGGGAGCCATCTCTTTGAAATGTAATTATCAGGAAAGACAGTGTCCCTCTGTCCCAGTCTCTGTGGGAGGGTAGAATCCAAACTTGGATAAGCACCAATTAGCAAACACCAGGACCTAATCACCGTGAATAACCTCTCTCTCCCACCCCCAATGTCCTCCAGTAGTTTCCCACTAGCTCACTCCAGAGCTTAAAAAATCTCCAGCCTTTTGTTTCACTGGAGTTGACTTCAATCTCTCTCCCTTATTACAAAAGTCTTGAATAAATTCTTCCTTGCCAGTTTAACTTCTCTGGTGCAATTCTTCTTTGATATCCATGACCCGTTATTCGTATTTATCATAGTATTCTGCCATCTAAGCTAGCCAACCTCAGAAAAAGCAATAGTAACCCAGTCAAAATAAAAATAGAAAATTGTTTCTTCATCTGAATTTCACTTCCTCATTCTCAGAGAAAAATCTCTGCTTCTCCACAGAAAGTAAAGTACTATCAGGGAAGCTTAGTAATAAAGAAATTTGGAGAAATGTTCTTTAGAGGTATTTTTATACATTAATTCAAATGCTAAATAATATTTTACAGCAACATTCTGAGGAACATTTACCTAGAGTGAATTATAAGAGATTTCTATAGCAAAGCAGTGATCATTCTATCTCCATTTCTTAAGAGTCACAGCAAAAAATATATATATATAATTATAAATACAGAGCAAATTCTACTTCTTTCATTTTGTATTAGTTTTATATTGTTTGTCTCTAATATTCTATCTTGAGGATAAGAACTAGTTTTCATGATTCCTTGTATTTACCTCAGAGCCTAGAATACCACTAGATACTTCACAGATATATAGCTACATTTGATGTGGTAAACCAAACACATAATATCCAAAACTATTTTGATGATAGCTTTATTTTCATTTGATGTTTTAGAATCAAATATGTTTGCATTACATGTATAACAAAGGACTTATTAATAGGAAGTTGGAAACAAAGAGAAGCATAATGTGTCAAAATCTAATGTCAGCAACTTTTCTCAGTGTCTTGAAAAGAACTGTAATTTAGAAAATACCATCAAAAGGCTATAAATTGAGAGTACTGAGAAAAAAGATTATTAAAAAATCTAGTAGCTGATTTCTCTTCAAATGTTAACTTTGAAATAAAAGAAAAAGTCTTAGTTTTCTGTTGATATACATTTATCATACGCTATTTTGGAGTATACATTTGTATATTTCATGTAATCATATACATTTACACACTCTTTTTTCTCAACTTTAATGAGCATATACTTAAAAATGAAATAAAATAAAGACTGTGTATATTATACATATATGTGTATATATATATATACAAACATACACACACGTGTGTGTATATAGGTGTTTGTGTGTGTGTATATATATATATATATATATATATATATATATATATATATATATGAAAGTAAAATGCCATGTTCGCTGATCAGAGAAGGTGAACTTTTAGATAACCAATGACACACTGGGGACAAATTAATTAAAATAATAAAGCAGAACAAGGAAAAGACCAAAGAATAACCCTTCCCATTAAGAATGGCCTAAAATAAATCTCTTGGTGCTACTCAAATTTGTACTCTTTCAAAACTAAAATAAGCAGACTATAAATAAAAGAAAATTTCTCAAGCTGGGATTTCATTTATTTTTATGAAAATAAACATCTAAAATAAATATAAAGGGGCATTTTAAAGGCTAGAAAAGTAAAACTTTTTTTTCCCACAAGATGTTACTGGTTTTTCAAGCAATGTGAAAATTCTTATATCAAGAAAGGCTCAATCATTTATTATTCTTCTGCCATTTTAATATTTGTAACCAACACATTTCCATATTCATTTACCATGTTCTTATCTATCTGGCAAATACCATTTATCCTCCACGCACTATATAACACATTTTGAGGTGTAGATTCCCAAAATAGCATAGCCAATTTCCCATTCAATCCCACTAATGACATGAAATCATAAAACCCACACTGTCTCACCCATGAGTAAGATGTTTGAAATGGATTCAGAATCAGACATGACAATTTCCACTCTAACTTCCTAGGGTATCCACCAATAAGCTGATCAAATAAGCTGTGCCCACGAAGAGGTGAGAGCCTGCTGGAATAAGTGTGTAGGGAGATGCACAAAACAGAAATGTCCCTTCCACAAGTAGCCTGGTCACTCACCCTAGGGGAATCAGTTATCATCTTTTTACTATCTTCTGCTCACTCTCTCCCAAGATAATCTTCACCATGCCAAAGAGACTCATGCCGAAGAGGATGGGGCTTATAGTAGAGCAAAAGGGAATTCACCTGGAAGATTTTCAGTGAGGAGATGACATGATCAGGTTTGAATCTTAGCAAGATTACTGAGGCTTCTATGTGGAAAATGGGATGGATGGGAAGGAGGTGAGGTAAGGAGGCCCAGCAGAAAGTTATCTCACAAAAAGAAGAATAAAATATAAGGACCTTGAAAAGAAGTAGACAGATGTGAGAAGCATAAAGGAGATAATGTTGTAAGGACTTTTGATGATTGACTGGATGTGGAGAGGGGAGGGGGAAGAAATCAAAGTTCTCTCCTAGGTTTCTGACTTGCAAAGGGTATAGATACTGTGCCATTTATTCACTGAGACACGAAGCATCAAAGAAGGAATAGGATAAGTGGAGAATATAATAAATTTTATATGTTTGAATTTAGTCATCGTCTTCCACAGGAGAATATTGTATCATCTTTACAGCCCTGTAACACTTAGCACACTGAAGTATACATGGATGACATTTTTCAGTACCCTGCTAATGCATCAAACATGTAAGTTAAAAAGGATATTCTAATGAAAACCAGTGTTTTTTTCTTAAAACAAGTTTTGCAAGACACAGCTAACCTGTATCTCTTCATCATCTTTAAAATAGTCTCCAGATGTAGTAATACTTAGCTCTCAACAAGACCTTTCCATGGAACCCACCAGAATTGATTATATTTATCATCTAAACATTTGCAGTGTTCCCTTTCTTCCAATAATTTTAAGAAATTGTTTTTATGGAAAAGGTTTAGCTATATAATACTGTCCCAGCGTGTCTTTTGCTTGATTGCTGCTTGGTTCTCTGCATATAATCACTTGGTTAACTTCTTGTGCCTAGTTGATTTCCTTCCTCTGCTTCCTCTACTCATCAAAATTTCATTCACTGTATCCTGCACGCAGAGCACTTTAGTAAGTTAGGATGTTTTGGTTTATGAGTTATACCACATAGATGAGCAATAATAGGGTCAAGTGTGACAATATTGGCTACACTTAGGCTCAAATCCCTGCATCTATAGATGAACCTGAGTTTTCTGCAGTTTTTTTCACCTTTAAATAGTGGAAGGAGAGAAGCAGTGATAGAATCCACTACTATCAGAAATTATGATCTGTACCATTAACTCTGTTGACCCTCAGGGCAAAACACGTAAAAGCCTTTCCCTAAAGAACAATTCTAGTTAAACATTCCGTACTCTTTGACCTAGTAGACCCTCTGTCTCCTAGAGCATAGTGGGCATGGTTACTTTCATTCCTTATGATGCCCTTAGGCAAGTCAGAAAAAAGCAATCTTCCTCAAAACCCCTTACTTCCAACTGCTGGAAAATTGTTATAGCATACCGATTTTGTCAGAACAAGCCATCTGCTTGCTCTTTGCTAGAAAATTATCATATTAAATATGCAACTCCATGGAGGTAACAGTGTAAATGAGAACACCTTCACAAGTCTACATCTTGAACAAGTGTACATGGCATCCCTTTAGTGAGATAGAGGAAACATTAGTGTTTGGTTCAAGAGGAAGATTCAACTCATACTGGATCCTAATGTTCTGTGGAATACAATCATGCTCCTTGGGGGAGAGGAATGCAAGGGACACAGGAAAAAAAAAAAAATAATTCCTAGTCAACCAACTTCATGCAGAGCAAACACCAGTGGCAAAAGAAGTTCAAGCTTTTTCTGGGAAAGAAGCAGTTCTGCACAGTTGAAATAAGATCAGTCACAGACCTAACCTGTGGAAATGAAATTCCTGAAAAGAAAGACAACATCAGAGCAGTGCTAGTCCAAGATGCACAAAGAACTAAACTGCAGCAGCTAATCCCTTATATTTGAAGCACAGATTTCAGCCAGACAAAACTGTGACTTATAAAAACTAGACATTGAGGATCCTCGGGAGACCAGTCTCTTCCTATTTTCCTCTATGGCTGCTCCAAGGTACAGACTCAATTCAGGCAGGTTAAATTGGGGATCCAAGTGGGAATATGTGGTTAATGAATTTTATACAACCTTCCTTCTTTCCAATTAAAAAAAAAAGAAAAAGAAAAAGAAAAAGGCTCAAAAAAGATTTGATGGTGTTTTACTGAGTCTTGCCAATTCCCTCCCCACCCCCCACACCACTGACCCCAGATTGATTTCAAGCCATGGTGGAGACAACCAGACAGCTAATTAAACTCTTAACTCTTCCTTCTAATTCGCAAAACTGTAAGCATTTATATTCTAGAATCCACCCCCATTCTGAAGCTCTGAAGGACTCAAGACTTTCCACAGATATCCAGGGGAGTTACATACATATTACTCTAGACCAAATCTGGCCCTGCAAATGAAGTCATATGCACAAACTCAAAATATTTAGTGATTTTCCCAGACTTTGCTTAACAAATTTACGTAACAAGGAAAGCTTCCAAGGTAAGCCCGGAGCGGTTAATTCTTCCTGGAGTTAAACTGAAAGTGGCAAAAATGAAATCCCCTCTATGATGGCTGTGAAAGCAGCAGGCTTGCTTGGAATGTGAATGGAATGTGAAATTGACACACAATAAGTGCCGGCTGAAAATGGAGGAAACGTGCTTAAGTCCAGACACCCCCACAGACTCAAGTTGAAAGACATACATAAACTCACAGAATAGTAACGCTCTTTACATTGCTGTCTAAAAGGGATGCATGTGTTCAACTTTAAAACAAACAAAAAGCAATGCAGCAAATTCAGTCTCAAACAGATTTCATTAATTTTGAAAAGATGTTAACGATATAAATACATGTAAAATATGATATCTTTATATAAACTGGATCCTTCACTTCTCTCACCAGAGCAATGCCTGCACTATGAATTCATTAGTAAATTCTAGCTGTTCTATATTAAAATGAATGAAAATAAGATTGTAAATGAACACGTCTAAAAAGCCATCATGTAACTGGGAAGCACTCAACCTTGAATCAGGAAAGTGACTAACTTGTTGCTCTGTGACTTTGTCAAAGTTATTGAAACTATTCAATAATCCTCATTTTCCTCTTCTGAAAATAAGGGGGTTGGTTCCAGGTAACCTCTATGGTCATTTCTAACTCTATTCTCTGGGTTTAAAATATCACTCCACTAAAGCTGGCACTATCCTTGAACTTGAACCCAGCACACACTGAATTGTCCACCTAACATGAGTATGACATAAAAAGGCACATTACCAGTGAGGCACTGTAGCAGATAACGTGCAATGATTTCTTTGGGCGGATACTTTGCTCCTTTTTTATTTTGACTTTAAACAATAATTGTACAGAACGTTTGCTATATTTTATTATTGTGAAATGATATAGTAGAGAATATTTTATTTCATGTAGTAATTCTATGATTTTAGAAAATTAAGACATAAATACGGCCCCCAAAAATAAATAAATAAACAGAGTATTGGCTAAGCCTTGTTAGCAGTTAACGTTTTTATTTCCTGAAATCATTCTCCACATGACTGGTGTAGCAATTTCATCCAAAATCAATACAATATAAAACCTACAGAAATGACAGTCTAAAATGAGCCCCAGATTTATTAAAACCTAGTTACGTAATTACTGAGGTCTTCTCAGTCTAAAATCTATAATTACTGCAGTTACTACTAAAAAGGTTGGCTTAAATGTTATTAAGCAAAAACCACCCAGGCTGATTTGTTTTGTGAATACATGTTAAGATAATTCCTACTTACAAGAACAGAATCATTCCAAGCAGGAATGATTATGAGCCTTGGTGGGTTCTACTGTCATAAATATGACTCAGATCCAGAAAGGGATTCATTATCTTATTCCAACAGTCAATTTAAGTTGTGAAAATACAAGGAAAAGTGAAAGCATATTCTCTACAAGTGTAACTGCACTGGTATCATTTTCCCCCCACGTTTCTAGTTGAGAAAGACCAGGCATCAACTCACTAGTCAAAATCTTACTAATTCTTACACTAGGTAATCCTGCCCACGTTCACCAAGACCATAGCCAGTTGTTTGTCTGTTTCTTTGTCTGTGTTCATGCGTTTTGGCAAAGAATTTAAAGTTCTTTATAGATATCCAGTTAAATCATCACAGTGCACATTCCCTGGTAGATTAATAGTACCATTTGAAATGCCATTAAACCTTTTACACCAGAGGGTAGAAAACCATGTTTTCTTCTGAGTTATATGACAGTACCCTACACATACGCTGAATTTCATCTACCATGTTGCCTTATTTTTTCAAGCACCTGTTGGAGGCGAACTGGCAAGGTGATGCTCATTTTTACCAAGGGAAAAGGAAAACACAACAAATAACCTGACCTAGGTCATAAAATTAGTAAGCAGGAAGAACACACAGGGATACCTTTAGTAATTTATTTCTCAGATTTGAAAAATCTGACCTTCACACAACTGTCCCACATTAAAGCGATAAAAATATTACACTTACTGTAGTGTGGCACCATGTGTACACTGAACAAATGTTGAATGAGTGAAGCTGGGGCAATCTCCACTATTCACCTATTCAAGGGCTCCAAATGAAACAAATCATTATATGCAGATAACTGTCAATTCTTCAACACATACGGGCAGTTCTGATCAGTAACATTCATAGGTTATGTGCAACAGGTTTAATTATAGTTTGTGATTAATATTTGTATACTGCAGAAACTGTGAAAAGTACAGAAATGAAGACAAAGGAGACTTAAAACAGGTGAGGGAAATTTTAAATGATTTGGCTATTGAGAAAACAGGAAAAGAAATGAAGAGAAAAATCACAGCAGTAACATTGAATTAAGTCAGAGAATGCATCCTTCCAGAGTTCTCCAAGCTGTCCCTGCCACCAGTCTTCCTACCTAGTTCAACAGCACAGCTTGTTTACGATGAGGGCTACATCCTCAGACATCAACTTAACTTTGCATCACTCTATTGATCAGATATTTGGCTCAGGACCAGCACAGACCTGGATTGGTCTAAAGGTTGCTCTCTTGGTTTGAAGACCATTTAGCAAGTGAAATCAATGGACTGTTACTGCTTTCATATTTCTCAGGTTCAATATTATAAGGGTCCTTAAGATTTAACGAACCTAGTCTGTTGAGTGAAGCTTTCAATCTGCTGTATTTCTTCTAATGCACTAAAATGGCTGGTATGGGAAATGAGTACTACAACCTTATGTAGTGGGACAACTGTAGCAACTAACAGATTTATAACATAAGGACAGTATGGCAGAGGAAGGTATATATTTAATCCAGTTTTTCATCAACAAGATTTGAGTTTATACGTATGTGTGTGCGTGCATTTTTTAAAAAAGGGATGAGAAAATCCCTAGTGATTAAAAAAACAAGAAGGGAGAAACGAAAATCAGCCACAATAGAATGCGCACATATATACACACAGACAAACAGAATAGATAACATTGCAGAGCAGTCACTAGAGCAATCTCTCTAGAGATCCATTAACATTTCATATCCAAGGAAACGGAGCCACTCTCTCCTAAAAAAGAAAGCATTTTCAAAGCCAGATCCCCAAACAGGTAAATAACAATGCGATCATTTTGAAAAAAAAAAAAAAAGTAATTACAGTCAGACAGGTGGAGAAACAAAAAAGAAATATAAGGCATTCCCATTAGGATTCAGAGGTAACCAAGAGAGAGAGGGAAAACCCATCAATAATAATAAGGCAATGAAAGCAGGTCAATGAGAAGGAGACTGTCACGTTCTCCAGCAAAAGGATGATTTCCCTGAGTGGTACAGTGAAATGGAGAAACTCACCCAGAATATTAGAGAATAGATATATTTCAATTTTCTTAACAGATTTTTGAATGGTCTGTGTACAAGGCTGGATGAACATTGAGGATGCATTCCAGCAGAGTTATCCTCTTAGGCATTTGTCTTTTGGAGACAAGAAGCAGGAACAAATCCATGTACCATTCTCATGTTAAGAGCACACATCTATTTTCTTTGCAATAATATCATCACCAGGACCAGCAAAAGTTTGTCCAACTATTCGTGAAATTAAGTCAGGGTCCCAGGCCTTCTCAAGAAAACAAGAAAAAAAGAATTATGGCAATTGATGAGATATACTAACCAAAGCATTTATTATATTTATAAATGTTTTTAGAGAAAACCAAATTTCCAGACCGATATTATCCCAAAAATTGCCTGAAAAGAAAACTCAACTATCTATGGAATAAAGCTCCTACAAAACAGTGCAACTTTCAACTCAGTTTTTTTTTTTTTAATGCATTCAATACAGATGGGTTTAATACTGTCATATAAAGAAGTATAGAAACTTCTCCTTCATCCCTAGGGAATTTATCCTAGGGAAAGACCAACTCACCAATTCTAGGTCCTCTTATATTGGGAGTATATTTGCTCCTTGTAGAAAAGACTTGGGTAAGGAAAACAAATACTGAAAAATAAAGTGTTCTCTGATCTGATTTTAAATTACTAGAAACAAGTAACTTGTTGCTAACTCATCCTAGTAAGTTCAGAAAATCAGAAAACAGTAGATAGTTTCTTTGTGAGATTAAACCTCTCTATGTATATTATAGGAACAACATTGGAAGAAACTAGTCTAAAGGCTTACCATGAAGAGCAGACTCAGTGACTATACTTGCCAATCTCCTCAATCAAAAGCACTACTATGACTTTGTTATAAAGCAGAAACTAACACACCATTGTAAAGCAATTATACTCAATAAAGATGTTAAAAAAAAAAAAGCACTACTATGATTAAATCACAACGCTAGAAAGTTGTGGATGGTTCTATCACATCACAAGTTATTAGTTCCTAGACAGAATGCACAAAACTCCCTGTTTCTGATTCATTGTGGGAAATAGCAATAAGCAAAGAAGAAAATAGCAATAAGCAAAGAAGAAAAAATAGCAATAAGCAAAGCAATAGCAATAAGCAAAGAAGAAAAAACGTAAAAATCCAAAATAAAAAATAGCACAATTCTCCAGGCACCCATTATTCTAAAAGGAAGGGCCACTGCCATAGTCAAAATAGCTAGAAAACATTCAAAGGTGATTTCACAGCAGTGCATCCAAATATCAAGGTGCTATTGAAATTTTCTAATGAAATGTGGAATATTATTTTCCCATAAAAGGTTCAAGTTTTCATCTTATAAAAACAGAGGTGGTAGTAGGACACAAGGCCAGATAAAGTCATATTTCCATCAGATAACTTCTCCTCACCACACTCATTCACACTTAAAAAAATAAACATTTTCCCCAGGGGTCATGGCAGCGAACATTATTTCCACTTTTAGAAATAATTCCTTTGCTTTAGATTGCTTACTCTTACTTTCTTCAAATGCTCAAGACAGGCAAGCTATGAAAATGGTCACATAGAATTCTGAGGACCAATTTTGAACTCAATGACTCTACATGTTTTCAAAGAACCCTCCTGGAGTGGACAGTGTTAGTTCAATATAACTAAATGAGATAGAAATAAACTCCTACAATTACCACAAAATTAAGTGGAAAAGAAACAAAATCAAATTTGAGGCTCTGAGACTGAGATCACCGAGAATAAAAGAAAAAAAATTTCTGGAAGACCCAAGGTGGTGTTTGGTTTGAGAGGGGTAGTAAGAGTAGGGTGTCAGTAAAGGGGGAAGAAGCAAGTTAGTTGTGAATAATATTGGTCAAGGTGACCTCTGACCCTGCCTACTTTCCCATCGTTTTGTCTTTCCTCATTACTGCTTTACCTAATAGACTCTTCCCTGTCATTAGTGAATCCATTGTGATAGAGGATGGATGGTTTCCAGTTGATAGACATGAAAAGCTATGTTTGGAATTTAAGAAAAAAACATAAGGAATGCATAGTTCCATTTGCCTGTGTCAAAATTACTTGGATAAATGAGCATAGAAAAATTACTTTTCTTCCTCATTTTAGAATACTGATGGAACACTCAGCTTAATCTCTGCATACAGATAGCATAGCTACCTAGGGGATTAATTATTTGCTTTGTGCACACCTTATGATCGCTCTCTTAAAAGAACTCCCAGAGCAATCCTTCATACAGGTCCATTGCTATTCTGTTTTTCAGAGGCTAATGTATTCTATGAGGTTGTCAGTAAAACGCAAAAAAAAAAAAAAAAGTTGTTTATTTGTTTAAATAGAGAAGCAAATGAATAAAACAGACCGGAAAGGTACAGGGAAAAGAAGTTTAAGTACAAGTTAGTCCTGTCTCTGACTTTGTGACTGTCTTTGGCCCATTGCAAACCAATTTCCTTTTCTCTGTTTCTGAATTTTGAAGAAAGTAAATTGTATTCATATTCTTTTTCAGAAATACTCTAAGTGTTAAATACACTAGTATGTGTCCTTGAGAAAGAAACTATAATACTCAGAAGAAGAATATTTGTAGTGTACATATTTCCTCAAAGTAAAAAGGAAGCATTCATTACAATAATGCCTCAATTTTCAATTGAACTATAAACATCCTGAATAATACCAAAAATGAAAGTAAAAAGCAACAAGAATATCTACCCTTTAATTTCTTCAGAAGAATGAAGGTCCTTATGTTTTCTGGGGACACTAACAGGTGTCCGTTTGTTTTCCTATCTGAATTGCTACAGCACTGATACAATCTACTGCTTGATTAATAACAACTAATCAAGAAATATTTATCTAAAAAAAAAAAAGAAATATTTATCTAATACCCAAAGCATATGAGGCGTTATAGGGGAATACAAGAAAAGCTTACACACTGGATATATAAGGGCCATATCCACAGTGAGCCAAATTAGGAGTAACAGTCATATACATAATACTTAAATTTTAAAAGCATTTTATGACTCTCAAAATCTGTTTTGCAATGGTCTCTTCATTTAATAGACATTGAATAATGTGAATTCTAAAAAGACAGAGATCCAGAAGTCGAAGTGATAAAAACTACCACCGGAACTGGCATTTGAAAGATGAGTTGAGTTTGAATAGGAAAGAATCAGACAACTACAGCTGAAAACTGCATTGGTCTTAATTTTCACAAGCAAAAACCTCACTGATTCCTTAAGGACACAAATATAAGCTTTCTTATTATCTTCCTTCGGCTTAGTCATCTACCTCACAGTGACCTGAAGAGCACTGTTGAATTAACCAATGGGGAGGATTTGTCCTTCTGTATCTGTCTTCAACATTAACACGATACTTTACAAAATAGCTGGGGAGTTCAGGGTATAGCCCATGGCTATGGAATATAATTGAGCTCACAGACTCAGGGAGTCAATCCCTTCACTTCAGGATCATTAGCCTAAGTTCCAAGGATCCCAGGAGGTGATTCCTTCCTACTCTGAATCCCCATAGCCCACAACACCCAGACAATGTCTGCTGCACACCTTTAGCACTTCAAATGAAATATTGTCTGTGAGCTCTTCATCTTCCAGTTGGTTCGTGTTATCTTTGCCTTACCTCCCAATTAAGCCCCAGAGCTCCTTGGGGATAGGAACTATGTCATCAGGATTCTTTATCTAGGCTACCTAGCATCTGGCAAAATACCTGACATAGCATAGGTGCATAATCAATGCTTGCTTTGTGCCTTCAAGTTGTAAATGCTGTTGCATATTTATGTTAAGGAAATGATGCTTCGTGCCTGGATTTTAAACTGTGACACTGGAGCAGGTGAAAAACATCGAGCAGGCTATGTAAGTTCTTAACAGTTTCTGATTGTCAGATAAAAGTCGCTTAATTTGGTATTGTGGCATTCTAGATTTGGAGAAGCTAGTAAAGGTCATCTATTCTGGACTCCTCAGTTTATACATAAGGAACCAGGCTAAGAGAGAGGGGAAGGGCCTTGCTTAACATCATAAGTAACATTGTGCAATAAGGAAAGAAACTAACATTTGTTTTGGACTTAGCATATAGTAGGCAATTTTATTTCAATGAATGAAGAGGCTACCAGATGTGGGTCACATGACCTCCTGGTTGAAAAGGCAACTTGTTATTTCTGTAAGAGTCATGGAAGGTGTGGAATACTATATACTCCTTTGTTTTCCTTTTGCTGTACTATTTCTGCCAGATATCCAGCAAAATATTTGTATTTTTCTGTACAAAAAGGAAAACATGTGCTGGGTCACAGGGCCGGCTCTGGATAACTTAGTATAAGTTGCTTGAATCTGCTATTCACCATACATACTCTAAATAAACCTTCTGTTAGTTTTAATTACTCCTAAAATGCTGTAAAGAAGGAAGTTCTACATCACCTCTCCCTCTAGCCCTTGATTTAGTATTCTGAATTTTCTCCTCTCCTTTCAAGAAGTCATTGAATATTCGCACTATCCTCCATGCTTCCTCTGTTCTCCTCACTGTCATCTTTCTTCCTCAAGCTCTCTAAATTAACTTATATTTTCACTTATTTATCGTTATCAGGATCATGTTCCTTCTTTTCTCATCTTTCACTGTGTACATCACTTATTTTTCCAATGAAACTTTCACTCTGTTTTCCTTGTCAGCACCATCTAATGAATACGATGCTTTACCAAGAATAAAGTCATGGCTGCCACTGCTCACTCCCTGTGTCTAGCAATACAGATGTGCAAATCAGTTGTTTACTTTTTGTTTTAACCAGTAATATATTATTGTTTTCACTTAGTTTCCATCAACAATATTTACTTCTATTTTTAAAAAAGAGAGATATGGAATATGGTAATTACATCCAGCTGCCAATAATGGAAGAGATTACAATTAAACTGAAATAAGGATGACAAATTACCATAGACTTTCCCTTTGAAGTAAATCTATTTGCCTGACTACAGAGTCAAAATACAACATTGAGTGATTATACCAGGGAGGAAGAGGTTAAGATTTAAACCTTAACAAGGACTTTAGATTTATTACAATACAAATATTTGAAAGTCCTTGTATAAATGCCCTTTCGTGACCATCATTCATCTGATTCAGTTGTTGGTTCCAGGAAGTTGGACTGTTTTCAACCGAGTGTTTTAGTCAATGAAGGCAATGAAGACATCCTTGAGAGCTCTTCATGGGGCAGAGGGTGACTTCTCCAGAGGTCAGTGGTCTTAACACTAGCCTGGCAGGAGCTACCAGAGTATATTTCAGTGTAAAATTCTGTCTAGCCGTTTAACTCAAGTTGTAGTTTTTTTATTTTGAAATTCCTTTTAAAAATATTTATTAAACCAAAAAAAATGCCCACTCACATTAAGTATACAAGCAGGTATAATGGTATGTACTCTTATCTCCCAACTTTGTATTAATGTATGTCATTATGTCTGTATATTTACATATAATCATTTTAAAAACACTAAAAAGGCATACACCAAGCTAATAACAATAATTATATCTAGCCAATGGAATTATTGGTGACTTTAATTTTCTTTTAACTTTACTGTATTTCCTATATATATGTATGTCATAAATATACAGACTTACATTAATTTTATAACAAGGGAAAATTCTGCACATATTTTTTATAAAGAAAGGTACTACTTCTCCACCTGCCAAATGCCTGATGTTTTGCCAAACAATTCTTAAGTTTTCTAATGAGATTTGAATTATAGCACTTTTAAAATGGTAAATTTGAATTAATGTGTTTTGAAAAATAACTCTAGCAGATGGGAACCAGAGCCAAAGTAGAGTTTAACATTAAACCTTAAGCAGTGGGAAAGGTCCAATTTGGGAAAAATTCTATTTGTCCCTTAAATCTCACTCCCATTGTGGTTTTTTTCCCTACAGATGCAGATTTCAAATTTTGTTCTTTGGACATACAAGATGTAAAACTTGAAAAAATAAAAGAAAAAGTCCAGCCTGCATGATGATCTCCTGTTTCTTACTCAAGTCTCGTATAGAACTTCCCCCATTTATGTTGATGGGGCTCAGGACGCCCTACCCCAAATATGGCACCTTGGTATATTGAATACCTTAAGCTGAAGGAGTTTGAGAAAATGGAAGAAGCAGAAAGGTCACTGTGACCTCCCCTCTTTGTCCTTCTTCCCTGAAACAGGTTATAAAACTCCCATGTGAAAGGTACCCTCCCTGTACTAGGGGGAAGGAAGATATTCTCATCAGAGAAGGGGAATTTGGGGCTGAGAAATCTTACGAACAAACCTTCTTAAACTTACCCTTAACTTCCTAGTCAATTTTTCACCATTCACTACCTCCAAACCAAACTCCTTTGTCTTGTCAATTCTTCCCAATTTTATTGTTTCTTTGTCTAAAAGTCATAAGAGCTTCCTTCTCAGGTCACTTCTTTGGGTCTTCATTCTTTTGTGAATGCTCCCATATTCATGTAAAAATTTAATAAAATTTGATGTTTTTCTCTTGTTAATCTGTCTTTGTCAGTTTAATTTTCAGATCCTACCAGGGACCCTAAAAGGATTGAGGAAAACATTTTCCTCCCCTACAACATCAAAGCAAGTTTGCGTTTCAAGGTACAAATAAGATGCTCAGGAACCACGTGGGAGAATCCCAGGTGTCACACAGATTTCAGGTGGGTGTGGTGAAAAGAGACTAGGGAATAAATGTTTGGTGGTCACCATCAGCTCCTTATTTTGTATTGATTGGACTAACCTACCAGTAATTGCAGCACAAGTGGCGGGAAAGCAACTGTGAATTACAGACTATTAAATCTGTAAGCATATGAAACTTCAATAATTATAGGTACATACAATCACTAACTAGACTGAGAAATACTAAGTATTTCTAGAAGAGTCTATTTCTAGAAAATACTATTTGACTGGTGTGAGAATTTGCTTATACTTAGTAGTATTATTGTTTATATTTGGATTCTTCTGAACTATTCAAAAATATTTAAAATCTGAGATCTTTACCAAGTAAATTCCTGATTAATCCTTTTCCCAGCAAAAGTAAAAGGTATACCTCAGTTCACCATAATTCAGAATTATTAAAACTCTGAACTCTAAAATAGATTTTCTCATTATAGACAATTTATTGACACCATAAAATTGTAACAGACAAGCAAATTATATATTTATATATAAATATGTATATAGATTTTTAAATAATTCTTTCAAACACTCAGGTCATTTCTGTATATGCATGTGAATTTTATATATATATATATATATATATAAATATATATACACACACACACACACACACACACACATATATATATAATTGCATACTTACAGTGAGATAGTGCACATGAAGACACTTCTGAATAGCAAAAAGGGTTACACATAAGTAATATAAGAAAGCAGTATGAAAACTACTGGAAAACAATTAGACAAAACACAAATAATACCAATATTTTGCAATTAACTGTTTGGCTACCTGATTTAAATTGCCTTTTAAAACTCCTGTGAAATCTAGTAATTATATCTAGTTGTCAATAATGAAAAGTATCACAATTAAACTTAAGGATGACAGACTACCATATACTCTGTTTATAAGGAAATTTTTATCTGCCTGACTACAGAGGACTATAAACAAGATTTAGTGGAGGGAAAAGCTGGTGATAATCATCTCATTCCTCTCTTCCACCCTTAACATTCAAATGGGCACTCAAAATGGCTACTATTTTTATTGGTGCAGTGTAACTAGAGGATATTTTAGGGGTGGCAATTTCCATAAAATTCTATTCTGTTTTCTTCAATCTTACTCTAAATGATGCTTTATGTCTAAACCATCAAGGTGTTAAAATATTTTAGGACAAGCTGAAACCCAAGGAGAGCAAGTGATACATTTTAACAAGGTTTTTTAGGTCACTGTCTTGTAAACGTACAACTCAAGCTATATTTTTTGGCACAGTGAGGTCTCAACAAATTTACAGATCAATGGAGAAACCCATTCATATGTGTTGTATTTATTTTAATTTTTTGCAACTATTTAAATGAATATTTGGCATTGCAAAAAATAATTTAAAAGTTGGGGGTTCTGGTGAAAGATGGTAGAATAGTTGTACTTTTTCCCCATTTTTTTCCTCTCAATAAAACTTTTTTAAGACAAGAAGAATGAAAATTATGTCTCAATAAAACTAGGAAACAGCAAACCTATAAAGAAGTGCTTCCAACTGCACTGAAAATTGGCCCTAGGTAAAGGACAAAGCCACTGGAGTAGAGCAGTTCTGTAGGTAATGGACAGTGTGGTCTGAGTCCCTCACAGGTAAATCGCACAACCTCAGGGACCGAAGTGCTTGGAAGGGAATAGAGCTGGCTGTGAGGACACAATGCAGGAGAGTCACTGGACCACTAGACATATCTGAATCAGGAAACATACAGGCACGCTCTTTTGCATAAAACAGATTACAGATTGAGTTATGTGGTAGGGGAAAGAAAGTTAAGAAAAAACTCTAGCTGTTCGCTTTGGTGGGCTGAAGAGAAGTAAATGATATGGACCACAGGTAAGGCATGTGACATCAGCAGTTCACTGTGAACCTGTTAAATACCTGCGACCGGGAGTGAAAACTAACGATAAAGAGACAATACATGAAAATGAAGCTAACTGCTCCCCTAGTTTACCACCCCTGTATTTCCCCCACGGTATCAATGAACAAAACTTGACCTTGAAAATAGCAACCCCCTTTGGAAAATCAGAGGTAAGAAAAAAGCAGTAAACTGATGTGACAAAAAAATGGTAAATGAAGAAAAAACACCAGAAAAAATTCCTCCACAATTTACATAGAAACGATGGCACTCAAGTCTCTATGAAATCAAAAGAAAATATGGATTCTCTGAAACAAGAGCTAGAAGAAGAGACAAAGAGAATAAAAATAGGCTAGAAGAAAATGGGGGAAAAAAAAAAAGACCAAATGAATCTAAGATAGAAATCAAATAAATCCCCTCTAACAGTTAATTCTTCCTCTCTCCGAATGAGGAAATCAATACAGAGCCTAAAGCTGATATTTCCCCAATAAAGGGATTGATCATAATTTTTGAAAAAGAGACTGAACAAAATAAACACTGATTCCTTAAACACCAAGAGTATCAACTCATTTGCTCTGTTCCTTTAGAGGTCCTACCCGACTGGAGTGAAGCTACCAGAGAACAATGTTATCTTTTATGATGAACAACCAAATTTAGATGTCAGAGTGAGGGTTGAAGAAAAATCTAACTCCTTAAAAGTGAACCAAGTCAAAATTTTAAAACAGGCTTCAGTCCAACAGATTGTCTCTTTGTATGCTTAACTCAGGATAGAAGTGTGACGTGTTACAAAATTGATGCCAAATAACTTAGAAGCTTTCGTTATGTTTTGAATGACAAGGTATTGACCATGGCTTCCGCAAAACAGACTGAATAAAAACTGATTCTTTAAACACCAAGAATATCATCACTCCATTTGTTCTATTCCTTTAGAGGTCCTAAATAATTGGAAGCGGAGCTGCTGGACAACAACGTTATCTATTAAGGATGAACTACCAAATTTAGATGTCAGAGTGACGGTTGAAGAAAAATGCTTGAGTGGAAAATAAATGAACAGCCACAAAGTAAGCCCAGTCTACTTGCCTAAGCCTTGTGTTATTAACTAGAAGGATGATTACTGCAGCAAGAAGCTATAGCTTATAAAAATTCTATGAAAATCAATAAAGATTTGCAGACTGTAACTTCTACAAAGATTTGATTTGCCAAATATTAGTCTAACTTGCTTTATTCAGCACATGCATTAGATTTCTAAAAATATTAAAGACAGATATTCACATTGAAATCCAAATGCAGTATTTTTAAAAACCTTTTCTTTTTCAATATCCAAAGGTTCAGGGAGAAAAAGAAATCTATGCAATATGGCTAGTGGTCCCCTTATAACATCATGGAGAACATAATTGTCCCCCACCTTGACCTTTACTCAAAGGATTGGGTTCCTCACCCAAACTTTGTCATTCCATAACATATGAACCCTTTATTATGCCAATTAATTATTTATTCATTGAGTCCCTTGTAATTCATTTACATGTCTGATCACTTCCCCATGATGGTAAAATTCACCCTTGAAGTTTAGGTAAATTATGGAACCCTTGTTTGCTCCAAATATACCTCCTTCAAATTTAAAAGAAAACTGGCTAATCCTAGCTTCCTGGATTTTGGGTGCCAAGTTATCTAAGGAAAGTATTAAATATTAGCAGTTAATTTGCTGTATAACAGTAGTGTCAACGGCCAGGTTTGTTTAATGTGTCCTGTGTACTGCAAAATGAACTGAAACCCTCAATCACTGTTTCATGATGGCTGTAATAATCATATTATAGCCATTACTACCTTGCAAGAAAGCACAATTCTGCAATTTAAATTCAGCCAGTTTAAAATCAGAAGGCTCAACTGAAAAATGGAAATATTTAAAGGAAAATGCCCTATGTATTCAAGCGGTGCTTCCTCAACAACAGAAGGGGAGACACTCAAAAGAAGCAGGAAGTAAAAGGCTCCTTGATGTCTCCTTTGATTTTTAAGGAGGTGGTATGTATCTGCAACTTAGTTTCCATACCCTCACAGGCAACCCTTCACCCTATGAAGATCATACAACTGTTAAAAAAAAATAAACTAACACTGTATTCAGAAGATACATAGAGCCAAACACTGCTATAAAATAAAAATAAATAATAAATAAAAATAAAAAAGAAGATACATAGGGCCAGAAGACATATATAGCCTAACACTGTACTCAGAAGACAGAGCCAAGGAGTAACGTGAGAACAGAGCCTGCTATTAGGAATTTTTACTTTTCCTTGACTGGAAAAAAAATCTCAGAGTGGAAGACTAGTTCCCTGCTGCTTGCTGGCTTTCTTAAGAATGTGGGAAGCCCATATTGTTTAGCCAACAGTGGCCCACAAAGGGTCTGACCTATCTTTATTGTTTTCTTTTTTTTTTAAGCCAGGAACTTATAAAATGTAGTGTCTAGGTCATATTTGTTTTGAGCACTAAACTCAAAGGAGAAATTAATAAATATACTTTAGTTTAGAAGGATGTCCTCAGGACAGATCAGAGCGCTGAACTGATTTTGTAGCACACCCAGTAAAGCACGAAGTGCCGTTAAGACCACTGTGTCATTGTGTCTACTTACACAACTCCCAAATACGGATTCTGGGGTGGGGACTACAAGGAAGGTCTCCATCCTTATTTTTCTTTGTTTTAATGCAAGCTTCAACTTACTTCACATCCTTCTATACAATCTACCATTACCAGAAATATGTGCTTAGCACAGTGTTAGGGAAAAAAGAGAAACAATGGTTCTGGGTGGCAGTTAAATTACCAGTGTTCTGGGTGGCAATTACATTACCACCATTCTTAAGGCACTGGTTATTCTAAGGAATCTGCCATGTGCTCAAAACATCAAATAGTATTGAAACCCTTTTTTTTTTTTTATTGGAGTAAAATTGCTTTACAATGTTGTGTTAGTTTCTGCTGTACAATGAAGTGAATCGGCTGTATGTATAACTATATCCCCTCCCTCTTGAACCTCCCTCCCACCCACCCCCCCATCCCACCCATCTAGGTCGTCGCAGAGCACCAAACTGAGCTCCCTGTGCTCTACAGCAGGTTCCCACTAGCTATCTGTTTTACACATGGCCGTGTATTTATGTCAAACCTAATCTCCCAATTTGTCCCCATATAGACCATGTACTGCACCTCCTGTTAAAAAAAAAGCCTCAATGTGGCACTTATAATCTGAGAGAAACAACTTAAATTGGGCACAAAGGGTCACTCAGGACCATTACATTTTTTGAATAAAAGCTCTTTACAGGGGTTTATATTTACATTGAAGAGTAAGCATCTTCAATGCTTCATACTTCAATGAAGTATGATGGCATTTATTTTACCACGTCAGAAAAATTCTACAAAAGCATCAAAACTGAAAGATGAAAATGTGACCTTATTGAGCAAAAGACCATTCTGTGCTCAAAATAGTACACTATAGGGTGGAATCCAATGAGAGTGCAGTGAAATACTGCACACCGGTTGAGACAGCAACAGTACCAAGCCTTTTGGAGATAATTCTAGTAAATTATTTAAAATACAGAAGAACTTAATGATGACTCACCTGACAAATCATTCAAAGAACACAGAAGTACTGTTTTAGCTACAAACAAGATACACTCTTGAAATAATAATTCTTAAGATTAAAAATGTCATGCATATCCAGTTATGCCACAAACCATTCACTCATCCTTCTTACCAAGTTCAAGTTTCTCTACCCTCATTTTGCACTTCAAGATTTAAAAGAATATGTGTTCAAAAGAACAGCCTGATATCTGCAGCATCATTTGTCAGAGGCTATCAGCTAACATGCTCCTATTCCCTGGGAACCACCCTTCAAATCGCTGACCTGTCCAAAATAGAAATAATGGTGTTGGTGTGACTGCTTGTACCTTATCCATCAAATGACCCATCAGTTGCTTGTCAAGTGACACAACCATCTATAAAACTACACTAAGATAATGGTCATCAAATTTATAATAATATGGGTGTCAACATTTTACATTTAATAGGAAAATAGATCCAATCTAAACACTAACAGTTTAAAAGTTATAAAATGTATTAATATAATATATAACTTGATAATAATGAGCCCTCAGCAGAATATGCTAGCAAGATATAGTTTTTTTTTTAATAATTTTATTTTGTTTATTTATTTTTGGCTGTGTTGGGTCTTCGGTGCGGTGCGCGGGCTTTTCATTGCAGTGGCTTCTCTTGTTGAGGAGCACGGGCTCTAGGTGTGCAGGCGTCAGTAGTTGTGGCACGTGGGCTCAGTAGTTGTGGCTCACGGGCTCTAGAGCGCAGGCTCAGCAGCTGTGGCGCACGGGCTTAGTTGCTCCGCGGCCTGTAGGATCTTCCAAGACCAGGGTTCGAACCAGTGTCCCCTGCATTGGCAGGTGGATTCCTAACCACTGTGCCACCAGGGAAGTCCCTAGCAAGATTTTTTTTATAGGAGTAAAGGAATATACAAAACTGGAGAATAAAGTACCAAAAATGTTACATCCATGTGACCTTCTTTTCCACTCAAAGTTAACTCTTCTTGTTCTCTCCCATGATCTCCCAGGATCATGGTGACCATGAAGAATTATCCTTGGTTGGGTAAGTTATTAATAAGATAATGATTCATTACTTAAAATATTTACATGAATGACAAATGAAACAACCCTGATGAAGCTTTTTAAGTAAATCAAACTGAAAATGTGTCCTGCTGTTTTATTAAAGGCTGTCACAAAGCCCTAAATAGTACTTGTTTACAGACTACTTTGAAAGATAAAATATTTGCTTTGTAGCTGTCATTGTTGACAAAGTGCTAAGAATCATTTTCAAATTAGTAAAGATAATACAGTATTAAGTGATTCATAAATCAGAATATAAAACAGAAAAGTTAGAGTGAACATAGCTTGAAAACATTATCTCAAGAGATTAATTTTAAAATAATCTAATATGGCAGTACACTAAGCCACTTACTTTTAACTTTAAATGTTAATTTATCTCGGAATTTTAATTCAGGTTTCCTTCCCATTAAGAAAAAGTACTCTACGAAAAAGCTAAGCTTACAAAGCAGATATGTCAGAAGTCAATTATTCACATTACAAAATACATTATTACTTTGCAAAATTATTAAGAAGATTGCTTTAAATCAATAAGCTTTCAAGGTGTAAATCTCCTGAGAGTTTCTGACGCTACCATTTGTCAGGAGCACACTAACCACATGGCCACGCGGTGTGGACCATGACAAACGCCAGCCTTTGGAGTCCCGCAGGCTCAAACTGAAACCCTAGCTCTGCCATTTATGAGCCCCGCAACCTCAAGCTGCATTTAACCCGTTGCAACCTCGGTTTCCTCATCTGTAAAACAGGGATAACAAATACCTCCTCTGGAGAACACTCTAACGATAATCTAAGACAAATACAGTAGGTAGTTAATAAGTGGTGACTACCTTGTTAATATTAAATCACAGACTATAATTCAAACAATCTGAGGCCCATTAATTAGTAGCTTGGGATTTCTAACTCAATATCCTTCCAAGTCTGAAGTGGACATAGGATGCTTTTACAGAGCTTTTCCTCAGGGAAGGCTATGACTGATGCAAGAGAGTGTTTTATTATTCGTTTTGGTGGTTATTTGTTTTTGTCTGTTTTTAAGTACTGGAGGCTTGGAACCCATTTTGAACAAGCATAAGTTAAGGGTTTGGGCTTCCCTGGTGGCGCAGTGGTTGAGAGTCTGCCTGCCAATGCAGGGGAAAAGGGTTCAAGCCCTGGTCTGGGAAGGTCCCACACGCTGTGGAGCAACTGGGCCTGTGAGCCAGAACTACTGACCCTGCGTGTCTGGAGCCTGTGCTCCGCAACAAGAGAGGCCGCGACAGTGAGAGGCCCTCGCACCGCGATGAAGAGTGGCCCCCGCTCGCCGCAACTGGAGAAAGCCCTCGCACAGAAACGAAGACCCAACACAGCCATAAACAAATAAATAAAATTTAAAAATAAATAAATAAATAAATAAAAATTGTTAAAATTAAAATAAATAAGGGTTAAAAATGTTTATTTTGGGGGCCATGTTGAGTGGGGGCCCAAGCAAACTGCATTTTTATGATTTTGTATTAAAAATCCAGAATTGTAAAACAAAAACAACACTAAAATCTTGTTCTGTCCCTTGTGGAAACATGAATGTGCTGAGAGCCTTGGTGACCCTCTATTCAGATTTAAGCCCTATATTTTTATAACCATAGTTAGTGAAGTCATTTAATAGTTTTGTGGGGCTGTTGAGGACCAAATGAAAAAATACATAGTTAAGTATCTAATGAATTGATAAACATCGTGTAAATATTAGATACCGTTACTATTAATGACAGAAATGGGCTCCTGGTCCCTGCCCTAAGGAAGAAAGTGAAGAGGTCCCCTTTCACAAACCAAAAGCTTGAAGACAAACTGTTTCCAATTAACCCAGGAATTCAGATAAATAAGGCTCAAAGAATGAGATCCAATCTTAAATTAATTAGGTGGTATAAACTCTTTTAGAAACTAAACTTACACCATGATCTACAAGTTTCAGGGCCCAAAAACATAAAGCAAAAGTAATTTCTATTAGCAGAAGAATACCCCATTTTTTTCCCAAACAGCTTTAAAATAAACATATCAAAAAAGACAGAGCTTTAAACTCTGTTTGGCCTAAAGAAAAATATTTATTACTATTGAGAAATTGATTCCTATCATAGAATTAGTTATTGACCTAAAGCAAAGCTCTATTTCATCCTGAGGTATGAGGCATTGATATATTTAATCAAAATGTTTTAGAGTTATTACTTTTTTTAGTTTTATGGTCTTCTGCATCTGTGTTATGTACCAACAGTTTTAGAGCATTAAGTGAGAAGCGGGAAACAGAAGATGTGACTGGAAAGATAGGCAGGTCCTGTAGCATAAAGAGCTTTACATGCCATGTTAAGGATTGTGAAATTTAGCATTTGAGTGATGGGGATCCACTAAACATTTTTAAGCCAAGGAGAGAAACACTTATATTTAATTTTAGGCAGATCACTCAGACAGCAACATAGAGTATTTTTAAGGCATGCATCACAGCCTCAAACTAAGACATAATTTGAAGTGTGGCATAAATGGTATAATTTTGGTCATATTGTTGACTTTCTATTTTTACATTATCTCCTTTCATAATGTGAAATCAGATGAATTCTTTGAAAACATGAATCAGTTCCAAACGAAATCCAACTTAACATTTCTTCCACAATTTGATGACTAATTGGGGCAATAAAATAATTTTGAGTAAGTGAGGCAGAGAGACCCGTGTTTTGAGTATCAGGGGAATTTACCAGTTAACAACATTATCAACCCTAATCTCACTTTGAAGTCAAAGAGTAACCAAATCAACATCTTCATTGGCTTAAGTTAAGCCAAATAGACCTCTTTTACTACAAATGCTTGTTTAAACTCTTTGAGTCATGTTATCTGTAACATGGGGGTAATAAGATAAAACTCACGTGTTTCCTTATATTTTTGAGACCATAAGCTCTGTGAAGGGAAAGACAAGCAGTGTATGCCACCTTCACATATTTATTATATGTTGTCCAAAAAAGAGTCACAGGCTCCAGGGCTGCCTGGCACACAGTAAGGATGGAATGGATGAAAAGAGAAAAGAATTGTCAGATGAGATAAAAAACGTGAAACTGCTCCACAGACCGTAATGTTAGTTATTACTGTTGTTTTTGTTTTGCCTATTCCATAAGCAGTCTCTAGCTTCTTTTAAAGTTATTAGTTATTAGAGGATGCTCTGAAAATACTTTTCCTTCAACAGAATAAAAAGCTACCATCCCTCAAGATGCATTTAAGTCAATTATTTTTATGGAAATTCTTAAGGAATGAACAAGAGCCCTTAAGAGTTACTCTGCTGGTAATCTTAAATATTGGTCTTGTTTAAAATACAAAATGCCATGCCAAAAAGGAATCAATAACTTCCTTTTTTTTTAATAAATTTATTTATTTATTTTTGGCTGCATTGGGTCTTTGTTGCTGTGCGTGGGCTTTCTCTAGTTGCGGCGAGCAGGGGCTACGCTTTCAGTGCGGTGCGCGGGCTTCTCATTGCGGTGGTTTCTCTTGTTGCGCAGCATGGGCTCTAGGCGCACGGGCTTCAGTAGTTGTGGCTCACGGGCTCTAGAGTGCAGGCTCAGTAGTTGTGGTGCACAGGCTTAGGTGCTCTATGGCATGTGGGATCTTCCCGGACCAGGGCTTGAACCCATGTCCCCTAAACTGGCAGGTGGATTCTTAACCACTGCACCACCAGGGAAGCCCAATAACTTCCTTTTCTGGTGCAGAATTTTAAGGCTCCAATTTGAACAAAGAAGTTTAACATTGGATATGCCTTTTGTAAAGACTGAAGAATGCACTGACGTACTCTTTACTTGATGATTGGTTAGTTACTCTTTAAATGGAAGGATATCAGGTGTCCTGTATGTCTGAGATTATTTTTCTTAGCTTATCTAAGTTTTTCCTTTTCTACTACACATAACTGCCACACATTTGAATCTGGAATCAGAGCGTTTGATTTAATATATGCTGTCCCTTGTAATATCTATATTTTCTGTCTAAATACCTTTTGTATCTCAACAGACGTCACCAGTGGTCACTATTAACCAGGTCATTCTCATTAGAAACTCCAGGCTTATTATTCTCAAGGCTAGATCTGGAGAACTCTAGGCAAATGACTTAAACTCTCTCTCGGTCTCTCTCTCTCTCTATTTCTGTCTCTTTGTTCTACTTCTCCTAACCAGAGCAAAGTTTTTTGAGAGAAGAGTTTCTTTCATTCACTCCTCTCCATACCAACAAAATGCTATGGGTTGCTATGGTGCCTGGTTTTCACTGCATATGCAAAATAGAGAGAATGTTGCCTTTGAGGCTTCTCAGTCAACAGTCATTGATAAAGGCTAACAACATTTCAGTTCCTTAAAAGTGTCATTTCTCCCCATGTCTCAAGGCCTGTGCCTGTGCCGTACCATCAGCTTGAAATCTTTTACCTGGCACTTCTCCCCTCTTCGGCTGACAAACTCCCACTCACCCAGCAGATCGCACTTCAAATGATGTTCCTCTAAGGAAGCCTTTGCTGGCCTCCCACACTAGATGAGTCTCCTATTATGTGATTTTACAGCAGCTGCTTCTACGTTCTTCTACGGCACTTATAATGGTTTCAAAACTACTACATATTTTGGGTTCTTTTAATAATGGCTGTCTCCCACAATGGCTATAAACTCCATAAGGGCAAAGACTACATTTATTTTTTCTCCATCATATCCCCAGCACCTAGGAGAATACATTGTAGTTAGTAAATGCTTTCTCTTCACTCTATTTTAACTCACCAACCCAATTCTAGCCTCCAGCTGCCCTTACCTACTTAAAATAGGAAAATCTGTGGGGTGAGGCAGGAGATTGTTGCTAAGTACTATTTGATATTTTCAAACCAAGTGAAACATATATATTTTAATTTTGCTTAAAAAGAAAGCAGGTAGTAATTTACATGTTTCAGTAGGCAAAAAATGTCTTTCAGAAATAATTTCATGAAATTCCACTTTATGAAATGTTTCTGTAAATTTGGAGTTTGTTTTACTCGCATGCCACTTGCTAGAGCATTATATATGTTTAAGTCCTTCACTTACACTAAGACCCATATAAAAAGAGTTTCAAATTACCCACACAGCTCACTTTTCAATACACAGTCAATTTGATATTCCATAAAATTGCCTATTTGCCAACAAAACTTGAAAAATAGCATGAGAGAACGAAATATTCTCAACTTGCAACTGTTATGGAAAGCAATAGAGAAAAATTTAACCAAAAGATTCCTAAGAAAAGATATATCTCAAGAAGAAGATTTAGGTAAGGCAGTTAACCAGTGAGCTAGTTAAGAAACCTAATAAATGAACATGCCATGAATGTTACTCAATGGAGTAGGAGACAAACTGATAAAAATATCAACCAACCAAACCAAAAAAACTAGACAAATCTCTTACATCTCATTGTTTTCTGGGTAAGTACATTAAAAAATCGTGAGGAAAAGTGATTGCTGTATAATTGAAAAATACTTCAAAGGGCTCCTATAAATATATACGAAGTATTGTCATAAGATTAATTTGAAATTTATTTTCTTGATAATCGGGAAATTATTTTTAGCCTCTAAGAAACAGCATGGCATTTTGTAATAATCCCATTGCTGTTGCTACTTCTGCTTCTACTTCTTCTTCATTTATTATCCTCCTCCTCCTCCTTCCCATCCAATACAGACATGTTGATTTTGGCATTCAAGTGCTCAGGACTGATAAATAGAACTCCCTGTTTTATTGAAAGTACTTTTCAAGTTATAATAATCTAAACATCATGATCAGCAATAGATACAGACTTGTAAATTACTTAACTACATCATTTCATTGAGCTTGAGGCTCCGTACTTTTTAAAGAACAGGTAATAAAACAAATAAAAATAACCCAAGTGATTGTGCTAAACTGTTCAAATTCAGCACCTACATGTTTTGTGCACTTATGTCTCAAATTTAATATCTCTTCCTATAATTTCCTGATTTGAAAATTAATCAATGTCTTCTCTTTCTATGTTCTTCAGCCCCAAATGATAAACTTTTAATCTTTCGCTATGATTTTTAATATGCCCTTAGCATTGGAAAGCATGAAAAATTCTAGGGGGGAAGGTAACTACAAATGGATAGAGATTTGTTATCTTCCAAAAGAGTGTTTATATAACTTTTTTTAAGATGTTAACCAGTGTTGAAGGACTGTTTTCTTCTTGACACTTCCCAGAGCTCACATTGTCTGAATATTAGCAAGTCTTATTTCCCTAAGATGGGAACAGCAACAGAGGGAAGATGACTAACATAGCATGTCTCTCAAGATAAGTTTGTTTTCTACCATCTGACTGTAGGATGTAGTCTTTATTAGGGTACAAATGGATTATAATGGAATGGTCTGGTTTCTGTTTCCATATTTTATCATTCTCACAGTCTACCACATGTTAGATAAAACAACATCTTAAACAAATGAAAACAAGTGTTAGTTACTGATAAGAAGATTCACGTTCCCATATGTTAACAGCTTGCTTTCTTCATTTAAGAAGTGGTATTCACAAATATTTTTGAAATGTATTAAATTTTTTCCTTTGATAACCTAGGAAGATTTCTAGACTGTCATTTCCTGATACATCAATATGTAAAGAATCTTATAATTTGAATTTGGGAGGCAAGATACTCTACTGTTGGGGGAAAGGACCTTAAACTGGTAGAGAGCAGGTATAGACACACAAAGAAGGAGGTAACTGAAATTAAAGTATATATTACTGGTGCACAACTTGAATACATCTTTGACGCTTTACTTAATGTCTAATCCAAACAAAAACTCAAAGAAATCTTTTTCTTGGATGTTTGAATAGTATGTAATTATTTTGCATCATATGAATAACTTTGTGTGAAACATTTACTAAATACCTCTTTACTAGGAGTTGTATTTAATAATGGGGCTAAAGCAGTGGTTGCCAAGTGGGGGGCGATTTTGCTCCCAGGGAACATTTGACAATGTCTGGGAACACTTTTGGTTGTCACAACTGGGAGAGAAGTGCTACTGGCATCTAGAGGGTAGAGGCCAGCAATGCTGCTAAACGTCATACAAGGCACAAATCAGTCCCCTACAAAAAAGAACTACCCAGCCCCAAGGATCAATAGTGCCAAGGGAAGAAACTCTGGAATAAGTACATAAGGATGATTTACCGGGGCACAAAACTGGAGAAAGAATACCTTTTAGGGAGGTGATTGTACGAATCCTAGTGAGAAGAGACAGATCCCTGAACTAAAACAGTTAAGGTTGGAATGGAAAGGAAGAGTCAGATGAAGAGATACTAGGGAAAGACCACAGACAAGATACAGCAATTGAGAGCTATGAGAGAAAGAAGTAAGAAAGATGAGATTTCTGACTTTGGTGATCCAGTAGTGACTGTCCATACAGTAGAATAGGGAATGTAGAAGGTAAAACAGGTCTGGACAGAAAGTATGTTTGGCTTTGGAAATGGTGAGTTGGAGAAGACTAACACTTAAATGGAACCAACTGCTAAGTGGTAATTATACAGATGAATGTATAACTCAGTGGAGCCCTAAGGTTGAGATTAAAAAACCAAGGATTAATCATCAAATAAGTTGAAGGTTTACACATTAGATTATTATTTATTAAAAGAGATGATTGTTAGAAATGCCTTTTCACAAAGCAACCATGATGTTTGAAGCTGGGAAACTTAATTTCCCCCATCATGGAGACGTTCTCCTCTAGGACAAATATGCATTTTGTGGTAGTGATGTTTCCCTCTCCCCCTCCAATATTATTCTCCACACTTATTCACTGTCCTTTTATATGAATGTGTGATATAAGTCAAGAGTGAGAGAAGAGACGTCTCATTAGAAACCAGGAACTGTTTGATGTATTTGCCAAAACTCTATATAATTTGGCTTCTTTCCTGCTACTTAAAGTAAGTGTCATTTCACTATAATTCGAAATGCAATTTAATATTAGCTATGAATTTTCAGGGTAGGCTTAATCAAGACCTTAAATTAAATTAAAATACATATTGCAAATATATGCATTACAAACACATTTATATAATTTATAAAAAGCTGTGTATATAAATTACTTATCTATAAAACATACAGCATTTCACTGCTGTTGATTTCAAATAGGATCAAGACACTTAAATTCAGTGCAGAGGAAGGAAATATGATACCTGTACATTCCATAATCAGCTAACTTTTGGCAAACTCGTTAATTTTTTACAAGAAAAAAGACAATACTCAGAATTCTAAACCTCAAATGGTAATGATGCTTCCTGAGCCAACCCAGTTATTGTTAGCACTTACATGCTAAGAAACAATTAGAAATTAATCTTTTAAATGAAATTGGAAGATAGTTTTGGAAGACAATTAAGGAAGATAATTAAGTACAATAGTGAGAAAATGGCTTTCAGATTTGTTCTGAATAAACAGTACCAGGCATTTTCTCTACTAACCACATATTGAAAAGCACAAACTTTCAAAGTTCACATTTAGAAACAAGAAAGGAAAAAAATCAACGGGTGAAACTTACTTGTGCAAGGTAATTCATGACAAATGAGTAGTACTTCTTTCGCCTCAAAGGAAAAGTTCATGTGGCATTTATTATTTCATTTACCCAGTACTTTATCTCAATTAGAAGAAGCTTTTTCTTTTTTATTTAAATTGCTAAATAAACGCAATTTATTCAGTTGGGTTTGCTTTGCAGGAGTTGTTATGCGTGTAACAGGAGAGCAAGAAAATAAGGATTTTTAAGTGTCACACTTCCCTCCAAATATCCTCTATCAAAGATATAGGTGGTTCCTTGATGTAAGAGACAGGCATAACACCAGGCCTGTGTTTTATTGTAGTCATTAAAATTGTCCTATTTGAGCGTCCTTTCTGATCAATAAACTGAGAAAACAATGTTGGCGGGCAGCTCAGAAGATAGTCCTAGTTTCCTGGGTCCTCTAGCCAGCCGGGCAAGGGGATCTTGCTGAAGGGACTGTGCAGGAGCAAGGAACGAAGGAGGCTGTTTGTGGCTGCCTGATAATCTACTGCTTTGGATTGTTTGGAGTTAGGAGGGCTGGTTTAGACCAACAGGGGAATGCAAGGAGGTTTGAAAGAAATAACACTGGCAAAGTCAGATCTCCTCTGGACAAAGAGCGGGGGCCAAGAAATGAAGGCAGCGGTTTAGAAGGCACTCTGCTGTGTGCGGTTGACAGTCTGAATAATGAGCACTTTCTTCAAATGAGACTGGCACAGGCGCCCTTTCCAGGACTGCATTTTATCTCAGGGCCCATTTGCCTGCAGCTGAGGTACTATTACCAGTCGAATGTGGATGTAATATAGCCACGTGATACCAGCATATTTCTATTTCTAGAAAGATAGCAGAGAGAAACCCTCCAGTGTAATCATGCCAGTGTATGCTTACCGTAGGAGGGAAAGGGATTTTTCATTTTGTTCCTGGAGCTGAACCACCAAAGTTGAAAGAAAAAAATAAGGCTCCTAATTAAGGGGGGAAAATCTGATGTTAGGAAACATTGGCTCATGTGCTTTCCCACTCCTGGGAACTAAACAGTTTCAACAAATAATCCTGTTTTGTTTTGCTTTGTTTTCCCAGACATATGCATCCTTTACGCATTCCTCTTCCTCCCAGTACAAGAAGGAAATATGAAGAACTATTTTAAAACGGGGGAGGATTTTAGCTTAAAATTGTATCCCCAACTGCTTGCTTGGGTACCCATTCTATGCTAGGCATCAGAGGGCATTTGGCCAGATATGGAGGAATTTATTAAATAGGCCATACTTTGCCGAGGAGAAAAACCAAGGTGGACAGATGTTCAACACTGCCTTTGCAACCCATAAACCCACTTCTAGAGAAGCATTCATCTCTGGAAGTCAGGAGCCCCCAGAAAGGCCATCCTCCTATGAGTCACATGGGAATGTGCCCACTACCAGCCAGAGGTAATTTTACCATGCCAGAGGGCTGCCAGATTTCCAAGAGATAAGTATCCTTCTCTCTCAGACATACTGTTCTGATATTTCTTCCATAAGGGCAAAGTCTCTAAATAAATCCAAACTGACTTTTATTTGAACAGAGCAAGTGTACTTGGTGTGTCCAGGAACTTTAAGTCACAAAAGCAATAAATTCTAGCACCCTGTTTCATCTAAACAAAGGCACCTCGGAAGGACAGTTGGTATTTACAAGGACTGCAGAGCCTTGAGTAAGCATTTTCCCAGCAGCCATGGAAGGTTCTAATGCACAGCATTACAGCTACATAGCCAGCTTATTAAACCTTAATGGGGGCTTCCCTGGTGGCGCAGTGGTTGAGAATCTGCCTGCCAATGCAGGGGACACGGGTTCGAGCCCTGGTCTGGGAAGATCCCACATGCCGTGGAGCAGCTGGGCCCGTGAGCCACAACTACTGAGCCTGCGCGTCTGGAGCCTGTGCTCCGCAACAAGAGAGGCCGCGATAGTGAGAGGCCCGCGCACCGCGATGAAGAGTGGCCCCCACTTGCCGCAACTAGAGAAAGCCCTCGCACAGAAATGAAGACCCAACACAGCCAAAAATAAATAATAAATTTATAAAAAAAAAAAACTTAATGGTACTCTTTTAAATGCTTTACACCAGGGCTGCAGATAACTCACCCACAGCATGGCTCCTGGAAGCTACCCCAACTCTGTAGCTACCCTATGGCATATCACCTTTCAACCTGAAATACCTAAATACTGGTTTCCTCATTTCAATCGAGGGTCAGCTAACTAAGGTCATGGGCCAAATCCCACCCCACCCCCATCTCCTTTTTTGTATTATCAGTGAATGAAGAATGTTTTTTACATTTGAAAATGATTGAAAAGAAGCCAAAGAAGAAGAATATTTTGTGAGACATGAAAACTATATAAAAGTGAAATTTCAGTGTCCATAAATACAGTTACATTGGAACACAGCCACACCCATTCACTTATATATTGTCTAAGGCTGTCTTTGCACTACAATTGCAGAGTCGTTGTGACAGAGACCCATGGCCCACAAGCTGAAAACATTTACTACCTGTGCCCTTTAGAGAAAAAGTTTGCCAACCCCTAACTTACAGCATTATCAGTCATTTACATCCTTTAACAGGTTCTGAAATGTATTATTATCAATTTAAAGGAGGGTTCCATGTCAGCCTCTTCACCTGAGGTCAGAATTGATCATTACCTCACAGGCATGCCTGCTGCCCCCACTTGAGGAAAGCACCCAAGAATTCTGGGTGGGCTAACCAAGGATCAAGGTCTCAAAATGGTACCTTTAAAAAGTTCAGGACTGACTTAAGCAATGTGAAGCTTAAAAGTAATATGACAGATCTTTTTTCTCCACGAACAGTACCAGAACTTACAGATCAAAATGAGCGTTGCTCCCTTCCAAGGAAACGCTTTGCAATTTGTTGCAAAGAAGCTGCCAGTGCTCAAAACGTATTTGGAGTGCACCTTCGATGTTGCCTTCAGAACCTCACTTTTGATTACCTTTTAAATAGTCTCAATGATGCCAAATTTTGATCCATTAAACTTGGATTTGATTCATATTTTTAATCTTAAATCATCCAGAACTAGAGCCAGTGAATAAAAAAGAGAAGCACATCGCCTGGAATAGAAGGGGGCCTTGTAAACATTTGTGGAAGGAATTGAGCTGGTTCAGTATAAAGTGAGCCTAATGCAACTTAAAGGAATGAAAACCAGCTGAAGACACACATGGACATCCATTATCTGCGCCCCCATGTGTGCGTATCCTAAGTCTTCCTGCTACACTCATTAGGTCTCAACTATTTCTGGCTTTCTGGGCTCCTGAAAGATCTCCTCCCTTTTCTACCCAACTCCTCCCATCCTTAAGCCTGCCTCATTGTCCAACTTTGTCTCAGCTCCTACTTGACATCTGGCTGCTCACTCTGGACTTCTGGAGTCATATCTCTTCTCCACTACTCTGACCAGTTCTGATCAATATGCTTCCGCAGCTGTAAACAAAATTATACCAGAAATCGTCCTCAACCCAAAGTGCCTTCCACGTTCACAGACTTTCCTGAGGGAAGTGGCCATAAAGATTCCTTGTTTATAAGATGCCAACCCTGTCCATGAGAGGCACACACACACCATACCAAAGGCCAAGGCAGCCAGCCCTCCAGAGGGAAGAAACAAGGGAGGCAGGAATCTTTGAAGCAGCATGGAGCTCTCCATGGAGGAATCCCACCTGGTTGAAATCTCTGTGCTGAATCCAAGTAGAACTTCTCTTGGGGGAACAGGAGGCAGTGGTATAAGTAAAGGAAAAACGGAGGAAGGAGACACAGGAAATGAGAAGTCACCAGGAATAAGTAGGATCATGCGAAAGAGAAATATACCCTCAAAAATCAGAGGGACACGAAAATGAACCATTGGAAAAATGCCCTCTCGGGGGTAGAGGGAGATGGTAAAATGACCAGTTCACTAGATTCGCTATGATATTTCAAGTAGTATGACCATGTTCTAGTTCTTTATAATGTCTGGCTATGTAGCTACTAGGAAGGCTTCCTGTATTTTCTGACATTTCCACTTCTCACAGTAACCTAAGCGGATCTCTTCTTAGTAATCTGAAAAAAAACTGTGTCCATAGAAATGTGACTTATTTCCTGTGCATTTAATAACTAGGCTCTGATGGCTAGAGCAGAAAATTCTAAAACTGCTTTGAGTACCATCAGTATCTTTGTAGTAAGTGTATATTGTCCCAGGTAACTTCCTAAAAGATAACATTTATTTGGACTCTCTGAAAAGGTTTCCCAAAATGAGTTTCATGACTTTCTAGCTTCTTCCATTGAATGTGTCACTTTATGGAGTAACATAAGAGCAAAAGGATTAATTTACAACACCTTAGAGAGTGATAAGACAGTCTAAATTACCCACTAGAGATCTGTACAGCAAATGTGACTTATCTCTAATCCTTATTTTCTAGGAAATGCTCAGTGTTTCCACTACATTTAGGTAAACAACAATAACAAGTGTATGTATTTACAATATCTGAAAAGAGTTACAACTGAAGCATTTTACAGATTTCTCTTGCAATGTTACATATTCTGTTATAAAAAGTAAAAAGAAACTAAGAGATAGCAAATATTCATTCATATGTAAATTAGGTAAGATTCACTATGTACTAAGAACCGAAGATAAGTTGGATAAGATATTGTCCTTGTCCTCATGAAGCTCATGGTGAAGGAGAAAGATACCTAAATAGAAAACACAACAAAGCATCCAGGAGGGACACCTGCTGCAGCCCAGGGTGGGAAGGAGGTTGAGTTCAGGGGAACTTCCTACGGGAAAAGTGCTTGAGCTAAACCAAAAGGGTGAGGCATTTCCTGCCATGTCTGGGCAGTCTGATCTCTGTGGTTTGATGAGTAACATACATTAGGACTTCTTGACCAAAGAGCATCAGCACTGATCAGTGAAAGGAAGACAATGGGATAGTGAATCTCTTTCATTTTCAAAGAGTCCCTGTACTAACATACAAATTCTCCCGGGAAGGTTTAGACCTCAAGTTTTGGCAGGTAAAACCTTATCCTTAGCAATTGATGGAGGAGAAGATAAAGAAACTCCAAAGAAAGAGGGAAGAAGAATGGTTTCCCAGGAGTTACTGCTTGGTCCAGCCCTGACTTTGGACTTGTAAGAATTTATACTGGACAAAATATATTAACTATTAAAATTACTCTGCCTGTGCATATGCCTAGAAAAGGTAAATCATGCATATTTCTCACATTCCACATTCTGTGTTCCTGTTCCTGTTTCCCGGCCCTAAACTTCACCCTACCCTCCACTGGGTACAATAGCATATGGTGTCAATTAATGTTAAGTCTGAATCTCATGATTTCTGCTAAACTTTGGATCAACCCTACAAACCACACCATTAACTCACATGGTCATCTTCTAAATTCATGCTTTGATTATAAGGAGCAACAGAGTTTGGATAGCCCAATAAAAATCCATCCCTACGCCTACAAAAGTGACTCAAAGTAAGTGTTTCCATAACAGAGAATATTAGTCAATATTGCTTCTATATTCTATATTTCCTGTACCTAATATTAAGTGGAAAAAAATCACAAAATAATGAGGAATAGTAAATGGTTGTTTAATATCACCATTTTGGGAAAAAATCTGTTTACTAATGCAATTGCATTGAATAGAAAAAAAGAGCAATAAAATAAATTTGAACTTGCACTCCAATATTGTTGAATTCAATCTTGTCCAACCTTTCACAAATGCAGGTTCTCAATTTTGTTTTATTTTGTCATTGCTTAATTTACCAAATTCCAAACAATCTTTTGGGAGATTTGCAGACTGACTTACTTCAAAAGGCAAACGGACAAAAATAACTTGAAATTTCAATATGTATGAAGAAACACTCTGTAAAGAGTGAGCAAGTCAGCAGGCATAAGGGAATTTCTCACAAAACCGCAATGCAGACCACTTCGCAAATAACTGAGCAAATCCTAAATTTTTATTGCACTGAAATACAATTGGGAAAGAGGACAAACCACCAGTTACTTGTAAATAGCTTCACTAGTTTATCAAAATAATTTCCCTGGAAGTCTCTTGAATAGAGCAGCACCTTAAATCTGTCTTAATTACCAGCACATGCAAAACATAGAATGATTGCTTTACAAAAACCATCAGTCTAGATGCTGTGACTAGGTGAATGTCCTCAGTGGGCACAGCATTTCTAGGCAGACTGTGTAGGAAAGACTCACTGTGACTCTATAAAGATGAATGGAATGCTTATTTGATATGCAATCATTTAAGATGAATTATAGATTGATTACATTTAATTATAGAACTACCATATTCATAAAGTATTCCAAGCCTTTGTCAGTCATCCATCTAGCTTTCTACACAAGGGAAGCCTGGGAGAGTAAGCGAAGGAAGAAAGTGCTTTAAAAGTTACTGACTTCATGCAATTGCCACAAGGGTTGTGCTTAAGGTCTTTGATGCTGAAGGACCATGGAAAAGATCTGAGTTGTCAGTTTGGCTATGAATACAGATTAGAACTAGTGTTCATTGGATACCTACAATTTTATCTTTTAATTCACAGAATTACTCTATAAAATATATTTCATTGTCTCTATTTTACAGGCATGAGAACTAAAGCTCACCAAAATTATAGGTAATTTGTACAATGTAAATATGTGAAGGATCCAAGTTTACACCTAGGTGTGTCTTATTTCAAACTTTGTATTTTCTTTCCACTCTACCATGACACCTCACAATAGGTGCCTCAAATGTCAAAAATCAAGAGAAACACCTGGTGGTAATTTAACTAAGATACGATTAATTCCTGGGATAGCTAGACATACTATAATAGAATAACTTAAACTCTAAAGGGATAAACTCTAAAGGGATAAACTATTGAATCAGGCAAGGGGGTGCGGGTTAATTTTTCCTTTCTGTATTGAGGAAAACCTCCCCAAAAGAAAACAATTTCAAGTGGGTCTTGAAGGATGAGTAGGAGTTCAATGAAAATTGGCGACCTGGGCAAAAGGTTAGAGGAAACCAAAACTAGGCACTTGTCACGTTCAGGGAATCAACAGTTCAATGTGGCTAAACGGTAATTTCCTCCATACTCTCCCCTCTTCTTGATTAGCACATCTCAGTTCTTTAGCCTTTCCTAATAAGCCTAATTTTATACTATTATTAGAATTAATAGAAAGAGGTGATTTAAAAATGACAACTAATTCAATGGTGAAGTTGCCATACCTGCTAAAGGGCCAAAGAACTAAAATGAAGACTGTAACAAGTTTCTTCTTTGATCTTTTTCCTTCTGGAGCCCAATGTCTTTACCACTGAAAATTAATTTTTTACGGCACAGATTTTTCAAGGAGGAAAGAATGGAATAGAATGAAATATGAATATAGTTAAATATTTGGACACTTATACTCTCTTCTTGACTTTCTTATTCTAAGCAACATTATCTACAGGCTAACACTACCCTACTATGCCTCAGTTTGATGCCCTACCTTTTTCTTGAACATTTCTTGGGGAATCCCAGGGAAATCACCAGTAAGAAAACCTAAAAATTATGTGGAAACCCAGGCTAGTAATCAATATTCCTGATAGATTTTTGCAGTACCTTTCTAAATTCATGGAGTTCTTTTCAGACCAAGCTAAACCACCAAGGTAAAATGTCCACAGAACCTGAAAAAGATATTTCATCCACCACTTCTTTTCTCCCTAAGACAGAGGTTCTACTCTCAACAAGCAAGTACCTTTCTATTGAATGGTTCCTCAGACCTGGGCTTCTAAATTTTTGCTAAGTATAGCATTTTAATAATTTTTACATAATCTATTTACAATGCCTTATGCTACAAGTAATCTTTGGAAAATAGATGTAGCTTAGTTGTCTGTTGATATATTCCTTGCCTCTTGAAAGACTCTTAAAACTGATTTTTTTGTTGGTGGGAATGTAAATTGATACAGCCACTATGGAGAGCAGTATGGAGGTTCCTTAAAAAACTAAAAATAGAACTACCATATGACCCAGCAATCCCACTACTGGGCACATACCCTGAGAAAACCATAATTCAAAAAGAGTCATGTACCACAATGTTCATTGCAGCTCTATTTACAATAGCCAGGACATGGAAGCAACCTAAGTGTCCATCGACAGATGAATGGATAAAGAAGACGTGGCACATATATACAATGGAATATTACTCAGCCATAAAAAGAAATGAAACTGAGTTATTTGTAGTGAGGTGGATGGACCTAGAGTCTGTCATACAGAGTGAAGTAAGCCAGAAAGAGAAAAACAAATACCATATGCTAACACATATATATGGAATCTAAAAAAAAATGGTTCTGAAGAATCTAGGGGCAGGACAGAAATAAAGATGCAGACGTAGAGAATGGACTTGAGGACATGGGGAGGGGGAAGGGTAAGCTGGGACGAAGTGAGAGAGTGGCATGGACATATACACACTACCAAATGTAAAATAGATAGCTAGTGGGAAGCAGCCGCATAGCACAGGGAGATCAGCTCGGTGCTTTGTGACCACCTAGAGGGGTAGGATAGGGATGGTGGGAGGGAGACACAAGAGGGAGGAGATATGGTGATATATGTATATGTATAGCTGATTTACTTTGTTATACAGCAGAAACTAACAGAACAATGTAAAGCAATTATACTCCAATAAGGATGTTTAAAAAATTAAAAATTAAAAGTTTTTAAGAAAAAGACATGCTTATAAATTAAACCGAAAGTTATATATGACTCCCACTATATTGCTGTTCTTATTGAATAAAATATATGTGAAGGTAAAAAAATAAATAAAACAAACAAACAAACAAAAAACTGATTTTTATGATTAAGTGGTTTCTCTGTTGCTAACCCCAGGACACTCAAACTTCCCTTTTGAAATAACATTTATTTCAGATAATACATGCTCTCTATGGGTAGCCTGTCCACTTTTCAAATGTAATGATCCTGTCTTCTGTAGATATAAAATTTTCAAAAGATATTGGCATAATTCAGGAGAAAACACCATCCTTTTATTATGATCAAAATTGATCTGACCCCGAGCTAGCGCTTCGGGGAATTGGGCTAGGTAATCATGTAGACACTTTCAGGAAATGGCTTATTTATGGATTTCTTTTCATGTATGAAAGATTTCACACTTCTGGCTTTATACAATTACATCCTCTCTTCCTTTCCAATGTTTCTAAAGTAGGAAAGCTATATATGGCAGGAGGGTTGAATTTCTACATCAGCTAGAAATCTGTCATCTGCTAAACACTGGCTCTAATGATGATGTATTAAGAGTACATTTATTCCTTTTCTGCACCCAATCCTCCCTAGCAGATTTTTACAGTTCCCATTTACCTAATAAAGTAATACTAAAGATGGTTTCAAACCCTGGTCATTGCCCAATGTTTCAAAAAAATCTGGCTTCTAAATTTATTATTTGAAAAATACTTGTTTTTCCTGAAGAACTGGAATAGTTCATCCTCTTGGATAATAATAAGTAAGTCTGCACGTGTTTTTTCCACCACTTAGTAGCCCATCATTATTCTATCACAATTTTAATAAATAAATCATACTGATTACATAGTATGAATAAAAAGCTCCATTTTAAAGAATGAGTTATTATTTGAACTTGTTCTCTATTTTTAAAAAGTTGAAGGAAGAAATGTCATTAACCTGTACATCCATATAAAGCAATAAAAAAGAGTCCAAACAACTTGCTGATCTTCTTCGCTCCAATCCTTTTGAAATGGCTATGTTTTAAATAAAACCTATTTCCTTAGGCTAATAAACAATCTATAATCCATTAAGCCTTTATGAACAAATCTAAGGCTTCCAAAATTGTGCTTAGGGAAGACAGAGTCGAGTAATGGATTTGAAGAAATACAAAGGTGATTAGAGAAGACCCAGGATCCAACTCCCATCACCATAATGACTGTTAGAACAGAACCTTCCAAATGGCCATTTGGGAAGTTTATATATTACCTAAACCGGAATATGAAAGAAGATACCAGGGAAGAAGGCAAGAAACAAAATTAATTTAGAAAGCATTTGGGATAGAGCAATAGAAAAAAACAAAAATCACAGTAATTATGCTTTAAAGAATGAAGAGCTTTAATGGATATTTTAAGCTAAAGAGAAATCAGGAAAGTTAACAATATTAACAAAGAACCTGTTGGTTTTAAATTTAAAAAAATGTCATTTTAAGATTGAAGGCTGGGTTAAATAAATTCGGTAAGGTCATTCTGATCCTAATGATGCCAGGAATAACTTAGCTATAAACAATGAGTTGTACTTAGTTCATATGTCTGAAAAAAAAGCAGAAGTACTTTTCTCCCATGTATTTGAGTGTACTATGGAAAATCAACACTACAATCCACCAGCTCTGGGTAGGAAAGCTATCTCTGTGTTGACTCTATGTGAGTTTATCTGTGGCAGAGACTGGGAATTGTCCTTCTAATAAACTTTCTCCTCTGCTTCCCTCGTACAGGTAATAGAACTTGGAGCTGGGAACATTACCATGCAATATAAAGAAGGGATTTTCCAGTCTCCCCTGAAACTAAGTGTGGCCACATGGCTAAGTTCTGGCCAATAACAAGTGAGTAGAGTGATGAGGGCAACTTCCAAATTCCGCCTATAAAGGTGAATCTGGCTTTCTCCTTCCCTTCCTCTAAGAATATCCACCCTGGACCAAGCAGAAGAGGACAACCCCTTAAAGTTACTGGAACCAAAAGACAAAATCCTGAAAATTCTGCAGAGAAGAGCCACCGTACTCAGATTTATTGCTCTGACTCTTACATGAGAGGTAAATAAACTTTGATTTTGTTTAAGCCATTTTTAATTTAGGCCTCTTTCTCCTGCAGCAGAACCTATACAAAAATAGTAAGCACATTGTAGCACTTACTATGTACCAGGCAGTATTCTAAGTGCTTTTAATATAGTAACTCACTAAATAATGCAATAATCTAAAAAGTAACCTATCATTATCTACAGGTGTAGAATTCAAACACAGAGAGGTCAAGTAAGTGGTAGATCCAGGGTCTAATTCCAGGTAGTTTGGATTCCATATGCTTGGTCACTCCATTTAGCGTAATACTATACATTTACCAAATATTAAATTCGTATCTGTTTAATAAATTAAGAAGTGATCCATTTGTTTAAAACTGTTTAATTACATTTAGAAATCTCAAACATGGATGGATTTGTTAATGCAATTGCTGATTTTCCTCTTCTACAAGGGAGAAATGATCACTTTATATCAGCGGTCCCCAACCTTTTTGGCACCAGGGACCGGTTTTGCAAAGACACTTTTTCCACAGAACGGGGGGGAGGGGGGATGGTTCAGGCAGTAATGCGAGTGATGGGGAGCAGCAGATGAAACTTGGTTCGCTCACCCTAGGCTCACCTCCTGCTGTGCGGCCCGGTTCCTAACAGGCTGCAGACCGGTAGCAGACCGGTAGCGGCCCGCGGCCCGGGGGTTGGGGAGCCCTGCTTTATATGGTCAGGGGGTTTCTATAGAACATTCTGCACTCTGCTGCCCTTCATGTAGCCAGTCCCTCGTACCTCTGCAATGACCCTGGCATATCAGCTATTGCTGAGTAAAGACCTGATCCATCATTATAGGAGCACTAGAGACTTGGAAAAAGGCACAGATGTACAGCGCAAAGAATCAAGGCGAGGCATGTACGTTGCCTGTTTATTTTGTATTCTGTTAGCATTGTGCTTATCAAGTGCCAGGGACAAAGTGATTGGTGATAGTGGAAGAGTTACAAACATGAACGAGACATTCTTCCCCCTTCAAGGAATTCAAAATCCAGCCTCCTTCAAGTACAAGATTTTCCAAAGGTCTCTTTTGTGTCTTTCCCTTAATACAACAGGCCTTTTGAGTATGATTAATGCCAGAAAACTGTTTTCAGTGGAAAGGAGAAAAGGGAATACTAACAAACATAACGAGATTTTTTTTTTCTTTTTAATTTTTCTTTGCCCCCAAAAATGGTATCTGACATTTACGTGACAAAGAACAGAGCCCAGCAGTTTGAGATATTTTTCTTCTGTCTCCCAAATATCAAGAAATGAACCCCTAAGGATTCTTTTCGCAGAGGTTCAGGTTTTTCAATGTTTCAATAATGAATAGCTACTTTACCATAGATAAAGTTTCAGAAATGAACCAAAAGCTATAGGACTCTCTATATTCTTGAAATAATGAAGAATTTAACCAATTAATACATAAAGGGAGCAAATGATAATTGTAGAGTCAAGACACAATTTTGTCAATCATCTTTCTTGACAGTGATAGATTATAGAATCCACCAGGCCAAAAGTCGAATGTCTTGATTGACAATTACTTACTAAGACCAATTCTATTAAGGTGACGTCTATTCTCCATTTTCCAATTTGGAAAATGCATTGCAGCTGTGATTTGTAAACCTGGAAGTTGTGCTAACATCAACTTTAAGCTCTTATAGAAATGTGGTATGTTTTAATAAATAGTCTCCCAGATTAGTGGAATACTTTGTTTCTCACATGAGCACCCAGCACATGGCTAAACGTGTCTTTCATTACGCCAGTTTCAAAGACAACACTCTATTTTAGTGAAGCTTAGAGTCCTTAAGATGTTTAGAAGTATCCCTGCAACGTTTTTAATTTCATTTTAAAAGGGAAGGAGGGGGAGATGTAATAGTTCAGAATATTTGTTGCAAAATTTGAGAAATAAATCTGCATTTGCTTACTTGTTACAGTCTGCCAGATCATTCATCTATCTACCTATCACCTGTCTATCCATCTATACAAAATACATACATACATAGATATTCACTTTTAATAGTTGAAAAATAAATTTTACTGAACTAGAGCCCAAAAGGAAAGCTTCTGGACTCAGCTTGTCTGGAACACTACTTAATGGGTCAAAAAGTCTGGAAGTGCATTGCTATAAACTGATCTGCTTTGGATCTCACTGGAGTAAACACATTTTGAAATGTGGAGTCCACATTTTTTCCCTCTAAGCATATATCACCCAAAGCATGTCCAATTTGTTCACAGCCATCTGCATCATTAATCAGCAGTCTTTATGTTCATTCCACACTTAAATTTTCACATACCCACCCATGAACTGCATATGTACATTACAGTGTATAATTTGCAGAAGGAAGATTGTTACTTAGAATAATGAGTTTCTTGCAAAACTATGCCTGTTAGTTTTCTCAATACCAAGAGAGTTTGGCTGGTATTGAATTGACACATTAACTGAAACCCGTGAAAGGTTTACTAATCACATTTCAGGGTGGCCACATTTCTCTTCTTCAGCATTCTATTCTTTATAATTTCTATATTCTTAAGTCATTATCATGCATTAATGATGTGTCTATCATACCTATGTACTTCCACAATTGGTTATCCCTCTGAACAACAGCACTTTAAAATCAAGCCCTAAACACTCTTTCCTGTAACTATTCTCTGTAAACTTCTCATGTGTATTTCAGTATAAGTAATGAAAGCTTTTGATAAGTAGACTATGCCACAAAAATTGGCATTTTTGTGACTAAGCCAAAGTTTACTGGAACACGCCTTGACGTCGTTATTTAAACTCACAAAACCAAGATCTACTCACCTCTAGATTCTTTTTTTATATATTTAGGTAAAAAACAATACCGCTTACATTGCAATACTTACTATCCTACGAAATATACTAGTTAAGTATGTCCAGCATAATTATTAATTGGAAGCTTTCGACCTTCTCTCTGTATTTGCAAAATGTGATACTCCCAAGAAAACCTCAGCAGAGTCTTGTGTTGCAAACAAATTCATTAGGAATTGTAATATAGGAAGTCTTTGTCTATACAGAGTCAGATAAAATAGCATTTTATGGATCCTAACAGTAATGTAAACATACATAACTTATCCCAATTAGCCGAAAGTCTTGACATGCAAGATTACAGCCATAGATCTATTAGGATGCAGCAGAAATGATATGCATATTGAGAAGGCTGGTTACCTTCATCATGATTATGGAAACTGAAAAAAATGTGTTCCCCTGTTGTCTATCTTACACAGAATCCTTTTTCTGACCTGGTACACTGAAATAAATTGTCAACCAAACCCTGGAAAGACAAACCCAAAATGTACCCAGAACTCTGCATATTAAGTAAATTTTCAATAGAACAAAATAGGGATCAAGGACAATGTCATTTATTAAATAAACTACAAAGGCTGAAAGGGCTAAAAATTTTCTAGGCCCTCTGGGGATCTGAACTAGCTTTGATTAAGTAAAATCTGAAAATATTCCAAAGATCTAGGAAAACATAAGTAGCAGTAGCAATAAACCATAGATCTATGTAGCAGATACTCCTCCTATATGCAATGAGTCAGAAGTCCCCAGGAGCCAACTAAAGCCACTTTCAGCATTGGTGTTCAGGGACTTCTTCGCTCTTTGCAGCTGGGTAAGCTATAAACAAAAATGCCCCTCCTTTCTACTTGAACCCCAGAGGAAAGCAATTTTACAGAGCCATAGAAGCAGATCTTATTAAACTCTGTTTTCTGTACCTCTCTAAATTTCTCTCCCTTTATTATCAATGTGTTGTGTTCTGAAGAATGGGTTCTAAGTGAGCTTTATGAAATGTGAAGTACTTATGAGTGTTCAATGCATGCTAAATACATATTCATCCCCCATTAATATAAAGGTATTTGTTGATCCAATTGTATTTAGTTTAACTCGGTACAATTAAATTTTATCCACATTACCACCAGCCAAAACAAAACTGTTTTAATTATGATTTTAAAGACTCAAAGGATTGATTCTTTTTAACAAACTGAAGTAAGTCACAGAGATATCAACTTTTATTTAAATAATGTCCTTCCTGTAAGGTTTAACCCAGAAGGAAAGTTAAAACAGACATGATTGGCAAATCTTTAAAAACTCAATGTATAAATGTCTATTAAATATCCAAGGCCCTAAAAATCAAATAGCAATCAAATTTTGTAACCTTAATTTTAATCTGTTCCTGTAATTCCAGTGATGATCCAAAAGCTAGATTTAAAATTCAACAATGGGGCTTCCCTGGTGGCGCAGTGGTTGAGAATCTGCCTGCCAAAGCAGAGAACGCGGGTTCGAGCCCTGGTCTGGGAAGATCCCACATGCCGCGGAGCAACTCGGCCCGTGAACCACAATTGCTGAGCCTGCGCGTCTGGAGCCTGTGCTCGGCAACGAGAGGCCGCGATAGTGAGAGGCCCGCGCACCGCGATGAAGAGTGGCCCCTGCTCGCTGCAACTGGAGAAAGCCCTCGCACAGAAACGAAGACCCAACACAGCCATAGATACATACATACATACATACATAAAAAGAATGTAAGCAGACAAGAATAGCATTAAAAAAATAAAAATTAAAAAAAAATTAAAAAAATAAAATAAAATTCAACAATGAACACATACCAGAGATAAGAAAAATGTTATTTGTTAAACTTGGGATTCAAGTCACAATTTCAGGCCAATTGATTTATAATATTTTAAATCTTAATATCAAGTAACCAATGCCAAAAATCTCCTTTGTTACCAGACAGGTTCATTTCAAATAACAAGTTGATATACCAATGTTGGGCTGCACCCCACAGGCCTACAAGGCCTGCACTTGCCCAGCTTTAACACGGAAGAAAGAGCCCGGAGTCAGTAACAGAAACATCAATGGTTTCATGGATGGGGGAGCTTACACGTCTGAAGCAAGGTCCTGAAGCGACACCCCATTGTGTGTGTGCAGCGGACAGCGTGCCTCACATGGCGGCAGGCTTCGCTCCGGCTCCCGGGGGGAAGGGAAGATTACCAGTTATAGGCGAACTGATGTCAGGTAGGCTCATTAGTTACCAGGGAAACCAGTTGAGAGGCACGCCCCTCACTGCCCCTTTGATAAGAACAATCACCAGCTGGGGCCTGGGGCAAGTATGTAGGAAGGTCAGTCTTTTGGGTGGAGTGCCGGTGAAGCAGGCACTGGTCAGGCAGGGGATGTAAGGAGAGCAAGAGAACAGCCATCTTGAGTGGCCTGACCATACGGCCAATAAGCATGGGTCACACATTTATGAAAAGTTCTACTTGCGGCTTGTTTTTCTCAATACTATTACCAAAGTTCATGCTTTGCAAAATCTGAACTGCTTTGTTGCAAGAAACACAAGACAAAAAGTTTCCCCCCAAACTGGAGTCCCCAGTGATCCTTGCCTTGGGAGTTGCAAAGAAGGGAGAGACTATCTACCCAATTTCCTGTCCCTCTGTGCAAGAATGGGCTTTTAGAAATAACTTTTCCTTCTTTCATGGTCAAATTGACCCTACCTTGATTTTTCTTGGATGAATTGGCCCCCACCTGTTGCCTCATGGTTGTTTATTTAAAATGAGACAGGAGAAAAGCGCTGGCAACCTAAGACTCGTTGATTAGTTAAGAATGATTGGTATTTTAAACCTCAAACCTAATACCAAACAAAAAGAAGCCTCTAGACTTGTCTTACAAGATAATTAAATTAATCACTGAATAACTAGACTCATCTATTGAGACTGTAAAGGACTGAAAGTGGGACACCTTTAAAAAAAATTCCTTGGTACAAATTAAGAGCCAAACATGACTGAATTCACTGAGTAGTCTGAGGCTGTTCTTTAAATTGCTATGCTATTGAACTTTTGCTAATAAAACAGATGACATCTGACTGATTAAAGCAATATTCACACTGATTATTTCAGAATGGTAGCACCTGTGACCCCTAAGAAAACAACTGTCTCTTTTAAAAGCCAGCCTGAAGCTGGCGCTCAGGTGTGCACACAGAGACTTTTGTCTTTAGACTTGGCAAACACCCAGCTCAAAAATAATTGTGTCATTCAGAGGAGAAGCTATTTTATGGATAAAAGATTATGAATTTCACAGCTGACTTGAGATCTACTCAAGCCAACAACATTGGTTTCTACTTTGCAAGAAGGATTTGTTCTGTCAATGCAGATTTCTAAGTAAGTACTTTTCTCTTCCAAAGGCCAAGTCAGATTTCAAAGAAATATTTACATTTTTTAATACAAATGAAGCCACTGATTACATTAGCTCAAGTTCAAAACTGATGCACTCTTTGTGCCCCTCCTCCTACACTTCAGTTAAAATGGAAAGAGACTGGGTTTCTAACTTTTAATACTGACATTTTTTAGTACAATCAAAATGCAGAAGCGCTGGCTTAGATGGAGTACTAAACTGAAAAACGAATTAAGGGCTGAAGTGGCTTTTTGTTGTTATATGTGTTATTGTATGTCTTTTTAATAATCGGTGCTTTAGCTTCCTGAAAAATACATAACAATACTGATGCCATATATTAGACAATGTATATATGAAAAAAACTGAGGTACTGTCTACTCTAATTGGTGCATTTATTTTCTTCCTTTTATTTGGTTTCTGGTTTCTCATTCTTATATGTTTTGAAATCTTAAGGATATGTCAGATTAGGCAAAGATCAAGAAGAAGCTTAACTTTTTGATTGGGGGCATCCTCTAGTTGTGAACATCTCTAAAGCCTGAAAGGCAACTTAATTAGTCACTAAGTGGAGAGAGCCTATTTAACAACAGGCCCTAATTGGCATTACTCCTGGTCACCTGAGTAGAACATAGAAAGGTTGCAAATGAACCGGCAATAGATTTAATTGCTCATTCTGAATATTCGTAAAAGTCTGAGACTTTGTCTCAAACCCAGTTTAGACTCTAAACAATTTCATTTTTCATTATAATTGGTGATCAGGCTAAATATACTGAAAATGTGTTTATGTAAAGACACCACCATACAACTAATTTCATGATTCCTGTTTCACTTGCTAATGCCTCCATTATGACTTTAAACCATGATCCATTGAAATGACTAATGACTTCCAATGCTTCTTCATATCCTTTCTCTGAATATATAAAGGGATCTCTCTGATAAGAAAATCATTAGCTGGATCAGATGATCCAAGGTTCTTTCCCACCTACAGATTTATTATTTGATGCTTTTTTTTAAAAAATGAAGACTGTTGACTACAATTTGGTTATACTAATTACACTCAGTTATTATTTGGAACTCAATAACAATACAGCGTGTAAAACAAGATATTCTTATATGAGTCCATATGGAAAAATACTCAAACATCAACATCTTTGAAACTGTACTATATAGCTTTTTACTGAGCCACAGACTTTTCTCTCTAAATTGGTGGACAGTCGGGAGTTCTGGCTCCCAGGGCCAACTCTGCCACTCAACTGTGAAGGCCTCAGTCTTTTTCATCTTAACATCAGCGTTTGGACATCCTTCGTCCCTTCAGTGTGTCTGGGAGCTGTTGTAGAATGTAACCCCAATGCAATTTGTGAGGGGGAAAAAAAAATCTTTCCTCCTACATGTGATAAATCTCCATCTGTGACAAATTCATCTTCCCATATATGAAATTCTGGCCTCGTTTCCTCTGGCAGACCCCGTGGTGACACTTTTTTAGTTATGCACAAAATCAGGCCAAATTGTCACCCAGGAAAGGCAGAGAGGTGACACACTCCCAGGCTGCATCGTCTAGCCTAATTTTCTTGTTCCCTTTGATGCCACTACGGGAGCGTTGCCAGCTGCTTCTCTGAAAACAATTACTAATTGCACTTGCTCAAATTAGCCCTTCCTCAAAAGTCCCCTCCAAGATCACACTACAGTGCTGACCTGAAATCCTGGGGAGAGTAACTCAAAACCTTCCGTATCTTTCCCCTTCCAAACAGGTTCCTGCAAAGAGACTCATGGGTAAAACCACGTCTGATTCTTGGAATGAGCCTCTTTTCAGCCTGAGGGCTGCATCTAAATAAAATAAAGTTTGTCATGTTGTCAGTGCTGGATGACATATACGCACTAATAGAGGAAAAAATCCCCAAACCATTTGCCTTTGCAAGATAGCATTTGGTGAGTTTTAGCACAACACTAGGCATATAGCAAGAACTTAATAAATACTTGTGCTTGCTGAATAATAATTTGGCAAAAGATTCACCTTCTTAAAAGGGTTTTTACTTAAGCTAGCATCTATCCCAACTACAGTCCCTGTTTTTTTTAAGTTTAATCCATCTGTCATTAACATATGGGTGGGTCTGCCCTGCAGTATATAACCCTGTCTACTGCTTCTCCAAGAAAAAAATAGATTAGAACCCTGAAGCCTGTGTGTACACTTAAGAGCTCTCTTTGGCCCTTTAATGCAAAGTTTCTAATTTTCGAGTTATACTGGCTACAGCTGTGGATAAATTCAGGCCTGAGCTCTGTGAGTAGATGTCACTCCTTGGTGGAGCAGGATTAAGGATCAATAAGTGTAAATCTGATCAGCTATGTACTAGAACAAGTTATTTAACCTCTCTAGGCCCCAGTTTCCTCATCTATAAAGTGGAGAAAATGTAGGTACCTCACTCATAGAGTTATTGTGTGGCTTAAATGAAATACATGTAAATTCACAGAGTTATCATGAGGCTTAAATTAACAGGTAAAATATTGAGCATAGTAGCAAGAAGGTAGAAAGTATTCAATGAAATTTTGCAGTGATTACAATTATTATTGTTATTATTATGTAGAAGAAGGCTTTATATTAAAATGGATTCTTCTATTTTTTGAAAGTCAGTGTGAAGCACAGACCTTCACCCTCACAGAAATAACATTGCTCTACAAATGTCAGCTCCCACTTACCATAACCTCTCTGGCTGCAGTTCCTGTTGATATGTTCTCAGATCATATTTTAAAGAATTCTATTTACGGAGCAGTGGGAATCATCTCTCATTTAGTGCAGTCTGAGATAATGAGAGATTTACTAAATACACTGCTTTTATATACTGCAGTTTCCATGTCCATAGCCTTGTGTTTTAGGCCATAAGAATTAAAGGAGGTAGAAACGTGGAAGGTAAAAGAGAGAAAAATAATCTCTCCCTTAGTTTTATTTATAAATATTTATCAAATTTAACTGTAATGATAATGGTACATTTTTCTCAGGCCCGTAAACTCTGCATAACATGTCCTCTGATGTATCTAGGATATAAATGGAAATTCCGTATCTAGCCATCATGCTATTAAATTTGATGGAGAAATAAATTTTTTACTCTCATTGAAGCCTCCTGTTTTTCAAACCTGAGAAGAAATCCTGGTTTGTCTTTAGATTATTACTCCTGAATGTTCTGAAAATAGCTTAAGATCTACCCTTAACCTCCAGTCTTAGATATAGCTCTGGAAAGGAATTTTACCTTCTCTTCCGATACCCTGTTTTAGCAAAGCATGAAACTAAGCCTTCCTCAGTTGCCTTCAAGTATTAAAAGCTTGCAATAAGATATCAGTCAAGTCAAAAGACAGCAGATCGATTTACTACCGTACAGGATGAGGACTCAGCCTCTTTTGGCAACTTTTGTCAGGAAGGCTAAGAGTTTTTGGTTGCTAGTTATTTAGTTGTTTGGGGACACTGTTTGCTTTGTTCTTTGGTTGTTGTTGCTTTGCTTCTCATATGATCTAGTTCCTTGCTATTCAAAGTGTGGTTCCAGGAATGCTAGCATCAGCATCGCCTGGGAGCTTTGAGGAATGCAGAATCCCAGGCCCCACTCCAGACCGACAGAGAGATTCTGCACTTTAACAAGATGTCCCGATGTGCTGATGTCTCCATGTGCCTTGACGTCTGAGGGCCTAAAAATCAGCCAGTCTCAACGGTGAGGGTTATTTTTCCCCGCTCCTCACCCATGGTCTAGCTAAATCAAACAAGGAATTAAGAATTTCTTCAACTGGTTGTGAAATTTTGACCCTGGTGGTGAATGATTAAGGTGCTGTCCACCTTCCAGGCCATCTGAGTCATGGCTCATCAAGCCTCTTTCATGGCATTTTTCTTGCCATCTATTATAGTTATTTCCAAAACTGTCATACCTCCTAAGTACCATGGAAACTCCTAGTGCACAGAAAACTGCCTAGTGCTCTCAGCCTTAAGCAGAATAATTGTTTAATAAATATTTATTATTTAATCGAAATGATGTATTAGATTTCAAGGTCAGCCCACAAGTATTTATTCAATGCTAACTGTAGCTAAAATATAGTTTTGATGCCTCTGGCTCCATCCTAGGGTCTCAGGAGCAGGGAGGAGATGCAGTGCTGGAGAAAGGAGACAGTGCCTTGCTCCTGCAGCGCTGGGCTACGCCGAGGCAACAGTCCAGCTCCCCAGCCTGCTCATGGATGATTCTGACCAAGACTGTTACGGCCCCCTGCTTTCACTTCTTGGATAACCTAACTGCCCACTTGGAACGGTTTGCCCTGCCATGGGGAGAATGAATTTCTAGGCTCTTTAACTCCCAGCACATATTCAGAGAAAACTAAAATTGCAACGCTGGAAAAGGAGAAAAAATAACCAACTGCCACTCAATGTATTTCACTCAGAATGAGGCTTTGAAAGAAGCAATGATCCTTTGTGTCCAAGGCTGCCCAATTTGAGCGCTGCATCCTGTATTCCCTGAAATGATACTTTGTTTCTATTTGGATTCCAGGCTGCTAAAATAGAGTCCTCCTCAGGCAAATGTACAAGAATACAGCATACTCTGTCCTCAAATGACTCTCCCTACAGAGTGATCCATCAATTTGAATATTACTTCAAAAATTAAACCTGCAACAAAGATTAATCAAATGTGATACTTTACGAATTATTAGAAAACATATCCAAATTTAATCTATAAACTACATTTGGATGTCATGGTGCCTTTTAAAAAATGCTTATATTTATGTGTGTATATTTATGCATAATTATATGTTTATATAATTGATATAAGCTAAGAGAGGAGAAAAGAGACTAACAACAGACAGAAAGATCTTCACATCTTACTTTGTAAGGTATTTATAATTATGTGGTGAGATAATGGGCGATATTTTTTCCATTACTATGTTTCTTAATATTTTTCAAATTAAAAACTCTGAAGAAGACAAATGTAGTATCCTGTCCTCTGCACAACATAAGTTCTATTTTTCCTAGATAATGACAAAGACTTCATGACTCTTAAAACCTTTAGATAAATCTGTGCACCAGAAATAAACATAGCCTTTTTAAAATTTCAGCATGGGAAAAATAAGCTAAGGAGAGTAATGCTGTTTACCCCTCTATTAAACAGGACATTACATAACACATGCTTACAAAAGTGTCAGGGTTATCTCATCTATTCTTTAAAACAAAACTAAGTTCAAAGATTGCTTAATCAAATCACAGTGTAGTTCCATCATGCTCAATTTAACAAATTATCTAAAAAAAACCCCACATGCATTATGGAAGATCAAACGCTTCCACATAATGACTTACCAAAAGGTAATTTTGGAGAGTCTCTATTTACAAGCTAAGAATGTTGATTTGAATATTTAGATATAGGCACTGTAGCAGACAGGAATCTATTTATGGAGTGTAAGTTTTAGTTCCCGGAGGGCTCTTCAATCCCCATGAGACCAAGAATGAAGAAGTCCTCCACTGACAATCTGAGCCTGTACAGATCATACCAGCTGATCAGGTGTGCCCTCCCCTCATCACCACACTGGAGGTAGCCAGAGTTTATGACATCATTCACAGTGTTGCTTATGAAGAATTAAAAATTTGAGAGAAAAAGACAACGATGGTGAAGAAAATAAAATAAGAGGAAATTTCTTCTCAGTGCACAAAATGTACTTTTGAATTTTCAAAAATATTTTTCATTATAGAAAGAAGTGCCAAACAAATTATAATTTGGAATGCGAAAACATTTGGAATGCAAAAACATCCAAATGCTTACATGATATAGATTACAGTGTCGTGTCTTCAAATCTATAGAAATAAAGAGTAGTTGCCAGAGGAACATTTGCCTCTATGTCTTGAAATATAAAAACATATATCTCCAATGTTATTTATTCCCAGACCCAGAAGTAGTGAATAAGTGTGTTTATATCTGTGCCCCAAGATACAAATGGAAACTCTTTTGGGAAAGGAGAGTCATACTACAAAAGTCAAAAGGAAATGCAGAAAATCTATAAACAGCCACCAAACGAACTCAACATTGAAAAGACTGACAATGCCCAGTGTAGACAAAATACTGTGGGAATGTAAATCTGTATAGCCACTGTGGGAAATAGTTTGACATCATCTACTAAAGTTGCAGAAATACATACCCTGTGGTACAATATTCCACATTCCACTCCTGCCTTATACTAAATAGAAATGTGTGCAAATGTGCACCAAGAGAAATGAGCATGAATCTTCAGAGACCAAACCAGAGAAAACACAAATGTCCATCCATAAGAAATTAGATAAATACATTTTCTTATATTTAGAAAATACTATACAGTAATTTTTAAAAATGAACTCTAGTTATACACGAGAATATGTATGAATCTCGCAAATGCAAAATAGCATAAAAGAGGAGAGGCAGAAAGAATATATACTGTATGATCCATTTACATAAATTTTAATTATATGAAGAACTAAACTTTAGGGAGAGAAGTGAAAAGAGTAGTTAACTTCAGGATGAGGAGCTGGGAAATGACTGATCTGGGGCCGGAGGACAGGTTCTGGGGTCTGACTTGATCCACACATGTGATGTTCGCACAGGTGTTTATTTTGTGGTGATTTACTTCATACATTTATGTTCAGTTCATTTTTATGTATGTTTGGTTATATTTCACATAGTAAAGAAGCCAAATGGAAAGCAGAATATCTAAAATGCTTTAGTAACCAAAATCATTGTCTATATAGACTGATACCTAAACACCTTCTCGTGACAAAGATGACTCACATGGGACTGTTATCCATTATTTGCACGTTAACAATCCACATTGTCCTGTGGAATCCATCAACTCAAGAGGACCCTACAGTTATCTTTACTGCTATGTCATTATGGTCTTTAAATGATGTGCAACCACTGTTCTTTGTATCTTGAATTACAACAAATAATAAACAATTACATTATATAAAAAGTGGAGGACAGCTGCATCCTTTTAAAGAATGAAAATTTCTTTCACTATTATTTGAATTCCAGGGCAGGGAAACTGCTTGGTGTATTTGAATTGGCCTTCCACCTATATCTGTGGCTCCTTATTGCCAAAAAACTCAGGAGCATCCTAAATATATAAATAAACATATATAAGCATAAATAAACACAAATATAAATAATAATAAATACCTAGGCACTTGGAGAAGGAAAACCGTATTGAGGAATCAAGTCATTGGTTTAACTGTGAGAGGCTAGGGGGTAGTTAGGGAATGGGAGTGAGCAGAAGGGAAGGCAAAAAGAACAGAATATAGTTAAATGTCGTCATGGCCTTGATTAATAGATGCTGATGCATTAATTCTTTATTAGTAGTATTAATCACTACATAAATTCACTTTTATCCGAGTTTCACCCAATTCATCCATTGACGCAATTTCATTTGCTTGGCAATTTTTCCCTGGACAAGGCTGTTAATAAGTTTACCCTTTGCCAGTCCAACCAAATTCTGACATTTCTCCTTTATTCCTAGTTCACAGGAGGAGCATGGATATTCACAGATACAAGATCTCAGATTTTACCTCGAGCAAAGGGGTGTGCTATTAGAAGCTGAACAAAGATATGCAGGGTTGGAGGGCAGTCACAGTAAAGAGGGGGGAAAAAAAGGAAAAGAGGATGGTGCAGGCACAGCTGACATGGGCAAAATAGTGGTATGTCTATGAGATGGCTGTTTGTTCTTTGTTTTGTTTTTGTTTTTATTTTAATCTTGGAAAATTTTGCAGTTTTTATACATGGTCACAGAAGCATGATCTAAATGCTTAATCTAGCTATTTTTGACGGTGATTTTGACAGCGCTTTTACATTTTCAATGCATTTGATATTTTCCTCTCTGACAGTGCAGGCTATTTTTATGTGTATACACCCCAAATTCCCATAACTGGCTCCCGCCCTGCACACAAGATGAAACTGAGGTATGGCATAGGAGATCTCTTCTGAATTTTCTCAGAAGAGAATTTAGAACACTGACCTCCCGAATCTTTTCACTTCCTCTCATATAGTCACTAGAAAATGACTGTATCATATTCACCCATAAGGTGAGCCAAATAAATCTATTACAATTTCAGCTACCTTGTTCATCATGAACTAAAAACAAATAAACAAAATGATGAAAAAATAAACCACCCTCTACCACTTGGCTAAAGCATTTTTAGATTTTGACAGTGATGCTCAAACTTTATTGTGCATCAGTACTACAGAGGCAATTTGTGAAAGCATGCCAGAGAAGTCTGATGGAGTTCTCCGGGCTCCCCTGACAGTCACTGCCTGCAACGGACTGAATGTTTGTGTTCCCCCTAAATTCATAAGTTGAAATTCTAACCCCCAAAGTGATGGTATTAGGAGGTGGGGCCTTTAGGAGATAATTAGGTTGTGAGGGTGGAGCCCTCGTGAATGAGATTAGTCCCTCATGAAAGGGACATCAGAGAGCTCCCCTTCCCTCTTTCTACCATGTGAGAGCACAATGAGAGGTCAGCACCCTGCAACCCGTAACAGGGTTCTCACCAGACATCAAATTTGCTGGCACCTTGATTGTGGGCTTCCCAGGCTCCAGAACTGTGAGAAACAAATGTTTGTGATTTAAGCCACCAGGTCTACAGAATTTGTATTATAGCAGCCCTAACTGACTAAGACAATGCCTTAGGCAGAAAAGATTTAAACGTTGATAGCTGAGGACACTGGTCATATATATTAAGAGATAAATAAAAGTATAAGATAACATTATATAAAGTAATAAATGTTACAAAAAATAAGTTCAGAAGAAAGTGAGATTTCTACTGAATGATATTTTTTTCTGACAAAGTGAGTTTGAGCTGAGCTATGAAAATGTAGTATAAATTCCAACATATCAAGAATTATTGCATCAGTGTCTTTAATCAAGGCCAGGATGGTGAATAACCATATTTTGCTCTTTTTGCCTTCTATTCTGCTCACTCCCACTTCCCTAGTTCCCACCCTAAGCTCTAACAACTATACCATTATAACTTGGTTCCTCAATGCCACTAATACTCCTGGGATGAGTATTTATTTATACCGTTAGGATGCTCATGACTTTTTTGGCAATCAGGAACCACAAAAATAGGAGGAAGGCCAGGTCAAATACCCCTTCAAACAGTCCTCTTACCTTGGAAGCTGTGGGTCCTGAGGGCATTTGCTTGATAATCTGCTCTGTGGGTGCCAGCAAGCTTTAGTCCCTTCATGTGGTGATGGGTTAGGTGTGAGCAGAGGAAATCTAAGCAGGCATCAAAATGCACAGCAGGAATTATATACTTAAGCAGATACAAAGCTCTCACCGAAGTATGCCACTACTTAGTTGAGGTCATGAACAGCATCTCAGTATAAGAGTAGCCAGGTCAGTTAAACAAAAGTGTAAATGATTGGTATCAGATCCTTCCTTTTGTGGAAGACATATGTCTGCAGGGATATTTAATGTCTTCAGGGAAGAGAAAGGATGAAGAAAAGGTAACTGAGGATACTGAAGAGATATGTCTCACACTTCAGTGATTTTCACCTTCTACTTGGCAGGTGAAAGCACAGCAAAGAGACTTTGCCTGGCAGCTGTCATGTGGAGCTCTATTCTAAATGTTTTATACACGAGCATATAAGCACAGAACATAGGGACTTTGTCAATCCAACGGTATATAAGGTAGTTTAATCAATATAATTATTGACAAAAATAATTCCTACACAGTTGTTTACATGGATAACTTGTGTATCTGGAAGCCCTGAAGAGAGAAAAAAAAAAATGTGCATTTTCAATCTCAAGATGAAAGTTTCAGAATAGGTACATTCTGGATATAGAAGAGTTCTTATCCAGAGACTTCAGTCTTTGATGGTAGAAACTAGTCTTCACCTGAATACTAAAGAATGCTAAGAAATGCTAGTTTCTGCGGACATTTTTCCTGTTTCAAAAAGATAAACTTCACTTTCATCTGTTTCCTGTATGGGCTCAGCACAGTTTTGTTAGGAAGAAAATAAATAAAAGGAGAGGGTCCTGTGCCTTTAAAAATGAAAACAAAACAAAAAATAACTCTCTGAAAAACTTCTAGAAAATACTTCACCCCTCCTTTTCCTTTCCTCCTCAGTTCAATCAAAAGCAACTCACCACAGCTACAATGAGCACGTGCCGCCTTCTCATTTTTCATCACTCATGAGGTCAGAAGAGCTCTAGTTCCTTGGTCAGAGAAAAAAATTCATTCCATATAGTTATATGTGCATTGAAATCAATGATGTTCTGAATCTATTGTTTCAGCACGCCATTGTGTTCAGAGAAAGAGTGGTTTAGGAGTGTTGAAGTGCCAGTGAAAACATAGGATAGTTTCTCTGTAACCGTAAGCGTGTTAGCATAAAAGGTTCTGAGGACTGTATTTTCTCCACAAGGGTCATGAAGACTTATGCCAAGAATTAGAGAAAACAAACCAATATTGACAAGAATGCTTACATTGGTCCTAGCCAGAGTCCTGGGAGGCTTGAAGCAATTCCGGAATCCCTCTGAGCCTCATTTCTCTCATATTTAAAACAAGGGTGTTGGACTAGGCGATCTCAAAGTCCTTTCCCAATCTAAAATGCCATAATTTTATCCCCATTTGGAAACACTTTAAAAATTCAGATTATACAGTAACTTCTATGCTTGGAATATACTTGAAAACAAGAATATAAATAACATTATATAATAATATATATTTGGTATATAGTTTTATAGATAATGCTCTGATTCCTTTAAACACACAAACACACACAACCACAAAGCCATAACAACCACAAAAAAACACAGTGGTGTCTCCTTTGTGCTTTCTCTCTCTAAAGAATACGTGAGCTCCTTTCCCGTTTTAGCATTTTAGTGCTTAACAACTGAGGTTCTGGCAACTAAAACTGCATAGGCAGCAACTCCATTTTTCTCAGAATCAAGTGAAACTGAACGGGCAATTAAAAGTTACTGAACTGCAAGGTAAAATTACTTCACTGCTCTGCTGCTGGGTGACTAAAGAGAGGAGACAATGGAAATCGTATTTAGAATTAAGATAGAACGATGGAACACAGCAGTCCGCTCTACTAAAATGGAATCTATAAACATTAGACATAATCAGCAGCACTTCAATCATGCTCTTTGCTCACAGTTAGATGGAAGATTACACAAAACAAATGTGCAATGTTCAAATCTGGGCACTGCTGGTTAACAGAAGGCATTTCCCTCCCAGCCCACACGGTGATCAAAATTCTCTCCTGTACAGCCAGTGCCCAGCTTACAAATGGGCTATATGTCAAGAGTCCATTTATAAGCCAGTTGTGCCAAGCTCTGTATTACGTCTCCCATAAAATTATGTTAAAAACGGTGTTTAGGTTCCTAGGCTAGCCCACAAAGGCCAGTTTACTAAAAGAGGCATTTTTAAAAGATAATGTCAAGCGTACTATGGAGACTAACCACCAAAGGAATGCTTCTTTGGAACTTGTATTCAGAGTTCAATCTTGGAAGTACAGGAAGAGATCTCCTCTTCTGAAAATTACTGGTGGTAGTTCCCATCACTGGAGACAAACAGTAGAGTAAAAGGACAAAGTTTAAAGAATTTCAGGCATTCGATCAGGAGGATGAGAGGCCAGAGATCCAGGAAAAGCATTGACATTGCAAATGTGAAAGCAGGAAATGATATGAGGTGGAGGGATTGGTAATAGTTTGGAAAGCATAAGGGAAGAGATACTGATTAGAATGGAAGAACAGGGCCTTTTTCTAGGGTTTCCTTCAGAACATCATGGTCTTGAGCTCTTATTTTAGTTAGAGGCTTTAGGGTTATACAGTCAGGAATGAGGTTATTTTCTATACTCACTAGAAATGTTTGAGGAAGAGGATTCGGTGAGGTTAAATGAAGAGAGAAAATGCAGTGGGGATCTGGTGAAGTCGTAGGAACTTTCTACTCCGACAGAAATCTTGTATCTATCACCTGCTACTCCACTAAAAACCCTACCCACTGACTTGAGCTTTGGGAATAGGTAGGAAGCCAAGAAAATGCAGGGGGATTGAAAATGAGAATCTCAAGGGCTTAACAGGGTAGCTCAAACACCAAACAACAATGAGAATGAACAGGAGTGTGGAAGACAGGCGAGGAAGATCTTGCCAAATTTAATTGGTACAGCCAAAAAAATAACACATTAAGTTGGATTAAGCAATCTGTGAGGATCTCCTTAGGATAACATTTTCCATAATCTAAGGAATAAAAACAGCAAATTTTACAATTGATGTCACATGATAAAATATGAAACCCACTCCTAAAAGTTATCATTCCACAGGTACAGGTAAGAACAAATATGCTAGAGATAAATGATGTAGTAAATAAGATTAATATGTAACAAATACATATTCCGATATAGACAATAAAATAGAGCAACAAATGCTAAAATATCAATTAGAAAGGCTTAGGTGAATTGAAGGGAGTTCTGTGGAGTCCTACATCTACTATAGGAGTTATTCCAAGTAAGTTTTATTCTTGTATATCATCAAACCTCAATTAATCCATTCCCCCCAAAATTTGATTAGAAAAAAGCATAAAAAAGAAAAATAACTGTTTTCAGGAGAGAAAATAACATTTTAAAATAGTATATTGGAATTCCATTTCCTACCCATACCGTGAACTCAATTTTCATAGAAACCCTTCCAGGTATACATTTTAAAATGATGGATAAACTATTAAAGACAGGCTAAGAGACATGGAGGAGATAATGAGAAAGATCTAACATATATACATGTAATCAGTGTTCCAGAAGGAGAGGGGAGAGAGATTGGGGAAGAGGCTGATAATTCTACATAATTGATGAATGATACAAATTCTTATATCAGGAAGCACAGTGAATTCCAAGTTAAAAAACAAACAAAAACAAAAAACCAAAAAATAAAGAACAAAAAAATCACTCTTACCTAGAGAGACACACGGTTGTGAAAGAACAGAACACACAAGAAAAGAGAAGATCTTTAAAACAGTCAGGAGAAATGAAAGAGCAGCTAGAAATAAATGATAGATTTACAACTGATTTCTCAAAACTTACAATGGAAGTGAGAGCCATGGAATTATCCAATGGGATAACATCTTCAAAGTATGAGACAACAGCTGTTCTATCACAATTGTTATGCCCAGTGAAATAACCTTTCAGAATGAGGTGAAAATAAGACATTTTCAAAGAAATAAAAATGAGAGACGTAATTTCCAAAAGATCCTCACTAAAGAAACTTCTAAGGAATGTACATGAGAAAAAAAGGAAAATGATCCCAGAAGAAAGGTCTAAAATGGAAATGGAAAAGGAAAGAAAATGGTAAACATCTGGGCAAATCTAAAGAAATACTCTATAAAAATATAAACAGTATCTAATTTATAGAGCTAATAAAACAAAAATCAAAGCCACCATGATCAAGGAGATCATGATGGAAATTAAAGCATCTAAAAGTTATTGTTTGGGAGGAGGATATTCATTAATTCTAGATATTGTAACCTTAAATATGCATGTTTTACATTTAATGACTTCAGGGTAGAAAAGTATTTCTTAAACAAGACATCAAGCTGCAAACTATAAAGGGAAATAGTGATTATTTTGACTACATTAAAATAAACAATCCCTCCCCCCACCCCCCAAAAAAAAGAAAAAAAGAAAATGAGTGAAAATTCAAACCACAGACTAGGAGAATATACCTAGAAAATATAATGAATTCCTAAAAATCAATGAGGATATGACAAACAATCTAACGGAAAGAAAATGGACCAAAAATTTGAACAGATATGTCACAGAAGAAGAATCACAAATAACCAAGAAACATGAAAACATGAACAACTTCATTACTAAGGAGGGAAATTCAAATTAAATCACAACGGGAAACATTGCTCATTCACCAGATTGGCAAAAATTAATATGTTTTGATAAGTACATGTAGCAATGGGGGTCTCTAGACCCCAATGTGGGGAGTGTGAACAGTAAGCATTCACTGGGAAAGTTAACACATGCATTCGGATACATTAGAAAATGCTTCAAATTTGTCCTTTTTTTTTTCCTCAAAAATCACATTTTAAAGAAACATGGCAAAACTATAAGTTAAATTGGGGATGTTCTCTGAGTCATACACTTTCACAGTGTCAGGGGAATAACAACGACTCTAGTTACACCAACTGAGAGTTGAAAATGTCTGTTTGTTTAATTATTTTAGCTTGTGGTTCAGTTTTATAGTATTTCTTCATCATTAATTATATATTGCAGTTGCATTATGCAAAATGAAAACAAAATTAGAAATACTATGCTTCATAAAATGCAGCAGAAAGTTACAGTGGCTCAGACGACATTCATTTTTGAGTGTCCGATATTGTTCAGTGACTGCACTGAGATACACGGATCTCAAACTCCTTTATCTCTAAAATGTCTGAATTCTGTTACCATAAAGAGAGGAGTCCCTTGAAAGACTCAACCAGCAGCAAAATCATTTGTTCCAATGCAAAAGGAAGGCCCTCCTCTCTGTTACTCACCCTTGTCTCCATCCCAACTACTTTTATCAAGCTTACTGAACTCTTTTACGAGAAGGTAACACGAACAATAATACTTATTTACAAAATGAAGTGTATCAATATCTTTCACCCCATTTCCAGGCATTCATTAGCGTGTATGGAAGCACCTGCATGAAGGAACCACTATCAGGGCGAAGTGGGAGAAGAGAATAGCACCTTAGAAATGCAAGAACACCTCCACCCCCAGCCCAGGCCTAAAAACTTAGATGCAGTCAGAGAAGCTGCTTCTAGCCATACCTATTGATGTCTCCTGGGTCAACCACTAACCTCCCCTCATACTTACTCCCTCTGTCCCCCAAGCACTAAATTCACTACCCAGTAACCTCTCTATCCTTGCCTCTTCCAGTTTTAACACAAGTTGCAATCTTTCCTGTTAGAAATACAACACAGTCACTTTGGCAAGACCCAGCCCTCTCCTATCCAGAGGGCAAAGCACTATAGAAACAGTAGGTATTCAGATAACAGACAGTATAATCAAAATCTAACACTTTCCTGGGAAGACTGAGCTTTCCAACCATCTCCACCACATCCCCACCCTCACCCCTCAGTAAGCTTCTCCTGTAATCACGACCATCCCAAACTGATGGATGACTTAAAGATTTACAAGCAAAAAACTTCCGCAGCATTCTAAAGTCTTCAAGTGACTAACAGTTCTAACGGGAAGGTCTTGTATGATGACATTTAAAATAATTTACTCTTATTTAGTCATATGAAAAAATCAACAATTTAAAAAAGTATTCATTGAGTCTTATACCTGAGAATAACGTCTACTATGTGATTAGCATTAGGTTAGCCTGGAGGTAGGGATGGATTTGCTTGGTAAAGGAATAGAAAAGAAACATGGCACATTACAATAAGGATGTTATACTTTAGAAGATCTGCATTTGGAGAGAATTAGACAAAATATGGAAAACAGTAAAATAAAGTGCCAAATGACTTGGCAATGACATTAAGTAAGAGAAGTTCAAATGAGAGACAAATAAGCATGATCAGGAGTATCAAGGGAAGGCTTCTAAGAGGAAGTAAGAAAAGAGCTACGGGCTTCCCTGGTGGCGCAGTGGTTGAGAATCTGCCTGCCAATGCAGGGGACACGGGTTCGAGCCCTGGTCTGGGAAGGTCCCACATGCCGCGGAGCAACTGGGCCCGTGAGCCACAACTACTGAGCCTGCGCGTCTGGGGCTTGTGCTCCGCAACAAGAGAGGCCGCGACGGTGAGAGGCCCGCGCACCGCGATGAAGAGTGGCCCCCGCTCGCCGCAACTAGAGAAAGCCCTCGCACAGAAACGAAGACCCAACACAGCCAAAACTAAAATAAATTAAAAAAAAAAAAAAATCAGGGAGCAAAGATTCTCAAGATAAAAAAAAAAAGAAAAGAAAAGAGCTAGGATTAAAGGAATGGATGAATGGACAGGAGCTAAAATGTCAGAGAGGAGGAAGGAGGGTATTCCTGGCTGTAGAGACAGAATATGGAATTAGGCTTGAGCATGTGAAGATAAGCAGGGGCTATGACTGTACGACATGAAGGGGAGTTTAATGGCTGATCCCAGTAACTGCTCAGATGAGGATATGAAATGAAAAACTACAAACACCCAGAAGTCTGTCTGTTTTATTCATTGAACTAATGGAATGTGCATTGAATGCCACCTGATTCAAACAGCAACGGTTTGTACTCTTCTATCCTCTGATAATTTGCTGGCAGTCCACACCTTCTGTCATGCCAAATTACTGCAGCCCTGAAGTTGTATAGGAAAACCTGCGATGGCAAATTAAGTCCTTGCCATCCTGAAAGAATTCAGGCATTCAGGATTGATTATTAACAACTGGAAAGCCGGGGAAGCAAGGAGAAAATCATCACCCTCTAAAGCCAAAGTCCAGACGCCAGTAACCATGTAAACATTAACATTAGGCAGTATCACTGGAACAAGAGCATTCTTTGGCCTCCAGCCACATACAGTTCAGAGACAGAGAGCGTGTAGTAGGTAGGCAAACCAGAACACAAAAGAAAATATGTAGCTGAAATGCATGTCTCTACATCAGAGACACTCAAAGTATCCAGTGACACCTAAGATCACACGGTCACTAGTTCAACACTTCGTGATTTCCTGTCAGTATTCCTAAATCTAAGAAACCACAAAACTAACAGGGATTACGTTACTGAATTCAGTACTTCCCATTAAGAAAAGAAGTGAACTGAGATTCGTTCACTGAGAGAAATAAACTGAAGTTCATATTCTAAGATATAGAAGATTCACCTTTTCCATCCTACGGACCAGTGACACAGTTTATACCTTTGAAATTTAAACAGTTTAAACAGTGCATAGATTTATAAAGTGAGGGTGAGAAAAAGGGAGACAAAGTTACAAAATCAAAACTATTCTGTTTTTCAAGTACTATTACTTTTCAAGAAATGGGAGGGATTGAACACTGGCTATCTTTTAAAAGATAGCAAATGGGAGAGGCGTGGTGCTTCTTGTTTGATTTTGCTTTAAATTAGGGAAAATCATAGAGATTAGCAGTAATTAACCTTACTTTTCAGGGCTTCCCTGGTGGCACAGTGGTTAAGAATCCACCTGCCAATGCAGGGGACACAGGTTTGAGCCCTGATCTGGGAAGATCCCACATGCCGTGGAGCAACTAAGCCCGTGCACCACAACTACTGAGCCCACGCTCTAGAGCCTGCGAGCCACAACTACTGAGCCCACATGCCACAACTACTGAAGCCCGTGCGCCTAGAGCCCGTGCTCCGCCAACAAGAGAAGCCACTGCAAAGAGAAGCCCGAGTACTGCAAGGAGGAGTAGCCCCCGCTCGCCAGAACTAGAGAAAGCCCGTGCAGCAACGTAGACCAAAGGCAGCCAAAAATAAATAAATAAAAAATAAATAAATTTTTTTTAAAAAACCTTTTTTACTAAAAACTTTTCAGTAACTCTAATACTGCCTTCCATTCCACGAAAAGAATAATATATTATTCTATTCCACAATTAAATAATAAATAATAATTAACTATAAGTAGATAGTATCTATGAAAACACATGCCAGATATTACATTAAATTATTTTAAAGCATTACCTCATTTAAATTTTACATCAACTGTAATATGTAAGTATTAGCATCTCCATTTTACATATGAAAATTAGCCAAATTACAACAGACGCTTAGCTTGGTAAAGTGACTCACTCATGGCCACAGAGCTAAAACAATGGTAAAGTCAAAAAGAGCCAGGTCTGAGTTATGTATTAAATTATAAGTTATTTTATTCCTCTACATATTTGTTGATTGATTGACATGCTCTTCAAGGCAGAATTGGGTTCGTTCTAGAGGCTGAGCACTGACTTCTTGCCCAGGCATTACATCAAGAAGGGGTACCTGGAGACAAGGGCTAATGAGACGCTTACCCAAGGAACACTCAGGGTCACTGCCCCTTTATCACCTGAACTCAGCAGAAGAAGTCTCAAAACAATCATTTAAGAAGAAAAAAAAACCAAAAACACTCCAACTACTCCTTAATTGGTGGTATTCTGGGACAGGGTATGAACAAGGGAGTTGGATTTAATAACTTGGTCCATCAAGAACAATTCTGTTCATTTATGCATTAAGTTTTTATGGTAATGTGGTTTTAATGTATTTGATCACTAGGAGATACCTTTTTAACACACATCCTAAATAAGGAATTGACAACAGCGATTTCTTAGACAAGGAGTTTTTCAGGTGATAATTCTTTTAGAATTATGCTACCCTGTAAGTATGCAAAGCTCTCTAATCTATCACTAGATTTGACAACTAATAAGGGTGAATAGAGGCAGGCTATGGATTTAGATATAGATTCATTCCTTGCCTTTGCCAAAGATTTACTTGTAAGTCAATGCTATTTTATTTTTCTCACTTTTATTTTTATTTAAAGTCATTCATCCCAAATTATAAAAAAATAGTAATTCTTGAAAAATGAAATTCTAAAGCTACAATTTAAAAACTAACCTCATGGAGTCAAAGGATAATATTAACCCTGAGGACAGTCCACTCCTTGGCACCAGTATTTTATCTGTTAGCCATTCTGTATTAATCAGCCCACTAACATTTTCAAGCATATTCTAAAATGATGATTTCTCTCCCAACTATAAAATAACTTTGGTTTTATTTTTCATTATTAACTGTGATTCTGAAAAGTCAAAATGATTTAGTAATATGATAGGCTATATTAGCATTTAGTAAAATGCAAGCGTTAAAAAAAACTATTAAACAATATTCTTCCAAGATTCAGCTCATAGGTCTTATCCTCCGTAAAACTTCATCAGAAATCTTCTTCCACTCAATTAACAAATCCCTGCAGGGTCACTGTACCCTCTACAGTTGTCCAATGCCTGCTACGGCTCAAGAAATGCATTGTAACAGTAGCTCCCAAACTTTATCATACAGCAGAATCTCCTGGAGGGCTTGTTAAACTACAGGTTGCTGGGCTCCAACCTCAGAGTTCCTGATTTGTTAGGTCTGGGTGGGACACAAGAATCTGCACCTAACAAGTCCCCAGGTGCTGCTGCTGCTGGTCTGAGGACCACACGTTGAGAACAACTGCTTTTATAGTGTTTCAATTTCAAAGTCTACCTCTCCGTATGAAACTAGAGCCATGAAAGACCAGAGATGGTGCCTGCCACCCACCAGGCACGCAATACATATTTCTGAAAAAGAATGCAAACAGGTCCCTGTAATGTTTGAGGGAGAACCAAATGAAACATGGGAGGACTGAATAATGTGGGTTTCAGGAAATGAATGGATGTACCATCTATGAAAAACTTTCTTCACAGCCCAGATCTCATATTTTATTTACACCACTGTCAATAGTCAATATCCTGACCTTATTAGTGGTTCGATAAAAAGCATCATGGTTTTTAAAAAAATTCAGCTTTTAAAATCAATATTTGATCCAGCTCCCTCTAAGTCCTTTTCTAAAATATGCCTGTCTGTACTTGTTCATTAAGCAAACATTTAGTGAACATATACTACAAGCAAGTCAATAAGAAAACATAGAAAATAACAAGTTGTAGAGAACGCTCCTTCCTCATAATAAAAGGGGATCTAACAAGTAGTATCATCCAACTCCAAGTGTGGTGAGTACATACTGCCAGAAATAACAGATGTTCTAGAAACTCAAAGTAATTCGGTGTAGCTTATAAGGTACGTATCAGATGGATAGTTATGGAAAGAGTTGAAAAACTATGGAAAAATAGGAGGCTGGGGCCAAGGAAGGAGAGGTTTCGAATGGAAGACTTGGGACTCTGAAGTATTTGAACTTACTTTGGTAGGGGTGGGGTGAAAGCAATACTTCAGTGAGATTAAACTTCAAGCAGGGTGTATGCTTGACCAGACTAGAAGTAGGAAGACTAGTGAGAAAGCTGTTGAAATGGTCCCCACAAAAGGTTTTGGGCCCTTACCTGCTGGTGGCAGTCGGAGTGGAATACTAAGAAAGCAAAATCAGCAATTAGGCAACTGATAACATGCAGAGCCAAAGAGAAGGAGAAATTAATTTAAAGGTTTTGCACCTTAGTGACCGAAAAAATTGGGGGTGCCGTTTAAGATTTAGAAAGGCCAGGAAGATGGAATCAATTTACTTCAAACTAATGAATCTTAAGCTTCTGGGTCACTTATCTGTAGGACTTCTTTCAGAACCCTAGTAGTGTGTTCACATAGCCATAACTTTTTGTAAAATTTGCAAAAGTCATTTCTATCTTGATGGCTTCAGCTTCTGTATCTTTCTGCTCCAGCTTTTCCTTGGTCATGCTCCCCCTCACGCCAGGTGGCAATGGAGGGGCTGTGGTCATTTTTATTTAACAGTTGGCATTCTTCTCCTTAACGGGCACTCCTTGAATTATATTAGCTTTAGACCCTGAAAAACCTCCACTTGACTCTGCAGGAAAAGTTTCTAGTGGTGGTGTGTTCACTTTTATTTTTGGACTTTGATGTGCTGCCCAGAAATTCAGGTGGAAAAAGTCCAGCATGGGTTTAAAAATCCAACAGAACAGTTGGGCCTGGGGAAACAAAGGAGAATGGTTGATGAGATCACCAAAAAAGAGAAGGTAGACAGAGGGGAGAGGACTTAAAATAGAATTTCTGTACCTTGGTAGCAGAGAGAGAAAGAAACTGAGAGAGAAGGAGAGGATGGAACAATCAGGATGAAAAGAAAATAGTGTAGTTGAGTGAAACAGATGCCAAGGGAAGAATGAATCATAACAAAGTAAGGATGTAGACTGTACCTTGTGCTGAAAAGACAGAAGATGGTGCTGATATGAAGCCACCAAACCTGCGGTTTTTAGAGGACAGGTCCTATGGATTGGTGATCACTGGAAAGAAGAATGTGAATAGAGACAGGGAAGAAGTTTGCAATGTCCTTCGCCAGGTCCCACTGAAGAATAAAGAAAAGCAGTTTTCCTAACCTCTCTAAAGAGGAGTGGAACTAAAATTTTCTGATGCTCTAGTGATACGAACTTTACAGGATCATTCAAATATCTTAAGAAGATGAGCTAATATGACTCCCATGCTATGGATGAGGAAACATCCAAAGTCACACCACCAAGCAGAGCTGGGATTCCAATTCTGGGTTTGCCTAACTCCACGCCCACTGCTTTAAGCTTACAAGCACATCTTAGTAGCAGTGTATCGATCTGTTTGCACTATTATTAACAGTATTATTCAAATAATTATCTGGAATTTAGAATCAGAAGAAGCTCGGTTTTGATTTTAAGAATATTTTTGAGATTCCTCTTCAATGCAGAGATAAAAGTCACATACAAATTAACATTATAAAATGCACACCATTGCTACACTAATATTTTATGTGTTTATTTTAAAATTAATCTAATGACTTGTGAACATGTTAAAAGACTATGATTTCAATATATTACTTTTCCTTCTTTACAGTTTTCTAATCTATAGATTCCAATACATAAAATAATTTGAAAATAAAATTTAAAAAAATGTGGAAGAGATATATTTACCAGAGAAAGTTTCTAACTATGTTCTATTGTTTGAATGCACAGTAAGTGTTCAAAAAGAAATGCACAGTAAGTGTTCTACTCTTCTCATTACATTTGTATATTATCAGTTTTCATCAACACAAACTCACATTAAAATTTTTTTTTTCATTTGGTGGACTGATTTTTCATATTTTAGAAATATTTTTTTATGTTCACAGTCCAGTTTTAATGTTTAACACATTAATTAATGTATTGTGTATACTGTGCTAAAAGATGTATTGAATAAATTCCAGCAATTATTAACAAGCAATTTAAACTAAAACTATGAAACAATTTTAGCAGTAATTACCTTAAAGGGTACAGTTTTCCTCAACTTTAAAAATAATTTTCCTCCTCCGATGTTTATTGAGATTATTATATGGTACTTGCTGTATCTAAAGACAGCAAGAGACTTAGCACATATAAAATTAGAAAGCAATTTTTTATAAGTATTTTAACTTCTTAAAATAACACTTCACTATTAAATGAAATTGCAGGCTGGCAGCTGCAGACTCAGGCACAAAATGGAAGAGAAAGAGAATAACCAAAGGAGGCCAGAAGGTTATGAGAGAGGACCTGAGACATTATTAAAACTGAAGTTTTCACATGGAATTTTATCTTCAAATACTACTTAGAATTATTTAACTTGTTGTTTTGTGTCCATTAACTCTTTAGTTTGTTACCTTCTTTAATTATATAAAATTGATACTATCTTTAAAAATGCTTTAAAAGCATATAGCCTATAATTCTTAGGCTTCTCTTTGTTAAGAAACTTTTCAGCTTGTAACCATTTATACTGCTTTTCATTTTGTTGGGACCAGCCACAATATCCACAATAAAATTTTGACCACACCTAACAGTATGTATAAAATTTAAAAGGTTAACAATACTAAGCGTACATGAGGATGTGGAAAGAACTGGAACTTTCATATATTGTTAGTGGGATGGTAAAATCATATGACCACCTTGGAAAACTGGTACAGTGTCTAGCAAAAAAATGCCTACTGTATGTCCCAGCCTTCCCAGTTTCAGTATACACACAAACAGAAATAAATGCCTGTGTCCACACTGATATAAGAATAATCATAGTCAAAGTAGTCCCAAACTGGAAACAAACCATAGTGTTCATCTATGTGAGAACCAATAAACAAACTGCAGTATATCCATACTCTACAGAAATGAAAGAGAACCAACTCGTGATACATATAACAACATGGGTAAATTTCAAAAATACTGTGCTGACACAAAGAAACCAGACACAAAAGAGAACTTTCTTTATGATTCCATTTATATAAAGTTCAGGACAAACAAAATCCTCTATGACAGGAGTCAGAACAGTGGTTTTGGGTGGGGTGGGGTGGGTAAGTTCTCCACTGAGAACCACATCCTACGATGATAGAGATGTTCCGTCTCTTGACCTGGATGAGGAATATAAATAGGTAAAAAAATTCCTCCATCGAGTTGTGCACTGAAAATGCATATATTTTATTGTATTTAAGTTATACCTAAAAAAAATTTTTTAATGAAAAAATCTATAACAAAAAGAAAAAAAAGAACTTCAGCATGCTTCTTAATCTTACAAAGCAGAGTTAGTACATGTGTGTTCTGATTTTCCTCTTAGGGTTCTTGCTTATAAAAATGAAGCAGTCAACAAAATTCATACAACAGAGAACATCTTGAAGGAGAGGCCATTGTAAAGCAGATACATATAAAGAGTTCAGCATCATGGCTAGCAACAGAGGAGATGAAAGACTTAATATTTAGTTCTCTCTCTTGGCTGCTGTGTTCTTAAGAATTGGAAACACTCTAATCTGTTTCTACTAATTCTGGTACCCCCATCCCACTCTTAAACTCCAAGACCTCACTATGCTGTTAATAGCTTCCTACACTTCACTCTTGACCCCTAACTGCTTGCTTGGTCAACCTTCTAACACACCTTGTCTCTTGTCATTTCTTTCACAGTTATCTGAATAGATGCTGGCTCAATATCTCCTGCCTGTGGAAATATAAAAAATGTCCCAACATGCAGAATCATCTCCAAGGGAGTGGAGGATTAAAAGGAGACTAAAAATGGAATTAACAATAGAGAAAAATGTCAATAGATTTGACTACAGGAAAATAATAGAACCCTATACATTAACAGCACCATAAACAAAATTAAAAGGCAAGTAATTAACTTGAGAAAAAAGTTAGCCACATGTACAATAAATACAGTAGAGGATTAACAACATTTATAAAGAATCTTACAAATCAACGTGAAGAAAAGGAACACCTCACTAGACAGACTAGAATACATAATGAATAGGCAATTTGGTGAAGTATAATTGGCAAATTCACATGTGAAGATGTTCAGACACAGTAGAAATCAAAAAGTATAAAACAGTTAAAACAATGAAGTAAATTTTTTTGCCTATAAAATGACTAAAACTGAAAGTGGTAATTATAGCTTGGGCTGGCCAGTGTGCCAGGAAGTGGGGACAGAACAGGAGGTAATGTAAAGGGATACAATGGGAGATTGGGGGTAGAATTCATTTTGGCAATGAACACCAAAAACCCCAAAATAACTATACCTTCTAACTTAGAATTTCCACACTTTGTACACAAATATTTATATTCAAGTATCATTTATAAAACCAGTGTTTATAAAAAATTTTAATGGAAATAATCTTAAATGTCCAACAACAAAAAGGATTGGTGAAATAAGTATGGTCCAGTTAGAACACAATGCAGTGACTAAAAAGTTCTATTTAGAAGAAAATTCATTTCAAGAAAAGATGTTCTCCATATATTTTTATATTTTAAAAGGGGCTGCAAAACAGTATATGCAGTAGGCTTCCTTTTTTTAATGTTTAAATATATAAAGATAACTACTAAAAAAAAATGAAGTTTTAATAGTACTTATCTCTAGATATTATTATTATGAATGCTGTAATTTTATTCTCTGTGTTTTCCAACTCTTGTACAGTAATGCTGATAATCAGTAATAAAATATGTTATTTAAAATATGAATTACCTCTAAATGTCTTAAGAGTTTGACAGACAGAATTTAAAGTCACAGGTAGCCTCTTCTTTTCCTTCTTTCATTAACAGCGATGGAATATTAAAACAAGGCCATGTCCTCTTGCTTTAACCTTGCATCCCCAAGGATATTCACAGTAGAAAGTCCTTCCTCCCAATACCTCCTTTTTCCTACCTCACCCAACCCCCAATGTATTTTCTCTCCATTTAAAAAATCTCCACAGTAATATAAATTAAGCGAGAAAGAATTTTAAACTGTCAGTTTAATGGTGCACATAGAAGTTATGGTTGCTCTCAGTTCAAGTAAATTTTAATAAATAAAGTGGCTCAAAAATAAAAGGTATTCTCAAACAATAAATGGAAAACTTGTTCAGTTTCTCAGAGCTTGTTTTCTGCCATGGGAGTCGCTCGATTTAAAATTCTTCACAAAGAATGGCAGGATATGGTTAGATTACTCTGAGTTTGGGTAACTCATGAATAAAGCTGAGACAAAAGTAGTACAGAACAGGGGAAGAAACGTACAGCTGAGTATTAATCTCAGAGTCTACATTTGTAAAATCAGGGATAGGAATTACTTAATCCTAAACTCCCTCTTCCTACTCCAAGTGTCTGGTTCTAGAAATATCCTTGTCATCCACATGAAGTCAAAAAGAATGAAGAATTATAACCCAATAATAATGTCATTTTTCAGAAAGATATAGATGATTTAGGAAGAAGACCAAGAAAGAGGAATTTCATAAAAGATTTAACATTAAAACATCACAACCCTTAAAGGAGATGGAACTTGGAAAAGACGTTACAAAATCTAAAACATTATCGTAGGATATGATGAAATGTGTGCTGAAATAACACCTGCATCAAAGCTTTCTTGGTCAAAGGAAAAAAAATGTTAACCATTAAAAGACTTCTTTTTACTAGAGGGGAAAAAAACAAGACATGACACCTTAGTTTGCATTATAGACTAAAATAATCCTTTCTAAGGATACTGGGAATAGAGGATGAAAGAATGTGTAAATGGAAGGACAAAAGGAGGTTGCAGACAGATTTTTAAATTGTGTGTGTGTGCATGTCTCATGTCTCTACTTATATAGACATGCAGATAACCCTCAAAAGTATAATTCCACTGCAAAAACAGAGATGGCTGAATGTAGGCACACCCCATTCCATTGAAACAATAGCTGTGAGCCTTTAATGGGAGTCGGCTTGCAGTCTTCTTCCTATATGAATATTTATATGTGTAACAGTCTTTCCTAGGAGAAAGACAATAGACTTAACAACTTGGTGTCGTTGCTATTATTTTATCAGAGCAATTGATCACTAACATGATGATGCCAGGTTTGAGATACCTTTCCACATCTTTCTCCCTGCATTCTAGTGATTTCCTGCATCCTCTGGATGTAAAGCCATCATTTTCTACTTGTTCATCAGACAATATGTGTTGGGGGCTTAGAAAGAGGTAGGTAAAAGCCAGCAGTTGAAGATATTGCTTGATAATGGTACAAAGTTTTATTCCCCAAAGAGTTGGCCAAGAACCATTTACATTACAGTCTCTTAAAGTTAGTATTTAGAAATGCAAATCTTGAGTCTTACCCCAAATTTACAGCACAGAATCTCTAGGAGTACAACCCAGGCATCTGCAGTTTCAACAAGCTCCCTAGGTGATTCTGATCAGTTTAAATCTTTTATTTTTTAAAATATTTTTAAACTTATTCCATACAGTCTTTACTTCATCATTACTTTTTTCTTTTTTTTGGGCTGCATTGGGTCTTCGCTGCTGTGCGTGGGCTTTCTCTAGTTATGGAGAGCTGGGGCTACTCTTCGTTGTGGTGTGCAGGCTTCTCATTGTGGTGGCTTCTCTTGTTGCAGAGCACGGGCTCTAGGCATGCGGGCTTCAGTAGTTGTGGCACGTGGGCTCAGTAGTTGTGGCTTGCAGGCTCTAGAGTGCAGGCTCAGTAGTTGTGGTGCATGGGCTTAGTTGCTCCACGGTATGTGGGATCTTCCCAGACCAGGGCTCGAACCCGTGTCCCCTGCATTGGCAGGCGGATTCTTAACCACTGCGCCACCAGGGAAGTCCAGTGATAAGTTTGAATTTTAAGAACCATCAGCTTACATCAGCTTTGTGTATGACTACTTCCTAAGTAACTGGGTTACATTTATTATTAAAATGTTTTTATTCTTCCTAAATATAATTTATATAGCACTTCACAAGCATTATGTCATTTATTCCTCACATAATATGGTTCAATAAGGACAGGGATTGTCATTTTTATCCCATTTTAGAGGGATCACTCAGCCAGCAACTGGTGGACCACGACTCTAAATCTCATGCTCTTTCAACATACAACAAAGGTTAATAAAAGTATCAAGACACTGCAGAATGAATCTCTTATGGTGGAAATCACAGGCAATAGGAGAAACATTTAGATATTCAGGGCTCTTTATATAGCTCAAAAATCATGCCCTGCTGACTGTAGCTAGCTATAAAGTCAGTTCCAACTAACAGTGTGAACATATCATTGTTTCTGCGTAAAGGAGGCCTTCTACGCATCATTCTAGAAACATTTCTGTATCTGTGATTATTTACTGTTGTGCACTACAAACACATACTTTGAATATATCTCAGCATAAGCTCTAAATTAATTGATAACACCTGGAAGCATTCCCTTTCACCTTGTTGGAGGGGTCTCTGCTTCAGGGGGAATACTGACCATCTTGCCAGCTGGGCATCATTTTTCATACTATTATGAGCAAAATATATTTCCAAAGTGAGACTCTTTGTAAGTTTCTTTGTCATCCTTGTGAAGAATCAAATGCTTTCATTATTAAGTTCTTGACAGAATAGCTCAACTTTCCAAGTGCCCTTAAATAATTTCCTACAAGTAATTGGGTATTTTAATTATATATAGCCTCTTGTCACTGTTCATCTAAAAAACATTACAGCGTTAGTTAAAAAAAGATGTATTAAGCCTGAGTGTTTTCGTGGGATATGTTTTGAGTTATTTCAGCAATGATCAAAGCCAATGAGTTTGTCCTCCAACCTGGAATCCTCATTTCTTTTCTAAAGACAAACCCTAATAAGCAACAAGAAAATTAAACCATCACACTAACAAAATGTATTTAATAGTCGATCTCTAATCATGACTATCTCACCAAACAACCTCTGCTTTTATTTTATTCTATCTTATAGGGCCTTGGTCCCTTTTATCTTTTTGTATGATCCCAATAGGTCTGCAGAGACTGGGTCCTTTTAGTGGTTCTTTGCCAGAATCCCTGCAGAATCCTTAGGCTACTCAGCTCCTTACTTGTGCTCACCTATTTGCGTGGCAGAAACAGCACCGGACTCTGAGAACCGGTGTGCTGTATTTAAGTCCCAGTTCTGCCATTTATAAACATGTGACTAAGTCAGGTCACTTAAAGTGACCAAGCCACTCTGTTTCCCCACCTGCAAAATGGGGCAAAACCTGCCATGCCTAATTTACAGGCATATTGTGGATATCATGTGAGATTAAAACACGAGAAACAATTTTTTAACATTAAGAGCTCTACAAATGTGGAAGTGGAAATGCAATCAAACATCTCCCCAAATACCAACAGGTCATTGGTCGGTTTCCTATAGAAATTTGCAATAAAGGAAGATCTGTACTGGTCTACTCCATCTGATGGGTCGATGGAGCCTCTGGTATGTTTGTAAAGCAGTGGTGGAATGAAGAAGAGATGGCTCTCACCTCTCCTGCTGGCTACTGTAAGACACTTGGAAGACCTCCCTTGAAGTGTTGTAAGAACACAGGCAGGCAGGTTGAGTTTTAAACCCTGAGGCAGCAGAATAGCTTTGACGCCTCTTTCAGACCCTGTGCCCTTTGCAGACAGTAAGATAATGTCCTCCCCCAAGTAGCAGGCACTCGATAAGCACTTGTTGATTGACTGGTCTCTGCAATCCTGGCACTCATTGGAAGAGTGACTTGCCAGCAGAGAGTGTGTAAACACCCACATTTTGGTAATAACCTAAATATCTGCATATGGTGAATGAAGAGGCTGAATGAAAGAAATTACGTAAAAACAGAAAGTCAGCTCCCTACATCTCTCTCCTTTATCATTTTCTCTTGGCAGAAGCAAGACTTTTAACAGCGAGGCTATCAGGGCATCTTAAAGGCAAACAAAGGATGGAGCACTGCCCTGCTCTTGGGGGGCTTTTGGTCTCTATGTGTGTCTGTCCATTACTCAAGAACGTGGTCCCCTCTGGCAGCTCCAAACGGTGTCTAGTGAGCACAGCATTGTGTTTTACAGCTAAACTAAGAATCACGTCTCTTCTGTACTGTTTTTCTCCAAGGCTGGAAAAAATATGTAATATTTATATCGTTTGATAGGTGCATGTCTAAGAAAACACACACACACACACACACACACACACACACAGTCATTCATTTGGTGGTCAGACCCAACTGTCTGGGATGACTAAGAAAAACTAAATCTGCAGTCATTTCATTGTTTAAAAAAAATAGCACAAGTGGAGTGAAGGTGGTGTTTTTGGCTCTTGTTAAGAATGCCTTCCTACTTTTTAGAAAGAGGGGGCAAAAAATCAAGCATGGATAGTAAGTTCCTGTTAAACATTTATTTTAAGAAATAGGCTAGCTATATTTTAAAAGCAGGTGATTAAATCACAGTTGCTGACCAATTTTATTTGATTTAGTATTCTGAGATGCTTATGTTCTGTTTAAATGCTAGACTCTTAGCATTTGGCTAAGGCATAAGCATCAAAGTGGCCACAGTAAAAGACGTGACATACTGATTCTGGGCCAGGAAATACTGTTTCTCTTACCTAAACCTCTTTTTGCTGTACAGCCAGGTAAAGATGGCTTTGTGTTTGCTGACATTTTCAGAGGCCGATTGGGCCAAAAAAAAGCTGGAATCATTTTTTCCTAAGTCTCCCCTCCTCATCAAAGTCCTCTCCTCCCTACCCTATCTTAATGAGTCCTAATCTAAATTTTAAAAGAATTTTCTAAATGATAACAATACGAAACGAAGTCCAACCCTAAGCTGCATCAATAGCCTTGGCAGTAAAGCCCTGATGCAGGTTTCCTGGTTTAACTCCCACATGGACAAAGGGCATAAAAATTATTGGTTTTCTGCATTATATCCTCTTGTTAATATCTGTGTCATCCTTTTTTGGATTAACCAAACACCAGGAAAGGATCTCAACTTCAACCACTTGCCTTCACTTAAAGAATCCACCAAATCAATCTAGCAAGATAAGAGGACAATCTGTTTTAAAGACTCTGAGGATAGTTGCTTTCATAACTAACCTCAGTCCTTCCTGGATTTTTTCCTTAATTGAGTCCAGAGCAGAGAGGAGCCACTGTTGGAGGGAGGTTAATCCATTACTTGAAGAGTAGCAGCCATTTATCAGGTCCTGTGCCAGATGATTACATAAAGTATCTGGACCTTTCAACAACCCTACAGAGCAGATATCACAGGTCCTATTTTAATCTTGAAGAAACTGAGGATCAGAGAAGTTTAGAAACTTGCCCACAGTCAGTTAGTTAGTGTATAAAAAGACATCTAAAAGAGTAATCCTTTATCTCACTAGGGAATTCCTAGAATTCATGTGGTGTTAGTATAAGTGGAATGAATGTAATGCCAGTAAATAAACTGGAATGAAAATTCTGATATTAAATTGGAGAAACAAAAGAATCTTTAAGAAAAATGTAGCTAAGAGATTCAAACTCCAAAGCATTTACCATCTTTTTTGAATGATGCTTTACCTTACAGTCTGAATAGAAATGAGTGGAAAAAATGCTTAAATTCTTTATGTAGTCATATAATACCATGCAACCAACACAGTTTGATTTTTTTAATTTTAAAGGTTTCATATTAAGAAACCATAATTAAAATTAGGATAAATACTTAAAGTAGTTTACTGTAAGTCTTTTCTCTATACCCTGCCTCCAGAACTATACAATTTTATTTAACTATTTACAGAGGGACTCCTTTCATCTCATGAGAATATAATCACATAATCAGATACACTGCAATTGTTTCCTTTTAATTGTAAATCATGGCTGCACTTGCAAATTAGTCTATTATCACAGCAGATCTATCAATTTGGTGGGGAATGTATTTGCCAACTAGAGTGAAATAAGTTAATAAACATTAATAAGGATCTTAAATCAATCATTCCTTTACTCTTGATGTGGTGGCGGATATCGAGATTAATAAATCAGTCAAACCAAATAAAGTAACAAGGAAGGGAGGCACAGGGAGGCCGCCTGATGCCCTGTGTAGTTAAGAAGCAGGATGCTTAAAAACAAATTGGAAGATGAGGATGAGGCACTAAACCTTCAGCGAAATGACTTGTAAATTAAACAAAGTAAATCCAGACAGTCATCCACGGCTGGTCCCTTATGTACCACTGGTGATAAAAGCTGGAGGAGAAAACACAATGCTCAGTCAGGATAAATTATGTCTGTTGGCAGCACATTGTAGGCATTAAGAGCATGGACTGCAGAGCGAGCCTGCTCCAGTTTAAATCCAGGCCCCACAACTTTAGTTTTGTAACTTTGTCATCTCTTAACCTTGCTGTGCCCTACTATCCTTCAGTGTAGAAGGGAAATTAATATTACCTATCTCACAGAGTTGTGAGAATTAAATGAGCCGATATTTTGTTAAGGGCTTAGAATAGCACCTGATGTGTGATAAGCACTGAGTGATTTTTGAATAAATAAGTGATGTAATTGGCCATTTGCTACCACTTTACATAGCCCTAGTTCTTTCTCTGCACAGCTTTTTTTACTGGGGAGAACTGAGATAGTGAAATACCCCTGCAATATTTAAGTCACTTCCTTGCTATAAACCAAGAGTTAAATTAATTTCTTGGGTAACGATAATTAAAACTTTTATTTATTGTATTAAAAAGAAAAAGAGAAAAAGTGTTATGTTTAAAAATAACATTACTGAGGCAAACGTTTTATTACTGGCAAGTACAAATAGACTGTTGTTATATATTTTAGTCATTAAAAAGGCACCCAGATAATCAATACCTTGTGTATCTACTAAAGCACAAGGCTTTTGTATAAAGATATTTATCAGAAACTCATCAGCAGTGTTCTACTTTTGATAACTGTATGAAAAATTGTCAATAGAAGCATCAACAACTCTATTATCTCATTTAGGACAAGTCCCAAGGAAAAGAATGAGTGGGGAAACCAAATACATTATTTGCATATACAACAGCATGTCCAATTAACCACTTTGCTGACAGAGATTCATTTATTATTAATCTTATTCCAGCATATGTTAATACTTTGACAGTACACATGAAAAGTGACTGATACAGCACACTGCAATTTTGGAAATGTTAAGTGAGGTCTTCAAGGAAGTGTAGCTTAGAGTGCTGAGAAATGTTTTGTTATTTCAACTTTGGAAAGATGTAATGTAGAGAATAATCAATTTACAATGAGAATATAGGCTCAAATAGCCTAAAACGGCAAGATTTTCAGAAATCAATATGAAATATAAAATAAGTAGACTACTAAATAATATTCTGCAAAATAAAGAGAAAGTTTAATTTCTATAATATACCTTCCAGGCAAAAATTCCCAGAGGTATTTAAACTAACCATGCTTCAGTATTATTTCTCTATACTAGCTTGTTATATAACTGATAATTGAAAAGTACAACTACATATAAAATGACATAGATATGAACTAGAGCATTTATCTTGAAAAATTTGAAAGAGAAGTTCATCAGGAAAACCACACATCTCTTTAAAACATCCTGCTGCTTGCCCAAATAGAGTGTTAATTGGATAGTATATGAGTACCACAACAGTGAGCTTCCATATTTGCCCTAAATGTATTTTTTTTAGAACAGCATCACAGTCACTCATAGCAATGTGCTTTATGCTGTGGAACTATCCACACTTTAGATAATTCAATCTTAATGTAAAATTAGAGATTTCAGAATCTGAAATCATCTCAGCTTTAAGAAGCATCAAAAATACCACTTCTCTTTCTTTAGCAGCTTTGAGTCCTGTAGTCATGATGACCAGATGGTAACTAATAGCCAAGACAGGCTGAACCATATAAATAATTACATGTACCAATGTTAGTCCAATGGCAACTCAGATAACCAAAACAACTGTGCAGAAGTGATGTCCAAGTCAATAAATGTCTCTGCCTTGTATTCCACCGCACATTAAAAATCACTCCCTTACCATTTACTTAAAAGTTCTGTTTCTTTCTCATTGATCATTTTTCATAGATATATCATAATGTTTTTTCATCAATTTAGTTACATGGGAAAAAAAAAATCACCAAGTATGTACATGAACATAGAATAAAGAGTGTAACCTTGCTTTTAAAAACTGTGGGTCACATTACATAATACATTTAAACTGGAGATCCTATAGCCAAAAAAGTCTAATATTTTGAATTTCACAATGAAAATGTCTACAAGATTCATAGAAGCTTCATGTAAAACCTAATATGTACATAACCAAGTATTCTGACTGCAAACTGGAGAAACACCTTTCTACCTCAGTTCCAATTCACAAACGCCATAGATATTAAGTTCATACAATAGACACAGCAGGTTCTTCTTAGCGGCTTGTACACTTGGTGATTAAGAGGAAGTCTGTCCAGGAATCATCATTTTTTAGTCATAAAGTATTTTATTGTAATTATTTTTTGACTAATTACATTATTTACCACTGCCTGAGTTTGATGCTTTAAGCTGAATTTGATAATGGCCCTCATTTTTTAATCCATCCCCACCTTATGCTACTTTTCAGTTAAATATCAAAATGCAATATTAACTAAAATTTCTTCCACTAGAATGGAGACATACATTTCATATCCATATTCACCTGAAATTCTTAATAAATATATGGGTTAGCTACCTTTTTTTGGCTAATTTTATTCTTAATGAACAAACAATTTTTTTTTTTGTTTTTTTTGGAGTAGTGAATTGGAAAGTGATGACAGTGGGACAGAACTTAGGTTTTCTAAATTCGAATGGAGTATTCTTTTCAAAACCCTGCCTCTTAACATATTGGAGTGAGAAAGCAAAAGTACTACGGCTACTTATTAATTAAGTGACCCTGGCAGAATCATCGCCTCTCTAAATCTGTTTCTTTGTCAGCAAAATGGTGATCATAAGCCCGGCCAGGGTTATGATGATGATTAAATGAGACACTTTACACGAGGGCTCTGTGGAAATATATTCTTAAAATACAGCTGTTTTTACTAAGTTCTGTCAAAAGCTTGAGGGAAAAAAAAAAAAAAGCTTGAGGGAATTCACTGTTATATGATCAACACTGAAAACACTCTTGCATTTTGTGAGAGAATGGAATATTTTAAAAGGTATTACCAATTTCTGTGTGGAGAAATACTCTTCACCCTACACAGCCCAAAAAGGACTAGGCAAAAAGACGAAGTTACAGGAAGCAGGTGCTTTTCAAAGAGACATTCCTTAGGACCTCAGCTGAAAAGCAAATACCAGGCAAGTACCCTGAGCCTGACCCCCATACCACGGCTCTTGTGCACCTAAGAAAGCCACCACTACCTAACGATGAGGACAAATGGATGGCTTAAGGGACCTATATACAATCTTTGCAAAAATATCTCCAATTACAGTATGTTTAGAATCAATAAAGCTCTGGGAAAAGACAAGAGTATAAGGATTTTAAGAGATCCTTATTGCCAAAGGAATCTTAGAACTCAAAGTTGGAAAGGATCTTGTCCAATTAAAAAAAAAAAAAACAAGCATATGAATGACAAAACAATATAAAAAGTCATGCTCAACATTACTATTAAGATCCTTAACACCTCAAAAAAAAATTGTGTCTTTTATTAAAAAGAGGCACACAATGGAGTGTAAATGAGGCACTGCCTGACTGTGCAGAGATGGTTTTCTCTACAGGAACTTAGTTCAGTTGCTATATTCTCTTCTCAAAGACCAAAGTTCTAATCCTAGTTAATCACCTAAAAAGAACTGCCTTAGGTTATACAGAGTTCAGGAAAAACTGTGGATAAACTAGTGTAGCCCCTCCTCACTGCTGGAGCACAGGCTTCCAGGAAGAGTATTCTAAACAAGGAGGAAGATGAGTTAGAAGATATGAGCTCTGCTTCCAAGTCTGCTACTAATTTGCTGTGACTCTATGAGTCCAGTTCACTTACATTACTTAGCGCTCTGTTTTCACATCTCTAAAATGAGAGGTATGTGCTCCTCACACTTTAGAGCTCGGAGAGAACTGATGCTCAAAGCTGTAACTGAATTCCAGAAGTCACACAGTTAATAGCTGGTTGAATCAGAACTAGAACTCAGGTCTCCTGATTTCAAGGTCTGTTCTTTCCCACTAGATGTGTCTTCTCTCTGAAATCTCTTCTAATTTTTTTAAAATTGTATTTTATCAGGGTAAGAACACCTAACATGAGATCTACCCTCTTAGCAAAATTTTAAGTGTACAATACAGTATTGTTAATTTTAGTCACAATGTTGTACGGCAGATCTGTAGAACTTACTCATCTGGTATAATTGACACTTTATGCCTGTTGATTAGCAACTCCCCATTTCTTCTTTTCTCCAGCCCCTGGCAACCACCATTCCACCCTCTAATTCTATGAGTTTGACTATTTTAGATACCTCATATAAGTGGAATCACGCAGTATTTGTCTTTCTGTGACTGGCTTATTTCACTCAGCATGATGTCCTCAGAGTTCATCCATGTTACCACATACTACAGAATATCCTTCTTTTTTAAGGTTGAATAATATTCCGTTGTATGTATATTCCACATTTTATTTACATATTCAATCAAAATCACGATGAGATATCACCTCACACCTATTAGTATGGCTATTATCAAAAAGACAAGTTTTGACAAAGAAGTGAAACTGGAACCCTTATACACTATGAGTAGGAATGCAAAATGGTGCAGCCACTGTGGAAAAGAATATGGAAGTTCCTCAAAAAATTAAATATAGAACTGCCATTGGATCCAGCAACCCCATTTCTATGTATTTATCCAAAAGAATTGAAATCAGGATTTTGAAGATATGTTAGCATTCCCGTGTCTATTGTAGCACCCTTCATAATAGCGAAGATGTGGAAACAACCTAAATGTCTTTTTTTAAACAAACATTTATTGGGGGCCTATTGTCGTCTGGGCACTTATCAAATTCATGGTCTCATTTATTCTTCACTGAGGTGTAACTCATTGTATTTTCATTTTATAGATTGAAAAAACAATCTTAGTGAGGATACAGAGCTTAGTAAATTTACGCAATGCTAGTAAGTGGCAGTGGCCAAATTTTCACATAGATATGTTTTTGAGAATTATCTTCACCAGACCAAGCTGCCTCAATTACTTATACATTAGTGAGAATTTAAATAAATGAATTCCCTGTCTTAAATACCTTTGCAAAACAAGCCTTATCTCTATTTGAAAAATAAAAGGCTCTATGTTTTGTTAGAGGAAATATATGCAGCAACTTGGTGGAAAGCAATTGTGCAAGGAGCTCTTTCTAGAACATTAATATTAAAGGATAATACAAAGTGATGTAGCTGAAATTCACTGTTGATGTTTTTATCAGATCATTTCACGTTGAGTCCCAGATGACTGCTACACATATGTAAACTTTATGGTTTTTGTATTTATGCTCAGAGGCTACTTGTTTTCAAAGGGCAGGTTTTGTTTGTTTGTTTGTTTAAAGATTAACTCTTTCTGGGACTTCCCTGGTGGTGCAGAGGTTAAGAATCCGCCTGCCAATGCAGGGGGCACGGGTTCAAAGCCCTGGTCCACAGAGCAACTAAGCCCGTGCGCCACAACTACTGAAGCCCGCGCACCTAGTGCCCATGCCCTGCAACAAGAGAAGCCACCACAATGAGAAGCCCACACACCACAACAAAGAGTAGCCCCTGCTCACCACAACAAGAGAAAGCCCGCGAGCAGCAACAAAGACCCAATGCAGCCAAAATAAAATAAATAAATAAATAAATATATTAAAAAAGATTAACTCTTTCTAACAATAGCTTGTATTGGGGAAACTAAATTGCAAAAATTTTTGATGGTCGTGCTTGGGTATATTAGCTCCTCCTCTCTCACCTCTGCTCCCATTATCCCCCTTTTATTACCTGACCTTTCATGGTACCTGGTGCACAAACACAAAAACATGCACATATTATAATATCATATATTTACCAAATGAATGAATGCACAATCTAAGAAATCAATATATTAAAGTTGAGGGCAACCAAGACCTTAGAGTCTTGGATTACTTGGACCATAATTAATTCAAAGATTCTTCCAGGAATATTAGCTGACCATCTTGTCTAAAATATCATTGCAGGGCTTCCCTGGTGGCGCAATGGTTAAGAATCCGCCTGCCAATGCAGGGAACACGGGTTCGATCCCTGGCCCTGGAAGATGTCACATGCCGCAGAGCAACTAAGCCCGTGCGCCACAACTACTGAAGCCCGCGCACCTAGTGCCCGTGCCCTGCAACAAGAGAAGCCACCACAATGAGAAGCCCACACACCGCGAGGAAGAGTAGACCCTGCTCGCCGCAACTAGAGAAAGCCCATGCACAGCAACAAAGACCCAACACAGCCAAAAATAAAAACAAATAAATTAATTAAAAAAAAAATCATTGCAGTGATGCACATTTTTGTCCAATAAGCCAAAGTAAGGAAGCGGTGTGTGGTAGGAACATCTACTTCAGAAGAATATTCATAGCCAAAAATGTTCTGGGTAACACATATGAATTAATTACCAGAAAAGCTAAATTCTTCTTCAACACAGTAAAGTCAAGTATATTTTGAAAGGTGTTGCTAACTCTCTTGGTTGCTAGACAAAAGAGCAAAGGGATCACTCTATCAAACAGCACCCTCCTGCCTGTGAGAAAAACAAAAGAAAAACAAAACCCTCCTCAGAATCAATGAAGTGATCCATGGGACACCAGGCAGAGGCCATCAGCCTCTCTCACAGGATTCACTCTTGTTAATACATGCTGGAAGCAAAATGTGAGGCCCTGGTCCTTGTAATGATTTCTGCTCCAAGAGATCAACCATCAAAGCACGTGGAGGACCCTCTCAGTTCAAGTTTCAAAACCTCTGAGCTCATGGAATTGCTCTGGGCTAAGTGCCATGCAGAGTTGATTCTATCAGAAATTCCTCTTTGACTCCGACCAGAGATTTGGTTCGATTTTTCGGTGCCTCTGTGGTGTGCCTCAGTATCCCTACAAGAAAAAGGATATTCAAATTCCCTCCAAAAGCCCCCACTCCTTTTAGAAGTTTAGTATGTGTGTGAAAGTGCCTCAGAAAGAGAAACATTATGAATTTAAGATACAATTATTTTCCTCATAGAATGGCATTGGGCTACCTCAATTATAAACCACACTTTTAAAATCTGTTAACATTTCCTTCTGGGAAAGCCCCTTTGCCCTTTAATAGTAAAAGCTAATCAAGGCAGTATAATTTCTGGAGCTCATATTTGTGGGAGGAGAACGGCTGGCACTGGTGTGCTCATTCCTATGATGGTTTTCTCCTTCCTTTATGTCTTGAGATTATTGAGAGGCTCTAAGCTAATTTTTGAAAGTATGCAGAGGTACTTAGGAAAGCCAGGAGCAGAGACGGAAACCTGAGCATTGCACTGACATCATTCTATGTTTGGCACATATGGCACATCTCTAAAGCAAGACCAACCGAACACACTGCTTTATTCTGAACTCTTGCTGGCTTTAAGTAGCAGTCTTAATTACAAGCAGGCTTGCTTTTTATCATTTACAGTCACACAGTGCTCCATTTATTTGACTAGGAAAATTCAATTTTTCTATAGAGGTATTTTCAACCTTTATATTTTTAAGTACATGCAAAATAAAATGGGATCCTGCAGTGATCTCAAAACCTGCTTCTCATATGCATTTTAAAAAAAAATCCTCATCATAATCTCTGCAACTGGGTCAGCTTGCACAAAGATGCTCAGGGTAGCCATGAGTGCTTTCAGCACCCTGCAATCCTTGTAAGTGACACCTCATAATAGTGCAAACGAAGCGTGGCATGATGAGAAAATGAAGAAGAATGGACCTGGATAGTAAACCCAGCAGTTTTCAAAACACAGAGGATCGGCTAAATTTTGTTCCATAAAATACACCACACATGATTTTTCTTTTACACATTCAAGCACATACATTCTTTCGCTATTATGAGAAAAATATCTTATGACTCCAAGAAATTCTACTATAAGCAAACAGGGTAGCTCGAGTGTTCATCTGCATATGTATATTTGCCATAGTCTCACATTTTTAACCAAACCTCATTTACACCTGCCTTGATTTTCAGCCAGGAATCTATCACGTTGTCATTCACCTTTGTGTTTTCCCTTCACCCTCATCTCTTAGGCTCAAAGATTATTTCCTTGTGGGCCCTTTGCCTAATTAGCTGAATATTCAAGGAGTTTATTGACCCAACAAATTCACCATCACCTCTTTCTTATTAGGTTTCTTTTAAGCCATCACCCTGCCTGCCCCGCTCTCAGCCCCTCTGCATCCCCACCTCACTCCCATCTCTCCATCCCCCACCCTCAGAGGCTTATTTCATCTTTAATGTTCTTGGGTTGTTCTCTAGCCAGAGCTTTTTCCCTCTTTTCAAGGGAGGCAAGAGGTGAAGTGTGAAAAATTCACACCGGCTTTTATTTGGCAGAGGTTGGCTACTGACAGGTAAGTTTGCTACTCTGATTTTTTTTAAAAAAAAGGGGGGGGAAAGAAAGAATCAGAAAGCTTCCTCCAAAAGTGTGTGTGAGCAGGGTGGGGAGAGTTTCAAAAAGTAACAAACACGACCATACTATGGAACCTTCAAAGAAAAGAGAAAGTTTTCTGACCCAAAAGAATAATCACAACCGCTGCTCACTTTCCTCCACTATCCATCTATCCTTTCTCTTTCCCAGCGACAGATATGCCTGGTTTTTCATTCACGTACAGAGACAATCACTATATTCTGGAGGGAAGGAAATGTTTGTAGAGACCAGCAGACGGGGGCCTGACTGGGGTAGAAGCTACAGAGGTGAGAGGACAGGTGTCCTCTCTGCGGCAGGGTTCCCTTGGTCTTCTCCTCTCCCCACGTCCCCCAGGCGCTCTCCCTTTTCAGCCACATCCCTCGGGAGAGAGGCAGAGCCACAGAGAAGGAGAAGTTAATATGCGTATGAGATTATTAGCCAAGTGCTTCCCACTGGTACAATTCAGCGCCCAACCCCCTTGCATACCCCCATCTGGCTCACCGCACCCACGCTCTGTCTGCCCCTCATGTGCCTGGGCTCGCCTCCCTCCCCCAGGACTCACATAATTTTGCACAAAGGCCAGGCAGTGGGTGAGATCTGCACCCGGGAAAGGGAGCAATAAGCTCCCAGAATCCTGTGAGCGAGCGGGGAGAGCAACAGCAACTCCTTGCTGTGTCTGAGGGATCTATCCTTTCCGTCACTTTTTCCATAAAAGCCCCCTTTGGAGGCGTCACTCATGTCTCCAGCCTAGGCACGCTTAACTGGAGAGAGTCCTTGAGGGAACTGGGAGAAGGAAAGGAAGGGATTCCCGGGCCCACTGTGAGGTGTGCCTGGGCCACTCCCAAAGGAGGTGCCCAGTGGATTTGTTCTCTTCAGCTGGGTTAGGATCTAACCTCTCACATTTAACCAGAACTGTCCCCAGGTAGGAAGCCAGTCCCTGGGGAAGGGGGCCATCCCAGTATAACTAGCAGCTGCTGGGGGAGAGGAATTACCTAGGGAGAGGGGCAAAGGATCCAGAGAGGAACCAAGTCTGAAAGGGAAAGGGGCCCTACAAGCAAAAGAGGGGGAAAGAGATGTTAAAAAAAAAGTGTCCATAACTTTCGCCCTGCTTTTTAAAGCAGCGGACTTTACACTGGGGAAGAAGAAGAATTGGGAGTGGGGGAAGACTCACAAAAAACAGTTGATGTTTTATTTATTGGCAATTCAGGGAATCTGAAATAGGCATTTATCTGAAGATGCCAGGAACCTGGCCTTACACTGCTGGTCATTCTGGAGAAGAAACCTGCCAACCAAGGCTTGTCTCCACACTCTGCTCTTTACAAAGGAATTCCCGGTGAGGAGAACAGCTTCTCTCTGGTCTAACTTCTCCTCCTTCAGGCAGACCTCCTGGCTTAGACCAGCCAGCATTGCCCCACCTGCCCTCCTTGGGAAGCACTATACTCTGAGGAAGGAGAAAGCAGGACTTCCCTTATCCCAGCAGCCTTCAGACATGGTCCAAAAAGAAGTAAGTGTGTGGGATGAGGGAAAGGGGATGGTGTTCAGAGGTCCCCTCTAAACTGGGTAGGAGTTGGCAGGCACTAGAGAGGGTGCCTCCATCACCCTCCTACTTTCTCCAATTAAGGGAAGAGGTGGAGGAAAATGGAATTAGCCTCCAGTTTAGTGAGTCCCGGGACCTGCCACTTCACCGTCACTGCAGTCTGAGCGCTCCTCGGAGGAACGCGCGGGCTGGAACCCCTCCCTCCCCGAGGCCAGGGAAAATGGGCAGGAGGTGGGGCGGCACACAGAGCACAGACAAAAGGTTCGGCAGAGCCCTACTCTCTCAGGAGCTCAGGTCCCCGGGCTGAGCCCGGCTCCCCATTCGGCCACGCCGAGTGACCTTCTCGCTAGAAACGCCCCCTTCCCGCGGGGCCAAGGATGGTCTTGTAATAGGTGCCCACGTCGCTCTCCCGGCACCCTGACAAGGAACGCCCCTCCCACCCCTCACCGCAAACACCCGCGACGCCTTCCTCCGGCCCCTCTCTATTGTCTTCAAAGAGATAAGTGGCTCCCACCCAACACACCCAAATGCACGTCCCTTTCTCGCGCTCCCATTTCTCCGAGCCCTAAGGGCCGAGAAGCGAGCGCAGGGTCGAAAGGGGGGCGCGAGGGAGTTAAACCCGCGAGAACTCGGCATCGCAGACCCACCGTGTCCACCTCGCAAGGATGCCGGTGACCTGTAGATTGCAATAGGCACTGAATGATGCTTGCTGCTGCCATGGAAATGGTGGATGTGGTGCGCTCCCAAACTGGACGCCCCCCATGCCACTCCGAGGAGGCCGCTGAGGGTGAGCGGGACTACCCAGAGCAGGGCGAGGCGCCCCCCTGCGCCGCCACTGCCGCCGCCGCCGCCCCCGGGCGAGCCCAGCTCGGCGCCGCACCGGAGCATCCTCTGGTACATGGCTGGGCGCCCGCCGAGGGGCAGCCGCCGCGGGAGGCAAAGTTTGGGGCGCGGCGAGGGGAGAGGGCGCCGGGGAGCGGGCGGCTCGGGGTGGGCTGCGGGGCTGGCCGCCTCACCGCGCCAGGGCACCCATCCTCTCCCTCCTTCGGACAGTCTTCTCGGGGTCCTGGGGTCCGCCGTGCCTCGCACCCCAAAGAATCCGAAACATAGCCGAGGTGAATGCAGCTGATGGGGGCTTGTCCGAGAAGGCAGCCCCGGGGAAGAGCAAGCACGGAGCGGGCGGCTGCTCCCAGATTGCCGGGGCTCCAGGTTCTCGAGAGATACTCCCAAAGAGTTTCGGGCGAGAGTGCGTGCCGGGGGGTGGGGAGCGGGGAAACGGTTTAAAGCTCCTCCCGGAGGGTCCTCACTTCTACATGGCAGCCATCCACCGCGAATCCACTAGGTAAATCCATTTAGCATTGTGCGGGGGGACTGGGGAGGCCACTTCGCCGGCCCAACCTCCTTTCAACGGAGAAGCAGACCCCATGGACTCGAGGCGCCCCGTCCCTCCATTCAGCCCGGGCCGGCTCGCCCGCTCGCGCCAGCCTCCCCCGGGCAGCGCGCGGAGCAGCGGCGCGCATCGCCTGCTCCCGAGGCAATCTCCGCGTCCGCCGCCTCCTGACACTTACGCCCGGCGAGGGGTTCAGAGGGAAGAGTGCACCCTTATGAAGGAAGCGGGGATCGAACGGGGGAAAGGGAGCTGGGGAAAAGCAGAAGCACACAAAGGAGTGGGGGGAAAAAAGAAAAGGAAAAAGAAAAAAAGAAAAGAAAAGAAAAGAAGAACCACACACGCTGGCGAAGCGAGGGGCTCTATGCAAATCTGCAGTCTCCAAACAGCAAATCACTGAAGCTCGGATGCAATGCAGAGGACGAGCCTATGTAACGAGGGAGGCTGGTCTAGCTTCCCACAGAAATCGCCCTGCTTTGCCTCTCTCAAGCATTCTCCACACATCAAAGGGACACGTGTACGGCGATGCGGGGAACACCTAAAAAAGCAACGCTCCCTCCTCTGCCAGGTGATCCCTCCGTCTGAATTACAACGGCAAACGGCACCCTTCCCCTACCCCTATGGTTTAGATGTAACCAGTGTCTTGAGAGCTCTTAAAAGGGAAAGAATTCCGCTCTTTTTATTGGACCAAACTTGTTCTGCCAGGTGTTCAAACCCAATCTGCTAAATATGGCTTGACACCATCTACTCAAGCATCAGTTTTGATGATCTGTTAATTACACATATTACTCATAACAAAGAGCCCTCGTTCCCACTACAATATCATATCTCACATAAGGCAGTAGAAGTGCAGGGAATCAAAATACACAAGGAAGAAAAAGAATGAGTGAATTTGGCAGCTGAGGAAGAGACAGAAAGAGAATAAAAAGGAAAAAAGAAGGAGACAGGTGAGAAAGAGGACAACAGAAGAGAGAAACAGGATGAATGAGATTGCTTGTGTTTTGGTCAAACATTTTAGGAATCTTTCAGAACCCCCAAGATCTCTATAGAAGCCCAGCTATGATGATCTTTTATAAGGGTGGAGTTCTGCCTTTCTCTTACCATGTTTCATAAGGAAAATAACATCAGGAAATTTAAATCTAGTGCCCTCAAAGAAGAGGGGACATTATATTCTACTGGTGAAATGAAGAATATTTAACTGAAAGCCATGTGTCCTGGAAAAAGACCAGCAAAGCCAACACACAACTAAGAGTAAAAGTCTAGCACGGCAAGTGGACTTAGCGAGGTGGACCACAGTCACTGGAGGCTAGCAGACGGGATTTGGAACTATGATTAAAACAGTTCCCTGGTTTCTAAAAGATGATAGAAACTATGACATGACTAGTGGCTGGACATTCTTTGTTTTTATTCCTATCTAAAGACAAAGGAAAACAACTCTGACCAGGTACTACTTCTCACAGGCTTCTGTCTATATAATCCTTTATATCAACAAATACAAAGTCATGTCCTGAAAAAGTAGTTCTAGGAGGATTTGATACAAATCAGCCACTCACCAAAGTGGTCATTTAGACTTACATATGCTTCCCAGTTCATTCAAAGAGTCAACCCTGGGACTCTGATGGCCACTATGTTACCAGTGTCCAAGGGCCACCAAACCAAATTTGTAGCAATCCAACACCTCACATTCTCGGCAAAAGTTTATGTTATTCTACTAAAAATTTAATACTTCAGTAGTTCCCTAATTGAGACAGCTTAGGCATGCTAGAGAAGGTGCTTTTAGCTACTTAAATACGCCTTGTCTCCCTCCCACAACTGCTCAAAGACCAACAGAACGCAAATCCTGCACTTTCCACTGTGGTCTGTTCCCGTCCTTATCCCCAGGCCATTTCCTCCTCATTTTGTTATTTTTTAGCATGTGGATTTTAATTCATTAGTCAAGGGTTGTGAATATTCATTTTTAAAATATCCAGTAAGCTTCAAAGGGATAAAAGAGGAGCACTGGATTAGGAGTCGAGAAACCTGGGCTGCCTTCTTGGTGCTGCCATTTACTGGTTATGTCGCATTTGTTATTTAGCCTCTCCCCAAGGCTCCATGGCTTCCTTTATAAAATAGTCATGTCCCTGTCTTTCCTAACAATCCCACAGGGCAGGAAGGATATAATGTAATATTTAATGAGAGAGTGCTTTAAAATATATCAAACGCTCCCCACAGCAGGCAGTTTGTCTCTCCTTCCATATAGGTCTAACATATTCCAGCTGATTGGTCTATAGCATTCATTTGGTTCCCTTCCATCTATAGAAAGGTAGAGCACTGCGTTGTTCTCTGATACCCTCATCTATGGTGATGATCTGTCCTTCCCTCCCTAACTAGATGGTAGATTCCTGAAGGGGAGAGGAGACAAATCTTCATTTGTACTCCCTCTAGTGCCCAGCATTTGTGAAACATAAGTTAGTCTCTTAAGTCACTGTGAACACTGAATTAGGAATACCAATCCATTGCTCGTACGGCTTAGGTTCCTACAAGCCTCTGGTCACAACATTTTCATCAACAGATTGATATATAACCTTATTTTATGTGTTTTCTGTTCAAAGACATCTTATTTAATATATATTGTTGATTCATTAACATTGAACTCATAGCCAACATCACTATAACTTAAGCCTGAATGAAGCTCAACTAACATACTTATTTTCTCTGTTAAGACATACCATGGCTTTCTTTGCTCAGGAACATTAGACGGCATTTCAGCACTATGTTTAGGGACCATTTTAAACAGCAAAATCACCAACGGAAAGAACAAAAATGTGCAAAATATGGTACTAAATAGACCACACAAAGGATGTTTGTTTACAGTATGAGCTGAAACAAGGCAGAGCGTTGCCTTGTTTGACCTCAACTGGGAACGAGGGTGCTGAGGACTCTTTTTGACACTCTGTGCATGTCTGTTAATAACCGCCTCAGTGCCATGGGTATTGATTTGGGGGTTACAAATTTTAGTGAGGAGGTGAGGTCATACCTATGAATAACAGTGATTGACTGTATTTGTTACTTTCTCGAATGTACAGGGAAGGATGGGGCTGGGAGAATTTGGGGAATGATTTGTATAAATTAAAGCCATAGGAATAGAGTAAATGTAGACGATTCTGATGAACATTTCCAAGAGCATTCTCTTGGAAGAAAATGAAGAAAAGACTCCTCTGACTGTCTTATATTGTCCTAGGCCTTGGGAGAGAAAGGTCGGGTTAGGGAAGGCATAGGCCAGAAATCTCAGTCTCACGGGAGTCTCAAGGGCTAAAGAGGAAATATTTATGGCTGCCTTGAAAGAAGAAATTGTAGCTGTCGTGTTTTCAGGCAGATGTCTAAGGCACCTTTGCAGTACCTAGGAGGTTCTTGGGTGGATTCTGTGATACTGATGCTGCAATATTTGTTATAAATGGCTGTTATAGTGGAACAAGGAGCAAATTCTCTGTCTAGAGAGTGGAGAAAAGTCCTGTGAGCAGACTCATGCCTAATCTGGATGAAGCAAATAAAGCTTGTGCTTACTCTTCATGTCTCTTCAGCTGGTCAGTTCTTTGGCTGGAAGTGTATTACCTAAAGGAAACTGAGGGGACTTCCCTGGTGGCACAGTGGTTAAGAATCCGCCTGCCAATGCAGGGGACACAGGTTCGATCCCTAGTCCCGGAAGATGCCACATGCCGCGGAGCAACTAAGCCCGTGCGCCACAACTACTGAGCCTGCGCTCTAGGGCCGGCGAGCCACAACTCCTGAAGCCCGTGCACCGAGAGCCCGTGCTCCGCAACAAGAGAAGCCATCGCAATGAGAAGACCCCGCACTGCAACAAAGAGTATCCCCCACTCGCTGCAACTTGAGAAAGGCCCAGGAGTAGCAACGAAGACCCAACGCAGCCAAAAATAAATAAATAAATAAATAAAGTTATTAAAAATAAAATAAAATAAAGGAAACTGAGGCAGCACTGACAAATTGTTCTCAGGTGAGTAAAAAATTGGTTGGAGGCGACGTAGTGCTCAGCTGCTTGTAATTTACTCTTAAATACTGCAGCATGGACAACGTGATATAAATGCGTGTTAGTGCTGTTCTGTGTCTCGGGAGGTTGGTTGCTTTCATCAGGAATGTATGCTCCAACATCTCAGCCAGAATTACAGAAGGCAGAGGTGACTTCTGGAAGTCTTGAGTTATCATCATCTCCAATCATGATGTGGCTTTGCTCATTAATTATAATGTATGTTGGAAACAGATTATCATCAGTGACATAAATGTCTTGTCAGTTGGTTAATGGAGGTTAGGGGTGGGTTCTCTTTGGTGAAATCATTAACATTCAAGATATGTGGACTGGCCAAAATTTTTGTAAACATGCTTTGCTTCTATTTGAATAGAGTATATGAATCTATAAGGCCTTTCACCCTTTACTATAAGGAATGGTGTCATAATATTAGTAATAATAAGAACTAATATATTCATAACTGGCACAACTCTGAGAGGTGTAAATGTATGAGCTCATTTAATCATCACAAAACCATATGAAGTGGGTGCTATCACTGATCCCTAACAAACCTTAATCACCTAATTCTGACAGATGATGATCTGGATGCTGCCACTGAAATATTGCCATATTTGCTTTAAGAAAACCTATTTGCAAGACATTTTGGGGTACCTAAAAGAACCAAGAGCTGGAACTTCATCAAGCTTCCAGAACATGCTGTAAGATTTTGTACCTACTTATTAATAAGTGTCTGTTTCTGTAGCAGAAGTTGGTCTGCATCTTAAATCCACTAGGACCTGTGGGAACGCTTGGAAGAGTGGTTGACCCTCCCCTGCCTCTGACCACTGTGGGTACCGAGCTCTACCAAGAGAATCTAATAGCTGTGCATAGGGAGTTATTCTAGATGCATTCATAGCTGATGATTTATAATGAACGAGAAGGCAGGTAGCCTACGTCAGACAACCATGTAAGAAATGGGAGATGGGCTTGAAAGCTGAGGGGACAAAAGAAAAGAAATGGAAGGAGAAAGAGAAAAAGAGTGTGTAGAAGGGGGAGTGTACACAGAAATGGAAAAGCACAGGTTATTTCAAACTATTTTTTCATATTCCTAAAATCACCCTTCTGTCTCAAGAAACAAAATGGTTGTCAGGCAGACACTTTCAACCTTTTCGTGTTTTTCTTAAAACTTAATTGGAAATTGTTACAGCTCAGTATTAAGCTTTTAAAATAGAAAAGTAGACAATAAAACGGCAGAGAGGAAGTATATTAAAACCTACAGGGCTTCCCTGGTGGCGCAGTGGTTGGGAGTCCTCCTGCCAATGCAGGGGACACGGGTTCGAGCCCTGGTCTGGGAAGATCCCACATGCCGCGGAGCAACTAAGCCCGTGCGCCACAACTAGTGAGCCTGCGCTCTGGAGCCCGTGAGCCACAACTACTGAAGCCCGTGCGCCACAACTGCTGAAGCCCGTGCGCCTAGAGCCTGTGCTCTGCAACAAGAGAAGCCACCGCGGTGAGAAGCCCGCGCACCACAACAAAGAGTAGCCCCCGCTCACTGCAACTAGAGAGAGCCCGCGTGCAGCAGCGAAGACCCAATGCAGCCAAATATTAAATAGATGAATAAAAAAAAAATTTAAAAAAAATACCTACAGGCAGCACCAATCTTTTAAAAATTAAAAACGAGCAGAGTGTCAGTCATGCATTTTGCGTTTCTACTGATGTCAGCACAAGAAAAGGCAAAGAGACCCCACATAACCATCTACCTGCATTGCTGAGTTGGGCTTGAGAGAGAGTAAAGAGGGAGAGGCTCAGGAGAGGATGCTGTCTGTGAAGCTGCAAAGACAAACCTCTGATCCTGGGTTATTGCAGGTCCCTAAAGGTGTTCGGAGAAAAGATCAGAATAGATCAGAAGAGTAAGGACACTGAGAGAAAGGAAGGAAGGAAGGAAGGGAGGGAGGAAGGGAGGGGAGGAAGGAAGGAAGGAAGAAGAAAGAAAGAAAGAAAGAAAGAGAGAGAGAGAGAGAGAGAGAAAGAAAGAAAGAAAGAAAGAAAGAAAGAAAGAAAGAAAGAAAGAAAGGAAGGAAGGAAAAGGAAGGAAGGAAGGAAGAGAAAGAAAGAAAGAGAAAGAAAGGAAGGAAGGAAGAAAAAAGAAAGAAAGAGAAAGAAAGAAAGGAAGAAAGAGGGAGCAAGGAAAGGAACGGGGAGGAAGAAATGGAGAAAGGGGGAGGGAGAGAGGGAGGAAAAGAAAGAAAAGAAAAGAAAGAAAAGAAAAGATGCCAGGGCTAAAAGCATCCCTGGAGATTTTGTAGTACAGTCTCTTCAGATGATAAACTTGAGGCCCACAGAAGTAATAATGTTACCAAAAAGTCAGATTTATTTATGAAATGTTTACTTAACTGGAAGTGAACTTTTATCTCCCACCACCCATAGTCCAGCCATAGATGTAGCTTGAGAAATTCAGTCAATGTACCTATTACCTAGAACCTCCACACTGAGGGAGAGTAGCGGGAACCCAACATGAGCCAACATGATGCCCAATTCACTCAAAAGAAATTAAAGCTTGCAGTTTGATTTCTGAAATAAGAATAGATTTATTCAGTCACAGTTAGTTGTGTTTAGGACTGAAGTATTTTATGCCAGTGGTCCCCAACCTTTTTGGCACCAGGGATCAGTTTTGTGGAAGACAATTTCTCCATGGACTGGGGAGGGGGGGATGGTTTTGGGATGATTCAAGTGCATTACATTTATTGTGCACTTTATGTCTATTATTATTACATTGTAACATATAATGAAATAATTATACAACTCACCATAATGCAGAATCAGTGGGAGCCCTGAGGTTGCTTTCCTGCAACTCGATGGTCCCATCCGGGGGTGATGGGAGACAGTGACACCCAAAGTGTGTAGCATATGTCCAGTCTATTCTGTAAGATGCAGCTCAATTGTCAGTTGCCACTCACTGATAGGGTTTTGATATGAGTCTGCAAGCAATTGATTTATTATGGTCTCTGTGCAGTCACACCTCTCTGCTAATGATAATCTGTATTTGCAGCCGCTCCCCAGTGCTAGCATCACCGCCTCAGCTCCACCTCAGATCATCAGGCATTCGATTCTCATAAGGAGCCTGCAACCTAGATCCCTCGTATGCGCAGTTCACAGTAGGGTTTGCGCTCCTATGAGAATCTAATGCCGCTGCTGATCTGACACGAGGCAGAGGCTCAGGCGGTAATGTGAGCGATGGGGGCGGCTGTAAATACAGATGAAGCTTCACTCGATCGCCTGCCATTCACCTCCTGCTGTGCAGCCCGGTTCCTAACAGGGAACCCCTGTTTTATGCTATCTTTTCTCTTGCCCCTTTTAATAAAAAGTTCATTTATGACATCCTAGATAAAATTTGTTGCCTAAGCATCAAGGCTGGGTCATAGAACTTTCATTATTAACTGCATCTTGAAGTGTTGTGGGCATTGCTTTGGTACCACCCAATCATATGCTATCTTTTGGTCACTAGCATCTTATATTGTTTGTATAGTTATTTAAACGTACTTGTGTTGCTGACAAACTCTTCCCTAGGTTGATGCCATTGGATGTGAATGTGTTCATAGTGTAGAGGGAAAACATGTGGCTCGAGTGCCGGACTGTGAGTTTGAATCTGAGTCCACAGTTATTACCCATGTGACACTGTGTTTCATGGACCCTTGCCCCCATTTCCTCATCTGTAAAATGATTATAACACTGTGTAAAATATATTAAGCACTAAATATAAGTTATTGTCATTTACTCACAGGTACATATTTTAGATAGCTGCTAAAGACATACTGATAATGAGCTGTAATGTGATTTTTAATTTAGCCCTATTTCAGACTCTTCCCACTCAGTCAAGTTCGGCCACCTCCCCAGTTCTCTGTTACTCTAAATCCTCAAACTTTAGTGTTCCCGAGAATCACTAGAACAGCTTCTTAAATCAAAGACTGCTTTGCTTTTGATTCCCATGATTTGTAGAGGGGCCTGATAATTTGCTTTTTTAACAAGTTCCTAGGTAATGCTCATACTGCTGGCCCAGAGGAACTAGATTTTCAGAACCACTGCTCTGTCTGAATGTCAACGTCTTTAACACGGGTTTTATTAACCAACACAGGGAGGGCTTTCTAATTAAACTCCTTACCAATAACCTCGCCTCTTTGGCTGTGTATTCTAAACATAGACAGCAGTGCTGTTCCCAGATCTCTTCGTTAAAGCATTCTTTAAAGACTTCAAGATGTCCAGCATATAAACCTATTATGTTCTCATTTCACACCATGAAACTATAAATTCCTTTTATTCTACTTAGAAAAAGCTATTTTCTTTTCCTTCTCATCTTTTGAATTTGTGCTCTTCTTCAGTTAGCCTGGCCAGTGGCTAGAGGCAGGACTGAGTTCCTACAGGACTGAAGGCACTGCGTTAGGGTTCAAATCTGACTTTACTAACTTATCAGCCACGTGGCCTTATGCAGGTGAGGATGCTTGTTTCCATATAAAACGTAATACTGGCCATCCAAATAGCCAGGCACCATTTTAAAAAAGAAAAAAAAAAGTCCCTTTCAGGTCCTGGCATACCAGGTCTTCAGTCTGACCAGCATCAGCCACAGGAAAGATCAGTGACAAAAACTGACAACCTGGGATCTGTCACCTGCATTCACCAGCACAGTCTATCATACATATACGCCACAGAAGAAGAAAGCAACATGGGATCATTGAGAATGGAACTAGAGTTGGAAGGACAACTGTAAGGCAAGTTAGGGTGATATAAAAACTGAGATATAATTTGCAAATTCCCTAGTAAATACAGATATTCAAATCCAGAACCAGACGTCACGCCCATACCATGAGTTCAATTTCCTGAATGCCGGAGCACTTACAGCATATAAACCAATTCAATCTATCTTTATGGATATATGTTCTGGAGCATATGTTGCCATTTGAATTCACTGAAAGGAATTTAATCATGCAATTTGAATTGAATCTCTAAATAGGTTTATCTGGGATCTATAATTTAATCCCCATCCAATTCAGGACAAATAGATTAGATTACACATTTTGTCAGAGTGATATTTTGAAGTTAGTACTGCAGTAAAGTTAGTGTGACTATCCCACGACGAAGATCCCTTTTCCAGGTAAGTAAAAGGCATATTAACCATTTCTTTACCATGGCATATTAAGCCGTTCAAAATTTGTCTCCATCCTGCCTCTCCTGTCTTATCTTTACCTCAACTTCTGCCACTTACCCCACAAACATCCTAGGCTCCAGCAACATGAACTCCTCTTCCCTAAATACACTGCATTTTTTCACTTCTTTTGCCACTGCCCATGCGATTCCCTCTGTAAAAATGATCTTTTCTCCTACCTAGGTCTCTTACTATCCCATTCATTCCTCTACCAAATTGTGGGAAAATTTTCTGAACTCCTCCAGTTTTTCAAGCATAGACTGTCACAAATACCTAAAAAAAAAAAATGCCCAGGGTATGTAATAGTATATTTATATTATTTTTGTGCTGTATGAATGAAGTGTCAAGATAAATGGTTAAATCTATATCCATGTTTAGGAATTTAAAATAACCCAAACCAACAAACAAAAGAAATCCACCCTCCCCTCTTCAATTTATCCTTGCAGGCTTTTGGTTAGCTCTTTCATTGCCTAAAATATATAACAAATTTAGGCTGAACTTTGATTCGAGTGCTAAACAAATTGGTTATGAAGAATAAGGGAATTCATTGTCATATTTTCCTACTCATGTTATAAACAGATGTCTTTCTTTCCCATACTACGTAAAAGGAAAATAAAACACCACCAAGCAAAGATGCTTGCTGCCAAGTTGAATTGCAGAGCACACATTTATAGCCAACTTATAAATCCTTGAAAATAGGGTTTTATAATGGAAATACTGGCACCATTTTAACTATAACCATTCAAATAATATCACTATAGCAGAACTTATAATCTAATATACCTGTTCTGGGACGGATGAGAGACTTAGCTATAGGTTTCGGAAAAACATCCAGTGGCTCAATTCAAATTGAATGATCATTCCGTATAGTTCAAATCTCTTAGAATATTTATCTTTATTTCAAAATGTGTAGTATATGCTCCAAAACATTTAAAAGATAGAATATATTTTTTGATACTTGTGTAAAAAGATATGACCTCCGAGAGGCATTTCCAAAAATCATCAATCAGTTTTTTTTCAACTGTCTTCTTTTTCTCTCATGAAAGAATTACTTTCCTCAGGTTTTCTCTGTTCTATTGCTGAGATGATTCCCCCAGAGACCTGTATGTTTATCTTGACAGGTGTTAGTAGATCTGTAGACCTCTGTGGAATTGTTCCTAGTTGCGTTGAGGTACAGGAGAAAACATTATGTCTGCAAACTAATGAACTTACCTTATTGCATTCTAAATAAAATAAACCACCCAGCAAGTGGAATTAATCTACTAATGTCTTCCTAATGAAGTTTTCATTAGGCATAATAAAAATGGTGTGGTCTTCAATATTTAACACGTGACAGGTATTAAAGCATATCTGATGATTTTTTAAATGCATACCTGATAATTGCCTTTATATTATTTTCAAATGAACTAGTTTACCCTCAGATTGCTTTAAGCACCTAATCAAAGAGATACAAGAAACATTTCTAGACTTAAGGGAATGTTTTATATCCAAATGGACAGAAGAAATGTCTCATCTACCATTATCCTTAAATAATTAAAACCAGATTTGCTGTTCTAATTTTTAAGAATGGAGATATATAATAGTGTGCAATTTTCTGTGCTATGTAAAATGTCACTCATTAATGAAATTTAGCCAAATATTGAGAATGGAAGTGTGTTAGTCCAATTCACAGTGGTTTGCTTTAAAATAATGCTACCTCCTAGCAGAGCAAACAGCAACTTAAATTCTGATGAGAACTGGATACTTTACTGGCCAATGGAAGAGCAGCTACAAACACAATCAGTATCCTTTCTTATTGGCAACATTTTGATTTGTCATTTGTTGAAGAAAAAATTCAAAGCATCATGCAGAAACACCTACCTACTTCAGAAAATCATCAGTTTGGGATCATGTGATATCTCGTTCCATCTAACATTTACGGTAGCATGTAGACGAGCCACAAAGAAGTCACATCCTCATTGCTACACTATGCCACATTCTTAATTTCTCATTTCAGGTTCCCATATAAATTATCTCCTGCTTTGGTATAATCAGGGTTGTCCAACTGAGACTTGAAGATCTTATCAGTCATGCATTTTACTATTATTATTGAAATTTACTCGTTTCAATGATTACTTACTGTCAAATAAGCATATTATTTACTTCAGAGGCCAGAAAACAAACATAGTAATAGGAGAGTAAAGGTGGGTCTTTTCTCCTTCAGCAGTAGGAGCCAGAAACAGTATGAAAGCAATGGATCACGAAGAAAAGCAATTTCCTACTTGAGGGATTAGACAGTACCCTCTTTTGTACTGTTAAATCACAGTTTTGGTTATTTTTTCAAGTAATACTGATTTTTTTTCAATTTACATAAATATAGTCTCTAGAGGAACTGCAAGAGAACCCCCAAACACAAACCCTCTCAACCAATCAATAGAAGAGATATAAAAAAGCCCTCATTTATGTTTACAGCCTTGAGCAACCCTTCACACAGCATAAAAAAAATAAAAAATAAATAAACTAAACGGCTACACAAGCTAAAGATAATTAGCTTAACAAGGATGACTTCGAACTGAAATGTGAGGCTTTTTTCTTTTCTTTCTTTAGGAAAAATATAGGTGATTTTTATTTTGAAGCAGCTCACATTTGCTAGTATTAGAAAATTGAAAACTATGTAAATTTCAGCAAATGTTTGGTTTCCTTTTTAGGTTCACAACAATATTAACCACTGCCATCAGTCAGTATTACATTCAGATTTGAGAAAATCTGTAGCATAAAACTGTGCTCTGGAATATCATGTGCAAATCTTAATCAATTTAAAATGTATTTACATTCAAGGAGGAGTAAAGCATACTCTTAAATAATAAAGGCAAATAATAGTTACATGTACAAAACAGGGGGAAGGAAAACTATGAGCCTGTTTTCACAGCCCATTTTTTTAAAGGTTTATTGCTGATATGAGTCATGTTTAAGGAAGTTGCACATTTTCTATGCAGAAGACCGTTATGTCAGATAATTAAGAACAAAAAGCCCCCATAGCTAAATAGAAGCGTTGTGACAAAACCTTATAATTTATTTCAACTTATTCCTCAGTTATCCGGTTTGCCTAGAATCCTACACTTCATACTGTTAACAGACACCTGAGGTATGGTGGTTGGTTAGTGGTTAGCTCTAGCTTTTATTTTAATTGTCCTTTTTTTTTCCACTTTGTCAAAATAGTGATGCTAAGGTATTTTTGAACTCAATAGCCTACAGAGACATTAAGAGCAAATATACATATTTCTTGTTTTATATATAACTGGAGCAGTATTTTCTAATTTTGGTGGAATAATCTATTGTATTGTGAAAATTAAAGAGAATACGGAACTATACACAGAAACCAAATTAGAAGAGTACAGATCTATAACCCGTAGAATAAAATTTGACTGTTACAATCAAACAGTTTTGGAAGAAGTGTGAAGTTGTTCAGTATGGCTGAGATAAGTAGAATTTGGAGCAATGAATGATATTATTTTCACCCAGTTTAAATTCCTCAATCCAGTAATAGAACGATTAAAAACAGGTTAGTTGGGCAAATGAAGTTTGAATCCACTGGGTTTCCAGGACTGGGAATTAAAGAAAAAAAATCAAGAGTTGGATTGCTAACAGGTCAAGAATGGAAAATAGGTTACAATTTCCCAGATTTAAAAAAAATAGCATAAAAAGTATATGATTTGTAATGAGACACAGATCTGGTTCTAAAGAATCCAACAGTTTCCCATGACTTACTAGGTGGTAACTATATAGGAATACCAATATTCATTTTAAAAATCGGTGACTTTAGTCACTATAGTTTTTTAGGGACAGCCCAGTCCTTAGATAATGGATCAAGCTATCAACCTAGAAAGGCAGTTGTAGCAGATACTTCTAATTTGTACTCAGTATCTACTTTGCCTTCTTCCTGGCAAATTGAACAAATTGTTTTTGGGGGTAGGGAGGGATAAAGTACATAGAAGGGCAATATGCCCCACTAAAAATACTTGCCTTCCCAAACTCCCCTACAGTCAGAGTACCCTTGTGACCCAGTTAATTTTGAGGAAATGTAAATGGAAGTCCTTGGAAAAGGTTTTCTACAAAGTCCTTCAGGCTTTCTGCCACAAAACCTTATTCCTCTTGTCCAAAATGCAGAATCACTGTGTATGGAAGATACCCACTCTGAGACCATGGGGTCAAAATCACACTCTAAGGATGGAGAAGCAAGAGGATAGAAGGAGTCTAAATACTTGACATTTTCCTACTGGAGTTACACTAGCCCTGCATCACCTACCTCTGAGCTTCTTATTAAGTTTGAAATGTAAACGATCTTCTGTTTAATCCAATGTAAGTCAGGTTATCAGTTTGGGGAAGCTAAATACATACCTAATATATAACTAATTTCTGGGAAGGATGATTACTTAGGTGAGCAAGTTAGCAATCTTGGGCTCTGGGGGAGACACTTATCCTTAAGGAAAGTCAGTAACATATTGTCCAGAACTGTGATTTTAATGAGTCAGGATATGCTTTGGGTTCCTCCAGAACCACACGCATTTTAGAAAGTTAAGGTAGTTGCTTTAATACAGGTGCCTATTAAAGATAATAATTGGGAAATAAAGCTATCCAAGGCCCTTAAACAAGAAGAAAATGCCTCTGAGTAAAGAATGCTATGGCACTGAAGGGAAGTGTTCTCTCTTTGTCCTCCCTAAGCATGCCAGGGAAAAGTAAGAGGACATTCCATTTTCTAGAGATAAGGAATTAGAACCTGCCAAAGACACACTCTCAGTCAGGTGGGTCTCTGAAGTGGGCTTATTAGTAATAAACTCATCTTCCCAGGGTATATACCTAAGTGTGAGTAGGTACAGCTGATATACATTTATTTGTCCATTTATTCATTAAAGTATCAAATAATTTATTTATCTAACAAATATTCATTGAGTACCTACTCTACAGCAGGATATGTACCAGGCCCTGAGCTCATCCAGAAAGAAACATTTGGGGACTTGGTTCTAGTTGAGGAAAGGAGCCTTTGAGGTTATCGCCTCCTTATCTTGAACTGGGCTGATCCCAATCCTCTCCTGAAGTCCATGAAAGGATGATATGTCCCTTGTGACTTATAGAAACTGCCCTGTCAATGGGATTGAATTGGAGCTGAAAGAGTATTCTTACGTCAGTTAATATAGTTTCATACTCAAAGGGTTTCAAAGCAGCACCGTGCACAATTCAGACACGCTTATCGACCAGGTGCTTACCACCTATTTGGCAGATGCTGTTTATAAAGTTTTTAAGAAACAAATATTGATCCAAACAATCCCTTGCATTTAATATTCTATCATTCTGGAAGGCCACTATTAACTATGATGTACACATGCAATTACCTGTCTGACTAAAGAGTTTCAATTGTCCTAACTTTTGGTCACCACACCATGATTAAATGCATAGAAGCAACAAGTTGTTGACTTGGGCAGCCAGAAAACCACTGTGGCATAAGATTGATAGTTATATCGCCTACCAAACAATGTCTTTGTCGTTGCTTCCTACAGTAGTCAAAGTCCCAGATAAGAATTTAAAGCTGGATTTTGTTCTTACTTCTGTGTACATGTTATTTATGCAAATGCAAATAAAATTTATCTAGGAAGAATCCAGAAGGTCCACAGAGGAGTGAAGATTGTTTAAATTATTGTAGAGCTCATAAAACACATTTTCAACTGGCAGGGCATCCTCTTCATCAGACTACCATATGCTTCAAAGTAGGAAAAACTAACATGCATAGATGTAAAGTCTTGCATGTAGGTTTGAGAAAATCAATAGCATAAGCACAGGATGAGGGAGACCGGATTCTGTAGTTCTTAGTGTAAAAAAGTACCACGAGATTTTCACTGAACAAAAATGTAATCATAGACAACAGTTTGACGCAACTGTTAGAAAAACTGCATGAATTGAATTGTAGTATGCAGTTCATTTTTCTGCACTTTACATAAGACACATATAGAGTATTGTTTGACACGCTGGGTTCCCTGTTTTAAAAGATACATTGACAAAAAGAAGAACGACCAGATGCTCAGAAAAGCCATAGGTATGCTTTATTGGCTTTGCAGCTAGAGGAAGAGCCGATAGGTGGAAACATATTAATAAAGAAGCAGATTTGAGCACTAACGTATGTGAACTGAAGGCTCCAGAAAGAACCTTCTAGAAACTAGAAGGGGATTTGGAACTAATGTGCATTTCCACAAAGTAATTTCTGATTTATTCTCCTGTCCTGGGATCTTGCCTGTGGACATGTCCTCAGATAAAAAAAATAATGGAGCTTGTGAGAAATAATAAAGAGAGCTTTAGGTCTAATTGTCAGCCAAGGAAATTGAAAGTAGGTTCCTATGCAAGAGCTGTCGAGGAGAAGCGCAAAGGCTACCCTCTGATGTATATGGCTGTTACCCTGGCTAGGAAAGTAACTCATCCCCAAGTACCTTCTTGAGGAGCTAAGCAACTATCCACAGGAAAGTAGACATATTTATTATTTTATATATCTTCAATCACATGTCCTTAGCTCCAGGGAAATGTATTCCATGTTCTTCAGGAAGGGGTGCAGGAGGGAAGTACCATAACACATGTAAGACAAATAAAATAATTCTAACACTAAGAAACTGAGAATGTATGGCCACCAGTTTGGAAGCCTAAAAATAAATAGTCTAAAACAAGGGAAGAGAGGAGACCTCTTTGGAGAATATAGAAGGGCAAGGTCAAAATGATCTGAGAAAAAGGTGGGTGGTGAAGTAATCATAGCAACGGCAGACACAGAGTAAAAGGGCAGATGTGAAATAAACCAAACAAATGCATACATTAACTTACTGTATATTATGTATATTCTATGTATTTTCCATTGGACTCTGTTGCAATTAGACTGTACTAACCAAATTACCAACTTCTGGCTAAGTTTATTATGTGCACTCTATTTGATAATAAGCATAAAGAGTTTTATCCATGCTCAATTAGAAATCACCTGAGCAGATGTTACAGGAGGTTAAACAAATTCTACAATTCCAAATACATAGGCTCAAATAAATTTAAATAGCATGATGTTACCTGTCTTCTGTATTCTGGTACAATTGATGCACAGCTACTTTAGGTACTCTTCATCTGAAAAAGTAGCCAGTTTTTGAAGTTCTTTATGATTTCTGACTATAATTCCCCTCCAAAACATTCCCTATGGTCTCAAACACTCACATATCTGAAGCAAACTGGCATTTCTATAGGATGTGATACTGAAACAACCACTGAACCACAACTCCCACGGGTTGCTATTAGAAGTGGTGACCAGCATTCCTTCCTACTCATCTCTGTGAGCTCTGATGTTTCCTAAAAGTACACAGACCAATCATGGTCTTAATCTCCCAGTGTCAGAGAGGAGGAGAGGTAGGGGAGGATCATAAAATCACAACATAGAGGAGGTCATACGAACTGAGCAAATTAGAGAATGCAGATAAGAGAACAAAATAAAGGTATAAAATGAATAATAGCCGTGGTTAACAGGCAAAGATAAACATATCTCTTGATAAAAGGTATATATTTATTCTAGTTATTGAAGACTCTCCTTAATTTCTACCTCTTCCACGATTTCAGCCATGATTTTATCATGAGCTTAACCACTATATAGTTTTTCCTCTCTGTGTATACAGACTATCTCTACAGCTAGACTGCAGCCGCATGAGGGTAGGGCCAATGTCTCACGATTTTCTGGTTCTGCATTTCATTAGCAGGTGTTCCTTTCAAAATGCAGTCTGCCAATTACTCACAGCACTTTCATGTGAAACCACGATTTAAAGTTGTACTTCACCCTGGACTTACTGAATTTCTGAGGATGTGCTCAGGAATCTGCATTCGTAACAAAAGACTGGACAACACTAGTGTCACAAATATTTGCTAGCCTAAGGCCTTGCACAGAGCAGGTGCTTGTAAGTGTCTGGTACTGCTGTTAAGATAATGCTTTCTGGCATGTCCATATGTGTTTATGAGAAACAAAGAAATGCTGATTTGCTCAGTGTGTCCTCTGTCAGCCACTAAATAGTAAATGCCCTGAGGGTTGATGTCTTGCCCAGATGGTTCTTTGTATCTCCTTTTAAATTTTTTCCTATAGCACTAGGCACTTTCTACAATGCACCATAAATAAGATATGATAAGAAGGAAAAAGAGAAAGGTGAAGGAGGAGGAACGGGGGCGGGGGGGCGCGCGGAGACGAGTTTATGGTTGGGAGGGACAGAACAGGAGGTTATTCCAAAAACTTCTTTACTTTGATGGACTGGAATTCAAAAGAGCTAATGAAGTTAGCACTGAGAATTATCCCCTATGGTATTTTTGAGATTACTAAAGACAGTCTTCCTGTGATAAACTATAATGGAAAAGAATATGAAAAAGAATGTATATATATGTATAACTGAATCACTTGGCTGTACAGCAGGAATTAACACAACATTGTAATTCAACTATACTTCAATAAAAAATAAATTAAAAAAAAAAATACAGTCTTGTGTGAATTGAAGATAGACCACATTTTGAAGGGCTAGCATAAAACAAACCTGTATTAAAATAGTAAGGAAATGTTGGTCTCTATTTCTCCTCCTAAAATCGATCTAAAGGAAATCATTTCCATTTCTATATGCACATGTATGTTTGCATATGTATGTATGTATAATTACTTCATATGGATAAACTCAGCAATGATCTCTGCCAATTAAGGGCAGTGCTAATGCTAATGAGCTGTAAGAGGAACTCACCCAGTCATTCATGCCTTCCAATTGTCTTGTACTGCAAAAGGCATTCCTCATCTTTCACTCAGGTCTAACTCCCACACAGACCTTCTGTGCTCTTGTTTTATTATTACAAACAGACAAAAATTAAAATTGGAAATCAAGACTTGAGAACATGTTTATTTCTAAACCAATAGGGAAATGAGGCTTTATTGCCTCTATTCGCTAGGATTCAATTTTTCAAATTGTGAGAAGACCCCTGCTTTCCATTTCCATTTTGTCCTACTGAGGATGGGTCTTATACTCAAGAACTGCTTTCTAACAGAACATCAAATATACATATGTGTGTGTGTGTGCATGTGTGTATAAGAATGGAAAGCTCTATCTACGTTAAAGATCTCTCATCACTACACATTAATTATGAGGATTCTGTGGCCTAGATGGGTTAAGTGATTACTCAGAATTGCAAAGTTAATTAAATTACAGATCAGATTCTTTTCCTGGGAGGTATGAATAAGCTTCAAGGGGACCAAGAATCTTCAAAATTATGTGCAAATTTTTTGTGTGCATCTGTGCATTTTTGTGGAGACAGGATCCATAATTTTATCAGACTCTCAAAATGTTCCTCGGCGTAGTTGGGATAGTTACTGCTAGAACTGTAACTTATAAAATATTTGTAGAAACTAAAGAAGAATAGAGTTGAAGGTCATGAAACCCAAACTTCCAGTCAATACTATTCTTAGGTAATATTTCTGGTGGTGAGCATGCAACCTCTACCTGGGATCTTCAGATAAATAACAACTTACCACCTCTCATGTTAGCAGTGTTCAAAGCTCTAATTATTAGAAAGGGATTCATATCTCTGTACATTTTCCTTTCTATATTTTCTCACAAAGGTCCAACTACTGCCTTTCACAGCCACACAAAAAAAGCCATTTTTTGCTTACTCAGAATGTCTTTCAAATATTTGAAGATAACAGTTATATTCCCTAGAATCTATGCTTCTCTGATCAGAACAGCCTCAAAGTTGCTATTCTACTCATAGACATTTAGAGCTGGAAGAAACACATTTCAGTTTGTCAATATTCTTTAATAAATATGTAACCAAAAACTGAAAACAATGCCCCACTTGTGACCTGATTAATCTATGACTAGACTAACTCTGGCGGGTATTTTGCCTTTTTTTTCTTTTCTTTCTTTTTTTTTTTTTTTTTTTTTGCTGGGAGGATCATAGTATTTTACTGTCTAACTGGGAAGATCAGGGGTTAATGACTTTTCCAGAAGTTTCCCATCTGAAATGCAACAGAGCAAAGGGCATGAACTTGGCCATTCACACCCAACTCCAGATAGTTACATTTCCAAATTTAATAGTAATGGGGTTCACATAAATAAAGCACCTGAAATTTCCAAAAGAGAAACACTATAGATTCTTATTTTATATGAAAAATCCGGCATTTTTTCCACAGGTTAAGTCAGAAACAAAGAATGGACTACCTCAGATTTATAAAATGAGTACAGGAAGGATGACTTAGAATACAAAGTTTTTCCATTTCAAGTGTCAGAAAAATTATTGTCAGATTTATTTGATTTAAAAGTTCCAAAACCACTTTCTTGCAATGTATGCTCACAGCCCAAACTTCAACAATGTGGCAACAATCGCGCAAATAATTTAAACCTAGTAAATGGACAAAATGAAAAATTCAGTCTCTTTCCCTATTTCGATATTGATTTTCTACATCAACAGTCCCCAAAGACTGTTAAGAGGAACACTAATCCTAACAGATGCTCAGTGAAGATAAAAGACCGACAGCTAAATACATTTCAAAAATATCCCCTACCACATCTGCTTCTTCGTGATCCCCACTGCAAATTACACATTTCAGGCTCCAAGACCCACCCCTTTTAAAGACACCTATCAGCATCCCAGAACACCAATGTTGCCCAAAACACATTTGGGGAATGACTGTACCACACTGATCCAATTAACCAAATTTCTATCAATTCTCTACTTTATGTTTTAATACCTTAACAAGTATGAGTGTATACTCTTGGGTAGTGAGACTTGTGAGTATACATTCTCCTTTATGATAGACACTCCTGTGCCTGGGTCCTGATGAGTCACAGCATACCCTATGGAGGAGTTAGGTTAGGCCACAGGCTTTTTGTTTTTGTTTTTGTTTTTTTCAGATTTAGGTAGATGAAGGCTCTAAGATCAGGCTGGAAATTGTTGATATTCCTCTTCTACTCCTAGCAGTAGATGGCTAAGTAAACCCATTCCTTCCCCAGCCCCCATATTCTCACTTGCAGAAAGATCTAAGAATGATAGTGATAAAGATTCAGATTTGTGAGGGAGATTTCACTTTGGCTTCAAGTCCATGTTGGGTGCTTTAATTACATTTTCTAGAGAGTTCTGCATGGAAGGAATTTAGGCACACATTTTGTGTTGTTCTCTGAGAATCCTGGGAGAGTAGGGAGTCCCAGAAGAATAGTACTCAAGACATTTCTAGGTCATGGCTATAATGTACTCATCAAAATAGCACCAAAGTTACTGTGATCATAGTTTTTCTGCTTGTTTTTTTTCCATATGTTTTAAAAATTCATATTAAAGTATCTGCAGGTGAATGAGGCAATGTCCTGGATTTGCTTCAAAACAATCCAGTCGGAGGGTAGAAATGGAAGGGGTTGAAGTTACAGATAAAACAGTATTAATCTGTTAGATAAATGTTAGAACTGGGTGATAGATTCATTTGGATTCTCTTTACCTACCTGTTCTCTTTATTGTGATTGATATGTTCTGTGATTAAAGTTAAACAGTAATAATAACACACCAAAATCCCACACAGAACTTCCAGCTCGTATAAATTAACTCATAGACATGAGTGTGAGAGTTTTTGCGAAACGGTCAAGGCATTCACTATTGTAACTAACAGTTTTTGCTGAGGCTGCTATTATCAACTGCAACACCCACATACACATAGTATTCCTGGGCATATTCTCTTTATTCGAGTGACTGACCCCATTCGACCAAAGAGAAAATATTAAAATCATCATAAAACTATGTAATTACTGATTGCATGGTAACCTATATGATATGAAAATTGTAACAGTCAATATCTAATGTAGAGTCAAGAATCATAGTCAGTATATTGAGGCAATGTTTTTAAAATCCATATTTTGTGAATTGCAAATAATTCCAGCTTGAATGCTAGCAAATGCAACAAGTTTCTGTAAAAGCTTTTGAGTTTCAGAGGCTTCCTTTTGATAGATTTCTTAAGTTATGGAATGCAGCCATCAGCAGTCTGTAGAAAAATGAAATACTGCAAGTCTATTTTTATGCAGCTGGGATCAAGCTACTAAATGGATCAAAAGAAATAATTTCTTTGAAGAGGTGGCTGTTGATACCAGTGCCCTAAAAATAAGTGTAATTTTGTGGGTACGAAAACTTGTTTATACTTCAGTGGAAGTAACTATAGATAAGTTTCCATATATACACTTGCACCCAATATATATCGGATGCCACTCTGAACATATTTTAATATACATCAGTTTAACATCACTGCTATTAAGCAGAAATTGCATGCTAGTTCGTGAATAATTGGCATAGTTAATGACAATTATTCCTACTAGGCTTAGCTTATTGGTTAATAATAAAAAAACCCAAAATCATTACCCAACTCTTACTCTGTGCCAAATACCAGCTAAATACTTTCCAATATTATTTTATTTTATCTTTGAATTAAATTTGATTTTAATAACTAGCTATTATTACCACCATTTTATAGATGCAAAACTGACTCTTTGAGAGAGTTTAAAGTGTAACTTGCCAAAGGTTATACAGCTGGTATGTCTCTGAGTTGGAATTTGAATGCTAGTCTAATTCCAAGACTCTTAATCACTAAATTATATGCTATCCTTTTAGGTTAGATAGCACATCAACTGATTCTAAAGTATAGGAAAAAATGTTAAGAAACAAGAGTATCTTTTTAAATCTCATTGAATGTGAAAGTAAGCTTGTTTACTGAAAATTTTGTAAATTGAACAACGATAGCAATAAACAAGGGATGCTGAAAACTACAGAGTTCAAGTGTAAGGAACAGCCAAGACAGATAAATAATAACGTCACATAATAAAAGTTTTCATCACAGTAAAAAGTCAGAAAAAAATAAAACAGGGTATAAGAGGGATGGTTGATCTAGGAGTGCAAATGAAAAAAATTTAAATAGTTTTTAAAAGGAAATGATTTCAGATATTGAGCTGCATGAGCTGCTTGTAAATTCTGGAGATTAATCCTTTGTCAGTTGCTTCATTTGCAAATATTTTCTCCCATTCTGAGGGCGGTCTTTTCGTCTTGTTTCTCGTTTCCTTTGCTGTGCAAAAGCTTTGAAGTTTCATTAGGTCCCATTTGTTTATTTTTGCTTTTATTTCCATTTCTCTAGGAGGTGGGTCAAAAAGGATCTTGCTGTGATTTATGTCATGGAGTGTTCTGCCTATGTTTTCCTCTAAGAGTTTAATAGTGTCTGGCCTTACACATAGGTCTTTAATACATTTTGAGTTTATTTTTGTGTATGGTGTTAGGGAGTGTTCTAATTTCATTCTTTTACATGTAGCTGGGGTGGGAGGGAGACACAGGAGGGAGGAGATATGGGGATATATGTATATGTACAGCTGATTCACTTTGTTATAAAACAGAAACTAACACACCATTGTAAAGCAATTATACTCCAATAAAGATGTTTAAAAAAAAAAAAAAAAGGAAACCATTTCAGGCTCTGAAGTAAAAAAATAAATACAAATACTTTACAGATAATAATAAACAAACTAACCAACAAGCTCTCAAAGTAGAATTACATAGACTTAGTTCTAGAGGACAAAAATTCCTCCAGGTAGCCTCTGACTCATTCAGAACTTCTTCTATTATGTAAAGACCAGAGGATGCTGGCTCTAGCAAGCCTTTACCTTCAAAGTCCTGTGGGAAAAACCAAATGACTACAGAAAAATTTAGTTTAAAAGACAATCTAAGTACAATAATATTAGACATTATCTAAGGTTAACAAAATAAGATGCAAAAAGCAAAAAAAAAAAAAAAAAAGATTAAATTTTTAGAGATGGTGTTATATTAGGAAAAAACTACACTCTGCAATTCAATATTAATTAAATATTTGGATATATATAACTCCTCTCTATTGCCTCTATATTGCAGAGGGGGAGAATGTAAAGTAAATGGTGAAGAAGATGATCATTTTTATTATTTTTTTAATAGGTGGAGAAAATACATTTTACAAACTCTATTTGAGGCTTCTAAAAGGCATATAGAGAGTATATTTCCTACTATGTAAGTCTGAAAGAGAGGCAATCAGTTTTGATGAAAACTTGTTACTTTAATGGTTTAGATTGTGAGCAAAATTGTCTCCTTCGTGCTCTATTGGCAGCAGTTCTAAGACTTGCTCCATCAAAATTTGAAGTAGGATTGGAAAAAAAATGTAGGGAGATTACAACAAACTTCCCAACAAAGATCCCTTCAACTTTACCATATACTTAAGCTACTCAGGTTCTGCTGGTGGATTTACACAAACATTGGTGAAGTGCAGGTTTACTGAGTTTTGATGCTGTGGTTTTTAGAACAACTTGATTTTGGAGACAAGGAAGTTTCTCTATTCTTTGTTGTTCAGGAAGGGATGAGCTAAGAGATTTAGCTCATAAAAATTCAGTTAATTCAATTAATAAAAGTAATGCAGTCCTTTGCAAGGGAAACATTCACTAAAAGACGAATAGTAGACATAGAAATAATTCTACATGGCTGATGACTGAGCATGCCATTCGGCAGTACTTTGTTCCCTTGGCATCTGGAGAGTTTGCTGTAGAGTTTAGAATCATAGATTTTTAGAGCTGAAGGATGACCCAATAACAATTTCAATCTTCTCAACTTACCGATAAGGTGCATAAGTCTGAGAAAGATGAACTGGTTCTCTATGTGACTCTCAACAAGTCACACAACCTCTCTGGGCTTCAGTTTTCACATCCTTAAAATGAAAAGTTGGGACTTGTTCATCTCCAAAGTACCATCATGTGAAACACAAGACGGTTTCCTAATCTATCAAAAGATAGAATGAGGTAACGGCAGACATTAAATTGAGATCTCAGTCCCCACCCCCAGACCGCCTGGTCTGACCAGTCCAGTTTGCGTTCTGACACTGGCTCACGTATTTGACCGTCATTACACACTTACGAGATGTATAAGTGAAGAAATGATGTGAAAAATATCCCAGAGAAGTCACACACATTTTAGAAGGGTCAATTTATGAGGAACGAGTAAAGTGGTTGAATCTGAACATTTGTGTTAATTCCAAACAAAGGTGATGGAAAGTGGGAAAGAAGAAGATTGCAGCTCTGTAAGGTATAGGGAGAAGGAAGAGTCAGCAGTAATCAGGATTTTTCTTTTTAATTGTTCAAGTTCAATGACTATCATTTAGCTCTATGACTCTAGGCAGCTGCCAAGAGTCGTGGAATCTTGATCTCAAGAGTCAGCTAAAACAGGCTAGACTATGTAGGCACAAAGGAAAAGAGAAGCATGCAATATAGGTATTCAGTATTGGTAAGCTAGACTGGCCATGTAAATATTCACTTGTCAATGCAGCTGCTACCTAAAGAATCTAAAGAACGGAGGCCTGGCCTAGTAACTGGCTTTTCTTCTTTTGGGGTGATTTTCACATGTGGTCACCTAGTAATTCCAAGAGAATTTGCTGTAGGTAGATGCTGGTAACCACTGAATATAATAATTTAGGGCTATTAATAATGTAGGAACAGAAAGAGGGAGAAAGATATAGCAATAAAAGTAGATATGGCTGATTCCTAATTTTGTGAACAAAATAAAGCTGTTTATTCTGAAAGGTGATCGTGAACTTGAAATTTGTGAAGGGAATTCAAGATCAGATCAGGTAACTTTAGGAGGAAAACCTTTCCTGACCCAGTTAGGCTATTATGTTCTGATAAGGCTCCCTTACTTCACACACATATTGCTTCCAGGACTTTCCACTCATGTGACTTTACAAAAATTTGTGGGATCATTTGCTTAATGTACATTTTCCCATAATTTCCAGAGATGACTCTGCCTTATTTATTGGTGTAGTTCCAGCAGAGTATCTGGCACACAGCAGACATTCAATAAGTGTTTGTTAAAAGAAGAAATGTCCACACTGTAATGTGTTTGAAGAGAGGAGAGAAATGAAAAGAAGAAAAATGACTATTGAGAAGAAAGAGAGAGAAAGGCATAGTTTAGAGGAAGGGGAGAAGAGAGACGGACAGACATCAGATTGTCAGGATGACTTTCAAAATTGACCCATTGTTTCACACATTGGGGGACCCAGGGCAAACCCCTGAGGAGTCAATGTACTCACTTTCTCTCCCTGACCCACATATATTTTTCTATCCCTGACACATATATACTTCCTTAGGAATGTTTGCAGAGAAGGGCTAGACAAAAGAGGATGGAAAATGAATATTAGAGAGACTGTCAGGGGAAAATAACAAAGAAACAGACTCTACTGTGTACAACTCCACAGTCAAAGATTTTCTACCTCCCCGAGAATCAGACTAGCTTGCAGGTGGAATATTGACTGCTAGGCAGAGCACCATGACTATAAAACAGACCACTGAGCTAGGCAATAAAAAACAAAGAGAGAGAATGAGAGGTTTAATGTCTTGTTTATGTCCCCTTTATAGCGTCTTTGAGATGCTCTGCAGTCCCACATCTGGCTTTAGTTCATATGCTTTTCTGATTAAGGCAGTACATACCAAAGCAATCTAATATTAATGTGCAATTTGGAAAAAATATTAGGCGAGTGTAGAAAAGGAAGGAATCTTCACAAACAGTGTAACTAAATAATAACAGGATACCAGACTTGCTTAATTCTTTATTAAATACATGCTTTATTGTAAGTCTCTAAAACATCTGTAACTCATTTTAAACACTCAATCCTACCCTATTGTGTTTAGTGACACTAATCCTTGTTTATAGCCTAATTCTTTGAGAGTAAGATTATGTTCCCAGTGAACAGTTATAAGTAGTTACAGGTTTTATTATAACAGCCCTGATCACAGATTTACAAAAATAATAAATGAAAAAAATGGAAATGTAAATGACTAGGATAATATCCAATAGGAAGATGATCTTTATTTAAAATGAAGTGTAAATCTTGACTGATGAAATGCCCCTGAAAGTACTTCCAAGAAATGTTTTTTAAACTCTTCATGAAGAACTAAAGTACTGTTTTGAATTTAAACACTGGTTTTACAGTTTGTCACTTTACCATTATACAATTTGTAATGCCTGGAGAAGTTTGGATACTGGATGCAAATTTACTCAAGTATTCAATATTCCACATTGCTGGGAAATGATTCTAAATATATCTATATCTATATATCTATCTATATAGATATATATCTATCTACATAGATAGATATATAGATATATGTTTTCCCCCCTAAGAGATTCTCTTTTAATTTTGCTAATACTGAATAACACATCATGACTATCCCAACTGTCAAAATAGTCCTAAGGCATTGGTAAAATTGTTTCAAATAAGTAGCTGTTTTGGAAACGTTTCGACATAGTTGGCTGCAATCTTTACATTGATAAAAATATAGAGTGGTTAAATAAAGAAATTTGGAACACAGAGAGGGTTTTATTTCTGGCTCAGCCATTTACTGTCTGACTAAGCCTCTGTTTTCTCATCCATAAGGAGGGAAAAATACCCAAGCACTAGGGATTGTGTCAAGATTAAATAATGTGCCATGTGCAAAATACATAGCATGGTACCCAATATATAATGTGCACTCAGTAAATGGCAGCAATTTATAACTATAATAAGTGATTGTTAGTATTAATGATAAAAGCCACCCATTACCGAGTAGCATTCTGATCATTACAAAGCTTGACATCTATCTCAATTCTAAGAAAGACTATTTACTACCTCCCCTCTTCTGTGAATTTCTACTTATGACATATTATCATCACCAATAACTATTTCTTGTAAGCCTAATGAGCATAACGTATTACATTAGGCCCTCTAAAGAATACAGCCAGAATCAACCATTCTCTCATGGGGGCCACTAGCCGATCTTGTACTTCCTCTCTTATGGCAGTAATAGTCTATGTTTTGATTACTTATTTGTATCTTATTTAAGCTATTGGATAGAGGACTCTTCATGGATAGGTTTTTACTCTGTATTCCCAGCATCTAGTATAATGTCTGGAACATTAGACATGTCCATCCAAAGTTGAAAGAACTAATGGAACATTTCTAGCTTCAAAAAGTTCAAGTTGAGGAGAGACGATACGAATATTAAAAAAAAAAAAAAAAAACCCTACAGAATAAGACAAAGTCTCATTTATTTACATGAGAAGAAATTTGTCCTCTTTGCACTGGTGGACTGCTATGGTTAATTTACGAGGGTAGTAGTGTTCTATCATCGTGACAATATTCTGGGTGGTTACTTTCTATGCTGTGTTTGAAGGAATGGGTTGCAAGACGAGAGGGAGGAGGGAACTCTTGAAGAATAAATTACCAAAGAGTACCTGGGGGAAGAATGGGATCATTCACTGGGCTGAGAGCATGCCGGTCTTGTTAGTTTTGCAAGGAAACTGAAAGTAGAAGTTGGAATTTAGTGAGATGTCTAAAGGGGACTCAAGCTTTTAAACAGGAGGAAAATCTGCTTTTGGCTGTGGAAAGGAGCTAGAATAATATAGAATGGCATACAAGAGAGTAATGCCCATCAAGAGAAACTAGCTCGAGATACTAATTTTAAATGCAAGGTGAAGGAGACAAGCTTAACCTAATGGTAGAACCAACCTCCTTGGCCTTACCAGTCAACTAGCAAATATGCTCCAATGTCAGCCAATTGATCAAAGGGACTTTGCCAGGAGGAGGTGCAGAGATTCCAAGGTCTGGAGCCATAGATGTGTTCTGTAGGAATGACTTTACATGGGCCTTTGAGCTAGTGCAGGATCCTATGTATCACAGCAAGGACTATTAAAGGCAAGACAGAGAAGTTATTTAGTCTTCTGACCACTGGATCTGAGGTAGATTCTGAAAAGCAGATTCTGCAGGGCCCAGAATAGCCATATATTTCTATATGGTAAAGTTTGGAGTCTGGGAAGGCGACATAGGGAGCTGATTCTCACACCTACAAAAGAGGACAGTTGGGATTTTTTTGAGGTTAATGTCTGGGAAGATTGGCTTGACTTTCAGTACAGGCAGAGTAGAGAGTGGTTCAATCTCTGACCAGAACTAAGAGAATTAGTTAAGAAGGGGGTTATAAAAGAAAATCCTATAACTCATATTTCAATGAAGATCAGGAACCTTTATCACTAGTACACAAAGCCTGGTACAGAGTAGGCACTCAATATTTTCTTGCTAAATTAATTTCTCATTACTCTGTTACTTGCATTGTGTTGATTTGTCTTTAAAAACTAATCATGATTTTAATTTTGAAAGGAGATTCATTTTCTTACGATATTGGGTTATCAAGTGGAAAAGGGCAAAAAGCAGTTAAGTATCGACAGTCTTTGAAAATCTATCAAGAATTTTATAGATTCCATTTAGCTGTGAATTACCCTGGGACATGTGAGGGGAAATGTACACCAGTATATACTGGAAAAATGATAAGGCCAAAACTAGACTGCCCTTCTCCAAAAGGACAGGGAAACAAGAAGAAAACTTTTCTCTTGGGCTTTATCACTTATTCTTCTTCGATGTTTATTAAGTGCATGCAGCATGCCAGATCTGAAATAGCCGATGGCCAGGAAGCTTTTCCTCCTGGACAGGCATCATTTCTCCCAAGGTAATGATTTTTCATCAAAGTCTAACACGGAAGCAAAAGATCAGCTGCACAGGCATCCATCTGCAACTCCCCACAGGCAGACACTCTGATCCAAGTCTGGATTGGGAAGGGACTAGGCAGTGGGAGGGTGGACTTACTGTGGAAGTCAGATGACTCTGGATCTTTATTCTAATGGAAAATCATGGCTTTCCTTGGTAATGCCCCAAAGGCTAACTTAGAGTTAACCTTCCCTTAGGAAGAGGTCTGAAGTTGCCTTAGTCTCAGTATACTTTTTCTCTTGCTCAGGATCTTTCCAGATTTAACCCCATTAGTATTTAACTTACTCATTTGCATTTGCTTACTTTTCCTTAGAATTATTTCCATTGTCTTGTATGTTCTTGGTCATAAGCAACCTGAGGGTAGGTACTATTCATTTTCCTTTTCATGTGATTCGTTCAGGATCAATCAAGTTGTGGAATGAATAGATATTTTTAAATTAATTAAACAAGGAGGTCATTATACTCAGGTGGCTCTAATGCTATAGCAGCCTCCTTAAGCAAACCCAAACCTACATCTGTAAATGCCTCAAGGTTAAGAAGTTGAAACCTAAGGACAGCCAATCACAGTCAACTAGGCTTTAAGCTATAGCCAATCAAATTATTTCCTTTTTGTGCTTCTGCACTTTCTGTACACAAACCTTTTCCATGGCTCCTAACCACTTCTGGTTTGGCACTACAAAATTTGAACATATTTTTGCTCAAAGAAACTCTTAAAAATTTTAATATGCCTCAGTTTATCATTTAACAGTATGAATTTGGATTTGCCTAAAACTTTGAATCCCAAGTTAAGTCTCTTTAGTACAATACTGCAAGAATTTCAGTAGGGAAGAAATAACCAGGACAGAATGTGGTATGCTCTGATCATTCAGTGTTGAACTGTACTAGAAAATACTCAGGAAGGCACTTGGAACCCAGGGATCACCTGCCTGTTTCCCACCCAAATTCACCACCACCAGCTAGCACAAGGTGAGTAATAATAATAATAATTATAACAGCAGAAGAAACAAGAAAGAGAACAGCTACTAACACTGAAAAAATAATCCATTATCATCCAAATGAACTGGGATCCCTTAGACCCAAAACAAATGAGATTTTAAGCATCACTTTCCATTGTACATTGGCCACACCTTCCATAATAATGTTATGTTCCTCTCTCAGAGGAAATAATCCTGACAAAAGGAAACTGGGTTAAGAGAGGGAAGAAAATGGGCTCTGGTACTACTTGAAAATAACCTATTTTACACATTGGATAAATCTCTCACAGTATTTCTTTCCTAAACCGTAGAATTAAAAATCTTGGGCAGAATGATCTCTTACGAATCCTCTCACCTCAAATAGTTCATGTCGCTATGATTCTAGCTGATCATATCTTCTGACACAGTTTTCCACTACTGGGAAAGTACCACAAAAAGACTGACTGAGAAATGGCAGTTAGTCCATCCTTCTGAGAGTTTTGTTGTAAAAGCCAATTCAACTTGAGCCTACTTCTGCATGTTGCACTTGCCTAGACAACTGACCTTTGTCAGATTCTGAAGATAAGAAGGAAAGTGCACATCACTGCATGCACGAGTAAAGCAACATCTGCATTGTTTTGGGCAGTTTAGAGCATGCACACTGTTTTTGTACACACAGTCAACAATTTACTTCTCTTCGGCAGTATTAAATCTTCTCATGTCAGAGCCTAATAAATCAAATATTCTGTAGACCACAGCATAGTTAATGTACTCAAACGACTTCCTTAATTCAGCACTGCCAGAAAGCATTTGAAAGCAACAGATTTCAGAAGTCTTAGTGATTTCTACATTAAGCTAATGAAACTCAGGCATTCACGCTACCAGGGAATGTTGGTGGCGTGTGGCTTACACCTCAAACCAGCGCTGTCAGTGGGTAAACCAGCAGTGGCAAGATGCCATTTTCGTATTTCTTTTTCTGAGCCGTACATTACCACTTTGATTTCTACCACAGCTTATTCCCTTTCTAGGAAACTTTCCAAGCTCTTTCTCACACTGCATAAGATTTGCCATTTTTCCCCTGCCTCACTCAGAATACCCATAGCCAGTATTATCATATATCTCCCATACTGTTCAACAGTTTTATCGACGGCTTTGATAAAATTAACAGAAGGCATGCCTCATAAATTTACAAAATGACCCCCAAAGTGAAAATCTTAATCTTAAGATAATTAAATTTCAGACAGTTGCCAAGCAAAAAGTGAAATTATTTATTATTAAAATTATGTAAACGAAACTTTGTCAAAACATGCATTAAGAAAAGGTGGTGTAAAATATATCAAATACAAATAGTGGTTATATTTCATCACTAAAATTTATATCTAAACATACATATATATCTTTATAGATATATAAATGTATATATTTATAATTATACTAATGCCTAGAGATAGATACATCTCTACATAAAATCTTTCAGTTCTTTCCAATTTCTATTTAATCATGACTCCTTTAATGAAAATGTTATTTTAAAAAAAATCCCTCATAATCAAAATTCACTTAAAATAATAAAAAATACCGGCCAGACTGATCATTGTAAACAAAATATCATTTGTCAGAGATAAATTTAGAAATTTCTGCACTGAAGATTTAAAACATAAACTATATAAATGAAAAATATTGGAGCTTTGGCTTAATGGCAATACAGTTGCAAAAGACCTTAGAAATGTTAATTAATGGTGATCTCAATGCAAGCCAGTCATGAAATCTGGCTGCCAAGAAAGCTGATGGATCATAGTACGTTAGACACATACATATATTTATTTATTTTTTCAAGTAATGAGTTTTATAGAAGAGAGAGTGAGCTATTCTCTCTCTTTTCAGCAAACCCAGGATGAAAGGGCAAAAGTCATGGTAAGATTACAGATGAATAAGATTAAGATAGCTAGTGTATCAAACAGTTTTTAAAAAGCCCCCAAACTGAGGCATTCAAGCAGAAGGTAGTGACAAACTGTCAGGGAGCTACGCCTGCACTGAATGGCTATTAGAGGGGGTTTTAGTAACGCTCTTGTAACTTCACGTATTTATGATTCCAAGTTGCAATGGAAACGGGATGACAATTACTGTTTCCCACTGAGTCAGGCATGTATCCCCAAGCAGGGGTGGGCTCATGTAGAGGGAGGAATCCTGGGCAAGGCAGGAGAACTATGGGATCTAGTGGTGGCCTTGAGCACGGTGTCTACCTCTGAACTCTAGTTTCTCCATCTGCTTCCACTTAGTGTTATGCCTCCCAGGGGCTGGGCATGAACTGAATGCTTTACATGCACAATTACGTCTATTCCTCTCATGAGAGATATCATGACCTTTAATTTACAGTTGACAAAACTGAGCCTCAATGATCTGGTAGAGAAAATGCCTGAAGTCCTTTCCAGCGTTAAGATTCCTTGACCCCTTGTAAAGGGGACAGTTACAGGTGCCTCAAGTTGCCAACCCAATCAGACAGGGTCTGATTCATCCAAAGGTTCTTCACATTTACCAGGTAATACTCCCTTTATCCATGAATAGCTTTTCCAGTATTGTTAATAAAGCAATAGATTTTATGTAAGGAAGGAAAATGAGACAGTACAGGAATGGGGGAAAGATTCCTTTATTCAGAGCTAAGGCAATCTGCTTGATATTCCTCATATATTTTAAAATATATCCCATTTGTAACATTTAGAATGGATTTCAGGGAGGAAAAAAAAGTAACCTTAAAAGAGATAGTAAAACAATTTTACGTGAAAAAAGAAAATTCATTTCTAATTAATTGGTATCAATTGAACTTTTTCTCTCACAGGGGCAGTATTCCCAGTGTCCTCAGGCCCCAGCCATTTAGAAAGAAGGTGAATAGACCTAATAGCAGTCAGTTTCATTGTGCCTCCTTAACAATGTAGGAACATGCTGCCCTTTAAAAATATGTACTGTTTTTAACCTTTGCATTTTCTATTTACTCATACCTAAATAGAAAACTTCTGCTAAGGTAGGAGAAATGAATGCCAAGTTCAGCTCAATTCAGTTACTTGTGCTAAAGGCTAAAATTACAGGAACAGCATGAAGAAATAGTTGACAGCTGAAGTGCATGGTCCTATGAAGCCTCTCTTCAGGGAATCTGTGATTGCTCTTAATGGCATTTAAAAAAAAAACAAAAACAGGTCCTGTTAATTTTCAAGATATTTTTAAACACTCGATTACTTTTAAAACAATCAGTGCCATTATGAACTCCCAGGAGGCTCTGAATTAAGAAATGAATACCTTTATTTTATAACATTTTGCAAAACACTCACTGTGGACAATAAATATCAAATCCACTAGGGGCCTGGGTAATGCAGCACAAGTCCTGAAAAAGTGAAACCTAATGTGATTAGATAATTAATCACAATTAAAATATTCAATTGATCTTAAAGGAGCTAAATATAAGAACAGTCTAGTTTTGTCTTCTTGCAGCCTTTTGCTTTCACCCCCTACAGATTAAAGGTCCATGCTGAGTAAACCATTTTGGAGAAGAACCAGCCGTGACAGATGGGAAGACTACTTCTTTTTGGACATGATTTTCAATTAGACCATTCATAACACAGTGAAGTAAAATAGACTGATTATGAATAAAAAATGTACTAGAATTGCCATTTAAGCTGCACAGGACTGGTATCAACCTACCCATATGTTAAATATAATGTATCTATATTTGTGATCTGCTTACAATCACCATCAAACATGGCCTTACCTTCAATCTCTTTGATGACCTTCTAGAGGTCATCATTCTGTGGAGGACCTGCCTCAGCTCTGTCAATGCTCAGAACCTGGTGTGTGTGTATATTGGTTCTGTCATAGCCACTTGGAGCACATCCAAATGCTGTACTTTATTGCCCTACATAGAAACCAGGGTTTGGTTTTTCTGTATCCTGACAGGGAAAACATCTTCCAGAAATGCTCCCCATCAGGGAGTTGGCAGCAACTCTGATATCTGGCTTCTGACAGAAGGGCATTCTCTGAGGACTGCCATTGCTTTGGAATTATAATTTTATGCTCCTTCAATTCCATTCAATTACATCGAAATTCAGGATATTCGTTGAAACTAATCCTGACAGTCTGGAAATGGCAGGACATTGTTCTCTTACCATTTTTCAGATGCCTTTCAATCCCTCTTTTATTCACATATTTATCTGACACCCTTTTATGGAATGTCTCCCACTCACTGAAGAGTCTATAACAGACTTCCCCGTTACAACAGCAAGAAAAGAATAGTTGCTACTCTTGAGAAGTTTATAGATAGTCTAGTTAGTTATGTGGTCACCACATTAAACAAAGAAAACACATCATGGCGACTTTAAGAGTATGTCTAAAAGCAGCGCAGTATCTAACCAACTTAATGAGGGGGACATGCTTCATATCAGTGATTCCGTGTCATAAGGCAAAAAATAAGGACTATCAAAGCTTTGAATGAAGTGACCAGACATCCTGGTGATACACAGACAGATTTAGGCATATACATGAATAGACATACATCTAGTGACAGAGCTCTTCATTAATTGTATTCCTAAAATATGGAATAAAATATGAACACCATTTAGTCCAATGATAATTCTTAGATGGTTACAGTTAGAGAGAGTGAGTTGGGAAACAAGTTCTGAGACAAGGTCCACCAGAGTACAAACTATTTATTCACATAACCAATAAAGTTGGATTTCCTGGTATCAGTAATATCTGAACACATCACTGATCTATAAAGTAAACCTCTTGATTGCACCCAAGGGTACAAATTTGTAATACTGACCCTTTCTCTTCCCCCTCTTCTCTTAGCTATTTCCAATTGTTATTCAAATTTCAGATTCAATATAACCTTCTCAGAGATTCATGGCTTAACTTTACTAAGTCGGGCTCCCCTATAATTCCCTTCGCTTTCTTTTAAAGCATCTTTCACAATTTCAAACTAATAAACTGCTAATTTGTTGTCAACATCCATCTCCCTCCTTAAATTTCACTAAGTAGATGACTTCTCTACCTTCTTTGCCAACATATTCCTGTGCTTAGGAGAATAACTGGCACTTAGCAGATGCTCCATGAATACTCTTGAAATAACCCAAACCCCAAGGCAGGACCTCATATTCAAATGGAATTTTAAATACTGAATTTCTGATTATAGTTGGTGATATTATGGTATCTGGTTTCTTTTCTTGAAAAGGTTAAATTGACAAGTTAAAATTCTAGATTGCTAACTTAAACTCATCTTTAGAATCATTTATACCATATTTGCCAATTAAATGTCTACCTCTTACAACTAACTAGTTGACATCTTTAACCATTTTTGTTCCTAAATGGCAGAGTTTGATGTATAGACTACCAAATTTTTTTTTGAATTTTTGAATTTTATTTATTTTTTTATACAGCAGGTTCTTATTAGTTATCCATTTTATACATGTTAGTGTATATATGTCAATCCCAATGTCCCAATTTATGCCACCACCACCACCATCCCCCACCACTTTCCCCCCTTGGTGTCCATACGTTTGTTCTCTACATCTGTGTCTCAATTTCTGCCCTGCAAACCAGTTTAACTGTACCATATTTCTAGGTTCCACATATATGCGTTAATATACGATATTTGTTTTTCTCTTTCTGACTTACTTCACTCTGTATGACAGTCTCTAGATTCATCTACGTCTCTACAAATGACCCCATTTCGTTCCTTTTTATGGCTGAGTAATATTCCATTGTATATATGTACCACATCTTTATTCATCTGTCGATGGGCATTTAGTTTGCTTCCATGATCTGGCTATTGCAAATAGTGCTGCAGTGAACATTGGGGTGCATGTGTCTTTTTGAATTATGGTTTTCTCTGGGTATATGCCCAGTAGTGGGACTGCTGGGTCATATGGTAATTCTATTTTTAGTTTTTTAAGCAACCTCCATACTGTTCTCCATAGTGGCTTTACAATTAACATTCCCACCAACAGTGCAACAGGCTTCCCTTTTCTCCACACCCTCTCCAGCATTTGTTGTTTGTAGATTTTCTGATGATGCCCATTCTAACTGGTGTGAGGTGATACCTCATTGTAGTTCTGATTTGCATTTCTCTAATAATTAGTGATGTTGAGCAGCTTTTCATGTGCTTCTTGGCCATGTGTATGTCTTCTTTGGAGAAATAGCTATTTAGGTCTTCTGCCCAATTTTGGATTGGGTTGTTTGTTTTTATAATATTGAGCTGCATGAGCTGTTTATATATTTTGGAGATTAATCCTTTGTCCATTGATTTCTTTGCAAATATTTTCTCCCATTCTGAGGGTTGTCTTTTCGTCTTGTTTATAGTTTCCTTTGCTGTGCAAAAGCTTTGAAGTTTCATTAGTTCCCATTTATTTTGTTTTTATTTTAATTACTTTAGGAGGTGCATCAAAAAAGATCTTGCTGTGATTTATGTCAAAGAGTGTTCTTCCTATGTTTTCCTCTAAGAGTTTTATAGTGTCTGGTCTTACATTTAGGTCTCGAATCCATTTTGAGTTTATTTTTGTGTATGGTGTTAGGGAGTGTTCTAATTTCATTCTTTTACATGTAGCTGTCCAGTTTTCCCAGCACCACTTATTGAAGACACTGTCTTTTCTCCATTGTATATCCTTGCTTCCTTTGTCATAGATTAGTTGACCATAGGTGCGTGGGTTTATCTCTGGGCTTTCTATCCTGTTCCATTGATCTATATTTCTGTTTTTGTGCCACTACCATATTGTCTTGATTACTGTAGCTTGTAGTATGGTCTGAAATCAGGGAGTCTGATCCTTCCAGCTCCGTTTTTTTCCCTCAAGACTGCTTTGGCTATTTGGGGTCTTTTGTGTCTCCATACAAATTTTAAGATTTTTTTTGTTCTAGTTCTGTAAAAAGTGCCATTGGTAATTTGATAGGGATTTTATTGAATCCGTAGACTGCTTTGGGTAGTATAGTCATTTTCACAATATTGATTCTTCCAATCCAAGAAAATGGTATATCTCTCCATCAGTTTGTATCATCGTTAATTTCTTTCATCAGTGTCTTATAGTTTTCTGAGTACAGGTCTTTTACCTCCCTAGGTAGGTTTATGCCTAGGTATTTTTGTTGTTGTTGTTGCAGTGGTGAATGGAATTGTTTCTTTATTTTCTGTTTCTGATTTTCCATTGTTAGTGTATAGGGATGCCAGATATTTCTGTGCATTAATTTTGTATTCTGCAACTTTACCAAATTCATTGATTAGCTCTAGTTGTTTTCTGGTGGCATCTTTAGGATTCTCTATGTATAGTATCATGTCATCTGCAAACAGTGACAGTTTTACTTCTTCTTTTCCAATTTGTATTCCTTTTATTTCTTTTTCTTCTCTGATTGCCATGGCTAGGACTTCCAAAACTATGTTGAATAATACTGGTGAGAATGGACATCCTTGTCTTGTTCCTGATCTTAGAGGAAATGCTTTCAGTTTTTCACCATTGAGAATGATGTTTGCTGTGGGTTTGTCATATATGGCCTTTATTATGTTGAGGTAGGTTCCCTCTATGCCCACTTTCTGGAGAGTTTTTATCACAAATAGGTATTGAATTTTGTCAAAAGCTTTTTCTGCATCTATTGAGATGATCATATGGTTTTTATTCTTCAATTTGTTAATATGGTGTATCACACTGACTGATTTGTGTATATTGAAGAATCCTTGCATCCCTGGGATAAATCCCACTTGATCGTGGTGTATGATCCTTTTAATGTGTTGTTGGATGTGTTGTTGTTTGCTAGTATTTTGTTGAGGATTTTTGCATCTATATTCATGAGTGATATCGGTCTGTAATTTTCTTTTTTTGTAGTATCTTTGTCTGGTTTTGGTATCAGGGTGATGCTGGCCTCATAGAATGAGTTTGGGAGCGTTCCTCCCTCTGCAGTTTTTTGGAAGAGTTTGAGAAGGATGGGTGTTAGCTCTTCTCTAAATGTTTGATAGAATTCACCTGTGAAGCCATCTGGTCCTGGACTTTTGTTTGTTGGAAGATTTTTAATCACAGTTTCAATTTCATTACTTGTGATTGGTCTGTTCATATTTTCTGTTTCTTCCTGGTTCAGTCTTGGAAGGTTATACGTTTCTAAGAATTTGTCCATTTCTTCCAGGTTGTCCATTTTATTGGCATACAGTTCCTTGTAGTAGTCTCGTAGGATGCTTTGTATTTCTGCGGTGTCTGTTGTAACTTCTCCTTTTTCATTTCTAATTTTATTGATTTGAGTCCTCTCCCTCTTTTTCTTGATGAGTTTGGCTAGTTTAACAATTTTGTTTATCTTCTCAAAGAACAAGCTTTTAGTTTTATTGATCTTTGCTATTATGTTCTTTGTTTCTATTTCATTTATTTCTGCTCTGATCTTTATGATTTCTTTCCTTCTGCTAACTTTGGGTTTTGTTTTTTCTTCTTTCTCTAGTTCCTTTAGGTGTTAGGTTAGATTGTTTATTTCAGATTTTTCTTGTTTCTTGAGGTAGGCTTGTATTGCTATAAACTTCCCTCTTAGAACTGCTTTTGCTGCATCCCATAGGTTTTGGATCGTCCTGTTTTCATTGTCATTTGTCTCTAGGTATTTTTTGATTTCCTCTTTGATTTCTTCAGTGATCTCTTGGTTACTTAGTAACGTATTGTTTAGCCTCCATGTGTTTGTGCTTTTTACGTTTCTTTCCCTGTAATTGATTTCTAATCTCATAGCGTTGTGGTCAGAAAAGATGCTTGATACAATTTCAATTTTCTTAAATTTACTGAGGCTTGATTTTTGACCCAAGACGTGATCTATCCTGGAGGATGTTCCGTGCACACTTGAGAAGAAAGTGTAATCTACTGTTTTTGGATGGAAAATCCTATAAATATCAATTAAATCTATCTGGTCTGTTGTGTCATTTAAAGCTTGTGTTTCCTTATTAATTTTCATTTTGGATGATCTGTCCATTGGTGTAAGTGAGGTGTTAAAGTCCCCCACTATTATTCTGTTACTGTCGATTTCCTCCTTTATAGCTGTTAGCAGTTGCCTTATGTATTGAGGTGCTGCTATGTTGGGTGCATATATATTTAGAATTGTTATATCTTCTCCTTGGATTGATCCCTTGATCATTATGTAGTGTCCTTCCTTGTCTCTTGTAACATTCTTTATTTTAAAGTCTATTTTATCTGATATGAGTATTGCTACTCCAGCTTTCTTTTGATTTCCAATTGCATGGAATATCTTTTTCCATCCCCTAACTTTCAGTATGTATGTGTCCCTAGGTCTGAAGTGGGTCTCTTGTAGACAGCATATATATGGGTCTTGTTTTTGTATCCATTCAGCAAGCCTGTGTCTTTTGGTTGGAGCATTTAATCCATTCACCTTTAAGCTAATTATCGATATGTATGTTCCTATTATCATTTTCTTGATTGCTTTGGGTTTCTTTTTGTAGGTCCTTTTCTTCTCTTGTGTTTCCCACTTAGAGAAGTTCCTTTAGCATTTGTTGTAAAGCTGGTCTGGTGGTGCTGAATTCTATTAGCTTTTGCTTGTCTGTAAAGCTTTTGATTTCTCCATCAAATCTGAATGAGATCCTTGCTGGGTAGAATAATCTTGGTTGTAGGTTCTTCCCTTTCATCACTTTGAATATGTCATGCCACTCCCTTCTGGCTTGTAGAGTTTCTGCTGAGAAATCAGCTGTTAACCTTATGGGAGTTCCCTTGTATGTTATTTGTTGGTTTTCCCTTGTTGCTTTCAATGATTTTTCTTTGTCTTTAATTTTTGCCAATTTGATTCCTATGTGTCTCGGCGTGTTTCTCCTTGGGTTTATCCTGTATGGGACTCTCTGCACGTCCTGGACTTGGGTGGCTATTTCCTTTCCCATGTTAGGGAAGTTTTCAACCATAATCTCTTCAAATATTTTCTCGGGTCCTTTCTCTCTCTCTTCTCCTTCTGGGACCCCTGTAATGCGAATGTTGTTGCATTTAATGTTGTCCCAGAGGTCTCTTAGGCTGTCTTCATTTCTTTTCATTCTTTTCTCTTTATTCTGTTCCGTGGCAGTGAATTCCACCATTCTGTCTTCCAGGTCACTTATCCGTTCTTCTGCCTCAGTTATTCTGCTATTGATTCCTTCTAGTGTAGTTTTCATTTCAGTTATTGTATTGTTCATCTCTGTTTGTTTGTTCTTTAATTCTTCTAGGTCTTTGTTAAACATTTCTTGCATCTTCTCAATCTTTGCCTCCATTCTTATTCCGAGGTCCTGGATCATCTTCTCTATCATTTTTCTGAATTCTTTTTCTGGAAGGTTGCCTATCTCCACTTCATTTAGTTGTTTTTCTGGGGTTTTATCTTGTCCCTTCATCTGGTACATAGCCCTCTGCCTTTTCCTCTTGTCTATCTTTCTGTGAATGTGGCTTTTGTTCTACAGGCTGCAGGATTGCAGTTCTTCTTGCTTCTGCTGTCTGCCCTCTGGTGGATGAGGCTGTCTGCCCTCTGGTGGATGAGGCTGTCTAAGAGGCTTGTGCAAGTTTTCTGATGGGAAGGACTGGTGGTGAGTAGAGCTGGCTGTTGCTCTGGTGGGAAGTGCTCAGTAAAACTTTAATCCGCTTGTCTGCTGATGGGTGGGGCTGTGTTCCCTCCCTGTTGGTTGTTTGGCCTGCGGTTACCCAACACTGGAGTCCCCCCGAGTTTTTGGTGGGGCTAATGGCGGACTCTGGGAGGGCTCATGCCAAGGAGTACTTCCCAGAACTTATGTTGCCAGTGTCCTTGTCCTCACGGTGAGACACAGCCACCCCCCACCTCTACAGGAGACCTTCCAACACTAGCAGATAGGTCTGGTTCAGTCTCCTATGGGGTCACTGCTCCTTCCCCCTGGGTCTTCATGTGCACCCTACTTTGTGTGTGCCCTCCAAGAATGGAGTCTCTGTTTCCCCCAGACCTGTCGAAGTCTTGCGATCAAATCCCACTAGCCTTCAAAGTCTGATTTTCTAGGATTTCCTCCTTCTGTTGCTGGACCCCCAGGTTGGGAAGCCTGACGTGGGGCTCAGAACCTTCACTCCAGTGGGTGGACTTCTGTGGTATAAGTGTTCTCCAGTTTGTGAGTCACCCACCCAGCAGTTACGGGAATTGATTTTATTGTGATTGTGCCCCTCCTACCGTCTCATTGTGGCTTCTCCTTTGTCTTTGGTTGTGGGGTATCTTTTTTGGTGAGTTCCAGTGTCTTCCTGTCGATGATTGTCCAGCAGTTAGTTGTGATTCCGGTGCTCTTGCAAGAGGGAGTGAGAGCACGTCCTTCTGCTCCGCCATCTTGAAGCAATCTCTTAGACTATCAAATTATGTTGTGAGTATGCATCTTTCCTTAAAAATGGGCAAACCAAGGCAGAGTTAAGGAGCATGGGTTTTCGTGTATTTATTATAAAAATCCCTTGTAAGTTAATAAGTCATGGGTTTGGTTATTTAAAAGGATTTCATCTAGAGGAAAATGGGGTACACAGGAAATATGGGGAATCCTCATAAGGATAATTAAGTCCTCCCAGACTTTCTTCCTACTCTTTGTTTAATTTCATTGATAAAAAACTCAGGTTTCTTTGTTCATTCTTCTTTTAACTTTTTAAATCTACTCAACAGATTTGAGAGAAGACCTCTTTGTGAATTTAGGAACATTTTTTCTTACTCTTGAGAGTGACTGGTTTACACAGGCTGGTTCAGCTCATATGCTGATTTAATAAAAAATGCAATGCTGTGCTTACTGTATTAGAACTCAAAGGTTGGTGACAAGTGTCCTTGATAAGCCACATTAGTATTTAACTACCCAGAGGACCACTAATTTTAAGAATAAGCTGATGAAGCACAGAGTTGATGTCATTTACCCTAACACACTCTGGGCTGATTTTCACAGTCTTTGAAAACATGTCACCTTTAACTTCCAGAATAACTTGGTGAATTTTGGCCTTCCTGTAGAGCTCAGAGAGCTAGAGGAGCAGAATTAGGTCATTGGTGGAGATGCTGATGGACCTAGAGACTGTCACACAGAGTGAAGTAAGTCAGACGGAGAAAGACAAATACCGTATTACTAATGCATATGTTTGGAATCTAGAAAAATGGTACTGATGAACCTATTTGCAGGGCAGGAAAAGAGACGCAGACGTAGAGAATGGACTTGTGGACACAAGGGTGGAAGGGGAGGGTGGGATGAATTGAGAGAGTAGCACTGACATATACACACAACCACGTGTAAAATAGACAGCTAGTGGGAAGCTGCCATAGAGCAGAGGGAGCTCAGCTTGGTGCTCTGTGATAACCCAGAGGGGTGGGATGGGGGTGGTGGTGAGAGGGAGGCTCAAGAAGGAGGGGATATATGTATACATATAGCTGATTCACTTTGTGGTACAGCAGAAACTAACACAACATTGTAAAGCAATTATACTCCAATAAAAAAAAAAAAAAGGCTTTGGGTGTGTGGCAGGATGAGTCAATACCGGGAAAACTGACTTAAATGTATTTAGAGAGGCTCACAAGTGTGCAGAAAGAAAAGAGTAGGAAGAGTTAACAGAAAGATAAAAGTAATTTATGAGACAGGTAAAAGCTGGAATGCAGGAGAAGGTCCTTGGGTTGACTAAGCATTAATACGGAGTGGGAAGGAAGACTTAAAAATAAAGCTTACAGAATGAAATCTTATTGGGATAGGACTATCATCTTAGTGAGTTTAGTTATGACTAAATCTAATTATATTGCTTTAAAAACAATTCACTTTACTTGAGAAGAGAATCCTACTGTTTCAAATTTATATTTCATTTAAAATATAATAACAACCTGCTTTAAATACACTTATTAGCAATTCCATCATTTATTTTTAAAAATTCCAATACATGACATTAAAGGTTTAGAAATACAGGGGCAACGTTGGTCTTCGTTAGAATGGAACTTTCTGGCAAGGGTTCCTATTCTAGTTTAAGTTCCAGTGAACTAATAACACAGGCTGGCTTTTACCAAATGGATCAATGAATCTTAATCACAGATCTGAAACTCTCTGCTGGTTACTAAGCTTCTAATTTACATAGAAGAATGAGAAGTAAGATGCCCAGGCAGCAACAAATGGCTTAGGGAGGAATGAGAAACAATTGAAAGTAATTTCCTCGATTGTGCCTTTTCTTTTCTTTGTTTCATGCTTCTGTACAATTCAGAGAGGGATATACAAGGGGACTGTCTCATTTAATAACATATATTTCTGATAATTTAAAAAAGTCTTATGAGCAATTAACTTCTTTTCACTTGTAAACATCTCTGCAGATTAATTTTTGCTGCTACTTAATGAGGCAGGTTATGAAACTTGGTTATCAATTTATCAAATAGTTGCCATCTATGCTAATCATTGAGGTGTCTCTTTCTTGAATTATTATCTGTTCATCACTGACAGAGCCAATCATGCATTTCTAAGATGACTTGATCACACATATTATTTATACAATAACTCGTGATAAATTATCAAACCAAACCTATTTAATAATACTAGAACCAACAAAAGTACCCTAAAGGAGAAATTTAAGTGCAAATATCTTCTTAAGTAAGCTTTTTATATGACTTCTTTGCTCTCTTTCCAATCCCCACAGCCACCCCCATCATCATTACCTGATAAAGAGAGGGCGGACTGAGATTAGATTATTTACAGAATTCCACCACAGGATGCTTTTCACTCTACTAGTGTTTTGCCAACACTGCCTCTAAAAAATTGCTGGATAATAGGATCACGGAAGAGAAATGGAAATGTCAATTCATCTAAATCATAAGAAGGTCAGCTAGATTGCAACAAGGTAAAAAAGAGATTTTTTTTTTAAAAGACACCTAAATAGTAAATATTATAAGTCAGTACTAATTTTTGAGATATATTCTTAGATCAGAATAACGTGATCATTAGAGAAAAAGAGAGAACTGAGATAAAGTAATGGAAGATAAAGTAAAAGTTAATAGTAAGAGTCATATTCTTTACATCGGTCCAGTTGGTGCTTGATAAATACGTGTTCTGTAAATGAATGAGCATGTGAAAACAAACAAATAGTAGAGAAGAGATTTCAAATAGGGAGCCCCTATAGTTAGATCAAGACTACAAATTTAGCTGTTCGGCCCAAGCAATGTATTAAAAGCAAAGTGATCAATATTTTAAAATCAGCAAATGTTACTTAAAATCATATTTCTTTAAAAGCTGAAAGACATGGCAACATTCCTGGGAAAGAAGAAAGAAGGAGAGAACTATGGTAGACAAACCACAGGGCACAAATAAACTCAAGATATTTTCCATTCAACAGGTGTCATCTCAAGAGAGAAGCCATCTTGTTGTCTGGATGTTATCATTTTCCAGGGTTTATAATTTGTAGCCTGTTTCTCTAACAAGATAAAATATCTGCATACTGGATAGTTTCCTCCTTTAAAACCCTTAAAATCCTTAGTTTCCAAGACTACATATTACTTCCATCTTTCCTCCTTACTGCCATTTAGTCTTGGAACTGAGCAACCTCTTTAGACAAAGTTGCATTCCTAATGATACCTAGCTTTTCAGTCATTTAATTTATCTTCTTGTTAGAATTGGAGCTTTGTGGCATTTCAAGTAGCAGTTCCATGAAATATTCCAGGAAGATGGATTAGAGGATAGTGTGTCATTTTCAAAACAGGCAAAACAGAAATCTGTCTGTTCATTTAAGGGAGTAAAGATACCTTGGCTTTGAAAAATGTGTAGAAGGGATTTACCAAAAAAATGATGAGTAAAATTAAGCTATTCCAAAGTAAATCACTTCTCCTTTTGGATTTTGTGAAAATCTGGGATAAAAAAGCATATTATTCCTCAATTTTTTCATAGAAACTTCATTCTTCCTAGTAGTTTATTCTCTGTGGTTTGTTATATGAAGACATTTTTGTTTTTAAGTAGGAATAAGAGGATTTGAAAAATAGGCTTAATCTATTTCTTCCTGACTTTATACATGGGAATCTGACAAAATTACTGCTCACTTGTTGCTGACACATGCAGTTCCCAGGGAAAGAAGAAAAGAAGGAAGAAAATTATGCTACACAAAGCACAGGTAGCAAACAGCCCTAAGACATTTTCAAATCAATAGGTATCACCTCAGGAGAGAAGCCATTTTGTTGTCTGTGTTGCCATTTCCTAGGATTTGTATTTTGAGAACTGTTTCTCTACCTCCACAAATAAAGTATTTGACATAGTAGATTATTTTCTCCCTCGAAACACTTTATTTTTTTGGCTTCCCAGATGTCACACACTAGTTCTGTTATTCCCACCTTGCTGGCCACTTATTCTGTCTCCTTTGCTGGCCACTTATTCTGTCTCCTTTGCTAGATTCTGTTCTTTATGACCTCCAAATATCAGAAGACTCAGCTTTCAAACCTCTTCTCCATCTAAACTCCTTTTCTGAGTAATTTCATCTGGTCCTGGGACTTTAATCAATCTAGATGTGAGGATCACAAATTTGAGTCTCCAGCCCCAACTCTTTCTGGAAATCCTGATTGACTTCTCTACTTGGATGTCTACTATGCATGTCAAAACCACATTTTTGATTTTATGTCTCAAAACCAAAGCCTAAAAAAACCACCAAACAACAGCAACGACAACAACAAAAACCCCTTCTCTACCCCACCCCTCCCCCACAAAAGAAAAAGCTCTTTTTCATTTTTCCATTCTCAACCTGGGTTTCCTCTAGTGACACCACCATTTTCACAGTTTAGCAGGTCAAAATTAAGGAATGTATTCATCCCTGCTTTCTCTCCCCACATCTTATCTGTCAGCAAGTGCTGTCTGCTCAGCCTTCAAAATGAATCTGGAATTTGACCACTTCTTGTGTTCAGATGAACATCACACCACTATCTCCTGTGTGGACATCCAGTAGGACATCCTAACAGGTTTCCTTTTTCCCATGCTTCTCTAAAATCTATTGTCTACACTGAAGCCAGAGTTATGTACTGAAAAATAAAAGCCATTCCCATGATCGAAAAATGATCAATGGCTTCCCCTCACACTTAAGACGAAATTCAAATCCTTTTCAATAACCTGAAATGTATGACAAGGCATCTAGCCACTTCTTATATGGCAGTGGATCCCAACATATATATCAGCTCTAGACAAAAACAAAACAGGGCCTTTATATGCTAGTCTTAAAATACAGTCTGATTTCATTCACTTCAATTGAATATGCAGCTATCACTTCCAAGGTACTCCTAACTCCATTGAAACCTCTGGAAGACAACAAAGTGAATCATAATAGCTAATGTTTATAGAACAACTTATACCAGGCAATGTGATAAAAGCTGTAGAGGTATTATATTATTTAAATTCCTTGTGACAGCTCCATGAGATCTAAGAATTCCTATCTTAGAGATAAGAAACTGAGAGTAATTAGGTAACTTGTCCTACATCAGACAGCTGTTAAAAAGGACCTTGAACCCTTGCCTTTCTGATGGCTAGGTCTAATCTACATTGGTAATTTTCAGTGTAGAGCTCACTTGCCACTAGCAAGCCTCAAGGACACCCCTGCTGACCCTAAAGACTAAATTAATCCAAATATGTGAGGTCCTTAGGGATTAAGAATGCAGGTGGCCATTTACCTGTGTCTATGGTGTCCTTACTAGTAACCTATTAAATAGTTACTGAATTACTAAAACTTAGTCTTCATAAACTACAATTAGTACTTAATAGAGTTTACTGAGAATTCTAATTCAATATCCTAATGAGAAATCTGGCTGCTGCACAACACCTGGGAGTAATGCAAAGAGCACCTGGGACGTGAACACATGCAGATAGCCAGAACTGCCAAAATTTAGGAGGGAGATACTCTTTTATCAAAGCATCTTGGGCACTGAGAGCAGAGGAGGAGGTTTTCAAGTACCATTATTCTTGCTTTAAATTACAAATTTCTGTTTCTTTAAACTTCATTTTTGTCAATTTAACTCATTAACGATTCTTATCCTACTCTGTGTAATGATGCGTATTTGAATCAAAACTATTGGTGACCCATAATTGCTTTAAGGCTAGACTTTAGAACATCTACACATAGCAGACAAATATGAATCATCTACACTCCTGTTTACAAAGCAAATGATACGCACCCCCATCCTGTTTGAATTTTCTGTAGAGTGATGTTTCATTGTTGTCAAGAGTTTTGTGTGTTTGTTTAGAATGGAATGGGTCATGAGGATTGTGGTTAAAAAATGACTGAGAACTTCTGTTCAACGTTAACAACTCTGCTTGTGTTGCTCTAGTGCCTCCTAATGTAGTGTGCAAGAGAGGCATGATCACAGGGCAGGGCAGCGGAGATACGTGCAACCGGAGAGGGACACGTAGCTCTCAGTCCACATACCGTCCATGGACTCTAACATTCCAGAGCCACAAGTATTAAAATTCAGAAACCGTAAGGTACTCTATCAAGCAAAACAGCAATGAGCCTATGTTTAATTATTCTTCGTATTTTCCAGGGCAGGTTTCTGAACAATTTTACATGGAAAAGGTGTATTTTAGGCTCCTTAAAACTTCAGGTCAAAGTTGTTGGGTGTTGTGCCTTCTTGTGAGCTTGAGGCACGTTCTGGAGGGGAAAAGGGAAGACACTGAACTTACTACCTTGATTCTCTTTGAGGAACAGCAAGTTCCAGTCCCGATCTCCTCCTGGAAGCAGACACAGGACTTCAGGAGACGCTGTGCCAGGGCCCCACCGCAAACCCTGATGACTGGTCTGGCTCTCTCTACTTTTTGTATTATTGTGGCCCTGTGACAGCAACCATGGGGAAGCTTTGGTTGCTGTACTTTGTAGCCAACACCTCAAATGACATGAGAAAATGAGCCAGAGGGGATAAACTATTAGAGTGACAATCAGTGACACCGCTCCTCTGCCATCTGTCTTGTATGCTTTAGGACAGAAACACGTAATGCTGATGTATCAACCTTCACTACAGTGAAGAGACCAGTCTTCTAAGGTTCTCTGGCTGCTGTGATGAAGTGTAAGCAAAGAACGACAAGGACAAGGAGTACTTATTGCGTTCTTCCTATGGGCCACGGACTCTGGCAAGTGGCTTGCATACCCTGACCAAATACCAGCAGCGACCCTGAGCAGTAGGTCCTGTTACTGCATCCGCGGTACAGATGAGGACACTAAAGCTTACAGAGAGGTTCACTGGCCATTTCCTGACCAAGACACAAGCTCCTAATGTTCCTAATCTGAGCTTTTCAATGATTTTTGATTTAAGAATTGATCTAGGGACTTCCCTGGTGGCGCAGTGGTTGGGAATCCGCCTGCCAGTGCAGGGGACACAGGTTTGAGCCCTGGTCCGGGAAGATCCCACGTGCCATGGAGCAACTAAGCCCGTGTGCCACAACTACAGACCCTGTGCTCTAGAGCCCGTGAGCCACAACTACTGAAGCCCGGCGTGCCTAGAGCCCGTGCTCCGCAACAAGAGAAGCCACCACAGTGAGAAGCCCGCGCACAGCAACGAAGAGTAGCCCCCGCTTGCCGCAGCTAGAGAAAGCCCGCGCACAGCCATGAAGACCCAACGCAGCCAAAATTAAAAAAAAAAAAAAAAAAAAAGATCTAGAGAACTCTTCATTCACAGTTGCTTTCTGGCTATTGTCAGTAAAAAGGGTAGACTCAAAAGGAAACCAGTTGTATTTAGAGTGGTGAAGGCAGAAGAAATTTATTTTTTAGCTTTTAAAACTCGTTTAGGAGTTTTACTGGTGTCATTGACTCAGTTCCATATTCCTCTATAGTAACAGAAATGTTTATGCATAAAATGGTGCAAAAAAAAAATCTCATTCTAATTGCAATCAATTAATCGATCAACAAATAGAATAAAATTGCAAAACAAAACAAAACCCTGCAATGTTCAAAACAGGAGATCATAACTCTGCAAATAAGGGGAAGATATTCTGAATTGTTTAACACAGAAAGAGAAGAATGCTGAAAAAATCATGATCATCATCTTAATTTAAACACTGCTTTACACACAAGCAAAACCTGGTGACTATGATTTAAGAGGCTCTGGAATTTCTCAGTTCCATAGACTCTTTGGGTGTTTTTCTCCTATTAAATGGGATTGATTTCTTGGCTAGTTTTCCCAATAACTCTCAGCACACATAGAACTGTTTAGCAAACCTGCATTATTTTGTCTCCACTAAGATCACTGTTTTCATAGATTCATGCACCACGGAATTTTAAAATTTCAGCCTGTGCTAAAGCTTACTGGCTATTGTACTCATTATCTTAGCATTCTTATTATTTTCTCTTGAGAAAGTAAAACTGGTAAAGTCAGGTAACTAAAGAGTATGTACAATTTGAATGCAATGTTATTTGAGCACTGGAGTTCTATTTAAATTAAAAAAAAAAAAAGAAGAAAAATGAAAATACAGCCAAGGGACTTATTATGTTAGGCAATGAGAAAAAAAATAAACCATGGAAAACGTATGTGCATGCGTCTCATATAGGATGCATACAAGATCTCACACATACGTATGTTTGTGAAAATGTAAACAATTTATTATAGTGGATTAAACTGGGAAGGACAATTAACATGCCTACAGTTGTCTCCCTGTATAGAGAAATCCAAGAGACATTTCCATTTGCAAGAGTGTGGTCACTGGGAATAATGGGAACTGCCTTTGGGCAGGATTTACTTATGTTCAATTGGTTTGGAAATGTACTTGTTTCCTAAATAGGTGGCTTCCCCATGTGTTTTCTATTCTCATTTCTAGAGTTCCACTATATCAGGCTTGGAAGTGTAAAGGTGATAACGCTATTCAATTATCAGCCTAATGGTGGGGCTGAGAGACGCCCTGCACTTCAGCCAGCCATTTCTCTTACTGATGGTAGGGGGTGGGAGAGTAGGTATACAAGCACATACACGAAATAAACTTTCTTTTCCACTCAGTTGGAATAAATTATAACGTGCCTGGGCGAATATGTGCATGACTATTTGCAGGACTGATTTGAGGCCATAATGGATTTTAAAAAGCACAACTCAAACAGAGAATAAGGTTGATTATTCTACTCTCTCTTTCTGTTTTTCTGTTTTTCACCAGATTTTAAAGGGTCGCATTCTTAGAGGACCTGAGTCATTTTTTTAAATGACTAGTATATGTGAATTCAAGGAGAGACAGACAGAAAGGCTACTCCTACATGTTCCATAAAACCAGGTTGACACAGGAAAAGGTCTGGAAAGAAATATTTTCAATTACTGAGCATAACTGCCTCTCAAGGAAGAATGGGTTATTTGCACTTTATTTTATTTTTCCATGACTTGCTCAACATTTTCAAAATTTTCTAGTAATGTTTTCCACTATGTTGCAGGGGAATACATCTTCTCTAGTTCATGATGAAGGGTTTTAATTTTTTCTTCTTAGTTTCTCTCTCTGCCTTTGATTGGGAAATTGGGCAAAAATAATTAGGCAAGCTCCACTCAGTCCCATGCTTCTTCCTCTTGAGAGGACTTCTAGTGGGACCCCAGGTCCCTCTATTCCTTCAAGGGCTCCGCTCCATGGGTGCATCTTGCCCATGGTCCCTCACTTGCATGCCGGGGAGCTAGGTTTGCCTAACCGGGGTTCAGATAGCAGGTTCAGGTGGCTCTCACAACTAAGTCACGTTCTTCAGATTGGTCTTCATCAGTTTATGTGTTCTTGTAAAACCTTGTATTCGGCAAAAACTTATACTACTCCAAATCTACACAACTGTGTAACCAGAACACTTGTAAAAATAATAATAATCCTAATAAAAATACTATCATTGGAAGACATTTAATTTTTGATAAATAAATATAGTAAAGAATAGGTCAGTTGAAATTAAAAGGTGAGTGTTGCCTGATGGACAGAGAAAGAATTGAGGATGCTAGGCCATGGAGACAGGAGCAAAGTGCCAAATGTCAGGAGAACAGTAAGATCCACGCTTGTAGAACAGAGCTTGCGGCCTAACTGCACCTCAAGAAAGAACATGAGTTGAATGGGCAACTGTACTTGGCTCCTGCAGTGCTTGATGTCTTGACCTGTCTGAATACTTTGCATGCAACTACTGTTACTTGCTGGTGTAGAACATCAACATGACAGGAAACTCACAAATGAAGGCTGCAGTGTGACTTTCCTTTACGTTGACATATCTCCTATATTCCCAGGATGTAGGAGCTTTTCCACGTTACAGAAACGAGACACAAAGCAGAGCATACTAAACCAAAGAGGCTATTTGTTTTTCATCCACCCTTCCCCACCCCTCTTTTAACTGTCAACTCGTTAAGAACCTTGGAAGGTAAAAGGGTGCTGTATGCTGGCGGGTGCTCAGAAACCCCATTACTTATATAAACATAATAAAGTGGGGACATAATAAATAATACACAATTAATATATAATTAATAATTAATAATTGGTAATACATAATAAATAAACATAATAAAGTATTTTTTAAGTACTTAGATTTCTTGTTATAATGGACATGTGAGAAGCAAAACTGATAAAACTTAAATAAATAACTAAGACCAAAAGGCATCAATGCCTGGAGAACAAGATAAGATTCTCATTAGCAAAACCACAAGAACACCCTAGCTAGACCAGAGAGTTTCCAGGTAAAGTCGCATTAAGAAGCTTCCATTGGACTTTGTTGGTATAAATTAACAACCTTGTCCATGATGGAGTTCAAAACACAATAACCCCAAAATATGACACTGAGTATTCACTTGGCATACTGAATATCTTAAGCTGAAGGAATTTGAGAAGTGACATGCGTAGGAAGGACTTTCTGACTTCTTCTGAAGTAGGTCATACAAACCTTATGGGAGAGGCACCCTCCCTAAACCCAGAGGAAAGGAGCATCCTATTTTCCAAAGACCAGAGACACAGAGGAATGGGAAGGAACACACCTTGCTCAATTTCCCTGGTTTACTACACTTAGCTCACACTCTTTATCCTATCGCACCTTCCCATGACTTTCCACTCTTCACCAGACCTAACATAAAAACACTAAGGTTTAACCATTTCTTCAGGTCTTCATTTCCTTATGAAGGCTCCCACGTCATACAAAACCTATATTAAATACATTTGCATGCTTTTCACTTGTTAATCACTTTAGTTACAGGGGTCCCGGTTGAGACCTTAAAAGGGTAAAGGAAAAATATATTTCCCTCCCATATTAGTGTGGACGAATAAGGTTCTAATTGAAATCTATAAATTAAAATAAATTAAGTTTCTTAAAATGCTAGAATTCTGAATGCTAAAACTTAAAAAAAGTGTGCTTTGGGCAAACAAAGAAGAGTGTTTTACGACGGGAAGAAGAGTATATTTTATAAGATAGGGTAGAAACTGAAGATATGAATATATTTCAGTAGTATGTAGATGATAGGTCTGCAATCGATTATTCAGTTGTAGTGCTGCATAATCACTTCAAAACAAAATTTTAGGCCAGGAAGTCTTGTGAATTACGCTGAGAGGTGCTTCCTCTAAGACTGAAATACTGAAATAACGCAGTCCTTTCCCAATCCCGAGAAAAGTGAACTACCCAATGTAATATCTCAAATCTGAGTTTTCTCCCAAATTTGAGTATCTCTGGCCTTGTTACTAGACTGTCCTCACATGTGATACCAAGCATTTTGCTTAGCCTTTGAAGTTCGTCTTTCACCTTAACTTTGGTAAGATGCTTACACTGATGAGTTTTATGCTGTTAAAATGGGAATCATTTTTTAAATCTATTTTTTTAGATGGAAAGTCCTGCTAGTAAAAGTATTCTTAATGTATGTGTTTGAATCAAATATTTATATTGATAGTGGTTTGAAAAATCACTGCTGAAGAGTAAAAACAATTGCAGGAGAGTCAGAAAAGGAGGTTCTGGCCTCTGCCTGGAAACTAGATATGTGCCCTTTGGCAAATGATGTGACAACTGGGGACGTGGCTTCCTCATGGGGGCGGCCGGGGCGGGAGGAGCTGACTGGCTTAGAAAACAAAAATCTCTATGATTCCTTCCAGCTCACAAAGTTTGATTATCCCACTCCTTCCATAGTGTGACTTGTGGTGTCCCAATGAGACACCAGATACTGGACTAGACCGAAGGCAGCTGGGCCCCTACCTGACAAATCTTTAATTGGTTGTATCTAATGGCAGAAAAAAGGCCAAGGCACAGAGGATGGTGGGGCAGTTCCATACTGATACCATTTTGAGGTGGGCAAGTTCTCAGGAGAGCCTATAAGGGGCATTTTATTTCCTTACAAATAAACAACAAAAAAAATCTCATTTAAAAGTGACTCAGAACACAACCAGGGTGATTTTTTCCAAAATCCCTCCCTGATATTTCAACATCTTGTTGCTATATTCAAAGCTGGGGAAAGCTATGCAAAGCTGCCACAGCCTTTTTCCTTCTGGGAGACCACGGCTCAGCTTCTGTGCTTCCAAAGGGGACTTCTCTTTCCCTTCTGGCCTGGGGATGAGGGAGTTGGAAGCATCCCCATGGAGCGAACTGAAGGTTTGACAGGAAAAGATGCTCATCTTTGGACCTGCCTAGAACAGCAGCCTTTTATTCTGATTGGATCTGTGGAAAATAACAACCCTGAGGAACTCAGACAAGCATTGCTTATCTTCCTTTATCTATTGGCCTGTTTGGAAAATAAAATTAATCTGTAGCAGAAGAAAAGTAAGCACAACAGGCATCTGCTATAGGTACCAAGGGATCAAAGTTACAGAGCCTTCATGTCTTTCATTTATTTCACAAATTCACTACCCCCATTAAATTTAAAAAAGGAAAGATACAAGACAAAGATACAACTCTCTCTTTGTGAGAGAGTTGATATTTGCTATATCAGCCATAAATTCTTCCATAGCTTTCATACACACACAAACACACACACACACCCCATACCCCCTGTGCTTAAATGATAAAGTATGATAAACTCTTTCCAGGGATGAATATCAGCTGCCAGTCTAATAAATGTGAATAAGGATCTAGTGAAAACACAAGGTAGGGAGGGGGGGAAAAAATGAATAGAATGGGGAAAAAAACCACAAAAAAACAAAAAACCAACTTGGAACCATTGACAGCAAGCAAAGCTGCATTCCGATGCCACAGTGCCCCCTGCTGGGATATCTTGGAAGTGGTATCTTCCAGAGAGCACATCGGTCTCTGACCAGCCACAGAAAGGAAGGCTTTGCGTTTTTTAAAGAGTCACTTTAGTGAAAGGAATGTGTGGGTTATTGTTATCTATTTCTTTTTACATAACCAAGATCGGGAGTGAGAGTCGAGGGTAGGACTGGGTTATGTATAAACAATCCGAGAGCCCACTGGGAGAACTAGGCCTAGCCCTGGCTCCTCTATATCATTATGGGATGTTGCTCAAATCCTCATCTGTAAAATGCAAATAATAATAATAATGCAAATTATTATTATTATTCATCCATTTGCTGCAGAGGGCTGTTGCAAAAATGAGATTACACAGGAGAAAAAGCACTTTAAATGCTACAGCACGAAGCAAAATATGAGTATGAATGTAAGGATGAGGGTGGGAGGGACACTTTCATTAACAATTAAACTAACTTCCCTTAGAGTCATCAGAAGGTGCTCCAGGCTGGACCTCCCAGGCACTGTTGCTAAGGCAAGCAGACATTCAAATTCCTATAACATCACCTGGTTTCCAAGGACTCACTGTGTTATCTCTGATATCCATATCTATTGCTCAAATTCTTATTTCAAAGAATATGTATATGCTTAAAGAGGTCACTCCAGGTTGATGAACAGAGAGATGGAGACAGGGGTAAAGGAGATTAAGGTAATTTCTTGTTAACTTTGTAATCACTACTGCCTGGCTTTCCAGCCCTGTGCCTGCAGACCAGCAGCATCTGGTCACCTGGGAGCTCGTTAGAAATACAGAACCTCGGATTTCACCCCAGACTACTGAATCAGAATCTGCATTTTAACAATCTCCCCAGGTAATTGTTATACACATTCAAGTTTAAGAAACTCCACTCTGGTCTCTTTAGGCTATAAATTCTCTCTGGTTATATACACCAGTTGATATCTAGTAAGCATTTACAGAAGAGTATTTTTGGCTTGGCCTTATTTTAACTGTCTATTGACAACTACTTGTAAAAATGAAATTGGAAAGAAAACTGTGGCAAAGGATAATTCATTTTCATGAGCCTTAAAAGAGACTAGAATAAAATGGCTTTTCTAAACATAACATTGTATAACATTACTTCAAAATTTTTTATAGCTTTTTAGTACAAATTTTAAGATAATTCTTATATTGGCAATGATACATGCATACTTTATATTTGCTCTTATTACCTGTGTTGATAGAACTCTAAAATGCCAATTATATAATTAGAAGAGAGTTTAGAAAGTCAACTCAAGTCTAATCAGGTTTTTGAAAAATCTAATAAGCTTTAGCTTTCACTAAAGATATAATCTACCCAATCCATAAGATGCTCTTAGTTGTTGGAACTAAGACCATTGTACTAGCAGCAAACGGGGCCAGAGTTATCTAGGCACAATTTTAAAGTGAACCAAACTTGGAAGATGAGTGGGCAGGTGGGAGAAAGGAATCCATTCCCTTTTTACATCCTCCCATGTCCCACATGTCCCCCCGACCCTTAACACGCGCACATTCGCTCTGCTGTCTTCCTTTAGGTGTTTTATACCATAGCTGTGCTCTGTATAATAGGTTAAATGACTTTAATACCAGTGGTTCAGCCAGGATAGTCCCTGTATAACCAGCTTTTGCTATAAAACTACTCATTCTTCTCCTATTATTGAGTACCCTGATGGCAGGTGAGTGAAGCCATCTGATTAAACCAGTGCCCAGTAAGTGGTGTGGATTCTAACAGTCTTTTGTAACCTCCTTGTGGGGATCCTCCGAGTTTTCAGGAGAATTCATATACCTAAGTGAAAGGCTCATGAGCGGAACTTCATGTACCTTAAGGAGTGAAGAGTTTTATTAGGTTTGATGTGGGAGAGATTTCAGGATTCAGGTATCTTCTTGAGGCTGTCCAATCTTCTTTAGCTTATTTTCTACCTAAAACGTAGGCTCTAGCTACACAAGTAATGCCCACGGGTTACTTCCTTGTAGAAGAGTAAAAAATCCCTAAGTGTGGATTTCAGAATTTGTAAAACTTCTTTTCTGAACCCTCCATCGGAAACATGAAAAAAATAATATGTTCCCAGGCACTAAAGTTGGGTATTGAAGAGCTGAGATGGTCTGAGGAGGGGGTCTTAGAAGTGTAGGAATTTTGACTGCCTGTTCAACTGGAGGGAAGCTTTTGAGTAGAGGACAAGGACCTTGACCTGAGAGAGCACCGGGGGTTTCCAATCTGTTCACTTCACTGAACAGAACCCAACACAAGCACACAGGCACAGGGGAGCTTCTCTGTTAGGCTCTTCATATTGGCACTCTTTTTCTCTTGCCAAAAGCTTTGTTTCCAGATACTCTGGACAAATGTTCTGGTCCAGAAAAACTACCTCTTCCCCAGCTTACTACGCTAAGAAGGGAAACTTTAAAAAGAGGACAGGATGTATGTGATATTTTCTTTCCTTCCACCCTTCACAAATCTTTTACATAGACACTATATCAGGCCTGAACTACAAGATATACACAGTTTCTTGTAGCTTCCATTTAAAGTAAGATCTTAGGGATCTTTCCACTTGTACATTTACAGATAGATATCCCTCGACACAGAAAAGTTTCTTTGTCGATGTTGAATGGAGATGTAGGCTCAATGTGTGTGCCTGCCGAACACAGGAAGCAAAGACCTTTTAAAGGAGGAAATTAGGAACAATATAGAAAAGACAATGCTATTGCAAACAATGCTGTCCCTTCAGCTCAAATGCTATATTTGGCTTAGACACTGACAAACTCCAAGAATTGGAAAGAAAACGAAAATGCCTTAAAGGCAACACAAACTTCTAGGGACACTGGGATTTCCTGAGCATATAGAAAAGGTTGCAAAGAAAATAAATAAAAGTTCCTTTCCATTGTGTAAAAGTAATCCACATGTTGGTCAGAACTCAATTTGGGAACTGAAGCAAATCTGGTTTTCACCAGAGCAAATTTTCTATTCCCTATCTGCAAATAGAATTGGAAACCAGAAGACCTAGGTTAGGTTTGGCTCAGATTGACTCCTGACTCACATGACTCAAACTCAGTGCTTAAATTTCCTGAGGAATTATCAGATTTGCATGATAAAAATATTGTACTCTAAATAAATACTAATTATAGGAAAAATAGTAATAGCTAACTCTTAATACATACTTCCCATTTGTCAGTCATTTTTCAAGGTGCCCTACCTGTATTAGTTAATTTAATCCTCACAAAACCCTTCATGGCAGGTAATGTAATTATCACTATTTCACAGATGAGGAAACTGAGGCACAGATTGGTAAATCACTTGCCCAAGATTATGCAGCTGGTATGTAGTGGAATCAGAATGTGAGTTCTGGAGTCTTGCTCCAGAGCGTATAATTTTTCATGTTAGCTCTCCTCCTCTGATACCTTTTCAATCCCTAATTTTGATTTCACATCATGTTTTCCCAATGTTTTCTGCTTTCTATAAACTCTTGATACCTCTGGCAATAAGTCTTTAAATAATGGTTTCACATCTATTGGGAGGAGAGAGGATGGGAAAACCACCATAAAACATGATGGAACTTTCAGGAGAAGACACAGTCGTAAATTCGATCTATTAAAAAGGAAGAAACAAAGACGAAAAAGTTAACCCCTTAGGAAAACAGACATACTTTTAAAGCCTGTATGGATCTTTTGTGAAAATTCAAAGGCAATGTTAAACAAAAATGGTTTTGATTGTCTTTTCCAAAATGTTGTTCCTTATCTCTTGGGCATTTTGTTGACAGTACCCAAATCCCACCCTGCTTTAATGACATCCAGTTTTCAATGAGAAACCCTATCTTTGCATAAATTTTACTGTTTGACTCTGCAGTCAAGAGGGATCTTCATGGCCATGTCTAGCCAGATGTCAGTAAGATCTGAGTGAAAAGCCAGGAAAGGAGACTTACATTCATTATAAACTAATGACATACAGGTATTAGGTAGGTCCACATGCATAAGTAATGACTTTAAGTTCAGCATTTCTGTTTAATGCAGAGAGAGTGATTGCACAATATTTTTCCTCTGGTTCTTCTTATCTGATGACTAATTCTGTTCCATGTACCTCTGAAACCATTGGCTAAAAGGAATGATCTATTTGGGGGCTAGTCTACCAACCAGGCTATAAGTCCAACCTTCAAATACAATTTTAACCCATGCAGTATTCCTTTTTCACGGTGAATTTATGAAGTTCAGTTTGTACGTTGATTGATCATTCTGGAAAACAGGAAGACCTCTAATCACAGGCTTGAGAACTTAGAACACTGACTTCAGTGCCTACAGCTTTACCCACCACCTCTGGGTCACAGGGAATGAAAAGGGAGGCTATTTCCTGCAGACACTATGATAAGCCTATGGATGTTATTCATTACACATCTTTTAAAAATTAGTAAACTCCCTATTTTTTAATTTTTAAATTCCTATGGTCTCAGTCTTCTAATCTGACAAACGATGGGAAAACCTAGATTGTTTCTATAATCTTCCTCCTCTCTATAAAGTTAAAAGATTTACTTTAAAAACCATGTGTAACATTTTCTTTCTTTGTCCCAAGATATCTTTAAAGGTTTTGTAGACTAGTCCCCTCTGAACATTTCTGTCATCAACCCGCCACTTTTCTGCTCAGAAATGTACAATGACTTCTCACAGGAAATGATAGCATTATCCCCTCTGCATGTGTAAACTATACAACCTTCAAGACACAAATAAAATTCTGGCTCAACTCACTGTTTTCAGCCTCACTGCTATCATTCCTCTCTTCAACGCCATAGTCTTTATTCTCTGTACAAAGCTTGTGCTTCATTGTATTCTTATTTGCGTGATATTAGTCTTTCTATGTTTGTCTTTCCCATCCAATTAGATTATATGCTAAATAAAGACAGTGGACTCAGTAAAGACTTGCTGTCCTTCACATATTCATTCAATAAGTGTTTTCAGTGTGTACCATCTATATGTCAATCTGAGAAATATAAGAATAAATAAGCTGTAATCCCAGCCCTCCAAGATCTCACTATCTGGAGTGAGAAAGTCCGGTGAGAATAAGGCGATAAATTGGGTGAAATAGTTTTAAGGGCCGCTGTGAGGAATACAAATTAGAGTCCACAACAGATTAATACAAGAATTTCCAAGCAGCAATGAGAGTCTGGTTGAGGTTATGCCTGGCACATAATCACAGTAATAAAGAATATTTACTGAGCATTTACCATGCGCACAAAATGTGTTATCTCATTTAGTGCTCACCACAACTCTAGGCACTGTTTCCATCTTCATTTTACCAATGATGGAAATGCAGCTGAGGAGGCAAATGTTTGCCCAAGGTCGCACAGCCTCCACGAGACAGCTGGGGCTCTGCGGAGCAGTCTGGCTCTGAGCCGGCTTTAATTACTCTGGGCTACTTCCTCTTGCTTAGTTGGCGCGCTTTAAGTGTTTGTTGAGATTAGAGAGTATGCAACAGCCGTGAAAAATATATTCTTTGACAGACTCCAAACCCCAAGGCCCCCAAACATTTTGGACTAACATAGATTTTGTGCATGTGTGTGTATGTGCATGCACGTGCATATGTGTGTTGGAAAATAATTTACAGTTCATATTGCACTTTCTTTTGCCCCCTCCCTTCCCAATAGCTAGAGCTAATGGGTGGGAATGCTTTATGCCAATTCAAGTGTCTCACCCCCCCATCTCTCTCTCTCTCTATATATATAATTTATATACTCTTAATCTGATTGTACCTTTTCAGAACGATATAAATAGAATGAGGAGACTAAATTGAAACTGCTGACACAAAAACTGAGAACACGAAAGACAATTTTGACATATGGAGTTTTTGGAGTGGCATTCTGGTTTATCTTTGGCGGGGCGTTCTTTATGGACCTGCTCAAGTCTGGTGCATGCCAAAGCCAAAAACGCAGCTTTCCCCTTGATTTTTCTCCTATATAATCTCCATGTGGTCTCCAAATGCTTAACCCTCCCCACCAAATGTTGTAAAAATCTGTCTTTTGATCTCACAGATGGAGCTCACGCCCCTCAGGAAAGAAGCAACTCACCAAACACCATTCCCCCCATCCTTAGAGTTTCAAGGCCTTATAGATTTTCTGACCAAACCTGTTCATCCTCCTTTACTCATATGACTTCATAAGCCAATGATAACAAAAATAAAATAAAATAAAATAGACTCTCTGTTTCTCTTTGGCTCCTGATGGTCTTGGGCTAAGCCTTTCCTGCAAACAAAGCCTGCTTCTCTAGCTGTGTTCTTGGGTGGTGCCGTAGGGTAAGAGAAAGTGGCCATTTGCATCTCTTGGTTATAACTAGGCTTTCCATTCCCAAAACTACAAGACTAAAGAGATAAACTTAAGCATCCTCTTCTTTCATTGTGACACCATCATCTGGACCAGTTTAAACCTTCTAAATAGTAGATAATTGTACAGTTGTTAAAGACTTAGAATAAGAAACCTCCTTTTTGATTTTAGCTCTGCTACCACCAACTTATCTGGTTTTCCAGATTTTAGCTTCCCAGATGACACAATGTTAAGTTCACTCCAATAGTTTCAAGCAAGAGAATGTAGAGTGCTTTGTCAACATATGCAAATGATTAAATTTGCTATGAGATGAAATTATATGTTATCTGACAGATATGATTAGGCAATTACTTATAAGTGGACAGATCTTTTTTCAAAGTTTTATCATGTTACTCTTCAGTTAAGAGTATTTTTAATATTCATTGCTCCTTCATTAGGAACAGGACAGAGTCCAGAGTCTCCAAGTCTCCCTCCATTCTGACTTCAAATGCCTGTCCAACCTCATCTTGACATTCCCTACAGGAACCCTCTACTCTTGCCACACTGCTCTCTTTGTTCTATGCCCTTCCCCTCAGTCCCTGACCTGCCACCTCCCTTCTCTCTATCCCTCCTCCTCCCCTGCATTCAGGCAACGATACAGAAGTTCCACAATCCTATTCTCTGATTTACTAAGCAATTTTTAAGGCCTCTGCTAGACACTGAGGATGGAACAAAGGAAAAGCTAGGGTATCTCTCCAAATTACTTTCTTTCCTGACAACAGCTAATAGAACTTGAAGGTCTGGCTGAAATTCTCTTCCTCCTCAAAGCTTTCCCTGCTCTCTGGCCTGTGTACTCTCCTCCTTTTCTGAATACCTATTGTTCTTATTTGCTAGAACACACGTGACACTTGCCGTACCTACCATCTAATATGAGCTAATTTTGTACCTATTTGCCCCTCAGAAGTATGCAGGATGTCAACTGCACAGGTATGATGCATGTATATATATATCAACAAACTCTTGTCATATGTTGTATATTCCCAAGTAAACATCTGGAGGCAGGGACTATTCACACACTCACTTTTCTCTCACAAAGGCCAGCATAGTACGTACTCAGCAAAACGAATGAATAAATAAATGAATAATGAATAATTGTGCTTTGAATTTCCATAAATATTATTTTTAAAGTGCATATATAATATACATAAAATTCACATATAATGTGAATGTAATAACACCAGGGATATCAATACAATGTAAAAATTGTGAAGACAGCTGATGCTGGACTTTAGCAAAGTTCATGTGAAGCCTATTAACTTTGGAAACCATTCTTATACATACCAGAAATGATTTACAATAAAAAATGTTATTAAATCTCACAGGTACCATTAACCTTTCCCACCACTCCCTTGACATTTTATAACTAAAAGTGGAGCAGATGCATGAAATATGGTTCTCCATGAAGAAGTAAAAGACAATGACACAAAACATGGAATGACAGAAAGCGACAGCTTCCTAGAAGCAGGGTATGTGATGGATTTTCTTATTTCTTAAGAATGAAAAAGAAAACAATTATTATTAACTGGAGGTCTTTGTATAAAATCAGAATACAAAGTTCACATTAAATCAATCAGAGTCATTTTTAACTCCACAGATTAATCCATTTTACCATTCACAGAACTCATTTCTTTGTTCTTTGAACTTTAGCAACCAGAACCCAGAGGTTACAGTAGAAGGTATGTTTTTTCATGGCTTACATGGAATTTAGTCATTGTATTCACACCTCACTGGTCTGACAAAGTACATTATGGATTGGTTGAAACAAGCTGTTGCATAATGTGACTATCAGAAGCTGTGATGAAGATATCATTTGTTCCAACATGCTTAGCGTGCACTGAAGAGATTCTGTGGATGTTCTGATGAAGCGTGGATAATGATGTGAATTGAATCTTCAGATCTATAGCATGTTAGGCTATAGTCTCACTAGAGGCATGTGGCGTGTTAGACAGAGGGATGTCTCATCTGCCATTTATATCTGTTTTAATCACAAGATTGAAAAAATGCAAACATGAAATAAGCTACTGGGTAAAAAATATTAAGGTCTCTCTAACTGTAATTAGCTAAATAACATCATAAATAATCATAAATATTGATGCAGGACCAATGTTTTCTCACTTATAGTTAGACTGTACATTTGGCATTAATTTAAGAAGATCTCACGACATGGTCCCTCACAATGTGATATGTCTAATTACCCAAAAACATAAAGAAAAATGGACAAAATCTGTAGGAGTTTGTTAGTTTTGTCACTGTGAATGACTTTCAAATTCCCTATTCCTACTTTTATGAGCAACTGTTAGTAGTTATCCAATAGTATGAAAAATTAAACTTAGAATGAATGCTAATTAGAAATAACCAAATCTATTCAGTGTCAATGCTATTGATTAGAAATAACCAAATCTATTCAATGTGAAGAATATGGACATGTTTTAAACAATCTTCCTTAGGGAGTTTATTATCAGGTTGTTTAATACCAAAAGCTGCTTCGGATTTCTCTGAGCTCAGATTTTTAGGGCAAGTGGAGCCTACTGTGTAAGCATGTGTATGTCTATCTGTCTGTCTGTGTGTCTGTGGTGTGTGTACAATCATGTACACACGTGTGCATTAAACTACTATAGGGATACTTCAAAATCCAAAATGATGTGCAAACAACACATTCAGAGCTGTGATTAATGTAAAATTTTTAATTTGAAGATTGAAGGTATCTTAATTTCTTTATCTCTATCTCTATATTTACCTGTGTATGTCTTTTCCTCCTTTTATTTCTTTCACAGATCAGGGATATTCAAAAAATAGAGAAATTGAAAAGCAATAGGAGAAGTAATATAGAAATATTGGCTGAAATATTTATTTCTGAGATGAGAATAAAAGAAAAATAGAATAGATAGAGAACTGAAAGGCTTCAGATGGGACAAATACAAACCAGAAAACTGTAGACCAACTACACGTAAGGTTTATTTATTCATTCAACAAGAATCTGTTTAGTGTTTACTCTATGGCAGCCGTGTCCTAGGCACTAGGAATGCCATAGTAAACAATATGGGCAACACTGCCTGCCCTTACATTCTAAGGAAGGGAGATAAGCAATAAACAGAATAAATAAGCTGTGTGGTAAAACAGTTGGCCTTCTGTCCTATGGAAAAAAAATAAACCAGTAAAGATAGTGGGAGACTTGGAAGTTGTGGAAGTGACTTTAAGTTTTAATAGAGTCATCAGAGCAGGCCTCACTGAGAAAATGAAATTTAACAGGGAGGGAGACAGAGGGAAGACAGGGGAGGGAAAAGTTGGGAAGAACAGGTTGCAAGAAGAAGGCTGGAGAGCACTAATGTGAAGGCTGGCCTCCACACCTGTTTAGATTAATTGAGTTCCCACTATTTCTCCCAGGTGACCTCCCCAAATATCCCTTTTCAGATTCATGCCCTCTTTCATTCACTACAGAGTTAATGATTTTTATTTTCCTTCTCTTTTATGAGAAAAATGGAAATAAACATTATAACCTTTCATTATTAAGATATGTGTGCACCTTTCTCAGAAAGCTACAATTGGCATTTTTGTAATGAATTGAATCTGTAATGCTTAAACAGTTTCATTTCACAATCTTAATCAAAAAAAAAAAAAAGCAACAGCTTGCTTTTTACTGTTATGTCTAAAATTCAGAGAGGGACCTGCCCATTGAACCCACCTTAAATGAGGAAAGAGGGACTTCCCTGGTGGCACAGTGGTTAAGAATCCGCCTGCCAATTCAGGGGACACGGGTTTGAGAAGATCCCACATGCCACGGAGCAACTAAGCCCTTGCACCACAACTACTGAGCCTGTGCTCTAGAGCCCGCGAGCCACAACTACTGAGCCCAAGTGCCACAACTACTGAGCCCGCACGCCTAGAGCCTGTGCTCTGCAACAAGAGAAGCCACTGTAATGAGAAGCCCATGCACAGCAACGAAGAGTACCCCCCGCTTGCCATAACTAGAGAAAGCCCGCGCGCAGCAACGAAGACCCAACGCAGCCAAAAATAAATAAATAAATAAAATAAGATGAGGAAAGAGATCGTGATTGAATTTCATTTCTGCCTCTAGTAACGTTACAAGGGCCAGAACCATTCTTCCCTACAAGCAGATGCCCAGCTGTGGGCTGTTCCCTCTGTATCTGCCTTCCTCCCCACCTCCAAAAAGAAGAACTTAAAAAAAAAAAAAAAAATAAGGGCCATATGCTTTTGATCTGTTTGGACATTTGAAACAAAAGAGATTTCACAAACAGAATACTGAACTAGATGTGGAAATATCTGAATACTTCATAATATTCTATTGAGTAGAGGATAAAAGGGGCAGTAGAAAACCTTTTCGACTCATCACTGTGTTTATCGTTAAACTAAAACTTCTGCTTCTCTGTTAATATTGATAGACGGCAAAATTGCCCTGGTCTAGAGAAAGTAGCCACCCATGATTTTTGACAATGTCTAGAACCCTTGTATTCGGCTTGGTCCTAAGGACTGCCATTCTGCTTTCCCCCAAGAACTGGCATTCTGCTTGGTAATAGGGATCCTACTTAGTTCAGAAGACAAACTCCATGCTTACACAGAGGCTGATGGCTCAGAACGCAACCTAGCAATCATAATCTAAATAAGTGTAAAAATACTTTGGGGACTTCCCTGGTGGCGCAGTGGTTAAGAATCCGCCTGCCAAGGCGGGGGACACGGGTTCAAGCCCTGATTCAGAAAGATCCCACATGCCGCAGAGCAACTGGGCCTGTGTGCCACAACTCCTGAGCCTGCGCTCTAGAGCCCGCCAGCCACAACTACTGAGCCCACATGCCTAGAGCCCGTGCTCCGCAACAAGAGAAGCCACCGCAATGAGAAGCCCGTGCACTGCAACGAAGAGTAGCCCCTGCTCACCGCAACTAGAGAAAGCCTGCACACAGCAATGAAGACCCAACGCAGCCAAAAATATATAAATAAATAATAAATTAATTAAAAAAAAAAACTTTGGAAGCATATGGGAGGGGCACATAACTTGCATGGCGGGGAGCAGGCAGGCAAGGCTTTCTTAAAGCAGCAGCTTCTGAATTTAGGCCTGGAAAGTGAGTAAAGATTAAAGAAATGAAGAAACATGTTGAGGAAATAACATGTGCAAAGTCCAAAGAGTGCTTATCCAAGGAACTACAAGAAGTTCAGAGGTGTAAAGAGAAGTGTGAAGTAGGAAGAAGGGATGAGGCACAGATAGGGCTGGTGAGGTAAAAATGCTAGATGATGGCTTTGAGGGTCAAGTAGAGAAGGACCATCCTGAAGGCCAGGTGGGGGGCTGGGTACTGGGCAGTTGTAAGCAGGAAAATGAAGTGACATTTTAGAAAGATTACTGGTTCCAGGAGTCTACTTGAGAGGTCATCTTGATGACGACCTGAAGCACCATAAAATCTGGAGAAAGGGAAAAAATGGATTTTTCCTCTTGTATTCTAGAGTTATTTAGGAGATGAAACCAGTAGTTGATGGAATGTGAAGAAGGGAGAGGGTCTCCGTTTGGACCACTGAAGGCAAGCCTCTTCTTATACGTTTAAAGCAAACAGGGGTCGCCATTGAGCCTTGAATGGACAACTCTGAACTATACCTGCCCATGAAGGATCATCCAGAATGAATCTGGTTCAGACTCATTCCTCAACGCGTATTCTCCCCTCTCTGCTGCCTTTCTCAATACGCAGATGTGCTATTTTATGTGTAACGGTATTGCACATTTATCAATCGTCAGACCTCCGAACAAAGATGTTCATTGATTGACTGACATGAATAAGACACCTGAGAAAGGGAGCTGTTCTTTGCACTTGACAGGTAGTTGGTAAAAAGCCGATAGTTTGATTAGGGCCTTCCCAGGAAGCCCAGTGCATTTTGATTAGCTTGATTATCATTTAGTTCTTTTCTCCTTGACTTTATAACTGTCACTAAAAAGTGAATTTTAAGGAAGCTATATCTTTGTACAGGTAAACTCCCTTTGTAATTCACCCCATGGAACAAACTCGTCCAAATGGTCAAGGGCAATCAATAATATTTTTACTCCACTATCAACTTTTACACTGTGATAGAGAAATTATTCTCAAATACAGGCCAAGATTCATATACATATTTTTAATATCTAGGATGCTATAATCGCAAAGGAGTTACAATATATGCAGCACATCCATTAACCTGCTGCGAATACACCTATGAACATGTATAAAGACATGAATAGTTTATCATATTTTTATCATAATCAACTGACAAATATTTTGTTATATTTTAATAATATTTTTATTTTTATAACTTTAATCATATTTTCATCATTTTTGTTGCAAAAGTCTTTTGATTCTCCTTTGAAAATTTCCAAGTCAAGTCTATAAGTAAAGATAAAATATACAATTAATGAGGGGGCCATGATTTGCAAGGCTGTCATCAAATGAATGAACCCAGTGATCTGAGTCTGACCTAGAAATCAGATGTCACCACTTGATCCAGAAATTCCTTCCAGTTTTGAAATAGAGGTATAAATCATCCGAGGATCGAGGTAGTGAATCCCAGACTTGAACAAATAGTATATATGAAGGAGATGCAGGAACACAGATACATCTTTCGGAAGGCATACTCAGTAATGGGTTTGGGGCCTGGAATATCTATTCACAGACATAATATGTGATAGTTTGGCTGCTTAGCTAAACTTTCACACCCAGTAACTCATCTCTGCCTCAGTTGGACTCTAACCTGAACTCTCATCGGATTCACTTGGCTCAGTACTAAAAGTGTTTTATGCTAATAGTACAAGTGCCATCATTATCCAAGTAACTGCTATTGACTTGTAGTATCCTACTATTATTCTGGGTATTCCATTACATTTTTATCCAATTTTCTTTATTTCTCAATGTGTTTTCAGGGAAAATAGGAAGGAAGGAAGGAAGGAAGGGGGAAAGGAAGGAGGGAGGGAGGAGACATTGAAAATGAAACAACTTTGCATGGATACGATAGTTTGAATAAATTGGAAAATACTTAAATTTTATTCCTTATAAAATACAAAAGTTAAGAAAATAACGCTCAGCCACAAAAACTACAGGAAGCATCTATTTGTATCTCCTCCTAATACATGCTCTTATGAGAACACTTTATAAATTTCATAGTTAAGGTAATGCACTTTTTGAAGCCACAAATTTATTTGGTGCAAATAACACTGAAATAGCTCTCCTCTATATCTCAGCTAACACTCCTACATTGCACCAAATAAATCTGAACACACTGGTGAAATAGAACAAGTGATCAGGCCAGCCTTACATGTGTAATGGGAACCATATTAAAGAAAGCAAGAGAGCAGAGATAGAGAGGATTTGGGGAAGGAATAAAAGAGACCAAACATTACACAGAGAATTCTCATCCTTCTACAAAAATAACAGAGCTAGAGGAGGGAACAGAAACAGAGAAAGAAAATTAACATTGAAAAGAGTAGAGGTATAGAAGGTATCCATGAAAAGTACAGCAAAGACAAAAACAAAAATGAGTGGTTTCCGTTGCAAGCAAAAGTTATTTTGGATTTTGTGGGCTATTGCTGGAGTGTTTGTATTTCCTTGACTTTGCTGAATGGAGAAACCAATGTAGATGAGCCACCTGTACTCATGATACCTTACTTCATTTATTTTCAGTATTGAGCTGACCATTTGAAATATCTCACTTAAGAGTACCCCAAGGATCAGATGATTTAACATCGTGTGATAAAAAAACCCTATGCAACCCACATACCTTTCTGGTCACCCATAATTTCCTTGTGCATGCACTAATGAATCAAGGTAAAGGAGTAGTAAGAATGCTCAACCATGTAAGTTTGTTCCCTGTTTGCTATGGTGAATCATTATTAGTGTAATCATAATTCATCACACAAAAAGGAACTCTTATGATGGTTAAAGGTAGGAGAATTCATAATTAGCACTAGTACAACAGAAATAAATTTGGACTTCTCCAAGCAAACAGATGTGTCTGGTCACCCTAGCCAAAATAGATAAGGTGGGTTTTTTTTGGGTTTTTTTTTTTGCATAGTTCTATCCTTCTAGCCTAACACATTCTTATTTAGATATCTTGCAACTGATCTCTTATTGCTAGATGGGGAAAGAGTCTGATTTATGTCAAATGCAGAAAAGTCTGTCCCCCTTCCCCGTCCCCTGGGTGTTCATAATGTCAAAGGGCTTTTACAGTGAGGTTGTAATATGTCACATTTCTACAAAGTTCATTACGGTGTCTGTCGTAAGAAAAGCAATTAATTGCGGTTTTCCATTTTGCATGCTAACATAGCAATTTTCAAACCTGTTGTACATTTTGGTAAGATATAATTTTCATCTATTTTCCCCTCCCCCTTCACATTCTAAGTGGAGCTACATTGTAATATAAATTCATGCAATATTAGATCAGTGAGAAAGTAAAGCCTTTCTTTTGCCTATTAAGCAAAGAACACATCTTAGGAACACCATACATCATGCTTGTCAGAAGAGTCAAAAGAATCATTCTGAATAGTTACCTTGTCTATTATTTAGAAAGCAGACATGAAACAATATAATTCAGTTGGGCTGCATGTATCTAATTTGCATATGGCTGTCTCTTTTTAATCTGAGTTTTCACAAAATGAATATAATTAGCAAGTTTCAATTTATCTTCAAAACCACTGAACTATGTTGATTATTTCCAGGATGACATCACCCATGTGCACTAGTATATCTGGACTCCTAAACAGAGCGATTCAGTGGATTTTGTAGCTAAACAAGTGAATGTTGCAATTTAAAAAGTGACAAACTCGTCAGCCATGCAAGATGCATAATTCATCATGAAGAGATCAGCACTGTAGCTTTATCCTATTTTCCCAATTTTTTCCTTTAATGAAACAGGCAATTCAAGCAAACCACAAATGATTTGGTGTGGCCAGCTTATTAGTCTGTGACCGTTGATTAAAAAAAATAAGTAATCGAACTCTTTAGAGTCACTATATGGTTATATTCTCTGTACGTCTCCAATTTGAGCTCCTCATCTAACTCTCCTTCATGTATGCTCTCAAAGTTACAATTCCTCACATAATGAACTATCTCTGACCCACATTCTCAAGGAGCTTATCTGGGCTAGGATGTTTGACTTTAAATGAATGATAGTGAGAGACATCACATTTAACTTGTCAGCTATAAAATAAAATGTATAACTTACAAGACAATACATTATTTAGTGATATCCAACTTTTAAAAAATTGTACAATTCAAATGTGTGGTTCTGGAATGTTAGAGATGCTCACTGCACAAAGTGTAACATGATAATTGACATAATTTCCTCCCAAAATACCAATTTGTGTCCCCATGAATTCTAACTATAGCCTAGAGTTAAAACAAAGGTAAACCATTTAATAAGGGAACATGTATTACCAATGAGCTGAATATTTTTCCAGAGAAAGACAAACCATGAAGTTAAACAAAAATAAAACTGGTCTCCTTTAGAACTGGCATTATTAGAAATATTTTAGTACACATGGAAGCAAGTATCGTATCTGGACTTTGAACTGGCAAGCTCAAGCAAGAAATCTCATGATGACTCGTTTCTCAATTGAAGTTACCATTTTAGTCTGGCTAATTCAATTTTGTTTGCAGCGTTGGCTGTATGTTGGTCTAGTCTAGATTTTGTATTCAAAACACACAAGCACTGCAGGATATTTCACAACTGCTAATCAGTCTAACACAATTACTTATCTAAGTGCAGATGAAGGTTTGATTAGTGATGTGCTATTTCTCAGAGAATTGTCGGTTTGACCACAGCAAACCAGAACCATAAATATAGTAAGTAACACAGCAAAAGCTGAGAGGCAGATCAGCTAACAGAAGACATACACCAGGTGGTTACCCAGAACTATCTTTAGACATAAAATATGTGCAAAAATTTCCCCAGACTTCCTGACCACTCTCAGTTCTATATGCAAGTTTGCTTTAGCCTGAACACTGATGTGATACTGATCGTCCTTAAATGGCACTTTAAACCTAGCATATTCCTATGGAAAACATGTGCCTCACTAGTCAAACTACAAAATCTAAAGCCTCTCCTTCAAATTTCACCACAGGGGCTTCCCTGGTGGCGCAGTGGTTGAGAGTCTGCCTGCTAATGCAGGGGACACGGGTTCGAGCCCTGGTCTGGGAAGATCCCACATGCCGCGGAGCAACTAGGCCCGTGAGCCACAATTACTGAGCCTGCGCGTCTGGAGCCTGTGCTCCGCAACGGGAGAGGCCGTGACAGTGAGAGGCCCGCGCACCGCGATGAAGAGTGGCCCCCGCTTGCCACAACTGGAGAAAGCCCTCGCACAGAAACGAAGACCCAACACAGCCAAAAATAAATAGTAAATAAATTAATTAATTAAAAAAAAATTTCACCACAATCTGGCATAAATTAATATTTACAGTCCATTATCCCACAGTTTTCTGCTTTGAATCCTCGACAACTCAGAATTACGTATCCATTCCTCAGTGAAACATATTTCTCTCCTGCCTTCCTATATTTGCTCAAGCTCTCTCTCCTTCCTGGAATTCTGTCTTCACTTTTGTCATTGAATCTGTGGTTCTTTCACATGACTTATCTTACTCCTATATCCAGAAGTAAGCCCTTGAAAGCAGAGATGTGAATATATTCTCCAGCATGAAAAATGTATTTCTGAATATACTGGGAGTTCTCAAATAATTGGGGTTGATCAAATCCTCTCCTATCGACTCTCATTTCTTTTGCTTGTACATGCTCCAGCTCACTGACTTTCCCTCAGCAATAAGTGCTAGTGCTACTCTGTCAGATTACCCATCAGTGCCATCTGGCTCTGTGTCCTCAATGGACTACCTTCCTCTACCTTTAGCAACTGGAAGGCAAGTCACCTTAACAAGCTAAACTACTAGAAATGAAGAGAGAGAGAGAACATGGTATCTGCTCCATTGCTCTGGAAATGAAACCAGAAATAGAATATGGAAAATTTTCTCATCATTAATTCATTAATCAAAAATCTTTATTGAGCACCTAGTATGTCTATTAGGAGCTGAAGCTATAGTAATGAACAAGGCAGAGTCCCTGCCCTTCAGAGCTTACATTCTTGTGTTGGAGGTGGTTAGTGGTGATAGGGAGACACATAGTAAGGCATCAAATAGTGACAACAGTCAATGTTATTAAGGAAAAGAAAGCATAATTTAAAAAAAGATAGCCAAGAGTCAGAAAAGAACTCTCTGAAGAGGTGACATCTAAGCAGAGATCTGAAGATGAGAGCAAGCCAGTCATTTGGGTAGCTGGGTGATCACTCTGGTGTCTGGCATAGGGAGAAGCAGGTGCAAAGGCCCTGGGGTGAGATCCAGTTTGCCCCATTCCAGTGGAGGAGTTAGGCTGCCTGAGCTCAGGGGTTTAGAGAAAGAGTACAACAAGTGAGGGCAAGGGTCTTTCCAACAATAGCCCCCCAACAATCAATGACAAAGCCCCAGCTGGGCCAGCTGGCATCATCTGTGATACTAAAGAAAGTTTTCTTCATACACAACAGCATAAGCACTACTTGATTTAATTAATCAGATGGCTTCTATTAGCACTTTTTATAATGCCCAATTCCAGGCTAAGCTTTGTGGAGAATACAAGAATACTGTACCCATTTCTAATGGATTTAAGACCTGGATTCATATTTGTACAAAAACCCTGCCTCATTGGCTTGTATCAGAGGCTGCTTCTTTGCTCTGATTCTAATTTTCTGCCCTTGTATGAACTGGTTGCTGACAGATTAATACCAGTAAAGGCAAGTTTTTTCCTACTGTATAATGTATTTATATTTTAAAAAAAGAAGCATCTCCTCTATTAATTCACTAATGCTCTTCAGTCTTTTTAGTAACAAGTGGGAAATCTTCCCACTTTGATTTAAAGTTTCCTAACTATTTAGAAACAAGATACCAGGTTTCAGTAATAAGAAAAGTCTTGCTGAGAAACAGGCTGTAATTTATACCACCACTTCAGGTCATATCATGCATTTTGCTAGAAAAATAAAAAATGCCAAACTTCAATGAGCATGCCACTGTCTCCTGAGCTCTTTTGTGATAGAAATAATTAGCTTTAAAATATTCTGTCAAGATCTTAAGATGCAACAGTAAAACACAATTGCTTCTATTATATGCCAGTAGTTGCTCATAACAACTGGGAAGCTAAGACTTTATACTGGAACAAACTCCTTTTTGTTACATTCCGATCAATGTCTTGCCTTCATTTAAACCTACATGTCTGGATATCTGAGAAGTTTCATCTTATGGCTTGTTTAAATTATTAACATCCATTCTACCCACCAAACTTCCAGTCTTAACAGCTACTGTCTAGCTGCGGGCTTTATAATCTGTAAGTTATTACTTGTCTTAATGTCCATCCCCTTTCTTGGGAAGGTTTTGGAGGCAGGTGAAGTAGGTATGGGAGAGGTAGAAAACACTTTTGGTACTAAAAGCCAGAATGAGGCCATGGATGTGTACGGCTTCATCTTCGTAAATTAAGATTAAGAGTGTGATGTTGAATCCTAAACACTTTCTGTTCTAGCCTTGTTTTTCTTTGTTAAAATGCTCTGGCTGGCTCCCTGTGACACATTTAACACCTCTTTCTTCTTGTGAGTTTGATCTAAGGGTTTCCAAAGAAGCGTGATGCCTCTGAGATGAAGAGATGTGCTTGTCACAGGTCACCCCTGACAGGGGCACCACTGAGAAACCCGCTCACTTTTCCAAGGAGCGCCATTCTCTCCTAGAGTCCCTTGAACATCACTTTAGTCTTATTTTTCAAAAACAGAACATGTAGGCTACAATAAAGGAGGCTCACTGGGCATGCAAAATTGTGGACATCCTTATCACATCCCACCTTCCGCATCTCTCAATGATACTGGTTGCAGAGACATTTTAAAATCCTTTCAGTAGGTAACTATTTGTACTTACAGCTTTTGTGGTGCCTGAAATAAAATGGTATTATTGGAAGGATATGAGTCATGCGCTTCCTGGTAAACCCATCCTGTCTTTTATGATTTTCTAAACTGCTGTGTGGAAATTCCAAGTTTTACTTTTCTCATTAGAGAAGCTTATGAGGCTAACTTTCTGGGATAGAACTCCAAGTGCTAAAGCTTAAAGGGCTGCGGATGCCACCAATAGTGTTTTTTAGTTACTGCAACTACAATAGACTGTCTAGACTGATCTAGTTCTACTAATAAAGCCAAATGGCATAGATGGCTTTTATCAATTAAAAACATTAGTGTCCTACTATTCATTTTCAGAGGAAGACACACTTTTTAAAAATTCACTTAATGTAACAAAAATCCTCCTTACAGTTAATCTAATTTTTGATTTATTTCATAAACGAATTTTAAGAAGCACACCACATACTTTGCACAATTCTACAGCAACACGGTGCGTCATCTTGTTTTCCATATTCACACCTCTCAGTGCACAATGATATTTATTTGAGAATGGAGAGAAATCTCAGAAGCATAAGTGAGTTCCACCAGGACAATTTCCACATCTAATGTACCAATTCTTTAGAGGTCAGTCTTGTAAAATTTTCCCTCTCATTTTCTCTGAGGGAAGCAGTTATTTCTGTTGCATTCAGCCCTGAAAAATTCCACTGCAAATTCAGTCCCTGACCCATGCCAAAGAACAGAATACATTCACCCAAACCTCAAGGTGTTTTTATGGTATGATACATTTCAAATGGAGTCTATTTCCCATACCACCACCATAACTGACAAAATATACATTCTCTTTGCCTCATGCAGTCTTTCTCTAAATTCACAGCCTTCCCTTCAAGATTTGAAAGTTTAAAATTGTGTTGTACAGTGACAGCATTTAATGTACAGGTAAGGGGGAAAGAGACATTTGGATGTTTTGGTCTTAACATATGAAGACAGTATGTTTACTGCCAAATTTGCTATGTCTTGGTTCCCCCATCCTTTACTATAAGAGGGATATTAATTTTACAGGGAAATCTCACAAACTAAGAGGGGGAATCCAAACTACAAGCCGTCTTGCCTAATAAACTAAATTAATGACATCATCCAAATCCATTATTTATAATAACAGTAAAATAACTTTAATAATAAAGTAGTGCTCTCAGGAATTTATAGGCCAATGTCCAAATTAGAAGCCATCAGTTTATAAATATATAAAGCTGCACAATAATAACTAAAATGAAGTTAGTGAATGTTTCTTTAGGACATATTATTGATATGCAATTATGTAATAGTCTAATTTGGGGAGGGAAGCCATGCAATAGATATTCTGGAAAAAAAACCCAATAAACATTTGACAACCGATTTACCTCTCACCTTTCTTGTCCTATCTGGAAATAGCAGAGATGCCAAGATTTTTTTTTGTTCTGATCATATAGTTAAGAGTACATATGAACCATTAGGCTAGTTTTCATTGTAGATTTCTATAACTGCAGGTTATCTTTTAGGGAGATGTCAACAGAGGTATGACATTGGTGGGTTAATCACTACCTTTAGAAATTTTTCCTTAACAAGTTGTGCTGATGTTATAAAAACCAAAGGGGAGGTCATAATGTCCTATAGCAAATTCAGAATGATAACTCTTCAATACAAATCAATCTGGCAGAACTCAAACTGCTCCCTGCCCTTGCTTCCGTCAGTGACTGTATTTCCTTTGGTTCTGTTGACATAATCCCAAGGGCTAAGAGTAGGATTTTCAAATATATAAGAAAAACTTCATGTCCTATTCATTCCCATTTTCTTGATATTTTTTGTCATGAGAAAAATACCTGTCTTCAGAGAGAGGTCTTAGGTTTAGAATTTGAAATTTAGAATATTAAGTGTGAAAAATGGATAGAAGGACAAGTAGTCTCTTTGCAGGAGGACGAAAGAATCTGAAATGGGTGCTCGAAGGCCAGACTCACTGTGTCACTTCCCTCTTCTTTACAGGCAAAGTTCTGCTGCTTCCTTTCCCTAAAAGAACTCAGTCCCAAATTCTTTAGATCATTGTCATTCAAGAGAAGCTCTAGTAAGAGGAACAACGAAGGCAGAGGCAAATTAGAACTAAGAGTAAAATAAGGGATACATTTTCATTGAGAAGAACTTTTAAAACTGAGGTTTTAAGAATTTTTGTAAACACATTTAAACGGCTCTATTTTGTGAACTACTTTCGTATACAATTAGATATTCATTTAATTTCATTTTCCCTAGAAGATGTTCCTGTAAGACTGCTGCATGTAAACTGCCCAGATCCCTGAGCTGAGTGGTGTCTTGGCACATGATTAGAAGGGCAGTTTTCTAACCATGGAGGGGGGAAGAAGATTGGCTTTGCTGACAGTTTGATACAGATTTGAATCTCTGAACATTTATTAGCTCTGGGGCTTTAAAAAACAATAAGAAAATAATGGTAAACCTTGCTTTAGCGCATTTATCCCTATGCTGAGAGGCTGACAGTCATAGTCTCATTTAATGTGAAGAAAAATCCAGTGAGAAAGATACTGTTATTAAATCCATTTGAAAAGAAGAGAAAAAAAGAGGTTCCGGGAAATTCAGCAATTTGTCCAACATCACAGAGCTTTTAAGTACCTAATTTATATATTTATGTTTATAAACAGAGTATATTGCTTGTCTAAACAATATGTAACTCTGTGTAAGTAAATAAATCTGTATGTATTAAATAAAATCTATGTCTGTATTCTAAGACCTTTGTCTTTACTTATTTTATGTAATTTTTCCATGGAAGAACAGTATGTCTGCCATGCACCTTTTTTCAGAAATAAGTTTAAAGTTCCTTATTTAATGTTACATTTAGAATGTAAAATAATAATAGGATCATTTTTCACAACTCTTTGACAGTTAGTCACCTGAGAGCTTGTCAGTGTATACAGGCACACCTTGGAGATATTGGGGGTTTCATTCCAGATCACTAAAATAAAGCATATATCACAACAAAGCAAGTCACACAATTTTTTTGTTTGTTTCCTGGTGTATATAAATTTACTATACTGTAGTCTATCAAGTGTGCAAGTGCAATAGCATTATGTCTAAAAAAACGTACATACCTTAATTAAAAAATACTTTATTGCTAAAAAATGCTAACCATAAGTTGAGCCTTCACTGAGTCCTAATCTTTTTGCTGGTGTAGGGTCTTGCCTCGATGTTCGTGGCTACTGACTGATCAGGGTGATGGCTGCTGAAGGCCGGGGTGGCTGTGACAATTTCTTAAAATAAGACAACAATGAAGTTTGCAGCATTGACTGACTCTTTCACCAAAGATTTCTCTGTAGCAGGCAATGCTGTTTGATAACATTTCACCCACAGTAGAACTTTTTTCAAAATCGGAGTCAAACCTCTCAAACTCTGCCACTGCTTTATCATCTAAGTCTATCTTATATTCTAAATCCTTTGTCACCATTTCAACTATCTTCACAGCATCTTCCAGGGTAGACTCCATCTCAAGAAACCACTTCCTTTGATCATCCATAGAAGAAACTTCTCATCCATTAGAGTTTTATCATGGGATTGAAGCAATTCAGTCACATCTTCAGGCTCCACTTCTAGTTCTTGTGCTATTTCTGCCACATCTGCTTCTTCCACTGAAGTCCTGAACCCCTCAAAGTCATCCATGAGGATTGGAATCAGAATCAACTTCTCCCAAATTCTTGTTAATGTTGATATTTTGACCTCTTCCCATGAATCACAAATATTCTTAATGGCATCTAGAATGGTGAATCCTTTCCAGAAGGTTTTCAATTGACTTTGCCCAGATCCATCAGACGAATCACTATCTGTGGCAACTATAGCCTTATGATATGTATTTCTTAAGTAATAAGCCTTGAAAGTCAAAATCATTCCTTAATCCATGGGCTGCAGAATGCATGTTGTGTTAGGAGGCATGAAAACAACATGAATCTCATTGTACATCTCCATCAGAGCGCTTGGGTGACCAGGTGGATGGTTTGATCTTCTATCCAGACCACTAAAACTTTCTCCATATCAGCAATAAGGCTGTTTTGCTTTCTTGTCATTTGTGTTTTCACTGGAGTAGGATTTTTAATTTCTTTCAAGAATGTTTCTTTTCATTCACAACTTGGCTGTTTGGTGCAAGAGGCCTAGATTTTGGCCTATCTGAGCTTTTGACATGCCTTTCTCACTAAGCTTAATCATTTCTAACTTTTGATTTAAAGTGAGAGATGTGTGGCTCTTCCCTTCCCTGAAACATTTAGAGGTCATTGTAGGATTATTAACTCGTCTAATTTTGATACTGTTGTGTCTCAGAGAATAGGGTGGCCCAAGGAGAGGGAGAGAGATGGGAAAAAGACCGGTTGGTGGAGCAGTCCGAACACTACCTTCATGGATTAAGTTGGCCCTTTTATATGGGTGTGGTTTGTGGTTTCCCCAACCAATTACAATAGTGACACCAAAGGTCACTGACCACAGGTCACCATAACAAATGTAATAATAACAAAAAAGTTTGAAATATTGAGAGAATTACCAAAACGTGACATAGAGACATGAAGTAAGCAAATGCTGTTGGAAAAATGGTGCCAATAGACTTGCTCAATGCAGGATTGCCACAAACCTTCAATTTGCAAAAAATGCAGTATCTGTGAAGTGCAATAAAGCGAAGTGCAGTAAAACGAGGTGTGCTTATACATAGTTTCTCCAAATTACAGAAATCATTTTTATTCAGGAGAAAAAAGTTAATACTCTTGAAAAAAATTTTTGAAGAAAATAAAAATAGATCCAGGAGAAATAGATCAAGAATAACTCACAATACCTTTCTAAAAATAGTAATAATTTTTTAAAAAATTTCTACTGAAGAGCAGTTAGTGCAATATCCAAAATTTTGTGTGTAAGCACTACCTAATGAATGACTGAGGCAACCGACTACTGGTTCTCCCAAAGGAACCAACCCAGTTTCTGAGATCATGGCCTCATACATGCCCCATCCATGTGGTGGTCATAATGGAATAAGACAAGAGGGGCACAGTGATCAGGTGAAGGGCTATAAAACTAGAAACTGATCTGAATACCTCCTGCATTTGTTATCTCTTAAGCACTTCCATTACATACCTATTATGAAAAATTGCATTGATTTACATATTAATGTTCTGCATTTCAGCATGTGCCCTTTATGTTCACACACAACAGAATACCCTCTTGTCACACACATTTAACCTACGTGACTCAGCCATTAAGTGAAAATTTGAGAGTGGGAGAAAAAAGAAACAGAATGAATACAGTCACCCCCATTGTTCTCTTCAATGCCTTGGATTTTAAATCCTTTACTGTCACTCAGTTGAATTCTATTTTTGTCAGTTTGCCTATCAGTCAAGATGGAGAGCTTAACCTAGGGTGAGCCATGGGATTGTCTTGGAACCATTTTTTTTTCAATGTTCTCAGGTTCCTGGGCTGGGGACCTACATGCAAATTTTGATTATCTGTTTGTAATCTCAGTGATATCTGGACAGGTGAAAAAAAAAAGACAGAAAACCATTCCCTATACCAGCACTGTCCAACGGAATTTTCTGCTGAAAATGATGGAAATGTTCTTTATCTGAGCAGTTTAACACAATAGTCAGAAGCCATAGATGACTCCTAAGCACTTGAAATGCAGCTAGTACAACTAACTGTTTTTTAAAATTTAATTTAAATAAATTTAAACAAATAAATAGCTACATGTGGTTAGAAGTTACAGTATTAAACAACACAGCTCTATACCATGCAGACTAAGCCACTTATCTTGACTAATTTAGACCAATCATGACTAAGCTATTGGTAGAGGTGGGTGTATCTTGCCTGAGTACATGGATAAAATGGAGGTTCTACTGGTCAGAAATCTATACTGGGTGGCTTAAATAATGGACATTACTGTCTCACAGTTCTGAAGGTTTGGAAGTCTAAGATCAGGGTAATAGTGTGGTTCAGTTCTTGGTGAGGGCCTTCCTGGCTTGCAGTTGGCTGTCTTCTTGCAGTATCCTCACATGATAGAGAAAGGGCTCTGGTCTCTTCCTCTTTTTATAAGGAACTAATCCTATCCTGAGGGCCCCACTCACATACCTCATCTAACCCTAATTACCTCCAAAAGGCTCCATCTCCAAATACCATCACATTGGGGGTTAGGGCTTCAACATATGAATTGGGCGGAGGGGTGGGGGAGGCGACACAAATATTCAGTCCAAAACACCGGTGAGCTGAAAGGTAAAGGGGACCTTCAGAGAAAGGTTTTCCTTTTTAGTAAAAATTGATACATGGGAGGGAACACCCTTCTTTGCCTAGAATAGGTTTAACCAACTTGCAACAATGAAAGCACATACAGTTATCACACTCAAGCTATCAGATGGAAGGACTGAAAGCCTCCTGGTCTCTGATGACTTATTTTAACTCTTGAATTAACCAGTCCTACTGTAGTCTTACTTCTAGACTTTTTATTAAGGTATAAAAAAATCCATTACTGCTTAGGCTACCTTTATTTGCATCTTCTATTACCTGCAGAATCTGAGTCAATCTTCAACAAATATTTACTGAAATTTAAATGCCTGAGTGTGCCTTTAATATATACATATACATTTATATTGCACCTTTATTCTGTATTCAGCTATGCCATGATTTTTTTTTGGGTGGGGGGAGTCATTTATTTGTCTTTTACATGGAAACAGAAAATTGGGAGGGAGAACAAAAGGGGAACTAGCCAGTTGCTTAGATATTTCTGCAGTTGGAATGGGGCAGCTGGCTTCAAGACAGGAAGGGGTCCCCACAGCAACATGGCACCGGCGACTGGACCAGGAGCAGTTTACTGAAGCACCATTTTCTACTAAGTCTTACCCCAAGCTAAGCAGGTTAAGGTTACAATGGAAAGCAACACTGTCTGGAGTATTTTTCTTAAGAGCACAGAGATGAGTTGCCATGTGTTTTTATTACTTTGAATTATTACTTAACATTTCATTAGAATGATTACTTAACAAAGACATAACATGTCCTTGAAGGTTTGGTGGAAGAAATATTATTCTATATATTATTCTATATATTTTCTCAGCATTGAACCCATTACAGATACCTACTATCTGCTTGTTGACTGAATACACTAATACATGTTGGATGAGGGGTAAAGATAGGTAGCTTGCAGGAGGGGAGGATGAACTCTGTTCTGATTTCTTCCAAGGGTGTCATATGCAGCAAAAATGTATTGAAAGTTATCACTCGATGACCCAGAAATCAGCATAAGAAAGAAAGAAAAGAAGAAAGAAAGAAAGGAAGGAAGGAAGGAAGGAAGGAAGAAAGAAAGAAAGGAAGGAAGGAAGGGAGAGAGAGAGAAGGGAGGGAGGGAGGGAGGAAGAGGGAGGAAGCGTGGTATATGTAAAGAACATTTTGTATGCAAATGATGAACAGGTTGCAGAGGTCAATCACCCAATACTGAGGCAGTTTCAGAAATAAAAGCAGATGGTACAGCTTTTGCTTTTTCCTCTTGGCCACAAAACCCCTGCTAATTGAAGTAGCAACTGAACAAACTGCTCTTTCATTTCACCAGCAATATTTATGTTTCACTCAGATTCTGCATTTCATATGAAACATAACTACACCTCCTGCTTACTCCTTGTTTCTGGCATCTAAGCCAGTTCCTGCTTTCCCACAGTCCTGCTTCTTTCTTCACAAGACTTCATGAAGATGAACAAATGTATAATTCCAGGCTTGAGAGAAACAAAATGAAATGGGCAGGTCATCTTTAAGAGTCTATTCTTAACTATAAAATGGGATATATTTAGAGTCAATCAGAGAAGTTTTTAGTTTCTTTGTTCAATTCATGAATCTCAGAACTGTGAAACAGAATTAATGTTACTAACAGCAATTCTACTGTCTATCTTAGACTGCACTAAATAGTTCTAAATAGAACTTTCTCATAGCCATTTCCATAAGACCATATTTTTTCCCTCCTGCAGTTCAGACTTGTTTTTCCAGAAACGGAAACAGCATATAAAGTGCTGAGAAATTTGCTAACCCAGCTTGTCCACATATTTATATCACTGTCAGGATACAGTATTGTATTTACCAAGATTAAATTATCTGCTGTCAAAACTCAATGAAAATCATGGTGTGCCAAACCATACTTTAGAGATGTAAGCATCTATTTCAAAATGCAAATCACATAGTAAGATACTTGTGTTTACAGGGTTATACTGTACAAAATGGAAATAGTCTGAAATACTAGGCATTTCACGGACAGCAAAGACCAAAATTGCTGAGTTTGAGAAAGAGTTTTGGATATTAGATATAGAAATGGGTTCAAGTTCCACATCTGCCACTCACCAGCTGTGCATTAATACAAGCCACTTAACAAGTCACCTGTAAAATGGGGGTAATTCCTGCTCTGTCTGCCTCATTTATGATGAACAAATGAAAGTGTGTATGTAGGTGAAAACATTATCTAAACTCTAAGAAGGTATATAAACAAATGGAAGGAACGTTGAAAGCTGGCATTTTTCAATTCACCAAGGACTTTAATTTCTGCTCTAACAGTTTTTATTGCTAGAATTACAGAATTTTAGAAGTATAAGTAAACCTAAAACTCATGTAGTCAAGCTCCTTCATTTTACAGATAAAGAACATAAACCCAGAAAATACTACCGACTTATCCAAGATTAAAAATAAAAGAAATAAATATTTGAGAAAGAAGTTTAGATTAGAACCTGTTTTTTTCCTAACTCCTAGTTCGTTGCCATTCCCTACTGAAAAACTCCACTGTCTGTTAAATGTAGAAGTGTTTACCAGAATTTACTGATTTAAAAATAATTTTACAGTGATGTGAAATCTTTCAGTTCTAAGACATTTTCAAACTAAAATCTCATTTTATTTTTATTATATCCTAGATGGGTTTCAAGGCAGATAGTAGTTTCATTTGAAAGTGAAAATTTTCTGAACAGAGAGATGGGTAGCAGAGCCAAGCATGGAATCAATGTTTTCTACATAGCCTGGTGTTCTTTCCACCTTTCAGCTATCTCCATCATATTTTGATTACAAGAGATTCTGTTTCTTTTAATAGTGCTGCACACTATATATTTTTAAAAGTAGGACAGAGGAAAATTAATTTTGCTTGGGGAGTCTTGTGATCTCCTTTGTGATGTCTGGAGACACCCAAGGGTATCTCAAAACTAGGATGAAGAATACCTATACCAGATTATTCTATCTCCCAAAGTAATTTGTCTCTTAATAACAATCATAATTACCTTCTACAGTATCCAGTCCCTACCCTCTCTACCAGACAAACTATTCACTGAAGTTAGGATCTCCACGGTAAAAAACTTCTCAACACTGTATGGCTAGAAGCAGACTTTCATTCTCCAAAGCCATTCTGGGAAAACCACACATGGGTGCCAACTTCCAAGCTCTTCTATGAATATTTAAGCCCTGTTTCACTTCCACAAAACTAATTATTACAGAAAAGCCTAGTTAAGTGAACTATTCTTTGCTAAAGACATGGAAAAAACATATAAATACATACTAGATGGGCTTAAATCAGCATTTTGAAGTACTGGATGCATCTAAAAGATCCCAAGCAACCTTTTGTGCCCAATGGTCCTCTTTGCACCAATCCTGTCTCCCCTCTACCTGCCCCTACTCCACCAGCAACCTAGAACTACCTTTCTTCCATGAGGATGCTTCTAATGCAAGTCCCAGGGTTATTCTTATTTGAAGTCTTATCTCTTACATTTAATAAAATGGGCTTGCCCTCTGTGAGAATAGTTTCTATGTCAGTAAACACACGGTAGCAGTAGCATGTGGTTCTGCACACAGTGTGTCTGCGGATCTAGACTATGTGTTTGGCGGGGTGGAACTGTGGGGAAGGGGGGAAAAAAAGAAAAACTGCAGGCAAAATCTTGTCTTTGATCTTGAAAATATGCTAGTAGAGTCCTAATTACTTTACTTAATGATAAAGGCAAGTTAGATGCCTATTTTCCTTCTGAAAAAATGAAAAGAGAAATTTTCTAATTCACTGATATCTTGGCTACTAATAAAACTGTGGTCACCAAAAAGCAATGGATAAAACTTGAGTGAAATGCTTTGCAACCCCTGGAATGGAAGCTGCCAAAATCCACTAAAATTCATTTGGGGATGTTCATACCATAGCAATCATCAAATAAAAAGTTACTACAATTAAAGAGAAGAAGAGTCTTTCTAGGTATCAACAATGCAATCAAGCAGGAGGATCCCAGAATGTCAGTCATTATAGCAAACCAGACGGACAGTGGCATCTTCTAAGATCTACAGACAGAAACACCAAAAATAACTTCCTTGTCCTTCCACCTGGCTCTCTAATATCCTACTATACAAGAACATGGACTCTCTTTCCTTCTTCCCAGGGCGTGGCTAGAAGTTAACTGAGTATAGAAGAGCCCTGGCATTTTGTATCTCACTTTGCTTGATTTGCTTGTGGACATACAGTCCTGAATGGAGAAAGCTAGAAGTCAGATTTATTTTACATAATTCACTAGGGACAGTCACAGCAAAATGTCAAAAAATGAATCTTTGCTTCCAGCTTGTCCAGGAATAGGCCCAGGGAAGACCTTCTGACTCTGCTGGAATTGGGGAGAGTGGACTTTTTCTGAGTTGACTCAAAAATGCTGACAGTAAATGGCAGGTTACTGCTTAAGCACAGATGTCACTTCACTGTGTCAACTTGGAAATGATCAGCACAATCTGGCAAGTACAATTTTTCTCACATGATGAGTGTATCTGGGCAGGTGCTATACTTCACTGAGGCCATACACTGTTTTAACAGATACATTTTTTTTAACATCTTTATTGAAGTATAATTGCTTTACAATATTGTGTTAGCTGCTGCTGTATAACAAAGTGAATCAGCTCTATGTATACATACTTTGTTACTCACACCACAGGAGGAAAAAAGATTCACTAATGCATATTCAAAAACGACTGGTGCTAAGATTCAGTAGGAAATAAAAAAGGTTACTAAATATTTTATCAATAATTAGAACATGGGTAATTCCTATCCCTGGGGGTGTTGATGCTACATACGCTCTAAACTTCCACTAAATTCAGAAGAAGGAAAGACAGCTTTAAGGACAAATATAGAAAATATTTTCTGAAATAGATATCCCAACGGCCTCTGCTATGGCCATGATGCATTTTGTTGTCATTTGCATATTGCCCATTTGGCTACAGACCTTGACTTCCCTTGTCATTATGGAAAACTGCCAGAGGTACTCAAAGTAGGCTGTTATTGAAGGGCTACACCTAAACATACAATAGTACCTCACAGTCTGCAGGGGTCACTCTGGGTTCTGATGGCTAGCTTTAAAAAACATAATGATGTTGGTAAGACTGGTGGCTCTGTTGCCCTGCTAAAAGACTAAGATTAGGCATGTTGAAGAAAATAACTCCAGCATCAGGAGTTGCAGCTTGGAAATAGGCAACAGACTGTAGTTCTAGGTAGACTGCTGGGCAGTATGATGGGTAGATGTATGTCTCTGAATCTTTTGGGCTGTCTCTGTATTAAATGATACAACCTAAATCTGCAAGGAATACAGAGTCATATCCTTTAGAGGATGTCACAGATAGTAAGCATTGGGTAGCCAGCAATGTGCTAAGTTCTGGAACATAAAGAAATATAAGACATCGTCATTGCTTCAAGGAGCTCCAAGATATACTTGGGGAAAACTACAGTCAACAAAATGGAAGAATATATGAACACAAGAGTGCATGTTAAATATGGTGTTATAAGTGATACAACAGCTCTTACAGAGGCAGAGAGCCTGATATATAAAGCAGTTGGGAAAGCCTGACTCTTAGTAAATTCTATATAACTATGGCTATAATCATAATCATAGTTATAATCATCTTTATATTATTGTATAGTACCTATTTACAGATTACATAACATTATAAATATAATAATATTATTACTGAAAGCTCATCATGTGCTAGACCTTTTCCATAATAGATTCACCATAATATTACAGATGAAAATAATTACCATAAATTTGAAGATTAAAACTCTAAGATTAGGCACCTTATGAAAGGTCTCATAGCTAGTAAATTAGCAGAGCTTGGATTTGAATCTGTGTCCAGAGATTTCAAAGCTCTCTCCAGATTATTAACTACAGAAGTTGAGGAAAGATTTATGGAGGAAGCAAAATTTCAATTCATCTTCAAGCATGATCATAATTTTATTGGTTGGAAGGGAAATAGCAGAGCATTTCAGGCAAGGATGTTCATATAAGCAATGGCAACAAGGCAGAGATGAGGATGGCACATGATAAGCATGAGGATATAGGTGACTCAAAAGGGGAAGGCGAGAGTGGTGGAAGCTGAGTCAAGGCTCTAGATGACATAGGCCAGAATATCCAAAGAGATTCTCAGAGCTGCACTTGAGATTGGAGATGGGATGCTGAGGGCATGTGTAACCACTGAAGGTTTCAAACCTGATGAATCATCTGACTATAGTTTGCTTTTTTGTTTGTTTGTTTAGAAATACTAATGCAAACCAAGCATTATGTTACTGCCCTCATGGAGTGAAGAGTCAATAAATAAGATAAATACTAAAATAGGTAGCTTGATAGATGTTGATTACGTTTAAAGGGGAAAATAAGGCTGGAAACAGGGTTAAGGAGTGTCTGGTGAGTTGTGTGCAATTTGATACAGGACAGCCAGGAAGAAGGCTTAACTGAGAAGGTGACATTTGAACAAAAAGACTCATTGCCCTTCAGTTCTCCTTTTGCATTAATGTCCCCTCCCTCCAATGTGGTTTGGGATTATCACACACAAAAATCTCATATTTCCTTTAAAAAGAGTTATTTTTGCTTTGGACTGACATTTTTGATTTAAGAAAGCACATGTACATAACTTTCAACCTACCATGGTCTTTATATATAAGCTTGTATAATGCTTTTATAACTGTTCAAACACAATTTTTCATTTGTTTTTGATTGATGTAAGAAATTTAAAGTCCATCCATTATGGTATAGGGGGAAAAATTAATCTACATCAGACATAACATAATTCCATTTCACCCCGACTCTTCATCAAGGGTATGCTCTCTTGTTTATTGAATTATTTTTAAAGGCATATTCAGTTAGTTTCTACACAATCCAAACAGAGATCATTGAATTTCTAGATCTTCTGATTTTTCTAGATTTGTACCTTTACTTCTACATAATTCTTGAATTTGGTTTTTCATCAGAACATCATGGAAGATTATATATCACTTAAGAAACCCAAGAAATTTAAAGCATGACAATCCTCATAATTCAGAAAATATAGTTTCATAAAAATGTTGTCATCTGTCTCAATGGTCCTTAATCTATAGATTAGCTACTTAATTATTTACTTTGTGGTAAATGGAATATTAGCCCTCTTTTCACTTCTGTTTCCATTTATTCTTCCTTCTTTCCCCTAATTAGCTTATTTTAAAAGGATTTAGAATAAATGGATAGAGTTGTATTTCTTATATCCTTTAAAAATGAACAATTTATAAGCTCTCCAATCATATGAAACATTCAATGTAGTTTATTTTAGTGTAACATGAAATTCACCATTCTCAGTTTAATTGGGATAACTGGCATTTGTTCTTTCCAGCAGTCAGTGGGAAAGACAGAAAAACATTAGGTGTTTCCCAAGAGTCTAATGGGAAAGGAATGGGGTTGTGCATTTTGTCCAAGACTCACTCCACAGAAACAACAAACTGTCTGTACAACCTGTTCTGGGCTTTTGTATTTCAAAAATCAATCATTGTAAATGTAGTTGTAATGTGGAAGAAACAGGAAAGACCTCATATAAAGACAAAACAGTTCCATATTATTTTGGTCTTAGAATGCCAAAATAATGAAAATTTTACTGTGAATTTCTGAAAACTTACGTGGAAAATAATCATCTATTAGGATCTGATTTGGTGGTTTCCTGCCCATAAGACAATTATACCTACTACTCAAGTCTGTGTTGTCAAAAAACTTGGAAAGAATCATAAGAGGATATAATAAAACATCAGCTCTTTCTAAGCATTGTTAAATGTTTACAAAGTTGGACCAGAATCCACTGCTAATTTCTTCTAGTTGAGTCTCTCTTCTCAGTCTTCAACACACTGGCTTAAAGTTACATGTATCCATCACTGCCACCATTTTAAGGCAGTATAGCATAGTTTTTATGAGCAAGGACACTAGAACCAGACTGCATGAGTTCAAATCTCATCTCTGCTACTTAATAGCTCTATGATCCTGGGAAAGTTACTTGACCTCTCTGTGCCTCAGTTTTATCATCTGTAAAACGAAAATAACACTGCTACCTGTCAAATATTAGTACAGTGCTTAGCACATAGTAGGACCTATGTGTTGCCTTTCATTTCTGTTATTTCTAAGGTCTATAAACCAGAAATATTATGAGACCCATGGGTTAAACACTTGTAATAAAAGACAAATGTGATGCCACAAATATACTTAAAATTTTCATTGTTTGAAACTTTTTCTCAAGTATATACCTATGGTTGAAGTTTCAAATCATATGGATTATCTCACCAGACAAACTGAGGCATTATTTACTAAAATGGGGAAACATAAAGGAAAGAGAGATATGGGGGAGAGGGAAGAGGTGGGAGGGAAGTACCAAGAGTTAAATTTAAGACGTGAAGTTAGAGACACCTATCCAAATAGTAATGCTAAATACAATTTTTTATGCCAACATCTCAATATAAGGGGTCTGGGCTGAAGGTAGAAATCTGAGAGTCATGGGTATAAAGATAGTATTTAAGGACATGGGAATGGATGAGATTACTTAGATAGTGGGATATTAAATGAGAAGAACCCTGAAATCAAGAATTGAGTAACTTCAACAATTAGGAGGTAGGTAGAGCAGCAGAACTAGAAGATACCTGGATAGGAGGAGTCATAGAGGGAGAAGGACAACCAGGTGTGTATAGTGTCATGGGTACACAATGCTTCTAGGATGAAGGAGTCATAAGACGTCAAAGAGAGACTGAGTAAGATGATAACTGAAAAAAAAACATTTAATGTATTTAACAATGGGAAGGCTATTGGTGCTCTTAGAATGAACAGTTTTGGCTGAGTTCTGCTGGGGAAGCCAGAATGGAGTGGGCTGAATAGTGAATGTCATGTTGCATTTATCATTAAAAACTTTCACAGAGCTTGGCCATGAAGGAGAGCCAAGAAAAGGGGCATAGAATAGATGTCAGGTCAAGAGGAAGGGTTAGGGGTTTATTTGTTTTTAGGATTAGTATAATTTAATATATAATGTTGAAGGTTCAAGGCAAGAGAGGGAAATAAACTGAAAGACTGAGTCCTTGAGTAGATAGGCAAGGTAAGACAGTAAAAAATAATCACAAAGTATAAGACGAAGAAGAAAGTGGAGATGGTGGGAATATGAGAGAGTCTTCTTCTACTGGCTTCTAGCTTTGTTTTCAAGTATGGCCTTTAGTGGTATAGAAAGTGTGGGGCAAGGACTATGTCATTTGTGGATTTGTGTGAGGAAAATTCACAGCCAGTGTTTATTTATAGTTTGTTAGCACAAGTGGTGGAACATTGTTTCGTGACTAAATGATGTCACGTTACAGAGTGGAAAAGGAATTGGCCTGAGAAAGAGAATTCCAGGGGTCCTAGTTTGAGATGTGTCTCTAAATCACTATGTATCTCGGGCTAAGCATTTGAAAAATCTCAACCTCAACTTTTTCTTCTGTAGAAGGAGACCGATACAGATCATTGAGAATGACCAGTGAATGATTGATGTCACTCTTTGTTTTATTATAGAATTTAAAGAAAGTCTTCAAAATTTCAACTACTTCACTGTCAAAATAGTTACACATAGACTTATTTTATGTTCATAGACTAAACTTGTAAAAATCCTCTAGATTTTCCATATGCCCTTTATAAAATCTGTCCTCAGTTATCTGTGGGATGTTTTCAATTTCTTAAGTTTGTCATGTAGAAATTTTAAAATAATTTTATTATTTAAGTGTTTAATTACAAAAATGTGCCTGGGGCATACAATATAGAATTAAATACAAAAGTCAACTTGAAGTTTTGGTACTATGGACAGACTGCATTTGAGGAGAAAACTACACCACTACCCACACATGCTCATCAAGGGTTTTTCACCACCTCCTTCTCCACTGCTTTTGTGATTTTAAGTGTGATTATAAATTTCTATCCAATGACAAGATAATCAAAGATGGGCAATGAATCTTTTCTTTTTCTCTGACAAAAATCTTTGGCCTTAGGCAACTTAGAGTGTAGTAAACAGCATTTAATTTTAGCCATGGGGTATCCATTTTCTGTCACATGAAAAATAAGTATACATAAAAGTAACAAGCTCTCATAGAAAACAGTGTGGAACAGAGTTGCCTGACTTTAATTTCCTGAAATGCAAGGGGATGCAATTAACTCCTCGGTTGTGATTAGCCTGTTAGAAGCTGGGTCTCCTCAGAAAATTACAGCACCCACAGCACCCATAATGATGTCATATACTCAGTATTATTTATTTGTTTTTTGATTTACAGCCCTGCGGAAGAAGTCCTGGGACTTGTGGATTAATAACGAACAGAGCCAAGTTCAAGTTGCAACTCCGTCTCTGCTCTGATTATGTGCCTGCCAATTGCCCTTTATTTTGAAGTGGATATTTGCCAGGATTGGAGTGAAAGCACTTGCCTCAGGATCAATATTTAAGGGGGGGGGGAACCAAAACCTCGGTGACCAAGCAATATTTAAAAATCAAAATTAAAATTTTAAACATCAAAATTTGTCCATGATGGACAAAATGTCAACATTTTTAAAAAAGACAGGATCACTAACACTGGTGTGCTTAGCTATAGTAGAGTCTGAGACAAAAGGAAAACTCAGTAATACTGATGCTTTCTTGATTTAAAATTTTGATATTTTGTTCATCACAGATTTTTTGCATTAATTTTTATTTTTTCAACTATTGCACTAATTACTGAGTGTTTAGTCCCCCCTTAAATTTTACACCCTAGTGAATGCCTCACTTGCCTCACGCTAGTCTCACACTTTTAAATTTACCACCAAAATAGCTGGCATGTAGTACACATTATACCCATAACTTGTTTCTGCTACCACGACAGAAACACAGTTCTTTGTGGACATCAACTGCTATTTACCCCACGAAGTTCTCTTCCTTTTAATTTCTGTAAAGGGATTTATTCATGTACTGCTCTAGAAAAATCCTGGGCGGCCTTTAGTACTTCAAATAACCAAAACAATCTACTATACCAGGGGAGATAAAGAGTATTTCCAGGGAAAATAAATTCTGTATTTTTTGCTCAAAATCAGGCAAGAGGTGCAAGGAAGGCAGTTGAAAAGATATAAAGTTTTTCAACTGGAGGAAGTCAGTGAATCTCTCCGTGCATATACCTAACAAATGTACTGATAGCTTCTGTCCATTTCACTCTTGGAGCACAGAAAGAATGAATGATTGCAGTCAAAGGAAAACAACTTATAACGAGGCTGTGTCCAATCTCAAAAGGCAAGTAAACAAAATTCTAAACTCTGATATCTGAGACCTACCTCTGTTATTCTCTCAATGTGTGAACCATTCTCCTTTTCAGCACTTATTCAAGTTAAAATTTTATAATTTGGGGGTGGGGCGGTACTTGATCAGTGTCTGATATTCCAACTAGATTTTAAGCTCCATGAGGGGAAGAACCATGACTTCTGTTCACTTACCTTTGTAAAAATGGGAGAGAATCACTTCAATGTAGGTGGATGGGGACAACGGTCAACCCCAAGCAATGACATATGAAAGGACTTTCATACCAAATAAGCCAATGGTGTGGCAGGGAAGATGGGCTTATACCAGGGTGAGGACATCCGTGGCAATCCTTCTACCTTGAGATTGGCAAGAGGAGATTTCCTCAAGAGAAGGCCACCCAGAAGTAGGGAAAGCCTTTACTCTTTGCCCACCACTCCTCCCCATTGGTTCCCCAGAAGATAGATCTGGGAAGCTGGCACTGACATCCTCAACTTCCTTATTCTTTTAAATTGATGTAAGAAAATCTTAGATGAATTTCAAGGCCTAGTTTAAATTAGTTCTCGTTTGTAAGGCCACTGGGATTTATATTGTATCAGATCATTTTGCTCTTGATTAGACACCATCTTGCATTTCTCACTGCAGCACATATGGTAACTTTGTGTGAACTGAAAAAAAAAAGGCACAGCTTCATCAAGACAAAGAGCTGCCAAACTATCCGTTGAAATAATGGTTCAAATATTCAGTGACCAATGACTATGAGGTGGACGGTGCCTCCTAGATTCTGCAATATAGAAACTATACAATACTACATAGTGGCTACTGTCCCAAAGCTATGTCATTGTTATGTCACAATTCTGTCTGATATCTACAGAGTAAGTTTAACTTCTTTCTTTCCTTTTGTTTTTTCTTTCAATAGTTAACACCATGTTAAGCCCATAGAAAATACTAAGTAAATACTTCCTGGATGTTGAATTGAAAGCTTCCTTTAAAAGGGAAGAAGCCTGATTGTAGAAATACATTGGTGGTTTTGTTTTGCCTTTTATTTGTTCTATATTTTCAATGGTTCTACAAGTATGTGTTGTCTTTATAACCAGTCAAAAATGTTTTAAACTTGCCCAAAAGCTGGAACCTAATTACTCACTTTATGGCCAAGCCTACATGACTGTGCCCTGTCTGACTTGAGGAAAAATGCCCTGCACATTTATAAAAGTTAATGCAATACCACATGATTCAGGGCATGTGATTCCTTTATCCTCTCCTTAAAGAAAAAGATCTCATTACTGTTAGGCTATGTTTTAGATGTCTATGATAAGATCTGTAATGGTCCTGCAACAAGCAGGGTGGACAATCTTTCAAATATCCATGCTAATAGGGCTGGATTCTTATATTTTGACTCCAAATTATTTAAACCAAATGGATATTTTGATATTTTTTCTGATCCTACCATAAATGTAGAAAGCAACCTTGCCCTGCGAAAGGTCAACCTGAACTCATATATAAATATATATCTCAAAAGAGAGTTCTATTGACATTCAGGATTTTCTTTGATTTTGTTTTGTAAAATAATCAGGAACATCAGTTGGTCTCCATTAAAAATGCATTTAACTGATATTCACTTTTGTGGGTTCTGGGAGATTAGTAGTGAAATTCAGAAAAGTCACACAGTCAGCAGGGAATATTGCAGAGTTACAGATATTTCAAAAATTCTCTAAATCTACTATCTATCCTGTGTATGGCTTTTGTACAGCTGAAATAAAAATCTCGCCACAAATGAAAGAGAGAACTTCACTAATTTCCATTCACCAATGTTGGTAGAAGCCCCCCATGGGTTATTAAGTCTGAGAGATGTGTGAACAAACATGATAATAAGCAAGTAAAGTGTATCATAAAATATATCGTGTTCATTTATTGTGACAACTAGGGTGTAATTATACTAGGAAATGTACTGCACTTTAGTCAGTGGAAGTAATAAAATCTGAATACCAGGAGACCTTTCTCTAGTCTGTGCTATTAAACTACTTTTGAGAAGAAGGTGAACAATCTAAAAATATGGGAGGAATGTTCAATTTTATAGATTAGCAAAGTGGTGGTTGGTCAGACTCTCTTGAAGTCTAATAAATAAAACCCCTCTGCTTTTTCCTCATTACTTGTGGGTATAGCACCAAAGAACATCCTCCATTCTGTGTAATTATAATGCCTAAATTTGTGGGGATTACTTATGCTATTCGTTCTCCCATTCTCCCTCCATTTAAGGCAATAGGAAAATAAATAAACTGTATTGGAAGTGCCTCTGCAAAGCTGTAAGTAGAAAAGCAGGAGAAAATTTATAGAAAGATAAGGAGACAAAGGGATGCCAGAGATGATAACGTTGCAGTAGGTGTAATGATTAAAGCATTAATGGAGGTCACTAGAAAAAGTGAACGGAACATGTAATTTCAGATTAGGAAACCCAGGGCTTCCCAGAATGAACTGCAATTTGGGAAAGTGTAGTTAATTGAATTTTATGACACTTTTTATGAAAATTAAAATGCATATCTTTTACTACCCTAATAGTTTTATTGCTACTGTGAGATTTATGTGCAGTGATATACCAAAAAGCATATGCAACAATTCACTAAAGACCACCTCAGTGGATTACTACAGTTTTCTTTTGTGCTTTGGCAGCCGACAATCAAGATCATAATTATAGGATTGGAGCCACCTGCCAACTCAACGAACAGAACCATGTGGCTCCACATAAAATGGAAGCAATTCTAACATTAAAAAGAAAATGAATGTTAAACCAGAGGGGCTTTCAGGGACAGCCTAGGGAAAGCTGGCTATTTATTTTTTCCTGAGCATCAGATGACTAACTCTTACATTATCCCATTTACTGGCCCAGAAAGAAGTAATGTCTGCTAAGACCTTTGTGATTAAACTAGACTATCCAATGAAATGTCTGCATTCTGAGTTTCTTGGGAGACGGCTTGTGGATTCAGACCTCTTATGGACAGGTTGACAGTAAATCCTAGATTTTAGAGCTTATTCCGTCTAATGCATTGAAGCAAGAAGCAAGGATTAGCCTCCCTTGGATAAAACTGTTGCCATGGCACACATTTCACTTGCGAAAACCACTGGAGATTACCAAAAGTCAAGGCGATGTAAAAATAGTGGTGTCAAGAAGGTGAATCTATACCAACTTTTTCAAATCAGGAATTCTGATTTACTAAACAAGTTACTCCACGCATTTATAATATTTCTCTCTGAATTCCTCTAGATTTCATTTTCTAAGAGAAGTCTCTCCTCATTTTCTTAAGTCTACTTAGTCACTCCTTGCTCTGCCCTAGTTACATACCTCTATTAGAGCAGTGCTTTTCACACTTTAACGTGCACATGAATCACCTGGGATCTTGTTATATGCAGATTCTGATTCAGTAGGTGTGTAGGGGGAGGGGAGATCTGTGAGTTTGCATCTCTAATGAGCCTGCAGGGGCTTTTGGTCCCCAGACCACACTTTGAAAAGCAAAGTATTGAAGGGAGACAAGATGGCAGAGTAGAACTTGAGCTCCCCTCCTCTCACAAAAACACCAAAATCACAACTAACTGCTGAACAACCATTGACAAAAAAGACTGGAATGTATCAAAAAAGATATTCTATATCCAAAGACAAAGAAGAAGCCACAATGAGATGACAGGCGGGACACATTTGTGAAATAATCAAATCCCACAGGTCACAGTTTGGGTGACCCACAAACTGGAAAATAATTGTATCGCAAAGGTTCTCGCACAGGAGTGAGAGTTCTGAGCCTCACATTGGGCTCCCCAGCCTAGGGGTCTGGCATTGGGAGGAGGCACACCCAGAGCATTTGGCTTGAAGGCCAGGGGGGCTTGAGTGCAGGAGCTCCACAGGACTGGGTGAAAAACAGACTCCACTCTTGGAGGGTGCACACAAGGTTTCACATGCTGGGACCCAGGGCAAAGCCATGACTCTATAAGAGCCTGGGCCAGACCTACCTGCGGGTCTTAGAAGGGTCTCCTGGGGAAGTGGGGTTGGCTGTGGCCCACTATGGGGGCAAGGAGTATTCCCAGGGAATATTCCTCCTCGGTGTGAGCTCTCCTGGAGGTCACCATTTTGGCACCAAGACCTGGCCCCACCCAACAGCCTGCAGGCTCAGTGCTGGGACATCTCAGGCCAAACAACTAACAGGGTGGGACCATAGCCCCACCCATCAACAGATAGGCTGCCTAAAGTGGTCCTGAGCCCAAAGTCATCTCTAGACATGCACCTTGACATGGCCCTGCCCACCAGAGGGACAAGACCCAACTCCACCCACCAGTGGGCAGGCACCAGTCCCTCCTGCCAGGAAGCCAGCACAAGCCACTGGACCAACCTCACCCACCAGGGAGCAGACACCAGAAGCAAGAAGAACTACAGTCTTGCAGCATGGAGCCTACAAACACAGAAAGTTAGACAAAATGAGACAGCAGAGAAATATGTTCCAGAAGAAGCAACAAAATAAAACCCCAGAAGAACAACTAAGTGAAGTGGAGATAGGCAATCTGCCTGAAAAAGAATTCAGAATAATGACAGTAAAGATGATCCAAGATCTCAGAAAACGAATGGAGGTACAGACTGGAAGATACAAGAAATGTTTAATGAAGAGCTAGAAGATTTAAAGAACAAACAGAGATGAACAATACAATAACTGAAGTGAAAAATACACTAGAAGAAATCAATAGCAGAATAAATGATGCAGAAGCACAAATAAGTGAGCTGGAAGACAGCTTGATGGAGATCACTGCTGTGGAACAGAATAAATAAAAAAAGAATGAAAAGAAATGAGGACAGTCTAAGAGAAGCTCTGGGACAACATTAAACACACCAACATTCACACTATAGGGGTCCCCAGAAGGAGCAAAGTAGTAATGATCTGTATACATGCCAGTCATTTCCTCTTGTCTATGAGCTCCTTGAAAGCAAAGGCAAGGGCAGCATTGCAATAGATACCAATTCTGACCAGTTTGGGGTACAGTATCTTACTATACATTACCTGTAATTCTGAACACAACCCTGCAATATCTGTTATCATGGCCTCATTTTACAGATGAAGAAGCCAAGTCTCAGACACATTAATCAATGATGATGGCCACATAGGTACCATGTGCAGTCAGAATGCAATTCTGGGTCTATTTGTCTCCAAAGTCTGTAATCTTTCCACTGTACCCACAGCCTCCTTTTGTTCATTTCTGTATACACAGAGCCTAGCAGTGTACTTGATGTTATAGTGATACCCCAAAGATGTGTTTGGATCTGTGAATATTTTATCTATAGATTCTCCTTTGCTCATATTATGTCCCTTGTATGGAATGCCTTCCCTGTTTCTCTCTACCCAATTGAGATCCACCTCACTTCTACTCAGCCAGCCCACCACTGTGCTTGCCCTCTCCTCTGAGTTCACAAATGGCAATTGTTTGCACCATACAATGAGTACGTAAATTACTAGTTATCTTATTAACAATGTATTTTATTCACTGCATAAATATTTATTGAGTAGGTACTAAGCACCAAGCGTTGTTGTAAGCACTTAACAATAGGTCATGAAACAAAACGGACAATATTCCCTATTGCCCTGGGTCTTGGGAATCATTCTTCCAAGATAAAAACTCCTTTGGGGGCATGGTTCCAATCAGTTCACTTTCCATATATCTCACAGCGTTTTGTACATAGTAAGTGCACAATTAATAATAGTCTCAGATTCAGATAATTTACCATGCAAATATGTTCCTAACCTACAGACTCTCTAAGCCCAAGGCCCTCTGTTTCTGTACAAGTGACCCTTGGAAGGTGGAATGATGCTTTCACACTGTTTCTCATTTCCCACCGGCAGTGTTTCAGGCCAGAAGCAGAGGTATTAAAGTCTCCTACACAGTACAAGTATCAGCTGGAGAGATGGAATTCACTAAAATTAAATCATAGTAGTTTCCAGCAAAAGGAAATTATCTGTTCAGAAGTATAGAAATTGCAGGTGGAAGAGGCAACTTCATGAAAGATTAGCTCCACTGTTGAAGATGATCCTTTTCCTCCTTACACACTAAAACTATAGACCAGAAACCTGCTAACTAGGAAAAACCATATGCTTACCATTTTCATGAATGCTTTTAACAACATCCCAAATATTTTCTCTATCTTAAATAGAGAAAACATAATTTCCTGGGTTATTCAGGATGTTCTATACCCTACTTCATAAGCATCATTTTTAAAGTCTGCTCATTCACTGAAGGTATACAAAGCTTTTCTCTTCGAAGCTGCAAGTCTTTGTAAAGTCTCATTAGGTGTGCTGGTCACATGCATTAATATGTATCAGTATAGGATACAGGCCTGAAGACGAGTGATTTAGCTGAGAAAATAGGACTCAACTTGCTCTGTATCAGTTCTTCCTCATTTTTACAATTTCTTACATTAAGGACATTTGCATATATTTATTCATTTTGTGTGTGTTCTAAAACATTTGAAATGGAAGTAAAGAAAGCATGTGAGTCTTCTCAATTTGACTACTTTATTCAATACTAAGAGATTACATGATACCATCTCTCGATGGCAGACCACTGTAAGTGAGACAAGCCTGAACTCTTATTCTTATTAACATGTGAACAGGGGAATACTTCTTTACCTTAGATACAACTTTTGTAACATAGATGCCATAATTCTTATTATGAGAGAATGGTAGGAGAATAAAAAAATTTAATATGAAAAACCCAGCACATAGTAAATGTTCAATTAGTAGCTGTATCCTGATCATATTAACAATTATACACCCCTAATTATATTGTTTTTTTAATCACTAAAAAGTATTTAAGTACTATTAATAATTACATACAGCATTTAGCTAAGCAAGTACACAGGCATGATTCCTGTATCAGTAAAATTTTCAACTTAAAACAAATTTGATGTAAATAGATATCTAAAAGGAGCTATAAATAAATAGCTACACAAACATGAAAGAAACAAAGAGCAGATGTCTTTGCCTTGTGTTTCAGGATTAATTCAAAGTTTCCTTTCTCAAAGAGGAAGACATCCCATTAATCGGATATCTTTTCCCAAGTTCTTCCTTTTTTTATAGGACTTGGCAGGAAAGGTCTTTGGCTAAAATATAGCTTAAGATTAGTGTTGTGTGACTGAGCTATAGGCTGCAGCCTAGAAGATCCTTAAACATGAGTAAAAATAGGTCTGAGGGTTGGGGAAAAGAAAAGAAAGAATATAGTAAGAATGAATCACAAACCCTTGGAGCTCTAGGGACCTTAAAGACCAGGCAAACCAAATCTCTCATTTTATAATGGGGAAATTGAGGCTCACAAACTCAAGTGACTTGTTCAGGGTCATATACTGGGATCCTGACTAAATGAGCCACACATGAATCATTCTTTGTGAGTAAAGATAAATAAGGAAAATGAAGATCTCACTAAATATGGAATATTTCTTTATGAGAAGGGAAATCCTATCTAGGGAATTGAAATGGGATCAGATTTATTTAGAAAGTGGAAAGGGTAGGTATAGATGTGGAACATTTTAGGCAATGGAAAAAGATGCCATGTGAAGAGCACACTATCTCATATGAATGGCATTTTTGACAGTGGTTTATTGACTCAACTTTCTTTTAGGTTAAAATGTGTTTGCATTTAAGAATAATATTTTATGGTCCGACCAAACCAATTATCAGAGTATTATTCTGAAGAATCCCAAAAAATATGAACAGAGGGATGTGTACTTGGATTTAGTCAATTTCCTCATACTGCAGGGAAAATTTTGCCTTGAACTAGATTTTTCACAGCATGAGTAGTGTGAGTGGGAACTTTTCAAACATTTTTAAGATTGCCAGCCTACTGCAGAGGCTAATTATCAAAATGAAAATTTGTTAGTTGTTTTCAATTACCATGAAAGAAATAGCCAAGACTGTACTTAAACCACCTCTAGTCGTGGTGTTTTACTTATAAGAATTCTTCAGGCAAACTTCCTTTATTCCATTAAATAAAGTTTTTGTTATATGGAAAGCATAGAACTAACAAGATGAGTCTAGAGGTCATCTAGTCTGACAGTTCTCAAATTTGGGGGTATATCAGAATTATCTGGAGGCTCTTAAAATACAGATTTCATATGGCCCCACCTAACAGTGTCTAATTCAGGAGGTCTGGAATGTAGGAATATTCACTTCTAACAAATTCACAGGTTATGTTGACAATGTTGGTCCAAGAACCACATTTTGGGAACCACTGATTTAGTCCAGGCTGTTCATTTTATAACCTTCTCTTTGATTTAGGTAGACAAATTCTAGTATACTTGGAATTTCTTTTTTATACCCTTTCTCAACCTCTCCAATAACCAAGCAAGTTCTATTTCTGAGGCTGTCATTATGGACCTGGCAGACTGATTGTGGTTCTACGTCCTGACTGAGAGGTAGAAAATGTTCATCATCCTATTAAGCTGACATTAGGCAAATTCTCCTAAAATACTGAACCAGAGCAATAAGGCCAAGTTTGCCTCTTGCACTTGGTACAGTTGTATATACAAATGATATCTTTATCATATTTAATCTGAAAGGAAAAAAACAAGAATATTTTGAATTCCATCTATATAACATCGTATGGGCACTTGGCTCTTCCAGAGCTGTTGCAAAGGCAACATTTAGAGAATTCTTCAAGGACACTGGTGAGCTAACTAAATCAGTGCTATGCTATTATAGGAGAAATAGTATCATTTTCCCCCCAGAGAGCTTATGTTATTGCTAGAAAAACATCCCAACATTGCAAAATTGTAAAGCTTAGCTAGAAAAGATCAAATAAGCAGTGTAGCATTTCATAATAATGTCATTATTCCTGCAGGTATCAGCTAATTAATGAGAAAAAAGAAAACTGAACAAAAAATAGTTACTTTGAAACAACTAAAGGTCTCAGAATTTGTTAGATTTTATGTGATAATATACAAAGCAGGACATCAGCGGAATTTGAAGAAAATAGAAAGTGATGTTTTTAAATCCATCTCCCATGGTATGCGCACTTGCACACACACACAAACTTAACCACACCCCCAGATAAACACACACATCTTTACTCAAAGCACTTTCTTTCTAGCTATGTAAGACTCTAATTCCACATGGGTCTTTACCAGTAGGAATAAAGATCATGAAAAATGTATTTACAGTGATATGATAAAACATAATACACTATCCCTGTCAGATATCATATAATATGCATATACATGTATTTTAGAGAACTTTAGGGATGGGCACACACATCAGTTATCTTGTAAATTATGGACTTTGGGTGATTATGATGTGTCAGTGTAGGTCCATTAATTGTAACCAATGTACCACTCTGGTGAGGGCTGCTGGTAATGAGGAAAGCAATGCATGTGTGGGGATGGGGGGCATACGGGAAATCTCTGTACTTTCCTCTTAATTTGCTGTGAACCTAAAACTTCTTTAAAAAATAAAGTGTTTAAAAAAATTAGGTAACTAATGGAGGCTTCAAGACACCGATCTTCAAGTATTGCAGAACATTTACTGTGAGAAATAATACCAAAAATAGAAGAATGGGATGTAAAATACAGCTGGGAATTAAAGGCATACACACATAAAAAGACACATGTTAGACAGTAACTGGAGACTCAGAAGCTGATAAATCACTAAATGAAGACTGTCCTACTCTGGATGAACTTGATCTGAGCTGGGTCACCTCTATGGAATGAATTTTCTTAGGAAGAGTAGAAGTCGGGGAGGAGGAAGACAATCGAATGAGGGGCTCGTTCAGCAAAGGTGAACATGTAGAGAACATTCAGTGACCACACCCGTGTGTCTCTATACATGTCAGTATCAAAGAGTTGATGCCTGAGCATACGAGGCACAGTGTACAGTTGTGTTTTTTGAGCAAGATTGTGGACAACCTTAAATGTTGAGTGAAAGAATACAGGAATGCTAGGGAAATGAATGTCAACAAAGCTTACTGGCAACATTAGAAAAGGAGATATTGGGGTTACGGGGAGAGGATTTTCCAAGTGACCTTAAAACCACAAACGATAGCTTGTACTGAACACCTACTCCATTTGATTTTGCACCAATATAGCTTTCAGGGACTCAGTGTTTAAAAAAAAAAAAAGTATCATCATCACCATTATATACCTTGTAGGCACTGAATTCCAGAAGGGAGACTGCCTTCACAACTCAGGAAGCAGCCTCTTACACTGTATTCCATAGATCAATTTTAGTTTCATGAGATTTAATTTTTTTTTTTTTTTAAACGGCTCTGATGTCCTGCTAGCCATCTTTTTTTTTTTTTTTTTTTTTAATTTATTTTATTTATGGCTGTGTTGGGTTTTCGTTTCTGTGCGAGGGCTTTCTCCAGTTGTGGCGAGCGGGGACTACTCTTCGTTGAGGTGCGCAGGCTTCTCGTTGCGGTGGCTTCTCTTGTTGCGGAGCACGGCTTCTAGGCACACGGGCTCAGTAGTTGTGGCTCACGGGCTTAGTTGCTCCGCGGCATGTGGGATCTTCCCAGACCAGGGCTCGAACCCGTGTCCCCTGCATTGGCAGGCGGATTCTCAACCACTGCGCCACCAGGGAAGCCCCATGAAATTTAATTTTAAGAACCTTAGGTTTTTATCTTTCACACTTCAACAGCACTAAAAATGCTTCCAAGCTCTGATTTACAGAATTATTGTCACTGTCAATGAAAGGAATATACGTGACATACCAAAAATCCAGTTTAATTACTTCTGTGATGTCTCCTGCAGCTGAGAGGAAATGATATTTCTCTGACACTTTTCTGTTTTTAATTTAGTAAAATGGAGCACTTGCCTTGCATAGGACCTAGGAGAGCAGATTTGCGATTGATGTCACGGAAGATGAACCCCACAGTTTCAGAACACAGCCTTACTCTGAGGGTGTGATGATTACATGAATCCGGATCCTTGGTTCTGGATTCCTTCACGTGGGGCGTTCAAGTGACCATCAAGGATTCGACATGAAACATGGCTGAAACATGTATGCATCAAGTCATGACCCGGAGAAGTTATGCAATCGTATTCAAAGGTCTGCTTTTACCCAGCACTATTCCCAGTGTCAGTATTGTCCTGAGCTGCTGGAATCCAGACGAGGCCCTGAAAGCTTCCCAACAGGAGATGCCAAATATTAAAATACACCCTGTACCATTTGAGTGAAGAAACCAAGCAAAATGTATTCTTTATTTCCTGCTACGTATTCCATCTGTTTCTCTCCCTAAAGGGTCATGTGTTATATATTTATAAGAAGCACTCACACCTACACAAATACACTTTCCAGTCTCCGTCAAACACAGCCTCCCCCTTGTTCACGACCCATTTCTTTTTAACACCCTTCTATATCAGCTCATCCTTTTATGAAACTTGTTTCATTCTGAAATCATTTCAAGTTAAGAAATGCCTTTGTACCTTCCTATCTCACCAAATCCTGGGGAGATTAAGCCTCAGGCTCTACAGGTCATTTTCTGAGAGATGTGAATTTAGATCATTAGGGTCATTAAAATCATACACTCCACAATACCCAGAGCTAACAAGCATCCTTGTACTTTATGCTGCTGTAGAGTGCTACCAGAGAAGTAGCAATGTACAATAGCACTGAGCTGCAGAGGACACCATAATTCCTCCCCATAAAAGATTCCTAAACGTTTTAATTGCTACAGTAAATCTCATTAAAGACATAGAATGCTTTGTTCAGGGAAGGAAAAAGGATTGCTGGGCAAGGTGCATTTTCTTCGCAGTAGTACTTTTTTCCTTACTACTAGAATTATTCGTTAATGCAAGCACAGCATTATTTTTATCATGACCTTTTTTTCTGGGCTCTGCACATTTCCCCTGAGCTTTCTTTCCCTTCCCTACAAATAAAAGGGACAGTTGGTCTTTACTACTAATCCTGTAGGCACTTTTCATGATTTGGGCTTCATGCATTCTCTTGTGTTATCCCTGTGAATCTTCCAAAAACCTTTAAAGGCCACACTGCTAACCTCTGACTTCATTTTTTTTTTTCCTTTCTGCCTCAACACTACATAAAGAGAAAACTGAGATGTAATCAACATAATCAAACACTTGGCACCGATTCCGTGGTCAGCACAATTCTGAATCTTTGCTTCTCCTTTCCCGTAATATACACTGTGAAATCTGATTCAAGTAAAAGAATCTTGGGAAGTATTTTGCCTGGCTTCATTATCAAATATTAAATTATTATTTTTGAGAAACCCAGGCTGTCATAGAAACATCACAGAAAATTCCCATCTCTATTTTCATAATCAGTAACTTTTTATAAAAGAACTGAAAGTTAATGACAGTATGCTTTAAACAGCTCTGAATTTTTAACTCATCTTTGGAAGCAGAACTGAGCAGTTAAGGGGAAGAGCACGTTTCATGCAACACAATGCCTAAAATTAAATATAAGAACCAAGAGTCAGATGAGGATGGAAAAAAAATCCACAATGTTAAATATCCGTCATTACTAACTTCTCTGGGGAATTTTGCATCTGGGGCATTTCAGATTCTATCCCTTTCTGGGAAGAATTGTGGGTGCAAGTAAGAATATGGGCTTGAAGTTAGTCTAACTTACGTTCAAATTCTTTCTGTGCCAATTACCAGCCATTACAGCCCAAAGAAGTATTTAAACTGCTCATGCCTCAATATCCTCACTTGTAAATTGAAAATAATATTTGTGAAGATTGAAAAGATAAGGTTTATAATATATAAATAACATGCATATAACACCCATTAAATATATGATTCACATTAAAATATGTGGGTGTGATCTACGTAGAATTATTTTGTAGTCCTTCTTATGCACTAGTTAGGTATATTCACAGCAACAAACTATATAAACAACTTATGCCTGATATAACCACTTCCTTCCAGATTCAAATGCAATTTTATTCTTTTTTTAAATCAAATATCTATCTCACAAAAACTAAACTTACTCTTTTTAATCTTATACTCCTTCTTTTAAAAGTTACCCAGGGGGCTTCCCTGGTGGCGCAGTATTTGAGAGTCTGCCTGCCGATGCAGGGGACGCGGGTTCGAGCCCTGGTCTGGGAAGATCCCACATGCCGCGGAGCAACTAGGCCCGTGAGCCACAACTACTGAGCCTGCGCGTCTGGAGCCTGTGCTCCGCAACAACAGAGGCCGCGATAATGAGAGGCCCGTGCACCGCGATGAAGAGTGGCCCCCGTTTGCCACAACTGGAGAAAGCCCTCGCACAGAAACGAAGACCCAACACAGCCAAAAATTAAAAAAATAAATTAATTAATTAAAAGTTGCCCAGGATAATCAGATTCCATAAAGTTGGACAATTACCTAACATTTTACTCTTCACATATCTTCTTGATTAAACTATTTATTGTTTATACTTATTTAGTATATGCAGGATTCTGAGAATTCACCATGATAAATCTTCAGCTTGTTTACAAGGGCTTTCAGTGCATCATTTCTGGGGAAGTAAAATCCATTTAAAAAGTCAGAGTAAATCCAAAGGCCTCAAGTTTCAAAAATGAGCACCTCAGATGCAGGCAGTCTCCCACCGCAGCCTGGATTCTGCACCCGCTGTGTCGCTCCGCTGAACAGCAAAGTCAGAAGCCTAAGCAAAATGCATTCACACGAAAAAAAATTATTCAGACAGAGACTAGGGTCCTAAAGCTCTCTGAAAGAGCACCTTGTGAGAACCGGAACCACGGTAACCCCTTAAGGACAGTTAACAAAGGTGCCTGGTGAGGACTTCTCTCCACGGAGCCCTGGTCTAGCTGGGTTCTTGTGGGATGTGACAGTATGACCACATCAAAGACCACTTTCGTATTTACATTTATAAGGCCTGCAGTGAAGAGCACCAATGTAAGAGCAAAATCAAGGTCCACAAAGTCAGATTTTTAAGCAAGCCAGAAAAACTAGAGAGTACAGCAGGGGTTAAAAAAAAAAAAAAAATCGATTGGGCCTTCTTTCTTGACTTCTGGGGCCAAATTGATACCAGTTACACAGAGCAAAAGGCTACTTAGAATCCTGGATCATTCAGCTGCTGAAAAATATACGGGACTAATCTGAGTAATTCAAATACAGCAATACTCTACGCTCCACTGTTTGGGGGCTTTTCTTCCCACTTAAATTTTCTTATATAGATACAGCTTAAAACTGTCATTTGCCCAATTGCAATATGAAAAGAGACTAATGCTTCTTTTTATGCATTTACTTTTATGATATCTATTACCAACTAGAAGAACAAAGATAAATTTATATAAAATAGCAGAAGATAGCACTTCTATTATATAGTTCATTTCTCTATCATACGTTATGCTTTCTGTTCTGTTTGTTTTTTTGCATTTTCTGACTCAGTATGAACAATATTTTAATCCCTTATGGTTTAACCTAAGACAGGTCTGACCCTAGATAGTTTTTCTAAAGCATTATCAGTAAATATTACTTATGAATTGCTTTCAACAACTTCAGGGCCACCATTTAGAAATGCTTGAATGATTTAAGGTTAATAAGATACATCATACTCACAAGGAGGGTCTGGTTGTGGACATAGCTAATTGCTAAATTTTATCCAGCCATAAATGGCACCAGAAGCAAATCAGTTCACAGCTTAATACTACTGGCAGATCTACATCGGAGAGAAACAATGTTACTTTGATTCAAGTTATTTTTATGTATGTTATGATTCATTTCCAGTAGTTCTGATATTGATGTTCAAATACCGGGTACTGGATTCTCTTTTCAAACAACAAAAGAAGGTGAGAAACAAAGCTGAAGATACTTTAAAATGCCATGGTAACAAGTCACAGTCAAATGTATTTCATCCTTGTTTCAATGAACGATACTAATTCTCATACAAAAGATATGATGGATTCCTATCAGGAAGATTTTCTTTTGGCAAAGTTTAGAATTCTGAAAATAGTCTTTTAATGGCAATGCCCCCACCCTCCTAGCACCAAAATAACAGCACTATGATGTATTAATCCCTTATGGTAACAGACACCATTGAAGCTGAACTGTAATTTGGTACACAACATTTCCACACTAATGTAATGTGACAGTGTTATTATGTGCACTATTTTCCGTATGATCATAGCCATATTCATCTTCCCCAACCTGATATTAAATTAGCTAGTATGGGGCTTCCCTGGTGGTGCAGTGGTTGAGAATCTGCCTGCCAATGCAGGGGACAAGGGTTCGAGCCCTGGTCTGGGAAGATCCCACATACCGCGGAGCAACTAGGCCCGTGAGCCACAACTACTGAGCCTGCGCGCCTGGAGCCTGCGCTCCGCAACGAGAGGCCGCGACGGTGATAGGCCCGTGCACCGCGATGAAGAGTGGCCCCCGCTCGCCGCAACTAGAGAAAGCCCTCGCACAGAAACGAAGACCCAACACACCCAAAAATAAATAAATAAATTAATAAATTAAAAAAAAATTAGCTAGTATGGTTACATTCTATTCTGGACCACAGGGTAGATGCAAAAAAAGGATTATTGTAGCACAATGGTCTGATGACGGTGTGTGTGCGCAAGCATGAACAGGTGATATGTAGATTTAATGCAATGAATATCAACTCTTAACACAGACCTGGCACACAGCATGCACTCAGTAAGTAGTTACATCCAAGAGAAAGTTCACAAATCTAAGTGCTAAGTGCAAAAACAGTTGCTCTAAGATTCCAGAAGAGGGAAAGTAGGCCCAGCTCAGAGGACCAGGGAAGTTTCCATGGGATGAAGCAGTTTGGGTAAAGATTAAAAAATGAAAGTACATTTCTTCAAGCAGATATAGTGAAAGGAATGCATTCTAGGTGGAAGGAGTGCATTCCCCAGGAGGAGAAATTAGCATAAGCAACGGTGAGGAAATTGGGAAAGTGTAACGTTGCTCAGACACCATAAGTTAATTGGCGGTAACACGCCATATTGACAAAGTTCTACAATAGATAAGAATGAAAACGAAAGCTAGGGTCAGACCATGGAGGTTCATGAACTCCAAACTGATGAATTTGGAGAGATTGTTGACCACTGAGGATGTCCTAGAAATCCTTATGCAAGATTCATGCATCTAGTCAACACTGATTTAATGAGTTACTATTATCACCAGTTATATGCAACATAAGGTACAAAACATTGGGCTTATGAACCCCTCCCCCCGCAAAAAGGATTATTGTTCCTGGGAGATAAGACCAAACATAAGTAACTATAAGGTAGAAAGTGATGGCTGATAAAATAGCATAAACAAAGTTCTACAGAGGTCAGAGGAGAGAAAGCATTGTCTCTGGTTAGGAGAATCAGGAAGAGCTTGTGATATTTAAACTAGGGAGAACAGGAAGAAAGAACAAAACTGGTAAGGAGGCATAGGATGGATTGGATGCGGAAGGGATAAGAAGGGGGAAACTCAACCATGATATTGCTACAATGGGCCAGAAAAATTATATTGGGGACCTAAAATATGACACAGATATGGAAGAATTAAGGAGTTATATACACTACACCACCCTACACACACACACACACACACACACACACACACACACACACACACTCAGAGCAATTATTTTTGTCGATGAGTAGGTCATTTAGATGGCAACTTTCCAGGGAAGAAAGGGTTTCACAAACACTTTTCTTTAAAAGTAGCCTTTGGCATCACTTTGCCTAAGTACCTCTTCTTTTTGAAAGATTCCTTTAACTTCATTAATTAGTATGATTTATCCAGGATTACACTTACAAGAGAAAACGTATTCCTATCTTCCCGTTGTTAATTATGTCTTCAGGCTAATATAAATAAAATTTTCTAGTTACTCTAACTCTGTGAAAATTATCAGAGAGATGACTTTTAGAAGGTCTGTAGGGGGCAGGGGTGGGGGTGGGAAGATCTCATTTACAATGTGGTGTGTTCTTTCCCTTTCTTTAAAAAAAAGCTTTGTTTCTATCTTCCTTTTTTTGTTTTCTATGCAGTTGACAGCTGCAACCACAGAGTTTATGTATAAATATCTAAGCGTGGAGAAGAAAATTTCATTAAGAAACAAAATGTCCTAAATGGCTTCATTAAAAAAAAAAAAGTCAACCTCTATGCAGAAAAGGATCTTGTTAAAATCCCAGGAATCACACTAATTTTATTTGCGCAACTTACAGAAAAACAGTGAGATGTAGAGATAAGGTTTGTTTTGATCAATTTAAAAAGTGAAGAAAATGTGGCATGCTACTTTTATTGCCATATCAATTGCATGTCTTCAAGGTAACTGTCACTATTGTACAGTTTGTATCTACAAACTAGAGTTGATATGAAAATAAGATTTGCTTTTAAATACTGATTTGTACGTACATATCCTCACCACCAAAACACCAGTGTACAAGCCAAGAAAACGATTTCCCATTTCCAGAAAACCCACAAACAGATAATGACTTAATCAAAATGCATGTATTCTGAGAGCCCTCCAAAGTAATTTTAATGCTGATTTGTGCTAGAGGCATATCAGGAGACATATTTATTGAATGACAGTTACCTTACTTACAAGAAAATAACAAATAGCCTTATCGTTGTCATCACCACTACTATCACCCAAGAGCAGCATTCAAATGATTTTCTGTAAAAATGATTTGAAGACAGCATGATACTTAAGGTAGGATCTTGATGTTCCTTTAGGAACTGTCTAGAGAAAATTATATTCTTTATACTTAACTGGTATAAGAGGATACACAATCTGACACAACCAAATGACAACTGTTTTGTAAAACATGGAAACTAGACTAAGCACAAAGTTTGGCAGAGAAAGTTCTTTAGCAAAATGAAAACCAGTTTCATGCAGAAAAAAAGCTCTCTCAGCTACATCTGTCAGGATTTTAAAATTGTCATAATAAAATCATAACAAATTATCAGTCTTCTGTTTGTCCTTGAAAATAAGTTGATGTTATTTTCTCTGGGGCAGGAGCAACTGCAGGAAGTTACTATTCTATTTACATATTTACATATCTTTATTAAAAGGATATATAGTTTCTTTGATTTGCTTTTCTTTATGTACATATAAGTATTTATTGACTCTTTACATAAGGTTATTTACACAACTCCAAATGTGGTTTAATGTTTGTAAGAATGATTTGATTTGCAGAAATACAGTGTTTCCAAATGTGTGATGGTTTGAATATGTGTTTGTGGCTTCAAGTTTCTTGTAATTCTTGTAATGGAAGAGCTCACTGGTAGGATGAAGACTAAATATTTCTCCTTCTGTGGTGGTGTGATCTTTACATGTCTCTTTCAAGTACTATTTACTTTGTATTAGTTGCTTGTTCTTCCTATATTCAATATTTTGTATAGGAAACCTGAAGATAGCTAGGAAATTGTACTATATTGCTAGGCTGCAACAACTCAGTTCAATAACACGTTCTGGTTTGACCCCATCTTCAACCTTATGATACACTTATCTACTGACATGAACAGAGTCTCAAATAGATAAAGGTCAAAATGAACAAGCTCTATTCTTTCTTTAAATCCATACTCAAGCTCAGCCTTTGCCTGGAAGCCCAAACCTTCAATCATCTCATCTGCTATCCCACCATCCTAGAGCTTTTTCTTCAATGTTGTAGCATTTACAACGTAAGCATGGACTATATTTTACAACCAGAAGGCTCTGTCAGATATATTTTCTCAAGAGAGTGGAATGCAAAGTTTTGTAGGAAACCCTTGCATTATCATTTTGATGCAGTGTTGTAAAGCAGTATCTATTTGAAAGATAAGAAACAGAACTTCATCCCACATACCAGTTAATATGGTCTCAAAATCCACACTGCTATCACATAAATTAGGCACTCACAAATATTCCATAATATAATGTGAATGTTGTGTTTCTGTCATGCTTATTTTTTTTAATGTAATTTTATTTATTTTTTTGATGTGGACCATTTTTAAAGTCTTCATTGAATTTGTTCAATATCGCTTCTGTTTTATGTTTTGGTTTTTTCTTTTTTTTTTGGCCACAAGGCATGTGGGATCTTAGCTCCCTGACCCACACCCCCTGCACTGGAAGGCGATGTCTTAACCACTGCATTGCCAGGGATGTCCCCTGTCATGTTTATACTGTGAGACTAAAGGGGAAAAAACACAAACACAAACATAAGGGAGCGTAGTTGAAGGACAAAGTTTAAACATACTGTCTTTTAACGTAAAAGGCAGTATGGGCTTGAAAAGATGTAGAGAGAGAAACATAATGAACCTGTCAATTCACTAAAATTCCAGCCCTCAAGATATAATCTTATGAAATGAAATATTACTTAATAGAAAGCAACACGAAGGCTCTTTCAAAAACTAGGGGAGGAGTGTCATATACAGGAAATGAAAAAAAATATTTTCGACAAGGTGACCATTAGCAATTTAAAAAATTCCAACAAAGAGTTGAAGACCAAACAATCACCATCATCACGGATTTTGGCTAATGGCATCCTTGAGTGACACTTTAGTATTTCAAACATGTCCTTTCTGTGGAACCAAATGCTCCTCCCGGTTATGACAGTTTAACTTATTCATGGATAATATAAAGACTCCCAGCTTTAGACCCGGGATATCAAACAATAACTGGAAGCAAAAATGAGCATCAGTCTACACTCAGAGGGGAACTTACGGTCATTGCAGAGTGGCCCGCTGAAGGAGGTCATGCTACAGTCACAGCTGAAGCCGTCCCACTGCTGCAAACACACGCCTTGGTTGGAACATGAGTCCTCCTGGCAGGTTGTGCTGGGCCCTGAAAACAATCCAAAAGCAACTTGGGTTCTTTAAAAAAATCTAAAAGTGTTTCACACATGAGCTAGGTCACATTTAGTAGTTGCCAACACCTCAAATTACATGACCAAACTAGTTTGGAAAGTTCTAGTTTACACACCTGAATTAGGAACAGAGAAGCTGTAATATAAAGGTTTCTCAAGTTTCAAATACAGGACAAAATACATTATAATAGTAAACTAGACCAGCAAATAGTAAAAGCAAGCACATAGCTTCTCGTATGATCATGGTAGCAGGTGATGTCATTCCATCATCAATAATTCTCTCTCACTGTTTGGATTTTAGAAAAACGCATGGATCTCCTTAACTTCTGACCAATGGGTAGAGACACCATGAGAGATGGAGATTATAACTTCATGAAACTGAGATACAGATTAGCAAAAAAAACAAAAAACAAAAAAAACCAAAAAAAAAAACCACTGAAGAGAGTTATACAAAAATGCCCTATAAGTTTCTAGAAGTTTTCCTGCACAAACTATGAATAAAGTTATGATTTCTGGGTGTTTTGGATAGGTATGTTGGCAAGTATCAATCCACATGCTTTAACAATTTCATGCAATTAACCAAACATAAAACTAAAAACTCTGTATAAATGACATGCCCCCATGTAACATACAAGTAAAAAGAATGCTAGTCTATTTCTAAAGAATCATAACTAGAACACTGAAAAACAAAGAACTAAAAAAAGGATGATCAAAGCACTAAAGGTAATCACTATACAAACATATTCAAGACTGAAAGCCTTTATGCAAACTATGCTACAAAATAAGGCTTCTTGCACAACATTCAAGAAGGGGAAAAATGAAAACTTCACCCAAATAACAGTTACTGCAAAAATGTAAAAAATGTTATTTTGAGGTTTCCACTGTGTATTACGGGGTTTCAGTCTTGTTTTATACACACAGGGCTATCTACCTTGCAAGTCAGCTTTCATCAATGCAACTTTGTCAGCAAAATAAAAAAAAAAAAAGCAAAATATATTAAATGTTAGTAAGCAATACTGAAATGGGGCAAACATAGAAGAACGTTCAGATTCAAAAAAGCATGCTGCTGTAAAGGGGGAGAGAAATGCTATGTAGAGCAAACAAATTAATAATTAACAGCCACAAATCTTAAGAGAAGCCAAAAGTAAGAAAGCGATAATTGATTAGAATTTCACTCTATATGTATTTATATAATGGTTAACTGAGCCAGTGACACAAAGTGACTGCATTGCTTAGTTGAAGCATGCAGCCCCATTTGTCACGGGCAGATACAGTGTAGACGATGGTCATTAGTGGACCAATTATCCCTTTCTATTTTTTTCCCTCTAGGTCTTTTATCTTGCTATTGTAGTTGAGGCTTAAAACTGTAATGCCAGCCATTCTCTGCCAACAGTTGGACCTTACAGTGACACCAAACTATCAAAATGTATACACCATTTGGTAGATGAAAGAAAAAGTGAAGGATGGAAGAAACAAATTGCAATATAATTCCCCATAAAGAAAATTCCTTTACAAGATTGCAACGTGGAGTATTTATCTTTGCTTTCACCAGACTGGGTATAGGTTTCTTACAAATCTCGGAGTTACATCTATATTTTCTCTTCCTCTATAACTGTCTTCAACTCTTAAATACTGCCCTGTGAATATTTATTACAGTAGAACTTCACTAATAAGGGTTATCTTAGGGAAGCGTGGGAAGGGAACACCATCTACCTCAATACCTTTAGAGTATAAACTGAAGATATTTTCTAGTAAACACAATCTTAGGCTTTATGAAAATACACAAATAGACACCAGACTAATTAGATGCCATTAACACTGAGAGCCTTTGAGGTAACTGCTCTAGTGAATACATGAGAATTATCTGTAATTAGATTTTGTACAAATTGATGTTTCTATAAACATCAATTTTAAACATCCGCCTTACCACCATATTTTTATTAGAAATTTCTTAGTCACGGTATTCTTCATAAGACGTTACTGAATGTAGCCTAAACATTCAATATGAATTTTTACAAATTCAGAAATCATAATAATGTAACTACTAATTATATAATAATAATAATAGTAATAATAATAATCAGTATAGTAAATAATAACAAAAATAATAGTCGTTTTTAATAATAATAAAAATCTCCCAGGCCTGGGAGACCTGAATGGATATAATAGTTTTTCTCACCTATGGCATCAAAGAACTAAGAGCCACTAAATTGCTCAGTTTTTGTTTTTCTTCCAATCTGTGAGAGGTAAGTGGTCCAACGATCTTTATTCCATGGCATTAAAGACCGAAAATAATTAATATTTGTTTAAAAAAAAAAAAAACTCGAAGCAATATTCCTTAGCACAGTCCTTCCTCTGGTACAAGCCCAGCCTGGGTCAGGGGCTGTGTTATCAAAGGATACTATTCCCCTGACTCGCCCAGCAGAAGGAAAGATCAGGAGCAAGAACTGATGAAGAGCCACGTTTTCGTTTTTCTTTTTTGCAAAAATTATCAGAAACACAATTGCAAAATAATGCTAAGCTCTAAAAATGGTAAAATTGCAATTCTAAAAAATAACCTGCCTGCCCATATTGTAGAGCAGTCACTCAGAGTGGCTGCCAAGCCTTTATGTGAGCACCAAGACATGCTTTATTATGTTTTTCATTATCACAACAGTCTTTACATATTCAGGTATTACAAGTGAATGCATGCCTATGCCTGACAAGTCACATTTTTCAAAGTACTCACCTTCTTGAAAAATATTTAAACATTGACAGTCATTTGCACAAGACAAAACCCTGAATTTATTTTTCATTTTAGTTATATAAATGTCCTTTTTATTTTATCACTGAATAAAATTGGGAGCAAGCCACAAGGATATTTGTATTAAATGGTTAAAAATCAGGATATGTTTGAAAAGGAAAGGAAAGTGAAGGTAAAACTACAATGTCTGGAAACCAAAGAAACAATAGAGGAAAGTGCTTAGATGCCTGGGACTTCAAGTAAGGCAAAATTGGGTTCAAAGCTTCCATCATCCACTTAACGTGCTGTGTGACCTTAGGAAGGTCACCTTACATCTCTAAGGCTCAATTTACTCTTCTAAAAAAAAAAAAAAACAGTAATACCTAATTGATAGAGTTTTGGGAAATGAAATTGCATATGTAAACTTACTGCTACCAGTGCTTAATCGATGGTAGCTTTAATAGTGAAGTATTTCTGTAGCTTATAATGCAATTCCAGTGCTGAATGTTATGAGTCTATGCAAGTGCCTAAATTAAAAATTGTTTCACTGACTTCATGTATGGAAGTTATCTTGACTCAGTATTGAGCTTAACTGAGCCTGATTATTGGTGGATTGTCAGTCTCTGTTTTCTCTTAAGTAAGCAGGTCAATGCCTTTCCAGGTAGTAATTTTCAAAGTCTGGTGTCAGACCAAAAGCATCAGCATCATTTAGGAACTTGCTAGAAATGTAAATTCTAGAGCCCCATCCTAGATCTAATGAATCAGAAACCTTGGGGGTGGTGTCAAGTAACATGGGTTTTAACAATTCTCCAGGTGATTCCAATACTTGCTCAAGTTGAGAAATATTAATGTAAAGGGAAAAGGACAAGGTAAGTTCCCTCTGCTAGCTAATGTGTTGTGTAAATAAAATCAGCTATTACTCACTGAAATAAGTTAGAAATGAAAGGCCGCAAGTGATTATTGAGAGAAGGCCAATGACTTTTTACATGAAAGAACTTTAGAGATTTGTGGGTCTTGGGTAGAAATGGTGGAAAATCTTGACAAGATATCACTTAGTGATGTCAAATTTATACTATTTCTATTAATACGGAAGTTAAGTGATTCCAATGTGATTTGAACTCAAAATCCCATGAGAACAATCTTTAGAGAAATAATTTATTGAGTATCTAGAAGTTTACCACCAATCCTAAAAATATGTGTATCTTATCAATTACACCTCTGATGGGTACATCTGAGATTATTCCTAGGAACCACAGAGGACAGAAATAATCATAAATTAAAAATTGTTAACCTTGATGTTGGAATGAAAAAATCAGGGAAGTGTCAAGGCAGAAAGGCAGGAGCATGGTAACATTCTAAAAATAAAGGAAAAGGGAGTAAAAGAGGGTGAGAATTATTAAAGCTCAGATATTAAAGCAAACTAGATAAGGTAAGGAAGGAGTCAATGTCATAATCTACTGAATGATTTCAGATGTTCAAACCATAGTTTAAAATTACCCAAGAAGATGTACAATCACCTCAACCAAATTGCTTATTAGATTATGATGGAAAATAACACCAAATTTTATTTCTGTAAATACACTTTCTCAGTACATTTCTTATTAGTTTTCCCTTCCACTCACCCACTCACATTATGTGCCAGTGGTGGGAGGTCATGTGTGTGGGTTTGGTTTTCTATCTTATAAGTGTTTAGCTGTGAATGTGTCTGTCTGCTCCCACCATTTCTTGTAGGTGAGAATTTACCGAGCAACTTGTAGAAAGGTCTATTTTTGAAAAATGTTTTCAGGAGAGTTTCTAGTGCCTTTAAAAAAAAACAAAAAAAACCCCATATATTCTCACTTATTAGATCACCTCCAAAAATCAAAGTTATGTCCCACATTTCTGTCTCCATCCACTAGAGAGAATTTATTCACTTAACAATTTTGTTTCCTTTGCTAAATTGGTAAAAGGAGAAAACACATAGTTTCCCTTCCTTTTACAAAAGGGCATTTATACCAAAATTTGAAACAAAGTAAATAAATACAGTAAAACATTAAAAATGAACTCAACAAAGATTTCCATTAAATAATCTTATCCTCTGGCGTGATTAAAACACAATTTGAATTTCACCTGACTTTTCAGGGAAATATATGTTGCAGAGAGAAAAAAATGTATTTCCAAATAAAAAATTTATATGTACTTAGGTAATTGCTAAATCTAATAGCATTATTTTGGCTGAGAAGACATGATTCATAATCTCCTGGGAGACAGGAATTCACATCTTTCTTCACTTCTCCCATATGAAATTTCCTTATGAATCTAAAATTTTCAAAATGGCCCAAACTGTATTCAACATTAAAAGAGAAGCAGCAACACATTCAGAGCTACAAAATTCAGGATAATGTGATTAAATTGCATTTATGGAGGGAGAATTGGCTCAAATAACCTGAGGTGTTGAAGTGAAAATTATCTAAAATGAAAGTAGCAATCAAAAAGTACTCCTACAGATCTTAGTCTGATAGAGAACACAAAAGAACAGAAAGATACTTCAGCACATTTCTGAAGTATGGAATATTAGCTTTGGGTAATAGAAGAAACCAATTTTTGCTAAAACAAACTGATAATATATGGGAGATACTCTTGCTGCCAGGTAGAAACAAACCAAACCGTGATTTGAGAATGGGTATCTGAATGTTATTCTCTTGTTGTATCCTATTGAATGTAGATTTCAAAAAGCAGGCTCAAGTTGATTAACATTTGCTGGAGTAAATATGTTTTTCTAGTCCAAGTGGAGTATCTATTTAATGCTATAAAGAAAGCAGTGCAGAAGTGATTAGCATACTAACTAGGTGAACTATAGAATGCAAAGAAGCAGAAAATAACAAGATCCATAGCTCCCATTTTATATCAGGCATTAGTCTAGGTTTGTAAACAGTCCAGAAAATTTAAGATTTATGGGATGAAAAGTTAAAAACATGAATAAGGACTTTTAAGCCGTAACTGGGGATTTGGCCAATTGTCAGAAATGAAAATTTTGCCTGCCAGAGAATTACGCTGTTCTCATTTATAGGTGGAATTAGAATTATTTTGAGTGCGATAACAAAGATCTAGTACCTTCACATCCTCTCTCAATCTGTCCATTGCAGAAAAGAGCATCTGAGATGAGGTCCGGAAGCCGTCCATTTAGATCAACTGATGCCAGGCAGCCTTGAAAGCCCTCCTTGGCATGGACGAGTTTCGGCAAGGATTTGTATGTTTCCTTGGCCACTCCTCCTATATACAAGTCACCTGTGGGAAGACAAAAATTTTGGTCACAAAAGTAACTTAACATTGACTTTAAACAACAGTAGAACACACAAAAAATAGAGAGGTTTATTTTTCATTAATTTTAAAAAGTAAATTTATAACTAGATATTTTCTTAAAAGTGCAAAACAATAGAGGTGTTTGAATAATACATCAGCACTAGAAGAAATTTCTAGAAGCTATTTCCACAGAGCACTTGAGTTAGATACAGTGTGGCCAAATGGAAGGAACATGGACCATGAAGTGGTCCCTGAATTATTGGGTTGGCCAAAAAGTTCGTTCAGGTTTTTCCATAAGATGTTATGGAAAAACCCAAAAGAACTTTTTGGCCAACCCAATAAAATCCAAGTCAAGTTATTTACCGACTCTATGGCTTTGAGCATTTTTTTTTTTTAGTTTCTCTGATCATTAGTAACCTCATTTCTAAAATGGGAACAAGAAAGCCTATCCCATAGGGTTGTGTGAGGATTAAATGAGATAAAATAATGGAAAGAATCTATCAGAATGAAAATATGTAGTAGATGTTAGCAGGTGTTATTATTATCAAATCTACATTCTGCTTAGAGAATTCTAGGCCTTTCTGTTAACTAGAAGCTCAATAAATTCTAAATGTCTAATGTCTAAAATTGCCTTCTCTAGTATGCTTGAAACTATTATCCTTGCTTGCACCTAACTTATTCACTAACTCACTCCCATAGTAGACTATATATACCTGAATATTCCATTCCTTTTCAAGTATTTCATTTTTTAGGTAAAGGCATACCACTTTGAATTCTTTTTGCTGTTCTGGGATCTACTGACAAGTTGTCAATTAATTTTTCCCAATTTTATTACAGTTTTTAGTGGGACACTTTGCTCTGCTTGTCACCTTCATGTCTCTAGGTTTAAGATTTCCCAACTTTATGGACTACTACTTAAAAAAAGAGATTGCAATCCAAGTTTGATTCTGTTTCTTTTCTATTAAAGATTATTCACCATATCTGTATAGCACTGAGTAGATGTAATTAACTGACTCTAGTAAACAATCAACGCAGAATATAAGGAGGGTGACCCCAAATTTCCATAATATACTACTCCTGTTTACAAGTCCTGGTAACATATTCTATGCAGCTACTTACTTCTCTGACTTTGCATTGTCATTTGGATTTTCACTCTCACGTTAACCATTTTATTTAACTTTCATGCTACCGGATACCTTCTCCCACTGTAACACAAAACTCCTATATTCCTAATGTTCTCTGGGCCCCTTTGTATTGTTTTCATGGGACTTGAGAGGAAGGAGAACTGATACACATGCTGATGCTCACACTGTTTGTTAAGTCATGAGTAATAAAGTGCTTGGTGTCTGACCCAGAAAGCTTGTGTCTTCTGCCACCATCCATAAAACAATAATAAGCTAATATGGTAAGTAGGGTAAAAATCAAGCAACACACAGAACACTCCTGATTGTACTGATGGGAAAACTGAGCTTGCTTAAAGTCATTTAGCCATAAAAACTGAGAACTTAGGTCCCTGACCTACTAACTAAAGGTCTAAGTATTACACTAGGATGCCACTGATTCTGCATAATTTGTACTGAAGGTACTGGATATGCTTACTTCCCTCACCTCTTAAATAAAAGGAAACATCTATTGACTATCAACCATCCTTCTTAATATTAAAGGAAAGCATGCTTTTGATCTGAAATAGGATACTATTTTTGAAACATTTGATTTTTCCCTTCCATATTTCCTTTCTCTCCTTAGTCTTTTCTCTCACTTAAATTTCAAGTGATTGTGTTTTATTTGCCTCAGAGACCAAAGATATAAAATTATCTTTATGTATTTGATCCTTAAAATTCAAGACTCTTAGAGGAGTGAAATAGACAGAATATACAGGCAATTACATGAGAAGAGTAAAGCTTTCCTGCCCCTCATGTGGGCAAGCAGGAGACAAAGCTGGAGGAGAAGAAGTGTGAATATAGTCATTGCCAAATAGAGGACATAGTGATCTGACTTGAGGCCTGAGCCCTGGTGGATGCCAAAACCTCATGTAGGTTGAGGAAAGTAATACCGATCTGTGTGCATTTCCTCAAGAGAACCCAGAGGCAGCAGTGATATCCTTAAGAAGAAATAGATGCATAGTAGATTCAGACATGCTGGGAGCTTTCTTAGCCTGACAGAGCTTTTCATATCCCATTGTGGTGTGGCAGCAACAGAACAATTCCCAGAGTGGAACAGGAGCAAGCAGAAAAAGGGTGGCCTGAGGAGGTCATGCACACAAGAAAGAAGATGCTGGGTAGCAATTCAGTGGGCACCTAAGCAATTAATATAGAATATTTGAGACCAACTCCTGTGCAATCTCTCTACCTCCCCAGGTACTGGTACAATGGAAGTCCCCCACCCCCAAATCATCTAGACATAATCCCAAGGAAATAAGGGAACTGAAATTGCCTGAGATTACATTTTCACTAACTCAAAGAATCAGAGCTCAAAACAGAAACCAAGGTGAGTTATAGAAAAATAGAGAAAGGGACCTTTCTTGCTCATCTGAGATTGTGGGCTGAACTTTATACTATTACATATCAAATATCAATGCAAGGAAGTGCTCCCTACATTCATTTGCTGAACTAAATTTGTTAGGAAATTTCAGCTCTCCTCTGGGCCTAATGAATGTAGTATTAGAGAACAGTGGGAGTTGAATGAATAATTCTTGTCACTGCTTCGGGTTTTTCAGATGCAGAACTTAGTACTCAAAGTTATGTATGGGATGCTATATATTTGACAACCAATCTTCCTCTTTCTAACTGTAACCTCCTGGAGGATAGAGATTGTGTCTTTGTCTTAGATTCTCCCACGGTGCCTAGTACTGGGCTACAAGCACAGTGGGCAATCAATAAATATTGTCAGTCAACTGATGGATTGAAGTCACAGTAGATAAGGATCAGAAAAGAAAGAAGAATGGTAAGGCAACACATGGGGAGAGAGCTAATCCTAAAATGCACTTACTTCCTTTCCCCACTTCCTGCTACTTCCTACTTTTTTTCCTATCAGCACACTTACTTGCCCAAATAAGTTTTTAAAGCTTATTGAGGAGAAGTAGTAATCTTTCCCTTGTGTTGTTAAAGAGCAGAAAATATTGATTCAAGCTGTGCAGGATGTAAGCCTCAGACGTACCAAGGTGGATGAGTTTGGCTTTACAAGCAGGGGACTCATTCTCATTTTCATTACTGAAGTTGCACTTAGCAACCACCACTTAATACGGTGTTTATAAACTCTTCATATAGCAGAGAGTGGTCTTAAGTCTCCCACAGGATTGCCATAGGAAGAGAACAAAGGAAACCTTTAAGTGGCCTGAGCCCTGTGTAACATTAGCGCTTCATCAAAGATGCACCTTCTCCTTTTGATCCTTGGGGTGATGGAAGGAAAATGACCCATTAGCACTAATGGGATCTTGCAGGCAAAATCCCGTGCATGGCAAGGAAGCTAGGCTTTTTAATGACCCAGTGTATGAACGAGAGCCAGGATGGACAACCAGTAAGAGTCAGTTTCCTATGGACTTGAGGCCATGCTGTTACCCTTCCTTCAAGCTATGAGTGGTTGATTTTTATTCATATTATTTAAGTAGGCCAGGTATGCAACTGACAAGGAAATGATGGAGCTGCGGCAGAAGAAGGTGCAAAGAACATGCACAGAGCCAGATAATCTCAAACATTTGGAGAGTGGACTTTAAAAGAAAATATCAAGAAACCCTTATCTTTGTCACTAGTGTGGCGTGTGTGTGTGTGTGTGTGTGTAACGGCCCCCCTCTCAAGAATGTCATCTGTGGAATGATCTGAGATGATATCACAAGTATCCATTCCCAAGTAGTTGGGCAGTAATGAGTAGGGAATAGCGCACAAGCTTTTTAGTTACACCTGGCTACAAACACCTGGTTCTGATTGCCATTTACTGATTGCCTCAGTGTAGGCACATTAAGTTACGTAACTTCAAGAGTCAGATTCTTCATCTGTGAAATGGGTTAATAATGCCTACCCTGTAAGGCTGTGAGAATTACAGAGAATGTATGTAAGAATTGGGCACAGCGTGTGGTCAGCACGTGATTGCTACTGGTGTGGCAGTGTTGGTGTGTGTGGTAAGGAGTATCCATCAACAGTGTGCCTCATTCTGTGTTGACTGCACTGAGAGATACAGAAGAATGAGAAGTACAGGTTGTCCCCGTGTTTCTAGTATAATTAGAGTGACAAGATGTCAAATGTACAAGTCTTATTTTCTTTGACTTAGTTTAGACGCATTTGTGTGCTTGAAGTGTGCCCTGCACTATACAATAAGCAGCTCGAGAGGTTTCTTTGACATACTCAGTTTGAATCCCAGCAGCATTGAACCTGGTAACATAAATGGGACAATCGCTTGATAAATATCTTCTATTTTGATATAAACAGACTGAGACACAAGAATTCTGTGAAGCCCAAGGGACAGGTGGTAAGGTTCAGGCTAAATGCGCCTTATAAAATCAGAGAAATAAAAGGATTTTCTGGACATCAGCTGTAAGCTGGAGTATCATGAATGAGTTTAGACCAAAAGAAAGTAGAAGTTGCTTCCATGTCCTGGCTATTGTAAATAGAGCTGCAATGAACATTTTGGTACATGACTCTTTTTGAATTATGGTTTTATGGGGAGGGTGGGAGGGAGGGAGATGCAGGAGGGAGGAGATATGGGAACGTGTGTATATGTGTAGCTGATTCACTTTGTTATAAAGCAGAAACTAACACACCATTGTGAAGCAATTATACTTCAATAAAGATGTTTAAAAAAAAAAAAAAAAGAAAGTAGAGGATACATTACTTTGTAATGACATAAATGAAGGTGCCAAACATGGGGAACAGCACAAATATACCAAAAAGACAAAATTAATACAGCATTCAAAAAAGAGCACAAAAGGCCAGAATGGGCTGGAAAAGAAGAATTTTCAAAGGGTCCATGGTAAATAATGTTGGATAAAAAAAGTCAAAGGAGAGCCTTGAGTAACATGATTAAACTTGTGACTACTGTTTTTATTTTTATTTTTTAAAGGCAATGAGAAGTCCAAAAATATAAGCCATGCAGGCTAGGAGATGAGGGGATTTGAAACAGCAATAATTTGGAGAGAAGAGATGAAACTGCATTTAACACTAAACATGTGTAATTTGCGTAGGGGTGTCCTACAGGGATGATATGAACGCGGGGCTTAGGGACGCTGGGGCTGGAAGGCCTGGCTTGGGAGCCGTCAACCAAAAGCAGAAAAATGAAGTGGTGTAGGAGGTGTTCTCTTCTCTTAAGACAGGGGGCGTAAGGCAGTTAGAGCAAGGACCCTGAGCTCTACAGCAGCAGAATGCCAGCGTCAAGGTATAATTAGTTCTTTTTTTTTTTTTTTTTTTATAATTAGTTCTTTGACTCAGCTTCCCTGTTTATTCATATGTATTTTTTAGTGCCTCTTAGACATCTCAGTTTCATTTTAATTAAAAAGAGCATACCTAAAAAGGACAACTGCTTTGTGGATTTGGAGAGCTAAAACTCTAGGGAAACTTAAGGAGGCTCCCACAATCTTGAGGCTCCCACAATTGAGGCTCCCACAATTCAAATAAGTGGCATTTGAAAAAAAAAAAAAAAAAAAAGCTGGAGCAATACACACTGTCTTACTTTCCTACTGGCCAGGCTGGAGAAGGTACAATTCTGGAGGCTTTGCTGAGAGGATTTGACTTTGGACAGCAAATTGGGAGACTACGCTAACTTTCCTCTCAGTTCTTGTTGTGACTGGCTAGTAGAAAAAGTACAATCAGGCTGGGCTAGTTTCTCAGAGTTATTCTGCGGGAAAGATGCCCTTCCTTACATCAGAGAACAATCAAACTCTGCCCCCCGCCTCGATTTGTATCTTTATCTTTAATTTTAATCTTTTGTCACACATTCACAAATGAACATCGGCAGGTTAGATCTTGACCATATAAGTTAATGCAGGCTTTCTTTGGGAGACAAATTAAATGTAAACCTCTTATTATAACAGGTGTGCCCTGTTAGATAGAAGAAAAAAAATCATCTCTAGTCCCTGGAGAACAAACACAAACTTATTTACTTGATGTCTTTTCTGGGTTGAAAGCCAACGTTACTATTTCCTGTGATTGCTTAAATAAATGATGTTAAATTACTAGAAGCTAAAGCATGGGAAATCGTTAATATTTCTCTAACACATTTGAACCTAAGAGTAGATAAATGAATACTTTCATAACAATGAACAGTTTGGATTGATCAACAAACACTATCCGAAAACACGGCTAAGTTCAGGGCACACCAAATAGTCATTATTGAAGCCAAAGTTGGCAATTCAAGTGGATGTTTTGCTCTGAAACACTAGATCTATGTCCTTCATAGATCTCTATGAAAAATCAGGTTAATTTTAGAAATCCAGTGGTCATCAGTTTGATTTATTAGATATTGTTTAAATTCTCTACACTTTAGTCTTCCTTGGTGCATAAAGGGTTTAATCCTAGAATAACCTGTTTTTACTTCTAGGAAATACCTGTAAATCCTTATCTTTAGGCCTATCCTGGTTTTCTAAGTTCAGCCTAAAAACAAACCATCATCTTTCCTCCCTCCCCGCACTGGGAAATTACTTCTAGACTTCCCTGTTTTATAGCAATCACATTTCTAGTCTCCCTGTTACCCAAACTGAAATTAATTTCAAAATCATTTTTTAACTCCATTCTATTTCTTATACCTTACATTCAAATTATTGCTGAGAACTTTGCTGTGGATGACTCAACTTGGCCAATACTTCTGACATCTGTGCCTCCATTTTCCTTTCCTTTTCCAGTTCTTATCTTCTTTTCCCCACGTACACCTTTTATGCAGTAACCCATGACCTGGTGTCCCTGCCTCTATCCATCCTCCTAATTAATACCATATCCATCGTCCCCATAGTGTGTTCTGATTTCTTTAATACACACCGCTGGTTTCTAAATAAAGTGTGAGGCTCAGCATGGTCAAGATTTTGAGATATCCTCCCTCAGTAACTTTTTCTAAACTTTGAACAATGTCTCCCCAACAATTTTTGCCAGGGAGAGAATTAGGCTAACATCAATTGTCTACCTATATTTTAATCTTTAGTCAGACTGTATTTTTCACCATTTCTCCAATACTGCACATTCATGCGGTTCCATCACTCTTCGCAGTACATTACTTCCATCATGAGTGTCTTTCCCCTTCCAATGTTCCATTTCAAAGCCTGATGCAATTTCGGGGTCTCAACACAAATTCCACCTTGTTAATGTGTTTTCTCAGTCATAGACAAGTATGATCTTTGAATCCCCGTAACATTTTGAACCTCTTTTCTGACAATTACCATTTCCTTCCCAGTTCTCTGTGTGGATATCTTACCTTCCCATTATTTTATAAATTCCTTGAAGAAAGCATCATAAGTGAAGCACCTTTTTAGTCTCACTTTTACTTAGCACTCACTAATTATTTGTTGACTCATTGAATGAATGGATGAATTAGCAGTTTTCATTCAATAAATAATCATTTGAACAATAAGGACATAGTGAAGGTTCTCTGGTTCCCTCCACCTGAGAAATAATGAAGTTAATTGTGGGGAATTTTTCTTCTACTGACCCCTTTCTTGAAGCCACCCAGCTCATTAACAGGGTTCAATGCAGTGACATTTTTTTCCATTCTGACAGTGTAATTCAGGAACAATTTTAACCAACATGTGTTGAATTCATTTGCAGAGAGAGGCAGACAAAGATAGAGGTACAGAAATAGTTTAGGGTATCAATGTGTGGTGATGAGAACCTATTCATGAGTCTCTTCAGCAGTTAAAATAAATGCCAAAATCTTTGTGGGAAATTAAATTTCAGCCTATCCTGTACCTCTACCTCATTCTATCTCTGGCCATTCTGTCATTCTCTGTGTTGCCCCATATACAAATATGACCTAACTCATGGGGCCTCCCTAGGCACATTCCCCACTATGGACACTTTACACTATTTCTCCAGATGCTTCTACTTTGTTACACTGTTATCATTCCAGAGAAGTGGGCATTTATTGTTTGTGGCCATAGAACAGAGCCAAGCTAACTGCGTGGACCCCTGATGCTTCGCCCTGGTACATCTGTTAATCCCTATGTGCACTTCCTGTGGCTTTGCAGATGTCTCTCTCCATCTAGCCTGTGGACTGCCACTCCAGGATTGCTGGGATTAGATTCCCTCTGGTCTCCTGCTACTATCTCTCAGGTCCTTGCAGCCACAGGTATCCCTGATTCCACAGCAGGCTCCCCTATCCAACAGTTTGTATATTGTTTTCACTACAAAGGCACTGAATTTCACAAAAATCACTGAGACAACTGAATTTACATGTACAGAGCCTGGACCGAGTGAGAGAGAGCCTCCTCACCGCTTTCAGTCCTTCATGATCAGTGCGAGCTTTGCCATGGTCAAAACCAGAAAAGACAGCTCTGACTTTATCATTATAACAATAACTGACATTGGTGTAGTGCCCTAAACTTTACTGAGCACTTGCACATAGGTATTGTCATTTGGTTTTCACCCGATGAGCTACAGAAAGAATAAAGGTTATCATGGACACGTGTCCCAGACAAAGACACTACGGTTCAGTGCTACAACACCAGAAAAATGGCAGGGTCCGATTCCAAGCCCAGGTCTCCTGAATCTATGATAATTTTCACTTAATCTGCACTGGTTTACACACTGTATAATCCAGGTGGTGAGTGGCCAATTTGTACAGCTCCACTGCTACAAAATACAGGAATGTTTTGGAGTAACTTGGCCAGCGGAGAAAAGTAATGGTAATAAATGTTCACAGAGTCCAAGCCAAATAACACAGATTCCCAGGATGATGCGGGACACACCTGCATGCTCACTGAGTAATCTCATGAAAATAAAGCCAATTTGCTTCTATAGTCATAAACGTTAGGTATCTAAATTCCAATGAGTGGGTAGAACTCTTATGACTTCCAAATTTGATTTTTAGATATGGAAGCCACTTTTCAGTTGCCTCCCACAGAGAGATAAGTAAGACACCTGCATGCATCTGTAACCCAGCCTAATACCTGTGTGTGAACAGGTGGGTGGGCACCAAGAAACTGGAGTTCAGACCTTAATGTTTCCCTGTAGTAAGGCTTTAAAAGTTAATATTGACATCATAATTATGGACAGGACAGCAAATGCTTTCAACATTCTGAAATTTCTATTTCTAGCTGATATTTTTGAAATAAAATTGCCCAAAGAAGGAGAATTTTTGAAAAGTGTGATTGTAAAACTTAGCATGAAGACAGATGTTGTGTGTTTGGCCAACAGACTGTAAGGCAAAGCTGGTGGCAAATAATAAAGTGAAATTGCTACGGAGGGGTGTGTGGTAATCCATCTTCTTTTTAACCACGTTAGGTCAGTGACACTGTGGCAGATGGGGTGCGAGTTCGGGCATATCAGTTCATGCCAAGCTAACTTTGTCTCATGCTTGGTAAATCTACCTTTTGGTAAAAACAGGGTTCAAATATTTTCATTACTTTTCCATTTTCCCCACCCAAGTGACAGCCAGTTTAGATACTGTAGACATACTTTAGCAGCATCTACTCTGTCACCATTTCACGTTTCGTTTTCCACTCTCTGGGTGTTGTTCTCTGGGACTGCATACGGTCGGCAGAGCTTCCCCATCTCACAAATACTCTTCCACCTGACACGTGCACAGCACCTCAGTTTGAATGGTGCTTTGCCGTCTCTCGTTCCATTTGATTCTCATACCAACTCTTCACAATAGGCAGGAAGTTGTTATTATCCCTACCTGACAGGTGAGCAAATTACCCTTCTGGAAAGGTAAGTGACCTGCCCAAGGTAATGCAACCAGTCCCAGGAGAATAACACTGGCACCCCAGCCTCCAAGTCCCAGGTGACCTCTTTTCCCACTGTACTACACTGCCTCCTAGTTTTACTAAAAACCTTCTCAGTGACAGGAATAGAATGGGTAGAGGCGTTTAGAAATGACTGTTCTGTAAGTTAATAGAGACTTATAACTAGGGGACCTGTAAGAGGACCTATTCAAACCTGTTATCTTCCCTGAAATTTTGAGGAGCTCAGTATAACAACTTGGCTTTCTTTTTCAAAATAACTTTTCTTATTTCAAAGAAATTTTCTTTTCCTATTTCAAAATAAATGTACATTTATCTTGGGTGGGGAAGATCTAGTGGTGTACAGAGTAAGTATAAAAGAACACCTCTTCTCCATCATAATGGCCTGTTTAATGCAGGTCAAAAATGTCACCTGCTCTCCACTTAGATATACAGAAGAAAAGAGGGCAAAGCCACCAGGGTTTTCTGGAGAGCTTGAAAGGACAAAGTGATACAAAGCGCACAAAAAAGCTTTACAGGCATTGCCAAAAAGCTTCTAAAATATGATGAGCTTCAGAGAGTCAAATAAAACTCTTATTTTTTTCTTAAGTACCTGAACTTTTCTGTATTTTTTCAAAGAACGAATTGCTTCTGTGCTTAAAGGATGGAAGAGTTTCAATCAGGTCATCAAATCCCACTGGAATAGTATATAAAATTCCCTAGGGCGTGTCTCCAAATACTTTGTTCTTACAATACTTAAATTATTCTTAAGGAGAAATGCAAATAGTTAACAGCAATAATCAAAAAGTGGGTCGAGAAGGTGTGGGGAACTTTCCCTAAAGGCTAGGAAAATGGAGGCCTTTAACAGTTGAACGGACTAGCAAATAACCTACTGGAACAAGCTGATGACGGATTGATAGGCCAATCTCCAATCATCCAACCAAGTACTATATTTGCCTGGGCCTGCTTTAAGCATCTATAAATGCAAATGTTCTATAGAATACATATTAAGGACACACAGCAATTAAAATTGTTGGCTGTTGTGTTTGACGAAGACTTTAGGAGCTAAGGAAACAGAACCAATATATAGGTTCCATACAAGGCATATGCATGGGAAGAGCAAGTGGAAAGTGAAAGGAGAAATACCCAGTTATTTTGTAATTACCAGAAGTGACATTTTCAGCATTACACAGGTAGTAATGTAGAAGTTTGAAGAACTATGTTTTATACAAAGGAGGAAATAATTTCTTTTATTACATGACATTTTTCCCTAAGATTAATATAAGTACTATCTTTCACTCTAGATATCCAGAAGGAATCCCTTCTAATACGTTGGGAAATATATATAGTAGTATTTAAATATTTCTATGGACCTGGGTTCAAATTCTATCTCTGGGCAATTCACTTAGTCTTTCTAAGTCTCCATTTTCTCATCTGTAATATGGAAGCACTAATGTCTCACTCATCTAATTGTTGTAAAGATTCAGAGATCATACTTGTAAAATACAGCATCAAAATTGAGGTTCTGACTGAAGTGCCAACATAAGAGATATATGATAATGTGAGTCTGAGGCAGATACTGAGATGCAAAATTTACAAAGGAGATGATTAAAATACTGGTTCTCAGTCCTTGAAACCCTCAGTTATATGAAGAACATCATCATCATCAAAGGGGTCCAAAACTGGAAAGAAAGATGCCCAAGAATATTTTCTGAGGTAAGTCCTACGGTGGGATAAATTTGCACTACTGCCCGATAAGGGGGGACTACATTCCAGCCCCAAGCCTAGTGGGAAGGCTCTCAGGTCTCCTGGAGAACTTGTTTTATGTTTCCTGAGATTGAGGGATACAGAATTGCTGTGTTATAGATACAGTACATTAGTACAGGACCTTAAAGAAGTCTTTTTTACAGTCCCTGAACTGCAAGGTGAAACCAGTGATGGGAGATCCAAACAGTGTTTGTGTTGAGGGGGAGCAGGGCGGGGAGTTGGGGGGTGGAGGTGGGGACAGAACCTAGTACAGCGTGGCTAGGAATGCTAATAACCAACCTCTAAGAAACCTGGGAATGCCAGCTGGGCTGTCCTGTGCCAGGGCAGTTATGGGAAAGTGGCCTAAATATTGCCAAACCCTGTCATACCCAGGTGGGCCTTACAAGTCCACCCTCCTTATAAACACTTGAGCTTTAAAGAATACACTGGTTGAGCTTGTGCACAGTTGTGAGAATTAAATGAGATCTTATGAGTAAAATATTTATACGAGTGCATGGGATGTGATCAGCCCTCAGAAATGGTTAAAATAATTATTATTACTGTTTGATTTTATTATCATTACTGTTTAGGTGAGATGTTTAACCTTCCTAAGCCTCACCTTAGTTTCATCATCTGTAACGTGGGGCTAAGTACAGCAACCTCACCAGTTGGCCACAAAAAACAAGGGGATAATATATGTAAATCTCTTAGCTAACGCTTAGTGAAAAGCAGATGATGATGAAGATGATATGACGGACCTTGCCTAAGGACACACAGAATTAAATGGTAGAGACGCTATTTCACCCAAGTCTGTCTGACCCCAAGCCTGAAACTTAATTATAATGCTATATGGCTTCTTGTATTATCCTTAAGAAAAAACACAATAATTAATTGCAAAGGCCAAGAAAGGGCCCCTTTTAAGAGCAGACACAGAAAACCACATTAATGTGGCATTAACAAGAAACCCTGATTGACCCCATGGGGTTCTGAAGTAGCATCGGAAGTACCCTCCAGTGTATGAAAATGATGGGCCAGCAGCAGCACAGTGGCATTAAAAATGTGCTTTCCTACATGAGTAAAGTTAGCAGAACAGGCTTTGAAGCATCTCTACAATAGTAGAGGTGACTTTGTACTAGGTCCACCCAATTTTCCAGTCTATTCCGATTTTGACCCATGGCTCTAGACGAATTGTTCAGGGTCAGGGGTAGAAGCTAGCTGTCCTCTGAGTCACGGTGTAAGAGGGCTGGAGCTGCATTATTATGAAACCCTAACTCAATGAAACAACTGCCTGAATATACTAGTGATACTTACTTTTGAGATTTATAATGAACAATTGTAATATTATCCAGATGCCAGCTGGGGCCTCTCTGTCCGTTGTAGATCTAGAGGGGCCTGGTTTGAATCTTTCCAGTTCCACAGAGGATGAAAATCTGGTTTCCTTCCTCCTGTGTCCCTGTGAATTCCAGTGAGACTCCGACTTCTGCTTCTGGCTTTTGAATCCCATGTGCTGCCTCTGACCCCCGATGGACACAGTCTCTGTCTCCACCCACAAAATAATTTTGTTCACCCAAGCATTTATGATTTTAGCCATCTGAACAAATTGGTGCCATGCAATGCCCGGTTTCCCACCATCTAGATGACTGTAGCCTCAATCCCAAGCCCCTGCTCCAGAGCAAGCCAAACCCATCCCTTTGATTTTTGCATAGCAGCTTAAAGATCACCTTTTGGAGCCCCTGATGGCTCCACTTACACCCCAAGTAGACTGTCCAAATATTTCTTCAAACAAATCCAGAGCAGTCATATTTTTACAGTGTGACCCTGCCTCCTATCCCCCAACCCTGGTCACAGGTAGGACGTGTGTTCCAATCAAACTTACTCCCCCAAGAATTTGGCCCTAGGCCTCCTAAACTCAAGTCAGTCTCTCCTGGGTATTTGAATTGGTCAGGGGTGGAAGGCCAGGTCTGGGGAGGCCAAGTTTGCCAACGCTGGTGAAAGCAGAGAAAGCCAGTGTGCAGAGAGGGAGGAGAAGGAGGGCTCCCCGGGAAGCCAGGAGAAGGCAGCTCACAGCCCCCATGGAGACCAGGAGAGGAGGAGATGCTGGCTTGCTGCTGACAGCTTTCCTGATATGGCTCTCATGAGCTCCAGCTGTAAATTTTCTCTTTCTTGCCCTTGGGTTCCTTGAATGCTCTACTCTGCCCCACTTCCCCCTTTTTCATTTAAGTTAGTCTATATGCGTTTATGCTACTTGTACTCCAAAGACCTTTGTATTTTTCTCCCTTCAGAAAAAAAGAGGGAGGTCTGAGAGCCATGAAAACCGAAGACTTAAGGCCTTCTTCAGTGAGAGAGATGATACCGAGCTTTCCTTCCCAGATGGCCCTGACATAGGGAGCTCTTGGCCGAGAAGCTCAGCCTCTAACAAGACAGCTCAGCTGCACTCCTGGCGTTCCCTGAAGAGGGACAAGCTGTGATGAGGCTGAGGTCTTGTGAGCAGTCAGCTGGCCCTTAAGGACCCAGCTCTGAGCACGTGCAGGCACTTTGTTCTCCACAGCATACATGGCACCAGCTTTAAGAGCTCATCTCATCTCATCACCGTCCCACTGGGACATGGGAAATGGGCACCTTGTCCAAAAGGCATGTGAGCACTGGATTCAGATTTCTAGGAGGCCACACTTTCTTGTGGGAGGAGAGGGAAGCTATTTCTCCTGGAAGAGGACATCCTTGCAGATATTCCAAGCACACAAGCCAAGCCCTGTGGCTGTCAGAGCTCAGCCAGGGTCGAGGGTGAGAAGGAACCAGCATCAGCACTTAAGTCCCTATAACACCTGCCCCAAAGCAACTGCAAAGGGGAAGGATTGAGGTCCTTAAAGTTGCACCAGAATACAAAGCTAATGGGTGACCCATGTGCTACCAGGTTCCATCTTGACCCTCTGGTTGACCATACGAACTGGCTTCTTCGGTGAGTCTACAGAATGCCTCACATTTCTTTTCAGCATGTGTTCCAGGCTGTCACTAGCAGAAAACTGAGGTGAATCTGAGCAACGCAACTTGTTTTCCCTGGCCTATTGCGAAAAGTGTTAAACTGGGGATCAGAAGACCAGCCAGATCTAGAACACTGACTATCTGGCTGGCCGTGCACAGTCTCCTGAGCACATGTCTCTTGTCTGTATAAGGAAAGGCTCAGATCAAAGTGTCTCCAAGATCCCTCCAAGCTCTAAGTTCCCAGGATCCTAAGAGTGGGAAGAGGAATTTTAAATAATAGAATTGGTGGGAGTTGAAAAAAACTATGCATAGTAAAACTATGCCCAATGTAGAAGAGATTCCAAAACAAGTACAATGAGTGAAGGAATTAAAAAAAGAAAACAGAGCTCGCTGGTAGGGAATAAAGAAAAACTCTGTGGCAGTCATGGAAGCTGGTCCAAGGGTTATAAGGAAGGAGAAGGAAGAACTTCCAAGCCGAACGTTAGACAGCAGGTCCGAGGCAACTGGGCCTGGGAAGGAAAGGATGTCTCAACGGCGGGGGGGCAGGAGGGAGTAGTATTAAAACAAATTGACAAAGGCATTATAGGAAACAGAGGAGACTGAGGCTTATTTCTGCAAAGCCTGGGAATTCAATGGAGACGTCAGGAGAAAAACAATAGTTTCGTATTTCTAATTGTCTTTCAATTCTTATGTGGGAAACGGAGTAACAAAAATGTCAAGTCTTACTTTTATGTACTCAGAGCCCGACTGTCTCTGTTCTGTACCATGACAATTGCCTCCAGAGTGATCTCCTTCCTCAGCCCATCCTCTAAACCGAAGCCAAAGGAATGATTCTCAAGCGCACCATAAACTCCACTCTCCTGCTTAAAAAACCCTTAATTCCCTCCTCTTCACCTTCTGCCATGACCCTTAGGGCCCTTCTGAATAAGCAAATCACCTTGCTTCCTTCTGGGAAGCTACGAGAGCCTTCCAGCCCACAGCCTCCTTCCCAGGGACCATCTTTTAAGCTCATGTTTTATGCCGTGCAAATCTACCTCTGGGTTTACAGCTACTCGGTCTGAGGAAGTGAGCCTGGCCACAAGCAGCAGGGCAAAAGCCCATGCAGTTGTGTTCTAGACAGGTCCACTCACCATATTAGAGCATGTCTTTGGGGGAATCTGAAAGTGAGAGGAAGAGGAGAGTAGACAGAAGTGGAAATGCACACAGGAGCAAAAGCAATAGGTAGAAGCCATGAGGCAGAAGCCAAGAGTAGGAGAGACCAGGAAGCAGGAGAGGAGAGAAAAAATGATCTAAGTGGGAGTAGACACAGCAGAGAGAGGTCGGTGGTGCAGCCCTGAATTAGGGAGCAGTGGGCACTTGTACCCAAGGGAACATGTAGAAGGGTTGCTCTTAAGATCCCAGTATGACTATTAGAACAAAGTTTTTATTCTCTGTGCGGCCTCGTTGTTCAGCAGCTGAAAGGATGTCTTGTCTCTCTTACTTCCTAATGGATCCTTAAAAAAATCTTCCATTAACTGAAGTAATGTGAGTAAATCTCTTTCCCTTACATACCGAAAAAAAAAAAAAAAAGAAAGAAAAAAATCTAACAAAGATAGCCTAACCAACAGGACAGACAGCATGTTCAATGCCATCTCCTGCTTTAAGGCTAAGCTCAAAGTCAGACTCTTCTCTGAAAGTTTCATATTTGAGTAAATTATCTGGGTAAGGCAAGCAGGCTATCAGTTGTTACATGGCTGAGTACACAAAGCTTGGGTATATTTAAACATGATCAGGGTTTTGGAATAGAATCTGGATCACTGATGTATTGCAGCAATGATTTGTCTAAAACACTGAAGGGTAGAAAAAGGTGGGATATGTGGTCTATTCAGGCCTGGAGAGGGTAGGTAGCTGAGTAACAGAGTCTGATATGAGATCAAGATGAAAAGAGCAAGAATGCTATTCATCCTCAAATCTCTGCTTAGAGATTGAGTCTATTTGAAATGAAAGCCCTGGTCCAGTTGTCTCTGCTCAGGGGAGGGAGCTCTTAGTGGCTTGGAAGCAGGATAAACAATAGCAGGTGTTTGCTTTCAAGGTAAGATTTAAGGAGGGATACAAGGAAGGTTAACAAGCACGCACTAGTCATGGTGGTAAGAAGGGAAGAGACAAGATGGTAGGGCAGAGGGAGAGCTCGCTCAAAACCCGAAGGGCCAAGGAATTGGGGTATGAGAGAGAAAACAAAGGGCAAAGCTCTGCCTGGGCTGACCTAGATGTGGCCTATGAAGGAATTACTCACTTTTAAGTAATTTTGCTAAGTGGCCACCTGAGGGCACTGTATCCTCTGCGCCTAGGAATCGTTCACTTTTCCCTCACCAAGTAAATTTTCCTCAATTTGCTGAAGGATAAACTTAATAATGTCTTAAGGAAGGGGACCCATGGAAGATGGGGGCCAAAGACAATCCTTCCTCCCATCTTTGCTCTTGAACTAGATTAACGAATGAGCAAGACTGACCTCAATTCAAGTCCCTGGGTAATTTCAAGGATTCAATAAAATAAGCTCATTTAAATCTATTTAGTGTTTAGTAGGGAATCAATGCATATGAGCTCCTTCCCATATACATACACATGCAAACATACACTTTTGTCAAATACAGAAACAAGAGAAGGAACAGCAGGAGGAGTTACACCAACCCTTTCTCTCTCTAAAGGGGCCAGGACTCAGAAGTCCCACAATGAAAGTAAGTACAACTGTGCTCGGCAATCATTGCAGAGAGCAAATTTCTGCTGCTCTTTCCACGGCGTGCTGCAGCTTGTACATAAAAGCCAGAGGGGATGCAACGCAAACAGCTGGGAAATAAAGATGAAAGCAAAACTGTATCAGCGGGAAGAGACACACAACCCCCTGAGAACGCGGCAGTGTCACGAAAGACAATCTGAACGAGGTCACCCGCGTGGAATTCCTCTCCTCGGAGAGATCATTAGGCTCTTGCCTATTTCTGACTACCTTCTTCCGAGTCAAGCTGGGGAATGGGATAAGCGGCCCCTCGCTTGCACATTTCCACACTAAACGCCTGTCTATATAATGAAACAGAGCCACCAACAAAGGCATGCGTTATCCTAAAGGCTAACTGTGGAATTTTAGTTGGGCGAAAACGGAGTCCGCTTCCCAGCGCCAGTGGAGCCTGTCGAGGCTTTTTCCTCCCGCTCCCGCCTCCCATACGGCAGGTTTTGCGGCCTTATGCTGCCCTCTAGCGTCTTTTCCCGGTATGGTAACATGAGAAATACACGCAAGGATCCTGAAGCTACCAATGTCACTTTGGCCCAGGACTAGTAAAACAAAACAAAACAAAACAAAAGTAAAGTTCTAACATAAAAGCAAAACCAAGTTTTGTACTAAAATTCGAAAGCGAGTTAAATTTGGCCTTGACATAGACGCTGCATTCATTCAAGGCTCTGAAACACAGCATCTAGATTAGTAAGTGCCCTTTAAAAATGCAGAAGACCTGGCCTTCCCTGTACTTCATTCTCAAATGATCCCCGCCTCAGTCTGTCTGAGGGGGTTGCAGAAATTTGCACCTCAAGAACCCCACCACAGGACTCTGATGTAGTTAAATAGGCTGACCTCACTCTGAGAAGAACTAAAGATTATGGCAGTGACCTTACACAGAGTGTAGAATAAATCTGATAATTTTAATTCAGTAAGGGCCAAAAAATACATAAAATAAAACCATTGTCCAAATTCGGTCACCTCTCATTGTTTCTGCATTGAGAGTGGCTGAATCTTACATGAGTAGCATGCAAAGGAGACAGTGCTGTTAAATTCAGAGTGAAGAGTTCCTGTCTGTGGTCTCCTGTCTCATTAAGCTCCCCTAATTCCAGGGGCGGCATCCAGGTGGGAAGGAGAAACAATGCCTCTTCGAGCTTACTCATCCTTTAGGTATCTCTGAAACATTCCTTCCTCTAATATTCTACCTGGTGATGCCACATTCTTTTCAATGTCCTGATGTGTCTCCAGGGAATCCTGTTCTCTGTCCTGTCAATGTTCCCCCCGTGTCAGTCTTCTCCTTGGGACAGAAAGCTTCTCGTTACAGGAAGCCTGCCGCCCTCTTCGCACCTGTGCTCTCCACTCTGAGCACGGCGTCAGCGCCCAGTAAACACTCCTCATCTGACCAAGGCCCCTGGACCCACACACCAAAAGGCGGTGCTTGTGGAAGCGGGGAGATGTCCACCCCAGGACCATGCTCTCTTCTCAGGCTCCCTCGAGTTGGGGACACACATGCCAAGGGGGCTTCTTGGGGTTATTGCTGTCATTGGATCACACATCCAATTGATGAGTTCACAGCTTTGACTTTTAATGTTTAAGTTTAAAAAAAATTTTTTTTTGATGTGGACCAGTTTTAAAGTCCTTATTGAATTTGTTACAATATTGCTTCTGTTTTATGTTTTTTGTTTTTTTTGGCCGTGAGGCATGTGGGATCTTAGCTCCCCAACCAGGGGTCGAACACGCACCCCCTGCGTTGGAAGGAGACGTCTTAACCACTGGACCACCAGGGAAGTCCCGAGTTTTAATTTTAGGAACTTGCTCTCACTTTATGGCATGGTTGGGTAAGTCTGTAAACAGGAAGGAACTTCACAAGGTAAAGGGGGATAGTCATTAGTATAGAATCTCTTTATAAATCTAGAAATGTACCTCAAATTTAAATTGTGTTATTTTTTTAAACACAAATGCACTCAGTCAGAATTTAATACTTAGCATCTTAATATTTATATAAAATGCTATTTTCAATTCATAGTTTTAGTTTTTTATCATGGATAAAGCCTTTCTTATATTCAGAATCATGAAACACTCAACGTTTTAATAAAAATCAGCTCTAAGGGTTTCTTAGGTTTGTAAAGGTCCCTTCTACCACCAGAAAGAATCCCATACCATGTCCTCCAATTACCCTCACTTCAATTTTTTAAGGAACAATAGGCAAATATTTACTTCTCAGGAGGCAGCACCCTAATTGTCCAATGAGATACCCACTGCCTGGCACTGTTTCTCTGTTCCCTCAATGAGTAGGTCTGTGCATGTCACGTACTTCAATCAAGCAGGAACTGCTTCTTTTCTAGACGTTTTAGTGTTCCACCTAGTGTTCAGCGTTTCTAGGGAAGCTCATTTATGCTTACTGAGGTCTCTCCCTACACAAACAGGACCACATTTTGCTTCAGCTTTGGTGGCTGGCATGGCCAGCACAGTGACTGTCACAATCTCTCCCTTTCCTTGACAATTACCACCTGAGCCCGCTGTGCAGAACAGGGGCACCCACGAAACAGGGACAGCAAATGCCCTCTGACATTCACTTCAGTCAGAGAGAAGAAAGAGGTGTAGACTGTAAAACAGCATTTCCTTTGAATTTCATTTTACTTTGTGAGCTAAGCTATTAGATTTGTAGGTACAAACAGGCTCTCTTTGAAGTTAACAAGAGGCCCACTCTGAGAAGGGAGACAGCCATCACCACACATTTTATGTGTTAGACAAACATGGTGCTGGGATTGTAAATATATTCTGCAATTACAGAAAGTGAAACCCTTTTCTGTCTTCTTTCACCTTACTCACAGCTTTTTTTCTCTAGAAAGAATTCTGTTGGGTTTTCTCTTTCCAGTTCCCTAACTCCCCTATGTATTTATCTTTTAGATCAAAGGGAAAGATCCCATCAGTACAAATGAACAGCTCTTGCCAAGCAAAAATGATGACCATGATGATTCCTGCAGGGCTTTGGAATGCCTCCAATCAGAGCAGGAGGAGCAATGGAGGGGCCATGTGTCAGAACCAGGGTTATGTTTTGCTCTGCTGAAGTAGTTGTTTTAACCCTGGGCAAGCCATTCAAAGCTCAGATTTCCTACATTCATAATGAAGTGCTAATAACATCTTGTCCAATGCTTGTTGTTGTGTTAAATGAGATGGATATATGGACATGCTCTTAGCGAATCACAAAGACCCATTCAAATAGAAACTTCTGTTATTTTCCATTATTGACATAAGTTTTCTAAGTATTTTGTCTTGCTCACTTGAGAAATCAAGTATCAATAAGGAAGGAAATGTAAAGCAATTATACTCCAATAAAGATGTTAAAAAAAAAAATAAGGAAGCAAAAAGTCTGTTAAGACTTCCTTAGCAGCTGGTGAAAGAACATTCCCATTGGTGTTTGTGGGTGTTGGGAGGGATTCACCATTGGAGACACAGGGTATAAGCCAGCCACAGACCCCTGTTGGTGAGAGGCTCTGTAAGTATCTAGGAAACCTCACCAAGAAGAGAAAACTAATAAGCTCTAGAAGAAACTCAGTAGGTATCTGGTTACCCTGACTCCAAATCAACTAAAAGCTATTGGGACTAAAGAAACTTGCAAATGCCTACTTTTCTTTATAATATCAAGACTAAGATACATTCTTCTCACTCCTTAAATTTTAATCATGCATGCATTCTTAGGTGTTGCATTTTTTGAGCTGCTATTAAAAATACGTGTTTCTGCCACATTAAAGGGGGAGAAGAGGCATGTGTGTTGTATTATTAATTACATGTTGGAGATGAAATTCTGGTCAGTCTTTGCAGAAGGTACCCCCCCACCCCAAAGCAAAGGATGTGCCACATGAGCACAAACCACGTGGGTTCCTGCCTACTGCTCTGACGCCGAGCACTTACTCTTAAGGTCCAAGTTCCTGGCTCCCGCTGTGATTTGCGTTGTGATTTTCGTGTCAATCTTTACAGTGTGGAGGTTGCTGGTGTCCCTTGATATCATCACGTTGTGCCACTGATTGTCATTGAGAGGTTTATTTGAGCTCCCTTTGATGAGGTTAGCACCATTTCCCAAATCAAACACGTAATGTAAGTACCTGGGAAAAAAGGGAAGGTGGAAAAGTGCCATCACTTTTTGAATTTCTGATGGAGTCAAACTACTTATTACAAACAGAGATCCCCTTTTCAGGTGGTTGCATCCTTGCTAGAAGTCATGAGAGTGAGTTGTGTAGAAGCTCAACTAACAAGAGGGTAAGAAACACTACTCTGTTTCAGCAAGGAGGATTATTCATTGTCTTCAATACAGGAAATAGTGAAAATATTTTTAAAATTGTGGTCCACATTCCACTTCATCACTGTGGAAGATAAATATCTGTCACTACTCATTCCCTATTTCCACCACTCTCTCCATCCTTTGCCAACCACACAGAACTGGCGATTCTCAGCTTCCTGCACTTGTTTCCCGCCATCTTGAATGCCTATTTCTCTATGGGAAATGTGCACTCATCCTTCAAGACCAGCTCAGGTAGCCACTCCTGGACTCATAGGTTTTCCTAATTTTGCTAAATAATCTCCTGAACCTTTGCCCAAGACCATATTAGGAAACTTCCTGGTGCTTTTCTGCTAAATTTATGTGTTCACCTGTATCCCCTCGGGTTGTGCGCATCTGTGTGCCTTGGGGTTGGTGGAATCTGAAGTGTGCACGGGAGTGGCAAGGAATATATATATATATATATATATATATGTAAACTAGTGTGTGGCATATTATCTAGCCAATTGTAAATGTGCAATGATATTCACCGATTGAATGAATAAATACCTAAATCAATGAAAAGATATCAAATGTTCATCACAGTTTCAAGGAAATGTCATAAAAATCTTTCTAAATTCTTCAAGAAACTCTGACATAGAATTAAGCTTCAGTTAAATGGGATTTTGTGGAGTTGAAGTAATCTGCTTGCATGAATTAGCCATTTAACTTAGCTATTTAACTTAGCCGGCAAGTGTAGAAATTCTTTTGTGGAATTACCATGTGCGTAGTAAGGAAATCCACATTTGAAGAGTAAGACTTATGGAATGCCTACAATAAATTAGAACTCAACGCTATTTGTACCTTATGTATGGAAATGTAGATATAAAAAACTGTACTGAATCCCTATTAACTTTATAAGATACCTAAAAAGTGGTTTAAACAAATGCATTATTTGCAAATCACCCTCCCTGCCCACCACCTTCTGTTTAATGTATAATTGTGGAACTTGAGGTTCATTTTCATAAAGCTCTGTTTGTCATTGAACGGACCTGTACTTACCCTTTAACTAATTCAACCACAATAAAGTCGTTTCCATCCCCACTGTTATACAGGATTAGTCCATCTAGGGATGTTGTCTTGAACTGGAAAAAGAGATGCATAGAAGTGTAGGCTTGCAACGTAGCTAAGGCAACATAGCTCGATTTGGTCTTGAAGGTGACAGGGTCTGCTATGATGTTCCTGAAGCCAAACCTGGCATTGAGCTCACAATAATCTATGTCGCCATTTTTACACAAGTCAATGTATGCCATTCCATTAAATGTCAGGCTCTGCAGGTGTCCAATGAAGTTGGAGGGAACAGAAGACAGATACCGGCGTTCCGTGATGATGCCAGTCTCTATGTTATGAAACTCCAGCCTCGTATGATCCCCCGCCATTTGACCTAAAAGAGAAGATGGTGTATTATTATTTTCTGCATCTGAAGGGCACTTGCAACTTTAGACTTCCACAGCAATATCACATTTTAAAATGCAAGGATCTACACACCTCCTTGATATTCAGTTATGTATAGCAAAAATGAGAAATGACCTTACATGGTGAGGCTGAATTACTTAATAAAACTTTCTTAGATCAAGTTTTAATCTCTGTCCAAATTTTAGTCTTAACAAAAATGACCCTCATTAACTAAAGTTGCGGAATTTTTTAAAACTAGAAGAAAGAATAAAGGAAGGAAGAAATGAAGAAAGGAAGGGAGAAAGGGTAAGAGGAAGAAGAGAGAGAAAGGAAAAGGAAGGAAGGGAGGAAGGGAGGGAGAGAGAAAGGAAGGAAGGAAGGGAGGGAGGGAGGGAATGGAGGAGGATTAGGGGCAATGGCTATCCTAAATCATCCCAGTAGAAAGTGATACATCCCAGCTCCATGGTGATGTGACATTTGTCTTTATAAAGAATGTTCTTCAAGAAAAACAAAAAGTAACTATATATTTTCCTATATCAATAGAAATAATGAAGAGTTGCTGACTATTCTTCTAATTACGAACCATGAAAATGTATTTGAAGTTAAATATGTACTTTTCACCTTCCCTTTTCTATACTAAATAATTCCGTCTTTCCTAGACCTAGTCTCCCAATCACGAAGAATTCCTGTTGATCTCTTCTGGCCCTCTGCCATTTTCCTTGCACTTAGGTTTTGGATACCTAAATTGAGCACAACATACCAATTCAAGGCATGTCCAATTTTGAGAATACCAGTAAAATTATTCCACATTACCACAAAGTATAATCTTCTATTAAACACCCTAGTGTGAAGCTTGGTTGCCAATTTATTTAGTGATTCACTCTTCAACTCAACCCCATCCCTGTTCATCCTGCCATATTTCTCTGCCAACCCCATTAAAAGCCTACTTAGTCCCGTCTTTACCTCCAGAGTGATCATTGTACCTACCTGAAAGGCTGAAGTCAAAATTAACAAAGATGTGAACTTGCTTTCTAAAGCACAGCGTTAAAGTACTCTTATCATTGCTAGTCATTCGCTCCCGGCATCCTGTTCTTGTCTAAATAAACTGTCATTCACTTTCTTCAGAAACTCAAAAAAGGTCATTTAAATTGCAGTCAAGTTCTTCCAGGTATTAGCTTCACTACTCAGTTTGGCGTAATTGGAAATTTTATCGAGCTTACCCTATCCCATCATCCCTGATATTAATGAAAATATGAATTAGAGCCAATCCCAGTCTCAGCCCTGGGAAGATGCACTGAACCTTCTTCCCAAGTGTAATAAAGATTGAACACCCCCCTTTGTGGGCCTCCTTCAACCAGTCTGACAGATTCCCATTTCTTTAGAAAAAACAATAAAATACTAGGTGGCATTTTAAAGGAAATGCCTGTAATTAAATCATAAAAGGCATACTTTTTGTTGCACAAGAAAAATTGCCAGCATACTTAATTGATTTTGATGTTAACAAACTCATTGGTATAAAAACCTCTCCCCTGAGCTGTACTTAATGCTCCTTGATTTCCATACCTCTTTACTAGTCCTTGATCCTGACAACGGCATCCCTTGGCATGTTCTCTTTTCAGTTATTAGTTTGCTCTGATTCCTTCTCTGCAAATGTGTTTTTTTTTTAATACAAAAAATGGCACTGTAAACAGCTGTCTATCCTACCTCCTCCCCACTACACCTCCTTCTTGTCTATCCCAAGCAAAAATACTATTAAATCCTTAGCAATTCTGGTTTCTCATATGACATCATTTTTCTCCCCTTCTTCAGTTCTTTTGTTCAGTGACCTCAATACTAGTCTGTGTGGAACTACCTCTTGGGTAGCAAATAAAATTAGCCTTTAATGATTTTCAAATATAAATCACTAGAGACACCAGTAACATTGAATTAACAAGCTAAATAGAATGAAGAATATGCAAAGCTGAAAAACATTACTTGGGCTTTTCTATCTCTTTGGGTTATTTTATCTTTTTCATTATATTAAAATCTGAGTCTTAACTTGGTGAACCCACCCTGATCCTGAAACTGTCATGTTTTCTTCTTAAAAGCTACATTAATGAACCAACTGACAGTAAGAGAATATCCAGAAAAAATATTTCTAATACTTGAAATTAAATATTACTCCAAATTGTCCAGTTATTGGCAGCTCTGAAATAGGGAAGCACATTTTGTTCAGCAGAACTGAGAAAGAAGTTCAGTGATAAAACTAACACGTATTGTCTGTTTTCTTTTCTCAAAGGAATAGAATACGTATGCAGAGCATACATAATAAAAAAGTAGTAAAAAATCATTGGAGCAACCATGGCCCAGTTACAAGAAAAAGCATTATGGCCCACGTTCAAGAGCCTATTCTTTCCTTAATAAGCATATATAAATTGCATTGACAGTAATGGCAGATATGCTTGCTCATGAAGGAGAATTAGCACCTTAAAGCCATTATCCACTGCCTAATAAAACATTTACTGCTGCCTGTTAAAAATCCTTTTTTCCTCAGAATTTCTTCCCATGTTTAATCCTCAGTTGGCAACGTAGCCACCTCTACTATTGTATACATATATCGACTAAGAAAAAATAAAGGACAATGAAGGAGAAATATTTTTAAGGCTCCACTCGTTAAAAAAATGCAGCATCTTTCCTAGAGATTTACTGGAAAAGGAGAATTTGAAATTAACAAAATGCCTCTGATCAAAGTGTCTGGGGCATCCAGATTGATGATAATCTCCAATAAGAAACAACCACCTGGGTGGTGTGTTTGCACAGAAATCTCAATTTCTAAATCAAATCTTTCTACCAAAACAGATAGCAAGATTTTATGCTGAGCCTTGCTCTGAGTTGGGTTAAATTTCTGCTGCAGAAGAAAATGACCACCCCTCCCCAGCCTTAGATCCACTTGTTAATTCACTGAAAGGTATTGAAAGTTACTGAGTGTGTACTGTACATATAAGTCAGGTGCTGTATTAGGCAATTAAGAAATAATTTTGAGAGAAGAAGACTTAGCTCCTGTTTTCACAAAATTCGTGGTCTATTGGGGTAAGGCAGACAAAACCAGGTAAGAAAATAATTAACTATATGATGATAAAACTCAGAAAATGCCATGAATTTGATGAACAGCATGCTGGGTTGGTAAATATGGAATGCAGGCAAGTGCCTGAGTGGATATTTACGTAAAATTTGAAGAACTAAAAGGAGAAAGCCATGCTAAGAACTGGAGAAAAGGAAGCGGGGGGTGGATTCCAGGAAGGAGAGACAGATGAACAGAGGCTCTCAGGTGAGAAAAACCCAGAGAGTGTGGCTGGAGAGTCATGAGTAAGTGAGGTTAGTGCTCAGATGAGATGGGAAGAAGAGTCAGGGGTCAGATGTCACAGTGCCTCCTGATTCTATTAGGAGCTACTGAAGGCTTTTAGGCAGACATAAGACATGAGTCTGTGTGTGTGTGTGTGTGTGTGTGTGTGTGTGTGTATTTGATCTCTCTGTTGTGGATATAATAGAGTGTAGACAATACGAAGTAGAGTGTTTATAGAAGAAATGGAAAAAAGGGACAAAATAAGATAGTCTCGCCAATATAATTGCAGGATTTATTAATAATGTACAGAATGATGGAGAAGGAGGAAATAATGCAGGTCCCAGCTTCCAGGCTTGGGTAACTGGATATACAGTGAATAATGTTCAACAAAGGACACACACACACTAACATACACACACAAAAAGAACACACAATTCCAGATATTTTAGACAGACTAGGTGATATGTTGAAACCCAAGGACTCCCTACTTAGGGATCCCATACAGTGTGTAGAACATTTTCTCATCTGAGTTCTGGGGAATCTCTCTCTTCTTGGGCTTCTTTGCTGGTTGCACAACTGCTTACCCTCATGAGCCTCGGTGAGGTTCAGACATTCCCAGGAATGACCTGAGTATGTACTGTCCTGTATTCAACAAATACTTGACTTAACACTATGTATAACTCTGATTTAAAGATGTGGTCAAATGTAGGACTTTGCATGAAGAGTTTCCAGTGCTTTCCTTTAAATTTTTTTCTTGTTCAGTGATTTCTGAACTTGCTGTAAAATTTAATAAGAAATGTCTATTGCTTTCCTGATTCATGGCTGGCTTCATGTGGCCACTAGAGTGTTTGAAAAAATCTCATTCCAAACTGATGCCTCAATGGCAAGGTTCCATTGCATCTTTGGAAACCTTTTTTATGCTATATAACTTAAGGCTGACTTTTTATTCTTATGAATTATTGACTTTCATGAGATCTTTGGCAAAACATAATTTCCCAAATATGAATCACCCTGATGACAGTTACTGTGAAAAACAAAAAACAAAACATTGTCTTTAGTTCTGAGAAGCAAGATGCTGGGAGCTGGGGGAACAGAAGAGGTGGGGTGGAGTACAGGGGGGAGAATATGCATAATTTGTGTGAATCATCAATGTTTACTCAGTTTATATGCCCATTCATCTTTGAACTCTGAGAAAGAGCAAGTTGGTTTCCACAACTGAAAAAACTTTCAACTCCTACACAACAGAGAGAGGATAGAATATAATTTCTGCTCTAAGGCCTTGGCAGTTTTGAGAAAGAGTAAATGGCAGGCTAATTTACTGAAATGCTGGTTTATATTTTGTTTTCCCTTCAGTTCTAAGAAACTAGCCAAGTCCCTTGTAGCACTTTGCCTCAAAGGCTTTTACTTGGCAGAAAGTGGAAGACAACTTTCTGGAAAACAACACCTTTTCAATCTTTTCTGAAGGCCTAGTTTGCAAGGTGTTCAAGAAAGGAAAAAGAAATGAGCAGAATGCATTCGAGGGCTGAACTGGATGAGGCAATTACCCCTGACTAGGAGAGAGAGATGAACATCGGTGGGATTTAGCAGTACTGAGTGCCAGCATCCTGCTCTCTGGTCAGGTTCAGAGTTTCAGAGAGAACTGATGAGGTAAACCTCGGCGGACCGAACCACAGCTCTTCAGTGACAGGAGTCAGCAAAGACCCTTTGCCTCACCTAGGACAGGAGCAACAGGCTTCTTATCGCTTAAAGGACAAACCTGGAGAACTGTCTTTTTGGTGAGACCCAGTGAAGACAGAAGCCAACAGGAGCTTCTGCATGATCCAGGGTGTGGGTGGAGTGGGGGTGACGGCACATGACTGATTAAATATCCTGTAACCCCAGAAGAAAGGCCTAAGGTCTGATTTAAATTGATATAAGGTCAATTAATAAATGTGCCATCTCTTGCACCCCTGAGTTGGTGCACTAAGACTCATAATTTTAATAATACCTCCTGGAAAAAAAATCTGTTAAACAAATGTGTTTGTCATTCAAATTTGCCAATTTTGAAAGGGAATTCCTTTCCTTTCAGATCATAAGCGAAACCTTACCAATGGCCTATGGATTCCTAATGAAGTCTTAGGTGCCAGAGTTTCCCAGTATTAACCAGCCAAGGAGACATGGGTGACTTCACCATGAAGAAACAGTGCATGCCCAGGAGCAGAAGAGTGGAAACACGTGACATTAACTTTGGAATGATTCCCAAACAGAGTCAATTCTCTCTGAGTTCTCCTTTGAATTCATCACTTATTTGTTCCTATATCGATAAGCCAACTACATCCATATAAGTATCTGTTAACTCTGCTTCCTAACATTATGATTGCTGGTGAGAGATAAATGCACAACCATTTAAGTAACAAAGGAATGATGTATTCACTGGAAGTTGAAGAAAGCAACTGACTAATATAGAATATAACTATTCATTTAGAAGTTTGGTAGGAATCTATGCGACTGAAAAGATATATCTTAAATTTTAATGAAAATTAGATGGCAATTCATTTAGGGAACATTTCTGGAATTTTCTGTTACAATGATCATTTTCATACTCTATTCATCACTTCCTAATTCACAATGTGTTGCACTGATTTTAAAAGCATGCTAATGTTCTACACACGACTGTAATTAAATACATAAGAATGGGAGGGAAAAAACGAAGCTGAAATAAATAAAACTAATTGTATTTCAAATGACTACTATAACTACAGTAAAGGGAAAGGAAGGAAGGAAAAGGAAAGGAAAAAACGAAGAAAGGAACTAATCAAAGTTATTTATCAACTTAGCATTTGACCATACACATTAAATCTTAGGCAGTAAGGACTGAGAAGAATCACAAACTAATCGTGAATTGTTTTTAGTCCATAGTCCTCGTGGTAGTATGGGCAATTTAAAGCAATTTTGAAACTATTGTAGATGCATGACTGGATTGGGCAAATGAGAAAATGACATCACTGGGAGCCAAGATTCCACCTTGGAAATAGGGATATGAAAACATGGAATGGGGGAGTCAAGAAACAATGCTGTAGATGTGGAGGTGCTAGTGTGAACTCATGTTTTCTAAAATACGTGTATATGAATTTTATGTGAACGTGTAATTGATATGTATGTACGTACATATTTATGTGGAGAAACCTATTAAGACATATATATGTATATATCTATATGTGTGTGTGTATATATATATATATATATATATACAGGTATATGTATATATGCTTGAGTATATTTCCTATCTTAGTCTCCTGAAAAGGTCACAAAGCAGCACTGAGCATACCAATAGCAACCACTTAGATCTTGGTCTGTAATATAATTCTCCACTAAATGGAATGTAAATGTCTGATTCCAAGGCTGAGGCATGGCAGGTAAAAGTTGTGCCTGAAATATACTGTTACTGTTATGACAGAAAGTGAGGAAGTGCTAAAAAAAATGTTGGCGTGGAGGCATGTCACAAGATCACAGAGACCAACTTCATGGGATTCACAGTGGCCCAAACAGGGACATTTTAAGCACCAGAATAATTAAGTGAAGTAATTATAAACTACTTGATAATATAGAAACTTGTGGGTCTATACCAATAAGGAAGGAAGGAAGGAAGGAAAGGAGGAAGGAAGGAAGAAAGGAAGGAAGGAAAGAGGAAGATGATGAGAGAAGGAGGAAAAGAAAAAGAAAAGAAGAAAGGGAAAGAAAGAAAAAGAAAGAATGAAGGGATAGCTCTTGTATATAGTAGAATACTAAGTGCTGACTCTAAATGTGGAAAGAGAGATGGAGTTTGAAAATAATCACTTGTAACTACTGTGTTAAAGACTGGATCAGGCAAAATCTTCAGTGGATGATACATCTAGGGCAAGTTTTTGATGAAGTACAGATATTTTCATTGTCTTAATATGTCTCTCCACAGTTTATTAGTTGTAAGGGAGAAAAACATACTGTTCAGTGGAGAAACTGGGCAACATGTTGACCAAGCATTAAAATCATGAGTCAAGGACATGGACATCATTTCCCTCCAGATGGGATACTGTAAGAAGACCACACCATCAACAGTGTATTTCATCCAAGAATGCAAAACCTGAATATAATCATGGCGAAACATCAGATAAGCCCAAAAAGTGACTTTACATTGATAAAAGGTCGGAGGACTATATATCTTTTTAATTTGTCAATGTCATCAAAGACAAAGAAAGTCTAAGGTAATGTTTTCCATTAAAGGAGGCTAAAGAGACGTGAAAACGAAATGCAATGTCTGGCCCTAGACTGAATGCTCTGATGGAAGCAAAAATGCTACAAAAGACAACATTGGGTCAACTGACAAACGGGGAATATGGATGAGAGAACAGATAAAACCATAAAGCAGAAACTAACACACCATTGTAAAGCAATTATATTCCAATAAAGATGTTAAAAAAATATTGTATCAATGCTAAATTTACTGAAGTTGGTGACTCTTTGTTCTATAAAGGGATATCTCTATTTTTAGAAAATGCACACTGAAGTATTTAGAATGAAGGGCTATTAAGTATATAACTTATCCTCAGTTGGTTAAGAAAAAAATGAGAGAGTGAAAATGTCAAAGCAAATGGGACAACGCGCTCACCATAGTAAAAGTATATCAGTGTTCTTTGTACTTTTTTACTTTTGAAATTTTTTGTAAATTTGAAATTATTTCTAAACAAAACTTTTTTAAAAAATGTGTTGTACCAGTCTTTTGTTTCTATACCTTCTTCATTCACTGTAGTACAGGACTTTACTACTTTACATCCTGAAGTAGTTAGTACATTGCACAGGATTCATTTTGCTCAAAAAATATTCTCTTAGCTTACTTTCCAGCTTAAATGCAGCAACTTCCAACTGCCTGAAAACCCATGAAATATGAATTCCTTCATTTGGAGCACTGACCTATTGGCCCCCAAAGGCCATTCTAGCCGTGTCAACAGTCCTATGGTTACATGAAACAAAACAAACCCTCTCTGTTCCCTGAACATAAGTCTGTCTAGCCCCATCTAAGCCATCCTTCCCTGTGTGGAATGCTCTCCCAGATACTTTTATCTTCTGCATTATCCTTTCTTTACAGCCTAGTTCAGATATTATCTATTGCTTTAAGCTATTCCTGAAACCTTTAAGCTCTTCCGAACCCCAAGAACGTGAATTGTTTACTCAACCGTTTAGTACATTACATGCTACCCTAGATGATCGGTTATCATGTGATTTTGATATGTGTGTATATACTATCCTCATAAAATCATGTTATGTCCGGGAAAGTATTCATCATAGAGTCATACATATATTAGGATATTAATAAATATAAATAAATGAACCATGAGTCAAAAAGCAAACAAATTTTTTAAAGTTAACAAATAAACAAAATTAAAAAATAAACCTAGGTGCTCTCTCAGTTCTGATAACAATGGCATTTCAAAGAAACATAAGTCACTTAACCTCTTTGGACCTCAGCTTCCTCATCTATAAAATGAGAATGTATATACCCTATCTACTTCATAGGGCTGTGTGAGATTTGAGACAAACTTAAGGTACTGAAGAATGTTCTACTGTGATTCTCACATGTCCTTGTCCCTGGCAGTTATTTCTTCCCAACCTCTTGCACATGACCTTAGACCCTGTTAATTTCTACCCCTTTTGGTAAAACCGAGATTGTCCAAACAGCGAATGCTAATCTATAGAAACATTTCATTCCTCTTCCAAGAACTGCCTTTAACCAAAACTAGCTGAACTTCAGCTAACACTCCTGCCAAAGCCCTATAAAAATTCTGCCTTCCTTCCCTAAGTTCACACAGTTTCTTTAGAGATTTCATTCTGCCTTCCCTCCTTAAGTTCACAGTTTCTTTAGAGATTTCTCATGTTTGGCAATGTTGAATAAAGGCTTATGCTAATGGCTCCCTGGTTGATTTCCTTCCTGGGAGAATAAAATGACATAACATAGCAGTGGTTTTCAAATGCCAAGCCATGGACAAGCTGCATTAGAGTTCTTCTGAGAGATTTTAAGAAAAAATAATAATAATGATGAGCTCCTCCCACACTTTCTGTGGTGTCTGGTCAGGAATTGATCCTTTTAAAGCTCTTCAGATAATTCTGAAACAAAGCAAGGTTGCCCCCACGTGTAGAAAAAAGTTTTGGAACGCCATAAAGGGCTAATGAAATACAAGCTGGTAAGAGATCTATGAGTTGGTAGTTTGCTTCCTTTGAACTCAGGAATGATTCTCTTTAAAGTTAAAATCCCATACATGATATTTCTACATTGATACAATCACCTGATCTCTGAGTATGGAAACCCCCTTGAGACTGAATGTAGAACAGACACTTCTCTGCTGCACGAGGACTGTCTTGTGTCTTGTACTAGAATAATTAACAGGGAGATATTCTCTAAAAAAGAAAAAGGAGCTAATATCCCAGCGGGTCATGTGCTTGAAGTTATTTTCAGCAGAGAGAATAAAGGTGCACCGATTCCTCTTTCATTCGGTTTCCCTGTGTCTCCGGGATGCACCTTTATGTGGCTCACCTCAGTCAGGAATCTACAAATCAGGGATTGAACTTGACGTTCTTAACATTAGAATTTAACCAACGGAGCTAAATGGCCAAAAATGATCTATTAGAGCTTAAAATAAAAAGCAGTTCACCTGACAGAATGCCAACATATCTATCAATATACCCCAGAAGCTAAAAAGTATAACTTGCTGCTGTTCATTGCCCAAATATATAAGAAACAAAGAAATTGAACAGAAATTGGCATCCAAACAATAACTTCAATATTTTATAAAGTCCTAAGATATTTATCAAGCCATAAAATTAAAATATAACTTCTTCTTGCATTATTAAATGGAAAAGAACATGACAAAAATTGTTGCTCATTTGAGAGAAAAAAAACACTTAACATGCTGCTTATTAAATTTACTTGTTGCTGGAAGAACTGGAATAAGAAATGAACTGTGTGTATCAGCTTCAAGTTGTTCACTTGGTTTTCAAAGTCAACTGAGAGAAACAGGAAAGTCTAAAGCTTCAACAAGGCAAAGGTGATGGGGCCTTACCTGTCATGGCCTGTTGATCATCCACCGTTAACTTTAAACTTTTTCCTCGACGAACCACACGCACTGTGTGCCATTCGTTATCATTGAGGTTATAGCCGGCAAAAAGGGTCTCGGGACCTTTGCCTGTAGAATATGCCAAACAGTCATTATGGACACTCAGAATCAGTCAAGCAAACGAACCTCACAGAGAGTGAGAGAAAGAGACAGAGGAAGGGGGGAAGTGAGGGAGAGGGAGGAGAGAGAAGAGAGAAAGAAATGAAAGAAAGAGGAGAGAAAAAGGAGACAGAGAGAGGAGAGACTGGCTGGATCAATTCTCAAGCCCATTAGAGTCATAGCAAGCAAGGAAAATTACGTTAACAGACATTCAGCTGTAACACTTTAAGAAGGCTCTTTAACATTACACATCGATCAAAGACAAACGAATGCACCTGTTGTCATAAATAGGCACAGTCAATAGAGCATTGGGAAGCCTCCCAAATCTGCACACACTTTTCCCTCCCTCAGGAATTCTCTGATTTTTGCCCTATCAGTTTCTTGCTAATGAAGTAGCTAGCAGTCATGAAACCTCTGACCTTGGGGAGAGATGTGACCACAGGTCATTAGTTAACCATTTTCAGTGAATGGCACCTGGCTGATTAGACCGGCAAGGAGGCAGCTCTGGGTACGAGAGACTATGTGATGGCTGCTCTTCGCTCTTACATCATGTACCTCCAATGTTCACCAGCTTCTTAAATGTATGGAATGTTGTGTCTGAGAACTAAGTCTGGTGGAGGCACAGACAGTGGATACAGGTAAAAGAATGGACTCTTAGGAGGTGAAGAAAGTGAAAAAAAACACTGCCAATAAAGGGCCGAGTGTTGAGTGGGAGGGAAGAAAAAACAAATGAGATTAAGTAGCAGTACAGGGAAGTGGTGCCCAGCTAAGGACCAAAGGAAAGAGGACAAGAAGTATAACCTTCTGGAAAAGCAACCGCAAGTGAACCCATGTCAACCTGTGCAAGTTGAATTTAAATTGGCTTAGGGCAGAGAGGTTATTTCAGGAGGTATTTTGAAATTATTGAAATGACAAAGTTAGACAAATGTCTCTCTTCCACATAAAAACGAAGGGAAAAAAGAGCTTTCAATAGAACTGGAAATTTTTTATTAAAAAATAAGCATTGCCAATAATCTGATATTATGATTCATTTAAAAAAATCATGAAAAGTTTTTAATGATACATTTTTTGGTGACAGACTTTGTCCTGTTTTTTAGGTACTGACATTTCTATATGTATACTAAAATAACTAAAGACATGACACTGAGTTGAGTTACATGACTTTCAACTAACTCAGGATCAGGATGGGGTTCACAATTTCTTCCACCAAATTCTATCAGCCAAACCAGCCAATGCCCAAGGACCATAGGAGGATGTATGAAAAGGCCAAAGAGAAGAAGAGAGAAAAATAAATAAATTAGGGAATCAAGTACTAGAAGAAACCTCAGCAGTCCGTCCAACAGGAGATCACTGTTTGCTTTTAATTCCATGGGCTATCCAGCAAGCCCGCTGATTTCTCTCTTAGGATATTACTGATGATACTAGTTCTGTCTTCCTTGGTTGGGGTTTCTCTGAGGCTTAAAATGAGCCAGTGACATAAGCTAAATTTTGCAGGATGAACTGCCTCCTATCTTTAAACAGAACCATCATTAAAATTAGTAATCATCTCTTTTTGTTTCTTTAGAGAAGTTAAATTGCATCTGGATACATGAATAAAAACTAGTCTAGACAGAACCGTTTTGAGAGATTGATCACTAAATATCTAGAGGAAGCCTGTTTAGTTCAACAACTGCAAAAGTGCTTTGAGACCAATTGCTGAAAGCGAGTTCCAGGATCAAAGGAACTCTTTCTAGTTTCAACAGTGAAGAAAGAAGTGTTTAGTAACTCTGCAGAATCTTATCATCCTACCAGCAGCAAGGGCCATTCTGAGTTTTGATCTTTGAAAAGAGAATATATCATCTTAAAGCTATTTTTATAGGGCAGATCTTTTTTTCTTAGAAATGTGTGCTTTTAAAGCAGCTTCACTCCCGTTCTCTTAATTTAAACGTGTTTTGTCAAGAAAAAGAAGCATAAGGATGATATCATCATTATACCCCACTCTGGGCTTGATCTTGCAGTAAAATCATAATGCTTCATCTATGAAACAATAATTTCCATAACAACAGGCACAAAACCCAATTAAAAATAACCCTTTGGTTCATGAAAATCTCTGTGGGCCAACTTCAAGCTCCTTCCTTGCATTATTAAAAATGTGAAGAGATTAATTTAGGAAGACAGGGTTTTTTTTTTTAAATGCACTTAATATTCTCAGTTCAAAACAATGTTATCTATGCAACATGAAGTGTTGTGGAGAGTGCACTGGACAGGGAGTTAAGAATTGTGGTTGCTAGTCCTTAATTTGCTACTAAGAAAGAAGTTAGAGGCTAGTAAATGCTTATTATGTACCAGGCACTTTATTTATTAACTTATTTCATCTTTACATTATTATCATTTTGCATATATGAAACCAAAGGCCTAGAAATCTAAAACGACTTGTCCCGAGGTCACACAGCTAAAATGTGATAGAAAAGTGTTCCGTGCTAGGTCTGACCTACTCAAAGCCTGCATACTTTCCCCTGCATTATACTGCCTCCCAGCTAATGTGACCTTTAGATAGCAACGTGACTTCCTAGTTTCCTCACATCTAAATGAAGAAGCTAGGAAAGTTGCTCTTTGTCATGACTTCCAGCTTGCTCTACAGAACAATCACAATGTTAGGAAATCTTACACACCTTCTGCATAAGTCATGGTGGAAAGAAATCTCTAAAAAATACACTGCACCTCTACTCAGGGATACTGAAATGGATGGTACTAAAGACATGATACTAGTTTGGTATTAGATCTGCCCACAATCAGCAATTTGCTAAAACGTGCAGCTTCTTGTAGTCTCAAGAAGTCAGACTTACAAAGTGAGGAGATGGTCTAGAGGATGTCTGCAATGCCTTTGAGATGTCACATTCTCACAGACATTTAAAACATATGTATTTGGTAAAGGAAGATGGGTTAACTGTTGAAATTTTGAATTTCAGAGTCATTTGTCCCCATGGCAAAATTGTAGTCGTTCAAAGCATTAATGATCTGAATTCCTTTTAAGATTTCTTTTTCCTTTTGGGATATCAAAACATGTCTCATTGGTACTAACACCTTACTCCCAGCATTAATGTGAGTGTTATAGAGTGAATATCTACAAAACTGGGGCAGTAGTTTTATTATTATTTTAAAATGTTGGAATTATTTTTTTCTACCTGTAATTACGCATAAAGAATATAAAAATCACATAAAGGGGAAGTTGCTCTGCTGTTAAAGAAGCAGGCTAGCTTGTCCCCCAAGGCATCACCCAGAACCCCTGGATTCTGCAGAACCCTCTAGGGGGCTCATTTCTCCCTTTAGGAAAGTGATGAGTTTCTTTATCAGAAAACTCCAGCAATGGCTTTTAAAAAACATTTCCAAGTAACCCTTTGCTCTTTAAAGTCATATTTAAAAATACAGATTTTCTTCACTTATAAATTAAAAAAACTGTTTTTCTAGAACATCATTTATTATCCATATCAAGGTCCAGAGTTATTCAAAGCTACCCTTTTTAGTCTATCTGCATTATCAGCCCTTTAGCATGCATTTTCAACACTCCTTTAATTACAAAGTCCAAGTTCATAAGCTCTCTCTCGAAGATTTTATAGGCCATATCCTCTTATGTCATGTGAGTTACGGAACAGATTGCCTTTCCTTATTTCTATCCATCAGGAAACCAAGATTTAGGAGTTGTGCTTAATTTCAGCAACTTGATTCTTTTCTTTCCTTTAAAAATACCCCCTGAATATTGACTTTTCTGCCTAATTAATTATTTTAAATTATTTTTGCTAATCACTTTAAATTCTATTTGAAAGTATTTGGGCCTAAGTCAATAAATGAATTTATTTAATGAAGAAAAGAATAGCTTCCAAGGGATGTAGCGATAATTAACCCAACTCCCCCATTTTACAGACAGCTTCATGGGAGGTTAGTTGATATATATGTATATAACATCACTGATGGATTTCAGGTTTGCTTGCAAGCGTATTTTTAATCTATTTTAATATTTGTTTGTTTCCTATTATTTCACGAATATTTCAAATTTATTTCATATTCAAGATGTATATAATAGTAACTTTGGATCCTTTTTGGAAGAAAGCCTTGTGTGCAAATGTCCTGTGAAGTAGTTATATTGTTTTTTTCTTTTGAATGTGAGGAAAGAAACATTAAAGAGCAATAGAGAAGAATAAAACAAAGCTAAGAAATCTAAGAAGCAATGTGATCAAAGATGTCTAACAGACTAAAATGACAGCTGTCCCTAGAGTTGAAAGATGGATGTAGCTTGGGAAAATCAAACCCAAACCAATTATATTTTTATTTTTAAAACCTTTAGACTTGAGTGCCACAAAGCTGAGACTCATGACATACCCTTTAGGTAGCTATCTCCCTCTACTGGTATATTTTAAAGATGCTAACTACATAAATGGACCATCTGTATCAGGTACCCTATCTCTCACTATAGTTCAAACTAGTTGGTTCTAGCTTCCTTTTCGTTGCCTTAAACATCAGATGTAAGTAATTTCTATTTTATAACTATCTAGTGATTTGAGTAGCTGATCTGTTTACTCAATTAAGCCATTTAAGCATGGGGATTCACATGGGTACTTCTGCAAAGCCACAACCCAGAAAACTGCATAGATAATAGGCAGGTAGGAATCCATTTAGTTTGCCTTCTAGAAATGGTCTATTTATCTCCATTTTATTAAGAACAGGTTGTGTCTTTTCAACCACAGCTATGTGGGCTAAAGATGGGCATCACATGAAAGTGGATCCTAAAGTTTCCAAAGTTCTTCTATAAATTAAAAAAAAAAAGATTGGCATTGCCTTATGCATATAAATTGCTTCTATCTTTATATATAACTGTTCAATTTTTTTGATCATTAAACTGCCTATAGCACCCAGCAATTGAATTAGAAATTACAGCAGCATACATCTTAGAATTATGAAATTTTGAAATCGAATGGTCCATATTATATCTGTTGTTTATCCCATTTAACTAGTCTTATTCATTCTGCGTTATGTGGCACCCATATCCTACTAATTTAGTTTAAAAATTATTTTGTACCAAACACTGATTGCACAAGCATTGGGAATGCCCCAACTTAGATTTTCGAGGAGGTTTCTCGAAAAAAGATCTAATAGATCTAATTCTAATAGATCTAATAGGGGTCAAAACACTTCTGCAATGGACCCAATAGTAAATATATTTGGCTTTGCAGAATGTGGTTGTCATGGCAATTACTCAACATTGCTATTGTAGTGCAAAAGCAGCCACAGACTATATGTAAACAAACGTGTGTGGCTTTGTTTCAATAAAACTTTTTAAAAACAGGCAGCCAGCTTGTACTTTTCAGGTCTCTGTAAGATACACACAAATAAATAGACAATTTAAATTCCCTTTTCTCCTGAATCTTTACGTTGAATATTAAAGAAATAAGTAATGGAAAAATAATCAAGAGCTTAAGAGTCAGGAGACCTGAGTTTTAGATTCACTGTTACCATTAAATCCAACATAAGCTTAATTATGCTAACTTAGTCTAATTCTTCTCCTGCTCCTGGTCTGAGTTTTCTTATCCGTAAAACAACAACAACAAAAACTAAAAACAACTTTAAAAGGCTGTAAATGGCATAAACCAATTGCAAAGTTCCTCTACTTCTAAAATGTAATCACCTTTCCTGTTCTACAAATTTAGAATGGCAGCCTTCATTAAAATGCATGACATTTGTGTGTATATATAAACTTAGGTGTCTATCTGTATCAACTTTTCCAGGTACTACCAAGTTTTATTTGGCAATTGACGTTGAGGACTATAGCCTCCAGTGGGAGGCAGGACCTGGTGAGAAGCTGGAAACAAGCCTTGTCATTGTGACAATAATAGGAAGAGAGAAAAGCCAGGAGAAACAGAAGCAAGAGCCACCACTGCTGGTTGCCTGAGTCATGGCTCCTGGCAAGAGCACTTATGCCCGTAAATGACAGGAGGATGTGTTTCTCAGGTTGTAATTATGATACCTTCAGCCTGCTATTTGACTTTGCCATTAGTTTCTGATTTTCATATAATTACTTTAAAAAATAACCAGACCTCTGCTTGAAAAACAAGCAAACAAACAAACAAACTAAAACCTAAGGAGAGTAATTCCTCATTAAATGTTTCTGTTTTATCTTTCTCAATTTTTAGATACTGGGCTGAGAGCAGAATTCTTTTGTTTTTATTTCTCACATGAATCAGCTAGGAGAGTTAATTACCAATTAAAATTAGAAACATGTGAAGGGCACTTCCAGATTCTTCTTTTGATATTCACTAACCTTACTAGGGGAAGAACCAATTAAAGAGTTTGTGAGCCCAGTGCAAAATGAAGACATGGGACCCTTGTTCAAAATGAAGCATTTCAGGACAGTGGTAGCAGAGCATTAATGCAAGCACAGGCCCTGCAAAGCACAGAGCCCTGGGTGACTGCACAAATTGCATGCTGTTTGAGCCACCCCTAATTAGGAGTCTAAGTTTTGCGCTTATTTATGTCTAAAGTTTCCTTTAGTTAGCTCTGTATTCAGGAATGCGCAGACAAGACTTCATTTATCAATGTAAGATGAACGGTTGGGTCACCTTCCCCATACTGTCTGTCCTTAATGACAAGGCCTCTGGGGTATCAGAGAAGCTGTCTGTCTCAGAGCTGTCTTGCTGGCCAGGCCTGGTGCCAGTCATGACCTTGGACAGACTAATCACCCTAACAGCCATGAAATTGAGGTACTAGCCCAGCCACCTAACTCCTCCCTCTTTAACCCTCCTTAAGCTCTCCTCAATTTAGCTAAGGAGACATCCTTGGGAACTATTCAGAGTGTTTTTATAAATAGCTATTTGCCTTTACTGTATAGGTAAAGAGACATGTATAGAGTCCTAAGGACAAACAAATTTCTTCATACTAAAAATATTAGAAATATCCCTCCCTGGGACTTCCCTGGTGGTTCAATGGTTAAGACTCTGCGCTTCCACTGCAGGGGGTACAGGTTCGATCCCTGGTCAGGGAACTAAAATCCCACATGCGGCAAGGCCTGGACAAAAAAAAAAAAAAAAAAAAAAAAGAAATATCCCTCCCTAATTAAAAAGTAATTTGAGCAAATAATATAAAGTTAGACATTAAGCTTGGAGATGAGGGTTTTTCAAAAATGAACAGTAACAGAAGAAAGACATTTTGTAAACTTTTAAAAACCACTGGAGAGATGAAATAGTCACATGCTAGTTAATTGCACTGTATTTGCTTTGATAGGATTGCTACTTAAATCTTTCCTTTTTTTTTTTAACTTTCTAGAATGTGTATATCTTGGTCTGGTGCATGTGTTCTGGATTCACAGATTATCCGAGTTTTTATCCTAGTTCCATGAGTTACTAGCTGTGTGACCTTGGGTAAAATATATAAGGTCTCTGTGTCTCAGTATTCCTATCTGTAAAATAAGCTAATAATAGAAACATTTCACAATATAAATTTAAGGCATTTTAATTACTTAAAACAATGCCTGGTACATGGTTCACCCTCAATTATAGTAACGGTAATATTATTATCAGTATTATACTGCCATTATTATTGTTATCTTCCCCTAAATGGGTTTAAAACCTCAGAGAGAATATCCTATGTCCTATCGTTCAGTGCCTTGAACCTAAAAGCCATTCACTAATTATTTATTGAATGGGTGTATCTGTTTAGATTTTGTGAGTTTTTTTTTTTATGGTAGATGAAATACCTCTTGATATTGAATTAAGTCAAATAGTTAATGAAAACTAACTCCATTAACTTTTAAAGCCTATCTTCACTAAGAAGTGTCAATAATAAAGTTTCATCCCTCTGTTTTCATATTTGGCAGCATGAAATCTGATAAGTCAAATAACTGGAGAACTTGGGTAACTCAGTTATCTGGCTAATTATTTAGACAGCTTCATTGTTTACTTCCATTGAAAATTAATTTAATGATGTGTGGAGCCTAGGAGAGCAAAATTACCCAAGGCAGGCCGTCAGTAATTTCCAAATGCAAAGAGAATAGTTGGCTTAGGAATTGGAGGATTTGAGGCTTAATGAGTATTTAATTATAAGAAAACACGGATCTTATCTGCAAAAGGCTCTGACCTTGGAAAGCTGCTGGAAATACCCCACAAAGACTCCTCTGCCATTTTCCTAACTCATACTAAACCTTTTCCATCATCTACAAAATAAAATTCACTATATATAGCTGCCTCACCTCCTGTTTCATTTCTGGCTACATATCATAGCTCTAGGCAGGTGAATAAACAAGGTTCAAATGATCTACTAAGAAACATTTAGCCTTTACATATAGCTTTGATATTGATTGTACCCATTTATGACAGATCAGGATAAATATCTCTGATGCAATTCATTTTGATGTAAAAAATGTATATTTTAAGAAATATAATTACCTTTTAAGAATATAATTATATTTACAACACAGTAAAAATGAACACAAATTATATAAATATACTGCTAAAAGAATGTTTCAAAAGAGGTTTCTTTAAATCTAATCTAGCTCAAATGGCTGGTTTGGGAAGAAGCATAATAAAATAAACTTATTATAATGAAAGGAAAAATTTGGACTGTGACTTTATTTTAAGGAAAAAAGGTCATTTCCAAGAAATGCTTATCACATAATAGGATAGCTTGCATGTATAAAATTAAGTACTAAATACTTAATGTGATTTTAATAAAACATTTTAACCTGAAAATATACTCAACGTTGGTGTAACGTGAAAAGGATTATATTGATTTATATTGACACTTACTTAAACATGTCTTACGTAATACCTACACAATGCCAAGCTATCTGAATGAAAAAAATGAAAAAGTATACAGATACTGAGCATTTGGAAATTTACAAATATTCAATTTGACATTCCATAAACAAAGCCATGGATTATAGTCACAAATGCAAAGATTTTTAAATTAAATATATGATTTCTCATCCAAACACATTGTAATAGCTACAGAATTCATTTTAATGAGAAGACCAAGAAGAATGTACAGTTCTGTAAAATTCAAGGAACAATGGCTTTACCCGTGTGTTACTGTAAATGCATTTGAATATCATTAAATGCGAGTCCTTCAATATTTTGGGGGGTATTCTTGTAAAAACCTTCTCCCAAAGTAAGAAGCATATTAGAAAAAAAAAAAAGTAAGTTTCTGGCTTTGTTAAGTTTATTTGTCCCCTTCTTTTCATTTCACAAGTAAGTCATGTCAGTGTTTGAAAATCTAGCTTTCAGTATTTGTTGTAAACATTACGACCAACTTTTTTTTTTTTAAGAAAATGCATTCTAAGGCATATGATAAGGGATAGTTTGTCTTTAGAATTTTTGAACTGTAGCATCTCCTTTGTTCTGATCTTTTTTCTTTTTTTCCCTCAGTGATTGCCCAAAGGAGGCTATGGACAAATAATACATGATAATTCATTCATTCATCATGTAAAAATTAGAATGATAATATAAATTTTTTTTTCAAAGCATTGATACAATGATTTACTAAATTCTTTATTTTGGATTTTATTATTGCAATAACAAATAGTGCTAACTTAATTTTTTCTTTTATCATAATTAGCTTATTTATCAGGCTTGCTTATAGTCACTAACTTGAGGGCTATGATTCTATTTGAGTATTTATTTTAGTAACTGGAAAAATATTGGGATTACTCCTTTGTTTGAAGTTGTTTTTGGATCAAAGTCTTCTGAAATGAATGACTTGCCTTACTAAACAGCAGGTATTCTAAGACGGTGCTTGCCCAACTATAGCAATGGCTCTCAGCAATTAAATCTTACACAAGATTAATTTGGTTAATCTCAGGAGAGAGTGTTTGGAGGGTCCCTGGAGCTGGTCAAGCAACTGCTAGAAGTAATGTTATATCTGTGTGCTTGTTCCTGGTCAGTCTTGCTATGGTGAGATTATGTTAGTTAGGCTTTCACTTTAGTGGGTTAGTGTCAATGATGATAACTTATACCAACACATCTAGAAGTATCTCTTCATTTATGGTTATTCCAATCTGGTTTGTTTCGCAAGATCTTGCTCACACATGCTTCCAATCAGTTTTCATTTGATTGCTCTGAGGTCACTGATGAATCATCATAGAACTTATTTTTGTACATAAATGTTTTCTCCCTATTTTATCTTTCTTCAGCTGGCTCAGTGACCTGGACCTGCTTTATATCACTTCAGTATAAAATCTGAAATAAGCAATAGATCAGATTTTACAATACTGCATTTTATAGTCACATACTGGACCTAACGTTTACAGTTATGTTGCTGAAGTAAAAGAACCTGTTGCAAAACATTTGCACACCATGACCCTATATTTTTAAAGATACACGTATTACACATTTATTTCAATAGTACTATGCGTAAAATATTTCAAGCCTATATTTAGTCTGATCTCCTGGGAAGGTGGGAGGGTGAAGAATTCTCACAACTGTATGAAAGATGCATTCAAAGAACACATGACAACAAACAATCCAATATTAAGTACAATAAAAGTAATAGTAACCGAAATACTCTTAGAATTTCTTACTTTACCTTTGGGGAAACTGCTTTCATGATACACTTCTTATCCATCTTGCTCTTTGCTCCCATTGGTAACAAGTGAAAGAAATGGATAAGAGCCCTGAGCACACTGAATATTTCAATCTCCAAGTTTTTTGAGGGTCCCATGCATTTCCCCCCTGATTTAAAGAGCCTTGCCCACTCGAGTTACGTACCATATGTTTGCCAGTAATGTGCTGAAGAAATTGTAATCCCCAAGGGTATTTCACAGTGAAAGTCAAAACATTTTTAATCAGACAGCCTGGAGAAAAGATGTTTGTGGGGAAAGCCCGCTGCTCCTACATCCCCTTGGAGGAGAGGATACTGTCCTGCTCTGAGGACGGCTGACTGGATCGCCAGTGGGCATCTGCCCCCAAAGCTAAAATCTGGTCAGGGTCTTGTGAGGTGACATGATTTGAAATCTCTGCTCAACAGGATAGGTATACGTAATGAATATACTAGATTCTCTTTCTAGGGGAGTTTGAAAACATAGCATACATTGAGTCAACAGCTGAAGGAGCAGCAAAAAGTCAAAAGACATGCCCAGGAAGAGGCAGTGACCAGTAACCATGAGGGAGGAGACACCATGAGTAAGCGGAAGACATGAAAAAGTAGAAGCTACAATCAAGCAGAAGCAAGTCAGTAGAGAAGAGAGGAAGCTAAATGGAAGCTCAGCTAGAAGGCTTATATTAATCATGTCTGACCTGTGGTTAAGTGGACAAAGCATCTTTTAAATTATGCATCCACTTTAGAAGGTAGCAGATGCATAATTGCTGTCTAGCAACTACATGAGGAATTGAAATCCACAATCATAGCATTTGTTTTCACGTTCTCTGACAGGTAAGCAATTGACAAGGTGTAAATTGTTAGTGGCTTTCTTTTGAAGAAAATTAGGAATGCAAACATTCTTGAAAAAATTCTAATCTATATATTTGTCTACACTAGTAAAACCAGTTATTTGACATGGCACCTTAGATCATCATTGAATATTAAGGCTGTCCAAAGGATTAGAGGCTATTTTAAACAGAAGTTCTTGAGTACTTTTTAGTCTTTCTGATCCTTTAGGATTAACTCTGTATGAACCTGAATCATTAAAGACACATCAGTAAAAAGACAAAATACAAAAAAGAAATTATTGTTTTCTTTAAAATGAATGAAATTCTAATCAGACATCTTACAATGAGATTGACTAAATGTAAAAAAAAAAAAAATCTTAATAATGGCTAGGAATGTCTAATGTCTAATTCATATTTTTACCTTCGATTTTCTGGATCAATGATAGCATGCTAAAATGCTACCTACCTACCAAAGAAAAAACAAAAACAAAAAGAAACTCTAAGCTATGAAGGAAATGGCAAATGTTTAGAAACCAGCTCTCTCTAATAACACAATAAAAACCTCCAACCAACAGGTTGTAGTCTCACAATTTGTAACATTTTGCGGTATAAAAGAAAATTTCCTTTTCACAGAAGCCAAGGGGATATCAAATTCAGAATGTTTCTTCTGAAACTTTATAGGTTTTTCTGACAATCTCTACCTTGGCCATTGTTATAATACTAACTTTCATCAATGAAAGAGAATTTGATGAATTTGGCCAATGCCAATCTGGAATTTTGTATTACTTTGAGCACACCCTTTTGCAATAGTAATAAGAAAATGCTTTACTGAATAAATTAATAATTGAGCGTGATTTCAAGATGAATTCTTAACCTGCACAAAAGAGCAATCTTTTAAAACACTGCAGCATTTTATATTTGCATATAAGCAATAAACCAATAAATTGTTCACTAAAATAGACCCAACTCTTCTACTTATCAAGCCCACACACTACAATTTTGCACAATCTATGTAGTCATTAAATGTGTACTCTTCTTTAAAATTCTCATAAATTTTAGATACGGAAAATCCAAATGGGCCCTCCTTAAATTTTATTCCAATTTTGATATTGTTTTAAAGACTCACTGTCATGTGCCAATTCCCTTTGCCTGTTTTGGCTATTTGTTTTTCATCAGAAATCTACGGTCTTTATATTTTATATGTAATTTCTTTTAGATTTTTGTTAAAAATACTGTCTCTTCATAAACTGTCTCTTTTTCCTTTCCTTCATATATACTTTAAACTTTAAAAAATGACAACAGCAGAAAACAAACAAAACTCCTCTTTTCTGCATGTATATATTCATCTTCCTTCATTCCTTGAGCAGTTCCTATCCTAGGTGGATGGACAGCACCAGTCACTGAGAGGCAATGATTGACAGAACCCTACAGATCAAGGGATGGTTGTGTGGAGGCAGAGTCAGAGGCTCCTTTTTGCAGTTCTCTGCTCTTCAGGCACCAGGCAGCTGCTCTGAACGGAATATTTGTTTCATGTTAACAACAGCCAGCCTCCAGAAATTTCCTCATATCTTTTTAAGTAGCCTGCCAAGTGGCAGCCTGATCAAAGCAATCTAATATGGCTTAAGTGTCACTGGCTGACATTTTGCATTCTTTTATTGCTTTCCATTTTTATCTACATAAAAAAATTGGTGATAACTAATATCCAGTTGATCTTTTCATTCTGGTAATAAAATGATAATACAAAGATCTTATTATCCACTCCAGACATCCATCATAGTACATTTTCTGATAACATATTACTCAGAGCATTTCTTCACTATCTCCAAATCAAAAGTGAGGTTAAGTACTTGGCCCTAGATTCCCTTTCTCTCCAATCCTTAGACAATGAACTACAAATAAAAGGAGCTGAACTTCAACCCTTGACACTCTGTCCACATTAATGTCATCTCCAATTTTGTTGTCTCTGTGTCTTAAGTAAACCATTTTCTGTAAGAAGCCAAAAATAGTTGGAAGCTCTGCCTACTAAAATATTTTTTTTCAACCCAGAGAGTTTTTATTCTTGTAAGAAAACAAGAGGAATGAGAACAGGAGTAAACAACGTTGGAAATGGAGAAGTAACAGGAGTAAATCTTGGTAGGAAGGAAGAGCAGGTGGGCAGGAGAAGAGACATGTGTAAGGATTAAAGAAACACAAATAATCAAATAAACAACATGGGTTTATTAAAAGCCACTTTTTATATGAATGCAGAGGCGACCCCAAACTTTCCCGTGGGCAAGAAGGATATTCCGTAATTATGTCATTGACTTGAAAAGACAAAAAAAAAAAAAAGGAAAGAAAACACTAATAAAAACAAAATCACAAAAGCCTCCTTGCATCCACTATATCTTTAAAGTAGTTACTTATATGACAATTAGGACTCACCTATAGTTGATAGGAGCAAGTTTAGTTTTCAAATTTTCAATGTATTTAAACCTTCAGATTATAATACTAACAATTTGTAAGGTTACTAGAACAAGAGAGAAAGAAAAAAAAAATGGGACTATTGAAGCAAGCAATACACTACCACGATGCCAAAGTATCAGAAAAAAATTATATAGAAACATATAGCCTAATGACTTTGGATGTACTGTTGGGAATTACTGGGCAGCAAATTTGAAATTGAGACTGTCTTGGTCACCCTATCTCAGGCTACATACTTTGGCAGACAAAGAGAATGCAGAATAAGACCAATGGCCTTTCTAATGGTACTTACTACAGGCCCTACTAATAATGCATTTGAGAAAATTTCACAAGGGGTAGAAAATTTCTTTTGTGTTCTTTATAGTTTTTAAAAGTCTTAAGTCAATCAATACTATGGACTAAGCAAGAGACTCTCATACACTTACTTCCTGATGCAAACAATTCATGTCTCAGTCACAAAGTCCTATTCACTCTGACTTGACCTCTTTTGGTAATAACTTGTCAATGATTAGGTGGTATTTGTACATATCTCTATAATAATTATTTTTCGTAAAATCATCTATAATTTGTCTTTTTTTCATTAATTCAAATAATTGATTTTTATGTCAAAAGAACGTGACTAGACAGTCCTTTTCCATCTACCTTTATTGAAATACCCTTCACTGTCCAGGGAAGACATTTATCTGCATTAAAAGATGCTGGTTCTTTTAGCAACTCCCATATAAAATGATTTTATGATGGTAGACTATGGTTCTCCATATTGGAGTTGACTGAGGAGGCAAGAATAATCTGATTACCCTGGACAGAGGAGGATGGAGGGCCATATAATAACACCTCTGTGTTCACCTTCCCACCTGTGAATCTGCAAATACTGACCTAATCTAATACCAAGCTGCAGATAACAAACATATTTTAGCAATGAAATAAGCTAATGGACATCAATGAACTGAGATTGGTCTGGGATTGTGTGCAGAGACATTCCACTTTAATCGGAGAGATCAAAGCATACATTTTGACACTGACATGACCGCTATTCACAGAGACAGTTCTTTTTAAAAAATACCCTTTCCACACATAAAAATAAGCTTTTGATTTTTAAATAAAAACAGCCTCTCTCCTTCCATTTAAAAATTCTTGACAGCTTTTCCTATGGGGCAGGGGGGAAAGGTGGCAACAAAGAATCTGACAGAGATGGTCCCTGGAATTCAAATCAGCCCTTTCCCAAAAGGACCTTAACAAAAGGCTTTCCCCTGGCCTGTGCATGGAAGATTCCATTCCTGCATCTAAACTACTGACACAAGAAGGGCTGAAAAAGAAACGTATCTGCCATCTCCTAGTCCCAGAGGTCTGAATACATGCAACGCAGCTAGACCTTCCGCCCTCCTCACTTACTACCTATTCTTCAGTAGCAAGGATTGGAGAGTCTGATGCTTTACATATTTTCTTTTCCGTATCAAGTAATATCTCCTGTAAACTGAGGAAGGGAGGGTGGAGGGATGATGAGAAAGGATGGAGTGACTACAGGAAACAGCAGAGCAATTCTGAGTAAGTGTAGAGAAATTGGAGAAGATTTCCATTCAAAATTAATAATTTAGAGTTTAATATTCATTCTCAGTGTAAGGTAATTTTTATGTTACAGTTTGTATACTTCCTGTGGAAATTTTCTTAAAGACATCAGTTGAGGTATTTCTTATTAAGCTCAAAACACAGTTGATGTCTTAGGTATGGTATGATTTTTAGACGGTGGTGGTAGAAGGTTGTGATTTAGTAAATGTACATTTCAGTTTCAGACAAACTTATGGCTTACAGAGGATAAATGTAGTAAGTCAATCTTTTATTAAACTACAAGTTATACTGAGATAAGAGTATTTTATTTATATTTTTTATTGGGTACAAAATGCAGTCCAGGTGGACATCTCTGCCTATTTATCACTGTGAGTTAGATTTGCATTATTTGAAATGTAAATTCCTCCCTATCCTCAAAGTTGAGTAATAACATGAATTCTAGACGGGACTTGGAGTTCTGGCTACATCTGCCCACTATTCCCCAAATGAAACAAAGGCAAAGGAAATGAAAACATTACCTGATCACTGAACGTTCTTTCCAGTGACTGCTGTCAAGTTAAGGCATTTGCAGTCCTGTCCGAGGTGTGCACTGAAAGCTCACAATCATTGGTTTAATTCAAGTAATTTAAGTATAACACACACTCCTTAAAAAGGGAAAAAAATCCACTAACCAGGAAAAACCTTTGTCCTCAAAGGTATTATTCTGTGAAATATCCAGAGAAAATACTATGCTTAATATCAGAGTCTTATAATTATAAGCCAAATAAAGAGAAGTAGCTAACAAGGGTAATTAGACTATAAACAAGTATTTTAAAAAAACATTGATAGAGCTGAGAACACAGAAGCACATTTGATGGGGTTAATCTCCATTAAATACTAGAGCTTATGTAGTTATATTTTATAAATAAAAACCCATGCTTTATTGTATGCCTAATATAAATAAAATTAAAGCAGAAGTCTAGAAAAATAGTTTCCTCACATGGATTTTCTAAGATCCAGGGAGAATCAAGAACATCTACAGCTGCACTGAGTCACAAATCTGGCTTTGGGAAAACATTCTGTGAGTTGCCACTTTGTCTGCACCTATGCTCCAGAGCTGAAAGCAAACTGGACCATGGTATCAGACTTCTAAACCTGTGCTGCTTTTCAGAGAGTGTGGTAAAGATGGGGCTTGAGAAGAGATGATGTATACTTGAAAAATTCTACTTGTGTTAGAGCTTTGAGAGATTAGTTCAGGAACTGTATTCCGTTTGAGATGATTTTTATGCCTGTATGATAGTATAATAATTTAATTTTTCATAAATCATGATTCAGTTACCTTTTTATTGCTATGATTGGAAAGACTGGCTTTTATTCTGCTTTAAAATGAATATTAAAATATTTTAAGACAAATCTGAGTTGTAAGAAGCACGGGTATTTGAAATAGCATGCATTTAATTAGATAAAGCTTCTTGTTTTTATAAGTTGGAGACCGTCATTTTATTCCTCAGAGGATGACTTATTGCCATTTGGAAACACAGACAAAGGTTTTGGGAGTAGACTTCATCAACTCACATTCAGCATTTTCCAAGGATATAAAAAAAATGTTTTACTGACTATGACAGTGAAAGATTAGAAGCTTGTTAGAACCATTTTAGTTGAATAACTAACAACTTTGGTATATTAGATGAGATTCCTTAATGTGGTCAGCAAAACCTGGAAAAGAAAAACCTAAATATTTACGTAAAGAAATAAAATAAGTTTACACTTCAGATAATGCTACAACTCAAAATAAAATCACAGTCCTTACATCCTTTCAAGTTCTCTAGTCCAAATCAAAAAACTCAGTCCATGCATCTTTTCTAACTCATCATTTGGCATGCATATCACAGATTTGAAGGCTTTTGGTTATTTTTGCAGATATATGATTAGGATGTAAAAATTCATTATGTAAATAGTCATAATGTGCAAGAAAAAACTCTTTGGATAAGTAATTTTCTGTATATACATAAAACTTGGAAAAACACACATTTTCCAATATAAAATTTTGGTTGAATTTAGAAGGGTTTAATAGTAACTTTCACATGAAAAGATTTTTTTTTTCTGTATTAGAGTTAAGAGATAAAAACAGAAAGTGAAGGAAATAAGACCCCACAGTATTTTCTCCTAATTTGGTTGTGAAGAGAACTACTGGAGTCCAAGATCTGCCAAAATACAAACGCTATTTGCTTTATCCAAAGGTCTACAGAGACGTTTGCACCTTCTGTTACAAGATACTTGTCACCTCTTTTCCCACTTAGAGGTAGGAACTGAAGCAGGAAAGTCTTCAGCTGGACAGATTTCAAAATGAATTTTTACAACCCAGATGATGGACTGGTACACTTCAAAAGTGAATTCATGAGTTTTATAAACGCCTTTCTCTGGCTCTCTTTTTTTTCTTGACTAGCTACATCATAATGGAGGAATAACATTTTAAAAATTTTGAATAGGCACTTACTGGAATTACAGTTAATCCTGATACAATCTAGATGGGGAAGAATAGATGAAAAATGAAAATTTATCCTTCAAGGTAATAGCTGCAGACATCCAATAAAATTACAGTCCACCCTTCCGGGGACAGACACATGCAAATATGGCCACTCCATATTATTTATTCTTTACATACTTCTAGAACCCAGATTCATTGTTATAAAACTGCACCATTGGAAACAACAATTAGAAGGTTTTTTAAAAAATGGCCAACTCAAACAAAGCTACATGGTGACAAATCTAAGTGAAATAAAGAATTGTTAACTGTCAAAGACGCTTGGCTTAGACTGGCTGCAGCTTTCTCCCCATCTGTGAAAGAACAAATCATTGTTTTCAATATAATTAAAAAGTGCTCCGTCACAATGGGGTACAGTGCAAGCTCAGCTAGGCTCAGACATCTTGAACCTCCAAAATCTATTATCCCACAAAGGCCAACAGAATCCTATAGAATTGTCATGGTCAAATGGAGCGCTAGTTGAAATTATTTTCATTTCACCCTAATGTATTTATAATTATTAATTATTATTTGCTTGGGCAAAAAAGGTAAGAGCCAGGTGTTAGCTGGATTCCATGTCTTGTATTAATTGGAGGAAGAAAGAAACAACTGTTCCCTTTAGAAACTCTAGTGGCTAAGGAGTAGTGTCATTCTTCGGAGCACACACGCCTATCCCTCTGTTAGGAGCTAACAATGTTATCTCTGCGTAATAAGTGTCATGGTAGCTACTGCTATTGATTTTCCTTTTCCTATACTTTCTTCTTATATAAAAGCAGATTCCCTAAGAACAGAATGTCTAATCTGGATAACACAGACTGTGATTATAAGGGTTATCTTTAAAGGATCATGTGGCATGTTTTATGTTTTTTTTATATATAGATAGATATTTGTTGGTTTTGGTTGTAGTATTTAATGCCTTTGGGGAACATGAAAAATACAAACCTAGATTCTGTTTCCATATAGCTGAGTTTGTCATGTGTCGTCAACCGCATCAGAAAAGTGGTTGCAAACAGCCAAGGATCAGCACCTACACAACTCTTTCCACAGAATGCTTTGCTGTTGGAAAATTCCCATGAGCGAGCGTGTCCACCTCCCACGGCTAACAGCCCCTTTACTGCAATTAGGCAATTTTGATTGACTTGTAGTAACCTATCATTGTCACTAGAGGGAACTCTAACAGAACTGTAAAAGAGTACTATGTGTTCTTTAGTAATCTTAAAAAAAAGTCTTATTATTGAACTTAATTTAACTAATATTAATTGAATGCAATTGTATGCAATAAACTACCAATGAAGTAATTTTATATTTTATGAGCTACTATTCTGCCCAACATAATTTGAAAATGTATGTGGGGTTTTCACAAATGCCTTACCTCATCACATTTTACTACTCTTTTTGTAAATCTATGTAGTCTTGAATTTTATTTTTCTCTCTGTTTATTCATTATTGTGTGTACTCAGCACTTCCAGGAAATACAGTAAAACCTCATTAATTTGTACTCCTATTATTTGGAGTTAATGATAATATTGAAATGTATTGGGCAGAATATTTGTAATTCTTCATTCGATATGAGCGGAGATCGCCTGAGAAAAATTAAACAAATTATGAAAGGCCAAGTTTGGGAAGAAAACTGATTTCAAGTAATTTACTATACAATGATGGCACAACTAACATGAAATAATGTGCTAATTATGGATAATTCTTAACCACCCATTAACATCAGCCACTAGTAAGACCTTTCCTTAAGATTTTTCCAGCTATTAATTTGTGTTTTTGAATGTAATTGAAAACAAAACTGCTTACAGTTTTTTTTTTTCTTACAATTTAGACTTTTTCTTAATTCAGCCTGGTCTTCCCCCAGATTTCATCCAGTTTGGTGAGGTTTTACTGTAGTGACTCTTTCTGAATGCTACAAATTAAGCAGGAAAGCATTATTTTTCTGTAGAAGAGTCTGTGTCTTCAGTGTTCTCATGGCTGTTTGCTGAGGGCCGCAGACTTTGGGCATTGAAGGGTTGTGTATTGCTGTTTGATAGCAAAATATCACCACACAGTATTTCCAAACAGAAAAGATGGAATACCACAAAGGTAATTATTCAAAGGAGAAGCCCAAGGAGTAGAGTAAGAGCAACTGCTGATCTAGATCACTAAGTAGAAATTTGACGTTTTATAGCATATGTTATCCAAGTAAAAGTTGGTGTATTTTTGTTTTATCTGAAAGGATTTCATCTCTAACCAATCAGAATGTCAGTCAATATAAAAATAGGAAATTCAGTCTGAGGCATCGTTAAGCCTGAAAATTTACACTTTCAATTAACCTCATTAATACATATGGCTTCCCTTTTAAGAACCCTCAGTGGTAGGAATCACAAAACAGTAAATTATGTTAACGAAATAGAAACAATAAAAAGATGTCCCCAAAACCTAAATGAATTTAAATAATGGAGATGAGACCATTAAGTGTTTTAACTTTCCATGGCAAACAGGCTACTTGATACATGTTTGCAGGCAAAACTGAACAAAAAGTGAAAAGTGTTAGTTCAATGGGGGAAGACGAGTTGTTACCTAGATTGACCGTCAGTTTCACACGTCCTGCGTCCAGCTCCAGGCGGAGGGTGTCTGCTGAGTCTCTGGAGGTGGTTGCCATGAGAATGCCATATGCACGTTGGGACCGAAACCGTAAGGATACATCCTCAGCCTCCGTGTGCATCACCAGCGGGAGCTGGATTTTCATAAACATACTCCCATCATAGCTCAGAACCGTTGCTTCTATAGATGGGAAATGGATATAAAAGCTCTTGGTCAGTTTAGTGCATTTATACTTTGAAAAGGAAAAGCATGACCTATTAAAGGTTTCCATATAGAACACAAGACACAAACTCAGCTCATCTTCTTCCGAAATGGGCAATTTTTTTTTTTTTTAAACTAGAAAGAGAAGTCACAGGAAAGAGAACTTCCTCTGTGAACTATCTGCTAAAGTCCAGAAGCAGAGGTGGCTGCACTTCCCTTTCTGTACCCAGAGCACTTTCTACCTATAGCATTCATCATGTCAGATTATCCATGTTCATGTATGCATATCCCTTCTCAAGAGCAGACATCATGTTTTTTTCGTATAGCCATAGCGTGAGCCTGGCTTGAAGCACTAGCAACTGTTTATGCATGTTTATATATGGTCAGGCCACTCATCAGCTCTGTGAAATTAAACTTGGCTCTGCATCCTTCACCTGCAAAATGAGACGGTGCTACTAGAGCATCTCTAAGGCCTTTGCTTACCCAAAAAGTCCATGGTTCTAAGAAAAGTTATTATTATCATCTTTTTCATAATTTCTGCCCTAATACAGTCAAAAAAGAAACATAAAAAATATGACTTAAATATAGGATTCAGGCCAACACTTTTCCAGAGGTGATGTTCAAAAACAGAAGAAAACAGAAGAAAAACTGATATTACCAAACAACAGGTAATGCTTCTTCTCAGTCATTATGGTTAACAAGGTAATTCATTTTTACAAAGACACAGACTGTAACTTCATTTGAAAGTTCATTTGCAGATAAGGGGTAACTTAAAGCATTATCTGGAAGTACCACCACGGTGTTCTGAAAAAACTAAGCTATCACCAAAAAGTCAATAACTATGTACCTGGGTAACATTGAGTAAGGATGGGGGTGGGACTGAGAAGCTTGTGTGGGTGTGTGTTACTAAAGGAAAATGGATTGCTTTAATGGAGACGTTTCTTAATGCTGCATTAAACACATAGAGAAGCGAATAGCAAAACTGTTGATCTCAAACTGACTGCTTTAAGAAATAGCACCCCTTAATGTTAAACACCATATGGTTGTGGAACCCTGCAAAACAAGTATGAGTCATTTTGTTTTCTCATGGGTTCTGATAACTCAGAATACCATTTAATAAAAGAAAACCTACCTGAAATTAAAATAAACTAGGAAATTCTCATTATCTTGTCTATTTACAGCAATTAACTTTACTGATGAAACCATGCTTATTACGAAGACTATATTCTGGAGCTGTGGTTTTGAAAGATTATCTTCCAAAAAGTCAGGAAAATCAAGTATTGCTTCTAACAGACTTTAATCATTAGCTATCTTCGTGGGACTGAATGCACATCCAGAACAGATAAGTGCTGAGGGTTCCAGAACTCCCTCCTTAGGGCCCTTCTCTTTTCTCTCTACCTCTTAAGGGATCTTGGTCAACTCACATGCTCACTCCCTCTAATACTTATTAACAGTCCTGACTTCTCTCCTGAGCTCCATCAAACATCCATCAGCCATTGCCTATTTGACATCTCCAATCTGAATAAGATACACACACCAAAAATGAACGAATTCAACATGCTCCTGCTCCAGTGTTCTCCATCTCAGTAAATGGCTTAACACCATTATTCAGACCTTAACCTTTCTGCATTCTCTCTTACCCTCTCTGCCACATCCAATCTATTTGCAAATCTGCAAGTCTTGCAGGCTCTAATTCCAATCCATTTCCTGAATCAATCCGTTCTTGCCGCTATAGTACCTTAGACTCTGCTCTCATGTCTCACCTAGACCACTATGATAGCTCCCTCAATGGTCTCCCTACTTCCACTCTTTCTCCCTATACACAGCAGCCAGGCTAAACTTTTAAAGAAGTCGATCAGATTCAATAGCACTTCATTGCTACAACGGTGCACACCCACCCCACCCACCACCATCCTTCACCTCCCCACCCCTTGCCAATAGATTCCCACCACTGCAGTTAGAATAAAATCTGTATTCCTTTTATTAACCTATAAGGTTGTGTGTGATTCGGCCCCTGCCCATCTCTCTGGCCTCAGCTTTTAGCATGTCTTCCCTTGTTTAGTAAACCCCAGCCACACTGATTTCATCTCTCATTCAATTACCTGCACTTGTGGAACCTTCTGTCTCAAAAGATCTCACCCCTAGATCTTTATATGGCTTGTTCCTTCAGCATTCAGGTCTCTGGTCAAACGTTACTCCAGAGACGCCTGCTTCAAATCCTGCTTCTAATCCCCCCTCCAGTTATTCTATATCTACTTACCATTTCTTTTTTTAAATTACCATTTCTGATTTGTTTGTATAGTATAATCTGTCTTTGCCTTTCAGTATGTGACAGTCATTACAGCAGAAGCTGAGCTCTGCTATTCATTGCTCTATCATCAGCCGAGTGCACCAAAAAGTGCCAGGCAAACAGTAGAGTCTCGATAAAATTGACTGAATTGATAATTGCACTTGATACTGAGGATATATGAAAGAGCATATTTCAATTTGAATATCATGCATACATAAATACTCACTAATGAGATTATTTATTCTGTCTATTGTAAGTGAATCTAATTTTGGTAATGTAGATGAACAAAATATCCCTTAAAGTCTACGTTGAAAGCCATAATTGTGCCACAAAAGACAGACTAGGAGACGGGTCTGTTTACCAAAACAGGGGTCTCGTGGCTAAGCACTGACCTAAGTACTGACAAAATAAAATATGATCCCCTTAAAATATGGTGGTTCTACCTCATATCACATATCTACATCATATTTTTCCAATAAGGTTTCCCTAAAGAAAATCTAGTAGGAGTTGCTCAAAAAATAATTAAAACATGATTGTAAAGTTGTAGTGAATACTAGAAAAAAAATGCTTCTAGTATAATCTTAAAGAAATTTGATCTCTACCATTTCTCTTCTTAATTTATAGCCAATTATTGTCCATATCTATAAAGCAACAAATATTTGAATAAAAATTTAAAAGCCATTATCAATTGTTCAGTTACTTTGGTGTTATACAGAGAAAAGGTTTTCTCTTATTTATTTAATCTGTAAATCTAGTCTCTATTATTCAACAATCATTTTTTAAATGATCTCATATTCTTCTATGAAATGTAGCTTAATTTGATTGAAAATTAAGTAGAGGGAACATCCTTTTAGAAATATAGATGACTGACAATGGATCATAAATATTGTATGAAATACAATCTAAAGAAAAAAAAAATCAGTATCATTGGCCTTTAACATTCTCTGAAAAGCTGCAGGAATGAAATAACAGTAAAGTAATAAAACTCGAGTGCCTCTGAGTTAATGTTTAATTAGACAAGAAATGGAAAATGCAAAGGTTGTAGTCTAGAGTTGCCAAATAAATGGTAAACAACATTCTGACATTTGAAGGTTATGCTATTTGGCAGCATCCTTTAAACATTAGTAAACATCACTTAGAACACAAAAGAGCTCTTTAAAAGGCTAATTCTAATACAGTACTTCCCAGCGGGAGAGAAAAAGTTTCAACTTTGTCCCCTCCATCTCCTTCCCCCTTGTCATTAAGTCTGATAAACTTGCTTTTCTGTGTTATTCCTTCTTGTGGTTTAAAGTGTACACCTGTGCTCAGTTTTGCCGAAAGGCAGTCACATATTGTGGTCAGCGATGAAAATCAGACAGGGAGCCAAATTATATTGCTCTGACATCTGTCCCTCCATCTGTTGGAGTTTTAACAAACAAGTATAAAGTAGACCTCCAATGATACCATATACATACAACCAAGAAGGATTTCTATATGACCAAGTCTCCACAAATTCTCAGTTTTAAAAAATAAAGCAGGAGGGAAGGTGCTGAATTCAACTTATATTCAGTTGGACATGATTTCTATACTACTCTTCTTTATGGGATCAGTGCACATAAAATAAAATACTATTTTCTTATTTGCCTAAGTCAGCATACACTCTGATCTTTTTAATAAACTCTTCTGCTTAATGAAGAATGAAGATTTTCTATGTGATTGCAGCATCGTTCCTCATGCTGCAGTGTCCAAGGACTTGAACATGCTTCTTTATAAATTAACATTTATTGCTCAATAATAGTAAAAGAGAAACTTTATAAATGCCTTTTTCTTTTTTTTTTTAATTTCAAGAGTTGTCAGTCAACTTTTATGTGATCAACAGCCTTATGTGATCAGGGTATATGTGAAGAAGAACCACAGTCAAAGCTCTCTCTTTTGAATTGGAAACCCTGAGGGTTGGACATGATCTTGTGTTGACTGAACTAGGGCAGAGCTGGGAACTGGACAGAAGCCAGATTTTGTGGTATTGAGCATGACAAGCATCCCACATAACCCCTGTTCTCGGGAGATGCCACAATGTGAGCAAGAAAATTAATTCTGAAAAGCAAAGACTTCTCACGGTACACTGGGTAGTCCAGAAACAAAAACCTCACAAAAATGACTATTTTCTCTCCTCAGTACACAACCAACCTGTATTCAAAGAAATCTGCAGAGATTTCCAGCCACCTGTCAGATAAAAATGTATGTTGAATCCCACTGATGAAGTTTGCTATCAAATACTCATGTGCAAAGCTGCATATGCTTGCCACCCCTCCTCCTAATTATTGCAATATATAAATAGTTTCTCTCCCTCATTGTGCTTTAGGAAGCTCTACAATTTCCATTACTTCTGCCATATGTAGTAGCGGAATATTGCCACAGGGTGGTACACCATGCATATTTAACTGAAGGCCTTTGTAATTTGTGTGACAGTTCAGTTATACCCTTTTCTAGCTTCACTTAAGCAGGAGGCATCAGAATAAGTGACAGCTCTCTGAGTGATTAAAATGAAAACACAATCGTAAATCACACAGGTCTGCTAATCTCACATTACACCTAACTGTAATATATCTCGCAAGCTTTGTCACTTTGTTGTTGTTGCCTCCTTTGGGAAATTTCTAAAAACTATACTATACGAACAAATAAACTGAAATTAGAACGGAAAATGTGCAGAGAATATACACCTTACAAGCAAAACTATGCAGAAATAATTAACCTCTAATTCACAGGAATTTCAATTAAGTACTAGGAGAATGAATGAATCTAGGTGATTAAAATATTTATCTATCTATGGACCTATCTCACTGTACAACCCAGAACAGTGATAGTATTTTGGTAGGTAATTTAAGATCATTATTAGATTATTAGGTTATTATTATTGATTTTTATATTGATTAAGCTGATGAACCTCCTTATTAAGATAAAGAATCAAAGTCACATTTCAACTTTGGATTCTGGAAAAGAAATACTTCTGTAGTAAGTGTTAGCTTAAGTAAATTAAACTACTTCAGGAATGCAGGGTCAAAAAGACTAAATGTGTATGGCTTAAAAAATAAATGGCAGGTACTTTTAGGCTAAATGTCTAAGAGAGCAATGTTATTTGGAGCATGAGAGGACATGCAACAATTCGTCAATATTTTTTCATATTGATTTTTTGTTCCATTGTTGAAAATGAGTGACAATGGGTACAGTGACTAAAACATTTATCTGAAACTCTTGGGAAGATGAAAGAACATACTTAGACATATTTGTTCTGCTATTTCTTCCTTTTGTCTGGTCTGCAAATGAGCGGTGACAGCTATCACACTTTACTCTTCCTTTAACCCTATTCTCCTTCTAATGGGAGAAGAAAAAAAAAATGTAGCTTTGCCTCCTGCTAGAGAAGGAAAAAGAGGCACCCATTCAGAGTTTCCACAGACACGCTAAGCCTTAATATGAAATTGGTAAAGGAACCTCTCCCAATTGGGTCAGTTGGGTCTTAGGCCAAGGTAAGTGCCTTTGAAATTAGGGTGCACTTCTGAAAACGCTGGTATAACTTAGATGGTTTAAAGTCACCTTACTCTTCAAATTTCAAACTTGAGAAGGTCAACTAAAGTGAAATGACAGGCTCAGGCAATAGTGTCAGGGAAGCTGCAACTCACAGCTTAGCTTGCTTCGAATGCTATTTTTGACATAGATATTAGCACTAGATGCCAAAAGGATGTCTAATTCATTCCTTTGTTTACTTTCTGGTGTCTTGAAATTAAAAACTGGGCAAAAGAGACAGTGATTGTCTTGGATACATCTTAGGCCCAGACCCTAGAGGATCCAAAAGACCCAACTATTTATTTATCCCTGCAATATACGTAAAAAGCTGTGTCTTCCCAGAATCAGGCCCTTTGAAAATCATTAAGGACTCATCAGTCACACACATCAGGTGTGGCTGCATGGCTTGCAGAGAGTTTACTTCTGCAGAGCATACGTTATGTTTCAATGGTCATTTAAAGTTTGAGGTCCACGCTGAATACGCTTTTCAGCTCAGGGGAGTCGGCAGCTTGGATTTTGGAACCCTACCTCTCTCGCAGGACCTGCCAAGATAGCCTGTTCCGGAACAATCGCAGACATATCTGTTCCACCCATCCCTGCACATGCCGCTGTTTTTGCAAGGGTTGCTAAGGCACGGTTTTGCTGTTTCCCTGGAGCAGGAGGGCTTCACTCCAGCAGTACTTTGAACTTCAGCCATTTGCCGGATATCTTTGCTCTGGCCGTCAATGAACAAATCTCTTATGCAGCCCACGTAGCCATAGTTGAGCAGTGCAGTCCACACCTCGGTGGGGAAGACGAGGCCGGCCTTATTTTCTGGCAAGCCCCCCAGGTACAACTCGTCATCCAGGTCCAGAATCTCACTCTCGCCAGGAGCAGTGTAGGGCGTGCGCAGCGTGTTGACAGAAATGGTACCTGTTGCGAAGACAAGAGAGCACACAGGTCTTTACAGCGTGCAACCTGTTCTGAATATCACACTTTCTCTCCTCCATCTGCCTGAGGGTGAACTCCTTGAGGGCAGACATTTCTTATTTTTCTTTCTATTCCTGGTGTACTTCCTAGGGAAATGAACAGAAATATGTGGAATTAAATAACTTTAAGAATAAGGCAAACTGTCATTTAAATGGTTCTATTTCACTTTGGGAATGAAAACCAAAGTGTACAGACAAGAAAGAGTGTTTGTCAGCCTCTAAGAGTTCAGGGGAAAAAGGAAAGAAGGAAGGAAGGAAGGAAGGAAGGAAGGAAGGAAGGAAGGAAGGAAGGAAGGAGGGAAAAGGAGGGAGGGAGGGAGGGAGCGAGGGAGGGAGGGAAGAGAAAATGGCATTCTTACCACTCTCTAACAGTTCAGCCAAGATGGAAAGAAAGGAAGGGTGGGAGGGGAGGGAGGGAAGGGTGGGAGGAGAGGGAGGGGTGGGAGGCAGGAAGCAGAAGGAGAGGGAGAGGGAAAGAGAGAGAAAGAAGGAGAAATTGGCATTCTACATCACTCTCTGGAATAAAGTCAGACTCTCTTTGGTTAGTGTTCATTTTCAAAGCAGGTACGCATCTGCAAACCAATGAAAGGTTGTGTTGTGCCCCCATCCTTAACTGACTTCATTGTTTGTATTGTACACAATAATTGACAGATTATCTATGTCAAAACCTGACTTCATCACACTCAGCTGTACGAATCTATTGCTTAGCCTCTATGGTCTCAGTTTACTCATTCATAATATGGGCATAGTAATATGACCTACCTTATATGAGTGTTAAATAAAATAATACGGGTAAAGTGTCTGGTTTGTAGTAAGCACTACATAAATGCTGTGTATCATGATTCATCACAAGAACCAAGTCAAATGGGTGTTTACTTTTTTAAAAAACAAACAAACTAGTTACTTATCTAAATTGACAAGTTGCTTTTTCTTCCTCACTCCAATGTGAGGGGAAAACAACTCTAGTAGTTTATAAACACACGGAAATCCTAGCCTTAAGCATAGGATGAAGAGGTAGACATTCACATGGGATTATTTGAGGATCACAGAAAAAATATATATATATTTATGGAATCCATTAAAAGAAGAAAAAAAGAAAGACAGCAGACATTTTCCTGATCAAAACTTTCATCCTGTACCACCAGATTACTCAAAATTCCACTAATATTCTATCTTCAGAAAGATCTTTGTAAAAATGCAAATATGATACCCGAAAAGGACACCACATTGACCAATTTCCAGATTATCCCAGATTTCTTTCTCAGGTCTAGACCATAAAGCAGACTAGGGACCTAGAGTCTAACAAGAGAAAGTGGATTAGAAGCCTCAGGGTTTTAGAGTGCAGACAAAATGGGAGAGGCCTGAAGACAGAAGATGGGGTACAGAGGTAGAGAAAGAAAGGGAAGGGAAAGGGTAGTGTGTGTAGAGGGTGGGTAGGAAGATGCATTTTAGTTCTTTCGCCAACTAGCGAAGGCCCACTCCAAATGGAACTGTGGCCTGTGGTGAATGTGAAACGTGCATCTAAGCATGCAGGGCTGCCAGGGCCTGCACTGTTCCCAGGAGACTCCCAAATCCCAGCAGAGGGCTGCTCCTCGATGCGGGCAGTGCAATGGGATCTGTCTTTGTGAGGGAGAAGGGCATCGGCCAAGTCATTAAGAAGACATTTGTCTCTCTAGACTTCCACAGAAAGAAATGGAAAAAGCTCCTAGGGGAGAAACACTCAAAGGCATTGCTATTTTGGCCTTCCAAAGAGGGGGGGTATAATAGGGATTTTGGAAGGAGGCAGCAAAAGGGGAAAATGACAAAGTGCTCGTTTTTAACTGTTCACATTTGTGCAAGTGTCTGGAAGAAAATTCACTTAGGAACATACAGGAACCAGAAAATCCCACTTAGAAAAATATTTTAAAAATCATTTAGGGGAAATTAAATATATAATTTCGAGAGAGAATGGTGACACTTTTCTAAACAGAATTTCATTACACGCATTTTTAACTGTTCAAAATGCCCTACGAAGTGAGTTGATCCCTAACCTCTGCAGCAGATAATGTAAGTTAGAAAATGATGAGAAAGAGTTAAGTATTAATGACAAAAGGTAAGGTGGACATTAAAAAAAAAAATGTGGAAAGCAAAGTGTTGTATGCAGTGAACACAGTGACTTTTAGGTTTTTAAGGTAAAAGAGAGAGAGATGCCAGCCCCTGTTTTCCAACTAGTTCAAGAAGACTTCCTAGAAATGAATATGTCATATTCAGAGACAACAGTTAGGAGACACAGAGCAAGTGAACAATGACAAAGTTTTACAAGAGTGGGGATATATTTTTAAAATATGCAATTTTTCCCATGTGCCTTTTTATTCATGGAACAAGCTTGATTTAGCTCAGGGAGGGGAAAACACTTGGAAAAACTGTCTTGTCCTTATTCGTGGTGTTATAATTCTGACACTAAGGATACCTGGAGGATTCCTGAGATGAGGGAATCCGGTGGCTTGCATAACACTCCACTCTCTGTGTCCTCTGCATAGTTTGCAGAGCTCGGGACACTCTGGAGTTTCCATATTCAGTGTGCCTATACTCTCGGGGCAAATCTCCTGCCAAGTGTTTCAGATACTCATCTATTAAGAGTTTGTCTGACAGAATGGGGTGACTAGGTCTTGTAATTTTTATTTATGGTGCATTAGTGCCTGCTCTGAACGAAGGATCTAAGTTCAGATATGTCTCTATGAATGTGCTCGTTGTGGCCAGGGTAAGATATTCACTATAACTTTGTGATTAGATTAGAGCTTTCTGATCACAACACCTAAAGTTAATCCACAGGTTTCATGCGGTTTACATGTAGCCCAGTGCACACACACATACATACACACACACATACACACACACTTGCACACACATACACATGCACACACATACACATACACACACACATACACACACACACTGAAATAACCGTTTAACAGGAAAGTATTTACCTCTACTACCTCTGAGGCACTCCGATAATGTTTTCTTATTAGATAAGTTTATTAATACAAATGCTAGACATGACCCACCAAACTGATTTCAGAACCAACTAACAGGTTGTAACCTATAGTTCAAAAAACACTGAGAGGGTACTATCATAAAGGATAAGGTTGTTTTTCTCATAGCTCCTTTTTATCCCTTTGAGAGACAGTTTTAAAGTTCTCATGGGAAGAAGAAGCAATGAAAGGTGGGAGAGGAAGCAAAAGAAATATAATCCTAACTTCAACTTCAAGAGGAATTAGCTCATTAATTTAGCCCCAGATCCAAGGTATGGAGTCTCAATGAGCAAACGCATGTATTAGATATTATTCACTGTAATATCCTGCAAACAAACATAATAGAATGGAACGACCATGACCAAACATCAACTACACGTATGCTCTAGATGCTTTGCCAATTCACTTATATGTTAGAAAATCTTTACAAAAGGGATGGCAAAAAAAGGGAAAGGGCAGAACTTGAGTGGGAACAGAAATGATTATTTTTATATTTTGAAGATTCAAAGAGTAAAAATTTATTTGAAATAATAATTATATTTTATTACTTAGTCAAACTCAAACAGAGATTGATATTTTAGACTACACATGTGCAAATGTCCTGAAATACTAATATTTCTGGTAAGGGATTTGAATCCCTAATTCCTTAATGATTTTATTCTTGACATGAAATCAAAGGACATTTTCACCTAAGCAAAGGACTCATCATAGAATCACTGAATTCGTTTAAATCAATTTAAAACGTACATAGAACACTGAAATTTCAATATTAAGGTTCTCAAGTGCCTATTTCATTATAATCGAGTTATAAAGGCAGTGGTTACCAAGAAAGCATGAAATGACTATTTAAACCTTATTCCTTGATCATTAAAGACAAGTAGTTGCCACAGCTGTATATATCAATAGAAAATAAGCATTTTCCAAAGTTTGGGGTATGACTACATGTAAATAAATATTTAAGAGAAAACAAAAATCTGAGTATATTATTGGTTTATCCCTCTATCTTTTTTCCAGGAACTACAAATATTGATATGATCTCTTTGGAATAGCTTGATTATTTCACACATTTTACATTCTTCCACTATAATTACACGTGAAGTTTCTGGCAAATTAAATAAATATTTTATGTAAAACATTGTTATATCTGAGCTATTATAACTTGTAGATGGTAGTCATATTTGGGAACTTATTTGGATCAGTGTTTCATGCTTCAGTATTTAAGAATCCGAAGCACCCTGCTGTGCTATTTTGCTTTTAAAGAAATGATATTTCAGCTAAAAACAAATATATTTGTGTACATAGGACTTTTATCATCTTAATGTAGAAATCACATTAACTTAACATTTAAACCTAGTTGTTTTCATGGCATGTGCAAAAGATAAAACAAAAGCGATAAATAGATAAGGTAATATTTATTTAAGAATATTCATAAGCGTAAATAATATAAATTCACATTTTATGTAAAAGTATACATAAAAGGGGGAAAACTGTTGAAAACAGTTCTTAGTTATAAAAATAGAAATCAGCTTCATGATTTGATCTGGTATTTATAAATTGTTAGCCTCTACCCTTTTTCTCATCCAGTTTTTCTTGGCTATTCCATTTCCAGAAGATTAATTTATGGAGTGAAAAGAAACGTGAAGCAAAAGGTGAGATTTAAAATAAGTTAATTTGGTTTCAAGTTTTAAATTACTGCAAAAGTTTAAGTGATTGGGAAATGAGGGGTTAGAAAATAGTGTGCTGTAATGGGAAATGATTTTGCCTGGTCAAAGGAAACCAATTTTCATGTTCTAGCTTTGCAACTCACTAGTTGAGGAGCTTAGCCAGATAATAGATTCATTAGGCCTCAATGTGGCTCTTATGCAAAATAAAGGACTTGACTGGATGGTCACTAAAGTTCTTCAGTGAGTAAACATTTTTGAAATTACTGCTTAAAATAATTTTAGTTAAATATAAATTTTATCTATCTACAATTCTGCTTCACCTCTCATTGCAGAAGAGAATCAGATTCTACAAACTTACAAATTTACTTGTCAAATTTAGTATTCTATTAACAAATCCAAACTCAGTAAAAAGGCATAATATAGGTGATAAAAGCAGAATGAAGCATTGATTGCAGGGTATGATGCAAAATGCAAAATACCTAAGTCCCATAAATAGATAGTTAAAAAAAAAAGACAAAATATTAATAATGGGAGTTTTGGAGTAGTGAGATTATGAATGGATAGTTTACTTCCTTCCTTCCTCTTTCTTTTTCTTTACTCTTTCTTTCTTTTTACTTTTCTCGGTCTTTTAAAAAACAATTTCATGTACTAGGTTTATAACATGAACTGAATAAACTTTGCTTGAAAACAAAACAAAAAACAATCTTAATATTCTGTTTTCTGCTTATTACTATGTGTTTCTTGCTTACTTGGATTACTGTGAGCTGGGAATTTCAGAAATTAAACAGATATATGAAAAAATAAGTCTTGGAGCAAAATTTAAAAGTTTGATATTATTTAATAAAGGCCAAGAGAGAGGAGAAAAGGGCAACTCATGTACTGCAGATAAGAGTGTAGACTGAAACAGACTGTTAGTAAAATAACTTGTCACTATCTTTAAAATTAAAAATGCAATTAATCCAGCAATTCCAATTCCCAGAATCTATCCTACAGAAATTCTGACCAATATGCATAAAGATATAATATGAAGACTTTCATTATAAATTAGCTTAAAACAGTGAAATTTTTTCAAAAGTAAAAAGTTAAAGATCCATCAATAGAGGAATGATTAAGTAAATAATTGATATATTCAAACTAGGGATATCTGATGTCACTACAAAGAATGGCATAGAAAAAGTTCTCAGTATTTTTTTAAGTCACCCAATAATTGGTGAAGAGTGATCTTGTTTATGTAAAAAAGAAGCTCTACATTTATTTTATATGTGTAATTATATTTACAGATATGCTGGTGCATAGGAAAATACCTGGGAATTTTTCAACACCAAACTATTTTACCTACGAAGGTGGGAGTGAATTGGTTAGGGGAGTGTGTGGCAAAGGAAAACTTTTCACTTGTGTACTTTTTGAACTGCCTGAACATTTTCACCAACAGCACATATTTATATGTTACAGACACGCCATGAATTTAGCACAGGCACATGTACAAACACATATACTCATAGCAATATATGTATACCTATGAGTTTTAAAAATGATCATAGACAATGCTGGGAAGTTGTAAACATCAATCAAGTGATGTGTTTTGCAGCAGTTAAACTACTATTTTGCAGAAATTCCCCAGATTTCCATGCCGCACTCCACAGTACCGGCCACTGCGGCTGGTGTGGCCAGCTAAATGCCTATTTCCTGAGGATGCACCTGACACCCTAGTCCAGGGTCTGCCCCTTGGCCGGGTGGGCCTGGAAAGGAGATTTAGTGAATTTAGAGACAAAGGTTCCACCTCTCAGAGTCTGACTGATATTTACCAAGCCCACAAGACCAATGTATAAAATAAGAAGGCCAAGTTATTAATTCTCCATGAGAAATTAACTGTCACAGGATATGGAATGTTTCTTTAGGGAGGTCAATTTATAATCCAAATGTGTATTTATTCATTTATGATGGGAGCTTTATGACCTGCCTCTATCTCTATAGCGGGGGTGAAGTAGTCAAGTCTCTTGGGCAGTGCTTAGATAGGTACTGCCCATGTTTGTCTCTGTGACTTTCTTTTCCACAGACACTGTATATGTTAATACATTTGAGTCCTACAACCCTGCAAGCCTGGTTAAGGTGCCTCTGCAAAGCTCTGCTCTGATTCTTAGATGCTCTTTTCACAACTCACAGAGAATAATTTTTGTTACTTGGATACTTTTGAGTAAAAAAGAGTTTATGACATCATATTAACCAAATAGTCTGAAAAAGTAAGTTTGTACTTCAATTGCAACTCTATAAAATATACTTACATGTTAAAAAACTAGAGGAAAATATGTAAAACTGAAAATGTTTTCAACGGGAGGGGAAGGCAACAGATGACTATCTTCTTTTAAAACACATTCAGAATAAATAAATAAAGGATCAATTTAACAAAATGTAAAATAACTTTATGCAAAATTGACTCCATCTAGTCATTAGCATCGTCAAATAATTGATAAATTATTGATAAGGTATTTTAGTCTTACCGTGGATGGGTAATGGTTTATGGGCATGGGTACAAAATAAAGCATTATACATTTACTTAATGTTATTTCAAATGTCTGCAACAGGCTACTAGGTAGAAGCATGGGAGGAATGTTTATAATCAGAGGGCAAATTCAAATCAAGGCCTAAATGGAGAAATCGTCTAATGGTCGTTCAAGTAGAAATGCGTGAGAGTGGAGATTCATGAATGGTATACACAGAAATCAGTGCTGGTAATAGATAGCTAGAAAGTGCTGTTCACATCAAACAGTGATTACTGTAAACCTCTAATTATGTACTTGGGAGACAGCCTTTTGCTTTTCCCTCTGTAATTTCTAGTTCTTAAACTGGAACTCTATGACTTCAAATCTCAATGGCTTCTTAGCTGTTAAATGTGGGCTTACCCATGAATAACTGCTGATACAATCTGCTATACCCTGCTGTACACAAGTAGAATTTGACAAGAATAATGAGTTTTCTCTTTGATTTCAATGTGTAATGATGGTTTGCAAAAAAAAACAAAAAAAAAAAACAAAAAAAACCTGGTAGTTTGCTATAAAAATACTTGAGAGGATACCCTTGACTCAGCCAAACAGCTTAACACAAATTTAAACAACATCCATGCCCCAAGAAAACAGTCATTAATCTCCTCCTAATTTTAGCACAATTCATGCTTTAGTTAAATACCTGGGAAGTTGTCTTGTGTTGAGTTTGGGAGCAAAAGAGAGGCAAAGGGGAACCCTGGAAAGGGAGGAGGGGTTGGTAAGAAAATGTTCAGCTATACGTCCTGCAAAGTTTGCAGAGTAATGAGCCCCATCAATCATATTTATTAACTCAGTAACTTAGGGGTTTGGCTCTGTTAAGTAGCTATACTATCTATGGAGCATATCTACTTTTTGTGGCACTCAAACCATACACTCTGACCCACAAAATCAGGCTGGCACTTGGTACGGTTACTCCTTTGCCAATTTAATGCAGGACCTGAAAATGCCACTTGTGGCTTAGTCCACTTAGCCTCCCACGGCACCAGTCATAGACTAAGCCGGCAACGGAAGAAACTACACTGCACGGAAAGACTGTGACCAAACAGTATCAGTCGAAGTTTGGGAAAGTGCTTCTTTCTTTCCCCAAGTCACGGAATGGAAGAAGGGACATATAACCCAATACAATTAATTGTGCTGAAAATGAAGTTCTGGAAAAGTATTCAGATGAAGACAATATTTCTTACCAAACAAAGGGCTCAGGTACCCACCTTTTAGTGAACAAAGGACAGAAGGGCAAGTAACCAGAAAGATGGACATCCTAAGTGACTATCTTCCTCGTCAGTAGCATGCTTACTGTGGCTGCATATCCCAGCCCTCAGAAAGAAGTGAATGCTTTCCCTCAGGATTAATGTTCCTTCTACCTACATGTTTGCTAAATGATATAGGGAGCTCAGGAACAAGCAGGAATAGCAGTCCTGTTCTCATAAAAGGTTGTCATTTTTGTATGAGGTTTATCACAGTTCTCTAACAATTGTTTAACTTCCTCACCGCATTTTTTTTTGGACATCTGGGCTTGGAGGATGGAGCTGTATTCATAAAAGAAGGACAGCACCTGTTATCCTATATTGTTTCAACTGCTTTCAGGAAGTAATGTAATTCTTTAAAAAGTTGTATTTACAACTAAAAGAGTGCTATTACTCTTCAAGAGTAATGATGCTGTTACCATTTTTAGAATATTGGGGTGGGTTGGCACTGAGCCATTCACATGTTTTTATTCTTTATTTTTTCTCACACCAAATATGTATTGAGCAACTGTTATTGCCTAAGAAAGCACCAGGATATAAACATAAAGAATATAGTCCCTGTCATACATGGGTTCCCCTTATAAACTGGGGAATATAAAAAATTCAGTCTGGGGCTTCCCTGGTGGCGCAGTGGTTGAGAGTCTGCCTGCCAATGCAGGGGACACGGGTTCGGGCCCTGGTCTGGGAAGATCCCACATGCCGCGGAGCAACAAAGCCCGTGAGCCACAAATACTGAGCCTGCGCGTCTGGAGCCTGTGCTCCGCAACAAGAGAGGCCGCGACAGTGAGAGGCCCACGCACTGCGATGAAGAGTGGCCCCTGCTTGCCGCAACTAGAGAGAGCCCTTGCACAGAAACGAAGACCCAACACAGCCAAAAATAAATAAATTAATAAATTAAAAAAAAAAAAAAAGAATCAGATTCAAAAAAAAAAAAAATTCAGTCTGTCCACCAAATATAGTTTTAACACGATCTCTGATCAAGGCAGCCAAAATTTATTAGCATCAAATTAATGACCATGGCTTTTAGTCCTATTACTTTAGTATGGTCAATAAGAGAAGGAATAACTCCTACATCTGGGCTCCCTCTACTTTAATAATGGAGATAACATGGCTCATTAATGTTTTTAAATATTCAGCTAAGGAGGATCCCAGGCAAATCAATAGATAATGACCTTCATTGTCCATGAGTCAGAAATCAGCCCACATTGCCCTCTTGTCATATCAATATTGTTTCCCACATTATAGTAAGAGTAATGTTCATATAGCCTCTGATTATAACTGATGTGAAAAATGGATGAAACTATTTCTTGAAATTCTATGTTTCTTAGTTTTAACTGAGCTATAAATCTTAGCATTTTACCAAGCCTAACTCAGAAATATCCTTTAAGTAAAATAAAAGCTAGTATAGCTATTCATTCAATCTTTAAAAAGCTACTTTATACCAAACCAAACCATTTTAAAGATTCATTCAATCTTTAAAAAGCTACTTTATACCAAACCATTGCACACAATGCAGTGTGCAAATACAGAACTTAATTAAAATACTATATATAAAATATTAACAGCTGCAGTTATTAAAATTACATTAAACTTCCTTGAGCTAGGCCAACATAAGGAGCTCTTTTTTTTTTTTTCAATTTAGTAAAGGCAGAACTTGGTTTAGTGAATGAGCATTGGTTTTTATACTGTTTGTTCCAATTCACTAATCTGAAATCATAATCAAATAAAAGTACTTTACCATCAAAACACAACCAAGCATACTAAATATTTCCATTGGATTCTGACAAAAATCCCACATTTTGTTTATCTTCTTTCTTACTGCAAATAACACTTTCTTAAGGCATCTCTTTCTTCTTCCCATCCAGCACTGAACTTTGTAAATTAAAGTTGATATTTTCTGCTCTGACCTTTTCCAATGAGGGTATAAACAGGGCAGTTAACAAACTTTTGGTTATTTGGATGAATTAAAGAGCTCAAACAGCAAAAGTAGATTTTCCTCGGCTTGAGGATTAAGGTATTTATCTGATCCTTATTGTAATAGGTCATCCAAGGAACTTGGGAAACTAATTAATTGCACCACCACTTAAGACTGGCAAGAAATATCCAGGTATAAATCATCATTATCAAATGAATAATGAATGGTTTTATTTTCCTTTTTATATCATTTTGTATTTACTAAAATTTTGACATTAACCATGTATTTATTTCTTCATATAGTTAGAAAATACCTCATTGATCTAAAGTGTAGTATTTTTTGCCCCTCTGAGCTTCCAAAAGATATCCACTTAATCAGTTATGTTTTAAATTGCTGTAAAGTCTGACTAAAATTATATATATTCTTAAAAGTCATTTTCAAAATTTTAGTCTAGATGTATTTTAAGTCAAGTGATAACATCCATAAGTTAATATTTCAAAACACAAGATTAGTCCATGTTCCCATCCTCCTTTTAAGTCTTCTGTCTGAAGGTTCTTAAGTAGCAAATTAACTGCTAACTCTGGCAGAAACAGTCTGGGGGAAGCCAAAGGGAGGCCCTCTACTGCCATATTTCTGTATTCCTATCAATGAACTCTTCTCAGCTTAAAACAGAAAAACAAAGAGGAATCCAGTTACTAATGGAATCAGTATAGTACAACAGACCAAAAAAAAAAAAATCTTTTACTGTCTACTCTCAGTTATCTAAGATACTGGAGAAAAATGACAACATAGCACAGATTGCACAGAACGGTAACTAATCTTCCTTTTGAACAACTTTAGGGAAATGAAAGAATGTAGGGAGACCAAGTTTCCAGAGAGGGATGAGTCAGAAACAGAATCTCCAAGATATCTTGGGGATCAGAGTAATAGGTTCTGACTGTCCTTCAACTCTCCACCCTCACCCCTAGCTCCCTCCCAATTTTCATGCATTTCATCTCTATTTTAGTGGGCAAAAAAGATATTTTTAGGACAGCAAACACGATCTTCTTGATCAATAAACAGGAAAAGAAGGCATGAATAATTGTAAAACAGGAAACTGCTCTGCTTCAGAGAAGCCAGAAATAAACAAGTGACACAGCAATCTGTGAAAGGAGTGCGAGAAGGAGAGCTCACCCCAGGGCTTCAGCATGGCCCTTCTAAACTAGGATGGTAATTACAGATTCTTGGATCCGAAAGAAGCACTTGGTGTCATCTGATCTGTGGTTCCCAAATTTGGCTGATCGTCAAGTCCCCCAGAAATTTTTGCAAAAATATAGTATGCTAGTTCCCATCGCTGTTGATACCCTGTCACTGGGTCTAGGATCCACTGAATACTGGGTCCTTCCCAACATGCTTTACGAAGAAAGAAATCCAGGCCCATTAAAAAATGCCTAGGCCAAGCTTACCCTGGTATTTAGTGGAAAATCCAGAGTGAATGGTATAGTACAAAAGCAAATAAGGGAGTTGGGGGAGAGAGGGGAGGAGAGTGGCCAGGTTTAAATTCAGCCATCTTCAATTATAAGAAGATAACTTGATTTGTAAGTGAGAAGGACAATCAGCATGAAAGCACAGGGTGAAGAAAGTAAAAGACATAATACATAGTTATAGACCTGAAACAAATGGCTTCTCTCTCTCTCTCCCTCTCTCGCTCTCTGGGTTTCCACAAATGCTATTTCCTTTGCCTGGATAATTCTTGCCGCCACAGACCTCATGCTGCTCAACTCCCTAAGCCCCCTAATCTACTTCCACATTTCAGAGTAAGTAAACGTTATTTCTTCAGGCCTTCACTACAATCATCCTCTCCTTCCCCCACCTCACATGCACGGTTCCAGAAAAAAAAGTGCAGCAAAAGGAAGCCAGAGAAATGAATTCCTGTTGGTGGAATTCCAAACCTCTTTCATCAGAAAGGGAAGCTATTTGGGAGGCAGCAGAGTTTTGCCTGCATCCTTGAAATCCTACTGTATTGACTAAAGTGTTTTTGATACCATAGACCCACCTTGGATAAAAAAGTGTACTGTATTAAACCAAGGATTTTATATATGAATCATTGAAATTTTTTTCATATTTTATATTTCCCACTTCAAGCACCTCCAAACATCCAATGATACAAGAGATCATTGGGAACACAAGAACACTGAATTTTGTCATTTGCAAATTCAAGATAAAATTTCTTGCAAGATTTGGCACTTGATTATCCATTTAATGTTCATTTAAGAAGCTATTCTAGAAGCCATTTGAGCATTTGGGGTTTGATGCCCAACTATGATGATTAATTAGCTCCTTCTGATTCTTTTATGATGTGAAACAGAAATAATAACAATTTCTTTTACCCTAAAGACAGAAATGCAAGAACTCTTTAATATGTCTTGGTTTTAATTCATTAGGAGTGGTGTTCCAGCAGATAAACAGCATAAAAAATGATAAATTACCTGACCGTCCATCTCTTTGGAAGTCCACATGATACCATTCTCCATCATTCACCTTCTTCTGCAGGGCTTTGATTTTGATTGTACCTGACCCCATGTCTAGGAGGAGGTAGAGGTGGCCATCCAGCATCTCAATAGCAAAGAAGTCAACCTTTATCATCTGTGGGTGCTTGGCATCTTTTTGGTGCCGTGGTTTGCCATGACTAAATAAGATGAGGCCATTTGGCTCTGTTGTGCGGAAATCAAATGATATGGAGCCTGTTTTCTTTGCATTCCATTTAGGCAAAGAGATGAAAGATTCTGGGGTTTCAAAGGTGATTGGGTCCAAAGTTGCAACATTCTCACATTTAAAGGCCACCACTCCGTGAATCTTCATCTTCGGGTCTCCTTGCTTGGCAAGTCGAGATAATTCCAGCCTTACATCATTATTTTTATACACAACCTGTAGGCAGAGGATAGCAGTGAGAAACTGGGCCCATATTTTAATGTTTCGAACTTGTCATCAGTTCATGTAATTTCCAAGTAGATTATGAAAAGACATACAATGTTTAGTGCCTTTTGATGTATAAGACAGCTTTTTCAGCCAAATAAAATCCAGGTATCAATTTATTGAACATAACTATTCTAATCTAATTTCATTCAAATAATGTGTACACACACACACACACACACACACACACACAGTACCTGTAGTTAACTCAAATAACTTGAATAAATCTGCACAGAACTTTCATTATTCCAAGCATGTGTAGAACCATCTGCTTTTGTTAGTTGGCTATTATGCTTTGTTTATTAAATATAAGTACTGAGGTTTTTCACTTTTGCCATCACTAAAATATTTGAAATTAGATACTTTTGTATACCAGTAACCTAAAATACAGGATCTCTTCTATGGTCTATATATCTATGGTGCATATTAACTTTGTAAAATAATCACAAGTTGAGGTAAAAAACATCCTGAATTTTCTCAGAAAAATCATAAAATATGACTAAGATACAGAAGCTCTCTCTTGCCCTGCCCTGCATTAGTAACTGTTTGAATAATGTTAGCTAACTCTGGAACTTGGTGTTTATCCTAAATCCATTCAATCTATATACTAATGTTCCATTTCACTTTTAATGTATACAAATGTGGAACAAAGTTTGTCCTGTACCCTCATTTCCAAAGGCACTTCATCTAAAGTGGCTGGGTAGTTCTCATTGCTTGTTAATAGTCCTAGGGCTTTTGGGGGACTCCAAATAGCACTTCGGACAAATCCACTGGCAGGGCTCACAATATCATGCATCTGCTGTCACATCACCTTAATAAATCCGTAGCTATTTTAACATAGAGATTCATACCCTTTCTCTACAAAATCCATACCATGGATAATTACATTTCCAAAAGATATGTCATACAGACTTAAGGATAAATTAGTTATCTATGTCCAGATAACTATCTAAATTCTTTTACGAAGGCACTCGAAATTTCACAGCAGCCAACACTGTCAGTTTCTAAATTCATTTATCCATGTATAAAAATATACTTGCATAACAGAAAAAATAAGCCTGTGTCTGATTAGTGCTATCAAGTTAACCAGGTCAAGTCAGCTGTTATTTCTTCCAAACCCATGACCAATTGAGCCAATAGTGTGGCTGATTAATTTCCTGATAGGATTTGTTAATGGATACTTTATTTTTTAGAGTGATTAAGAGTGCAAGCTCCGGTATCAGACTCCCTGAGCTCAAATTCCAGCTCCAGAACTACATAACTGTATGATCTCTAAGTTTTGTTTATAGAGACACTATACTTTACAGGATGGTTATAATGATTATAGAAGAAAATGCATGTGAGAAAATCTACATGGCAAACAATCCAATGCCAAGCACATAGTAAGATTTCAATAAACATCAACTACATCAAACTGCATGATAATAAATATCATCATCTCTTTATTATCATCTAGGAGACACAGAGATATTAGTTCTAAATTAATCCATTATGAGAAAATGTTTAGAAATTAAGCACACTCATATAATTGGTGTTTTTTACATGATTTGTGCCAACTAAATAAATCACATCTTTTCAATGCTAGTCCTGGTGTTTCAGTTTACCTTTATCTTGAAGAAGGATTATTATAAAGAATACCATATCCCTTATTCTTTGAACAAATATGTATAAAGGTTTAACAAGCATCTATTGACAACAAAAGAAGGGAAAATGAACTCAAGCAATAACAAAAAGGAATTAGATTAATTCTTAAACATACTTCCTAGAAAACAGAAAGAGCTATTAAGCCTTGGGAAAGTTGACTTAGGATTGTCTTTCTTTGGGAATCTTCAGTAGTGGATAAAATGCTTTTCATGGATGATTTTCCAAGTTTTATAACCTCTCACCATGATTTTCGAGCTACCTAAACCTGAATATTTGTTTTCATTTTTTCCTGGTGATTTATATTTTAATATATGGATATTCCTTTGACATAGGTATTAATCAGGAATGAGTATTTTCTGACCCAAATGATGCAGATAGTAATGCTGATCAATGCTAACACATCACCATGAAATAGAACCACAGCAATGGAATTGGATGTTTCTGACATGAGCAAGTAGATATAAGGCAGGATATATTGTCTCATGAGTCCCACATCAGCTACCAAAAAGTTGAAAAAATGTAGGGCTAGGGCACTTGTAGGTGAGAATTTCAGTGAGAGATTTATAATCTCATGAGTGAATTGGGTTCCCTGGTGATTCAGTGAGGTTCAGGGAGCTGGAGAAGAAACGTAAGGATTCCCTAGATCACAATACTTAGGGTGAGCCACGCACCACCCCCTCACCCCAAAAAGGGAGTATGAATCTCCACTAGAATTTATGCTTTATGCAGGCAAAAACCTTACAACAAGATCAGTGCCTGGCACAGAGTGGACACTCAATAAATACTTGCTGAGAGTTGAATAACATTCTTTCTTCACTTTTTTTAAACCTAGTTCCCAGATTATAGACTATTATTAATAACAATATTTACAAATATAGTTAAAATACAACAGAATGCAGTATTGTGGACCCATCTCATAACCTAGCTATAATTTTTAGCTAATTTCTCTAGGAAAATGTGGAAACTTACGTACAAATGGCAAGTTGACCTATCACCTTCAAACTCATTTTATGGGGTGTAAACTGCTTTTAGAGTAAAAACACCTGATTTAAAATTCTCCAGGGGTAGAATAATTTTCATAGAAGAACTATCTTGAGGAGAAGCACAGTGTGTTTTTTTTTCTTATTTTGTATTCTTTGAAAGGCAACTCTAGAAGACAGAAAGGCGATATTGGATAGGCAGGCTGATAGCTCTCAGATCTACACAACTGCATCAGCTGACCCAGATTTCATAATCACTCTACTTTTCTAAAGTTAGACTTACTCTTAATATGACCTGAATATAGTTCAATTATAATAACAAGGAGTAGCCAGTAAGCACTCCAAATCTTTTTTTTTTTTTGCTTCTTTCTGAGATAATATGGTTTTCAATCATATATAATTATTCATATATCTTTTTTCTTATTTATGTTAAAAATTGTAATTTATTTAATAGTTTCAACTTTCAACAAATCTCCTTACACTTTATCATCTTAACAATTGGTGATATTATTGCACACCTATTTGGATCTTTTTATGGAATCAATATTTCTTTGTGGATACTGATTTTCAGTTTCTTTGAAGAGTAATTCAAAATGTTGAATTTCACTTCCCTGCTTCATGAAATTATATCATAAATCCCAAAGGAATAGAAACATAAAAGGGGTCTTGGGTTTTTTGTTATTTATTTGCTGGGTTTCATTTGTTATCTTTTAGCTGCCATACAATTTCCACACATTGCTATGATGATCTTTTCCCTTTCTTCCAACATTTGTTAGAATTTTCAAAATGTCACTCACACTTAAATAGGCAAGAAAAGGAGAAGTATGTTTGTGTTTTTATATGCCTAGGCTGGAAATCTGAGGTAAACAGTCACTGAGTATTTTATTTGATCTTGACAATAGTCCTAAAAAGGCAGGGGGAGTAAATAGGCTAAAGAACAGAAGTTTGGTAGTCTGGATACAGACTTAGTTTAATCACAAAGCTTTTACCTAAGTCAGGCTGCCCAACCTCTCTGTCTCAGTTTCTTAATTTCTAAAACAGACATCTAAAAAGGAAAGGCATGTCAAATCCATAAATCCTTGAGCTTTTTTCCCCTCAATCTCTGTGATTTGGGGAAGAGGTAAAAGATGCCCTATTGTTCCTTCCCTTTGTCTGGCTTTTTCCAGTTGTGGTTTTGATGCCAGGATATCGTTCCCTATTCTGAGATGTATTGAAACCCCTATTCTATTAGTAAAGAGAATGTTCACCACATCTTCAGGTACACAGACATGCCTCAGGGATTATATCTATCTAAGGTTTGTACAGATGGTATTGAAGAACTGGTGGCTGATAGATAAATCTCTTTCCACAGGAGGTAAGTGTGTGTGAAATAAGCAGATCAGTAGGAAAATATTTGCCACTCAGATCATGACCTTTGTTGTTGTTGTTATCAATATGTTTTAGCTTAGAAGTCTTAATGGGGCTCTTGAATTAATTAAATTAATTAACAGGCATTGATCAAGACTTTTCATATGTTAACTATGAGAGTAGGAGGGGTGGTAAAATAGGTGCTGAAGTCAGAGTCGAAGTTCTATGCAGAGATCTTGACTCCGACATGATCCTCCCCGAGAGAACATGAATGACTCCTTTTAATCTGAGCCTTGGTTTTCTCTTTCATTCTTGGAAGCAATCACAAGTGAGGCCTAAGACTCTGGTTCTCAAGTCAGCTTTCAGAGAGAATTCCAGCTCACCCTCTTGCAATCCTGTGACTTTGTGGAAGTCCTTCAACCTTGCAAAGGCTCAGTATTATCTGTAAAATGGGATAATAATATCTACCACATTAGGGTTATCGTAAAAAATGAATAACAGTTCAGTTAAAGTGCTAAGAACAGGACCTGGCACAGAGTAAGCACTCAAGTAAATAGTAGTTGCTCTTATTAATGTGGTTGTTATCATTATGAATAACAGTATTATCATTCTTACAGTGAATTAATGGAGTTGTACAATCTAAATGTTGTAACAAGGGTAACGGCTAACAAGGCACATGGTAGATGATTGGTCAGTGTATTAAAGTAATTAATAGAGCTGCAAACAGTAGGATCAAAGAGACCAAAGCAGATTAGGACTTTCTTTTTTATCCTGATAGCCCTATTGTAGTTTGAAGTACAGTGAAGGCTTTCTTTGCACATGAGGTTTCTCAGCCAGAAAATATATACAGGAAGCTGGTGATCCTGAGAGTTTCACTTTCACTCGTGAGAGGGGTTTTATGTCATCAAACAACAACTACCCACCCCAACACTTCAAGAAGAATCAATTCCGATTTATGGAGGGTTTACTTTCTGCCAGGCTATGTTACAAGATACTTATACGTATTATATGTTTACTCCTCACAAGCAACCTAGGAAATAGGTAACATTATCCTATTTTATCAGTAAATGTGTACAGAGATCACTGAATGTCTTTCATCATGACTCTGTCTAATACTCCTTTTGAATATCTAATGACGTTAACTTCAAACTTTGTTTTTGTCTCAGCAGGAAATTTCACTTAGTTTTTGATAGCAGTTGCTAAGTAGGAGATTCACAATCAAACAGCTATTTGCCACCATGCAAAAGAATGACCCTGTTATAAATTACATGGACTGTTCTAAAAAAAACCCAGCATTTTCTTTCCATTTGTCCTGATTAAAATATCTCTAAATGAATCAAATATCACAATTAAGCAGAGGAATTTTCTCATGAGACTATTGATTAAAACGTCTTTTCAAGCCCAGTTTAGGCAGAGGGGCTTATTTCTCTGTTTCCAGGACTATAATGTCATTTTAAACAGGTATGTCATTTAGGATATTATATATACAAATATGTATACATATGTAGATGCACAGTCCTCCCTCCATATCTGTGGCAGGACACTCCCACCTTACCCCATATCAAAATCCGAAGGTGCTCAAGTCTCTTATGTAAAATGGCATAGTATTTGCATATAACTTACATACACCCTCCCATATACTTTAAATCATCTCTAGATTACTTGTAATACCTGATACAATGTAAATGCTATGCAAATAGTTGCCAGTGCATGGCAAATTCAAGTTTTGCTTTTTGGAACTTTCTGGTATTTTTTTTTCCCTGAATATTTTCCATTCTTGGTTTGTTGAATCTGCGGATGCAGAACCCACAGATAGGGAGGACAGACTATATTCTAAAAGTCCAGGAGGTTTAAGAATTAATTTAAGGAGACTGTTTTAGTTTTACTTTTTATTTGTTTTAAATGCACTTAATGCTTTTATTCTATTAAGAAAAAGTCAGAATATTTCAAATATCCAAATTTAATTCTTCTTTTTTCCTATCTGTGATCTGTCCATGTACCATCTATTTAAGATGGTATTTGCTCATTTCAAAATACAACCAAGAGTTAGCCAGTAAGTGAACAGTATAAGGACCACTCAGGCAAGTAGGAAGTAATGGCATTTGTTTTGCCATGACCTAGATAAGAAGCAGCTGGGAAAAGGACATAAACTGCATCACAACTTTCATCCCTAACATTAACTTATTTATTATTTTGAAATGATTTTTCAAACCCCACACTTCCAATTTAATCAGGTAAGTACTTGTTAGGTAAGGTACTGAAGAAAATGCAATCTTAATCACTTCCCTGTGCACATGCTCAGTCCAATAAAATATGGACCACTGAGAATACACCAGCTTAATTTCTCTTGAATATCTGCTATATATGTATGTGTAAACTATATGTGGACACAGACACATACACACACAGAGTTTACACATTTCCCAATGTAAATGTGTTTAAATGTAATACATGTCAAACCTGCTATCACTAATGTTCAGAAAAAAATATACACGTATATTAGAATAGATTGTACATCTCTAGATAGATAAGTAGACAATACATATGTATATATACCATATACACACCAAAATATAAACATGCATATATTTATATATGTTAAACACATGTATATTAAACACAAATATATTTATATATTAGATACAAATATTTAATAATTTCAGAAATTAGAGTGTTCTTGGCTAAAATATATAAATGGTCTTACTCAATGGCTAGGGTCAAAAATGTCTTGGCTAAAAACAAATTTTAGCCCTTATAAGCTTCGCACATTCCAAAGGAAGGGCTAGCAGCCAAAGAAAAAACCAAAAAAAGAGTCTTTTACGATTAAGATTAAAAAAATTAAACAGACTTTCCTTAGTGTTCCTGCCACCATGAAGAGATAATTATAAAAGCAGAGTAGAGGCAAGGGGCGTGATGATCACATTGTTTTAATCATTGTACTCATTATTGTCCTATCATCTACCCGAGATCAAGTTTCTTATGCTAGTTACTTTCTTACACTGAGAGCCTAGCACAGAACTTGCTTATAATAAAAAGGTCAAAAAAAAATAAAAGTTTGTTGAACTTAACTCATCAAGGGACTAATAGGATTTTAGAATTTCTGAGAATGTCACACCACAGAAGTTTTCATATTTAATTTGAATATGTCCATTGAGGCAGATATGCATCCAGGTGCAGGGACTTATGTATTTGGAGTGGATCAGAGAAAGGGTAGAAATGAGAAGGAAAGTGTAGGAGATGTACAAGTCCTGTACAAAGTAGCTCAATACCTCTTTAAAAAGAAGACAGCATTGAGGAAACTCAATCTTAAGGAGATTTACATAAGGCATTTTGAAAGATAAGAAAGGTTTTTGGGGGGGGAGGAGTTGGTGGTTTTTGTCTCATTATCTAATTCTATTTAGAGATTATGTGCAGATAAAATGTTCAACTGAATTGAAATTTTCCCCACACCAAAATGCATTTTTTATAATATAATAATAAACTAATTATGGAACATGAAAACAGACACCAGTAACATCATTTCTCTATAAAGGTGTATGACATTTAATTTGACACCAAAAATTAGTTGAAATTTAAAGAGAAAAAATATTTCATTTAAGCAATATAGGGAAATAAATATTTTTTTGTTTAGTTCCAATTAAGCATGACCAAATACATCTTATTCATAAAAAGGACAAGAAAAAGGAAAAGAAAAACCCTCTTGCTTGTCCTTCCCTCATTCCACCATCAGTGAACTGCCTCAAGTCGGCAGACAACACTGGGTACCATCTGTACAAGTTAACCTAGGAGCTAAAAGATTGCATTGTCCCTGGGGTAACAGCTCTATTTAATGAAGCTTTCAGTGGCATATGGGTGTGTGGCAAAAGAACTTGAGTTCCATTAAATAAGAATATCTCTTTTTCTCACATTAAATATGCAATAAATCAGTAATGCCTTTTGGGAAAAAATATATATGTATACAGCAAAAATGAACAATGATTGTCAGTAATGTGAGATTTGAGATGCTGACTCAAAAAAAAAAAAAAGGTTGAAAACTAGATCAATTCTCTTTTGCAGATGAGTAAGATGAAGCTGAGATAAGCTAAGGAACTGTTCCAGTGGGCATCAAGCTCTGATCATGAACAAGTATTGGGGACTTCACTGTTCAGGACTCTTTCAAAAACCTCTGCTAAAAAAATTAAATAAACAGAACAATGAACTATCTCTACTGCAGGCGCAGGATCATCAGAGGCCCTTAAGCAATTACAAATGAAGAGCAGCTGTCTTTTCTGCAACATGGCAGAAAGGGAACCGTAACTGATTTAAAGGCAATTCTAACTTTAAAACTGCCTTAGCTTCACAATAAGCTGCTGCTCAAATATAAAAATAAAAGTCCTGAGGGGAAAACATCTTGCTGTTATTTCCCCCACTAATGGAATTTAGAAAGACACTGAAAAAGTTAACTAGAAACAATAAACTTGCAATGTTTATTGTTTAATGTTTAATGTTATTTTGCAACTAAATGATGAAGATATTTTCAGCATCAGTCTTTCATGATCTTGCAGAATGTAACACACCATAAATTAGGGTTTAAAGCCTCTATTCCAAGCCAGCAGATGCTGCTAATAGGGGCAATGCATGTCTGCTTTATCCAGAAACTTTTAAATCATCTGTTAGTCTCAATGAGGGGAAAGTAACCACTAATTTTTTCCCAAGGGAAACTATCTTCCCATCAACCAAAAATGGTATCTTCAAACTGATTGATAGTAACAAAATGATGGCACCGAATGTTATGTCTAGATTAACCAACTCATGTTCTTTTGCATCTCTAGCCTCATGAGCTCAGTGAAGCTCCCTCCATCATTTAATTTTACATTTTTCTGAGGGGGTGGCCATATGTATAATGTACCATTTAGTATATGTTCTCTATATGCATGAATACCATTTACTATATAGACTCTGTCCTTTCCCCATTGATTCACAACGACATGGTATACCAGTGTATGTTCTTTTGGATATGCCAAAGTTTCAACATCTGAATCTACTATCACTTTTTTTTTTTTAATTTTTATTGGAGTATACTTGATGTGCAATGTTGTATTAGTTTCAGGTACACAGCAAAGTGAATCAGTTATACATATACATATATTCACTGTGTTTTAGATTCTTTTCCCATATAGGCCATTACAAGTACTGAGTAGAGTTCCCTGTGCTATACAGTAGGTCTTTATTAGTTATCTATTTTATATATAGTACTGTGTATATGTCAATCCCAATCTTCCAATTTATCCCTCCCCCTGCTTACCCCTGGTAACTACACATTTGTTTTCTACATCTGTAATTCTATTTCTGTTTTGTAGATAAGTTCATTTGTACCCTATTTTTAGATTCCACATATAAGCGATATCATATATTTGTCTTTCTTTGTCTGACTTACTGCACTCAGTATGACAATCTCTAGGTCCATCAATGTTGCTGCAAATGGCATTATTTCCTTCTTTTTTATGGCTGAGTAATATTCCATTATATATATTACCACATCTTCTTTATCCATTCCTCTGTTGATGGACATCTAGGTTGCTTCCATGTCCTGGCTATTGTAAGTAGTGCTGCAATGAACATTGGGGTGCATGTATCTTTTTGAATTACAGTTTTCTCCAGATATATGCCCACAAGTGAGATTGCTGGATCATATGGGAGCTCTATTTTTAGTTTTTTAAGGAACCTCCATACTGTTCTCCATAATGGTTGTACCAATTTACATTCCCACCAACAGTGTAGGAGGGTAAATTCTTACATATACAAGGTTCTGTTCCTGAGCATCTTATTCTGTTTTTTTGTTTTTGTTTTGTTTGTTTGCTTTAAAATTTATTTATTTATTTATTTTTGGCTGCATTGGTTCTTCGTTGCTGTGCGCAGGCTTTCTCTAGTTGCGGCGAGAGGGGGCTACTCTTCGTTGCAGTGCGAGGGTTTCTCATTGCGGTGGTTTCTCTTGTTGCAGAGCACAGGCTCTAGGAGCGTAGGCTTCAGTAGTTGTGGCTCGCGGGCTCTAGAGCGCAGGCTCACTAGTTGTGGCTTAGGGGCTTAGTTGCTCCGCGGCATGTGGGATCTGCCTGGACCAGGGCTCGAACCCGCGTCCCCTGCATTAGCAGGCAGATTTTTAACCACTGTGCCACCAGAGCAGTCCCCCATTCTGTTTTATTGATTTTTTTTTTTCTTGATCCAGTTCCATTTCATTTAATTATCATAGCTTTATAATATGTTCTAATATATCTTATGCCCCTCCTACCAAACCATTTACATTAATTATTCTAATAATGTTTACACATTGTATCATACAGAGGTTCTTGTTTTATGCATGGATAAGATAAATATATACAACAGAACTATTGAGGTTGTTCTGATCTAGCTTTCTAAAATGTAGCAAGTCAAAGCTGGTGGCAAAATTATTCATTCAAACTCACTTAAAGAGACTTGAATAGCAAAAGGAAATTATACCTTGCTTAGAATTACATACCTGTTATTATAATTATTTGTAAAGTTATTATTCATAAGTGATTATAATAATTTTGAGTTTAACATATCAGTGAATCTGGCCTCATGCCAGAAAATTACATTATTTGTTAGCTGGAGGGCAGATATACAACTATAGAGAGAAAATCAGAAAAAAAAAAGAAACAGTGAATGCAGTTTGAAGCACACCAATTCTTTCCCAATAATTACAAGGTCCTGGTAGAACTTCTTGCAGTAAAATACCAGGAGTGGGTCACCAGTCCATCAGAGATATTTGGAGGACCATGTGAATGACTATCAGTGCAGGAGAAAGCAAAGTGCCCTCTGGCTCCACTTTAATGTGCCTCTCTTCAAGAAGCAAGGTCACTTGTCCGAAGACAGACAACTAGTAAGTATGGAGCCAGTAAGTAGTGGACAAGGCAGAATCTGAATGCCTGTCTCCACAGCCAGGAATATATAATTATTTTGGTTTTCTTTCCATGGGACTGTTTTTATGGTAGTTAAATTCCCTTCAGCAATAAAAACTGTGGTAATCAATTAAGCCTCCTGGACCTGAGATTTCAAGTGCTGCTTATCTAATTGGTGAGTACTCAAGCTGTATGAGTCCCCTTTCTTGCTATATGGATGTCAGCCTTTACTTCTCAGTCATGCCTCTACCTGAGAAACCTCAAAGAAAACAGAGGAAGCTGACATTTAAGGCAGCCAAAGCTGTTGTTTTTAGCACCTGAGATGAAAAGATTTTGCAAAGTAGACTTGTTCCTGATAAATTTTGTGTAACTCTCTCCCGTAATTTTAATATTATCTGATGAAGGAAATGCACTGTATGATATACGGATATGGATATAGATTCATATGGATACAGATTCAAACAGCTCTGCTCTGCTACTTAACTAGTTACACTGCCTTGGGCAAGTTCCTTAGTCTCTCTGAAGTAGTTTCCCTCTTTATCAAATGAGGTTAATACTCATTTTGTAGTGTTATTTAAGCACATACAGTACTATGTGCTTGGTCTTGGGCACTGAGTAAATAAAGAGTAGCCATTATTGTTACTAGTATGGTCTTCAATATGTAAGATCTTAAACTATTAGAGGGGAGTGCTCGTCGTCATTTAAGTAAATAAGTGACTACTTCTCTAAAAAGCAAAGAAGCATTCTGTGAAATAATTAATCACCCTCAAATCTTGTTTACATGACTACTTCCCAAATTTCATAACTCTATTTATCTCCCATGAACTATACATTTTGAGAGATTTCCTCTACTAAACAAATAGTATTTATTTAGGAATTATTTGATTTTTTAAAATTTATCAAAGCCATCTATATGAAAAAATGAGATAGCTTCTGTAATCCCACGGAGCTGATCGAATTATAGCCTATGCAAATAGTTGTTTTATTTAGCTTGTGCTAAACGTGGGTAAATACGTAGCCTTTTCTGGGTTTGTTGAAATAATAAGCATATATAACTGTTCTTCATTTCTAATTTTAAAGACCCTAAAAAGTATACAGACTCCAGGTTGGGAGCTGTGATTTTTCAATTATGACTGCTAAGCAGGGGGTATTTCTTCTTAAAGCATTCTTTAATTATTTCCTTTGGAAGGTCCCAAGTGCTTCAAATGTCAGATGGGTTGTGTCTTTTGCCAAGGGTTGCTTAGTTAACTGTTTATTTAATGAATGGCATTTTATGTGCTGCTGAATTTCTCATGGCACACATTAGGAAATTTTTGGCAGCATTTAAATTGGAGAACTGAGAAACACATTGGCTCTACGGAAGCTCAATCAGCTCCCAGGCAGAGCAGGGTCTTTGCCAAGAAAAATTCACTAAAATAAAAAATACGAAGACCTAACTCACATATAACCCAAGGAAAACTGACTTTGGTGTCTAGGATTCAATGAATATTCATCTAGGTATCTCAGCTAGCCCATGAATGGAAGGGGGGAAATGCTTCACAATTCTGGGAGAGAAATGAGAAATGAGAATGGGATCTCCTTGCTTTGGAGGATGACAATATGCTTAAATTTCTTGGTTGTTTGGAAAATTCAATTAGTTGCTAAGAAAAAGAAAATGAAGTCATGTAATTTCTCATGTTTCTTCCTCATGGAGATCAGTCTAAGCCTATGTTTATAAGTTATTGAAAGACATACTCAGTTTATTCATTTCAATGAAGGAATAATCAAGAGTTGAATTTTTTTTGTTTTACTGGGCATCCTAGACCAAATATCCAGACGGCTACATTTTTTAAATGATTAGGTCAGGTTCCTAGACATTGTATAAGCACTAGTTACCAGATATGTTTTCTCTAAGGACTTGGAACAGGAAAATGCCCTGAAATGTTATCTGGGCTCTGAAAAGTCCCAAATCCACTACAAGATAATTTTTTTACTCACCTGTACTACAGAATGAGGATGGAAGAAGAGATTTTTAAAACTAAACATTAGTTTGAGAAAATAAAGATGAGAACGTAAGTATCTTTCAGCAACTTAAGATGAACAGCACCAGCCTACAAATCATTACTATAAGAATGTGCTGAGACTTGTGTGTAATAAAGGCCTGTTGCAGTCATCTTCTCCCAAGTAATACTGTCATCAGCTCCTTCCCTCTATTTTCTGCACTACACCAGCCCACGTCCCAACCCCTTTCCCTCTCTGGAAGAGCAATTTTCTGAGTCAGCTTGGCTCTCTCTTTCTCTACTGGTTTGCTGAAGGCTCCAGGCACTCTTGGGCAACCAGAAGCCTGGCTGGATCCATGTATTCTTATCTGTTTGGCACCATTTTCTTGCTTTATTTAGAAATTAAGAGGGCTGGGCACATCAGCACATAGATGCTGATCTGACGCTAGGTTGTCCAGCTCTCAGGTGGCTATATGGATACGTATACTCCTCTTCACGCCTAATCATTTGGCTGTCTCCTTATCCCTTGATTAGCTAGTATGTTGCTTGATATAATATTAATGTGAATCACAATAGCACGAGTAATCATCCATTAAGACCCTGCTATGCGCCCCATGCATTTTTAGCTACTTACATAAACTCTTATTTCTCATGACAGTCTGGTGACGTAGGCATATTACGGCTCAGAGAATTTAAGTATCTTGTCCAAATTGCACAGCTAATAGATGACCAAGCAGGAGTCCAACTCAACATTTATCTGATTCCGAACTTGTATGTGGTTTTTAGTTCATGCTCCTCATCGTCACACGGGATGTTGGCTAAGTTCCTGTGTACTTGGCCAGCATGGTGAACCTCATCATCAGTAAGTAAAGAGACACCCTACGCCTTCTCTTCCACCAAGTGGCTCATTTGACTAACTGTGGTTCTCTTAATATTACTGCTAAAAATTTCCCCTTGGGTTCCACCCCACTCTCTTTCTCCTTTGATTTTAGGATAATTACCATTCACATGGCTGCCCTATGGTACTCTGATTTGGTATCACACTTATTTTGTGCTCATTTCGCTCTTAAGACCAAATTGCCTGACCATGTTTTCAAGTGAGTACAAAACTTGTTTTGAAATTTAAAGATTCCATAAACTAAGATTATCTAAGTTACCTTGTAAGTAGAAAATAAAAAATGAGATTTAGCATTAGTAGCAATGGCATTCTAAGGGTCAGTTTCCAGGGTCTAGATTTAGATTTGGCTACTACAGACTGCTCCTTGAGTCAGCAAGAGAATGGTGGTGCGCCAACCACATGTAAGTTGGGAACACTGTTTTCATTACAGCAGATGAAGTCAGAACAGCAGGGCCAGAACTGGGGTGAAATGGGTGAAGTGAGTGAGGCATTCATCTTGGACGCAAAATATAAGGCAGTGAGGGGTGGGGGGCATGCGGAATGCTAAAAACTCAGTAATTAAGACAAATAATATTTCAATGCAATATTTTTTTAAAAATGCAAAAAAGTCTATGATAAACAAAATATTAATTTTTTAAATAAGGATGGGATCAGTATTACTCTTTGTTCTTTTTGCCTCAGGCTCCAATATAGCCTAGTACAGCACTGCAATACAGTATTTTTCTAGGATTAAAGAGTTTAATTTAGTCTGTTGGAAACTTATTTATTAGAACAAGTGCCAGTAACTAGAAGTAGTTTTCGGGAAAAGTCATTAGACATCATTAAAATTAGAACCAGAAGGCACTATTAATTTTTAAGTTGTCCAAGTCATTAATAAAACCACCTTTACTCAAAGGATAATAATAGCAAACACTTATAGAGTGCTTAGTTAGACAGTATTTTAAGCACTTTACTCATTTAATCCTCAGGACAACCTGCTGAGATAGAGGAACAGGCTCCCTGCCCCAGAATTCCTGGTGGCACATTCATTAGAATACAACGTCCAAGGAGCTGCGCAACACGGTGACTCTGGTGGAACTGGAGTCCCCGTTTTACAGACGAGGAAACTGAGCTCACATAGTTTGAAACTGAAAGAAACAAGTTTCAAACCCAAGTGGTCTGTCCAAGGCCCTTGCTCTTAACAATATTATAGAAACAAACCAAGCCTCACAAAGACCGAATAATCTAGCTCCGGCCTCCACTCAACCCTACAATGCAGTTAACTTTAATAATAATAATTACCCCAAAAATAAAGATCCTGGCATGAACTTTCATAGAAACTAGTCAATATTTTAAGGCATATATATTTCTTTTCAGTGACTTGTCATTGAAATCACCTTGACAGTCAATCATATTGACTTGAGAACGGAATACAATAGATCTCTGACATTCAGCAATCTACAGTTCAAATGTGTAAACTAGACTGCTCACTCAAGATTTTTTTTAAATAGTGATGAATAAATAAAAATTAATTCAACAGCTCACAGGCACTGAAAGGCCATAGAATCCAGCCTCCCAGCTTCTGTCACTGCTGGTAAACTGTAAACTGACTTCTACAGGTGTATAGCCAGTATTCTTGTATTAATCAGCCAGTGTGATCAAAATGGAAAATAATAAGTACATAAATTTCATCTCTTTGTGCTCAGCAGCACTATAATTATATGATGAAATTAGAGCACTGTGAAGGATTATAAACAAAAGAATAAAGGATTCAGAGTAAAGCCTTTAGACCATATCTAAAGTAATTACTGTCACAATTCATGCTGTCCATACATGCGGATTTCTGATTATCCAGTTTACTACTAAATTAAATAACAAACAAACAAAAGTTAATGGCCCTATTAGAATATTCCCTACTGATGTTTTTTTAGGCCTATAATGAGCCAGTATCAAAGTAGGAATATCTTTGAGGAGCAAAACAGAACAAGCCTGGCTCTTGGGAAAATGTTACTCCAGAGAGGAAGAAGGGTCAGGAGATGGGCTGGCAGTAGCGTACTGAGGCAGAAAAACACAGAAGTAGAATATAAATGCCTTTATTCCACAAAAAACTAGGGCATTTCCATAGCACTGCTAAGTAGGTCGGGGCTATTAATTATATGTCATTAATTGAGATTTATAATCCCATTTAAAATTAATTTCTTATAAATGTGATAAATCAAATCATCTTCTGCTCTTTCTTCCTCGTGCCAAAGTATCACTGAGGAAAAACTTTACTTTTAGTGGATTCATGAGTGTGTTCATTCACACATGACTTATTCAAGAACTCTCACAATGAGCTTTTCACATGAGTCTCTGCTCTGGTCCCTGGTTGACTTGCAGAAAGCAACCTGAGGCTTGGGCAGCTGTGTTGTACGTGTGACCCATAGGTCATAAAAAAATTAGACACAAAATATGGATAGATTAGGAAAAAACACATCCAGACTGGAGGAGAAACAGAACAACTAAATAGGCATGCTTGATCAGTGGTGGGAGGCTTAAAAGTATTCTTTCTATATATTGTTATTATTGTACATCTATTTTATGGTAAATTTATAATATGATGCCCTTCATAATGTTCATCTGATGCTGAAGCTTATTAAAGACTCAAAGTGATGGTAAGGGCCATAGATACATATTTATTTTAAAATCCAAGTGTTTCCTGTAGCTTGGTCACCTTTGTGACTGGATCAGAGAGAGGTGTGTACTCTAGCACCATACTTGGTGTTAGGCAGTTGTAAATCTCCCTGTACTTGTTGAATAAATATCGATGGAAAGAACTACTGGTTATCTCATGAAAATAATGCAAGTGCTTTTCCTGGCAACTCTTCTAAATGAGGGCAGTAATGATAACGCTTTTTATTCTAATACACATCAGCAAGGGCATGGGGAGTAAGGGAGGTGAGGATGAAAGAAGTGGTTGGGACCTTCACTCACGAATTACAATGTTCAACTGGTTTTGACCAGGTTACAGGAAATCAGTTAGCAAATGAAGACTCTCTTCAAGAAGCAGCCCCAAGTTTAAACCTGAAATCAGGATGTCTACACTGGAGCAAAAATTACATGTTTACTGATTTTAACTTTAGCTATAAATCCAAGGATCTATTTCTTAAAGAATCTAGTTGACACCAGGAAGCCTCTAAAGGAGATATTGTTTTAAATTATCACAATATAAAATGTTTCCCACAGTGATGATTAGAGGATTAGAAGCACAACTGTAAGAGCTGATTGCTTCAGAAAGGTAAAATTATAAACGCCCATTTAGAAGATTAGGTTTACACAGGGAAGGAAACTCAATCAGTAAGTTTGAAGAATACTGTTATTAAGTCTTGAGAAGGCCAACAAAGAAGTGGCTCTTACATTCTTAGATACAATGGGGAAAAAATTTGTTAGAGGGTAAGCCTGTGTGATTTTATCCTTCATAATCTTCATTCCTAATTGTCCCAGGGTATTTTTGTTTCGAGTAATTTCTCTTTTCTTGTTGCCTCTTGATTCCCCCACCCACTAAAACTATGGCTGAACACATCTGAGAAACCTGTAGTTCTGCTCAGTTTTAAGTCTAAGTTTTGTTAAATTCCATAGTGAAATCATAAAGTAAGTATTTATTTTTTGTTTGTAAAAGCCACAATTTTTTAGAGGAAAAGCAGACATCTAAAAGCAGCGGTCCCCAACCTTTTTGGCACCAGGGACCGGTTTCGTGGAAGACAATTTTTCTATGGAGTGGAGGAGGGGGTAGGGACGGGGGGGGGCGGGTGGCGGCGCGGGGAGGTGGTTCAGGCAGTAATGTGAGTCATGGGGAGCGACGGGGAGCGGCAGATGAAGCTTCGCTCACTCGCCCGCCACTCACCTCCAGCTGTGCGGTGCAGTTCCTAACAGGGCCACAGCCGGGGGGCGGGTTGGGACCCCTGTCTAAAAGGATTTGCACACTTTAACATTTTGGTACGGGGGGTGGGGGGAGGTGCCCAGGAACAACCACAAGAGTGACAAATTACAGGGGAAGTTCCCACCACACAGGAAGGAAAAAAACATTTAGATGCTTGCAGGAAGAGCTCAGAAAGAGGAAAAAATAAAGGGAAAAGAAGGCAGATGGAGTGACCCTCCTCCCCCACCAGAACTGAACCTAAAGAAGATCGGACACCCAGATACATAAGACTGGAGAATTCAGAAACAACTAGTGCTGGTGTCACACTTCCCTGGGGGAAATGAAGACCTCTCGGAGAAACCTTGATTTTCTTAAGGTGCTCTGTCCATCAAGGCCTGAGAGTAGAGATGGTAACTGCAGAGGAGGCTATCCGAGGGAAACCTCAAAGACTCCGGCAGGTTGCAGAGAATCTTGGATATAAAGGCAACACAAAATCCCAAGTCCAGAAGGGTGTATGCCCACACAGTGCCCTAACCACTAGCCAGGGCCACTCATGTCTCAGTCCACAAAGGATGGCTAGAGACCAGGCTGAAGAGGGACACTTCAGGGAGTCCAGGGATGATTCCAAGGAAAGCCTTCAGAGCAGAAATCCCTCCCCAAGATCCTGGGGATGGAAAGAGAAATTTCCCCTTACTTAACAGGGAGAAAAAACTCTGATAGAGAATTTGAAATCTGAGTTGACTGAACATTTACTTGAAAGAAATACTTTTAAACAAGAAGAAAATGAGTGATCTAAAATTGGAAAGTTTCTCTACCACCTGCCCTCAAAGCACCATCACCAGGAATGGGAAATTAAGAACAAGATTAGTACCAGAAAAGTAAATAATTTTTCTCTGCATATCTTCTTTAAATTGCATAAACTTTTATATCCTTCCTACACCCAACTTACTGCAACAGCAAGGCTTTCTGTACAGTGAAAGCTTTCTGATGCTTACAATGTGTGGTCAATACCAGACAGATATATATGACGCTGTGGCAAATTCTGCTGCCACAAACTGTTTCCAATGCACTCTGGGCAAAAGAACATACTTACTGTGTACTCTTTTCTTTTAAGGATCTTTCTTGTTTGGTCTGGCCTCTTCTGCTTGTTCAAACACACCTTTTAGTGTGTTCTTTCATAAAAAGAGGCTTATTTAGCTCATCTCTTATGAGGGTGATACTGGTAATCTCATAGTTAATGATAATATTAATAACCAACACTGATTAATGCCCAGTGTGTGCCAACCAGTATGCATTGTAGCCATTAGGAGTACTACTGCATCAATTCTCCAAGGTAGGTATTTTGTATACCCATTTTCAGATACAGCAATCGAAACTGAGAGAGTTTAAGTAACTTTCCCAAAGTCACACAGCTAGTAAAAGTTCATTTCATTACCTAACGCTAAATCCCAACACGTGAGTTCTAACATATGAATAAACCCTGACAACCTCTGAGGAACAAAGGGCTCTGTGAAAAGAAAATAAATAAATAAAGCTAACTTTCTTTTTCTCTATTCAACATTAATCTTCAGGATTATTCATTTTCTCAGTAGACAGAACCTATTGGGTACTGGAATGAGTTTTAAAGTATTGAGAACTTTCGGTTCTAGTTTCAGCTCTGCCATTAATTGTGTGAATTTGGGTAAGTACCTTTTCAGTTTTCTCATCTGACCAATAGGGATAACAGCTGTCTTATCTCCTTCGCAGAATCATGAGAATTTCTACCCTTGTCTTAATTGATAGAGAATTGGATAGTGTGCAGAAGTACTTTTCTGGTGAATCTAAAATATATTGTTATAGTCATCTAAAATTCATATCAGGTATGAGGATGACTGGGGAGACAATTTCAATATGTGGACTTTGTGTCAGGGGCTGGACAAGGTGCTGAAGACGTAATGATAAAAAGATCCAGTCTCTGGGGACTTCCCTGGTGGCGCAGTGGTTAAGAATCTGCCTGCCAATGCAGGGGACACAGGTTCGATCCCTGGTCCGGGAGTATCCCACATGCCACGGAGCAACTAAGCCCGTGTGCCACAACTACTGAGCCTGCGTTCTAGAGCCTGCGAGCCACAACTAGTGAGCCCGCGTGCCACAACTACTGAAGCCCGCGCGCCTAGAGCCCGTGCTCCGCAACAAAGAGAAGCCACCGCAATGAGAAGCCCACGCAACACAACAAAGAGTAGCCCCCACTAGCCACAACTGGAGAAAGCCCACGCGCAGTTGAAGACCCAACACAGCCAAAAAAATAAAAATAAAAATAAAAAGATCCAGTCTCTGGACTTGAGGAGCTCCCAGTCTGATGGAGGGAGTTGGGAATATACACAGCTGATTAGAATGTGACGAGACAGAAACAGACAGAAACAAAAATAATGTTATGAATCTAAAGTCAAACATATGGATCTCTGCCTAGGTCTCAGAAGAAGGACCTGGATGAGGAATGTTTCATCCACAGTTCTATGGTGGTGATAATTTTTGAATTTGATTGTGAGAAATATAAACATGTAGAAGGTATGTTTACATGTAGAGGCTCACAATTAAATCTGATTATATTTTTGAACATATTATCAGCAAGTAAAGATTAGGAATGAAACAGCTGCTTATTGGAGATGGAGCCAAAAGATGTAAAACTACTCAGTTTTACATCTTTCAACAAAAAGATGTAAAACTGAGTAGTTTCAGAAAAGTGATGGAGAATTTAGGTTTCCTTGACAATTTGAGTTTCTCACTTGCATAATAAGAATAGCTACCATGTGTTGGATCTTTTCTGTGTATCACAGGCATTGCACAAAGAACTCTATAGGGATATTTTCATTTCATTTTTTTCTGATAGCCTCATGTGGTAAGTAGTAATATCATCCCCATTTCACAGATAAAGAAACTGACAGAAAACTCAAGTAGTTTGGCCCAACCAAACCACATTTACAGAGTTAGTAAATGGAAGGAAGAAACGATGTGGCTACAACCCTTACTCTTAGTTCCTAACCTCCACATACTACACTGCACCCTGGGCTAGGACAATTTGTGAACTACAGAGAAAAAACAGTAAGTCCGGGCTTCCCTGGTAGCGCAGTGGTTGAGAATCTGCCTGCCAATGCAGGGGACACAGGTTCGAGCCCTGGTCTGGGAAGATCCCACATGCTGCGGAGCAACTAGGCCCATGAGCCACAACTACTGAGCCTGAGCATCTGGAGCTTGTGCTCCGCAACAAGAGAGGCCATGATAGTGAGAGGCCCGCACACCGCAATGAAGAGTGGCCCCCGCTCGCCGCAACTAGAGAAAGCCCTCGCACAGAAATGAAGACCCAACACAGCCAAAAATAAATAGCGTTCCCTTTAAAAAACAAAAAACAAAAAACAAAACAAAACAGTAAGTGCACACGGATGTAAAAGCTACTTTTGAAATAATGGGGAAGAAATAGCAGGGTAATTTTTCTCAACTGCACTTCTCTGCAACTACGCACATAAAAGATGGCTGGCCATTAAACCACAGATCAAGCACAAGGATTACCTCTCCTAATAAACTCTTCTGGTATTTCCTGAAGGCAAGAAGATAACACCCACTGCTCTAACGAATCTAGCAACACTAGACTTGTATAAAATACAATATGATTGGCTCAGTAAGAAAGATTATATACAGGGCACTGCATCTTCAATGAAGGAATAACTGTCATCAAGGGTTTTATGACAAATGATTCCACAATCAATTGAATGACTTTTGCTATAAGCTACCCTGAAGCATTATATGTATAGATAATGGCATCATATTATCATATAACAAACATGCCCTGTTGAAATTTCCTTTATTTGTGTTGTTGCATATGCAAAAACTACCTCCAGTGGTTTCTCCTAGTATGTGTACATAGCACTGGGCCTTATAAGGCCTTAATATACTGATAGAAGATTCGTGTCAATAAAGGAACACCAAGGAAGAAATTAGAAACCCTGTGCACGTAGAATGTCAGTAAAAGGAAGCAGTCCAAAATGCTATCTAACCAATAGAAAAAGAATAAACTGGTGGACACCTTACAAGTTCACTTAAATTGTCAAATGATTGTAAGAGGATGTCTCTCAAAACTGCTTGAGATATTGGCTTTTGTCAAGACAAACGATCTGATGTGAAATTTGGATATGCACCAAAAGCTCCAGTCTTCAAGGACTTTTCAATTTCCTCCAGTTTGCAAGTTTAGAAACTGAATGGTTCAGCATATCTCTAATAAAAAATCATCTCCCAAGGCTCCTTTTCTATGCAGGCAAAATCATATTAACTTCAAACAGATGAGGTCAGATGCATACATACAGGAAGTATCAAACTGTCACATCATCTTGCTCCAGCTCTCTCGGGTCTCCTAGTATCTACCCAGGAGAGAAATCCAAATATTAACGTCACCCAAAAGCACTCTACAAAATCAAGCAAGAAGGGTGGTTTCCAAAAGGGAACGGCACAAAGTGAATTATCCTATTGTGCTGTTGAGCGCACTGAGGAGGAGACTATAGCCCTCTGGACTTTTATTTAACATTTGCTGACAGCCAACAGGATTCCAGGTTCCTTTCACACCCCCACAAATTGTGCAGCACCCTTGCCTTGATCGCTGGCAGCCACTGAGTCGGGGGATCCCCGTGCTTTGGCTTCTGCTCTGTACCCTCCGGACCATGGACTGCTACGTGAGCACCACGGCCTCCCCCAGAGATAACGTACTGCACACATATGCTCTCAGACAGTGCTCATTGGGATGGATTAGAGCAATACGTCACCAAAATGCTTTAGCTCGTAAGATGTATTGCCACGTGAGACAGAACCGGTTGCCAGAGACATACTTTAAAGACTTAATTTCTAATGTTTTGTATTAAATGATGTCTACCGTCCCTTTCTGGTGGTTTGGAAGATACATTTGAGAATTCTGTTACGGTCGATCTTTGAGATTCAGTGTTTTTCCCTATCGTTAAAAGCATTCTGGGTACATATTGTGTTTAATAGGAATACTCAGTAACTGAGCTTCCCTGAAGTGTGACGTGGAGTGAGTAAAGAGGTCTGTGTGCACAGCTGTACAATCAGCCTGAAATCCAGTCCCCAGCACGAACCCTGGTGCTGGGCTGCATCTTCTCCAGAGGGCACTAGCGGGTCTAGCGGTGGGCCCTGGGCAGGACACATGGGAGCCGGGAGGAGATGCTTCCTAGAGGCAAAAAGCTCTGGGCAGGCACCTATTTCCTGGGTCCCAATACTGCATATGCTCTTTAATGATAGGTTCTGCACGGCTATAGTTGTGTGGACCCGAGAATTCTTTTTTTTTTTTTTAACATTTTTATTGGAGTATAATTGCTTTACAATGGTGTGTTAGTTTCTGCTGTATAACAAAGTGAATCAGCTATATGCATACATATATCCCCATATCCCCTCCCTCTTGCATCTCCCTCCCTCCCACCCTCCCTATCCCACCCTTCTAGGTGGTCACAAAGCACCGAGCTGATCTTCCTGGGCTATGCGGCTGCTTCCCACTAGCTATCTATTTTACATTTGTGGACCAGAGAATTCTGATCTCTCTTTTCACTGTCTAATTTTATTGACCAAAGAGTGGAATAACGTTTAGAAAACTAGCAATTTACAAATCCTAAAAACAGATATTAGACTTTATCATTTTTTTTTTTTGGATTACCCAGAATATGTTGCTAGAGGCACATTCTATGAGGGCAGAGCCCACAGCTATTTTGCTTTTTACCATTTTTTCCCTGTGCACAGTGGTTGTTCTGTAAAAAGTGCTCAATAAATATTTATTCAATGCATTAATAGCCATGCTTCCCTTTAACAGCAGAACTATTTCATCAGCAAATTTTTCTTTAGAGGCAAAGCATTACTTCCTTCAAATATAACTGTCCTCTGTCATAACCAGAAGTTAAATTGCATCTAAAAATGGTAAATAATGGCAGGTCTTTTTAAAGAAGTGGTTCTAACCTATAGACCTTGCTTAAAGCCAGCATAGGAAAATAATCTTTATAAAACATGTGAAAAACAGAGAGGGAGAGAATGAGAGAAACAGAGAGGGGTGGGGGAGGGAGGAAGAAAAGGAGAGAATAAGAGGGAGAGAAAGCAAGTTAATTATTAATAGGACTTACCAGTGCATTCTTCATATACATATTTTCAGAAGACTATTTTCTAAAGAGATATCCACCTACATAGAGTTTAAGCTGTGAGGGTGACTGAAAATTTACATATGGATTATAGAATTAGTGTTATTACTTTATAATCACATTTTGTATATTGTAGTTTTTAGTTACTTTAGTGACAAAATTCCTAGTATATTTCTTTCTTAGTCACAGACCTTATTGGCTATTTTTGACAGTGTCATATATTCTGGCGTCTAATGCAAAAAAAAAAAAAAAAACAGAAAGCAAAAACACAGCCAAAAACACTTAGTAGCACTTTTTATATCTGCATTTCAAACTAAGACCAGTGCATTCCTGATTGCCTTCCTGTTGAATCAAGTTTTTAATCTTCTTTTTTTCTCTCCTTATATTGTGCATCTTAGGTCTCCAGAATAGCTTTGGTTTTAAGCTACCTGAAGAAAAAAATTCTTACTTGTAACTTTAAATTCAATAGCCTCACTTTCACTAATTATCAGACACACACACACACACACATGCGCGCGCACACGCTCACAGACACATACACAAACCTTCAACATGCCTCCACATCTCCTTTATATATTCTATGTAAATAGATGCAGGTCTTGCATTGCAAACACTGAATCTGTTTGCATCCAGCTTGGTCAGGAACTGAATGACAGTAGCTCTCTTTTGACAGCACTGCCAATTCCTCCTCCTCCCAAAACAAGGCTTTCCCAATGGCCTTTTGATTTTCTCATTCTCCTCCCTCTGGCCTTCTCTCTCCTTACCCAGTTGCCTATCTCCTCTGTGATTAAGTAGCCATTCTTTGGAGCTGTAACTTGTAAATACCATACCTCTATCATAGAATTTATTACACTCTTGCTAATCCTTTCTGCCATTTTAATAATAAGCTCCTTGTGGTCAGCAGCCATATTCTCACCCAGAATTTGTTTCTATATTACCATCATAGCAAGTGATAAACTACTACCTTGGTTGTGAATATTCTGAACCATTATTACATTTCCTAATCTCAGCATTTTTTCACTTCCAAACCATTCTCAGTGTGATACTTTACATAGAGAAATCAATGAATAAATAATGCCAGCTGATGAAGAACTCTGAGAATGGTGTGGAGAAATAAGATATGAAATTCAAACTTGTTCATTTTTCTCTGTTACTAGCACAAGTGAAAGATTTGAGATCCCATATAAAATGTTGTTAATATCTGTGAATATAAAATAAGCCTCACCACTACAATAGAAAATTATGAGCTGCATATATACTAGCTGAAGATTTATGTAAAAATAGTTAACTGTTAAAAGTATCTAAGTGGACTTTTAAGATTGATTTTGCTTTAACATTAGTACCCAATAGCATTCCATATTTTGGTTCCTAATATCACACGATGCAAGGAGTTCCAGTTTTACTTTAACTAAACGTTTAGCTGAAGAACATTAATAATTAGTTTTATGGCTACCCATGGCTAGGCTGAATAGTATATAAAATACCAATTAATGAGACTGTGCAGGGTATTATATCTACTGTTATAACTAAAGATTTGGAACAAATATAAGGAAAACTGCCATAGTATATATGGAATGGTAATAGTATCTGGCTGATATAATTTTTTATAGATGCCCAATAGTATGTCTTTCTGAAGGAAAAAACTAAATTGAAGGCACAGAAATTCAGAATAGTTATACTTTATTGGGAAACCCAAGTTTTTAGGAGATGGGAGAGATTGTTAAAACAGTTACTAACCAATCAGCTTATCTATAGTATGCAATAATGTGATCTAGTTACTTTTTTATTTGGGCATTTGTGCATTAGTAGGGATTAAGAAGTCTGGCCTGAGTTTTCTAAATCATATTTAAATGTAGATTAAAAGCTAGGAAAATTGTAATCTAAATTGAGCAAAAGAGAAATTATTTTTTCTTAACTTTTTAAAATCATTAAAGGCTAAAATTTGGTGCTACCCATCCCGTGACAAGTTCATGAAGCCTCATCATGAAGCCTCAGGATGACAAGTTCATGAAGAATATTAAAAAGAACACAATGGCCCTGAACATCTCCTATTCCAACATTGAATTCAGTGTTCCAGATTTTTCTTGGGTTTTTCCTTCTTAGAGCCCTCTATTTCTCATAAATCACTTTTTAAATATTTGTTTACAGCAGGAGAATAGTGTCCAGGCCTCAGGATATCAGTTCCAGAATGTCATATAGGAAGGGTTAGGGTCCACAATGTTTGAAAGGGGTTGCTTAGGAGACTTGTTTTGAAGCTGCATTTGCATAACAAGCTCATAACTTAAAAAAAAATTTGCTTTGAGATAGCGGCAGCTTCACATGTAGTTGTAAGAAAGTACAGAGAGATGCTACATACCTATTGTCCACTTTCCTATTGCTCACTACCACTAATAGTAGCATCTTGAAAAAGTTTAGTACAATATCACGACCATGATATTGACATTGATCCAACCCACCTATTTAATACAGGGATTTCCGACTCTTTTGTACTCATTGGTATGTGTGTATCTGTGGGTATGTGTGTACTTAGTTCCACTCAATTTTATCAAATGTGTAGGTTCGTGTATCCACCACAGTACTGTACTGTATGTTACAGTATACAAAAATAGCAAAATGTGCAACACATTTTTATTTAAACTCTAGATACATATGAGAAGATGTAAATTGTTCAGAGCAAGGAATTACACTATAATTATTTTGTTTTGAGGTCACTAGAGAGGTGGTGATGACAATTTTAAGAAGGCTAAATCCACCCTCCCACCACTCACTCTCCCAGACTTGCTCTCACCACTGAGGGCATCTGGGCTTAGCCCTGGATTAGATAACATGAAACTATCACTTCTTTACCTCGAGCACTTGTGACATTTTCAGATTTCTTTTCCCTTAAGCTGAATTTCCCATTTTGCCATGCTCTTTCACAGAGATCATTCAAGAAATTAATATTTTACTGAAGTCAAATGATCCTAATCTTAGTAACATAAACCCTACTCACCAAATTGTGGGTAGAGTGAAATGAGATGCCTAGTTTTGTATCAGCTTCTAATGCAGGCCAGCTGCCATGCAATTTACAGGGCTGGGAGGAAAACTGATTCTCAGCTAATGTCTTGAGAGACTAGGAAGTCTGGGAGGGGACTGATTTCATTTTATATTTTATGCTGCTAGGGTAGCACTGCTAAATAAGGAAAGCCTGTATTGGATTCCTAAAGAGACCACAAAGTCACAAAGAGTCGTGATCTAATCTGGAGAGTGAGGGCAGGGGAAGTGAGCTGGGAGCTCCACGTATGATGAATATAACAAGATTCACCCAGGTTGTGCTACTGTCACCCAACTTTTCCACAGATGTGCATGCAATATGAAGGAGAAACTAGTAGGAAAATATGACTGGGTTAGTATAAATAATCCCACCACTGGAGACCCAGTGCAAATGTCAGGCACATCCTTGCCTGAGATTTACATAGGAAAGATGGCAGTGTAGAAACTTTAGATAACTAGAGTTAGCAGGAGATGGTTATATTTTCTGCTGGTGGGTTTTTAAGACAATGTTTTGATGTAAAAAGATGTTTTCTGCTCCAAGTCATTTGCTTTATATTCCCTCTTGCAATGCTCTTTTCCCAAGGGGTTTGAAAACAGATCTTATTCTTCTCTATATCCCCTGCAGATTTTAGAATACCTAATTGCATATAATAAATATTCAGTAAACACTTAGAGAATTAAATCATGCCTAAACTTCATATTCCCAGAAGAAAACTCATGTCCACATCTTGAAAGAAAGAAAAAGGAGTTACAAAACAGACCTGAAAATTAATAATTCAGAGATGAAAATTCCCCAAAGCACGGTTCTGGATCTAATATTTAATTTTAGCTCCGTTGTTTATTGATAGCATCCAATCTTCCGCTAAATGCCCCATACCCACACCCATATACAAAGATAGTTAGAGGAATCCTGATTTTGATATGTTTAGAAAAAAAGAGCATTTAAAGATAATCATACATTAATTCAGCACATTGGTGTTAATTAGTTAATTATAGTCTAAAAATATAATTATTTTTAGTGGTTACTTGATTGACATAGGTAACAATATTATTTCCTCCAGAGATAAAATTGAGAGGAACAGTTTACAAGAAAATTCTAACTCACCAATTTCTCCAATAGATGCTGGAAGAGAAAGCTAAGAGGACCAAAAAATATGACAAGTGAAGGAAGGCTGGAAGGAAGGATGAAGACATACACTGGGCAAGAGGCTACCTAGAGCAGGAGGCAGCACATTCTGGATATCTGAAACTGGGGTTTCTCTCTCATTGGGGTGGGAGCCTGGCTCAGTGGTACAGTGCTGTTCCTCTGTGGCTCATCTCCCTCTCATGATTATGTTCCTGAGCAGAAGGGTTTGTGTCTTGGGCTATATTCCCAGTTCCTACACTGTCTAGAGCACCGTTAAGACCAAATGCACCTGTTAGAATGGTTATTATCAAAAAGACAAGAAATAACAAGTGTTGGTGAGGAGGTGGAGAAAAGGGAACTCTTGCACACTGTTGGTGGGAATGTAAATTGGTACAGCCACTATGGAGAACAGTATGGAGGTTTCTTAAAAAAGGAAGGAAGGAAGGGAGAAAGAAAGAAAGGAGGAAGGGAGAGGGAGGAAGGAAGGAAGAGAGAGAAAGAGAGAGAGAGAAAGAAGGAAGGAAAGAAAGAAAGAAAGAAAGAAAGAAAGAAAGAAAGAAAGAAAGAAAGAAAGAAAGAAGGAAGGAAGGAAGGAAGGAAGGAAGGAAGGAAGGAAGGAAGGAAGGAAAGAAAGAAAGAAAGAAAGAAAGAAAGAAAGAAAGAAAGAAAGAAAGAAAGAAAGAAAGAAAGAAAGAGGAGGGGGAGGAAGGAAGGAAGAGAGAAAGAAAGAAAGAAAGAAAGGAAGGAAGGAAGGAAGGAAGGAAGGAAGGAAGAAAGGGAGGAAAGAAGAAAAGAAACTACCATATGATCTAGCAATTCCACTTCTGGTTATTTACCTGAAGAAAATGCAATCACTAACTCAAGAAGATGTACGCACCCCATGTTCCTTGCAGCATTATTTACAATAGCCAAGATATGGAAACAAGTAACTTAAGTGTCCATCAAAGGGTGAATGGATAAAGAAATTGTGCCACACACACAGACACACACACACACAGGAATATTATTCAACCATAAAAAATGAAATTTTGCCATTTGCAAGAACATGGATGGAATATGACCCAGCAATCCCACTACTGGGCATATACCCAGAGAAAACCATAATTCAAAAAGACACATGCACCCGAATGTTCATTGCAGCACTATTTACAATAGCCGGGTCATGGAAGCAACCTAAATGCCCATCAACAGACGAATGGATAAAGAAGATGTGGTACATATATACAATGGAATATTACTCAGCCATAAAAAGGAATGAAATTGAGTCTTTTGTTGAGACGTGGATGGATCTAGAGACTGTCATACAGAGTGAAGTAAGTCAGAAAGAGAAAAACAAATATCGTATATTAACGCATGTATGTGGAACCTAGAAAAATGGTACAGATGAGCCGGTTTGCAGGGCAGAAGTTGAGACACAGACGTAGAGAACAGATATATGGACACCAAGGGGGGAAAACTGCAGTGGGGTGGGGATGGTGGTGTGCTGAATTGGGCGATTGGGATTGACATGTATACACTGATGTGTATAAAATTGATGACTAATAAGAACCTGCAGTATAAAAAAACAAACAAACAAAACAACTAATACTAAACTTTCATTGGGTTATTTGTATGGAAATATGTTAATATAAATGTTTCAGACATTACACGAAATTTCTAAAAATCTTATATGTTCTCGTATAATGTTATAAGTCATAATCCTAGTTATTACTTTAAAATGTATATCTCAGAAATAACTAATTTTCTTGTCAACTGCATTATTATGAACTTTCATCAAATCTTTAACCGTGGTCATTTTTAAGTCTTTTGTCATTTACAGACAGTTCTGGGTGTACTCTGATGCTTTTGCAAATATGTTCCTATAAAAGGGTTTCATCTTCAAGAAATTCAGGGAAAAGACTCTGACAAGTACAGGTTTCTGGTAACTGACTATACTGCTGAACTGAATGAATAAGCATTTTCAGAACTCTAATGAAAAACTGATGAACTTATAAAAGTGCTAACAAAAGATCAAGATGAAAAAAAAATTAATTACATGGGACTGAGTGAACTGATGAGGATGAGTATAATTTTTGTGACTTTCTGTTTGAATTAAAAAAAAAAAAATCCCACGAGGACTCAGAGGCAAAGAATATACAAATCAATTTTCACTGCAAAGTAAAGGAGCTGCTACAGTGGAGGATTACTGTACTGAATGTCAATATTATGACATAGTATGAGTGTGTTTCATGTTTGGTAATTGCAATCATTGTTGCTTTTGTTGTGGTCATCCATGTACAATGCTTGATGTCAGTCTATTTATCTCTTGTAAAAATAAAATACAGTGTGTGTGTGTGTGAAAAAAAAACATATGAAGGGACGAAAGAGGAAAAAAAAAAAAAGAACATGGATGAACTTGGAGGGTATTATGCTAAGTGAAATAAGTCACAAAGAGAAAGACAAACACCATATGATCCCTCTTACATGTAGGATCTAATCAAACAAACAAACAAAAAATCAAGAAACAAAACCAAGCTCATAGATACAGAGAACAGATTGGTGGTTGCCAGAGGCAGGAAGTAGGTATGGAAGAAATGGGTGAAAAAATTTTTTTTAATCTTTCTTTTTTTTTAAGTGGAAAATGAGGGATGTTAGGGGACCAGAAATTGCATTAAAAGAAGATTCTGTCTGTACTGGATACTGAGTCCCCACTCTTGCCCTTGTCTCAGAGGCTGCCACTGGAAACAAGATGCTGGTCTTTCAGAACAAGTCCTAAACCTCCTGCCCCTCTGCATTGCTCACTCCAGATTCAAAGTTCTGAGCTGAAGCAACTGCTGGGCTGAGTGGCACCTTTGGGGACAGCTGGGACACATGGCTTCTCTCCATGTAGACTCAGGGTCTCTCCTTATGTGACCTCACCACATGGTCTCTTCCAGACCAAACTTCTTATGTAGTGGGTCAGGGCTCCCAAAAGTGCAAAAATTGAAGCTTCCAGACCTCCTTAAGGCTTAGACTTGGAAAGGCCCAGTAGAATGCCTCAGAATGGAAAGGCATTCTATTGGTTAAATCAAGTCACTAGACCAGGCCAGAATAAATAAGGAGCTAAAAGAAAAAAAGAGAAAGAAAGATAAAAAAACTGAAAAATATTCTTACTTGGCCTACACTTTTCAGTTTAATGTGGCAGCATCTTTTATCTATACACGCCAAATGCCTGATAATGACTAATCCAAATAATAATTAATACTCATATTACCACTCCCACTTTTATAAAGAGCTTATTCATCTCTCTTCAAATAACTTAAAGCCAAAAAAATTCAAATTGGCCAAGTTTCACCTTCCCGTAAGATATGTAGATGATAGAAAAGATAGATTTGTAGCCCAGTGAAAGAAAACTAAGAGGTTTAATTTAAATATGTCTTCGACAGATAAGTATGTGCCGAACTCTTAAACAAGAGTTTTCTGTGACAATCTTTTTAGGTGCAAAGGGAATCAAAAAGGAAAAATAGGTTTAAAGTGAAGTAGGAGATTTTGGAGGGATCACAAGAGAGGACGTCACGGTTATGAGGAAAAGGAACCAGCAGGAGTCTCTGGAAGTCTCTTGAGAACGCCAAGCACGGAGCAGGCAGTTGTTTGTCCTAGGCAATAAGATATCTAGCGAGGAATGGTGGAGCCAAACTAGGTTATATTTAAGAGCCCAGACAGGGTACTTATTTATCCAAGAACATACAGTTATTTAGAGGCAGACCCAAGGTTGTGAACTAGGTACTATAAACTAGGTACACTTTAGAACTTGGCCTAGGCCACGTTGGGCAATGACATCTTAACAAAAAAATGTTGTATACGTAGTAAAATTTTACTCTGGTATACCATCACAGAAAGGTTATGGTTTTTCTGATTTTAAAAAGTCATAAATTAATAAGATACTGTTTGAGAACATACAAACCACCTGTTCACGATAATTAAATATTGTTAACATCCAGGAATTCTGTCTGAGCTTCAAAATGTTTTCTTACCTAGTGGGCTAAAGTATTCCTCAACATAAATTGCAGATTTGGCTTTAAATATTGATTTTATATGTGGCTAACAAAATTCTGACCCTAAAAATAGGGCATAAAAATAATTACTTAGCAGATGGAAGAAAAGACAAAATAGGATAAAACAAAGATGGCAAAAAGGAAACAGAGAAGAGAGAGGGAAAACCACTAGTAAAGCTAACACACAAATGTAGTCTAACTAGCTCCTCAGTTCTTTGTTAACCACACTTTGGGATCTGTCAAGAAAAAAAATCAAAACATCTTATACCTTTAGCGTTGCATTTATGTCTAAAATATTCATATAAGTACTTACCCAGAAACACCTCCAGTAGCTTCCAGTTTCCTGGCTTGAATCATATGGGTTTAAGTTGCCAGTCCTCACAATGGCCAGCATAACTGATCCCATGTATCTTAATAACTTCATCGCCTGTTACTCACTTTCAAAAACCCTAGAGTCCAATCACAATAAACGTTTTCCTCCGCAAGGAAGCCATCACTTTGTATATATTATCTCCCTTCCTCCATTTCTTTCTTCTCTCCTTTCTCTCTGACCCACTTACTTATTCAGTGTTTGTCAACTCTCCCTTCCCCAACCTTTTAACCTGGTTAATCTACTCACCTTTCAAAACTCACTGGTATAAGGCCAAGAAGCCTTCCCTGACACCCCCTTCTGGATCTGCCATAGCACTAAGGGTTCACCCCATCAGAGGACTTACAACAGAATACCGCAGTTACCTCTTTACCTGCCTGTTTCCACAAGGAAACCATGTTTATTGAGGTTAAAGACTAGGTCATGTTAACTCTTGTATCTTAGTGCCCCTAGCACAAGTTTAAGATCCAGAACAGATAACCCAGCCCTCATGATCTTCCAGTTGTCAAGGCTTAGTCACTCTCCTGGCACATGTAAAAAAGTAAGATAATGATACTCAAAATATTATATTAAAATTACTATAAGTATCTGTCCCACTGTATTTTGTGTGCTTTAGGTCTATGATTCCTACTCCTCACCTTGACCCCAAGTAACTAGCAATGAGCTGGACATTTGACTGGAGCACAGTAAATGTTTGTTGAATGAAACCATGGAATTGATAATATTCTAATTCTCCTTTTCCCTTCCTAAGTATATGGAAAGAAAAAGTCTACCCAGTGCACTACCTTAATATGTCCTTGAAAATGTCTGATTTAGAGATAACATTCCCATCAATCCCCATAGTTAATGGCTTCAAAGATCTGTTGCCCTAAGGAAGTTCTTTTACTTTTGTTCAAGGCAAGCCAACAATTATCCTTTAAACTCAATATGCTAAAAATGGAGAATACCAAGTTTTTTGGGTGACCATATGTTCCTATATTTCTAGGTCAGTCTTGATCAAATAGTCTCTTCCACGTACCCCATAAATACACTTGTACCCGTCAGCCCGTCTGTCCTGGTTTCCTTGGTTTGGAAAATGTGGTCACCGTGAATGTTCTATTTATTTCCTACCAACCACCCAACATTTATCTTTTATGTTTAACAATATTTAAATTATCTTAGCTCTTTTCTGAAAAAAGTAAGGAACACATGGACAGCTCTTGGCAGAGAAGGTGAATATGATGAATTATTCTTATTTTGACATCAAATGACTTGGAAATGTGCTGGTGGTGGAACAAGGAAGATCAAGTTTCCCTCTGTTAACTGAAGGGTTTTCTCTGACCCAAGGATGAAAACCTAAATGAATGGGTGGTCTGGGCTTGGTAAGTAGATGGTCAGCGTCAATACTGTCACCATAGCTTGATGTGTTGGGTCAATCTCAGTATATCTACATGAATGTGAAAGAGAGTTCTTAATCTCAGCCCCACATACAAATGGAAAGGTCAGTGTGTCAAACACAAGTAATAAGTGAGGAATTTAGGATGTTCTTGAGTCTGGCATCAAGCCACAGGCTCTGTCACTTCAGTTTGGCACTGCATTCCTCACACTGGAATAGTGTTGCAAACTTTTAAAGGAAATAGAAAATTCAAAGGTCCCCAAGAATAAATCTACATACCTCACCTTCTTCCCACAGATTCTGAGCATTCTGGTTTGAGAAATAGTGGAGTAGTAAGTAGTTAAGTGCATGGGTTTTATCATTAGACTTGGATTCAAGTCCTCAGTACCACTTAGTAACTGAATGGCTTTAAGCAAGTTAATTAAACTTTCTCAACATTGGTCTCTTCATGTGTAAAACTGGGATTTAAATAAAACAAACATTTTTTTTAAAAACCTGCCCCTAAGTGAAATAAGCCAGTCAAAAAAAAAAAAAAAAACTATATGATTCTGCTTATATGAGGTATCTAAAGTAGTCAAATACATAGAAATAGAAAGTAGAATGGTGGTTAACAGGCACTGGGGAGGGGGAAATGCAGAGTTGTTTAATGGATATAGAGTTACAGTTTTGCAAGATGAAAAAGTTCTAGAGATCTGCTGCACAACAATAAGAATATGCATAACACTCTTGACTGTACACTTATGGTTAAGATGGTAAATTTTATGTTGTTTTTTTTTTAACCACAATTAACAACAACAACAACAAAACCTGCCCTATAGGATTATAGTGAAAATTAAAATTTTATAGATAGATGCAAAGTACTTTACTCAGTACCCAGTAGAGTCAGTGCTCTTTATAAAAGGGGGCTAGTTTTCTTTTTTCAGTGAAATCAAAATTATTAAAAGTATCAAGCACACAGACATTTCTACCGACTCAGTGAATGATTTCCTTCTCAATCAGTGTGTTAGTTGGTTGTTGATGGGGCATCGGTAAAGAGAATCACTGAACTCATTCAGATGATTCATTCATGCTGCCAAATTTAGGGATGATTATGAGTCTTGTGTTTTAGTGAAGCATAAAGCAGTAACCTGAGGAAGCACCAGTCTCCTAAGAGAAGTCATTCAGTTATACCTGGTAGCATCCATTCAGGCACTCTGGTAGGCAGTGACAATGCCTAAACACCTCTGAGAGCAGAGCCACACAGATTTTCTTTCTGCTGGAGAAAACAGGCTGGTGACATATACGTTACCGGACAAGAAGCCAAAGTCCTTCTCAAACTGACCCTGACCCTTACCCCTGGGATCCACCTCCTCTTACTTACTTCGCTCCAGCCCCACTGGCCTTTTGGCTACTTGTGGAACCCCCCAGATCTGCTCATCCCTCAGAGTGTTTGCACTTGCTCTTCTGTCTGCCCAGAATGATCTCCCTCAATGTGGCCACAGGAACACTCCCTCACCTTCTTCAGGTTTTTGTTCCCATGTCACCTTGTCAGTATAGAACTCTGTGACCATCTTATATGAAATTGCTACCCTCTTCTTATCCTGGCCCAGGGACATTGATTTTTCTCAAAAACACATACTATCCACAGATGAATTATATATTTTTAAAATTTGTTTACTGTCTAGGTCCTTATAGTACAGTCAGTATAAGCTCCATAAAGGTAAAAAAAAAAAAAAAGCCCCTTTGTTCACTACTGTATTCCAACCTAGAATAGTGTCTGGTACATAGTATGAACATATTCAAAACTTTTGGATTGAATGAATGAATATATTGGTCAAAGCCTTATTCAATGTGAGTCAATAATGGCTTAACCAAAAGAGTTCTCCTCACAAAGGAAATATCTAAGAAATCTTACTTGGCAGCCCCATAGCATGCCTCTACTAAAAGTCGTTTTGCTTTAACCTCAAATTCTTTTCCATTCCAGTGAAAGTGAGAGTGTGTATATCTGTTTTGCTACCCTTTCCCTAATCAGAAGGGTTTGGGACACACAGAAGCGAATGTCCCAACAGTTACTGAAAACAATTTGGGAATTTAGAGGTATAGGTAGATATGTAATAAAATGTTTTTAATAATGTATTATTATTTTATTTTAATATAAATCACCTGTTATTGTAACTAGCTTTATGAAAATACACGTTGGGTTCTTGGCTTATGCTAGATAAATCAAATATTCATGAATATCATTATTATACTTGCATGTGATACCAACATATTGCTTCTGTTCTGTGTTAGGAGAAAGAACTTCCAAAAAGAGAGAGTAGCTGGAAAGAATTTACAACAGGGAGGTGTGCAAGCTGGGTTCCAATGCCAGATTTGTCTTCATCTAGATCCCTGACCTCAGGCGAGACACCATCTCTCCAAATCTGGCTGTATAGACTGTGTTTTACTATAAAAACCTTCTTAACTTCTCTGAGCCTCAAGTGTCTCACTAGAGAAATGAACATAAAAATCCTTGTTGCGCCTCTTTCACAAAGTTGCCCTGTAATTCTGGAAACTGGGACTCATACCCCTGGTGATGTGGTGGGGGCTCTTAGGTGGTTCAAACACTGTATTCAATTTCCAGCTTATATTTATTTGGATGTGTACTTGGAAGGAAAAAGTATAACTAGCATATTAAAGTTGTAATTTTATGGATAATATTTCTTTAAGATGAGATTAATTTCAAAAGTAAACTAAGTTTAAATGGAAAATATTAAGTGATAATATAGGTAATACATAAATATGGTACAATTATGAATGTGGTAGATAAAACTGAGGTTTGGGAAAGTCTTGTGAGAATCAGTTGTGATAACATGTGTATGTTCTTTTCAAAGTTAACAGTGTCAACCATGGTAAGATAGTATTAGTATTAAATAAATGTAAATAAAATAAAGTATTATAATGATTATTCTGGTAAGAGTTTTCTTTTTCTCTTTATTTTTTGAGTGCCTACTATGTTCTTGGCACTCAATAAAGATGAGGCATTTTACCCGTAAGCAAAATCCCTACAAACAAACCTGCTGGAAGCTGGGGCATATCACAGTAAACTGTTTCCCCACATCACACATCCAGGCCATAAATCCAGTTCTGCTGAGGCTAGACCATGCTCTAGCAGAGTTATTCAATAGGCATTTTTTGAAAACCAAAAGGCAAACCTTATAAGTGAGGAAGCCGCTCTTTCACATGTTCCTCATGTCCCACTATGCAGTATTGTGAAAAAATAGAATCAGAGCCTTATTGATCAATGCTGAATAATAAAAAATAGCATTGCTAAACTCAAATAATAACTGTGATATTGGGTCTTTGACAAAAAGGGCTCAAAGAATCTGTACCTCATAAAACCGTATATTTTAATGGAAGTGTGTAGAATGAGTATAATCTGTGTAAAAATGTGAGCATGTAGGAGATGTACGACCCTGGGGTGCTTGCCGTCTGCCTTGCTCCCCTTCACGTATTCCTTACCACACTGTGTGCCATGGTTCAGACACCATATCTCCGTTCTAGTCTGTTCTCAGCTACTTACTGGTTTTTCTGCATTCACTTATCTATTTTCCCTTAATTTTCTCAGATTAATCAGAAATTCATCCTATCTGTTCTGAAAATAGACAGGTGTCTAACTACTGCTGGTTCTCTAGGCATATGTCTCTCTCACCCATTAGATTGTAAACTCCATGGGAAGTCAGAAACCATTCTGCTTTATACCCTGTCACATCCAACAGTGCCTGGAATATAGCAGATTCTTCACAAATAGTGAATGAATGGATACTCTAGTGAATATATTTATGCAGCACCTGTTACATGCCAATTACTATGTAAGGTTCATTGCTGCTCAAGTATTGAGCATAATAAAATAAATTTTAAAACTTTACAAACTTTAAAGGCCCTTGTAAATGTGGAGTGTTTCCAAAGCATTGTTAATTAATTTTTAAAATCAGTTATTCACATGCAGTTTTAAATCAGAACCGTTAGATAAATTCTCAATTGGAGATTTTATCAAGATTGTATTTACTATTCACAAAGATAGAATTTTACAGTGCTATGGTTACAAAATGTGCTTGTACAATATATGCACTGTTTCGTATAGCTCCATGAAATGCTGGTTCTTTATAACATTGCCTGTGAACTACTTTCTGTGATGCCGTTGTATCTATGAAACAATCCAGAGTATTCTGTTAGTATACATAGCTTTTCCCATGATCTGAACACTTTTACATCCCTAATCCATGAGAACATGGGACATTATATGGCATTCTCCTGGACAACTGGCATTAGCCCACTATACTCTAAATATTCTGATTTCCTGTCCTGAATCGAGGGTGTTCTGTATCAAACATGGTTTCTTCCATAGAGGTCTCTGTTTTTGGTGAGCAGTTTTGACATAACGGCTGACAAAATATGTACAAAGGCTAGTGATCAATGTGCTGAAAAGAAGCAAAGAAAGGGTCCACGGCGTTTTAGGGGTTCATCCAACAATCTGGTGGGGAGATAGTATAGAGGCAGTACTTTGAGGACAGAGACTGAAGTTATTCAGTATTTTACCCCAGCGCTAAGCTTGATTTCTTGTCTAAAGTCACCACATAATAAATGTTTGATAAATGGATAAAGGGAAAAAAATAGCTACATAAGGTAGGAAGGGCTATTCAGTATAAAGAGTCTGAAGTCCTCTCTTTTTATAAACAGGACAGTCAAGGAAAGCTCTACCATATATATACGTTTGACTCAGATCTTTAAGGAAAGTCAGATTATGATCTACAGAAAGGGGAAAGTAGGACAAAAGATGACAGTGACATAAGAAATGTAGGTCTGGGGAAGTTCTGGGTTATCTAATTTTAATTATCACGATGCCTATGATTTCCTTGCTCCTTGATGTTTCTCTGACTCTTCTTCCAGTTCCTTTCCTTGCTATTATGATTCTTTCCTGCATTCAGGGCTCTTCCCAAGGGGGCTGACGTCAGCGAGGTCTCCATGCTGTGCTGGGGAGGAGTGAGTCTGCTAGGTGGGAGACAGCATCTTTCTCATCCCTCAGCAGATGCCCCAAAGCTGAGCCTGGAAGCATGCCCCAGTTTGCCTGTTAAACACGAGTCAAGTGCCCTTCAGCAAAGATTCAGGCTTGGCTTCCTTCCCTTGGCTATTAAACTGCATTCCCACAGAATTACAACACGTCTGAGGTTTCTAAAACCCTTTGTGTGTATCTCAGACAGTTATTGCGCTGGATCCAAATTCTGACCTTGGTTAAGCAGGCCTCAAATCCTTTCCAACCCTGCCCCTGAAGGTCCAAGAACACATAATAAAGGAGGGGATAAGAATAACATCTATAGCTTAGTGACCACTTACTATGGACCACTCACTGTGCTAAACTTTTTGAATGCAGCATCTCCTTAACATAAGCCCTGCCTGCTAGCTACAACAATTACTCCTATTACCTCTCTTTTACAGATGAAATAAAGAAACTCATTCAAGTTACACCATCACTAAGTATTAAAGCCAGATTTGAGACTCCGGCAGTCAATTTCCAGAGTTTTCAAGGGCAAGAGCAAATGACACTAGAAACACATAAACAGGCCTAAAAAGGCAGCATGTAAACTGCCACCTGCCTACAGTGTACACACCCCAGAAGAAAGAGGGTAGTGGGTCATCTTCTTCATGCATTTGGGTAGCAAGTATGTGAGCCCAGAGCGCCTCTGTGAGATGTAACAGACGCTCTAACAATGACAGCACAGGAGGGTTTTCCGAGCTTGTGGTGTCAACGGAATCGGGAGAGGTGACTTTGGAAACAGAGCTTGCCCTCGGTGCAGGGAGCAAAGAGCAAGAAGACTTCCAGGACTCCTCCAGGTTCCCTCCTTAACCAGGATAGAGAGGGCCACAGGTTTCAGAGCACAGACTGTCCACCTCTAAAGACCGTGTAATATGTTGTGTCAAGCTTGACCCTTTGGATGCTTTTTTTTTTTTTAAACAGGAACCTAGTTCAGTGGAAAGGATGCTCATAGCGAGAAACATGTGTGTGTGTGGTGTGTACATGATCACAGAGGAATTTAGAGAAAGAAGTCTGGGAAAAAAATGTCATCTAAGTGCAGAGGACAAAACTGCACCAAAACACCAGCATCAGGAAGCTTGTCATGAAGATGGGGAAACAGAGCAGGTTCCTGGGGCACGTTACCTAGGAAGGCATCCCAGCCAAATGGGCCAAAATCAGTGTAGTGATCAAGAGTTGCCAGTCCTAAAAAGCCCCTGGCCTGGGCCAAATAGAGCACACTGTTTTCCTCCGCCTCGCCCTCAGTGCCCTGCCCTCAGTCATTTCAAAATGAAATTACCTAAGATCAGATTGTTTGTGCTGCTTATGTAAACAGAGCCATGGGTTTTTGATCAAGTGTTACTTCTCCTGAGTCTTATAAACTAAAGTATGATTAGGTGAGTATTTGCTATGTGAGATAACTAAGGGGATCCATTTTATGTGAATGCACAAAAGATATGCAGAGAATATTTACTTCATCCCAATCAGCCCAGCTCTACCTCAGTTCTTCCGCACTGACAAGTGGATTGGACATGAACCCATGGGGCCTACGTCACCTGGTATCAATGGAAACTTGTATATATATATACTTAAAGAACATGGACTTTACAAGTATATACATTTCTCCCATAGCTCTCTCTATTATACCAACTGTGCAGTATGAAAAATACAGGAAGATCACTGAAGTGCCGGCGGCCAAAATGAAATTCAATCCCTTTGTGATTTCTGACTGAGGCAAGAACCGTAAAAGGCATGTCAATGCACTTCCCACATTCGCAGGAAGATTATGTCTTCTCCTCTTTCCAAAGAGCTGAGGCAGAAGGACCATGTTCCATGCATGCCCATCCGAAAGGATGAAGTTCAAGTTGTGTGAGGGTGCTACCAAGGGCAGCAAATTAGCAAAGTAGTCCAGGTTTCCAGAAAGAAATATGTCATCTACACTGAGCGAGAGCAGCGGGAGAAGGCTGATGGCACAACTGAGCATGCATGCATTCACCCTAGCAAGGTGGTTATCACTAAACTGGACAAAGACCAAAAAAAGTTCCTTGAGCCTAAAGCCAAATCTTGCCAAGTCGGAAAGGAAAAGGGCAAATATAAGGGAGAAACAATTGAGAAGATGCAGAAATAATCTTATATACAACTTTCATTAAAAAACGTTAAAATGAAAAAAATTTTTAATTAAAAATATAGTAAGACATTCAACTTTTGTCTTTAATACTATCAATTTTTAAAACCATGACTCATAAAATAAGATTTAGACGGTAGAAAGGAAAACGTTTTATGAATCAAATAGACCCAAATATAGCATCATATTTTTGGAGTAGATCTGATCACTACGGCTGGTGGTTCTAACAGAATAGATTTTGTATATTAATTGTACAATGTAATTTTATTTGTTGTTTGCAAAGGGGAAAGTAGCCAAAATTCCCTTGACTTCTTTAGTAACATCTACATGTTTTGGCCATGTTTTAGAGATTACAGAGATGTTCTATGTGGCAAGTGATAGTTGTTCTTATATCCAATACATCTATGATGTTGAAAACATGCTATTGGATGGCACATATTAGAAACCTTAAAGAAAATTAGATATTATCATACACTTGAAGTTGTATGACAACAATACCCTTGGCACCCCAGCCTATGAAACCTATGAAAAGATATTTTTAAAAAGGTGAAAACTGTGAAAAGGAAACTAATAAATAGTGACACATTCCTTTAAAATTAGCAATCTGAGACAATAATATAATTGTTATGCATCACAGCTAAAAATATTTCCAAACTGATAAAGTATACTTGCACTTATAAAAGTATGTTTAAAATTCCTTAGTTTTGTATTTCGTATTTGATATCAAGGCAGATCAGGACATATGGTCATATCTATGTAAACTGAAACTTTATTCATATGTCTATAAATTTCCTTGTCCTAAAAGAAATCAAAATACACATTAGAACTATCTGGCAACCTTCAACACCTGTAAGCATCAGTGTGGGTGGGCCATAGAGGGAACCATTTGCTCCAGTTCATTAAACATGGAGAAGGGCCTTCTGACAACTGTATTAGACATGGTAGTGTCTGTTATGCTAAAAGAGAATCATTAAGCCAAAAAATAAAGCCTTCTAAGACAGAGCAGGGCCTGGAGAAAATGGGCTGAGGAATGTCTCTTCCTAAAGACCCACGGGAATGGTATAAATGGGCTGCGTGCTACTTAATCATTGAAGCAGTTATTTATGTTTATGTTTTGGTCCTTGATTCCATTCAGTCTAGCACCACCTGAATCATAAAAAAGGGTGCTAAACTTGGGGGGTTCTCATTTTTCCTTTTCTCCGTCTTTCACCATAGGGTCCTCATCTCCCTTCTTCCTTCCATCCTGCCTCAACATTAGAGAAGACTCTCATACTGTTTAGGGCTGACCCCTCTGTGATGCTCTATACCAATTTATTTGCTCATTTATTCAGCCAACCTGTATTTTGTGCCTATGTCCAAGCCACTCTCCAAGCACTAGGAGGGATACTCTAACGAATAAGAGAAGACCTCTGCTCAGAAGGAACCAACAGAAACAATAATGAAGCATCCAATTTGGGTCCAATTTGCACATCCAGGTTGGAAAGTCTGGTATGCTGGGGAGATCGAGCATTGGGTGTATATTTTTATGAGGTTGTAGTGGCCATCTTGAATAAAATATAAAGAGGGCTTTGGAACTGATGGTGAGACCCTAGTGTGCTGAGTTTAAGACATTCAACCAAGAAAAAGGAACATTTTCTTAGACTGTGATCTGATTTGACAGAAAATATGTTCTGAATTTTGAAAGCAGGAAAGAATATGGTCTCTAATTAATTGTTTTGAGATATAAGAGATGCTTTGAAGGTTACTCAGTTGTTCTCTGTACTATTTTCTCTCTCTTGCTCTCTCTTTTTTTTTTTCCTTAGTAGGGAGTGGGGCATGTTCCAAATTCTTTGACTATGATTTATGTGCCAGAGTAAGAAAAGAGGTGCACCTCGCCCCACTCCTCCCCAACTCCTCACCCCACCCCTGTTCCAAGTGAGGGAAGCATCTTAGCAAGGGTGTCAGGGTCAACATTTGAGACTATGAGTATGAATAGTTTTCCCTGGCAGACAAATGTAAGATTAATGGAAGCGGATAAAAGAATAGCACCCATGGTGGTCCCGGGAAGATTGGAAAGGCTGTCTCAGAGAATGCACATCACTTGGAATTCTGCCACAGGGAGGGAGGAGTTGAGGGGTAGGCTTCCCAGCTATTTTTTCAAGTGAGGGCTTAGAGTCCAGCATCATTTTAATGTCCATTGCTGTTATTAACTGCATTTCTTAATTGTTCCCCTCCAGCCTGCTATGGCATGAATAAAATGAGGCCCAAGAGCTGAAACAACGCAAAAATAAATAAAGGCTATAAAGTAAGAATAAACAACATGCTATAGAAGCTATTATCTTTCCAACATTTTCAATTTCTCTCTCCTAAAGTCCCCCTAAAACTCCATTAGCGGTTTCCTATAAGAAAACTAACTTTTCAAAAGCGTATGTATTCCCAGCTAGATTAGAACTGATTTTCACATTTGTTTTGATATCATAGTTGTGATCAGGAGTTAGAAATTTCCCTTCAGTATTAGACTTCTTCCATCAATAGTCCAAATAGTCTATCTCTCCTTCTGATCATTGCCAACTTTCCTCAAAAAAAAAAAAAAAGACTTCTTCTATCTCTTCACTATCCACTTTTTCCTTAACCTCTTGCAATCTGAGTTCTTGGGACCATTGCTGTTTCAGAGTTGCCTCTAACACCTTTTCTCAGATCCTTGTCCTTTCTCAGATCTCCCATGTCTTTTATAATAATTGTTACTGTTTTTCATACTATATGCTGTACTATTTAAAATGCTTCTGTTTTGGGGAGCATCCCCTCTTTGTGCTTCTAGGTTGATATACGCCATTTTAAATTGTCAAAATAACCCTTTGTTATCCTCTCTCATTATACAAAAAACTCACATACAAAGAGGTTGCACAATTCATCAATAATGCTGGACCCAGGATTGGAGTGCAGATTTGTCTAACTCTAGATCCTTAACTCTCTCCACTCTTCCACTGTGCCTGAACTGGAATGCTGTGTAGTTCACAACAATTTCATCGCAACTACTAGAAGAAATGGCTTGGCCAGGTCAAACTTACAAAGAGAAAGATTTGTATCTGGCAAAACAGATGGTGAACTTTGCCGGTTCTCCCTGGGAGGAGGGACCCATCTGCCCATCTGGTTCAGAAGGCTTCAGGGGCCCCACCCTACACAGGACGTTGCAGTAGGGATTCCCCTAGTCTGTCTGGAAGAAGGGTCCTGTTGGCTTGCTCCTCAGGTCTTTAAGAGGTCTATGGAAAAAAATTCCTAGGACTTGATTCTAAATAAGCAAAGTCAGATGGTGGAGCCTCTCTTGGGAGGGTCATGGTTCTGTCCTAGGCTTGATCTGGGTCTTTGTCCTAGTTGCCTCAAATGAGAATAATCCTCTAGCCACATCACAATCCCTTAAAACTCTGACTGATGTGTCAGCGTGCTTGGTGTCTCTGATACGCTGTAGCAGCCCAAGTATCTACTTTCAATCATCTACCTCTTCCTCCCCAGCCATAAGGCCCCCTGTCAAGCTGTCCCCTTCTGTGGTCTTACCTGTCATTAGGTTCCTGCCCTAGACTCTGGGGTACATCCCTTCCCTTCCCTTCTGACCTCTTCCCTGTCTTCTCTCCCTGCCCTTATTTCTTAACATAGGTACTTCTCAAGGTGCAGGTGGTTCCATTCTCTTCCTGCCTCTCTTCTAGTTACCTTCTCCGATGGGCATGTACGTTCCCAAATCTTCTATACCTCCTCTGTGTGAATGGCTCCTAATCTTTCTCTTGAGCATCTGTCCTGCGTTCCATAGCAGCAGAGGAATCTCTCTGGAGGTTTTTTAGGCACAAAATAGATTTTCTCGTTTGTTGCCCAGCAGCCAGCACACACTGGGAATGCAGCTCAGTGTTGAGTACATGTTTTTTAGAATAAAAAAATGAATGAGTCTCCTCCTGTCTCCCCTCATTACTTTTCTCAATGAGCATGTCCATTTCCAAAGCTTCAATACCTCCTCCATGTCAATTTGTTGAACAAATAAATGAATGAGTTTAAAACAAAACTTATTTTTTCCACCTTTATTCAACTCTCTCCCTGCTGTTGCCCTAAAACAGGTTTTAGAATCAGACTGAATTATTTTGAAACTTTGTTCAATGTACTAATAGGATGAAGCCTCAGACAAATTACTTAGCTTTCCTGAGCCATCTCCTTAGGGGGAAAAGAAAAATCACAGAGAATAATGATCACCCTACTTGTTTATTATGAAGATTAAATAATATGTGTAAAATATCTCAGTGCCAGCCATATTCATGCTTATCAGCTCTAATCCTTAATTCTCCTAAAGGTTCATTAAGTATCTCATTTAAACCTCACAAATACCTCATGAGATACTTTTATAGCTCTACTTTATAAATGAGGTGATGAGGAAACAGAGGGACAGACTGTGACTTACTTGCACAAGGTCAGACCAAAACCAAGTCCTAGGCAGTACTCCTCTAAGGCCCATACAATAAACCACCTTACTCTTAGATTACAAGGTCACTAAGAGTTCGGATTCAGACCTTATAAAAATTGATAAATCAAATGGCTCCAAATAAAATGAGCCTTTAGAAGGTGATCACTAAACACTGAAGAAATAAACAAATATGTTTACCTTTTGAAATCTGACCTCCCAGTTTGATGGTAAGCTATTTCGGGGGAAAGTTTGTGAGTACTCCCACAATGCTAAGTGCAAAATACTAAAAAAAAAAAAAAAAACTTGACTTAAAAATTATGGTGTAATAAAGCAAATATACTTGGTGATGCTTTTCCAAAAACATGAGGGGTTGGGTGTTGCAGGAAAGAGGAATTTTAAGATAAGGAGAAATGAGAAAGAGAAGTAATTCAGAGCAAATATGCTTCAGTGAAAGTTGTATGAGTCAACATCCCAGAAACCAAGTCACAATTTCTTCATCAGAGGAGGGAATACATGATTGAGAAATTTGTTGTGCTAATTGGGGTTGAGGCAGTTGCGCTTGATGAAAAGGAAATCATCAGAAATGGTTTGATGTTTTCTATAAGAAGTTAGAAAATGCATTTTAATTCCAGTTGTGGATAGAAATTTAATGCATTTTAAACAGGGTGGAAAGGGTGAATAATTGTTTTGTCAGTTGGTAGAGTGGATTTTAGTCATCTCAATAACTATAAACCTAATTGAAGGAGAGCAGAAAGGCATTTCAGAAATTGGGGAATGCAAAATCAAATGTAGGAAAGCAGATTGACTGCTTATATGAGAAATTAATATTGCAAATTGCCTAGACAGAGTTTTAGATTAAATGAGGAACAAAAATAATAATTAGAAGAGAGGTACCTGACTCCAAAAGCAAGAAGAAAGAACTGCTTAAATACAGCAGGTTGTAGAAAAGCTTAAAAAAAAAAAAATCCTGAAGTGAACTATTTTTTTTTCTGAAAATGATAAGAACACACATAATTGCTTAATTAGAATTCGATTACTTAATTACAGTTACATCCTTGCAGTGATAGATATGGTATAACCTGTAGAGTTTGGTTATGATAGGAGACTAAAAATAAGGGGGAGTGTGGAATTTCTAAGTGAAAATACTAGGATTTGCTTTCTGTGGCAAGGGATAGTAATAAATGTGAAAGACATGTTTTATGGGCCCTGCAAAAGCTCACAACTCTACTTAGAAGTAAAGTTTCTAGAGGAATAACTGAACTGTGACCTTTGTCCAACAGCTCGTGATAAACTTTTCTGTTAGATGATGACAGACAAGAAACTCAAGGTTAATTTGAGAGATGCTTGTGGAATCATATGATCATTAAATTTCTGGTAAGAATAAAAGAAGAGAAAAATGACATGAAAGACTGTGACATTTAAGAAACTGGCAATGGGAAAATGCCTTTTCCCATTCTAAGTTTATCTGTAAATGAAAATTAGGGGAAAGAATTACTGAGTAATGTTGCGCTTGCTTCTACCAACATAGTTATTATTTTGGTAAACTGAAGATTGTATTGGGTGTATCAAGGATACCCAACTTATTAGAGACATCTCTGCAAATAATAGTAATAACAATTTGGGGAAAGTCACTTAATCTAACTATGCCTTAGTTTCCTCACTTGTGTCATTAGGTTTTTTTTTTTTTTTTCTAACCACTATGATATATGCTGCTATATTTTCTTCTGATGTTAACACTTGATGTTTATAGGATAACATGACTACCTAAGAAGGAAGTTATAGGTAAATTAAATCAGGGTGTTGCAAGGATCCGATATGCTTAGGCATTTGAGAATTTAGCTCTTGGATCTGTCCTTCAAATGGTGTGGTATTAGGTTGACACACATGCTATATACATGGGTTTTAGGATGCTACTGGAACAATAGAAATTCTGATGAATGGGGTCAGATATAGTATGTCAAAAGCTTGAGTTTACTCAAGTAATTATGAGATTAACTCACAGAAATCATGACCTTGACTTCTGCAATGCAATCAAGAAGGTCCAAAATGGTCATTTGGAAAGTGCTTAAGAAATAGTAAGAATGGAGAGAAGAGTCTGAAATTTGAAATTAAGCCACAAGCTTAAGAAAAATTTTTTTTCATGATAATTTTACTGTGCATTAACACCTGCTTTAAGTAGACTTTCATAAGTTTATATAGAGTTGACCTGGAGGATCTAAAAACCACTTCAATTTAGTTATAGTCTGCCAGGTCTGCCATGCACATTATAGATTAGAGTGTATTTAAATACCATGAAAATGTACTGTTGCATAAGATAAGCTTAGCTCCTTCTTTGCTCCGAGGCAATTTTATCTCATTGATTAGTCAGACACAAGCCAGGTGTTATCAAACAGAACTATGACATCTTAGATACCTGCAGTGCTCACTGGTTCCAGGAAGTAAGGAAGGAATCAACAATAAGATGGAAGCTGGTAGAAGGAGCTATAATGTGAAAGAGTCTGGAGCAAGAATCATAAGACCTATTTCTCTACCCAGCTCTACTAATGGTTAACAGAGAGGCCAAAACATGCCTCTTCAGTTCTCCCTTCATTTTGAAGAGGATGAAGTGATACCATCTTTTCTTTTTCTTTAAAATTGTATAGCCTTATGGAAAAGGCTGGGAACGTGAACAGCGACAGTTTAATGGACTCCAATGTATTTCATCCAGATTTGGGAAATGCATCAACTAGGTGGCACAGAAAATACAGACAACCACACATGCGCTATATTGGATATGGGATCTCAGGACCAAAAAATAAAATTAAATTAAAAAATAACATCTCAGGATTATGGACGGGAAAGTGGGAGTAAACATTGTCCCCAACCTCTTCCTCAGATATGGTTTTGGTGTCCTGGAAAATTCCATGGAAAGCTAGATTAAATCATGTCTCTTAATTTTTCTTTTCTTTAAAGCCCCATAGAGATCCCCTGTATTTAAATTGTAATTATGTTTGTGTTTAAAGATCTCGCCACCATTCAGAATTTTCTTCTTTGAATCATCATGTACCTTCTTATAGTTGCTCTTATATTTGAATTTTGTATATGTTATTTTTCCCACTAACAAAGAGGATTATCAAAAATAAGTTCTCCCTCTCCCTCTCTCAATCTCTTTCTCCTTCCTTCCTTCTTTCTTTCCCTCCTAATAAAATAATTGGAGGTTCAGATACACTCTGTATTCTTAACAGAAGGAAAGGGAACATGGATTCCGGCAAAGAGAGAAGCAGACTATAATAACCCTGAAGCAGGAGAAAGCACTTTTTGAACCTCGTCCATCTCTCCTGCTGACACTTTCACCTCCTCCCACACTTACTCACTGCTTAGCATGTGTGATCATAGTACCAACTGCAGAGATAGTTCCTCTCTGATTTCTCTTCTTTAATGCATTTCAGCCCTAGAGCCGGGAGGAAGAGATTGGTATGAGTATTTTTCCTTCCAAAGAACCGAAGACATACTTGGCCTCTGGTATCTCCCTGCTCCAGGTTAAAAATTTCCAGGCTGAAACTTTCCTCGGAGCCAATCCCTAAAAATATCATTCTTAAAATAATATCATTCTACTCGCTGGCAGAGATCACTCACCTGTTCACAAGCACCATCCCTCTCCTAGACTCAAATTGTTATTTAAAAATAAACTACAAGGCACTGACATGCAGAACCCACCCACCTACCTTTGCTAGAAATCAAGGAGGTACACAGCAGTGGAAGCATAGCTCGTGTTTTGAATTTTTTAAAACACTGAGTGTTTTCATCATATGCCCTATTACTGGACTGCGGGACTGGCTATGGGTTTAGAGCGATGAAGCTTGTTTGATTGAAAACCATAAAACTTAATGAGAATGCTGGCCTCCCAGCATCAAAGCAGGTGGTTGCCTCAGAAAGACTTCAAGGGCCTGGGCAGAGAAAGGCTCTTAAATTTGTGCTGCTTCTTGATAATCTGATTCTGGAGGCTTTGCCAAACTTTCCTTAAGGGCAAGGTGAGAAGAAAGAAAGAAAAAATAATAAACTAAGCAGGAAGATAGGAATCTCTTTCAACCCACATTTTGTCTTAGATTTTAGGAGCATTTTGTTTGTTGTTTTGTTCTGTTTTTGATCAGGGAGGTGGAAAAAAATCTTATCTTTTCTTATCTTTTGAGGATAATGAAGGTCACTCAGAGTGATATGTTAGAACCTTTTTGGCTAGAGGACTTTTGAGAATAGGACTTTCAGATAGCTTTGTAAAAAATGCTTATGTGTTTGCAACCACTACCATAGGAAGGGTTTACCTCAGGACTTAAACATTGTAGGAAAGGACCTTAAAGTACATAAAACTTAATCCCCTCACTTGACAGATGAAAAGCCTGGTGCTCAGAGAGGTTAAGTAAAATGCATTGGGTTACACTTCACACGTGCTGGCCAACTTTCAGAGTTGTGCAGTCCAAATAATCAAAAAGTGCATCCCGGGAAGCCCGTTTTCTTACTTCCTTCATGCTTCCCACTGCTCTTGTTCCCCATTCCTTTGAGCTCTGATCTGAAGAAAAAGATCTGGTTTGATTGCTTTGTTTTGGTTGAAATATATAGATTTGTCTTGTCTTGGTATTTTTTATTCTTTCTTCCCCAAAACTCATCAAGTCACCTTGATTCTACCTTTGAGGTCCCTCTGGATTGTTTGTTATTCCCCATTCTTCCCTTGCTAGATCAACCCTTAACATCTCTCCCTTGGTCTGTTTCAGTTTTCTCCTTTTTAAACTGGAGGCTTAGGGTCTTTTGATCCTTCATGTTAAATCCTGGCCCTATCACAGACCTTTCTAGAAGTATCCATAGCACCCTATAACAAATAGCAGTCTTTGTTAAAGTCCTTATATCATTTGCATCGGTATTACCTTAAATTTTTGTTAAAAATTCAGGTCCACTGCTAAATCAGAAGCTATGGGGAGAGGGATCTGCAGTTTAATAAACTCTCAGATGATTTTTTAATACACAAAACTTTCAACCATTGGGGCAGTCATATCCTGTCATCATTTTATCCATTTTCAACATCATTTCCTCCAATTTTTATCCAGCATCAGTGTTCACCTCCCTTCTGTACATCCTTTCCCTAGTCACACTGACTGACCCTAGACATTCCCCCAAGCATGGTTGTGTATTCTTTTACAACCGTGCCCTTTCTCCAACTTTTCCTCTGTCTCAAACTTTGTAGCTCACATCCTATTCACTTGGAGATATACTATTTTCCTTTCAATGCTAAGCTCAAATAGTATCTCCTTGGGAAACTCTGTTTTTTTACATTTCTTGACCCCCCTCCCTACACTGTGTTGCCCTAGAATGCAGCACAAAACTTTGCTGTAGAACTTATCCCACTTAAGTGTAATTATAATAAATCTACTCAAGGGTTATAGAGCACCAACTATGCCTCAGGTTCTAGCACTAAAGAAATAGTCACAATCCCTGCTAGCAAAAAAGTCTCCCCTAGCCTTTCTCAACCAAAGTCCTCATCTGAACCACAGAACACAGAAAATCAGCTGAGTAACAATTTTCTCAGTTCTCCCAATGATGATACATAACTAGCACTATTACATACAATGGATGTCTTAGGGCGTTAGGGCTTAATCTTCCTGAGAAACCCTAGTTGATCGAACACTGATACAATTATAGTAGTTAATACGGTGATAGAGATAAGCCCAAGGTGAGGTGGAAAAGCAGAATCAGGTGACCTAATTACCTACGTGTTTGTTTCATCTGTACCATGTCTTATTCTTTTTCTATCCTCACTTGGCATCTTGCACAGGCTCATTTCATGGAGGTCATTTGATACATTTTGTTGTTGAATTAAAAGCACTGAAATTCATTCTGGTTATGGTTATGTGTCTTCAGAATCCAGCCAAGGCAATGAAAATCATCCATATTTGTAAATCCAGCATCTAATCAGTGCTAGAGACACAGCTAGCACTCAGTGAGGGCTTGGTGAATAAATGTACACATTTCGAAGGATTGTTACTCAAGAATCATAAGTACTACAGTACTTAAAGAAAAACTAATATGAATGTAAAAAAACCTTTCCTATTACTTAAACTACACTTCTGGATACTCCATTTCTAATTTAATTGCTTCCTGCGCTATGTGTATTTTCAAGACAGAAAGAAAGAGTTGCATTAAAAGTGCAAGTAAAGTTGTATGAAGTGGAAAAAGGCAGCATTTCCCTGGTTGGGGGATTAAAGTAAGTGGTGGTATTTTCAGTGTAATTCTAATCTAATAAAGCCAAAGAAATTTAGTTTGAATATATTTTCAAGAACAAATAGCCTCTAATTACAAATTGCGTTTAGAGGAAGATAGTGAGGAAAGATATAAAGTGCCATAAAAATCTGGTGTCCTAAAGAAATTTTCAGGGGGTCTGTTGTACTTCCCTCTCTCTCTGCAGCCACTTCACTTCAGACAAAGTTATCTTTTTATAAGCATCACATAAGCACACACTTCACACTCTTCCTGGGATTAATGGTTTTCCCATTCACGTCACTTAAAGGCATCTCTGTTCATTGAATCACCAAGAAAATTTCAGGCTGAGTGGCTTCAGTTTAGAGAGGTGTCATACTTCTTAGCTGCCTCTAGGGGCGCTTATTAAAATTCATGTTGCAGAAGGAGCATTTCCCTAAATGGTTCCTTAACGCCTCAAATCCCCAACCGTCTAATTTATATCCAAGGAAGAGTTTACTTCCTTTAGGGCATAACCCATTATGTTACAAAGTTGTTAAAATGTAAATAAATACACATAAATCTGTTTAAGTTAGCAAATTGTGGTAAGGTAAAATAATCCTGAATAAACCATGGCATGAAAAAAATGTGAAGAGTATATATGGAAAATTCAGCATAAGAATATTACCCTGCAAAAATAATAATTAACCCAAGTAAACCTGCACACGGTGATTTTCAGCACTTTTGCAAGTGAACAAATTTTGCTATGAAAGCAGTACTCAAAATCAAATAGAGGTTAGGAGACCTAGTTTAAGATTGTTATTAAAACACAGAGGCATTTTACTTTAATGGTCATGGGCTTACTTCCAACTCTTTCGTTAGCAAAAGCTTATTGCTTGGATAGTAAGTACAACTCATCCCAAGACTGTATTGGCCTCTAAATTTAGACTGTTGGGGGACTGGCTCAGTGTGGATCCTGGTGATTTATTTGCCCTCAGTGTAATTGGATGCGAAGATCCTGATGTCCATCTTCCGAAAAAGGCTGAGCCCACGCAGGGGCTGGGGGAGGACTGAGCCTGGGAGGGTTTTCCCAGGGTCTTGGCACTTTGAGGTGCTGAGGCTCTGGCTGTAAGCCTCAGGGTCACTACTGAGCTACTAAATTATACACTGTTTTATATTTTAATATGTCTAAAATACAGATCTGAGTTGCAGTTGAGGTGCATTCTAGCCTAGGTTAATTGGCAGTGTTTAATGCCAGTCATATCATAATTGTACATCTTACGGTCAATGATGTCAACAAAACATGGTGGCTGACGAGCTCTGGCTCAGTGATTTTCACACTTTAATTTGCATATGAAATCACCCGGGGATCTTATTAAAATATAAATTCTGATTTAGTAGATCTGGGAAGGACCATGAGGTTTTTCATCTAACAAGCTCCCAGGTGATATTGATGCCGCTGCTTCACAGGACACGCCTTGAATAGTAAATCCCTAAATGGGCTAAGAATTGCTTCCTTTTAAACTACCTAAAACCTACAGCTTTAAGTCGCATGCCACTGTTTACAAATTGTTCTATATAAACACCATGTAATTTTATATCAATGTGTTGATTAATCCATGATAAATCAAATAATTATTAAATAATAGCAAAAGGTAATGTTAAGGAAGGATTGATTTCAATCGTTGGTGATCATACCTTTCAGTCTGGCGACCTTATAGAAGAAAATGTTAACAAAAAGGTCAATTTACTCTTTCAAACAAGCACTGAAGTCTTACATATGAGACTCTGCTTTGTCTACAGGTGGTGAGTACAGGGAAGGAATACAGTGACTGAGTTCAAAAAATAATGTTATGTGAAATCTGATGATGATGATAAAATCCTTAAAAAGTAAAAACAAAAAACTATTTGCATTTGAACTATAAAAATTAAGTGACTATTCCCAGTTATTAAAAAGATATCAGTGTTTTTCTAAAAATGCTGAGTTTCTCAGTCGTCTTTACTAATTTTTGATACATTGGAAGGTGGCTATTATAATTCAGGTGAACAAAAGAGGAATGCACACTGGCTAGAGTCAATAAACAGAGGTTTTCTTCTGGATTCTTCTACATATGAGTGATGTGGCCTTGATGATGTTATAAATAACTTGTGGCCTCCAAGTCAATTCAATTTCCTCACAAAGCTGTTAGGACAGTTAAATGAAATAACTTTTAAAATGAGATAATATGTGCAAAATCTCATAGACTCGTCTGCAACCTGGACAGTCCTCATACTTCACAGGGTCCAGTGCAAAATAAAAATGAAGGGCTCCTTGTTCAAAAGTTATTAAGAATTTCAAGATGGCAAGAGGAAGATATTAAACCAAGAGCAGGGTCCTTATGCGTGTGAGGGCCCTGTGTGACTACATAGGTTACATGTCTGTGAAATATATATGTATAGGCCACATTCCTATCTGCAGTGTATTTGTAGTTAACACACACCATTTATTGAAATATTACAGTATAACAGGTACTATGCTGAGTGCTTTAGTTACATAGTTTTACTTAATCCTTTAGAGTGAAGGAAAAATGAAGCAAAAAAACATTAAATTACTTTTCTCAGGTCACACAACTACTAAGTCTACGGAGCCAGGATTTGAACCCAGGTCTGTCTGATTCTAAAGCAATTTGTCTTAACTAATTTAATGGAATACCAATCTATAACTGGTTACCGTCATCACATTTGATTCAAATTTAGAAACTTAAGTTCAGAAAAATATATATGTTTGATGGACAATTAATTTATCATGACCTGGATTAGATAACCTATGCCAACCTAATTATCATATCCTGGTACTTCACATAGTAGATAGTCATATCATACATGTGGAACTAAACTGAACACTCAGAGTCACCAATTTCTCTGTGTGCAGAATATTTACTCAACAAAGATAAAAATCTCATTTTCCTATTATTTAAAATCACATGCTTCTGAATGATAACAGAATTATTTTCATTTTAAAGTAATTAATTTGTTTTAAATGTGTTTCAATAGTGATAATTCTCCTGAAAAAAAGGTCAATTATGGTGTACAGGAATAATTTTCTTCCAAAAACAGCACTTGATCCAAAGAACTAAGATGAGAGTATATCGTCTCATAGTAGAAATTAACATGAAGACCAAAATATTCACTTTGTTTTGGACAGATATCAGATTTTTAAAATATGGCTCAAACTCAGTAAAGTACAAGCTTGCATTTCTATGGAGCTTTTCTTCTTCTTTGTAATGTGTTTTCGAATCCTTCATATCATTTTATCTTTCCTATTCTTTTCAAATTCTGAGAGCAGAACTAATTCATTGTGCTTGAATCCCATGTAATATCATGCCCATTATAGAGCTGAGCAAAGAGAGACAGAGAGGATAACTCAGATTACTCTGTCACCTTCTCTTTGAAGGTATTATAGATTTCCTCTGGCAGAATTAATGACAGCTTCTGCTGTATTTTTAGAGCAATTTTCAATACCTCATTTAAAGAACCTGTATTTTAATTTTCTGTTTCTTTGTCAGGCTCTCCTTCCAGATTCTTAGGTGTGTTATTTATCTGTGTGTCCCCAGTGTCTCGTACAGAGTCTAGCACATAGTAGGTATTGATTAACATTGACTCATAGAATGCACACATGCCTAAGTGAATGGAACAATTTAAACAGGGTACTCTAGTAGGTGCTGAAATTAAGAGGAAATGTTAAGTCTTAGACATTATTCATTACTGCTTTCTGCTGGGCTAGAAAATGTCATATTCTATAATATGCATCAATTCCTTAAAATGTCATTGAACCCCCTACCAAACCATGTTATGCTAGCTTGATATCTGAAAGCACTACAATGCATTATGTCAACTGCTGATATAGTTCCAGGCTATGGGGCATCTGCCGAATACGATGGGAAATAAAAATCTGTGGGTCCCCTGGAAGGGAGGTTGCTATGTTCAAAAAGCTGAATTCCAGACAAGAACTCACCAGCTATTTTGGAGACTAAAGACCTGAGTTCCACTTCCTTGGGGACCTGAGCAGATGGGACTTCCTGAACCCAATCTCGAAGAGGAGTGGCTATGGCAAAATGCCTGGCTTCTGCCCTAATTGCTTATTTCCCTTGTCCCCAGGGCTACAAGGCACAGAAGGAAACTTACTCTTAGCAATCTATGAAGCCAATACTTTATAGAAATCTAGCAAGTACTTCCAAATGTGTTTTTTTGTGTATCCCTGTTCATACGGTTGGCTACAGAGTACAGAAATTTATGACAAGCATTATTATCTTATTTACACCCTTAGAGGAGGAAGGGATGCAGACTTACAGAGCAGAGAGGCAGTTCACAGAGGTGACATCCCAGTACCAGTCAGAACAGTAGGAGAAAAATCCCCACTGGAAGCTCACGTGTAACTGGGCATCCACGAAATATTTCCTGTTCTTTCCCCTCCCACTTAGACACCCCCTTCTGCAACATCCTAGTAATCTAGGCTGCATTTTTGTGTTCTCTTTCTCCTCAAGGTTCCTGTAAAGTTCATTTCATTTAATTATACCTTAATAAAAATATTGAGAACAAGGAAATAGAAGCAAGATTGTATTATGAGTAAAGGAAGCAACATAGAGTAGCTGTTAAAGGCAAGAGTTCTGTGGTCAGATTACTTAAGATTCAGATCTCTTCCCTGGTGGCGCAGTGGTTGAGAGTCTGCCTGCCGATGCAGGGGACACGGGTTCGAGCCTTGGTCTGGGAAGATCCCACATGCCGCGGGGCGGCTGGGCCCGTGAGCCACAACTACTGAGCCTGCGCGTCTGGAGCCTGTGCTCCGCAACGGAGAGGCCGCGACGGTGAGAGGCCCGCGCACCGCAATGAGGAGTGGCCTCCACTCGCTGCAACTGGAGAAAGCCCTCGCACAGAAACGAAGACCCAGCACAGCCAAAAATAAATAAATAAATAAATAAATTTATAAAAACAGATTCAGATCTTGGCTCTGCTACTTAGTGCTTGTTTTCTCCTAGTCAGTTACCTAACTTCTCCTGTCTGCATGTCATTTGTCAAATAGGGATACTGCTAGTATGTAACTTGTGAGATGCTCAGAGAGTTACTTTTGAACATACAAAGCACTGGAAAACAATGACAGTGCACCCCTCTAGGCAATTTAATAATAAAAGCAAAACCTAAGATAAAATGCCATTAAGTCCACCACACACACGCAAAAAAATGGTGTTTTTCTTCCGTGATTACCTTGCTGCTATGTTTGAAATACTGAATATCTAATTATTTCACAAAGTTTCATTAATTTATTTTTTAGGAGTAAATTGTTATGTTTGCTGTGTTGCTGCTGACTGTGCCCTAGGTACAATGGGGTAACTCACTGGGTGTTGTAGAAATTACATGAGACGTAGGAAATGCTTAATATGTTATTATCACTATTCTGGAATATACCAACTCTTCTTACCCTTTTATAATTGCTCTGACTTTTAGCATCCCTTTGTATAATGCCTTGTATAATCCTAGCCACAATTAGGTACCACCGAGTTTATATCACTAGAGTATGTTTAGATGAGCTCATTCAGGCAATGTGCTCAAACTAGGAAAAGTACTCAACTTAGGTAATTACTATTATCTCACAGGGGTTCTTGAAAAGACATCCTTAAAAAGGAAAGGGGGATTTCTGACTTAAAAGAAGCCATGGTCTGCTGTCTTGAAAATGAAAGGAGGCAAGGGTAATTGACCTCTGTTTGAATTTTAGTGGCAACAATTTATTACAGCAGAAGAGTTGAAACACATTTCAGTATTTCCAAGATCTGAAAGACATCAGGCAGGGCTTATAATAAATCAGGTTAATGGTACATAAGAATTTGTCAAATTCTTTGACATTCCCACAAACTCCATCTTGCTTTCTCATTAAAGTTTTAAAAGCAAACTGCCATCTTCTGTGGTTTTTTCTTTCAGGTGGAGAAACTTATTTTCTTTCTAGACTAGAATTTTTGCCCAACACTGTAAGTCAATTTGCCTCCTCTTCATCTAGGCTAAACTAAGCTCTCTTACAAGTCACTAAACCAAGACCCTACCTCTAGGAAGGCAGCCCAGAGCCAATGTGTGAGTCCTTGTGTTACAGGAATTACTTTGTATTTTTGTACAGTCTATTATTTAGTCGGGGGGGGCATTAGTAACATCTATCTTAGAATGGTTAGTTAAGTTGAGGACATTTTGCCAAACATAATTAAGGTAGAATTTATTTTCCTTAGTTATGTAATAATATGGTGAGTAAAAATATGTGGATATGTATGGAAAATGGCTAGCAGGAAGTGAGATGGGAATGCAAACAGCAATTCTCTTTCCAAAAGAATGAATGAGACATGTGGAAAGGTTAACATAAATGTATTGGAAAATGCTACTTATCAATATAGACTGTGACAATGTAATAAGACAGGAAAGGCAGAAACTATCTACAGGTATCAGGGACCTCAACAAGGAAGAGTCTGGAGGAAATGAAAACCTGGGAGAAACGTGTTTAATCATGACTTTGGAACCCCCATGAGGACGTTCTCCCAGATAAAGAAGTCCTCCCTCTTCCCGAGTTGCATGATTATCAGTGAAGATCTCCTTACCCTCCAAAGTTTCCTTGAGGTTAAATTTTTCCAACAGGTCACAAAGCCTTTTATTTAAAAATTGGAAAAATAACTTAAAATGCAAATTCTGCCATGGATTTTTATTCTTACATGTAAAGAACTCTACTCTGAGTAGTGAGGGAAATAAGACAGAACAGAAGGACACCTGAGAACCCACATTTGACGAGCTGGTTCTACCATAGAAGGGGATAAATTGAGAAGCCTTCACAATCTTCCAAAGTTCTCTGTTGTCCACAAGACGTAAGACAGGAATTAATAGGTATTTGTGCAAAGGAAATATTGCACCTTTTTCCTGGTGCTGATACTGGTACATTGTGTGAATTACGGCGATGCCACTGCAAATGGCAGAGAGGACCATGCTGATTACATGCAGGTATCAACTATTTTTTCACAGTGGGTGAAAATGCTCACATAAGAGGATATTTTCTGAACCTCATCCACTTCATAGCTTCTTCCAGATTTTTAGTGCTAAAAGTTTCTCAATGTAATTAAAGCCTGCGCTGATCTAATTAGGTTGATGAAATTTTCAGTAGGGATTAATTAATTAATTCCCCTAGCATTTCACTTATTTATTTATTTTTCTAGAATCCTTCCTTAGGCTCATCCCACGCAACTTTTAGTGGCAGCATTCTAAATTTCCTCACACAGGCAGTGTCTCTACTTGCACAGCTGACTGTAAAACTCCAGCAAGTACACATGGCTACAAACAAACTTCCAATAAAGCAGTCTAGGTTGTTTTATCCAGTACAATCCTTTCCTCCTCCTTCAGTTTCATTTCCCTACTAGCAAACTATGTTGAATAATGTTCACTCTGCAAGAGGGAGATAGGTGTTTCAAAGCATTTTGGAGGCACAAAGAGGCTAAGAAATGCATAATAGCCCAAGGAGATTCTGAGGCAAGATTAATGAGGGAGCAGCATGACCCTTCCTTGTAAGTCATTAACTGCAGAAGCCCTCATGGTCAAAATATTGGGGTAGAAGCACGTATGAGTGAGTTTGCCACCTATCTTTGAATGTTAAAAAACAAAACAAAAACCTTTAATGAGCACCTTAGGAATCAACTGTAATACTTTTAGAGCAAAAAAAAAAAAAAAAAAAAAAGCTTTCCAAGTTGTTAAAGGTGAATGGGCAGGGCAGTAGGTGTCCTCAAATAGACTCCAAACATCTCCCTTAGACGCCATGATTTAACTTTCTACAGCATCTTCTAATTCCCTCTCCTGTTGTAGCAATCACTCAAAAAACTGCTTGCTGGAAAAGTTAAATTTGTTTTTAAATGATCTTCTTAAGCAACATATATTTCAGGTTTTATTCAGTGGTATAAAAAATGCAAAGAATATAAACAAATGCTTCTGCCCAAGCATGATTAGTATTGTTTTTGTAAAAATCAAATTTAAAAAGCATATTTTCAAAGATCTATTATCCTCTAGGAATTTCATAGATGTGGGCTGTATATAATGGTAAGTTATTATTTACAATTTTTCCTGTAACTTTTCTCAAATTTATACCCTTGAAAGTCATTTTCAGTAACCTCAAACATTTCTCCAAAGTCTTTTTGATTTATTTATGATGAAAATATAAATACTTTTTAAAAAACTACTTTGATCCCCTTATTATAAATTCTTGGCCATTTAAAGCTCCCTCTCGGTTTGAACGAAGTAATATATGAAGTTCAGGTTAGGTTTTGCCAAATTCTGTTGGAATAATTTTACTTTATTTTGAAATTTGTTAATCACTAAAAAAAAAATTTCTTAAGGAGGGTTGGTTGCTCTCCATGCAAGCCAAGTCTTATTTCAAATAAGCATTATCAAATGCCATGTAGGGAGAGCCCTAACTGCTAATTGTTTCTAATAAACACTAGATTATGGGTTGTTTCATTATATGGAGTAATTTTTTTTTTTACTTTAATCTTTAAAGAATGAAGATGTGAGTTAGTGAGAGTGGTAGGCCATCTCTAGTTTTGTATCTTGAGTGCCACTGTTTATAATGAAACAGAGCCAGTCATTCAAGTATTATATTTTATCTGGACAATATTCTGTGTTTTAATCCTGTTACCCCTTCAATGCTCTTCGGTGGGACAGACAACCTCTAGGTCTGTTTCCCCATTTACAAAATAAGGAGGTTGGACTTGAAAAATGACTTCCAGGATTCTTCCTATTTTAACACTCCAAAATTTCTTCTATGACTTCAGACATAGTGTTATGAGTATCTCCCCCAGGACTGGTTATCCTAAGGGGGATCACATACTAGACTGAAAATAAAAATGTTATGAGCCATAGATGAAATCATAATTAAGATTTTATATAACATGCCTGAGGGCAGAAAGCCTGAGATAAGAGTTAAGGAAGGCTCACATGGGCGTAAGAGGGATGTGGTGAGAATGAACATGGGTATGTTTCTCTCTTTTCAGCAACTCTACAGAGCTCACCCATCTGAAATAAGGTGATTTGATTCAAAATCTATGATACTTTGTCACAATTTCATTTCAGTTAGTAGGAATAGCAGGGCATTCTAAACAGATAGTAACTCAGACTTGGATGGAAACTATGAACCATCCAAAACCTCTCCAAGTAACGTGTGTTTTGATTTATGGGCTGATTGTGCCCGTATCCTTCCACTCTACTGTGTCAGGAGGAAATAAACTGTAAGAGATTATATATCCGTAAAACACTGGCAAGACTTGCTCCAGACACATACCCCAGGCTGTGGAAGAGAGAGATGTAGGAAGTGCCCTATCGGTAAGATGAGTGATATCTATGCCAAACCTACAGAGACAATAACTTGAGTGAATCCTCATTGTTTGGACTCAGTAGCTGCCAATTAAATGGAAAATCACCTGACTTGGTTTTTATGGTTGAAAGACCAATTAAAAAGATAAGTATAAAATACATAAGCAACAAGGATATAGCACAGGGAATTATAGCCGTTATTTTGTAATAACCAATAATGGAGAATAATCTGCAAAAATACTGAATCACTATGCTGTACTTAAAACTAATATAAAATTGTAAATCAACTATACTTTAGTTTTTAAAAAGAGATGAGTTCTAAAGTGTCTCAACTGCTAATTAACACTTAAAGATATTAATCTGAAGTACAGTTCAATCTGAAACTGTAAATTTGGATTAAGGCAATCCACTGAAGATTCACACACACAGAAAGTTGCCTCACCCAAACTGAACTCAGAAGACAATGAGGCTCAGCTGAACTTGAGCGATCACTGCAGAAACTCTCATGTTTTTACAGGATACCCAAAAGGGCTCTTTAGCTAGATTCCAGTTTCTGCTCGAAATCCTTAGATTCCCTTTCCTTTTTCCAGTCCACAGCAAGACTAACTTTCTGCAGATAAAGCAGGGCCTAGGGGCTGACCGTAGGTTGGTCTGTTCATAGTGAAAGTGAGGAAATGGTGTGGATGACTGGGGCTGTGATTCTGCCCCCACCCCAATTCCTATCACCAGAAAGGGTTTCAGGCATCATATTGTGAAATCTAACTATGTTTTCATCATGCTTCTCCCCAACCTGAAACATGTCCTCCATCCCTGGCTCATAATTACCCTTCAAGACGCTCACGTCCTGACTCTTCTGTGTATCTTCCTTGTCTACTTGACCCCCACTCATTCACTCTCTTTTGTACTCAAATGGGCATAACTGTACCACACAGAAATGTCTAGCATACATTTCTAAAAGTTGTTTCTGTTTGTAACAGAATTGAGGGTTTACACAATCTTCTAACAAACATTCTGTTAGGACACTGTGTATTATGGTGGCTAAGAGCACACAAGTCTCTGAATTCAGACTGCCATGATCATGCTCTAGGCTTGCAGACTTGTTAGCCGTGAGACCTTGCTCAAGAAACTTACCTCTCCAAACCTCAGTTTCCTTGTTTGAAAAATGCAGATAATTACTTCATACGTTGTGGAGATTCCTGCAAGGCTCTTAGTATTAGGCACAAAATAAGAGCTCAGAAAATGCCTACTGTTATAACAATGATAATAATTATTAGGATTTTATAATGCTCACAGAGCTTAGCGCAGTCCTGGGTCATGTTATGTATCTGTAAAAAGTAAAAATTATTCTCTGGGAGGCAGTCAATCCCTTCCACCACAAAGCATAGCTAGATTCAGCCTTTCAGAACTGCATCTCCTTGTATTTGTTAAAACTATAGCGTTTTCGAATCCTTCTTAGGACTCTTCCATATACATTCACATACTGGGCAATGCAGCATCCAGTATATTTACATAAATGGAAAACAGGTAAGGATAATTCGAGCACTGATTGTTTTTCACTGATGCTTACTTGAATCGAGTTTATATGATTACAATATTTTCTTTAAAATAAACCAAATCAAAAAAGAAGGGATATATGTATATGTATAACTGATTCACTTTGCTGTACGGTAGAAACTGACACAACATTGTAAAGCAACTATACTCCAATAAATAAATAAATAAATAAATAAACCAAAGTACATCACTGCTTACCAACACCACCTATAGCTAATCATTAATAAATTCAAAGTTATTAAATTTTATATTTTAGAGGTCTGTACCATTAAACTACAGCCATATAATGCAAGAGGAACTTCTGGTTCTAGCAGCCAAGAGAAACTGGGTTGTGCCTGAATGAAAACAGGCAGCTGTTATGGAAAAATATTCATACAAGTTGAAATCCAAAGATCTTCCTGATCTTTTTCTTCCCATACCCCAACAAGTTCCGATCCTATCAAAAGTTACAACCAACAATGACAGCTGAGAATGAGGGATGAAATTCTTGGTATCTTTTAGCCTGATAGTTTCACTCAGGTAAATATCAAGTGAGCTCATTGGACCACAAACGAAACATCTTTACTTCCTTCAGAACATATTTAAAATCTAGGAACAAAATTATTTCATCATATAGATTCATCTTGTTTTTGTTGCATTTGGTCTCTCATAGCCTATTTTTTTTCTTCTTCTTTCCTGTAATGGTCAAATAAGTCACCGCTGTATATATAACACCTAAGGCATTTAAGTAGAAATGAGCAAGGTGTTTGGCTTAACTCTAGACCCAATATTTCTTTGTGTTTGAATTTCTTTTATAGCTAATATACAACTGCCCCTGCAAATCTTAATTGTGAATTACTTACAGACTGTAAAGAAGAGGAACTTAATTCCTTGATAATGTTCTATGAGTTGCCCCCATCCCCCCAATCCTATATAAACAACAGTGGAATATTGAATTTAAGGTTGTGCCCTTTGACACCACAAACTCTGGGTCTTCAGCAAAGGTGCTTTCAGTCTGGATCTGAAATGATGAGGTCATGAATTAGGAATGATTCTGGTGACAGTGATATTTACCTCTTTGAGACAGCCCATAAAGTTGTTACTGACTGGTGACCCGGGAAGGTCTGCTGTGCTGGGACTGCCTCCAACATAGAAAAAGTCATCAGACCCCAGCATGGTATAATCTTCTTGCGTGTAGCCCGTTGTGGTAAGAATCCCATCCACTGATATTGTCACCTAGATAACAAAGCACAGGGAAAGGACACGCTATACTCAGACCTACATACTGTAATCCTGGGATATGCCTGTTTTGTGTTTTGTTTTGTTTTAGTTTTTCATTTTGCGTTTTTCGGTTTTTGTTTTTTTTTCTGTTTGTTTGGTTTTTATTTTTAGACCTATGGCGGAACCCATTTTCATGTCTGTTTGAGGTTTATTCTCCGATTCTATGCAACTAGCCCTAAGAGATCTAAACTAGTTAGAGAGTTAACTGATTATTGAACTAGTGTCAGCATCATCCCTATGGCAACTCAAAAGTTATTTAGCAGACACAAAAATGGTGTTAGTAAAATGCTTCCTAGGTTAGTTTTGCTGGTAGTACATATTAGCAAAGTTTAGTCGTCTGTTATTAACTAATCACAACGTGCACCTTGTTAACAGAAAAGGCGCAAGCTCTTTCCAGCAACGTCACTGTTTGCACTATTGAGCAGCAGCTGTCCAGCATGCAAGTGCCTACGTCCATGCCAAAGGCGAGGGGAAGCAAAACAACCAGTGGAAGCAGCACACGCTGATGTGCACATGCAGGAGGGACAGTACTGTTCAGAAAGGAAAGGAAAGAAAACGGGGAGAACCAAAGGAAAACACAACTGCTCTGTGATGACGGAAAGATGAGTGGGTGTGGCATCTCCAGCATTCCCAAATCAAGGGTGCATGCCATGCATCATGAATGGTTCGAGACTGGCTGAGCTTGCGGTCACTCGGGCCAGCCACCATTTTGTCTTATCCCGTGTTAACCACAGCTGGATGCAAAACGTTCGAAACGTTAACGATGCCCCTACAGGTGAGTTGGAAAACAGAAGTTGACAGGAACAGGTAAAAAATAAGAAGGTCAACAACAGATGAAAAGAAGGAGGTCAAAGTAAGCAGAAGAGTACCAACCGCAGTTCCTCTTTTGTTAATGATGTCTACAGTTAAAAGAAAGAAAGAAAACACACGGCAAACCCAAAATAAGAAACAATTAGAATGATATCTACCGAACAATGTAGTTTGTTTACCATAGCGTGTCCAATGCCTGAGTGCTTTGTGGAGAAGGGGGGAGAAAGGAAATTAAAAACTGTGAACAGAATAACGATCGTTACTTAAAAAATATGATGGTCTCTACCATGTTAGTACATTTTTTGATTCAGGTAACGGTTAGTAGAATGAAACATTCCATGAATGACATGTTAGTTATTAAGCATGTTAGTAACATAGAAAAAGGGCAAAAAAATTTTACAAGAAAAAAGCAGACTAACAAATAGGCCTCCCACAGAGGTAATATTTTTCCTGCCAGTATTGTTCGTAACTTGCTATGAGACAGAAACAGACATATGGCAATGTTCCTTTGTCTCCCTGGGTACATCTGACAGACATTGAAAAAGTCTAAAAGGGATTCAAAGGCCTAAAGCTCATCAGCTGACCACTGCCGCCTTTTGCCCATAAGTGATCCCTCCCCAACCCTGGCCCACCCCAGTCCCAGCAAATTCATAGGAATCAGTTGGCATTGCCCTACTACTCAATTTTACAGCATACAAGGACTCCTCCTCAACTCCAAAACTTCCTTCGGTCATATTGATGGACTTTAGGGTCACAGTTTACTGCAATGAAACAAAGCAAAGATCCTGACACATAGAATGAGTAGAATGGATTTGTTTTTAATCTGTCCTGCCACACATGCACCCCGGCTGTATAACTGCAGTTTCCTTTGAGCTACCAATTCACAGTTTGGTTTGTAACCTGAGCAAAGGCAAATCTAGAAAGTAGGCTCCTCAAGCCCCACCCTTCCTTCTGTGCTTCTCTCAAATGAGCATTCGGCCTCTTGGTGAGAATCTGAGAGAAAAATAAAAAGGGAAAACCAAAGAGACACACTTATAGGAAATCCGTGGTCTACAGCTACCCCGATGGTGGGCAACTATCCCCCGAGGCAGGTGTGAAGCATGCAGGGCCCCTCCCATGACACTAAGGCCTCTGAAAGGTCTTGGAGGGTCTCAAGAAATCCTTCATTTTTACTTTTCTGCCTCAGCTAGACTAAATCTGCACCTAAAGTTCCTGTTTGCTTCTCTAGCTTGGATAGTTTAAGCCTTTCAGAAGTGGGAAAGAAAAGGTTAGACAATTAACAGCTCAGAAAGAGAGGGCTGTTTTAGTAAAGGAAAACCAGAGACAATCCGGTCATTCTGCAACTGTTCAGAGAAACAACAAATATGTTAAGGATATTAGTTTGAGATCAGCACGTACTGCAGAAAAATTAGTCACTGTCAACACTTAACAAAATGGTATGTTGTAATATGATAAAATTTCAAATAATAATCAAAACTTATGTTCAGTATAAAAGGACAATCTATTATTCACTTTCATCTGTATATATATACTGTAATAATATGTCTCAGTTAAAAGCATACAGTATATGGGAACCCATACATTTACTGAAAAATTGATATTTTCCTAACATGTAGACACTTGGAAGAATTTTTTAAAAATACAATCAAATAGAAATGGGCATCTAGAAGATGAACTGGCCTCTCCAGAGACATTTGGGATTTAACATATGTGTCTGTGCTAAAAGTAAAAATATCTTCATAAACAGACTCTTAGGAGATGTGGAAACCCCCAAAGTCATTGTTCCCCCTCAGGGACTCTTCTTGTCCTCATTTCAGAGTTTGGGGTGGGGAGGGAGCAGGGTCTGATACAATCCCGAATCACAAACACACTGTTGTTGGATTTTTTTTTTTAACTACAAAAAAGGAACTGTGATTTAATGACCCCAATGTGCATGCTTCCAAATGATCACCATGAAAACTATAATTTAAAATCAAATAAACAAAAAACTAAAAACACAACAGAATCACACACATCACAGGAAGGGCAGGTCGCAGGGCTAACCTTGCAGCCCTCTGGGAAACTGCCATGTGTCGCTGTGTCAAAATAGCCTTTAGGCCCCTGGGACTTTCTAGATATGCCCCTGCTCAAGTATGGCAGGAAGATTCATCTCAGAAGAAGAAAAAAGCTAATTTGTAAGCGACTCTGAGGAGCCCTGTATCATGTTGTTAGGGTTTTCAAGTACCACACACACAGCTGTAGCGAGAAACAAAGCCAGTTACTCTCTTATCCACTGCACTGTTACCTGACGCAGATTCCTGGTGACTTTCACATCATGCCAGGCATTATCATTAAACTTTCCGTTCACGGGCTCCACTAGTGCTTCAAAGGCCCCTGATCCCAAATTAATGACCAGAGAGACAGCTCCATTTTTCAGGGCGAGATTGACATAATCAGCTGACTTCCCAGTGTGAAGCATCAGTCCATTCCTCTGAAGGGTTTTAAAGGACAGAGTTATTTCATCGCTGCTGCTTTGAATGGGGTTTTGAGACAAGTCGTAGCAGAAGTATTCAGATCCCTTGAAAGTGGCAATGTATTCTTCTTTTCCTAGAGGAAAACGGATACATACATGTGTAAGTAAAGAAACATACTATGTAAATTAGCAAATCTTCACAGAAACAATAACTAATCAGCCCCCAAATTAACTCTTTGTCTAGTTAACATTCATGACAAGAGCCCTGTCAAAGAGAGTTAAATAGTACTATAGGTGGCAGTATATTTTTAATAAACCTCAGCTATTGGGCGATCAACTGCAATAGCTAAAGCTGACATTCGTGAAAATTCAATGCATTTTTAAGTATCACTGCAAGAGCTCTGATCAGAGAAAGTAGCTCTGTGATATCTTGAGGGCACGAGTCAGGTACCATAAATACATATTGGATGGTTCTACTCTGCTGGCAACAATGGATTCCAATGTGTTTACAACATTCTCTCCATCCAACTGAGGTGTTATTTTAATTTTCAGTGAGGCATTTATATTCAAAGATCTTCTCAGTGAACAGCCAAATATTTCCACCACTGAGAAACCATAACAAATTATCTGATGAGGGGAAAGCAAAGAAAAAATAATAGAATTTGGTCTGGAAGTAAATAGATCTCCTATAGAGCAAGTGCATTTTTTCTCCCTGGGTGGAGGTGGCAGTGATAGAAAGCTTAATGGCATTAGCTGGATCGTTGGTTCATTCCCTGATCTCACCAAGCAGATGGTAGGGCTGGCTTTTATGAGACTGGTAAGAAATCCAGGACATCCTCAGGGGAACAGCATGTAAATGAAGTCTCAACATCTTCTATATATCTCAGTCTTTACTACATTTAGGAGTAACAACGTAGATCCCACAAAATGTTAGCTCAAACACAAATGTGGCTATTTGGAAAGGGCAGTCTTTTCCCACTAATTAAGCGAGTTTAACCAAAAAAAGAGTAGAAGCCAAAAGCTCCCTCAACTTTCTAGGCAATGATGGCGTTGTACCAAGAAAAATGAGACACTATGGTTTGGACTCAGCTTCTGATAAACTATAAACATAGAATTCTAAGTGATACTAGAGAATCTTAACCTGTTTCCCTGGTAATAGAGCATCTCTACTATGCCCACTGGAGGGTTCATATACTAACACCTGTTTCCCTGGTAATACAGCATCTCTACTATGCCCACTGAAGGGTTCATATACTAACAGGGGTCTCACTCTTACCCTGGCAATAGGATTTTACCTCAGGACTATTGTCATTCAATAATCTAATAACTCATGTCTTTGCATCAGAGCTCAAATCAAGGTCTCAGCTCATCAAGGCCCAATGACCTGACACTCTGGATACAGAAAGTACCATAAGCAACTACAGGTAAGCAAGGCACGGCACTAAGTAAGATAGTGAGCACCTAAGAACTTTCACAAGAGAGTGAACCCTTGAGGGAGAGTCACTGTCTACTAGTAAACTATTAGTGAAGACTGGTGGTCAGGTTAAACTCACCACATTCTGAGGCAGAGTCACCAAGCACAGCCCAATCCATACTAGAGGGCCCCTTCCATTCAAACACTCAAAATATTGGCTGAAATCCCCCCAAGTGTTAAGCCCAGTGCTAGTCTTTAGAGATAACAGAGTGACCAAGACTGACCTAATCCCTGTCTCTGAAAGTCTACAGTTTAGGTGTTTGTTTCCCTGGTCAGTTCAATATGGCAAGTGCCTTGATACTGGGACCCAGCACAACTAAATATTTCTGATACACTAGGAAAAAAAAAAAAAAAAGCAGGCTAAACTATGAATTTAGATCCTAGCTGGCCAATTGTTAACTGCACTGGGGGCAATTATGCATCTTTTAAAATCTCAGTTTCTAAAAATGGTTAGTGATACCAGTCCTTCAGGATATAATGAGATAATGCTGTACAGGCATCTGGCAAAGTTGGTGGGCACTAGAAATGGTAGATGTCTTCCTCCTTGCCTGCCTAATGTAATAAATGTGATAAATGATCTAAAACAAATAGCATATGTCATACTTCATTGTGAAATCTAGAATACTCTCTTTAAGATCAGAAACAAAATAAAGATGCCCACTATCAACATACTGTGCTTAAAGTCCTAGCTAATGTAAGACGACAAGAAAAGCACATGAGCATTATCAAGAGTATAAGTGAAAAAAAACACATCATATTAGCAAATATAATTGTATACACTGAAAGACCAAAATTATCTTTAAAAAAAAAACTGTTGGGTTTAAGATATTTCAGAAAGATCACAGGGTTATAGGTAACAGGGAAAATCAATATTTTAAACATACAAACAGATCTATAGATTCAATGAAATTCCAGTAAAAATCTCAATGAGTTTTTTTTAAATGAATACGAAAAGCTGGTTCTACAAGTTCTATGAGAAAAACAAAGAGCCCAAAATAGCCAAGATACACCAGAGAAAGAAGATTAAGGAACTTTCCTGTGCAAAGATGAACAATTATTAGAAAATTATGATAATAAAGATAATGCATTAGGATAGACAAAAGGGGGAGAATAAAGATAATAATCAAACTAAAAATAATCTTAAGCATATATGAAAATGATTTATATCAAGTCAGGCATTGCAAATAAGTGAGCAAAGCATAGATTAGTCAATAAATGGTGCTGGGACAACTGGTTATCTACATGAATAAAGTGAAATTGGATCTTTACATCATTTTGTTTACAAAAATGAATTCTCCATGGACTAAGGATATAAATTAGTAAGGTAAGTCTGTAAAATTTTTGTAAGACAAGAAATTACAATACTGAAGCATGGAAGGATTTATTAAATAGGCACAAAAATCACTAATAAAATATTGATAAATTCAACTACATTAAAATTAAGAACACCTGTTTATCAATAATACTATAAAGAGAGTAAGAATCTAAATTAGGTTGGTAGAAAATATTTTCATACCATATTAATCTACAAAGGACTACAATACAGGATTTGCAAAGCATTCTGATAACTCGATTTGAAAAAAAAGATGAACAATGGGAAAATGGGCAAAATAAATGTATAGTAATTTCATAGAAAAACAGGTATATGCTGTATGAATAAATAAAAAGATGCTCAATTCTATGAGTCTTCAGGGAAAGGCAAAAATCAAATTATATTCAGAAACTATTTCATAGCCATGAAATTGACAAAAAAATGATATGAAAAGATAGAAAAACTCCAGGCTTTGTAAAAGCTATGGAAAAATAGTAATTCTTATCCAATGCTAATGAGAGTGCTGATGAGCTGAAAATCGACCAACGGCAATAAGCACTATTTGGCCTTATGCTAGCCCATGGGAACGTCACATATTATAAAGGTGTCAGTCCTTAGAAAATTGTTACCATAGTCAATTAAAATACCATTCCCAATTCCCTTCAATTCATTTCTCTCTTCTCACAGTTCTGATTATTTGATGACAGGGAGTCAAGTGAATTCTGGTTCATATCCGTATACATACATCAGATATACTGAGATTCACTTATCTGAAGATATTTGCAAACTTTTCATCCCCAAGGAATACTCAGAACAGGTCTCTGAGCCAAAGGGAGTTTTAGAGACCCTCTTCTAGCCCAAGCTTTTAATTTACATTGTTAAGAAAATGATGCCCATGGAGTTTAAATGACTGTCAAATTCAGAAAGTGCACCAACCACAGAAGCAGGATTAGAATTCAGCCTCTGACTACCCTTAAATACTAAATAACAGAGTTTGGGGGCTTGAAGAGGTTTGATATAGTTAAAAGGCTGTAGCATTTTATCTAAGTGACTTCACATCATTCCAAATATGATTTATTCAAAATAAATCTTGACAAAGGATTTATTTGCCAGATAATGTGGCAGAGCCAAAGGAAAAAAATAGTAAATAGAGTTTGCAGTTCACTAGATGGAAAGCTGTGAAGTTATATGAGAATTGATGACATTTCACACCATCATACTCCTATTACTTAAAAATGAAAATGTATCACTCCTTTTCTATTGTTTAATATCAAATTTAGATGATTTAAATTTGCATTAAATGCAACCACATAGTTTTGGAAAAAATCACGCTGTACAATATATCATTACCTCAAAAGGCCATAAATGAGACATGAACCTAAGCAGGGAAAATCTTTTTGCCATATTCTTTTTCAAGAAAGAATATGTGTACTATGTGAGAATACATAAGTCATTCTATTTTCTTCAAGAGGACTACAATTCCTCCAATTCTTTGTTACCATACAGTCTTTGTCATTGTTTTGTGCTATATCATATGCAAATACCAAGCAGCATAGTGAAGAGTTATTTATGCTCTCCTGTTGAACACCTAAAGAATGGGTCTATGTCCATTTTAAAATGTAAGTCCCAAATATCTTGTGCATTTCTAGTATGTTCTAAAACAATAAACATCAAAAAGAAATTAGATTCACAGCAACATATATATCAACAAATTCTTATATCCAGGATACATAAAGAACTTATACAAATCAATCAGGAAAAAAAAAAACAAAAAACTAGACAAACCAACAGGAACAGACACTTTTATCCATGATAAAAGGATATCCATATGGAAAGATGTTCAACTTTATTAGTATTCAGAGAAATGCAAACTAAACCACAATAAAATATCAATACATTCCCCTACAATGAATAAAATGAAAAAGACAAAATGCACAAAGTGTTAGTGAGGATGTGGAGCAACTAGAACTCTCATGTATTGCTGGTGAGAACTGTTTTTTGAAATTAGCAATATCTTTTAAAGCTAAACACCTGCCTACATTATGATCCAGTAACCCCCACTTGTAAGGATACACCCAACAAAATGGACAAAAAGATCATCAGAATAACATACTAGAATGTTTACAGCAGCACTCTGCACAATAACCTCAAACTGAACAGCACTGAAATGCCAATCAATAGTAGAATGGATAAATAAATTGGGGTATAGTTACACAGTGAAATATTAGACAACAATGAGAATATATAATCTACAGCTACGTGCAAAAATATGGATAAATCTCAGAATAATAACATTGAGTAAAAAAATTTCCACACATAAAAGAGAACATACTTATGATTCCATTTACATAAAAACTTTTTAAACAAGCAAAACTAATCTCTACTGTTGTAAGTCAAGGTAATGGCTACCTTTGGTAGATATGAAGCAGGGACTAGTTAGAGGACTTTCTGGGTGCTAGCAATGTTCTGTTCTTGATCTGGGTGTTGGTTATGGGTGTGATCAGAGTGCAAAGAATCATATAGCTGTACACTTATGATACGTGCACTTCCTAGTATTTATACTATATTTCAAAAAATAATTTAAATACTAGTTTAAATAATCTGTATGACTGAGAACAAAACAAGTTCACCTGATGAAGTCTTTTCTTTGTGATTAATAGGGTGATATGAGCAAGACATTACTCCCATTAATGTTACTTTTATTAGTAAAAATGGAAATAATAGCAACAGTAATAATACCAGTTATGTAGCATTTAAAAACTTTTCAATGCGTATTAATATCCCTTAATACCATTTGCTCTCCAGAGCAACCTCATAGGATTTAGAAAAAGTATATAAGCTGCAATGGATATAATTATAGTTGTTTGAACGACCATATCCAAATGTGCTGATTAATGGATCATTGTCAAGATAAAGGGAGTCTCTATTATTCATCATAGAAATGCCATGGTAGAATTAGAGAAACAATTAAAAAATAAACTGCTCAAAAGCTTGGAGCATTTTTCTAATATTCTATATTAATTTGCTTTCTGTTGCAATACAATTGGAGGAAGAGGTCTAATACAGTGCCATTGGAATTAGACCCTTTCAGCCCTCTAATAATTTAGATGAAAATACACAGTTCTTGCTCATCTAATTTTCTGAAGGAAATTTCAATGAAAAAATCCAAATTGTACAAATTCTTGTTACGCTGACTGGATAAGCTGATTCTGACAAAGTTAAATTTAATGGGAATAAACCTGAGTTCTATTCTCAGGTCTAAAACTACTCAACTGAACAAGTAAGAGTATATAGGAAACAAGATTTCCCAGACACATCAGATAAAACAAACAAAGCCAAATCTTTAGAGGATTTAGAACATGAATCAACAGTGTGATAGAGACACTCAAAAAAGCCCGGGTAAGCACGGGTTACATTCATGAAAGTTCTTAGAAGAGGGATGGGACGGTCTTGTGCTTTAGTGCTAGGCAGCTCATGCCCGTTATCACACTCCTATTTAGACAAGCTGGAGTATGTTTGGATATATGCTAAGATGAAAAAAGGCTTCTAGATTATATAAGGTAATGGTAAAAACCCTCTAAAGAAAAAATTTAGGGGATACATGACAGTATCTTGAAACATCAGGAAGGATGTCCCCTAGAAGAGTAATTCCATTTTGTATGGAAACAGGGGTGTAAATAGAATCAAAGCATGAAAGGTATGGGAAAATATATTCTCAATATAATGAAGACTTTCTAAGAGAGGTATCCATAGGTGGAACATTCAATTTGGTAGAAAACAAGTTACTCATCACAGAAAGAACTTAAACACAACTGAAACACTTAATTGCATACGGCAGGAGGTATTCAATCTTTGGATGGAAGAATGAACAAATAGATCCTTTTCAACAGCAAGAATTACTGATTTCTACTTTAGAGAGAGGAATATTACACAAAGAAAGGTTAAATGGCTCCCCAAGTTCACGCAGAAATTGATTCTCAGGATAATGCCCCTTCCCATTGCCTATGCTTGGGGCAAAGTCTCATTAATTTGACCCTATGTTTCCACAATTTTCAGGTTCACTGAACTTCTTCACTAAGTGAAGGATCTGCAAGGGAATGGCCCTAGTTCCTAAGGACAATGATGTCTATGGGCAGAGAGAAGTCCCACTATTCTCACTTACATGAAGAATGTCAGGCCATTTTCCTAAGCCAAGAACCTGACCTACATTATTGTTCTTGATTATCTTGCACTTCATATACACAATCCCAAATCACACAGGTTTATAAGGTTTTACTATACCTTAAAATATATTCTAAGATTGTGTTCAACACAAACCAGAAACTGAAATCAACATGTGAAAAAAAACAAGTGAACAAAAACCGACGTTTGAGTAAGAGACTTGTTTCACTTGTTTTACTGCTCTAGAAGTCAAATACACAAGAATATTGTGCCGAAAATGTCCTTGACTAAACAAAAGTACACACTAGAAGTTTACATTATTAAATTAAATAACATGCCTGGCTTTCTCTGACTATAAAGGTAAAGCAAGTTTAGAAAAACAGGAAAAGAAAGTCTGCCTATTGAAAATCACATCAGGTTAAATTCTCAGTCCCTCAGTGTAACAGAAAACAGCATAGTTTTATTTGCCAAAACCCTTTGTAATTTAGAAATTAAAACAATCAATTGATCACTATAAGGAAAAACAGCGTTATTTTAAAGGGAGAGTAGTTCACTCTTTCCTTGGATTTTCTACCTGATGCAATGCTGTAAATCGTTCCAAAATTCCCAAATGTGATTCAACCTACAGAAATTCTGAGGCTAACTTCTATTGTTTGCAGCAAGAAATCAAGCTTCATAAAATATTCATTCTTCAAGGTTTTATTTCACTTTAGATACACCTCAAGGCAACCAATCCAGAAATAAGTTGCCAAGAATCCATCAGATAACCCCAAAAATAGGCACACTCTTAATGACGATATATGTGAGGTCATTAAATATGAAAGGTAAAGAAGACTTAGATATTATTTGGCACAATGCTCTAATTTATTAGATGAAGAGAGTGAGGCCTCAACAGATAAAACTGTGGTCACATAACAAACTGGAGTAGAATCAAAATATGTATAACTCTTGCCCTCTTTATTCCAACCTCATGTTCTTCCTTATTTCCTATATATTGCCATGAAATGAGCCTCTAATTCATTACCAAAAACTAAATGCAGCTTAAACTTGAACATATTAAAAAAAAAAAATAGGACACAGCCCAACACTCTATGACAATTTTCCAATCCTATTGTGCAACTGATTTGCATTTGTTTAAATAACTGCAGGTGCTGGGAACCAAACAGGCCACTCCATGTCTAACTGGGCTGATGGCCATTCAGTTCTGCACAGATGCTATGACACACAGGGAAAGTCATAAGCAAACATTCACCAGGTGTGCAATATGGCAATTTCTGGGCCTGCCTCCAGCTCAACTCCCACAGTTGAATCTATGACAACTAGACTCTAGCATCTTTTAACCTGGAGGATACCAGTGACACAATCAAAGTAAAAACATAGCTTGGTGAATTTAGGCTTTGCAAAGAATCTCTGTATGAACTTATGATTCCTTTGGGGTCAATTAATGATTACCTAATAAATAAATTATATACATGTATATATAGCAAATATACTATTATATATGTAATTATAGGAAGACAATGATATTTATAGCAGATTTATAGATATCCTGTATTTATAAACAATCCTCATTTATAGTAAGATCAGTATAAACTAAGAACACTTGGATTTTAGAGTACCACGCTTTGCACTTGGGGAAGAGAAGGGATGCTGGAAACCCATGGCATGTCTTTGATCTTAAGGCAAAGAATACTGAATCCAAAAGTCACACATGTAAAGCACCTAGTAGTCCTCAAACTGGAATTGAGAGGGAGATTAATAATTCATTCAGGCATCATCTTGGTCAAACTTTTCTCTTTTATTCCATGTACATATAAGTCCATGCCACTCTCTCACTTCGTTCCAGCTTGCCATTCCCCCTCCCTGTGTCCTCAAGTCCATTCTCTACGTCTACGTCTTTTATTCCATGTACAATGGGAAGCCATTGGAGTATTGAGGCTGGAGAGTGACAAGTTCTGATTTACATTTTTAAAAGTTAGGTCTGGCTTCTGTGTGGAGTTTGGATTCTGGATATGCATGAAAGTGCTAGCAATGAGACTAACAGTTGTAAAGTTATAGACCATAGGAATGAGGGCTATAGAGTCATATACACCTGGGTTTCAACCCCATTCTCACATTGTGAGTACTTAAATAAATAATCAATCGTCTTAAAAAATCTCTTTTTTCTCATCAGCAAATGGAGGCAGTAACACTAGGAGCTATATGACAGGTTGGTTGTGAGGATTAAGTAATAAAATGTATGTGCAATAAGTTTATTAGAGTCAAAATCCATGGGATATGTTCATGGCATATAAACATGAAAGAGTATTTGTTTACATATTCATTATATTTCTTCAGTCACTGATTGTAAACATGCATGCACTGTCACTTCCTTTCCCCATCTCTTCACAACACCTTGGGCAGAATTATTAAATTTTGGGGCTTTTGGTTATTAAAAACTCAGGCTAATTTATAACTCTCACCTAAGATTTGATGTAAATTTCAGCCCTCAATTCATAGTCTGAGTTGAGGAAGAAGGGGAGGATGTGGTATGACCACAGACATCTTCTTACCACCTGCCTCAAAACCTGGCCCTTCCGTTTTATAGGGATGGAGTCAATGACAGGAAGAGAACAGGACAGTGGCTATGCTTATAGTCTCTTTCTGTTGGTTGTACCTGCTTCTTTGGTTCACCCCTATTGACCTCTGATGCCTTCCAAATGGTAAATTCCTAAGTGCTCTGTAGGGCCTCCCCACTGCATTTTCCAAACATAATTTAAGGGGTGGGGTGGTGGACATAGAGAGATTCATCTGGCTCAACCTGCTTCATCCTCTGGTTCCAACACACTGCATCTGGCTACTGTGATCCCCTGGCCCAGCAGCCCAGCAAGTGGCCTTCTTGTGAGAGATACTGGCCAGATGGCTCAAGCCCCAGACTAAAGTGGAGTGTCTGCATGACCCATAGACTCTTAGGCATCCTGGCTCTACCACATGTTGAGAGTGTAGGTTGTACTCCTTTGTCTCTGTCCACTGTACCAGTCCCCTTCTCTCCTCAGTAAGGCACGAGGCAGGTCAGCAAGTTTGATGCAGACACTGTCATGTGTAAGGAATGCAGAATGCGGACATTCCTCTTTTGCAGGCATACACAGGCACTGCACACGCTTCTATAGTAGTCTGTTCTCCCGATTACCTTGGGTAAAGGAAGCACACTTCTCCTTGGACAATACATTTTCATGGGGTCTATGACCTACTGACTCTTCTGCCCCACTCACCCATCTCCAGTGCTTACGTAGATAAGGAAGGTGGGAGGTAGGGAGGAATCAGGAGGGGTCAAAAGATCAGTTTTGCTATCTTCTAGTAAGTGCTGAGGAAGATAACTGGCCCATTTTTAGAGATTTTCTTTATAGTGGAGGTTACTTAAATTCTGTTTCAGGGGCCTTTAGTTAACAATTCTATGAGAAAAATTTATCCTCAGCATGCTGCTGTGAACATAAAGAAATACCTGGCATATGGTGGGCAATCAACTGTTGGTTATTATTATTGTTATTATTAAACTAACTACCATATTTTAAAGGACTGTCCAGCAGTTTTAAAGAATCAGCTTTTTACCTAATCATTTAATAACCAGAATATCATTATGCCCAGCACCCTAGTTCTAGGAAATTTTTGGTTAATTCAGGTTCATGGAGTAAGAAACAGATGGAGGTATTACAAATAGCATCAAGGAAGGAAAAATATGTCTCTTTATTGATGGTTTACCCTTTTAAAGAGGTTTATACCTTGATGACTTGCAAAATGATTTCATGAGGTTTTTGTGTTTTTATTTTTCATTCTCTAAGGGAAAAAAGCATCGTGCTAAGGATCAGGAGAGTTGAGCGCTGGTTTCCACTCAGCCACTTTTCAGCTCTCTGCCCTTGGCCACTCCACTTAGCCTCACTGGGCCTTATTTTTTTCCCTGGCAAAGTGACATAGCTGGACTAAGTGATCGCCAGTGTTTCTTTCAATTCTAAAATTTTATGGCCCTATAACATTCTTGATTCATTGAGCCACTGTTTCATTGATTCATTCAATAAACATTTACTGAGGCTCAACTCTGCCAAACCCTATTGCTTTCCTGCTGTCAAAATCACACAACATGCTAGAGTTAAAGTGTCTTTAAAGGTTTCTGATGGCTGCTGCTTTTACAAGGAACTTTCCATAGCAACCTCTGTCTCCCTGAGCTTCTAGAGCTACTTTTCGTCTTATACTGTAAGGACTTAAAATTTAAGAAAAACAAAGCAACATGGAAGGTGTTCTGCTTACACTCTATCAGAAATAAACTTTCAATTCAGATCACTTTTCTTCCTTAGTCTGGAAAAGAACACCTTCAACAGACTTTTTGGTCCAATATGTGCTGGGGTGTTAAAAGAATGTGATGAATTTTTTTTCCCCCAAATTTAAGGTACTTTTCCATATAAATGAAATTCTTAGAATAATAAAACATTTGAAGAGAAAGCTGATATTACTTACTATATGTTTATATGAATTAATTTGGGAGCATGTATATTTCTCTAATGAATGTATGAAAGGATAAATCAATAATGACTAGTGTTTTCCTATGGATAGAACCTTTAGTTTGGAATTAGGAACCCTGAGTTCAGTTCCCCCACTTAATGGTTGGTGCTACATGACCATGGGCAAGTAAATGTAGCTGAGTCTGAGCTTACTTCAGTACAATGGCTATTGTCATGCTGTCATGCCACACCTTCAGATTTTTAAAAAATAAGGATCAGTAATATAATGATTATGGAATTACTATCATTATTATTAATTACATACTGATTCTTCCATAACCTCCCCACATCTCATCTGTCATAGCTGTATTGAAAGCATCATAAATCAACATTGTCTAGCTCAGCATTTTTCAAAATAGGTTTCTCATCTGCTTTGAATACTATTTTCTCAAGCCTCCCAAGGATGGTACAAAACTAACACCTTTCTAGATACACAGGAGAGAAGTTATTTATTCTGTACAATAGATTCCTTAGGATTTTATTCCCTTCCCAACACCAGCAGAGCTCCAGCCTAATGCAAACACACAGAATTTATCAGAAAGAGTTTGGAAGTAGTTTACAGAATAGAAGGAATCACCGAACCATCAAGGCTTGGAAAGGATGGAACATGGGGAAGATCTAAGCTCCTCATAGTTTTGGTCTCCTATAGGGCTGTATCGCTCATATAACTCAACAACAGCGAACCCCAGACTCAAAGTAATTTCATTCAAGTCCTGAATTCCCCAAAGGGGATGAAATTTGATTAGCTCAGCTTGTGTTGGTCAGAAGTATTTACTCCCAGTTCAGACTTTTATGATTGGAGTAGGGGAAACAGGCAGGATTATAAAACAGGAGCATATGGGGGAATCACATGAGAGGACAGCCTACTCACTGATTAACACTTGACATTGTCAACAAGTCGGTATTGGGATCTAATATTAAAAGAGAACCCTTCCCAGCATGTAGAAATTATGACAATTTCCTTTTTAGAACACTAAATATAAACTTATGTCTCAAGCTCCAATTTTAAAAAAAAAATGGACATTGGCTGATTTGTGGTTAACTTTCTTTTAACTGTGAAACTTTATCAGAAATCTCAGTGAATCACATAAATGTAAATTTTAGAACTGGAAAAAGGAGACCTTTAAAGGTTATGAGATTTTCTCTGGCGTCTACAGCTAGGCACAGGTGAAGCTGAGATGAGAAGCTGAGTCTCAAGACCAGTTGATCCCAAACAGGGCTGGTCATCAGAATCACCTGGGAAAGAAACCTTTAAAAAATATTGTACAACACAGGGAATATAGCCAATATTCTATAATAACTATAAATGCAGTATAACCTTTAAAAATTGTGTACCACTATGTTGCACGCCTGAAACATATAATATTGTACATCAACTCCACCTCAATAAAAAAAGAAGAAAAAAAAGCATATTTCTAGCACCCATTCCCTTAAGTCCTACTTTCATAAGACTGGAGTAGTCCTCCTGATACTTTCGTATTATTTTTTACTTCCTAGTTATTTCCAGTAACCAGTTAAGCTTGAAATTCAATGTTTCTTGTAAAATACTGGGCCTTCCCTTCCCTTACTCTCCAAGAAAAGAACCCACTTCCCAACAAACAGCACAAAATGTACAATAAAATACATGAAATATAAACAAAGCAATCAAAAAGCAGAGCACATTCTCACTTTCTAGTTTGGAAGTAATTTGATTGGTGAGAGAACATTCTGGCCAGACTGAATAATACCACCTCTTGATCAGTAACTATAATTCACAATATATCTGTCCACTTCTCACACTGATAATTCTCTGATCTCAAGGATAAGACACATTTCCACATTCACAAGCTGTAAATGCTTTTTTTCCTTTTCTACTTGTTGCGAGTAAACCAAACACCCTATTGAAACAAGTCTTTTCTTTTTAAAGATCATTGGCCTTGACACTATATAGCAAGAACACGTGATATATTTTATACCCCATACTTGAAATAAGTTTCCTCCCCCTCCATTCCCCACACTACATGCCTTTCTCATGAACAATTCATAAAACCATAAAAGTTAAAGAGGTCTTCTAATTCAAGGTCTTCTGAAAATTTCTTCCCAGTTACCCAGGATTCACATACTGTACATAGACTTTGTACTTGCAATGCACTCTTCTATTTTTTATAGAAATAGGAATTGTTCTAAATTGATTTCATAAAAGTAACGGTTCACCACTCAAATTTGAAAAACACTGATTTAATTCAGTCTTTTCATTTTACAGATAAGAAAACTAAGGCCCGGAGAATTTAAGAGACTTGGCAAAAACCACTTAGCTTGTGAATACCTCAGACTAGAATTTGGATCTCTGACTGAATCCTATGCTCTTTCTACTACAGTCTGCTGCATTTCTAATGCTATTTTAGATAGGTTTGAATGGACACCTTCACAGTTTCAGACAGAAGAAAATATTCATTTTGAAGAATATAGGACAGTCTAGCTTTTTCACCAAGACGTTCAATCCTAATTTAATCTCTTTCCCAGGTACCTAGTTTTCATAACTCCTAGACAAAATATGCAAAATTATAGCTTTATAGCTTTCATATCGCCAGTTAATATTACTATTAGTTTTCTCAGCTATTATCTCAAAGTGAGGTAATCATCTTGACTACCTTACCATATTTGCACTAATTATGTTACGCTTCTCAACATCAAAATTTTAATTTTGCAGTTTATTTTGATTTATAGTGTTATAATGAAAGTCATTAACTTAAATGTTCAAATATTCCTAATTAAAAACAGACAATGCGAAAAAGAAGTGTTGGTGAGCTTAAAGATGGCGGAAGAGTAAGACGCGGAGATCACTTTCCTCCCCACAAATACATCAGAAATACACCTACATGTGGAACTGCTCCTACAGAACACCTACTGAACGCTGGCAGAAGACCTCAGACTTCCCAAAAGGCAAGAAACTCCCCACGTACCTGGGTAGGGCAAAAGACAAAAGGAAAAACAGAGACAAAAGAATAGGGACTGGACCTGCACCTCTGGGAGGGAGCCGTGAAGGAGGAAAGGTTTCCACACACTAGGAAGCCCCTTCTCGGGCGTAGACTGCGGGTGGCGGAGGGGGGAAGCTTCGGAGCCACGGAGGAGAGCGCAGCCACAGGGGTGCGGAGGGCAAAGCGGAGAGATTCCCACACGGAGGATTGGCGCCGACCAGCACTCACTAGCCCGAGAGGATTGTCTGGTCCCCCGGGGTGGGCGGGGGCTGGGAGCTGAGGCTCGGGCTTTGGTTGGATCCCAGGGAGAGGACTGGGGTTGGCGGCGTGAACACAGCCTGAAGGGGGCTAGTGCGCCACGGCTAGCCGGGAGGGAGTCCGGGAAAAAGTCCGGAGCTGCCGAAGAGGCAAGAGACTTTGTTTCTTGCCTCTTTGTTTCCTGGTGCGCGAGGAGAGGGGATTCAGAGCGCCACTTAAAGGAGCTCCAGCGACGGGCGTGAGCCGCGGCTATCAGCGCGGACCCCAGAGACGGGAATGAGACGCTAAGGCTGCTGCTGCCGCCACCAAGAAGCCTGTGTGCAAGCACAGGTCACTCTCCACACCGCCCCTCCCAGGAGCCTGTGCAGACCGCCACTGCCAGGGTCCCGTGATCCAGGGACAGCTTCCCCGGGAAAACGCACGACGCCTCAGGCTGGTGCAACGTCACGCCGGCCTCTGCCACCACAGGCTCGCCCCGCCTCCTCCGTACCCCTCCCTCCCCCCCGCCTGAGTGAGCCAGAGCCCCCGAAGCAGCTGCTCCTTTAACCCCGTCCTGTCTGAGTGAAGAACAGACGCCCTCAGGCGACCTACACACAGAGGCGGGTCCAAATCCAAAGCTGAACCGCAGGAGATGTGGGAACAAAGAAGAGAAAGGGAAGTTTCTCCCAGCAGCCTCAGGGGCAGCGGATTAAAACTCCACAAACAACTTGATGTGCCTGCATCTGTTGAATACCTGAATAGACAACGAATCATCCCAAATTGAGGAGGTGGACTTTGAGAGCAACGATATATATATATTTTCCCCCCTTTTCTCTTTTTGTGAGTGTGTATGTGTATGCTTCTGTGTGTGATTTTGCCTGTATAGCTTTGCTTTTACCATTTGTCCTAGGGTTCTGTACGTCGTTTTGTTTTGTTTTGTTTTATTTTTACTTTGAAATATTTTTTTAAATAATTTTTTATTTTTTATTTTAATAACTTTATCTTATTTTATTTTACTTTATTTTATTTTATCCTCTTTCTTTCTTTCTTTCTATTTTTTCTACCTTTTATTCTGAGCTGTGTGGATGAAAGGCTCTTGGTGCTCCAGCACAGAGTCAGTGCTGTGCCTCTGAGGTGGGAGAGCCAACTTCAGGACACTGGTCCACAAGAGACCTCCCAGCTCCATGTCATATCAAACGGCAAAAATCTCCCAGAGATCTCCATCTCAACGCCAAGACCCAGCTTCACTCAACGACCAGCAAGCTACAGTGCTGGACATCCTATGCCAAACAACTAGCAAGACAGGAACACAACCCCATCCATTAGCAGAGAGGCTGCCTAAAATCATAATAAGGCCACAGACACCCCAAAATACACCACCAGACGTGGACCTGCCCACCAGAAAGAAAAGATCCAGCCTCATCCACCAGAACACAGGCACTAGTCCCCTCCACCAGGAAGCCTACACAACCCACTGAACCAACCTTAGCCACTGGGGACAGACAACAAAAACAACAGGAACTACGAACCTGCAGCCTGCGAAAAGGAGACCCCAAACACAGTAAGTTAAGCAAAATGAGAAGACAGAAAAACACACAGCAGATGAAGGAGCAAGGTAAAAACCCACCAGACCTAACAAATGCAGAGGAAATAGGCAGTCTACCTGAAAAAGAATTCAGAATAATGATAGTAAAGATGATCCATAATCTTGGAAATAAAATAGAGAAAATACAAGAAATGTTTAACAAGGACCTAGAAGAACTAAAGAGCAAACAAACAATTGTGAACAACACAATAAATGAAATTTAAAAATCTCTAGAAGGGATCAATAGCAGAATAACTGAGGCAGAAGAATGGATAAGTGATCTGGAAGATAAAATAGTGGAAATAACTACCACAGAGCAGAATAAAGAAAAAAGAATGCAAAGAATTGACGACAGTCTCAGAGACCTCTGGGACAACATTAAACACACCAACATTCGAATTATAGGGGTCCCAGAAGAAGAAGAGAAAAAGATAGGGACTGAGAAAATATTTGAAGAGATTATAGTTGAAAACTTCCCTAATATGGGAAAAAAAATAGTCAATCAAGTCCAGGAAGCACAGAGAGTCCCATACAGGAAAAATCCAAGGAGAAACATGCCAAGACACATATTAATCAAACTATCAAAAATTAAATACAAAGAAAACATATTAAAAGCAGCAAGGGAAAAACAACAAATAACACACAAGGGAATCCCCATAAGGTTAACAGCTGATCTTTCAGCAGAAACTCTGCAAGCCAGAAGGGAGTGGCAGCACATATTAAAAGTGATGAAAGAGAAAAAGCTAAAACCAAGATTACTCTACCCAGCAAGGATCTCATTCAGATTTGATGGAGAAATTAAACCTTTACAGACAAGCAAAAGCTAAGAGAATTCAGCACCACCAAACCAGCTTTACAACAAATGCTAAAGGAACTTCTCTAGGCAGGAAACACGAGAAGGAAAACACCTACAATAACAAACCCAAAACAATTAAGAAAATGGGAATAGGAACATACATATCAATAATTACCTTAAATGTAAATGGATTAAATGCTCCAACGAAAAGACATAGACTGGCTGAATGGATACAAAAACAAGACCCATATATATGCTGTCTACAAGAGACCCACTTCAGACCTAGGGACACATACAGACTGAAAGTGAGGGGATGGAAAAAGATATTCCATGCAAATGGAAATCAAAAGAAAGCTGGAGTAGCAATTCTCATATCAGACAAAATAGACTTTAAAATAAAGACTATTACAAGAGACAAAGAAGGACACTACATAATGATCAAGGGATCGATCTAAGAAGAAGATATAACAATTGTAAATATTTATGCACCCAGCATAGGAGCACCTCAATACATAAGGCAAATACTAACAGCCATAAAAGGGGAAATCGACAGTAACACAATCGTAGTAGGGGACTTTAACACCCCACTTTCACCAATGGACAGATCATCCAAAATGAAAGTAAATAAGGAAACACAAGCTTTAAATGATACATTAAACAAGATGGACTTAATTGATATTTATAGGACATTCCATCCAAAAACAACAGAATACACTTTATTCTCAAGTGTTCATGGAACATTCTCCAGGATAGACCACATCTTGGGTCACAAATCAAGCCTCAGTATACTTAGGAAAATTGAAATCATATCAAGCATCTTTTCCGACCACACTGCTATGAGACTAGATATCAATTACAGGAAAAAATCTGTAAAAAATACAAACACATGGAGGCTAAACAATACACTACTTTATAACCAACAGATCACTGAAAAAATCAAAGGAAATCAAAAAATACTTAGAAACAAATGACAATGAAAACATGATGACCCAAAACCTATGGGATGCAGCAAAAGCAGTTCTAAGAGGGAAGTTTATAGCAATACAATCCTACCTTAAGAAACAAGAAACATCTCAAATGAACAACCTAACCTTACACCTAAAGAAATTATAGAAAGAAGAACAAAAAAACCCCCAAAGTTAGCAGAAGGAAAGAAATCATAAAGATCAGATCAGAAATAAATGAAAAAGAAATGAAGGAAACGATAGGAAAGATCAATAAAACTAAAAGTTGGTTCTTTGAGAAGATAAATAAAATTGATAAACCATTAGCCAGACTCATCAAGAAAAAAAGGGAGAAGCCTCAAATCAATAGAATTAGAAATGAAAAAGGAGACGTAACAACCGACACTGCTGAAATACAAAGGATCATGAGAGATTACTACAAGCAACTCTATGCCAATAAAATGAACAACCTGAAAGAAATGGACAAATTCTTAGAAATGCACAATCCTCCGAGACTGAACCAGGAAGAAATAGAAAATATGAACAGACCAATCACAAGCACTGAAATTGAAACTGTGATTAAAAATCTTCCAACAAACAAAAGCCCAGGACCAGATGGCTTCACAGGTGAATTCTATCAAACATTTAGAGAAGAGCTAACACCTATCCTTCTCAAACTCTTCCAAAATATAGCAGAGGGAGGAACACTCCCAAACTCATTCTACGTGGCCACCATCACCCTGATACCAAAACCAGACAAAGATGTCACAAAGAAAGAAAACTACAGGCCAATATCACTGATGAACATAGATGCAAAAATCCTCAACAAAATACTAGCAAACAGAATCCAACAGCACATTAAAAGGATCATACACCATGATCAAGTGGTGTTTATCCCAGGAATGCAAGGATTCTTCAATATCCGCAAATCAATCAATGTGATACACCACATTAACAAATTGGAGGAGAAAAACCATATGATCATCTCAATCGATGCAGAGAAAGCTTTCGACAAAATTCAACACCCATTTATGATAAAAACCCTGCAGAAAGTAGGCATAGAGGGAACTTACCTCAACATAATAAAGGCCATATATGGCAAACCCACAGCTAACATCGTCCTCAATGGTGAAAAACTGAAACCATTTCCACTAAGATCAGGAACAAGACAAGGTTGCCCACTCTCACCACTATTATTCAACATAGTTTTGGAAGTTTTAGCCACAGCAGTCAGAGAAGAAAAAGAAATAAAAGGAATCCAAATTGGAAAAGAAGTGAAAGTGTCACTGTTTGCAGATGACATGATGCTATACACAGAGAATCCTAAAGATGCTACCAGAAAACTATTAGAGCTAATCAATGAATTTGGTAAAGTAGCAGGATACAAAATTAATGCACAGAAATCTCTTATAGTCCTATACACTAATGATGAAAAATCTGAAAGTGAAAACACTCCCATTTACCACTGCAACAAAAAGAATAAAATATTTAGGAATAAACCTACCTAAGGAGACAAAAGACCTGGATGCAGAAAATTATAAGACACTGATGAAAGAAATTAAAGATGATACAAATAGATGGAGAGATATACCATGTTCTTGGATTGGAAGAATCAACATTGTGACAATGACTCTACTACCCAAAGCAATCTACAGATTCAATGCAATCCTTATCAAACTACCACTGGCATTTTTCACAGAACTAGAACAAAAAATTTCACAATTTGTATGGAAACACAAAAGACCCCGGGATAGCCAAAGCAATCTTGAGAACGGAAAATGGAGCTGGAGGAATCAGGCTCCCTGACTTCAGACTATACTATAAAGCTACAGTAATCAAGACAGTATGGTACTGGCACAAAAACAGAAATATAGATCAATGGAACAGGATAGAAAGCCCAGAGATAAACCCACGCACATATGGTCACCTTATCTTTGATAAAGGAGGCAAGAATATACAGTGGAGAAAAGATAGCCTCTTCAATAAGTGGTGCTGGGAAAACTGGACAGGTACATGTAAAAGTATGAAAATAGAACACTCCCTAACACCATACACAAAAATAAATTCAAAATTGATTAAAGACCTAAATGTAAGGTTAGACACTGTAAAACTCTTAGAGGAAAACATAGGAAGAACACCCTATGACATAAATCACAGCAAGATCCTTTTTGACCCACCTCCTAGAGAAAGGGAAATAAAAACAAAAATAAACAAATGGGACCTAATGAAACTTCAAAGCTTTGGCACAGCAAAGGAAACCATAAACAAGACCAAAAGACAACCCTCAGAATGGGAGAAAATATTTGCAAATGAAGCAACTGACAAAGGATTAATCTCCAAAATTGACAAGCAGCTCATGCAGCTCAATATCCAAAAAACAAAGAACCCAATCCAAAAATGGGCAGACGACCTAAATAGACATTTCTCCAAAGAGGATACAGATTGCCAACAAACACATGAAAGAGTGCTCAACATCATTAATCATTAGAGAAATGCAAATCAAAACTACAATGAGATATCATCTCACACCGGTCAGAATGGCCATCATCAAAAAATCTAGAAACAATAAATGCTGGAGAGGGTGTGGAGAAGAGGGAACCCTCTTGCACTGTTGGTGAGAATGTAAATTGATACAGCCACTATGGAGGACAGTATGGAGGTTCCTTCAAAAACTAAAAATAGAACTACCATATGACCCAGCAATCCCACTACTGAGCATATACCCCGAGAAAACCATACTTGAAAAAGAGTCATGTACCAAAATGTTCACTGCAGCTCTATTTACAATAGCCAGGACATGGAAGCAACCTAAGTGTCCATCAACAGATGAATGGATAAAGAAGATGTGGCACATGTATACAATGGAATATTACTCAGCCATAAAAAGAAACGAAATTGAGTTATTTGTAGTGAGGTGGATGGACCTAGAGTCTGTCATACAGAGTGAAGTAAATCAGAAAGAGAAAAACAAATACTGTATGCTAACACATATATATGGAATCTAAGAAAAAAAAAAAAGATCATGAAGAACCTAGGGGCAAGACAGGAATAAGGACACAGACCTACTAGAGAATGGACTTGAGGATATGGGGAGGGGGAAGGGTAAGCTGTGACAAAGTGAGAGAGTGGCATGGACATATATACACTACCAAATGTAAAATAGATAGCTAGTGGGAAGCAGCTGCATAGCACAGGGAGATCAGCTTGGTGCTATGTGACCACCTAGAGGGGTGGGATAGGGAGGGTGTGAGGGAGGGAGACGCAAGAGGGAAGAGATATGGGAACATATGTATATGTATAACTGATTCACTTTGTTATAAAGCAGAAACTAACACACCATTGTAAAGCAATTATACTCCAATAAAGATGTTAAACAAACAAACAAACAAACAAAAAACAGACAATGCATTTTAAATTGATAGTATTACCAATAATGTGGGAAAAAAATCTGTATCATTTTATAATAAAAAATAAACATAAGTTGACTATACATAACTATATTGACAAGAAACTAATTACTGGATAATTAGGTATATCAGGCTGAGGTGATCTGATATTATATTTAATATTCATAGTAGTTCTCAACTTGGCATCACAATGAAATCACCTAAAAAGCCTTGGAAAATATTAATGCCTCGGTCCCAGCCACGGGTATTGACACTTTCAGAGGTTTCCCAGGTGGTTCAAACGTGCCATGTGCCACGGTAGAGAATCAAGGGTTTAGAAAGATATGACCTACACGTTTAACGTGTAACAATTGTGCCTCTATAAATGTACCAATTTAGTTATAATAATGTGACAAAATGTTGCAGCTCTTTAAGCTATAATTTACACTTCCGACATGACCTGCCTGTGTATAGTATTGCTTTACATTTGCATATTGTTTGAGTAATTAATAAGTAGTCGGCATATTTTATCTCATAAAATGGGAACAAAGTGCATTTCCTCTCTCCCCTTTGATGTACATTATTAGACTGACCTTTGAAAGCATCTGAGTTTAAGTCACAGTTTTCTTTATAAGGGCCAATCTTTACGTAAAACCCCATGCATGAATCTTCAACCCATTCAGATGCTGATTTTATACATTTCCTTCCTGAAGGAAAATCATCTAAGAAGCAATCTAGAGTTGTATCTGGCTGCCAATTCAGGCAATCACATTTGCCCAAGCACACAGAAACCCCCAATGAGCTGAATTCAATTGTTTTCAGTTTTTTTTAATTAAAAATTTTAGCCAATCTCCAAAACTCTCATTATGCAAAATATATAAGGTTTAAGTATTTCTGGCAAAATTCAATGCAAACTTTCAAAGAAGGCAAACATTCTGTCTTGAACAGTGCTCTTTATTTGCTGGTCAGAATAAAACCTGAAGCTGATGAAAAGCTTATGGAAGCTAAATATCCCACCGTGGACGTTAAAAACAAGGATGTTCTACTCTAAGGAGAAAGTCATGGAAGAAAGAACTGGGATTAAAATAAAGAAAGATGCAACACAGAGATAGTCCTGAAATAGTTAACAGGAAGAGCCGACACCCATCCATCAGCAACTTCTTGACAGGCCTGTCTTTCTTTAACAGGTTGATACCTCTGTACACCACAGGCTGAAATTTTAAGTGCCTAAGCTCCTCTTCCTTCTTCTAATAGACAAATGCACAAAAAACTCATTTTTGCTTCCCTTGCTGCTGTGCCATAATAAACAATTGGCTCGGGATTTTAACCAAGTCAAATGTTGACTAAAAGCCTCCTCACAAAAGCCTTTTAATAAATTTCTGCTTGTGTTTTCTTTACATGTATTTCAATTTGAAGACAAAGAGTTTCTTCCCCATTTCCCTCATTTGCTGTTGCCTGTTTGACTAATTAAAAAGCACACTCTCTGAATGCTGAAAAGAGAAAATGGAAGAGTGGGCAGATGGGTCAAGATGGAATGTCCGTAGCTCTGGCAGGCCTTGCGATTCTTTCCACTAAAACAAATCCTTTATTCTTCTAGCTCAGATTCAAGGAAGGCACAGAGGCAGCCCTTCGGCCTTTCCTACTTCAGGTCAAAGTCCTTTTTATACTTGGCATACAACCTAGATGCATCAGAATTCTGTACAAAATGGAAAGTTTTATGCTTCCAAACAATTCAAGTGCATTCTGTGGTCCTTGCGTCCTGTGGGCTGCCCTGGCAGATTTGAGGCATCTCTTAGGGCAAAGTGATTTGAAAGCTTTGAGGTTTTCTTGGCGACTGGGAAGAATAATTTGACTTCACTTGGAATAAGATCATATTCAGCAGAAAAGATCTGCTGTGCTCAAGGTCACGGACCTTGGCTCTGTGGATATTCAGTTTTTCAGCAGAATAACCACTCCAAGCCTGCAAAGCACTTTTGGATGCTGCTGCAGGTGTTGCCTGCAGAGACCTTCCTGACAGCCGCTGAGCTCCTGCATCTGTCTGTCCCCTTCTTACTGCTGTCTCTTCTGCTCTCTGAAAACCACATTCCCTCTTTATACATATATATGCATGTATATGTGCAATCCCAAAGATTTTCAAAGAGATGTTTCCATCAATCAAGATCCATATGTACGTATATAAAGGACTAAGTAAAGTTTCCAGGGGGAATAGATTTTTTTTAATTGACGCATTTCAAAGCCTTAAGTCTTAAGCAGCATTTTAGAATGTGTTTGCAAAATAAATCATGGAAGCCCCAAGGAATTAATTAAGTCATTGATTAAAGAAACATATTAAAGACGTACTATGTGTGAGGCACTATATTAATTGCTTTGAGGGAAACAATGTTGAATTAGACAGATATCTATCTTATAAGATGTTCAAAATGCAAAGAGGACACAAGGCATATAAGAGGTCAGGGAAATTCAAAAGAAGAGATTATTTCCAAAGTGTTGAGATGCATTTCTTAAAGAAGGTAAAACTTGGATGACATCTTGAAGGATGACACATTTGAAATTTAGGGAATTCGGGGAACAGCACTCCAGGTGAGGGGATGAAATGAGTGACCGTTTTGAGGTGAGAGGTCAAACAATTAATGAAATTTGACTAGAACTAAGATGGCATGAAGAAGAAGAAAGGCAAATGATATGAGAGAGTTTGGTTAAGCCTGAATTATAAAAGGCTTTGATAAAGGAAAGAAATATTCCTGACATTTTTATCAGGAATATGCAGCTGAGAATGAATTGTGAATTACTGATTGGCACAGACTTAGGGACAACAGTTGCACTTCATACTTTTGTCATGAATATTAAAGTTTTGAAAAATGCAGTCTATCTAAAATGAAGGTAATGACTTCAATGTAAAAATAAGGAGAGCTTTGGAAAGCTATTCAGGTTTAGTTTGGGAGGAGGGAGGAGACAGATGGATGGTCCATCCCTAGATATTTTTATTCTTATTTCCTATCAAATAGACAAGCATTTGTGAGGAAAAAAGACTTCGTGTAAGAAGGGTTTACTTTGCACTATCTGCCAAGGAGGATATTGGTTTAATGATTCAAAGAAGTAAAGCAAAGTTATATTCTATTTAATTGTAAGATATAATCTAGTAAGTTGCATTAAACATGATTAAAGGATATTATGAAGAGACTTTAGATTCTTTAAAACTACTATATTGAACATAGAAGAAATAATAGTCCAAGATATTCTTTAAATATCCTGTGTGAATGCCAACTTTTCTGGTAGAATAAATTTAAATGCAAATGAATACAGTGCCTAAATACATTTTCTTTTGACTTTGTTCCCAGTGATGTGGTTAAGAGCCCGAATTACCACTCCATCACTTATTAGCTTTGTGATTGGGGGCAAGTTGCTTAAACATTATAATTCTCCATATTCTCCTATTTAAAATGTGGGTAAAAGTTATATTTACCCAGAGGTTAATGAATTGATACTTATGAAATTATTAGCATAATGTCTGGCTACAAATGTCATTCAGTTTTCCTGGTACACAAGTTTTCTGTTTGCTCTTTAATCTTATAAAATCCTTTCCATCAGAGTTTTACTTCATGGCAAGCTGCTTTTATTTCTTGATTAAGAAAACATATCCTACTCCCCAAATTATAAAGATACCTTCCTCTCGTTTCTTCTAGTATTTCTATAACATGCAATCCCTTTATGTTTTTTTATATGAATGATATATGAGTGGAACCTAATTTTACTTTATTTCCCACATGTATAATCAGTTCTTTCAACACTGTCTATTAAATATTACATTCTTTCCTCACAGTTTTTAAACACCACATTATCATACACTAAACTCCATAAATACCTGATCTATTTCTAGACCCTATTTTTCTCTATATACCTGTTTGTCTGTTTCTATACCAGAACAAAACTGCTTTACTTATAGTCATTTCACAGTACCTTTTAATATCAAGTTGGTAACCTCCCCAAATTATTATCTTTCTCAAAAAAAATTTAGCTGTTTATGTTTGCACATTAACTTTAGAATCAATTTGTCAAGTCCCCAACCCCTCGCCCCAAATTGAGATTATGAGTTAAATTGCCCTAAATCTATCATTTAATTTAAAGCTTAAATCATCCGATCCAGGAACACATGGTTTGTTTTTCCACTTATTTGGGCCCTATTTTGTATCCTTCAGGAAAGACTTATTATTTTTTTATGTAAGTCTTACACAAGGCCAGTATTTTGCAACGTTTGGATAAGCTTTTCACATTCCTAAAATCTTCATGCAGGTAAAAACCCTAATGATTTAAACATCTACTTTAATTTGATATACACAATGATTTGAGAGAAAATCCCATCAATATTTTTGCCTTGCCTCTTTAGCCTTCTATCCTGAATTGGCTAAGTAACTGAACTGGTAAGAAAGATATTTATTCTTTATATTACTGTTTCAGATATAAAAAAAGGATTTTTTTCACTAGATTTATATATGTATGTTTACAGCTAGCAAGCCATACTATTTTAAAATTCTACCTTATGGAAAGGAATAACTCCTATAAATTCCAGAAGAGACTATCAAAAGCAATAATGACAGCAACAACAACAGTTTAACTGGAAACAGATGAGCAGCCCCCGCATGGCTAATCCCCATGACCCTACAGTCAGAAAGTAAGGACTAAACCATCCTGACAGATGGACATCAATTTTAGTCTCATAAACTTACGGGATGGAATAAAATTCTCTTCTACCAGCTCACTGAAGGACATTCTTTACTCTAAGCCCAATTCTTCATTTAGTCTACCCTCCAGGTTGAACGAAAATAATTCTTTCATATTACTCACCAATAACAACCCTGAGGGACATAAAATTACATTGAAAGTGCAAATAGTCACCTTCCTCTTACAATTTCACTACTGAGGTCCAGCACTTAACACATTAACTCAGAAAATGGAAGTGTTGCAATTTAATCCAATTCAGGATGCTGGAGAGCATCTACAGGTTTGCTAAATATACATTTTTCTTTATAAAGCATAGCTACATAAACTTCTTCATTTTGATGTTGAAAATAACATGTCAAATACAGGTATATTCCAAATGTGACCCAAAATAAACATTCAAAGCCACATCCCAGAAAGCAGTGTTTTTCTATAAGCTACATAGAAAAGTGTCTCTAATTTTCATTTCTAAGAAAAAATAAATAATACGAGAATTATGAGGGGGCACCTTCAATTTTTTCCCTACCCCCTGCTGTTTGACTTTTTACAAAGAACATGTATTCATTTTATAACTTTGAAATAATATATTTTATGAATTTGATGTGTTTTTAAATTTTCCTAAAAGGTTCCCTTTTAATTTACTGAATGAAAACTAATAAAATTTCAAAATATTAGAAAAAAATAACAAGGCACTTCCTCTGGAATTAATAGCACCTGCATCTTTTCCTTTACTGGACTTTATTTTTCTTTCTATACAGCATTTATCACTACCTAAGTTATGAATTATTTATTTATTTATTTATTTATTTCCACATGTCCCATTAAAATGTGAGCTCCACGAGAGCAGGAGACTTTGTTGTTGTCATGATGGTTGTCTACCACTGGATCTTAGGGATTGGGACAGTGCCCAGAACCTAGGAGGCACTCAGTAACCTTGTGTTGACTGAATTATTTATAATTACTTAATTTGCAATTTGCACATGAGCACGAGAACTAAAAACTAACCAAATAAGCTATTTTAAAATATAAATGGAACTTTCTGTCATTATTATCTATGATCCTTTTAAGCTTCACTGTGCTTAAAATTAAAAATCAAATTTGATTATAGCGCTAAAGAAAGCTACTGCTTGAATGTGAGATCAGGAATCATTTTTATTTACATGTCTATCTAAGGAGGGGAAACAGGTCCTTATCACACATTAAACAAGTCATTCAATTATATTTGTTCAAAGTGCCACCAAGGAAGGAAAACTGAAATGTGCCTTGAAGGCAGATACTCAGCTGGCACTTAGGAAGGGATTCCCTTAAAAAGAACACTTCAGTTGCTGGGAGCTGAAGAAAGTAAGAGTTAAAGCAGGTAGAAATGGAAAGGAACATTCTAGGTGTCTACAGAGATATCTAGAAAGTTCTGAGGCCAGAAGATCTTGTCAAATTCTAGAAACTATAAGAGTGAAGATGTACTAGAAAAGAATCAGGACAAAACAGGTGGAGGGCAGCTATTTTGATGGCAGACTTTCTTCTCACACTGAAATTAGCCAGCTGGAGTCCTTGGAACTTTCCTGAACTTTCCTGCAACTAGCAGCACTGTGTTCCTGCCAGATGCTGCATCAGTAACAAGTCAAAGCAGGAAATACTCTAAAATTAGCCAGTTTGTTTAGTGATGAGGGTGACTCCTGGCTGGTAAAAAAAGGCATTTTGTATTCAGAATGTTTGAAATTCCTTAGATGGCTTTCCAAATTTCATAAGCACACTGTGATAGGAGAGATCAAACTGAGGAGAATCAGCTCTTTGGCTGCAGATTTGAGATCTTTCTAGGGGAGGACAAAAGGAAGCCAAACCTCATCCATCTATTTTCACACTAGTGACACAAACTAGGTTCAATTATTCAACTATGAAAAATTCAGTTTTCTTATGATTCCTCAAATGCCATAATTGTTTCTGACTCTATACTTTTCTTTTTTCTCTCTGACCTGTTCCACTAGCCACATATTTCTAGACTCACCTCAAGTCCTACTGCAAGAATCCTTCCTTATTTGAGCCACCCCTCCTCTGACCTCTTCTATATTTTATACCCTTTATTATACAATTTTTTATTCAATTGCATATGATTCCTGAGGAGAAGAGGAGGAAGAGGGCAGGAGGGAAGTAGGAAGGTAGAAAGAATATAGATGTGAATATAGAATATTTTTATCAAACGGAAATTTCTAATGAGGATGTAAAAGACCAATTCAAGTTCAAGCATTACCTTCTTTGAGAGAACATTATTCAATCTGGGCACCTTGTTTTAATATTTCTCTATAGAATATCTATGCAATGGGAAGTCTTCTCGAACAATTACTTGCTAAACAAGTCATATTTACCAAACACTTCTCAGTTTTAGACATGTTTGCTTAGGTCATTTTCTGGAGATTGTCCTGAAGAAGAAAAAAAGTTGAAACTTGTAGATAGTAATCCAGGGGAAAAAATATATATTATTTCATTTATTAGCCAGTTTTGAGAGCCTCACGTCTTGTTCTAGGTGTTCAGAATACACATGTAAGGTATAACATTTTTAAGACTGTTAAAACCAGTTCAGAAAAATATCAGCCCTCCAACAGAAACATAGGTAAAGAACATGAATAAACAATCCACAAAATTGAAAATTAATGATCAATAAATCTATGAAAAATTATGCAACCTTATAAATATTCAAAGAAATGCATGGAAAAACAAAATAGAAATGGCTTTGTGTTTAGCTTATAATATGTAATACTGGTTGGGTGTAATAAAATAAGCACTTCATATCTAACTAGTGGAAATGCAAAGTGGTATAAACTATGGGGAATATAAATCGATGATTTATTTAAAGACTCAAAGAAAAGTTCTGCCCTTGTCCTAATAATTGTGCTCCTAGATAACACAACTAAGGAAAAACATCAGAAACATGAACAAAAGTTTGTATATTAGATGTCCATTACAGACCTAAAAATCAGGAAAATTTGTAAACAATTAAAATATTCAATAATTGGAAAACAAATAAAGAACATTAGGATGGAATATTTTGCATCATTAAAAATCATGCTCTCATGTTCTAATGATGGAGGAAGATACCCTTCACATAAAACTAAACAAAATAAAGACAAACAAATTATATTATAAATTGTATGCTTATAATTATAATGTATATGTGTATTAGACTGTGACTATTTCTGTGTTGTATAAAAGTGTGGGTTTTTCTTCTTTAAATCTTTTTTTTTAATCTTCCAAGTTTTCTATAATGAGCACTTTTCATAACCAGAAAAAAGTTAATATTAAATGAGTAATTTACACTCATTTTGCCATGTGCATAAATTATTCTACATAAATAGCTCCCTTTTACAAGTCAAGCCAAAGAGACGCCAAACCATATTGGGTTCTGCAGAGACTCATTTGCCAACAATGACATAATACAAAACCTCCTACAGAGACCCTCTTCTTTTTCACAACACTGTATTTCTTTTTTTTTTTTTTTAACAGTGTTTAACAGTTGGGAATGCTGAGAAGCTACAGATGAGATCATTAGTGGAAAGTATTTTCCATTGCTCTTTTGTCAGGGGAAATCCCTCAGCAGATATCTATTTCGGAGTCATGTTTTTGCCCAGGCTGACAACATTTAAAGCAGAGTAGATGAAACATGTATTTGTGAGCATCCTCCTCTATCAAATGGAATTCACTTTGGCTATCACACTGATCAAGATAATCTGTCCTGGGCTTTTCCTCTGTAGGACCCTGATTTGTAGGGTGTGAGAGACTGCAACATAGCATGTAGTCAGGCCCTCAAAAGATGGCACCTGAGCAACCACTTCTAAAAGTCACCAGAAATACCAGAAAGATAGCCTGATGGAGATTTACAATCCTTTATGGTCTGCAATTCAAGTGTACTATGTGTGCACCTAAGCAACTGACTCAATGGATCAACGAAGCTCATGAAAACCCCCCAGGGACTTGGGTTCAGCAAACAGTCTGCTTCACCCCTACTCATTTCCACTGTAACCCAGCATGCTGCACTGAGAAGCCAAGGGCTTGTTTAAAGGAACAATCCACTTTCCTTATGGAATCTTGGGCCCTCACCTTTGTAAGCCACCTTTGCCTTGGGTTGCTGAGACCACCTTCTCAGGGGCCGCTCGCTCTTGTACAAATGTATATCCACGTAAATCCTCACAACTCACGGGCTCTGATTTCCTCGTCAGTTAATCTGAAGGTTCTCTCCCTCAGATCCCAATACCTCTGAGCTGGGTCAGGTTTTCCCTCATTTGCCTAGCAATGAATTCAGCTTAATTTAACACCCATTCTGTCTGAAAGTCTTTAGTTTTCCTTTATCAACCTAGAGGACTGATGAACTATAGTTAGAAGTGTATTCAAATTTTGGATAGTTTGAATTGTATATGAACTGGGGGGTCTTCTTTCAAGGAAAATACAAAATTAGGTACACACACAAAGAAATCACAATTAATTTCTGAATATGCCAGACCCTTTTCTTCTGAAATTTCTTTAGGTATTTACTAAAACTAACATAGAAATGCTTCCAGATTACAGTTTGGCTTCTTCTCCTTGCAGAAAATATTCTATGACTCCTAAAACTTCATAGAGGCAGATACAAATGAGGAACCCTGGATTTTAAGGTGAGAGAGTCAAATGAGACTTCTGTTTACAGAAATCTGTTCATTTACTTGATTGATTGGTTTTGCTTCTTATTGTGTCAGTCTCTCCTTGGGGAAGGGGGGTATCTGCTTCTGCTTCAGCCAATGACCTTGTGACTTTGGCTAAGTTATTTAACTATCTTAAATCATGTCAAATGGGACTAGAAATATGAAATACATATTGCATTACTTGATTTCTAGGAAGATTAAGTGCAAGCAGAGGAAAATGGATTCATACACTGTTGTCTGAAAATTCTTGTACTAGAAGATAACTCTTTTTCAGGGCAAGGAATTTTTGTTGACTCCCTAGCACTCTTCCGTGCATACAATACAGATTTCTCTGATTAGGGACTGATTTGTTTGATGGATGGGAATGAATCATAGAGGTCATCACTGCCCTTGCTCTGTCCCTAAAATGTAGAAAAATGAATCAGCTGTGGTCATCTACCTTTTCATTGTCTAATAGCCACAAGTGGTCTAAATCCAGTAAACTAAAGTGGACACTGGTGGCATTTATATTTATTCTCCAGCTGCTTCTGTCTCCCAGTTTTACCAATTCCAGGCAGAAATGCCCTTGTTCCTGAGGAATTTGAAGAACTGCCTCAACTGTGCACTGTCCCCAGGGTGTGTGGATGTGATATCTAGAACACGCCATTGTATATAAGGGACTTGAGCATCTACAGATTTTGGTAACCACGGGGGCCCTAGAACCAATCCTGCATGGGTACCAAGGGATGACTGTAAATATCTACTGTGATAATTAATGAGAGCATTTTTTTTTTTATTTAACCTATTCTGTAAGGTAGTTAGCAAAGTGGTTGTGATACAAGAAAAGATCCCAAATGTGACATCCCTGCTTTGTGATGCCAGATGCCTTCTTGTCATTGCTTTACATACATATAAAGCATATATATAAATATAAAACGATAAAATATGATTTCAGTAAGAGCAAGCAGTGTACAGCTCCTGACGTCGTGTGATAACAGAGCACATTGTTTTTGTGCAGATGTCCACACAGTTATCAAAGGATGATTCACCTTCCGGTTCTATGCTCTCTTCCCCTGGATCCTCATAAGAACCTGCTCTGAAATTTAAACATCAAATAAAAATGCTTCCAAACAATTATTGTGACAACAAACACACCAATAAGCCTAGAAGCAGCAGCCCAGTATTTTATCCCTGTCTTTAATGTCAGGTTGCTTTTTTATTCCAGAGGTCAGGAAAACAAACGTTCCATGAGCTCATTATGTGCATGCCCAAACCAGCAGAAAAATAGGTGCCTTTCCAAATGCCAGACAATGAAACCTAGGATTTTTCTTTGTACCTCACTGTAATTTGGGTGATAAAACACTTGCTAATACAAACTATTAGAACAAACCAACAAACGGAAACGAGTCTCTCATAGTCTATTTTAAAAATCCCTCACTGTGTTCTTAATTAACTGCTGACTTTTAAAACAAAAACGTCAGTCAAGAAGTACAAAGTTATCTTTAGCTCTAACTTAAAATTTTAAGATCCTGAATATTTGAAGATGAAAAAAGCATAAAAATAAGTAACTGGCAACTTATTTTAGCCAACACTTTGGAATTAATTTTAAGTGGTAGAAAAACTACAAAATAGGAACCCATTTTTCTATGGTTTCTGGTATCTAGTGAATTACATTATAGTAAACTTTATAACCTGGCACTCAAAATACATGTTTTAGCCACAGCTTCCTTCAATAACTGGTAAGAAAGTAATTAATATCCATAACAATGATCCCCAAACACTGTCATTCCTGGGAATTAGATCACGGTAAAAATAAGTAATTCTGAGTTTTATTATTAGGTTTATTTTATTTTTAATTCATTTGAAATGAGTGATCTATGTAGTGTGCATGTACATAGTAATTCTTTCCTGTAGAGAATACCTTCTGACCACATTGGAAAATAGAAGTTGACTCTTTATCCTTAGGAGCTTTTCTAAAGGAAAACTATCTCTATAAAAGTAAAGAATGTGAACTTGCTGGCAAAACTTGTTCTCTTCCATTCCTCCTCCTTCCCCAACCCTACCCCTTCTTTTTTCCATCGCTCACAATGATAGGGTTAGTATAGCTTGTACTGGGGCTTTGGAACTGTAACAAACAAGGACAATTTTCTGGACCTAATTAACTCCTGTTAAAATAAGTCCTGCACAATAGTCTACCCAGAGTTGCACTGAAACAAAAACAAATCCTAACAGTCTATGCATGATGAACCCTATTTAAAGGAGCAGATTATTGTAGGATCATTATGAGCTGCTCCGTGGCCACAGGACAGGTATTTCAGCCTGGAGTAATGGAGGGTTTTCTTGCAGACACCTGCAGGCGGGCCTATCAGTTGAAAGGCTTCCCTGGTAAAATCAGAGAGACAAACATGAAGTTTCTATTTTAATCTTTCACACATCTCTTCTACAACTGACATCACTTATCATTCCCACTCTCCTTTAATATGTTGCTATCTTTGACCTCCAGGTTTCTAGATTCATGGTTTTGTCTCATTTGTACCTTTAAGAAAATGTTGAATCAACTTTTTGAGGTATAGTTTACACATCATAAATTTATTCATTTAAAATGTACAATTCATGAGAATAAAAACAGAAATAAACAAGTGGGACCTAATTGAACTTGTTTTGCCTCATTTGTACCTTTAAGAAAATGTTTAATGGATTTTTTGAGGTGTAGTTTACACATCATAAATTTATTCATTTTAAATGTACAATTCATGAGAATAAAGACAAAAATAAACAAATGGGACCTAATTAAACCAAAAGCTTTTGCACAGCAAAGGAAACCATAACCAAGATGAAAAGACAACCTTCAGAACAGGAGAAAATATTTGCAAACAAAGCAACTGACAAAGGATTAATCTCCAAAATTTACAAGCAGCTCATGCAGCTCAGTATCAAAAAAACAAACAACCCAATCCAAAAATGGGCAGAAGACCTAAACAGACATTTCTCCAAAGAAGATATACAGATTGCCAACAAACACATGAAAAGATGCTCAACATCACTAACCATCAGAGAAATGCAAATCAAAACTACAATGAGGTATCACCTCACATTGGTCAGAATGGCCATCAACACAAAATCTACAAACAATAAATGCTGGAGAGGGTGTGGAGAAAAGGGAACCCTCTTGCACTGTTGGTGGGAATGTAAATTGATACAGCCACTATGGAGAACCAGTATGGAGGTTCCCTAAAAAACTAAAAATAGAACTACCATATGACCCAGCAATCCCACTAGTGGGCATATACCCAGAGAAAACCATAATTCAAAAAGACACATGCACCCCAATGTTCATTGCAGCACTATTTACAATAGCCAGGACATGGAAGCAACCTAAATGTCCATCAACAGAGGAAAGGATAAAGAAGATGTGGCACATATATACAATGGAATATTACTCAGCCATAAAAAGGAACAAAATTGGGTCATTTGTAGAAACATGGATGCACCTAGAGACTGTCATACAGAGTGAAGTACGTCAGAAAGAGAAAAACAAATATCGTATATTAACACATATATGTGGAATCTGAAAAAAATGGGTATAGGCGGTCTTATTTACAAAGAGAAATAGAGACAGAGACATAGAGAACAAACGTATGTACACCAAGGGGGAAAGGAGGGGGGTGGGTTGAAGTGGGAGATTGGGATTGACATATATACGCTATTGATATTATGTATAAAATAGATAACTGATGAGAACCTTCTGTATAGCACAGGGAACTCTACTCAATGCTCTGTGGTGACCTAAATGGGAAGGAAATCCAAAAAAGAGGGGATATATGTATACATATAGCTGATTCACTTTGCTGTACAGTATAAACTAACACAATATTGTAAAGCAACTATACTCCAATAAAAATAAATAAATAAATGTACAATTCAATGAGTTTTGGTAAATTTACGATGTTGTGCCACCATCACCACAGTCTAATTTTACATTTTCATTGCACCAAAAAGAAACCTTGTGCCCATTAGCAGTCATTCCCTGTTCCCATCCCCAGGTCAACCCAGGCAATCACTATTCTTGTAGGTGATTTGCCTACAAGGCTACAGATTTGCCTTTTCTGGACAGTTAATATGGAATCATATAATGCGTGCCTTTTGTGTCTGACTTCTCTCACTTAGCATGAAGTTTTTGAGGTCCATCCATGTTGTAGCATGTAGCATATGGAACACATCAGTATTCCATTGAATGGATATATTACATTTTTGCTTACCCATCTCCCAGTTGACAGACATTTGAATTGTTTCTACTTCTTGCTATTATAAATAATGCTGCTATGCTATGAACATCTATGTACAAGTTTTTGTGTGACCATGCTTTTATTTCTCTTGGGTTAGGTACCTAGGAGTGGAATTATTGAGTCATGTGTTAAACCTATGTTTAACATTTTAGGAAACTGCCAGTTTTCCAAAGTTTTACATTACCATCAGCAATATGTGAGCGTTCCAACTTCTCCTTATCTTCCCCAATACTCATTATTATCTGTCTTTCTGATTACAGCCATCTCAGTGGGGGTATCTCATCGTGGCTTTAATTTGCATTTTCCTGATGGCTTATGATCATGACCATCTCTCATTGTGTCTGACTGTTCTTTCTCTTTTCTGTTTTTAATTCCTCCTCTTTTTATTGTTCTTTAAAGTTTTTATGTCCCCTTTTTCCTTTACATCCATTTCCTCATGTTGATTCCCACTCATATTTAATTAACTCCCATATCTAAATGGCTGCAGCTTATGGCTCATTCTCAATCTATTTATCTCCATGAAGTTGCTGAGGTCACATTTCTATTGGGAAAAGAGGCAGGGAAGCTGAATTTTAAATTTACACATGAATAATATAGAGATGTTCAAGTTAACCTTGATTTACATATAAATACTTAAAGTATTAGTATACCACAATTTGGATTTTAAGTAAATATGTTAACCACGTGATCAGACTGTCCTGCTCTCCTACTGCCTCGTGGATAGTGTAAGATTCATTCGGTTGGAAAAACGTTCAGTTTCGAACCCAGCTGTCATCACTGTCTTCTCCACCTGCCTCTTTTGTTTCCTTCCTTTTCCTTTGTGACATAATGGCTGCAGCTGAGGCACACAATCTCCTACTCCCTTTCTTCCCTTCTGGCTTTTTCATCTTCCTATCTAATCAGTAGCCAATAGGGTTACTCCACACAGAGGTTCAAATGATGCTCAAACAAAAATTATTATCCATTTCACACTGTGTGACCAAGTGGATGTGGGGAAAGAGAGCAAGGAACAAAAGAGCAAGAAAGGTCAAATTAATTTAAGTCCTTTGCAACCTGGGAAAAACGTCAGATCTTGATGTAAAATAGAATGTTTGGAAAGCTGGGATTGTTTGATATGTGGTGGTTTGGCCAATTTAAGAAAAACAATTAACTGAGTATGACTAAATTGCAAATTGGACTGACTAGTTTTATTTATATTTTTCTTTCGGAAAGTAGCAAGCATTAGAAAAAGATATAGTTCTCTTTTCCCTCTTTATTTTTCTTCTATTTCCTTCTCCTCTTTTCTCTTTCAGAAGAAAATAATAACCTTTTTTTTTCAAGCATTAATAAAGAATCAAGAAGAACTTCATCTGATGCATTTTTATTTGCCTTTCAAACAACTCTTTCCATATTACCAAAACAACTGCTTCTGGAACCCAGATTTGTTGTAGCCTACAACTTAGGGATAAGAATATATGCTTTTCTATCAGGATGTGTTTAGAGATGCTCTGATAAACAAAACCTGAACCAGTCCAGCCTGATAAGGTTGTAGTGCTTGTTTGGATGTAAAATGACATTTAAACTGAACTGAAAAATATTTGCTAATAGCTAAAAAGCTTTGCCAGTATAACTTAGTTTAAGAGCTACATCTAGGCATCTTGTTGGGAACAAAATACCTATGAATGGAGAACAGTTGTTTTTGGTTTTTACTTCTGTTTTTGTTTTAGGAGAGCAGGAGAAAGAAACAGGATAGAAGAGAACTAGAACTTTGGGACTTTGAAAGCTAGGACGTCATCACTCACTTACCCACCACATAAATATAGCTGATATATATCACTTTAACTTTGTAGTAGTATATATTGACACTTCTTTTTGATATTACATGTAAATGTCTTATACAATGAAAAATACTCAAGAGTAGAAGATAACAAAGGAGAAAAAAGAAAAGGAATTCTTAAACCAGTGATTATTTAAGGGTAAACTGACATATAAATGTGAAATTAAACTTGAACCACTTTTCAATCTAATTACCGATACAAAGAAATGGGAAGGTATTGACCTCTAGGCTTCAGAAAGCTTGGGTAAAATCATTACAAATCTATCAGCTCTACCATCAGAATAAACCCAGAATCTAAACACTGCTGCCACCCTTGTCTGAGTCACCAGTGTCTGGTGACTTCTGAAATAACCCCCAAACTGGTATCCCTGAGTCTACTCTTCCCTGCCTCCCTCCTCCAAAAGAAATCAAAATGATCCTTTTAAAACTTAAAGTTGAATCATGTCACTCTTTGGCTGAAATCCCATCCATGAGAAATTAAGTAGCCTTTTTGAATTAGAAGCAGAAGAGGTGTTAATTAAAAGAGTAAGTAGCACCTACATTCTAAAGAACAGCTCAATCTGTACTAGAACAGGTGCAGCCAGAAGTCATGAAAATGATCTGACAAAGTCACAAGCTAAGGACAAAATAAATAAAGTACATATTAAGAGAAACAGGAGTTTATAGAGTTCTAGAAGTATCAATTTTCTCCACTGCTCATAGTTTTTTGCTCCCTTTAAGGTACTGAGGTTAGCAAGTGGGAAGTGAAATTAATCTATCATCTAAGTAAATATTTATTTTATTTACAAATGCATGGTTAAATATACTCAGTAGCCTACCCTGCCTCTCGGCTATTCATAACTGACACAACAGGACTTCTCTGTGTTTATACACTAATCACCATTAATTAATTAGTGGACAATCTACCCCACAGCCCCCAGGTCCCCACCATACCACCCAAGCTCAAGGGCTACTTGAACAAAGTAACAATTTACTAAGAAAAAAAAATTCTCAGCAAGAATATCATCTCACACTTGAGACAAAATATATTCGTTTGGGCTTCCCTGGTGGCGCAGTGGTTGAGAGTCTGCCTGCCAATGCAGGGAACACGGGTTCAAGCCCTGGTCTGGGAAGATCCCACATGCTGCAGAACAACTGGGCCCGTGAGCCACAATTACTGAGCCTGCGCGTCTGGAGCCTGTGCTCCGTAACAAGAGAGGCCACGATAGTGAGAGGCCCACGCAGCGCGATGAAGAGTGGCCCCCGCTTGCCACAACTGGAGAAAGCCCTAGCACAGAAACGAAGATCCAACACAGCCATAAATAAATAAAATAAACAAATTAAAAAAAAAAGAAAAAAAAAGTCATGCATCTGAATTAAAAAAAAAAAATCTTCATTATCAGAGATGCCACCATTACAATTAGTTCATTAGTTTAAAAAATAATAAGGCTATCCTAGAGCATTTGTTCTTTTTTTGGAAGATAAAGAAATTAAATGGAAGAGAAAGTACCAATATCCATTGAGAAATAAACACTGTTAATATCGTATGTTAGTTTTGTATCTTGCTTTCCCCATTGAACATGACATGGGCATTTTCCTATTGCATTAAAAATTTCAGAGACAAAAAACAACAACAAAACCCCTCGCAGCTTCCCACCTCTCTGAATAAAAGCCAAAGTCCTTAGAATGGCCATAACTACACAATCTGACTCCACTCTTACATCTGTGAGCTCACCTTCAGTACCACCCCCACTGTGCTCCAGCCACAACCACTAACCCACTGATTCTTTAACAAGCCAGGCAGTTCACTAGATCACTGCCTTTCACTGGCTCTTTCCTCTGTCTGGTATGTTCTTCCAGATATCCATATTGCTTGCTCTCTCACCTCTTTCTAATCTTTGTCCCAATATCACCCACACTTTACCTTCCCTTGCCCTGCTTTATTTTTCTCCATTGAACTTACATACTTCCTAATATATACAGTATGTAATTACTTATGCTTAAATATTTGTTGTTTGATCTCCCACAGTGGAATGTGACACAGGACAGGGATCTTTACTTTTTGTTTAGTCAGTAGCCTCCCCAGGGATGCCACACTTATGATAGTCAGTTCTTAAATGATTGGTGTTGTTCTTAGTGATAGACGGTCAGACGTGGAGTTGTAAAGCCCTTTCCTTCTCTTGAGAAGTGGTGGATGTCTCCGCTTCCTATTGACTGGGGCTCAGCCAGGACTGGAGGATAGACATGAGATAAGTGTTCTGTGTTCTGCCCTCAAAAACAAACAAACAAAAAAAGAAACTGAATGTCTTTTTAACTGTTTTACACTTGAAATTCTCATCTTCCTTTGAATCACAAGGATAATCTGTTGACCCATACAACAGCTCCGACCTATTATTATCCCCAATTGAGAGAGAAAGAAAGAGGCTGTAGAGTTTATTGAAGCCCTAAGTGGTAGAACCAGGACTAGTAAACCATGTTATTGGATTTCCTCTTCTATATCATCACAATGAACTGCAGCCACATCTCAGATGACAGTAAATTAGCAAGTAGACGGGAGACTCGTTCTCCACACTTAAGAAAGGCTTTTACACTGCGTAATTAGCTTCTGAATAAAGATACAAGAATGACTACCTTTTCCATCAGAATGCTTTCAGCAAGTCTTAGTCTTTCTTTCATTTCTATTGTTTGCTGCCTTTGTTTTGGCTCACTGTGCAGGTGCTTAGCCCGAATCTTCATTTTACTTTATATTACCTTAGAGTATAATAAACCCTACGCTTGCATCCCAGGGTCCAGAAAGCATTCGCACCTTATCCATTTGATTCAACCTCAAAACAACCATAGTTGAGGTAAGAGCAGGTGGGTGTATCTTCACTTTAGAAGGCAGAATGACCTAACTTCTTGGTAATCCTCAAACCAGGACACAAACACAGATCATTTAAGTACAAACCCAAAGTTCTTAACTTGCTGGAAGTGCATTCACTGTTTTTGTTTCCTGGAGGGCACAATTATGTCATGGGAAGAAAAATTATCTCAATTATTCTTACTGAAAATGTCTTCTAGAAATATAAATCTCACTTTTGCACTCCACTTCCATTTCCTGGCAGCTATTCTGCCAGCATCATTCACAAGCATTGACTCTTTGGAAGTTCCTCCCCACTCCTTTCCCTGTTGTCTCTATAGCCTCATCTCCCTCCTGTTTCTGAGCCTCTGCTTCTGCCCCCTCTCTGCCATCCTCAGTATCTCAGTAACTCAGTATCTCATCCTCAGTATCTCAGCTGCTCCCTCAGTGTCATCCAGGTCCAGAGTTAACATCACCTCCTCTTTAGTCACACTAGTAAAAGTGCTTCCTTTTATCCCCTGAATAACCATACGCTGCCCAATTCTGAAAAGCTCTCTTCCTTCTTTTTAGAATTGTGTGAGCTTCCTGAGCGTAGGATGTATCATTTCATACTATCCAACATATATCACAGCATAACACTTGTAACAGTCTGTTTTACACTGTAGGCAAGCAATAGACAAAGAATGAACCATAAACTCAGAAGATACCTTCAGGTAGATGATTAGGGACGGCAGTGGCAGGAAGCATGTGCTTGCCTCTCTTCGCCACTCAGCTTCAGTACTCTTGGCCTTTCCCCAGTCCTCCATTTCTCTTACCACTTAAATGTCACGCACATACAGGATGGCATGAGATATGGCTCTCTGGTTCCATCAACAAGGGCAAATGCTAAATGCATCAACAACACATTGCTTCAAGATTCCATTATACTGTAAATGGATGTATAAACAATTGTTCTTTTGCCATGTACAGTTTTTGATGTAGTAAACTATTTTTCATTTTGCTGGACACTTCTTACATTTACCCATTACAAAGGGCTTCATTATGTTTAATATGTATATTTTCTCCTGCATGTCTTATTTGATAGGCCTATTACCTGACCCACTTTATTTGAATGTGGAGGATAATAAATGTCCTTTGAAAAAAAAAAGTAAGTTATTTTTCATCCAAGAAGCTTAAAAATCTGTTTTGGGGGGAGTATGCAGCATACTGATGTATAGTTTGGGGTTAAGTTTGATAAATGGAATAAATCTTATTTAAAAATCATTTCATGACATAAATTATCGAGGACTTTATAATTTTAAAAGGACTTAGAAATCTTTTAAAATTTAAGAACCAAACATAATTCTATGAATATGAAACTTACTTGGGGATATATTTTTGTATATTGGAAATTACATATTCATATATATTTTTCTTAAGAAAAATTAGTGGTTTATTCTTTAATCAAAATTGATTATGTCTTTCATTCTTTTTCTTTTGTTTTTCTGAATCCACAACTTTAAAAAGTCTGCAACAGATTTAACCCTCTGAAAGTTAGTCAATGCCTTGACTAACATCTTACAATCAATTACAACCATCATTTATACTTGATTTTGCTTTGATTTCATCCTAAATTTCGTTTCCATTTTAATAAGATTGGCGGTTTTGAAGATTCCATGAACCTATAAAATTTACTTTATATTAAAGAAAAGAATTATCATTAAAATTGTTCCACCAGGACTGGAGTTTTTGTCTGTATTGTTTATTAATTTATCCCAGCACCTAGAATAGTGCCTGGTATACAGGGAGTGCTCAACAAATCCTAACACCTGCACTTTACACCCTTGGAAAGGTGGACGGTCAGAAGAGCCTAGGAGAGCCAGGTACTATGCTAAGCAATTTACATACACCATCTCCTTTAACTATCACAAAACATTCTTTGTTGTAGGTACTATTACCCCTATTTTACAGATGAGGAGACAGAGGCATTAAGAAGTTAAGGTGTTCAAAAAGAAGTTAAGATGTTCATTCAAGATAACAGAGCTAATAAATTGCAGAGGCAGGATCAAAGCCTTAGTCTGTCTGACTGCAAATTCTAGCCTCTTAAAGTTGCCATGTTGCTTTCCTTCATGCAAAAGCATTACAACTAGGCGGAGCATCAAATACTTCTCCATCCCCACAGAGTGTAACAATATTGAGACTGACTTGTTACTAAGTCATATCCTAGTATCACTAAGTCATATCCTAGTATCACGAACCTGTTTCGTTTTTTAAGAGGGTGGGGTTCTCCCACCTTGAACATCAAAATCCATCTGGGAAGGAGAAGAGACTTCAGGCAAGGGTAACGTGTAACCTGCAGTTAGAATAGGTGAGAGGCTTGGCAATGTGAGCAGGACCCTTGGCCACTGGTTTACGTCAATGTGAACATGTGGTATTTGACTCCACAGGAAGCAGGCCAATACCATGTATCTGGCTGGCTGCTTCTGACTTGCACTGAGGGGCCTCCAAGGTACTGGAACAGGACCTACCAGAACCTCAAAAAGTCCATTCATCAACAGATAATATCTAACAAAAATGTATGGTGTCTCAACTAGGTGCTAGGCACTGGTCTGAGGGTTGGATACGGAGAGAGAAAGATATGAAATGAATAAGCTCTGAGGATCTAATGTACAGCATGGTGATTATAGATAATAATACTTTCTTGTATACTTGAAATTTGCTAACACAGTGCATCTCATCACACACACACACACAAAAGGTAACTATGTGAGGTGATGGATAAGTTGATTAACTTGATCGTGGTAATCATTTCATAATGTATGCATATATCAAATCCAATCACGCTGTACACCTTAAACATATACAATTTTATTTGTTAAGTATACCTCAATAAAGCTGAGGGGAAAAAGAAAACAAAGTTTCAGCCCTCAGAGGGTTCAAAATAATCCTGAATGTGTATGCATGCTTGTTTATCTTAAAATAAGGTTGCAAGGTTCTTTATGTAGTATGAAATCATTATGACGAGTGTGATTATCATTTAGTGCTCATTGTTGCCAACATCTATGCTAATACTTTTACTATCCACATTTTACAGGTAAACTGAGTTTTAGAGATATCAGGTGATGGCTTAGGTTCCCTCAGCAAATAGCAGCAAATCCATGCATCTCAGGCCTCTTTGATAACAAAGACAAAGTCCCTAACCCATCAGGGAAGAGAAGGTTCTTTCAGTAGAGGGTTCACAGAAGAACTGACAATGAAATATATCTTTGAGCCTATTTCTGATTTGTAGTGTTGCCTGGATTGCTCCCTCATCCTAGCCTCAGTTTAACATGGACTGCTTGAGTCTAAAAACAAATTAGGTGCATGAACTTCTTTCTCCTTTTTCAGAAACTAGTTTCCTTCCATTTAGCGAATGTAAATAGTGCTTTGCTCTATCACATTGCTCAACTATAGCTTATTCTTAATAGCGTCCACTTTTCCTTGCTTGTGCCTTAAAGGTTCCCAGTAATTACCTAACAGCTGTTTATACACATAGCCCTAGAGGCTGGTTTGGTCTTCTATTTGTTACATTAGGAAAATTCTATGGTACAGTAACATGAGTGACAGCACCAGTATGCCTTCATAATATGATTAGGTTATGCAGAGCAGGAGTTTCCCCTTCCTTCTGAAATTATTTTTCTTTTTCATGGCATTTAGAACCCAAACAGCATCATTCCTTCTCCAAATGCATCATCTGAAGACCACCCCAGATACTTTATATTAATTAAAAAATGAATTGCTTGACATGCAAACACTAGTAGCTGCCTCTCCCCAGGCAGGCCTGTTATTATATTTATGAAGTGCTTCCTGAAGGCTTCTTAGACTTGCAGAGACTAGAAAAGGAACTGTTTGGTCTGTCCATCACTGCAATTCCTCCTAATTGTTATTTGTATTATTCCTTAAGGTTTTCACTCCCTACAGATTCTGTGACAGTACTGATATTATAATGTACATAGCAAATATTTTTCGAGAGTCTGAGGGTGCCATGTATAAAGTCTATTTCAATTCCTCCCAACAGGCGCTGAAATGCTACAAACTAAACAGAATGTCCTTACCACAGCTTGCATAAGTTAGAAAAGTATATCATCTGCAAGGAAAAGCTGCTGGTTCTATTTTGCCTTCATTATTTTGAACACTACACCTGCCCTGCTATATTCAGGGTTAGATTTTTGCATAGGCAGTTCGTTAGTGGCCACCTACACAGTGTGTTTTGAGACACACAGAAATGATCATCTTGTTACAAACATATCCCCATTAGGTACCCAGTGTTCCACTTTCCTGTCTTCAAATTCTAGCTAGGAGAAGTATGAATGGTTAAAATATCAAGAGAATGAAGGAACTGTCCATAGAGAATTCCTACAAGATAAGTCTATTACTTCTCCAACTAATATAGTAGAAGGGTTTGGGGTACTGGATAGAAAATTTTGATTCTTTCATTTTTGAAGCAGTGAAAATTTTGATCAAGGAAATTTCTATGTGGGAGAGTAAATTTCAACCTGATTTTAGCTGATGGGGCAAGATGAGGACACTGGCATGGAAGGTTTAGATCCAGGACTTCCCAACTTTACAGAGGATCCAACTCTTCTAGAGACTGTAAAATCACTGATCCTTGGACATAATCCCCAGTCATCCTCACTCAGTAGATGAGGGGTGGCATCTGGAAAACCTCATTTTTTAGCAAACACCCAGGTGATTCTGATAGATCATTCTGGTCCATGAACCACTCCATGACAAACGATGCTAAGGGATAATAAACCAAGATACAGGTGATGGAGGCCAGAAGGCAAAGACAAGTCGAGGATACCTTTATCTGCCTTGCACTGTTTTCCAGGGCTAGTCTTGCTAACACGCTCTTTGACTTAAACTGGTCAACCTGTATTCTTGCTCACTGAAACACCATCCACACACCGTATTTTTTTGTATCTCTAAAATACTTTTTTCCTAGATAATCACTTGCTCCTTTCCAACTTTTCTGTTTGTTCTCTTATCTCTCTGTCTTTTAGATTCCTGCATCTTGAGAGGGTTTCTGATTCTTTCAGTTAAATGAATCTTTGTGCTCTCCTTTCTGCTTCCTAGAAATTGATTTTTTGTTCCATTTTTAGCTCAGTTACCTCTACTGTTTTTAGAGGCACTGAACTCCTATCCATGATCTCTGGTAAGAAACTGCCTATTCCAACTCTGAGGTTATGGAGTCTTTACAGTGAAGGCTAAGAGTTTAACATAAACAGTCAAGTCCAGATAAATAAAAAATGAAAGAAAACTAAAAAACACATGTGTTTGACAATATCTTAGCTTAGAATTGCCTTCCTAATTCTCCTTTGCTTGGGCTAATTTCACAATTAGTTGCATTCCTTTAGGACATGTGACAATTGGTGCATTAAAGTGATTCTGCCTCATTCTGGGTTCTGGAAAAAGTTAATATGGAATTTTCAAATGCATATGCATAATTCACATACATATAACCCACAGTCACAATCTATATATATCACAATATGCACTCTATTGACTATTTCATTCTTATAATGGTATGTTCTGTATCCAAAAACATAACTCTGAGTTTAAAGATTTAAGAATATTTCTATTATTTTAACTCTTCTTATTTTGATTGGATGGAAATATCTAGCATCTGTCTCCCAATAGCTGAAATCCTGCTTGCTGAATCTATACATTTAAAAGTCTCAATGACAGTGATCTCTGGGAGAAACCGCCATTCAGAAGCTGAAAATGTTTTTTGTTCATTTATGTTATTAATTCACCCTTTAATAAAGAAGTATTTAAGGATCTCCTACTATGGGCCTAGGCACTGTGCTCAGAGGGTAGGAATGCAATGGTGAATGAACAAACAGATTCTCTTGGAACTTACAAACTGTTATGGCAGAGAGATGACAAATACACAGTTACACAAAGCAATTATTTAAATAATTGTTAAATGCTAAAGGAATCTTGAAATTCACTAAAAATACCATTTACATTTTATATTTTCCAATCAGAATACATCTCTTCTCTCTCTTAAAAAAGAAAATAATTTTAATACAAACTAAAGAATAGCATGCTTCCCTTTTCAGAGAAACTTGCATAAGCCATTGAGCCAAAAATATGTATTCCAAATCTCTAGCTGAGAGTTGAACTCTTGACAATTCAAAGCTTAAGAAATTCTGTAATAAAGTGTGTGTGAAGGGGATAGATGGAGAGGCACTGGGATTTAATTCTCTTCCTTGGTGGTAAAAACACTCTAATTTTGGCCCCAGAATTACCATATGGAACCAGAGGCGAAGCACTTGATTCTTTTGAAAGATTTAACAGGAAAGTGTCTGTAGATAATTGTGACTTGCACAATGTCCTTCACTGTCTGGGCACAGAGAAGCTAGCCATCTCATCTCAACCAGAAACTGTCTTGAGTTTAGAAACCAAATCATAGACATTCCCTTGAAGCTGAGATAAAGCTTTAGGTTCACATAATAGGAAATGAGTTGATATTCCTTAAAAAAAACTGAAATTGTAAGGTATATTTTAGTCTTGTTTTGCAAGAAAAATAGCCCAATGCTATCACCCCTTGTGCAGAACAATAATTCTTAATAAAAGACAAAGAGATGTTTATCTTTCAAATAGAAACTCATGTAATTTTTGGTTCTTTTACATATAAGCTGTTTGAAGAGAAAAAACAAACCATGTTAACCTTTACAACATCAAAAAAGTGATAAACTGAAAGTATAATTAACTTTGTTCTTTTAACATAACATGGTTGCTTTGATAGATCCTAGCTTACTAGCATCTCCACAGGTCACTTTCTTTCTCAATATGCACAGATGAATAAAGAGATTAAACAATTTTTGTGACCTACAATAAGGTCAAACTTTAATTATTATGCTAATTTCATGCATTAGATTCAATAGGTTTACTACTTTCCTGCTAGTTAATAAAATAGACTTTAAAACATTATCTGTGATATAAGGAGGGGGCCCTCCCATACCTTAAAATACTCTGAATAGATGTGAAGGTCAGTAGAAAGGATTTCTCTCTTGTTATTGATTCCCAATCTTCTAGCTGATAAATCCCAGTTAGAACTAATTTATTTAGTTGCAGTTACATCTCAACTGTCTACATTTTATTATTGAAGGAACCATTTCCAGTAATTAACTGAATGTCCTCCCTCTTTTAAAAAACAGCTTCCTGAGATACAGTTGACATTCAGCAAATTCCACATATTAAAAATGTATAATTTCACAAGTTTTGATATATGTATACACCCATGAAACTATCAAAGGTGTAACCCCTTCTACTCATCCTCCCAGCACCAGGCAACCACTGATTGGCTTTCTGTCACTATATATTAGTTACATTTTCTAGAATTTAATGTAATTGGGATAATATAGTATATAGTTTGTTTGTTTTTTTTAATCTGGTTTTTGTCACTGTGATGATTAATTTTATGTGTCAACTTGACTGGGCTAAGGGATGCCTAGATAGCTGGTAAAATTTTATTTCTGGGTGTGTCTGTGAGGGTGTTTCCAGAGAGATTAGCATTTGAACCCACAGACTGAGTAAAGAAGACCTACCCTCACCAGTGCGAGTGGGCATCATTCACTGAGGACTTCAAACAGAACAAAAAGGCAGAGGAAGGGTGAATTCTCTCTCTTCTTGAGCTAGTACATCCATCTTCCCCTGCCCTTAGACATTGGAGCTCCTGGTTCTCAGGCCTTCAGACTCAGACTGAATTATACCACCAGCTTTCCTGGTTCTCCAACTTGCAGATGGCAGACAGTGACATATCTTAGTCTCTATAATTGTGTCAGCCATTCCCATAATAAATTGTCTCATATATCTGTATCTGTACCTACATCTACATCTACATCTATATCTATATCCTATTGGTTCTTTTTCTCTGGTGAACACTGACTAATACAGTCACTTGGTATAATTATTTTGAGATTCATCCATGTTATTATGTGTATCAAAAGTCAATTCCTTTTTAATACTACTCAGCCATGAAAAAGAATGAAATATGCCATTTGCAACAACATGGATACAACTAGAGATTATCATACTAAGTGAAGTAAGTCAGAAAGAGAAAGACAAATACCATATGATATCACTCATATGTGGAATCTAAAATATGACACAAATGAACCTATCTATGAAACAGATACAGAATCACGGACATAGAGAACAGACTGGTGGTTGCCAAGGGGGAGGGAGTTGGGGGAGGGATGGAGTGGGAGGCTGGGGTTAGCAGATGTAAGCTATTATATATAGAATGGATAAACAACAAGGTCCTACTGTAGAGCACAGGGAACTATATTCAATATCCTATGATAACCCGTAATGGAAAAGAGTATTAAAAAAAAGAATATATGTATATGTATAACTGAATCACTTTGCTGCACAGCAGAAATTAACACAAATTTGTAAATCAACTATACTTCAATAAAAAATAAATAAAATGAAAAAGTCAATTCCTTTTTATTGCTTAGTACTATTTCATTATTCGGATATATCCCAATTTATTTATCCATCCATTTGTTGATGGAAACATTTTGGCTGTTTCCAGTTTTTGTCTCTTACAACTAAAGTGGCTATGAACATTCAAACACAAGCCGTTGCCCTAAAGTAAGCTTTCATTTCTCTTGAAAAAATACTGGGGAGTGGAGTGGCTGCATTATATGGTATGCATATGTTTAACTTTTTAAGAATCTGCCAAACAATCTTCCAAAGTGGTTGTACCATTTTACATTCTCAACAGCAGTGTGTGAGAGTTCCATTTCTTCCATGCCCTTGCCAACACTTGGTAGTGACATGATAATATATGCCTTATCTGCTTCAGTGGAATAAATTATTATATTGGGGTTGTTTCCAAGGCTGATATTTTACTTTGAAATTATGCTTGCATCTTAGAAACTTATACAGGTTTCCTCTGTTATCTGAAAGTAGAGCATTCCTATGAAAACTCTCCTAAGTAGAAATGGCGTAAAGTGAAGAAGCTATCACCTTAGGACATATCTGGCTCACGGATGCACAAAATAAAAAGAGATAAAGCACAGATGCTCACAGACACAGTTCAAAGCTATGGCTTCTTGATGCTGAGATGCTGAGTGTAGTTCCCAGGGATGAAGCTTGGCCCGTGCCACTCTCCCTGCTCGGGACGCCCTTGCCTCTATATCAGTTCACTGTGAAACAAACGCTGGACGCTATTTTCTCTTTTTGCCTTTTCTTGTAAAAGCGAAAATCCTCTTTAGATTTTTTTCAGGTAGCAAAAGCATGTACTAATGTAGGTCTTTCCTACATGTGAAATGGTATAAAGCAAACCTTCAAAAAATGGGGGATACCTGTACTTCTTTTCTCTTTGCATTACTTTTGAATAAATCTTATTTTCCAATCAGGAAAAAAGATGACAATTAGGGAACCTTGAGTTGATTAAGGCTAAGGTCATTTATTTGGAAAGACAAAAAGGTGAAGCACATTATTAATTTCACAAACATTTTATATATACACAAAATTAAAAATAAAGGTCATAAATGATGGAAATAAGTAGCACACCCATAGATAAAAAAATTAAAAGCTATATCATTCAGAATAGATTATTCAACTTAAAGAATAATCAGGACTGCTTCAAGTGTCAATGGTAATAGTTGCTGTAATATTTTAGATCTACTGACACAGCATCCTAGGCCAAACAAGGCAAATGGTATCCAAGTTCCAGAGCATAAGACAATAATTTTTATTAATTTATTTATTTTCTGTGTGTGTGTGTGTGTGTGTGTGTGTGTGTGTGTGTGAAGAGCATTTAACGAACTTACAGATTCTAGGTTTAGAAAGTATGTGGGTGGCATGGTGAGGGTATATAAAAGAGAAGGTTATGTCGCTAGTGTAGAATGACCTCATTTTGTTTTCAAGTAGCTAACGAAAAAACAAATTTTGTTTTATTTTAATTTGCTTTTTTTAACATAATATTCCTTCATTCTTTTTTTAACATAATATTTTGTTAAATATTTGCTTTTTTAACATAATATTCCTTCATTCTTCAAAAGCAATTGGACTCCATTCAATACACTATAACGGCCTATATGGGAAAATAATCTAAAAAAGAGTGGATATAAGTATATGTATAACAGATTCACTTTGCTGTACACCTAAAACTAACACAACATTGTAAATTAACTATACCCCAATAAAATTTTTTTTAAAAAAGCAATTGGGATATTTTAACCATTTATAAATTTGTGCTTTTATTCTAAAGACAAAAACAAAAACCTATAAATGTGAAATACAGAGAAGTCCAGAAAGAATTAAGACAAGTTATCTCCTTTTTGGAGATTTAACTCTGTCAAGTAAACAGCACTTTTCTATTTCTGATGATGCATCTTAATTGCATGTTATCAACATGGTTTCCTATTTACCAGGGATAATTTCATAATTGCCATCTTCAGAGAAGCAAAATAACAGAGGGCTTCTTCTATCAACATTTAGTAAGATGTTACAAATAGCAGTGGGTGAATGAAGGGCTTCAAGTTATTGGAAGGACATAATATTGGTTATACATGTTCACAGAATAAGAAATATATTTTTAGTTTCTTTCAATTGACATGTATAACCAATATTATGCCCTTCAACTGGCATGAAATAAACTACATTCTGCAAACACTGATACATTCATAGGGCTGGTGGCTATTTTGCTAATTTGTAAGAATGAGGATAGAATGTCATATAAATGGGATAACCAAAAGAAGTACACTGAGGTACATCTAATCTGAGCTCTGAGTTTTCCCCTCATATTCATCCTGCATTGCTCAGCTCAAATTTTAACATGTCTGAGAATCTTTCCTTGTTACCTCTGGTTATAAATGATATTTTCCTTCTTTAAAACACTGTATTCCTTCCAATCTTCTCCATGTATATGTCTCTAGTGTCATCCCAATCTAGCCTTATATTCCTAGCTATTACTGCATCTCTGTATAACTTATCTGTAGCACTACATTAAAAGTTCCCAGAGTTCTGAAACCATATTCTAAAGTTAGTTATGGTCCATTCAAAATGTTTACTATCATCTTTGTCATTATTCATACAAAAATTTTCAGAAAAAACATAGTTTTCAGAAAATTTTTACATTTTATATAGTCTCTGGTATAACAAAATGCCTTGAACCAAGTAAGAATACATTATTCACCTAATGGCAGCTTATCCTTGAGTAGTAAGGTGTCTGTTAGGAAAAAATGGGAACTGCAAAGAATTGCAGATGGGATTTTAGTCCTGGTAGTTAACACAGTGTCTAACATCTCAATTTCCCTCTTCTCTTTCAACTGAGGGCTCTGTTTACTGCTATCTGGGGCCATATTTGATTTGTCAATTCACTGTCTTGTGGGTGTCTTCATGGAGCACCCATTATAAGCTATGTAGGACAATAAAACAGGGAAGCAGAGTGATTGCCTCAAGCACTCCCTTGCTTAATCAGTGCTCTTTTGTTTTGAGCTAAGTGAAAGGTTCAAAGGACTTGAAAAATAGAGTCAATGTGTGGACAATTTTTGTTTGCTTGTTCACAATCTACAAACTTATTAAACCACTACTGTAGGATATCCTCAAGTCAAATAGTAGTATCTCCAGAAATTAAGACAAAAGCAGTAACTACATAGCATGCATCGGGGAGGAGGAAATGTATTGCCTACAGGATTTGAGAAGAAATATTGCCCCGAAGTTACCTTGTACAATTAATTAGTGCAGTGAGCTGGGTTGTATTGAAATCTGGACAGCTATGCTATGATATCAATACCTCTGTCCTGGAGCAGCTGGGTAAACCAGGGGCAAACAGCTTCCTATTTACTTCAACGTACCATTCAAACATCATCATTTTCTTGGGCATCATGATGTGAAAAAGGTTGGAAAGCCTTGAGAGCCTAGGGATTTATCATCATCCTGGCCACAGGACATGTCTATCATTGGCTTCATGTTTTAGAATTATATCAGCATGAAATAGAGATTTCCGGCGGGAATTTCATAATGAAGAGTTTTCTTTGGAGTGAGAGAAAGGAAGGAGGAGGTAAACAGGAGAAAGGTCAGATAAAAAAATATCTGGGTCTTGGGGAAGGACTCATATACTGATGCTCTTGTCCACAAATTAAAATAAAATTGGTTCCATGTGCTTCCCTTACAGTTGTTGCTGGAAAGGCAAAGATAGAAAAAGAAGGGATGGTTCCCATGCTGGGAATGCTGACTCTCATTGAGAGGCCATGATATATTCAAACATATGGGGACTGCTGCATGCAGGAAGTGCAAGCTGAATTTTTCAGTATAGAAAGAGAGACTGCTGAGGACTGTGCTGGTCTGGGGATGCAAGGCCTCCAGGTGACTGATGTAACAGGGTGCATGGGAACTGAGGAGAAGGGAAGTTAAGTAGGAAAATAGGAGGGAGGGAGTGGTGGCCATCAGGAAATACGAGTGTGGGCCAGCTGGTCTGGATAAAGGGCTCACCCAGAGAAATATCAAGAAATAGGTTTCGTGAACTAAGCTGGTGAGCACATAAAAGACAGACCTAGTCTTACTCCCTCTGTGCCCTAATGACAGCCATGGGACCTGGAACATGGCAGAGCTTAGATATTTATTAAATGAAGTAGTGACGAGATATTTGAATTTTTTTGCAAGATTAGGGAGATTAAACATTATCTTGTTTAAGGCTGTGAAAAATCCCTGAAAGATTTAAGATTAAATTTTTTTCTGAAATCATTGTTATAATAGAAATAAAGAGCAATATCAAAAATAGAAACAAAAATCAAATATCCCAGCACCACTTATTGAAGAGGCTGTCTTTTCTCCATTGTATATTCTTGCCTCCTTTATCAAAGATAAAGTGACCATATGTGCGTGGGTTTATCTCTGGGCTTTCTATCCTGTTCCATTGATCTATATTTCCATTTTTGTGCAAGTACCATACTGTCTTGATTACTGTAGCTTTGTAGTACAGTCTGAAGTCAAGGGAGCCTGATTCCTCCAGCTCCATTTTTCTTTCTCAAGATTGCTTTGGCTATTTGGGGTCATTTATGTTTCTATATAAATTGTGAAATTTTTTGTTCTAGTTCTGTGAAAAATGTCATTGGTAGTTTGACAGGGATTGCATTGAATCTGTAGATTGCTTTTGGGTAGTACAGTCATTTTCACAATGTTGATTCTTCCAATCCAAGAACATGGTATATCTTTCCATCTGTTTGTATCATCTTTTATTTCTTTCATCAGTGCCTTATAGTTTTCTGCATACAGGTCTTTTGTCTCCTTAGGTAGGTTTATTCCTAGGTATTTTATTCTTTTTGTTGCAATGGTAAATGGGAGTGTTTCCTTAATTTCTCTTTCAGATTTTTCATCATTAGTGTATAGGACTGCAAGAGATCTCTGTGCATTAATTTTGTATCCTGCTACTTTACCAAATTCATTGATTAGCTCTAATAGTTTTCTGGTAGCATCTTTAGGATTCTCTGTGTATAGTATCATGTCATCTGCAAACAGTGAGAGTTTTACTTCTTTTCCAATTTGGATTCCTTTTATTTCTTTTCTTCTCTGACTGCTGTGGCTAAAACTTCCAAAACTATGTTGAATAATAGTGGAAAGAGTGGGCAACCTTGTCTTGTTCCTGATCTTAGTGGAAATGGTTTCAGTTTTTCACCATTGAGAACGATGTTGGCTGTGGGCTTGTCATATATGGCCTTTATTATGTTGAGGTAAGTTCCCTCTATGCCTACTTTCTGGAGGGTTTTTATCATGAATAGGTGTTGAATTTTGTTGAAAGCTTTTTCTGCATCTATTGAGATGATCATATGATTTTTCTCCTTCAATTAGTTAAAGTGGTGCTGGGAAAACTGGACAGCTACATGTAAATGACTGAAATTAGAACACTCCCTAACACCATACACAAAGATAAACTCAAAATGGATTAAAGACCTACATGTAAGGCCGGACACTATAAAACTCCTAGAGGAAAATATAGGCAGAATACTCTATGACATAAATCACAGCAAGATCCTTTTTGACCCACCTCCTAGAGAAATGGAAATAAAAACAAAAATAAACAAATGGGACCTAATGAAACGTAAAAGCTTTTGCACAGCAAAGGAAACCATAAACAAGATGAAAAGACAACCCTCAGAATGGGAGAAAATATTTGCAAATGAAGCAACCGACAAAGGATTAATCTCCAAAATATACAAGCAGCTCATGCAGCTCAATATCAAAAAAACAAACAACCGAATCCAAAAATGGGCAGAAGACCTAAACAGACATTTCTCCAAGAAGACATACAGATTGCCAACAAACGCATGAAAGGATGTTCAACATCACTAATTATTAGAGAAATGCAAATCAAAACTACAATGAGGTATCACCTCACACTGGTCAGAATGGCCATCATCAAAAAATCTACAAACAATAAATGCTGGAGAGAAAAGGGAACCCTCTTGCACTGTTGGTGGGAATGTAAATTGATACAGTCACTATGGAGAAGAGTATGGAGGTTCCTTAAAAAACTAAAAATAGAACTACCATACGACCCAGCAATCCCAATACTGGGCATATACCCTGAGAAAACCATAATTGAAAAAGAGTTATGTACCACAATGTTCATTGCAGCTCTATTTACAATAGCCAGGACATAGAAGCAACCTAAGTGTCCATCGACAGATGAATGGATATAGAAGATGTGGCACATATATAGAATGGAATATTACTCATCCATAAAAAGAAATGAAATTGAGTTATTTGTAGTGAGGTGGATGGACCTAGAGACTGTCATACAGAGTGAAGTAAGTCAGAAAGAGAAAAACAAATACCGTATGCTAACACATATATGAGCAATCTAAAAAAAAAAAAAAAAGTTTCTGAAGAACCTAGGGGCAGGACAGGAATAGAGACACAGACACAGAGAATGGGCTTGAGGACATGGGGAGGGGGAAGGGTAAGCTGGGACGAAGTGAGAGAGTGGCATGGACATATACACATTATCAAATGTAAAATAGCTAGTGGGAAGCAACCACATAGCACTAGGAGATCAGCTTGGTGTTTTGTGTCCACCTAGAGGGGTGGGATAGGGAGGGTGGGAGGGAGAGGCAAGAGGGAGGAGATATGGGGATATATGTATATGTATAGCTGATTCACTTTGTTATACAGCAGAAACTAACACAAGAGTGTAAAGCAATTATACTCCAATAAAGATGTTAAAAAAATCAATTATGTTTTCATATGATATTTTAAACTTGAGAGGATGCTTCCATCATCATCATTTATTGCCCTCACTTGGAGATATAGTGCAATTGCTAAATAATCCCTTAGTTACAGCTAAGAAATTTGACAATATAGCCACAGCAAGTTTCATGACAATTATTCTGGATGACAATGCCACTTGATTAAACTACTGTACAATAAAGCATTTCTTCTAATAGTAATTTTTTTTAATGTCCATCTCCTATTCATCATCAAATTTGTCTCCACAGTTTCCCAGTGTAGAATCAATGTAAATTTAATAGAGTAACCTCAGTTTACAGGTAGAGAAACAAACACAGTGATTTCACAGAAAAGCACATTGGCTTGCTCTCAATTACTTAAAAACACTGCATCAACCAGACCTCAGTTTAGAACTATCTCGAAAAAGGCTGCTGCTAGTATAATTCTCAAGGCTCTTTCAAAAGGGAGAGATAATGTGAACTAGAATTTTCAACACATAATTTTGTTCTACACAGATTAAAGTTTTAAGAACAACTTTATACATCTATAGTCAGCATTGTCTTACTGTATTCGACTATTTTTAAAATTTATCCTATCTTAGTGTATTTATCAAGGGAAAGCAGTAATTTTAACAAGAGCATTGCACCATAAATCTAAAGAATAAATACAGGTGTTTTCTCACTCTACTCAAGTCCTAAATGTTGGTTCAAGCTGAGAAAACATCAGGCATGTTCCACAAGTTTTCCATAAAATCATGTAGGAAGCTGTTCATATTCTCTTTTTTTTTTTTCCAAATTGTATCACATTCTTTTTTTTTTTTCCTTAAATTATATTTATTTATTTATTTTTAGCTGCGTTGGGTCTTCGCTGTGGTGCACGGGCTTCTCATTGCAGTGGCTTCTCTTGTTGCGGAGCACGGGCTCTAGGCGCACGGGCTTCAGTAGTTGTGGCACGTGGGCTCAGTAGTTGCGGCTCGCGGGCTCTAGAGTGCAGGCTCAGTAGCTGTGGCGCACGGGCTTAGTTGCTCTGCGGCATGTGGGATCTTCCCGGACCAGGTCTCGAACCCATGTGTCCTGCACTGGCAGGCGGATTCCCAACCACTGCGCCACCAGGGAAGTCCCCATATTCTCTTATTAACTAAGTATTTCTTTATTGTTAAAAAAAGGCAAGTGAAAACTTTACAAGTGCTCTTCCAAATCTTTAATGCTATATATTTTTCCATTATAATATATTTTAATGATATGGGTATGGACTTTTGTTTTTACTATAAGGTAAGACACAATATAAAAATCACTTGAATTTTTTTTTAATTTGGAAATAATTTTAGACTTACAGAAGAATTGCAAAGATAGTACAGAGAATTACCATATGCTCTCCACTCTACTTAACATTAATATCTCATACTATCATAGGACAATTATCAAAAGAAAATAACATTAGTTCAATATGATTAACCAAATTACAGACTTTACTTGGATTCAGTTTTTCCACTAGTATCTTTATTTTGTCCCAGAACCCAATCCAGGCTCCCACCTGGTTATGTCTTCTTAGTCACCTTAGGAGAACCAAGGACACTGGTACTTGGAGAGTAGTGATCACTTACTTTGTAGAATGTTCTTCAGATTGGATTTGTCTTCTCATGATTAGATTGAGGTTATGAATTTTATCAAGAATATTCCAGAAGTGATATGCCCTTCTCAGTGCATTATGTCTGGGGGGAAATGATGTTGCTGTGTCTCTCTACTGGTGATTTTAACTTTGATGCTTTGGTTCAGCTAGTGTCTGCTGTGTTTCTCCACTGTAAAAATTACTATTTTCCCTTTGCAGTTAATAAATACCCTGGGGGAGACACTTTGAGGCTATGCAAATATCCTTTTTCTCTTAAATTTTTGCCCACTAATTTTAGCATCCATCCAGATCTTGTCTGCTTTAACGGTATATTTTTCGTAATTCAAAATGTATAACTGAAACATATATAAAAAGACCTGATTATTACAAAACTTAGATTTATTTTCTTTCTTTTTAAAAATTTTTCCTGACAATGCAAACAAACCTTGGGGAATTTCTCTCAAGCATAAGATTTTCCAAGTTGCTACAGAAACCAAGTAATGATAGAAAAAATTAATAATACTTTATATTCTGCATATTGTATAAGAAACTTAATAGATACTTTTAGTTTTTAATCGATGTGACTATTTGCACAGAAAACAATGCACCATTTTTTCCACTTTTATAACTAAAATTCAGATTTTCTGGTTGCTGAATACAATAAAATGATATAATTACCTTATATTCTTCTTGATTTATGCTATATCATCAATCTTATTATTTTCAAATCATTTCTTTCTCCTGATAATATTCATTACACCAAGTTTATTAAATATTCACAATGCCTTAAGTCACACAAATCATATTTTGCTTACTGCATGCACATCTTGTAACTAAATATATGTTATCAGTAGTAAGAACCTGGAGTGTAATTTGCTGGGGAAGAAAGCATGCTGGCTTTGGGGAAAAGCTTTTGTATTCCAATATGATGTTACAATTCAAATAAAAATAAACACTTGATGGTTAAGTGGAGCTTTGCTAATTCAACAGTATATTTTAACCATCAATATTTTTTGCTATTTTGTTAAACTAACAGAACTTAAGCTGCCAATAAGCACATGATAACTATAGCACAATAAAACTTTGAAGAAAAGTGAGAATTTTTCATCTGTTTTCATGACAGGAAGAACCAAACTAAAACCAAAAACCAAAAACCAAAAAAACCCCGACAGAATGTGTTCATTAGGATTTAAAACTCTCTTTGTGTATCTTGTATTACCCTTAAATTTTATCTGATTCTTTTTAGTTTTCAGCTTTCTATTTGAATTGTAAATATTCAACTAGCACCTAACCTAAAATATAAAAAAGCATGTAGATATCAATGAGAACAAAATCTCTTTATGATGACCCATAATACTTAATGATGGATAAATTAATTTTCAAAATATTTGTAACCATAATTTGCTATAATACTGATTAACCTCCATTGACTATTCATAGCATATCATTGGAATTTAAATAATTTTGACTTTTCAAACAGCAATTTAAAGTTTTCTTATTGGCTCCTTCGGACTACCACCAACTATAAGCTATACCATCAACCATTAATAAGAAATACAATTCAAAGTTAGTCCAGTGCTAATTTCTTGTGAATCATTTTTTGTTTGTTTTTTAAATTGCAGTGTAATTACTCAGATTAATCTAAAAAAAATGACTTCATTAAAATGTAGGTATACTTTTGTTCTTCTACCTTGGTCTTTAATTGCTGTGGTCAAGAGGAGTCATATGCTTATTTAACTTGATAGGTAATTTTAAACTGAACTTGAATTCCTTGAGGAAGACCACAGAATTTGTTATAGAGGTCTTAAGACAACAAGTGTGGAAATTCAGTGTTTCAGACATCCACTCTGAAGTTTTTCTTTACCCCTCATTTCAGTTTTCTTTTGAGTAAAATGTGAATATCAATAGTTCGACTAATAGAGATTCAAGAAAAATCACTAAATGAAGCCAAAGTGGTATTCAGTTGAATTTCCCAGCTGTTATGGATAAAATCCTGTACAGTTTACATGATACTTATTTAAAAACTGGTTTGATTATTATCATTTAAGTTTATTAAATATATTTTAGCTGGTTATATTCAGTGAAACTTTTTCATGAGGTCCCCTGAAATGGAAGATTTCTTGTGAAAAATTACGTATTAAACCAAACATGCTTTTGTGAGCATCACTATGTATTTATAATTCAAACATATCATTATATTTGCAAAACAACACATTTAGATCACATCTAATATAATGCAACCATCGTTTGGTTATGGTTTATTAAACTGGAAAATGAACTGTTTACCTACTTGGTATTTCTTGAACCTATACATATCTGCATATGTTACAAAGTAGGCAGTAGGGGTGGGCAATGTGACTTTTGAAACAACTTAACAAAATAAAGAGAATGACAGTAATTAAAATTGAGGGTAGTTTAGAAAGTATGCTAGCTCTTACCTCTCAGATCTGCCTATTTATTTCTGAGGTTAGATGCTTAAAAATGCATGTCTATTATAGACCAGAAGTTTTATTCTGCATGGAAATTCATAACCAGAAAATTATTTTATAGAAAAAGTGATTTGTTGGAAAATACTAGCATATGAAGAAGAAGTGGTCCCATCCATTCAGCATTGATTAAGCACCTACTATTTATCAGGGTCTATTTTAGGTAAAGGAAGACACAGACCACCATCTCCAAAAACTGCCAGCTAGTAGAAAAGACACCAGACAGGTAAATAACTAATTATAATAATGTAAAATAAAAGCCTTAAGAAAGATGTATACAAGATACAGTGGCACTTAGAGAAGAGTAAGGAACTCTTGGAGATGTGGTCTGAAAAGGAAAAGGTAGAATGGAGGGAAGGGCATTCTCTTTAGAGAACACAGCCCGAATGAAAGCCTACAGGTCTAAAACAGGAAGGCACTGTCAAAGAACTGCAAGTTGTCTGGATGGCTGGAGCACGAGGCAGAGTGGGGGATGGTAAAGGAAGGCACAGCAGATGACTTAGGTAGGCCGAGGCCAAACCAAGGAGGCTTTTTCTGCTGTGCCATAGAGTTTGACGTTTATTCTTAGGCCATAGAGATATAGGAATGATTTTTAAAATTGGAGTGACATAGTCACATTTGAATCTTACTAAATGTGGAAAATGGGAAAGAGGTGAAGTAGGAGTCAGGGAGGTCAGCTGGGAGGCTATAATAATGGTTCAGCCAAGGAATGACAGGTCTAGCCATAGTAGTAGCATGGAGAAAGGGGGGAGAAATCTGAGAGTATTTTGGAGAAGAAACAGCAGAATTCTGTGATCATTTATACAGGCAGATGAGAGAGAGGTAAAAGTTGAGAATGGTTTGCAGGCTTTTGGCTTGGATGAATAGGAGAAAATAAAGAAAGAGGGATATATTTTGGAGCAATGATAATGAGTTTAATTTTAGATGTGCTGAATCTGAAGTAAAAAAGGCTAAGATGAAAAGACAACCCTCAGAATGCGAGAAAATACTTACAAAAGAAGCAACTGACAAAGGATTAATCTCCAAAATATACAAGCAGCTCATGCAGCTCAATATCAAAAAAACAAACAACCCAATCCAAAAATGGGCAGAAGACCTAAATAGACATTTCTCCAAAGAAGATACAGATGGCCAACAAACACATGAAAAGATGCTCAACATCACTAATCATCAGAGAAATGCAAATCAAAACTACAATGAGGTATCACCTCACATTGGTCAGAATGGCCATCATCAAAAAATCTACAAACAATAAACGCTGGAGAAGGTGTGGAGAGAAGGGAACCCTCTTGCACTGTTGGTGGGAATGTAAATTGGTACAGCCACTATGGAGAAGAGTATGGAGGTTCCTTAAAAAAACTAAAAATAGAACTACCATATGACCCAGCAATTCCACTACTGGGCATATACCCTGAGAAAACCATAATTCAAAAAGAGTCATGTACCACAATGTTCATTGAAGCACTATTTACAATAGCCAGGACATGGAAGCAACCTAAGTGTCCATTGACAGATGAATAGATAAAGAAGATGTGGCACATATATACAATGGAATATTACTCAGCCATAAAAAGAAATGAAATTGAGTTATTTGTAGTGAGGTGGATGGACCCAGAGTCTGTCATACAGAGTGAAGCAAGTCAGGAAGAGAAAAACAAATACTGTATGCTAACACATATATATAGAATCTAAAAAAAAAGAAATGGTTCTGATGAACCTAGGAGCAGGACAGGAGTAAAGACACAGACATAGAGAATGGACTTGAGGACACGGGGAAGGGGAAGGGTAAGCTGGGACGAAGTAAGAGAGTGACACTGACATATATACACTACCAAATGTAAAATAGATAGCTAGTGGGAAGCAGCTGCATCACACAGGGAGATCAGCTGGTGCTTTGCGACCACCTAGAGGGGTGGGATAAGGAGGGTGGGAGGGAGACACAAGAGGGAGGGAATATGGAGATATATGTATGCATATAGCTGATTCACTCTGTTATACAGCAGAAACTAACACAACATTGTAAAGCAATTATACTCCAATAAAGATGTTAGGAAAAAAAAAAAAAGGCTAGCTATGGAAAAAAGAAATGAAATAGCCCAGCAGTCCTATAAACCACAAATGCTATTGTGGGAATCAATAGATTTTTAAACTGATTGGCAATACTATCTGCTTCTAACAGTCTGCTCCAATATTTTGGGCTACCAGTCAATAATAGAAACATAGACAAGAATGACTTAATTTGTTGTGTTAGACTACCACTGTTTTTGAAAAAATAGAATTTAAATTTATGCTGTATCAGGAAATCAACTAAATTTGGCTTGTCTGTATAAGCAGCATAATTAGGAAAAAATAAGCATTTGCATTTGGCTGGTGAAGTGATGATAAACTCAAAGATTGCTTTTGGGACAACAGCGAAACATGTTAACTCAAGCTACTCTAACGCAATGTAGACAAACAATATTTATGCGTCATCTCAAAAATATTTATACATCATCTCATCATCTCATAATTTATCAATGAAACTATGTAGCACTTCTGTGATTATGGTTACTCCAGTTTAAAATTAACATGGCACAAATACACTTTAGTTGTTGAACTCAATCACACCATTCTTAAAGAAATCTGAATTTTAGGAACTATTGTCAGAGCAATAATAAAAATGAAAAGAAGTGCATTAGCTAAGAATATCCATAATTAATAAATCAAGTATGTGTTAATGACCCGTACTGTGGTTAGCTCTATCAAGGGCACCATGCAGGATAAAGAATGAATTAAGAAGCTTAAGATCTAATCAAGAAGACAATATTCATTAATGAAAAAAAAAAAAAATCAAAGGAAAGTACCCAAACAGAAGGAGAGACAGCTTAGTAGTAAACAGTGTTAGGTCACAGGATAGACTGTTTGGGTTTAATTCTCAGTTCTGCTAATTACTAGCTATGTGATATTGGGCAAGTTGCCTTCTCTGAGCCTCAATTTTCTTATCTGTGTAATGTGATGATATATGTGTCTACTTCACCAGTTGTTAAGAGAATTAAAAGAGATAATACATACAACATGCTTAAGGCAGTGCCATGGTCATGCTAACCATTCAGTAAATGTTAGCTCTAATAATAATAGTAATTAGTATTTTTATACCAATTCATAACCAATTGGTGAGGATAGGTTAAGTGTTAAAGAGTTTCAAAAAAGGGCAAGTTCAATGTGTCCTGGAGCATTTAGGCTATGTGCTGAGACTTTAAAAGCAAGATAAGCTTTGTGACGTAAAAAGAAACAAGAAGCCATTATAAGTCCCTGATACAATTTATTCATTCACTCATTCATTCATTCATTTCAAAATTCCCTGTAAAAACACTGAAGGATTATTTGATACCTGGTTTTAAAGGCCATGACGTGGCAAATGTGACTAAATTGAGGGTTTGTTCTGGAGAGCAGTGAGACACAAATAAGTGTGGGGCCCGTCATGAATAGCAGGGCCAAGGGTAGAACCGCCACTGTTCTCATCTCAGCAGTCCTTTGCCACCCAGAAAGCATGATCGATATAATAAGCCACAGAGGGGCACGATAGCTTATGTATCTCCTTCAGTCTTTCCTTTTTGAAACACTCTTGTTAAAAAACTGTGCCTTAGAAATTGTACATTCTAAGCAGGAAAAAGCACAGGGAACAGCCTGTTTGGGACTTTCCCACAACACTTTTTGTTCTAGCTCCCTGAAGAATCTCATGGTCAGAATTTCAAAGAGTTTTCAACAGCCAATGTATAATTGATACTCTTCTGGAATTTAACTTTGGCAATGTCTGTGCACAGGCTATTGAAAGACTCTGGAATAAGTTAGTTGTATTGTAACTCAAGGATACAAGTCTTAGGTTGTCCTTCCTATTTCCTAACACTCCCTAAGAAACTTTACTGTATTTCGATCTCTTTTGCGAACTCAAGGTTTTTGTGTTAGCACTGAGTTGCAAAGTCTATGGTTTTGACTAAATTTACTGGCCTAATTCAGTCACACAGACAATCGATTTAGTTAATTCAATTGGTCTGGTGAACTTTCCACTGAATTAATTGATTATTTTTTAACCTCAACTGGCTGAGTAACTTGATTGGACTTCTGGAAATCTATTTTCTGAGCACATACAAAGGACAACTGTTTCTTTGTTAAATCCTGGTATCAAAGCCACAAAAATTTGCATGGAAAAAAGCCCAAAGACCAAATTGTAAATGGATATTCCCCTTCTCAGGTCAATATTTGGAAAAGCAGATTCCCTCTCGCACACTTCTATTCTTAAGCCCTCTCTTGCTTCATGCACATGGAGTAGTCCTCAAGAGGTTTATTATTAATGTTGCCTCCGGTACTTGTACAAATCATCTTCTACTTTTAAGTGCCGTCTCAGGAATCATTTGGAATCATAGCTAATAAGGTATATTCTACAAGCCATATTCCTGAATATATATATATATATTTTAATTCTACCATTATCTTTAGTACTCCAAATACATTTTTTCTTTTTAATGTCAATTGGGTAAGGGTCTGAGACATTATGAGAGCAATTTGTTTCCTTCCTCCAAACTGCTAATGACATTTATTTAAAGCATTCCATTTTCTTTTCTGTCCAATGAATCTAATTTTATCAAGTCACATTCTAAGCATTGCATCTGGTGTTTTGTTTGCTAGGACAGATTTGTGGGGCAAGTTCACCAACACATTATGATCAAGCATGGTTTGGATTAATATAACATGAATACACAAGCTTACATTACAATTTAAATTTTATTTCACATGCAAAAAAAGTTATTTATAGAATTTAGATGAATTTCATGGTTTGTTATTGAAAATCTTTAGAAAGTATTCTATTATTCTAAATGACATCCTTGTAAAAATGCAGTGCAGCTTTCATGGAAAGTGTAAAAGGTATGTAAAGGTAATTCCTTTTTGAGCATGTATTTATTTTACACATTTTAACTAAAATCAACTGTTATGAACCTATCTTCAACCATTCACTGACCAGCATTGGCAAATCTTGTTTTCAAGTTCTTAGCACATTTTTAATTTGGATCTTTGATGACTTGTTAAACATAGAGTCTCTTTTCCCAGAGAATCTTTCAAATCACATATGGTAATCTTCCCTAATTGAATTTTTTTTTTTCCACTGCTTGTTGCTAGTTCAAAAATATTCTCTTCTCTTCCACTGTCCCAACTCAGTACCATACAATATGTATGAGATGATGTAGAAGATAATTCGGAAAAGAGAAAGTCAGGAAACAGGCAGAGGTGGGGAAATAAAGCAGGATGATTGAGAAGAGTGAATTGGAACCTATGAGGTCCATTTCACTGGTTTTAGCTCCTAAAGAGATAGTGCTTAGAGTGATTCAAAGGGAATGTGTTGAGACTATGGGCCACACAGAGAAGCATTAGAAATCTGAGTGACAATTGGAGGCCCAGAGTTGGAATGGGGAATTATCTACTTGTTACAAGATGCAGTATCACTCTGGAGCCCAGAGTTTGGCAGCTTTGGGGGGACATGCAGACACATGCTTGGTCTGAATTGGAACAGTGGCTACATTGGTATTTTCTTCTTCGCTATGCTTCACCAGCAGAAGAGTATGTAGAAGAGCAGATTCCCAAGGAGGAGTGAAATAATGGGTGAATACCAAGTAGGGACTAAACATAATGCAGTGGTTTTTAAGCATGAGGGGGTAAACCTCCTCAGAGTGTGGGGCAGGGATTGAGGTCCTCCCTCACTTGAGTAAGCGCAATCAAGCCAGTAGACAATCAGGCTACACAGAATCAAAGAAGAAGAAGTGATGTTGTCTGTTCCTAACACAGCGGAAGAAAGAAGCAAAGGTTGAATTACATAGGCAAGGAAGAAAAGCTAAAAGTGTTTTAGCTCTTTCATTACTTTGAAATATTATAAACTCCCCAAATCCACTAGCGTAAAGCTTACACACCATATATCAAAGTCAACTAGAGATGATTTGGGATTCCACACTATTGACCATTGAGAATTGATGGTAGTAAGACACAGTGAAATAAATTCCTTTGTTTGACTTACTTGAGCCTCACAAAAATCAAAAAGGTAAATAAAATTATCTTCATTTTACTGATAAAACAATGTATTTGAAGAAAATACATCTTATAAAGTTTAACTAACTTGCCCTGAGTGATACAGTTGCTAAGTATTAGAATCAGGACATTTGTTTTCTATTTAACACCCGGTCCTATAAGCTGTGTTGTCTCTAAACATCACTTCAGGAAACCCCTCAATGTGTTTTGCTGAAAATTTAATTTAGGAAATATTAATATCACATCTATTATTTTTCTTAAGGATACAAATAGTTCAATGAATACATAAATACAGTGTTCCTGATGCCTGGATGAACTAACCTCAGGGAAAAAAATACTTTCTGAATTTATTTTGATTTTCCTTTTAATCAAATATATTATCCACACTCTGAGCACACTGTAGAGACCTATGAAGGATTCAGTTTTGATGTGAATTAGCTTTAAAATTTAAATAAAAGGTTTTAAAATAGCAGGTAAAATATTTTTTCCTTCAAAAGTCAAGAAAATAGACTATATAAATAGGTAAAATGAAGTTCAAGAGAAACATTGCTATAATGTTAATGTCCAATATATGAATAAAAAATAAAATTTCAGTCAACTGGATCTTCAAGTGTCTCCACTAAGATCTGGAAGACACAAAATTTTTCCATTTTTAAAGTAACAGCCTATAGAATATTACAAAGGATATTACATAGCCTTTGTGAGATGAAGATCATTTTAGCGTAGGGAAGAAATTAGCAGATATCAAAAGAGTATGCTACAGGATAAGGAATTTCCTTTTTTGAGTGACTTTAGGCAAAGTTAAGTTAAAACAAAGCAAAAAATTAAGCATGCAGTGGTCAAAAAGGATAATCTGCTGGAATTCAGTTATGCTATCCAATTCTCAAACTGCTGGGCAGCATTTTTAACAAATGACACTCTCAGCGATATCCCACTAGAATACTGAAACACGCAGGAGACAGTTGGTTAGCACATCTTACAGCACTTAGTTTTCCATTATTACAATAGTAAGAGATAATTTTCAAAAAACAATTCCATTGTCCATCTTTACATATATCCTTGCTTCTTTATCACTGCCTCTGCAAACCCAAGGGACTTATTCATCAGCCTGCAGCCAAGACATTAAAACACAGAGAAGCTGGTCTCAGGGCAATTGGTCTGTACATTACCTGCCACATTTTAAGTGCATGGAAACAACAACAACATCAAAAAAAAAAAAGTGTTGGTCTCTACTTTTTAAAATCAGTGCCTATTTTCCAATGTCTATGAGGCATAGAAGACTGGGTCAAATGGAAATGGAATGATCTTAACCTCTTTTAAGAAAAACAATCAGAACTAAATCTTCCAAGGAACAAAATAATTTGTGCTCTGTGCCTTACGCTCCTCCTTTGGAAGTAAGGCCAGGCATGGGGCTGAACAGGCCTTGCTGCCCTGGAAGACAGGAGCAAAGGGAACTGAAATATAGTAATATATGTGGGCACAAAAGAGCACCCTGGGGTCCCGAGCCATACAGAAGCAGCCTGGAATCAAGGACTTTGACTTGGGCTCATGGGAACTAACAGGCACGTAAGCAGATTTTATGTTACAAACAGCCCAGTAAAGACTAATTAATGAGTATTCTAGTAAACAGTAAGAAAAATAAGTATTAAATACAAATTACTTAACATTAATCTAGATGTAATCTTCTAGCACTAATTAATTTCAACCCTTCCCCTCTAACCCCACCAAGCCATAAAAACTTAGAGGAAAAAGCAAAATAGGAGCTTTGCTTTGTTGAATTATTTGATGGTAATAAATATTGGTACTTAGCAGCCATGCCATTTTTATAACTAATCAAAGCAAGTGGTTTGATGTTAAGTCAATGATGTTTATATAAATTTGATTTATTGGATGTGGTCACATTAACATTATGGCTGGAAATCAGCATAGTAATTAAAACTGTGTTCTGACACTTATTAGCTGTGTAATCTTGGGCATGGCACTTTATCTTTCTAAACCTCAAGCTGCCTCATCTATAAAATAGAGGCTGATAATAATATTAACTTACAGAGATTTTGTGAAGATCAAATGTGATAGTGTGTGAAACATAAAGCACAGTTCCTGACACAGAGCTAATAAATGGTAGCTGTGAGCCATTAAATAAATACAAGCCCTATTAACTTGTAGGTTAGTATATAGCGACAAGGTCACAGGTTTGCATTCCCACCTAAATTAATTAATTTCCCTTTTCCATGTCCTAAAGCTGCCTGTCTAATACAGTATCTCTACCTGTGAACTGTGTGAGACCATGTGTATGGTCTGTATTAGACCCCAGTAAATTACCCAGAGGGAAGACAATGACTAACATCTTTCTAGCTACAAAGAACCTTATAGTTTTTCCCAAGAAAATCTCCTAAAGCTTTAGGCCATTTACTTATAATACACAAACAATCAATCTTTAAATTGCTCTCATTCACTTATACTATCCAATCTCTTCCTACTTTTTAAAAGAAGGTAAAAATTGACTTTTAACACAAAGTGCTGATAACAGTATCAAAATTACGGTGCTAAACTTCTTGGCTTATTAAGATGAAATAAGGGAGAAGAAAATCTATTAGAAGCTTCATGCCTTGGTTGGCACATGTAACAGCACTAAACTTCGGGCATTTTTCAGCATTTAATAATGTTATAGCTTGGTGTCAGTCCAAAGGCAGAAAGGGTCAAACAAAAGCAAGTCATGGTGACATGCAATATTGTTTCATTATCAGGAGATAACACCATCCCAATCCAATAGGCTGACATGGATTGCAATTTTCAGTAGCTAATATTTCCAAGGATCTAGCAAGAATCAGTGAAACAGTACATGCTGTATCCTAAGGTCTAGGAAAGGAACAAAAGTAATCTCAGTAATGCAGGAGTAATTTTAAAAGGTAAAGCTCATATGCACATTTTTTTATCGACCTAAATAGCTGTATTAATTACAAGACTTTGAGGGGAGGGGAGTGATCTCAATACTTCATAATGTAGTTTCATATATAGTAACACAATTATATACAAGTTTTACATATATATGCACATATGTCTATGTATAGATATAGTTATATAACTAAATACATACTTATTCATCAACCATAGAGGGTCTATTATGTGCAGTGTCCTTTAATAATATAGAGGAGGCAACTTTCAGTTGCTCTGTGTACACAGATCACACTTTTCTTGAAGGTGTTCAGCCTGCAGTCCTAACTTCCCAGAACATAGATAATAATCAGGAAGCAAATGAAGAAAGTATCTGAAAGCTGAAATAGCTATGGCATAATTCCTTCACAGAAGTCTATTCACTTTGCACATGGAAGTGCTCTTTAGAACCTCCCCTGTAATCTGTTAGCTCTACCTTTGACGGGATTCTAAATTTTGTGCTATTTAGCTTTCTAGACTACAGCAAATGAGAAGCAAACAGTTACTCTAACCTGGAAGTGGCTTCAATAAGCAGGCATATTGATAATAACAACAAGCAACCGCTCTCCTAATAAGGGAGGAGGATTAAAAAAATGAATTACAAAAGATAGATACAGGAATTTAGACAGCCTAGTAGCTTAGCATGAGGGCAACAGCTTTATACACTTCAGCAGCCCCACAGGAATTACTGTATTACAGCACAGTACAGGGATTAATGTTCATAATGATGACCCTGAGTTATCAAAAAGAGGTTCAGTTACGTTAGCAGGTTCCATTCAACAAGGTAGGAATTGTGTATTGCTTTCAAAATGGTAAAATGAAACAGAAAAGTTTTGTTGCACAAAGTGGAAAACATCACTTATCTGGAAAGTTCATTATTGTAAAACAATCTTCTCGAATGGTATCAGATAGTTACTATATGTATCCATCTATCCATCCTATGTATCTCATTTCCTGCAATTTTCTGTTCTTTTAGTTTATCTAAATTACCCACTACTCCTACCACTGCAAATCTCACCAAACTATAATATAGTATACTAATTAGGACACTACATTCACACTAATGGCTGAACTATATTATTTATAATTGTATTTTCAGACCAACTTTGAAATGTGAATGATAATTTTAAAGAATTCCATAAAAATACATTCTTGATAGCTTAGGACAAAATGAACAAGAAAATACATGGTATTGGGTGGTTTCTGTTTTACTGTCTATAGTTGAGTTGTTTCCCAAATATCTCTTCTGGCCTGCAAGGCAGACATGAATTCACACATAGTGACAAGCCCTAAGGAACTTCATGAATCATCTAATATATGTCAATATGCAGATTATGATACACTCAGAGATGGTGTTTTGCCCACATCCCAGTTTATATCCATATTAAATTATTAAGAAAAAACTTTGAAATCCCACTTTCTGTTTCATTTCCTCTACCTTATGTTAGACAAGAATAAATTGGCATGTTTGCTTTCCATTAAATTGTAAAATTCTTGCTGTACATATTATTTTTTCGTAAAGAATGTTGGGAATCCACCCCCTGTTGACAAACATGAACAGAACATGAATCAGAGAGTCTGAACTTTGAGTCTTAGATGAGAGTTAGACCACTAAATAATAAAGACACCAAAAATGGGAAGATACAACCGTTTTTCAAAAGACGATTTTCTAAGAATTATTGTAAATTAAAAATTTTTATAAATGGATTTAATTTTGGTTTGTTTCCTTCTTAAAGTTAAATAAAACCAGCTTTTTTATATTCTAGAAATGAACATCTCACTTAAACAAGCTTTATTATTATTATTATTTTAATTCACTTTTTCTTCCAACCTTAACTTTTAAGATACTAGCTTGGCTGTTCTTGATACTCTTTTTCACTCTTTTTTCCTTAAGTACTGCCACATACCATGATTTAGCCCATATCTTTTGCCCTTCTCTCTAAATGTTAGGCATATCACTCTGTGGGGCTGAAACCAACACACTGAGGACCGTCCAATATCCTTGTATGTCACTGTCTTCTTTACATGGTCTTTTTGGCATTTCTGTCTGGATATCCTATCCTTTCCAACTTGATGGGACCCAAATTACAATCATTTTCTATCTCACAAACTTGTTTCTTGACACCAGCTTGTGTCCATTGCTATCGTTTCAAAACTTTGAGACATCTGATTCTCTTATTCTTTATATTCATTTAGACATTACATCTTGTCACTTTTTCTTTTGGAATATTTCTCATTTCCATCCTTTTATTTCCATTCCCAAACTCCTCTAACTAGTATAGGACCCATGAGTTCAGGCCTTTATTACCATAGCAGTCTCTGGTCTCTTTTTGCCTCAAATTCCTTTTACAATTAATAGTCTTAATTTTGTTTTATACTGTCAGTATCTTATTTAAAATACTAATTGAGCAACTTGTTCCATTTTCCTACTTCTCACCTAAAAGCAGCTGCAGAAAGACCAAACTTATGGTCTTTGCATCGTCAAACCCTCACATTTCTTTTGCATTTGAAAAATCATAGCAGATTCGTTTTAACATCTCTGTATTTTCAATGTCATCATCAGGGGTTACACACCTAGAATCATGCTCTGCTGTACTCTGCTTTTCTTCTACACACAAGTTTGACCAAGCCAAAGATACAGCTCCTGCTTCTAAAGACAAGTCTTGAAAGTAGACAGGTTTTCTCTAAGTACAAATTCAGGGGCTTGGAGCTACTTACTTCTCTTCCAAATTTCTTCCTCCTTTCTTTCTGATGCCTACAGTTCTACAACTAGAAATATACTCTTCTGGGTTTAAAGGTGAATGCTCATAACCTTCCACATCTCCCAGCAAAAAAATGCCATAAGATACTTTGTATTTAAACTGGAGTTTGGAAACTGACTTGCAGAATGTTACATTTAGCCAATATAGAATTAAAAAAAAAAAAAAAAAAGGAAGTGGTTGCCCACATTTCAAAATATTAGGACTCAAATAAAAATTTAGATGTCCAGTTTTTCTTAAAAAATCAAAACATCTAGTCTTACTGGGTCTTCATTCCTGTGTAATAGAAATGAAGGGGATTCCAATAGTGAGGCAGACCTTCTCTGATTCACAGACTGTACCCCTGCCTGTCATCTTACACTGAGTCAGCCTCACTCATCTACATCACCTGCCAGGCATTTGATTCTGAGACACTTTCTTTATTTTATTGGTCATTTACACCTTATAAAGAACAATATTTGAGTTAGTTTCCTCAGGGCTGGGTTTAATAGGATCAAAATGGAGTATGAGGTGGCTGATAATTACGGAGAGGGAAAAAAGACTGGTGTGGGGAGACTATTTAGAACAGACTGCTTTGGTATAGCAAAGGCAAATATGATCCGTTTCACTCTTTTGTGAGGTGTTGGCCCTGCTTGCTTCTCTACTATAAGAACTATGCCTGCAATAGAACATTCTTAGAAAAATTCAATTTCCAAATTATATTAGGAAAGATCTAGACAGCTACAGGTCTGGAGATAACACAGAGTAACAAAAAGGAACAGGCTACCCCAAAATCCACAGCCTAAGTGGTATCAGCCAGAGTTACATCCGTTTAGGTTTTCAATACAAATTGAAACAATGCATTCTTATCTGCATAGGCTTCCTGGGGATGCTATAATGTTTCTTAAGCCAGAGTCCACTGTTACCATCTTATAATATGTAACTAGTTGAGGCTGCAACTGGAAATCACAGTAAATTCCTCTTACATTCCTCGGGCCTTTCTAAAAGGAGCTCCCTTGGGAGAAACATAACATTATTTTATACAGATAAAAAGGAATCTTGTCACTATAAGCCCATGCCAGCCCGACTCAGAAAAAAATCAGCCCACTTTGTCGAGGTCCTCTGTCCATCTGCAGAAATGCTACTGCTTGTCTTATTTAATAAATGAAAGCAATTTTTTAAAAAACACACAATCTATAAAATGCTACATAAAACCACATTGAAACTACAAGTAAAAATTAACAACCAACAAAATCCTGCTTTCAAATCCAATTTCTTAGAAAGGCCTTGATTCTGCAGTGTCCACCACATTCCCTCCCCAGGGAGAGGATAATAGCATTAAAGGTCACTGGTAGGGACTGTTGCCAAGTCAAGGAGACAAGGACTCTCTCTCTCCAGAGATGTATCGAAATGTGCAGTGATGGGTTGATTAGGTCAGAGTATCTTCTGTATTATGCATGTAAATGGGAATTAACGTCCACAGAGTGCCAGGAGCTATTTCGTTGAGTTTGGTAAAAATGAAACCTTGTACTTAACCCTCAAACCAATTATCTGAAGTCTGTGTTGGGAGGAGGATGCAAGACAATATTTCCATAATTAAGTAGTTTGTATCTGACTTATCAATTTCTTCAACTCAGAACTCAAAATGTTTAGCACTGAGCGGAAAGAGAATATGTATTTCATTAGCATTTCTTTGGGTTTGTTTCCTCCTATAACAAGGTAACTGCTGAAAAACAGTGACTAGTAAGGCTATTTATGTCCAAATTGTAGGAGAAAATCAGTAGGGTATTTAAAGATGAGATTAGTAACACCTCATTTACCTGGGTATTTCCTGGGAAAGAGCAGTTCTGGAGAACTGATTTTTTCATGTGCTTAAAGCTTATTCCCACTTAAGACCTAAATTTTAGATAGTAATTTTTATAAAATATATTACCCACTGGCTTCCTGCCTTCCTACATAGATATATGTAAACATAATGTTATCTTTTTTTTTTTTCCTTGATGACTCAGGGGTCATCTTGGTGAGGATTCATTATTATACCATATAGCTATATAGTTCTATGCCTACTATAGCATTTTTCTCTCTCGTCCCTCAATGTCAAGCTTTCAGCTGTCACTTTGGCTGTCACTATGTCTCTTCTCAGCTTCCCCTTTGCTGTTTCTAACCTGTTGTGGGCTGAGAAACCAGATAACCAGGCTGATTAAGAATGACATGTTGAATAAAAGTCAATGGAGCTCAGAGTGAGGCACTAAGAAATAAAATGCATGTACTTAACATGGAGTTTTCATGAAAACTATTTTAGATATGCAGAAGCTTTTTCACTTAATTTTAGATTTCGGGCAATCCCATTAGGGTTGAGGTTGCTCTTTGAGTTGGCAGGATATTTCTGCATTTAGTGTCAAAGTATTTCTCCATAGAGAGACAGATAGTCTAGACAAGGTACAAGCAAGAGAAGCTAAGTAGACTCTCTGGAAGTAAAGGAACTGTGATGGACAATACTCAAGGACCCTAGTCTAAAACCTCAGAAAACTATAAAGATCAAAATCTTCCCCTGATCACTAGATGTCTATTTTTTTTTATTTTCATGTAGAGATGAAGGGCAATGTCTAGAAGGCCAAAATGGAAGGATAATAGGCAAAATGTATGGTTTCCTGTTAGAATCTTTCAGAATTGCACCTTTACTCCTTATAACCGAATGGTGGGCCAGGTGAGATGGGAGAATCTTAGAAAGGAAAGATTGGCCAGAAAGAAAGGCCAGAACTAGCTGTGTTTTCACATGTATCAGTATGAAGCTATCTCTACTTCACTTCCATCTCTTTCCAGAAAATGCCCAAATCAGGGCCCCTACCTAAAGTCTTTTTCCTTGTGTCTAATGCTGTCCCTGGGGATAGTCTACAGGGTCCCCAAATGCCTGTGGCATCCAGAGCCTCCCCATCTCCACACACCACCACAGCCTGGTGTTAAAACATAGACTCACCCATCCGCCCATTTGTATTCGAATGACTCTATCTTGATGGCTTAGCAACAACCAGAACTCTCCCTTCAGATCCCTCTATCTTTATTTATGGCACACACAATCCATTTTTGTCCTCTTTAAATACTTCCCTCAATGGTCATGATAAAGGGATTTCATGTCTCTAAAACACATAAAGGGTGTGGGGCTGGGTGGGAAGGAGAAATGCTTTTCCTGTCCCTCTATCCCTAGGGCCCAGGTGTAGCCAGGTCTTCACTGCAATCAGTAGAGATTTCTTAGATTCAAACAAAGATGAGAGCAGAGACAGCATCCCTTATCTTGTCAGGAACGTCTTTTCTTTCTAGCATCACACAATGGGCTTTTGTTTTTATTTAATGCTAACCTGTATGCAGGACAGCAAGGCCCTCCCAGTCCCAAACACTCTCAAGAGTAAAATTAGTATGAAATCCAGTAGAAGAATATTGATTATACAATTAGTCCCAAAGCTCAAAGGCCACAGGGCAACATCATGGGCTTGCTGCTAATGATCGCAATGTTTTCCTCTGTAGAGGCATGCTGTATTTCAGGCCTTTTGTACCACACTAAGCTACACTTGCTTCCTCCACATTGCAATTGGATTCTTTTCCAATGTGGAGACTTAAAAATAAATAGAAATACCCCTTGACTATTAATAGTTGGGGATTCTGCAATTGTATCTAAGTCATGTGAACATGAATCAGGGTAATCAATTTATTCTATTTTAAGACACTGAAATTGAGATCCACATCAAACCATTTTAAATCTACATTCAACTAAATTTAATATATACAAACTTATAGCATTAAAAGCAAACTGAAACAAAATATCACTGTAGATAAACAGTAAAAAGTATACACTCTCTGAAGCCCTCATGTTATCCCTTTTTTCAGAAATTTTTTCCAAAAAAAATAAATAAATAATAGACTTGCCAACAAAACCAGTTCTACAGTTCTATCAGGCTCACAGATTTCAGTCAGTACGAAATGGGCTCCATTTAAAAAAATTCTCTGTATAGCAAAGCCCAGCTCAACATCACATCCTCTAAGAAGCCATCCAGGCTTCCCAGCCAGAAGTCCTTGGTTTATACCTTGCCCCTAAGTTTACTATGGCTGCTTGGTTTTGCTCTGTTGTTGTGGTAATTTTTACCATATGAACCCTTCTCTAATAAATAATAAACTCTTAGGTAGCAAAAGAAGTTCTTCCCATCTCCACATTATCCAAAAGTACCTAGAAGAGAGTCCAATGTAGATATGGAATTAGACTCAAGATTGCCATCCATTGTTTTGTCTACAAAAAAAAAAAAGTTATTTTGAAATGAAGAAACAAAACTAATCATTTTATAAACCCATTTGTGGTTTCTCATCTGCTTGTATTTTAAATAACAACTGCAAACAGAACGATGTGATACTAACATTTCATTTTTACATAAAATTTTAAGTCAAACTCAACTTTCCAACTGCTACAATTTACTGCTAGGCTAATCAGTAATTGTATGTAATGTGAAATGCAAAACACAACAAAAAACATGGTGCCATAAAACAGAATATTCCAGGCATTCATAAATATGCGTTCAACAGCCTCTTCTATGAATGATTCAGCACATAGACCTATGAAATTCTGATGGTACTCTTTATGTATAGAATAAAAACCATCTAGAGGCAGCAAAATGGATGAATTCTCTAATGCATCATACCCTGAAACCATCAGAGCCTTGGATGTGAGACTTGGAGGGAACAGGGAAGAATTTGCAAGTCTCTGGATTTCTCTGAATCTTTACTCAGAGATGTCATTTGCAACTAAATTCATGGGTGTGAGAGTGAGTGTGATAGAAGTGAATTACAATGTGTACCCCCCCCCCCCAAAAAACTGTTTCCTTTACTCTCCACACTTCTAACAGAAAATGAGTGAGGCTTTTTTCCACACCAACCAATTCCACAGATCTCCAGACACCAACTGGGTGTCCTACAATTCAATTCTGACACTAACAACCAGGAGTTAGAGCCGACCCCAGAAGTTAAGTCCCACAAGACTGTTCCCCACTTCGGGTGCCAATTTCAAGTCCCAAGTTGTCACCTGTACTTCAGTCACCTGTACTTTTGTGTCCCATGTCCCTTTCCTCAAGTTTGATAATCTGCTAGAACAGCTCACAGAAGTCAGGAAAGCTCTTTACTATTACCCATTTATCATAATAAATATAATTCATGTATCTTTTTGAATTAGTGTTTTTGTTTCTTTTGGATATATACCCAGGAATGGAATTGCTGGGTTATATGGCACTAATTCGAAAAGACACATGCACCCCAATGCTCACAGCAGCATTATTTACAATTGCCAAGATATGGAAGGAACCTAAGTGTCCATCAACAGATGAATGGAAAAAGAAGATGCGGTATCTATATACAATGGAATACTACTCAGCCATAAAAAAGAATAAAATTTTGCCATTTGCAACAACATGGATGAACTTGGAAGGTATTATGCTTAGTGAAATAAGTCAGACAGAGAATGACAAATGCTGCATGATATCACTTATATGTGGAATCTAAAAAAATACAACAAACTAGTGAATATAGCAAAAAAGAAACAAACTCACAGAACAAATTAATGGTTACCAATGGGGAGAGGGGCAATATAGGGGTGGGGGATTAAGAGGTACAAATTATTCTGTACAAAATAAGCTACAAGGATATATTGTACAACACAGGGAATATAGCCAATATTTTATAATAAAGTGGAATATAACCTTTAAAAATTATGAATCACTATACTGTATACCTGTAACTTATATAATATTGTACATCAACTATACTTCAATAAAAAATTTTTTTTAAAGATTATAATTCAGAAAGAGCCAAATGGAAGAGATGTATAGGGCAAGGTATGTGGGAGGGGCATGGAGTGTCCATCCCTTCTGCAGATTTGCACCTTGATATGTTCACTAACTCAGAAGCTCTCTGAACCCCTTTGGTTAGAGTTTTTATGGAGGCTTTATTATGTAGGTATGAGAGATTAAGTCATTGGCCATTGGTGATTGAACTCAGTCTCTAGCCCCTTTCCCCTCCCCAGAGGGTCAGGGGCTAGTGCTAAAAGTTCCAGGCTTCTAATCACTGGTTGGTTCCTCTGGTAACCAGCCCCCATTGTCCTGTATCACACCATTAGCTTAAACTCAGGTATGGTTGGAAGGGGGTTATCATGAATAACGAAAGACACACCTCTCAACCCTATCTCCATAGGATTTTAGGAACTCTGGGCCAGGAACCAGGGAGGAAGACCAACTATATATTTCCTATCACAATGTAACAGTCTCTCTTAAGTGGCCTTGAAAACATATATTTGTGCAGAAATACATTACACACCTGTGCTGAAGCACTCTTATCCTAAGTGTCATCTTAGAACACAGATCTGATCAAGTTCTGGGCTTGAAAATGCTAATTTCTTTGATCTAAGTGGCTCAAACCAAAGGAGATAAAATATGCTAAGTGCTTTTCCTGATTCTCTCTTCCACAAACACACACAAATAATAAATTAACCACTCTCCTCCTCATTCTTTCCCTCTAACCATGAGAACTGCTTAACTATTGTGTTCCCTGTATTATCTATGTGAAATATGTGCCCCTCATCAGGTACAACAGATTAAACGATGTATTAAACTGGATGTTAAATTTGGGATGCTGTTTCAGTCACCTCACTGTCCTGGGGTGACATTTTTCTAAAGGCATTTTCTTTTAATACTTCAAAAGTCAATGATACATTTTAGATGGAGGCATGACAGGAATGTCTAATGGTCACACAAATGTCTTTGTAGGCAAATATATAGAGGCTTTAAAGACGTGAGGAGAGTCACGTATAGTTGGTTTTATACACTAAGTGATTTTAGAAGTGAAATTTCTTAGCTTGAAAATACACACAAAAAAATGAATAAAAGCTCTGACATGGGGAAAGAAAACCTCAGGAAGGTGAACTGGGTTTGAATAACTTGTATTACATGTAAATGGAAATTCCTGTTTCAGAACAGCTTTTCATTGGCTTAACTTTGCGCTAGCTAACAGGCTCAGATTGCCTTGTTATCTCATATTTTTATAGCAATACAAATAAATGACTTTTTTTTTAACATCAAAGTTGAAAAAAAATTAAATCTCTTTAAATGTTCATTTTATTTCATTAGGAGGGAGAAAAGTGTCTTATTTTCTTAAGTGGAAAGAGTATACATACCAGTTTTGTTCCTAAATGCCACTGTAAAGATTTGTGATACTTTTTTTTACAATCAAGGTTGCTGTTTCTGCATTGCAGAATACTGCACTTTACAGAATTGTCAGATTGGACAAAAGAAGACAAGAAGGAACACTGAATAACTACCCAGTTTCCTTTAGGACTCTTGCCCCCATCGCAGATTAATAGCCCTCCTTGGTCTTGGTCAGTCTTCTGGTAGCCATAAAACCCCTCAAGCAGACTCAGGGCTACTCCCATATAAAACCCTGGATAAAGAAGATGTGGCACATATATACAATGGAATATTACTCAGCCATAAAAAGAAACGAAATTGAGTTATTTGTAGTGAGGTGGATGGACCTAGAGTCTGTCATACAGAGTAAAGTAAGTCAGAAAGAGAAAAACAAATACCGTATGCTAACACATATATATGGAATCTAAAAAAAAAAAGGTTCTGAAGAACCTAGAGGCAGGACAGGAATAAAGACACAGACATAGAGAATGGACTTGAGGACATGGGGAGGGGGAAGGCTAAGCTGGGACAAAGTGAGAGAGTGGCATGGACATATATACACTACCAAATGTAAAATAGTTAGCAGTGGGAAGCAGCCACATAGCACAGGGAGATCAGCTAGGTGTTTTGTGACCACCTAGAGGGGTGGGATAGGGAGGGTGGGAGGGAGATGTAAGAGGGAGGAGATACGGGGATATATGTATATGTATAGCTGACTCACTTTGTTATAAAGCAGAAACTAACACACCATTGTAAAGCAATTATACTCCAATAAAGATGTTTAAAAAAAAGAACACCCTCCCTTTGCTTTCTCCTTGTGAACTATAATAGTAGCCCACAGCTCCTGTTCCCCACAAAGAAGATAGAATACTCATTTGCAAGGTCTTCCAAAATAAACTTAGTTTTACTTCTACACAAATTTGAAGCTATCTAGATGTAAGTTACCTATACTCATCTGAAAAGCATTTAACTTGTATCCTGTACTGATTCAGTCTGTCTTTGGGAGATATATCTGGGTATGAAAAAAAAGAAAAAAATATCAAATGGATTGACTTGAGACCATAAAAAAGAAAAGGCTCTATCTAATCTTTACTAATCCCCCCTTTCCTCTTTTATTTTCCAAGTGAGTTGAGTTAACTAATATATATATATATGAAAATTATTTTGGAACATATAATCTAACTGATCCTCCATAAGAAAAGCAAGCTGTATTTCATAAATAGAATTAAAATGCCTCTGAATAGTATTAAAGATTGCATCATTAAAACATCCTATTTTAAACATAATTCCTTTTTCATTCTCTGGTTGCTTCTTTGTACTTTGTGATACACAATAACATGCTATGCACTGTATGTTAGCAGTAATGTTATATGCTGTTTTTTAGCTTGTTCTGGATTTATCTTTTCAAGGTCAAAGCATTCCAGCATGCCTAAGAAGCTACTCTGTGGAGATCTTTTTTTCATAACTTCTTTTTCTTCTTAATTCCCAGACATATTTAAAATTCTAATCAGAGTGTGAAGGGCCACACTTGAATATAACAGAGAATCTAAAATCACTCATCTACCACTATTTTGTCCCTGTTTATTTTATGACCCATCAACAAAAAGTTATCTTTGTAATCAATCTCATTAGACTCACCAGCAATGATGATGTGAGATTAAAAATTGAGGAGAGGTGCTTTTTCTTTTCTTTCCTTTCCTTTTCTTTCCGCCCCCCCCCCCTCAATTTTTCCCCATCCCCCCTTTTCTTTTTCTTTTTTTCCCCCCTTTTAGGTGGTATGAGTCACTCTATCAGTGCTGCATTTAACCAATTACTCACACCCCTTCTAATCTATCCTTGTCAGCGTTTTCATATTAGCACAACACGAAAGTTCCACTATCAATCACTGTTTCTTCAGCTGCCAGTCAACATGTTCACTTTGTGAATATTGGCCCTGAATCCTAATCTGTGACAATCTATGAGTTTCATATTTAATTTAAAAAGTTCAATCTGAAAAAAGATACAAAACTATTTGTGAATTCTTGTAAAAGGGAAGTGCCAAATTATCAGCGGCAGGGCCACATTATTCATGGGTGGAATAGAAAAACATCTACTCCATGCAAAGTCTGGGACTTAACTGCTTGCCAGGTTCTATTCCCCTAAACTGGCCCTGCTGCCTCCAGTGAATGCTGACACTTGAATAGTTTCTGATGGGGCAAGGTTTTTCATATCACAGTAGAATGCAGATTTAAAAGGTACAATTTCAAAGGAGAGAGTGCAAAAAAGTATAAAGAAAAGATATCGACCCTGGAGAAGATTTTGATAGAGAAAACATGGGAAAGAAGATTCTGACTAAATGTCCAAATGCTAAATACAAAATGCCAATAGAAAGAGTATAAGAGGTAGGCTGAGGTCCGGGATTGGAGGCTGGCATGGCAAAGAACATCTCCACTGGGCAGTGAGAGTCACGTGTTTTTTTTGTTTTTTGGGGGCTTAAGAAAAAAAATTTTTTAGTCTTTATTGAATTTGTTCCAATATTGCTTCTGTTTTATGTTTTAGTTTTTTTGCCCATGAGGCATGTGGGATCTTAGCTCCCCGACCGGGATCGAACACGCACCCCCTGCGTTGGAAGGCAAAGTATTAACCGCTGGACCACCAGGGAAGTCCCCGAGTCAAATGTTAATAAACAGTTTCTCCCAGCTGCCTCCTGGCTTCTCCAAGCTGTCCTTCAGAATGCAGCCATACTCCTTTGGTTTACTCTGTCTAGGAACTTTTTTCTGCCTACACTTGTGTGCAAAGTCCAAATGAACTGGCACAGAACAAAAAGTGTAACCACAAATGCAAAAATATCATAACAGTTTATTGAAATACTTTGTATAAATAAGCTTTGATATTTCCACATTAAAATAGCATTTTTACTACCACTAATGATTAAGGAAATTATAAAAGAAAAACAGAGAGATGGTAACTAGGATCCAATTTTTGTATTACTAACTCAAATTGAGAGAGTTGGTATATTTTCAAAATCGTAGATATGTCTGTAACCTAAAGGTATATTTCACAGCATTTAATTTAGAGTTTTTGAGGACTGACGAGTGTATGATTTAATGGGTAAAGATTAATGTATTTTTAAACACTGGATACTGACTACAAATATATGAACTATTACCTGAATAAGATAAAACTTTGTAAATTAATATGTTACTCTAAGAAAGAAAAGATCACAAAAAAAGTGAGGGGAAAAAAAGAGGAATTCCAACACTGCCTCTTTCATAACCTTCTTTATATGTTTATTGCAGTAATTATTTCTAAGCCTGAGGATTATTTATTTAAAGTTACACACTCAAGATGACTGATTTGTTTGCTCTTCTTTACAAAGTCAAAATCTAAGAAGCATCATTTCATTTGTTTAAATTCAAGGTAGAGAAAAAAAAATTCTACCAAAAAACAAACTAATTATTTTGATTAGGAGTAGGTGGGGGTTACATTCTCTGTTTTATCTCATTGACTTTGAGGTGAATAATTATGTCCAATCTTTATATTTAATCCAGAAAAAAATGTTCTATGGAACAAACATGGTCAATACAAAAGTAAAGACTTTATTCCTCATTTTAGCAATACAATCTTTCCTTGGCTTTTAAAAAAAATAACTGCTGTTTTTTTCTCCCTATCGTGTGCTTTAAATCCTGGTAACTTCTCCTAAATGAGTAGAAAGACAGTTCCCTTATCTCAGCCACATCATCTCCACGTAAATTGATCTGAGAATGCCTTTAGAATAATAGCAGCTGGATTCTCTACAGCTATTCATGGGTCCAGTTTCCTAGGCTTAATTTTGATTTATAACTATGGAAATTAAATCAGGCATTTTCACTGCTTAAAAGAGTGGCTTTGATTTTACCAATTCAATAGGGAGACTATTTACCAACACATTGGTAAACATTTCAATTTGGGTAAGGGCAAAGAAAACAAAATGGTTTCTTATCTCTGATATTTCTACTTGAAATTCCTTCAGAATAACTGATTGTATTATCCATAGCCAAATGGCAGGATTGGATTATTAAATCAGACTCACGTGAACTAAAGACCTTACCCAGTATCAACCTTGCCGAGTAATTTCAAGGATATAAGCTATGGAGAAGTTCAGATGAAGCAATTTATACCCCATCTAGTGGTATAGTGTATGTGACATGCCCCAGGTAGTCCTACCTCAAAGATGCTGGGTTCTACTCACTATAGGAAATCTTTAACCAAGGATATCCTGTGAAAGGTAGAGATAGATCTCTTCCTTCTAGGCAATATTAATGTATTTACTCAAAGGTCCAGTTGACAAGATTTGACCAAGTCTGCCTTGCCTTTCTTTGGGGGGCAGAGGCCAACAGATTTAACTCCTCCTTCTAAGTAACAATTTAATTACACAATTATGTTAGAATATAATTAAAGCAAACAAGTGTACAAAAAGACAAACAGAATTTGAAGTTATAAAATATATATATTAAATATATATAAAATATATTAGCAGTTATGAAACCAAGAAATATTTTATCTTAGACACAGTATTAAAAGTCAAAAGGATATAGTGGGAAAGCTGAAGATAATCAGTTCAAGACATCATTTTTGGCCATATAACTTTGTGCACTGATTTCCTGAGCCTCAGTTGTACTAATATTCAAAAAGGTTGGGGGGAGATAAGCCTGACCAGAGAGACTCTGGAGATTTTAAAAGACGGTATGTAAGGCACAGCTTTGAAGACCATAAAATGTTCTATACAGATGAGAAAATAATGAGAATTAAAATATACTCAACTCCTTACTTCGCCCATGTGGCCAACAATACCATAAATCTCTTTTCTTACAGATAAGGAATAAGCAGTCCCATAAATAAGCTAGATTCTGATGGAGAGTTAGAAATGGAAACCTAAGTCTATAGAACTCTTTAAACATGCCTCTATACTCAGGTAAATTGAAATTTGGTAGACAGAGGTATACAGAGGACAAGGAAAGCCAGTGCAGAGGAGTGAAGCAGACAGAGAAAACTGTCCATGCCCCTGCTTCCCATGTCTGTTCATTTTCCTCTTGGTTCCCAGGAACTATTACTTCTTTTATCCTGTACCTGTCAAAGCAGCTCTCAATAAAGGAACCAACACACTTATTAAAATTAAAGCATGAATTTTGGGTGAGGATCAGTGGGTCTCTCTTGGGAGTACTTTGATTTTAATAGGCTGCAAAGTGTTTATTTGATTAAAGTTGAAGAAACTGTAATTATGAAGTTTCATGTGTTAGCAACAGTTACAGAGGAGGCATTTTGAAGACCAAGGGCATATCTTCCTGGGCTATGAAATCACACCATTAGAGCAGCTGCTTACTCAGTCTCTTCAGAAAATCCTAATGTATGAGCTCCTTAATCAGAAAACAGTACCATTCTTTATTTCAACTTTTGTTTCCAGATCTTTGCTTTTGTCTTATTGAGAGCTTATTATTAAAACCAAGTACCTTAATGAACAAACTTGGCTCATAGACAAATATGTCCTACTTTATCAGCAATATGACATTGCTAATAGCCTGTAACCTCTCAAAAACCAAGAGACAAAGATGCATTTTGTGTGGAGGAGATGGGAAAGTAGAAAGAGCAACGGTAAATATACCTTGAATGGAATATTTTGCACAGAAAAGTCTGGGTGTCATATTTTTAGCCTGTACCAGTAATGTTCATTAATCTTCATTTTGAATATACAAGAAAAGCTGCTCTAGAAAAGACTCACTATTACAGGACAATGAGGTAAGTTATGATACAATATGATAAATACGCTATCATGGTATCTAAGAGAGAAGATGCTCATTAAAGCTGTGGGTGACCATAAGCTGGAAAGAGTGCTAAGACCTTGAGAGATTAGAACATATTTCAAAGTGAATTTTACAAGTTAGAGAAATGGTTCAGTAGAAAAATGAATTTTAATCAGACTAAAGGTCCTGGCAGTTTTACCTCCATCCTGAATCTGATAACTGTTCATCATTTCTTCCCCTGTCCCCAGGAAGAACCAGCATCATCTCTTACCTGGCTTAATGCAACAGTCCCCTGAATGGTCTCCCTTCATCCTTCCTTGTTCTTTTATAGACCATTCTACATATAGCTGCTAGAGTGATGTTCTGAAAATGTGAATTAGATTATATCATTCTTTTCTTAAAATCCTCAGATAATATTTAGAATTCAATCTGAAATCCTGACTATGGTCTACCAGTTGACTATGGTCAACTGAAATGGGTCTTGCCCACATCACTAATTCTTTCTCTTAGTATTTTCTCTGCCTCCAGGTTAGTCTTTTTGTTCCTTTAACTCTTCAATTTACATCAGAGACTTTGCACCAGTTGTTCCCTCAGAGTATGATGTTTTCCCCAGCTCTTCACAGAGCTGCCCTTCCTGGAGCTCTTGACTGAAGTCACAGCTTTGAGCAGACTTGCCTGACCACCCTGTATCTACATCTCCCTACAACTCAGACTCATCTCCACCACAGTTCATCACAACACCTGTTTTTATCTTCTTCATAGAATGTACCACTGTCTAAAATCATCTTATTTCTTAACATTTTAAGGTCAGCCTTCTCTCAGGGGAAAGTAAGCACTGTGAGGGCAGAGTCCTTTACTGTCTTGTTTACCCTGCATTTTCCACCTTAGAACAGGGCTTGGCACCTCGTAAGTGCTCTGTAGATATTTGTTGACAGTCTAGGGAAGCAGATCTCAAAGTGTTATCCAAGAACACTTGGCAGTCTCTGAAACTCCTTCAGGGGGTCTAAGGGTCAAAACCATTTCCATTTTCTCACAAATGTGCAATGGAGTTTTCTAGAGGCTACATAACATGTGATACTACAACAGATTGACTGCAGAAGTAGATGTGAGATTTTTAATCATGTAAAACAATGCTATTCTTCTCGCTAAATTATTTTAGTTTTGGAAAACAGTTATTTTTCATAAAAGCACATTATTTTAACAAGCAATGGTGGTTATTGTTGTTTTAAATAAATTAATAAATTTAAATGTTTTCTCAGTGTTTATTCCTAATATAGTTAACATTGATAGATATAACCTACATAAACAAAAGCATTTTGGGATCCTCAATAAATTTTAAGACTGCAAAGGATTTTTTTAGTCCAAAAATGTGAAAAGCTCTGGAATAGGATATCACCAACTAGGTTCCCTTACTTCCTAGAGAGTATCCAGTAGAATGTTTTCCTCCAGGTAGAACTGCCCCTAAATAGGGTTTTCTCTCTTCTGATTCTTTGTTTTTTAAATTTTTACTTATTCATTTTTAAAAATACATTTACTTTATTTTTATTTTTATTTTTGGCTGCGTTGGGTCTTTGTTGCTGCGCATGGGCTTTCTCTAGTTGCAGTGCACGGGCTTCTCATTGCAGTGGCTTCTCTTGCTGTGGAGAACGGGCTCCAGGCATGTGGGCTTCAGTAGTTGTGGCATGCGGGCTCAGTAGTTGTGACTTGTGGGTTCTAGAGTGCAGGCTCAGTAGTTGTGGCGCATGGGCTCCGCAACATGTGGGATCTTCCCGGACCAGGGCTTGAACCCATGTCCCCTGCATTGGCAGGCAGATTCTTAACCACTGCGCCACCAGGGAAGCCCTTCCTTGTTTTGCTATTCATTATTTATGGGAAGACTGCTTCTTTTTCTTTTTCTTTTTTTTACCAGCTTTTCAAATCCTAAACATGCTTTGAGGGCATCTAACATAGTACATTTTCCATGAAATCTTCTCCTTAGTTCCAGCACCAAAAGTCTTCTCTCTATATATCTTAAAAACATTAATCCCCTGTATTATTTAACTGACAATTTGTATTATCAATACTTAGATTTCCAAGTTTCCTGTAGACTTCTCTGGGGGCATGATCATTCACTAACAGTACTGATGAAGTCTGTATACGTACCATGCAGACAGCACAAAATGAGAGCAGAATCTTATCCTCAATAAACTTTCTTATCTTAAAACCTGGAGTATGGGATGATAAAAATTAAATTGGAACAAGAGCACTAAGTTAACTCTCCATACTCACAATTTGTATCTTTTGAGATTTGCTACCTGAGGTAGCCAGCAATTCTCACCATCACCTCTACCAAAGATGTCCACATCTTAATCTCTGGATCCTGTGAATATGTTATTTATATGACAAAGGGGATTTTATAATTAAGGTTATGGACCTTTAAAAAAGGGATATTATCCTGTATTATCTGAGTTGAACCAATCTAATTGTACGAGTCCTTAAAAGAACTTTGTCTAGAAGCAGAAGAGATGTGACAGAAGGGAAAATCAGAGAGAGATCTGAAGCATGAAAGGGACTTGACATCTTGAGGGGGTAGGGGGAAGGGCACGAGGAAAGCATGAGAAGGAAAGAGGGTAGCCTCTAGGCAAACTCCAGGCCCCCACTGACAGCCAGCAAGGAAACTGGACCTCAATCTTACAACCACAAGGAACTGAATTCAGCCAAAAACCTGAATGGGCTTGGAAGCAGATTTTTCCTCAGAGCCTCCAAAAAGGACTGCGCCTCTGCCAACACCTTGACTTTGACCTAAGCATAGACTCTGCCTGAAGGCACTGAAAACAGACTTCTGATCTACAGAAGGGATAATAAATTTGTGTTGTTTTAAGCCATTTGTGGTGATTTTTACAGCAATAATAGGAAACTGATATAGCATCTCTAGCGTGATAATTTCCAATAATTCTTACCACATACATAAAATACAACCAACATCCTTTAAACTCCATATACTGTACTCTTTCCACTCAACCTGCTGTCTTACTGAGCATACAAATTATGCACACAGTAGACATGCTTGCATGATCAAAGACTAAGTAGAAACAGTAATAAATAATCATGGTTTTAAATTGTTGTTTCCTTTGTTTGCTCTAAATGTATGCTTGTCCTTCAATAAGGGCCTGTTTGCAAGGTTGTTGTATGAAACTTTATGCTTAAACATTTTGGTCAATGAAGTTAAAAGTGAGTCCAAAGGGATGTCTAAATCTGAAATCATCCCAACTGTTAATAGTGTCAAATGAGATTATTTCACCACCAGGTCCATTTGGAAAAGTAACCAGCACCTGATCTCCAGCTGAGTTTCATGTAATTTAGTTGTCAAAGTGATGGAACACAACTCTTTCACTTAATTTATATGAAATCAGTATTGACTTCACTGTATCCTCTGCCAGGCCAATAGTAATTTTTCTGAACAAGATACTCTATAAATGGTGAGGCCGAAACAAAGAAGAAAAGTTGAGAGGCAATAAAAAGTAAGACAAAGATGACAAGTTCTCTAGGTGTCCTAAATTTAAACCATTTTTTTATGCCATTAAACTCAAAGTTTCTGTGACCTAAGTCCTTGGAATCCTTCTGCAGCCAGACCATTAGCTATGCACTAATAAGAGATTTTCTTCCTATTGTATGTCATTTTGTTAGGGCATACCTTGGAGGTAAGAAATAAATATTGACCGCATTTATTGATTATTCAGTCTCTTTAGAGAAAAATGTGAGGATAAGTTTTTATTTTATTTTGATATCTAGATCAAGAGATTTCCAAAGAGGAGGGAGAAAGCACTCACAATTTAAAAAAAATCTCTTATATTGTCCAAAAGTTGGTCCTCCTAGTATATTATAGAGAGAAGTAAACTCTAGTCCTCACTAGACACTCTGTTCTCAGAAGTTAGCAAAGTTATTCATCATACCTAGTCTATTTTTTTTGAATAGGTAACATCATCCTCACCACTACCCCCCAAAAAGCATTAAAATATACAGAGAAAATTATTTCTCCTATCTGTCCTTTATTTGTCCATTTTCCTTCTCAAACATCACCTCCTTCAAAGGTAACTTTGGTGGTGCTATATTATTACTACTACTACTACTATTATTATTATTTTGATTCTTCCAGAATTGCTTCAGGAATATACAAACAAAAATTAATATATTTTAGACTATTCTACTCCACGCTTTCTTTTAAATATAACATCTACAATCATTCAGAATAGTTCAGTATGAAATTCCTAAAATCCTTGTAGTAGGTCTCCAAGATGTGAGAGTCATGAAATGCTTACAATGTATCACATACTATATTGACCCAGTTTTCATAATTTACCTCATTTGATTTCACAGAGTGATAGCAAATCTCAGGACCATTTTACAGATTAGGATGTTGAGGCACAGGAAGGCTAAATCTTTTGCCTGGCTTTATACAAACAATTTTGGAGTCTGTATTTCTGCCAGTTGTATTTTATTTTTACTATACCTTGCTATCTCTTTTAGCACTTGATTTCCTACAGTCATCTATTATTCTATGTCAGTTTCATGCACACAAATCATTGAATTGCAAGGGACTGAAAGGGTCTTAGGACTCATCTATCCATTTAATGTTGTATCACACGATAGCATCTGTGTCTGTTCAATGCTTAGATGCCTCTAATAGGTCAAAAACCCCATAAAGGAAAGAAACATACTTTCTCTACTCTTTTCTCTCTGCTGCCACGTTTCTAGTTATACCTGGCAACGTACTTATATGTTTTCCCAATTAGAATTAGTAATAGTGACTGTAAGAATCATTCATATTGAGTCTCTCATAGGATCTCAATGCTTGATCATAGTTGCTTTTTCATATATTTGATAAATATTCAATATAAAATAAGCATTTGTGAATAATTTCTTTAACTATACACCAATGACTGAAAATGACAGTTATAATGCCAGACTTCTTTAACTTGATTTCTGAAAAGATTGTTTCATGGGAAATAAGACTTAAAGGTATTTTGAGGAAAAAGCATCATATGGTCAAGCAACTGCTGGAAATGTTACATATCTTAGAAATTCACCATGCCCACTATTATGTACAAAACTCTAAGAAATGAGTATAACTTTGTTTAAACCAGAGTTTTCTCAGCATATCTGCATATGGAACTCCCTTTCATACATGAGCTTCCTACAGACCATTTTCATGAACCATATTATGAAAAAAAATGTTATAAAAGGATAATAATCCTGTCTTAAAGGATACTGTAGTAGAGAAACAGTCAATTGCATTCAGCACGAGTAAAACACAGAAGACAAGGCATATCTGAAAGAATGACATAAATAGCTCAGTTCTCCTTTACAAGCTTCACAAAACTACATAGCTCATCTCCTTAATATAACTCAGAGAAGAATAGGAAAATTTTTCTCTATGCATGTAAATATATGCATAGCTTTTCTTGAATTTATAATGCTTTGACCTCCATAGCTCAGATTGAAGAATTTAAAACAATGATATTCCATTATATTTTCTTGATTTTGTAAAATATCTCAGCCAAGAAATCATACATTGCTTTATTTACATTGTATGGTTATTTGTTTTTTAGTTATCTTCTCAGGTGAGTTCACTAAAATAAATAACCATGGCCAATATATTTAGCTTTTTTAATCAGATAGACTTTTACGGCAACATACAGCATATAATATAAAATAATATTTAGTCATTGTCAGTGATATAAGTATTTCCCTAATGTTAAAAACAATCCCAAACAAATATCTTTTCAGAATTCTTTATTAACTCTGACTGAAAAGCCCTATCAAATGCCCCTTTTGTTTTATTTCTTTTTTCCCCTCATTAAGAACAAGGTATGAACAAGAGATAACAGCTAAATCTCCAGTGGGAGGAAAACAAAATAAAACCTATCCAAAAAAACCCAACTTGTGACAGTCTCAAATGTTTTGGTAAAGCACTCTATTACTGTTAAGTTTGCTCATTTCATTTAACTGTAAATAAGGTAGATTTTACTTCAAAGCAAAGTCATAATAGAAGTTAAATCTTCCCAAGGTCGAACAGTTCTAAGAATGTCTATACCTCAGGGCAGTCAATTGAGAAAAAGCAAATACCATTTCTAGTAGTAAGGGGGGGCAGGGGGGTGGTCAGGGGGAGGGAAGCAAGACTAAAATTCACTTGTCAAGAAGTTGGAATATGTTTAATAAAACCAGGTACTTGTTTTCTGATGGCTGCGGTCATGCATAAATGTAAACTGATTTCTGCACTCTGTAGTTCTATCAGGATGATAATTAAAAGAAAGGAAGAAAACTTGTCTTAAAAGTTTTATTTCAGGTTTTATTTCAGGTTCATCTTTCAGAGAAAGATGTCCCAATATCATCTTCTGCACGTCTTGTTTATATGTTATAATCTATTTGGGGACGTTTCATATCACATTTGTTTTGGTGATCAGTGGTTGCTCAAATAGGCCCTTGTCTAAGTAGGGAAACCCACAGAGTGACATGAAGGTCATTAGGGTATGGAGCCACTCTAAAAGAAAATTCAGAGTAAGTTAAATGGCTATTTAATTCAGCTCAGAGCTATGCAACAATCAGGATGGCTAACTACAGTTGAGGCTTACTATGTGTCAAACTTCATGTTAAGAATTTAATGTAGATTATAGGGTACCTGCTTTAATCCTGTGGACAGACCTGTGAGATAAACTATATGAAATCATTTTACAGGTAAGAAGACAGAAACAATGAATAAGAAACTTGCCTAAGGTCATATACCCACTAGGTGATAAAGTTAGGATTCAAACCCAGAGCCTAGGATTTTAAGCTTTACTGTAGAATAAAATAAAAATAAAAACATATTGCAAAACTATAAATAGACTATAAGGTATATATGGAAGCAAACTTTGAGTTTTATATATGGAGCTTGTATAAATTCTGGTGGTTCAAATGGATTTCAGTGTTCACAAAATTGGCTGTGTTACAGTGATATATAAATGGGAAATTTTCTGGTTATAGAAATGTGTAAATCGGATCCAATTCTAGAAGAGAGTTAGTGACCAATATTAGCTCTATTATCTTCTAACTAAAGAATGGCATGCACTCTCTTGTACTAACATGAGCATAAAATGGATTATAAAACATTTCTACTAATCCAAATACAGTCCCTTTGAACTGTTTTCAAACTGTCCTCTTCATGGTTCACAACTGGGTCAGGTCAGATTTTTTTCAAATATATATTATTCAACTTTAGGCAAGTTTCCTTTACAATTTTTATTTCTAAGGGAGTAGAAAGTTTGTGTTACCCTAAAAAAAAGAAGAAAAATGAACATAGATCAGATTATTAGATCAGTGTGCTACAGAATACTTGCAAAAGTATTTAAAAGAAAGATTTTAAGGCATTAATTTAGAAGCTAAATAATTAAAAATTGAATCGATAAACAATTGCATTTTGAGAAGTCTCAAAGTACTATGCTAGAAAATCATATCAAATAATATAACCTAGGTGGTTTTATCATTCTAAATTTTTAAGATTTTTTTATATGTGTAAATTGTAGCTTTTGTCTTATCTTGGTATTTTAAGGCTCTTAATTTCATTTCCTTCACTTTACTTCCTTATCCTTATTATTCATGATCAACTACAATTTTTTCAAAACTTAACTGAGTACAAGGTAAGTACTAACAAGAAGAATAACGAGACATTGGCTCTCGTCCTATCACAATGAATGTGGCTTATTAATGATATACATTGCTGCAATGTATAGCACTTTCTAATTATAATTTTTTAAATCTTTTCTCACCAAAACCTGTGAGTTAGGTAAGGCAGAAATTATAATTCTTTTACAGCTAAAGTTATTGAGTTTCTAAGAGGTAAAATGACTTGCCTAAAGTTATGGAGCTTGATAATGTTTTACAAATTATATATATTATATATTTACATATATATTTTAATAAATATTTATATTAAACATACAACTTCCCAGGAATTACTGATTTCAAGTATAAATCTATTGCAACTCATAATTGAAAAAATAATTATCTAGTTTGGTATGAAATTGATATTTTGACAAATATATTGATTGTAACAGGAAACTGGACAAAGCTTAATGTTTTACGAAGCTTACTTGAATCATAGCTCTAATGGACTAGAGTTTGATCTCTTTATTCAATTGGTCCTTGCTTTGTCAATTTTATTTAAACAAATTAATACAATTCCATTCCATTATATAGGTTAAACTGAATCACACTGATAGTGTCAACAGTAATATTAAACCTATAAAAGCATTTGAATGCTTTACGGTGAGGATTAAATGTGACAATGTATGAAAACATTTAGCAAAGTGCCTGGTAACATAGTAAGTGCTCAATAAATATGAGAGTTAACATGCTTCCTTTATACTTAACCACAAAGTATATCATGACATTCATAAATTCAAACTGAAATCTCCTGATCTATGGAATTGAATTATTTTCAACTTCCCACATATAATATTTTTCTTGAATCATTCAGGGAAAAAAAAAGTTAGATAAGCCGAGCCTCAAAATACCAGTTACCTCTTCAACCTCACTTTAATATTTCCTTCTTAGTGTTTCCATCTACATGCTTAGACTGCTGGCTGCCACCGCTTGGCCACAGCTGACTGGCCCATGGATCACCTGATCCAGAAAATGCCCTTATATATAGGCTAACCTTTGGCCCACAATGTACCCACACATAAACAATCTGCCCATACCACAGGAATAATAGTAATAAACTAAACCTACTGGCATCTCTCCTATAAATTCAAACTAGAGGTAAAGGAGTCAGTTGGTAGAAGGAAAGGCAGAAAAATCACATATAGAGAAGAGAGACAAATGGAGCAGTTAAGTCACTTAGTGGTGGAGTACTAGATCAATGATCCCCCATACTCTGCCTTGGATCCAGTCAACCTTCCAGAGGCTGAAGTTTATCTGTTCTCCATAGACCTATCATGAAGTTCTTTTTTTTTCTTGAAGCCTGGGCATGTAGCTATTTCAGGAACATTATGTGTACTATCTTCTTCCTTTCTTTGTCAACCTTTGAAATGCATTTCCATTATTGAAGTAAGATGGGTGACCTCTCTATCTAACTAACTAACAGAACAGTCTACTAATCCCAGGGCACTTTTTCATGTATTTAATATCTACCTGCTGAGCTATCTATTCATTGCCTTTCCTGAGTCTGAGAAGAGCTTTAAAGCAATAATTACATGATGCATGGGACACATTCTGGTATATTTTACCCAAAAGGTTAGCAAGCACTTCTGTTAGCAGGGAGAGTTTTACCTTGGCAAATGATCTTACTAACTGCTATGACAACCTGAGAGCAATTAGAGAATTAGAGATTCTCCAGTTGTATTAAAAGACTCCTCTGAAAACTTTGTTCAAGATGACGTTGATTTTAAAAGAAATTTTCACAGGCAATAAGTATATACGAGCTGTGGTTAAAGACAAATTGAAAACATTATTAAATATTTTATTTACTTTGACACTTTTATATTTGATTATATTTAACTATATGTGTAAATTTTACATGAAATCTATAAAATGTTATTGTAAAATGGGAATGCTATCAACGACTAGGGCGCTTTTAATCTCAATGTGATAACAGAAGACAACTCCAATGTTAAAAGACTGAAAAGGCATAATTGGATTTTTTTTTTAACTAAGAAACAATGGTCATCCGAAATATTTCCCATTTCAGCTTCTACCTATGTTTTTTCATTGTTTAACATAAAGTCTCCTACTTTCCCTTGTTTTATAAAATTTGAACAACCCTCAGGTGGTAGTAGCCAGTTTATCTCACAAGAGATTTCAAATGAACTTGCACCTCATTTAGACAGGTTTAAAGTGGTAACTGTAATTTCAGTTGGGTATATGCAGCTGTCCCTCATGTTTCTGGTCATAAATCTTTCACTTTATTGTCAGGATATTTTCTGAGGAAGGAGAAAAGGAAAATGGGTGTGTATGCATTTGCTTGGCTTAACTTTGATCTGTCTTGCTGGCTTTCATCACCTTTGGAAGAAACTGCATTTCACACTTAAGCTGTTCCACTGTGGAATGATAAGTGATGACCATCCTGTGGATTTTCACAGCTGTACAAAAGACATCCAAGTGCACCTGTCTTTGGAACCAGAACCCAGTTAGCCCCTCTCACATTTACAAAATTGCTTTTGGGAGATTCAAACCTGGATGACTTCCAAGCTAGTTAAAAATAATTCTGGAAGAAAAGTGCAGTGCCGGTTCTTGGCAGTAGAAACGTGAGTAATGTTCAGCTGCAGCAGATTCCTTTCAGAAGGTTCTGATACCCATTTCACTTCCAAATTTCTTGCAGAAGTTATCTTGTACTTTCAGCTTTCTTCTGATAAACATATTGAAAATGCAGTCAAACAGCTTTTTATCATTTCAAAATTCAAGCTCAAATTTAATCCTGCTGCCCTGATGAAGTCAAGGAAGCTGCTAGGGCATTTTCATTATATACAGACCTGACTGCAGAACTCCTTGTCATTCTTTAAAACTCTGACAGCATCATTCATTTAGAACAATGTGATCGATCCAGAGGAAGGCAGTGGCAATGAACTCTGGGTACTCATACAGAAGAGAATATCCTATCCAGCTGAAAAATGTTTCCCTGTTCATTTTTTGCCTAGAGACAAAGTCCCGCATCATTTGGATTTTAGATTCTGTTAAATCTTAGACATTTGTCTGTATTGTATTAATGGTGCTTGCATTTACATCTCAGTTATCAGTTATATTTGTATAATCTCCAGCCAACAATGTTAGAATTGCCTGTATTACTAAAGACCTTATTCCTGAAAATGCAGATTGCTAACTGAAATTTCGTATTTTATACGGATTGTAGGTACTATAAAGAAGCAGTCTACTAATCTTTGATTTACATAGAAATAAAACACTCATTAGTATGTTAGGACTAACCTAAGAAAATTACCACAAGGGCAGGTATTCCTAGAGTGGTCAACACTCTGGAAATTAGAACTGATATAAATGAATCTGAAAGTCAAGGAACTTTAGAACTGAGATTACCTCATGTAATGATTCCTAATCTAGGTTCCTCAGTCACTCAGGAAATGGATAAGCAGGTGTTGGTGGTTCATGAATATTTAAATATTTTAAATACTTCAAAAAAATCATAGCAATCGTAACTGAAAGGATTTCACACGTTAACTAAAATATCAATTTTATCATCATTTGGTTGGAATTATATCAGATTAGCATGGCACAGCTTGGCCTTTATTCTTATTGTCCAGTTACTTTTCTTTGTGATAAGACTGTTCGGTTCTTATTGGGAACAGGGCTGTGGTTTCCCTGCCAGATCCTTACTCCCGGGATAAAGGATTTGAAGCACCTGGGAAAAGGCAAACTTCCAAAAGGAGTTTCATGACCTGAAGAGGTGGTCCTCCATAATGGGTAGGGCACCTAAATTACGCAAGTAAATGACTGATTTCCCCAGAGAACATGGTACCCTGCCCAAAACAACTCCATAAAGTGGGGTGAGAGGTATGAGGCCACACAGGAGGAGGAAAATCTATGGTGTAAGGTATAAGCGGGATCTGTTCTGCTTCTCTCCAGTCCCTCTGCCTTTTCCTCACTTTTTCTTTTCTTGGGAGTGACTACCTAAGCAGGGGACCAGGGCAGAGTCTCTAGTGAGGTAGAAGAAACCAAGGTTACTAAAACCGGAGGCAAGACCACTAAGTGAGCCTCCAGGCGTAGCTCAAAGCCTGGCAGTCTCCTCAGAATAAGCAACAGGACTCTGTGCTGCGGCCTCTGGACATCGCTATGAGAAACATGGGTCCCATATGGACATGAGATTCTCTGGTGGTTTCTAAGCGGGGATTTTCCTCTGCTTGTGGCTTCCCAAGAGCCAGTCTTTAGAGGATTCTCTCAGAGCGGTTAAGGACGGTACAGCGCTCCTCAGAGCACGGGCAGATGGCATTAGCTTCTTCCACAGATGACCACATGTGCTCACTTGCTGAGGAACAAGCTTGGCCTTGGCAGATGGCATGTGATATATGCATGCATTTGCTCAACAAATATTTATTGAACACCTGTTATATGCTTGTTAAGCACTGAGTTACCACCTGGAACCATACAAAGTCTCTGTCCTTATGTAAGTCTCTGTCCTTACATTTAGCAGGACAGGAGGATCCAATCCACTCCAGAGGGTCAAGAAAGACTTCCCAAAGGAAGTAACCTGTGAGACAAGGGTGGCCATATAATTTATCATCCAAACTGGACCACTTCAGAGAAGGAATCATTTTAGAGAAGGGGCACCATTTAAAAATTACACAGGATAACAGGCAGAATCAGGGATTTGGTCACCCTAATTATCCCTGATGGAATAAATCAGGAAGACTAAGAGGAATCTGAAAATACCCAATATCTTATTCTCTGGCCTGGGACCTTTGGTTTTAATTGATGCTGGCAGACTTCTTGGCCCATTGGGTAAGGACTGTTGTTTTATGCTTAAGGAATAAACTATCCTTTGGTTCCAGTCCAAAATGTTAGACCTTTGGCTTATATTAAATTATTTGTACATTCCTAGAAGGTGGCGAGCACTTGCCAGATCAGAAGATTTCTCTAAGATCACAAGACTGTCAAGATCTCACCTAAAATGGAGGCACTTTGGTGGTCCAGTTTCCTAGAAATCCCATTCCAGAGGATACATTTTGAGTTGAAATATCAAGACTGTACTCTTATTGGTCAATGGGTGAGGAAAGATATAAGGACATGGGAATTGTTGGCTAGAAAGCATCCACCAGAACATGGGCAATGGTTAAATAAGATTCTCCTAGATAAAGAAAGGCCAGTGAAAACAGGGAGAGGACAGTAAAGTTGTCTGCTACGACTTTACATTGTGGGTGAACAGAGCGCTTTCATAGGAGCTACAGACTTGTGTTACCGCTGAAGGTAATTCTACTCTCGACCACATGCCAAGAAAGAACTCTTGAACAGGTTATAGGTCTTCATGATAAGAGTTAAAGGGCCTTGCTACTTCAGCAAGCTGGAAAAGAGAAGAAATTTAGAAACTCACATCTTGCTCATATAATACATTAACTCCAGACCACTACAAAGAACATTTCGATTCCCACTGCTATAAATGGACACCTGTTCCTCATTCATGAGGCACCCTGCACCTCCAACATACACACACCTCCTCTCTGCACAGAGAGGTCCTTATAAACATTATTCCTGCTTTGTCTCATCTTGAGTTTGACTTCTGCACTTTTCAGCAAGCTATTAGATATCATTAATACTCTCCTCGATTTCAACAGTTTATTCTTTGGATAAGGTTCAGGCATTTAGGTTAATGTCAAATTGACATTTTTTTAGCCTAAACATACTCTACCCATCTCTGAAGGATTTATGAATCAATATTAAAAAGTGTCAAAAATAAATGGATTAACATATATACACTACTATATACAAAACAGATAAACAACAAGGACCTACTGTATAGCACAGGGAACTATATTCAATATCTTGTAATAATTTATAATGGAAAATAATCTGAAAAAGAATATATATATGTATTTATATACATATTTTATATATATATATCTGAATCACTTTGCTGTATACCTGAAACTAACACAACATTGTAAATTAAGTATACTTCAATATTAAAAAATGGAAAAAAAAAAAGAAAACAATGTATATTCAACTCTTTGTTGGTGAGCGAGCACATAGGACAGGGCTGATAAGCATCTAACTTGAATTTGCCCCTCTGCCTTTTTGACAAGGGAAGGGCAAATATTTATTTGACCAGTTAGTTTGGTTATCAACTCTAAAGTAGCTTTTCAATACGCCAAATTTCATGTGTCCTTATTTCTTATTAAGTTCCTCTCTGTTTATAACTGTATCTAACATTAAATTACAACCAGGTACAGTAAAACCTTGACAAACTTTATCCACTAGGACCCCCTAATTGAAGAGACTTTAATGACTCTTTTGGACTTTGGGATAAAAAACAAATGACAGCAAAAAATGAATATAAAATGGAAACTTCCATACAGTTACTGGGTCACTTTGGCTTAAAATTCAGCTCCTATATTCTCAAATTCAACAACCCTGCATGCATAGCAAGTACTAGCCTCTACTGTAAGGCTCTAAATCAGTAGTTGTCAATTTGGTAAGTTTAAGAATTAGCTGGAAAGTTTATTGAAAAGCACCTTCTCAGGACCCATCTCCAGAAGATCTGGAACAGGCCTCAGGAATCTGCATGTTTATCCCTCCAGGTGATCCTAAAACCTGCACTTTGAGCATCACTGACCTACATTATTACAGGAGGGGAAGGAAATTGGTTTTTTTCCATGCTTACTATTAGCTCATAACTAATAGTTAACTATTAGACACAGGCTAAGTATTATATATTAAATAATTTGATGTACACAAAGATGTCAGGTATTAAATATTATTAACTCTATTTTACAGGTTTGGAGAACTTAATTAACCTGGCTGAGATCACACAGTAACTTACGGGAATCAGGTTCCAAAAAAGAGAAGTCAGATTCAAAGCCTTCTCTTTCTTTTCTAACACGGCTACTCTATATGCCAAAGCAATAAAGTTAATCACTATCTTTCAAAAAACTTAATCAACCATAAGAATTTAAATTAAAAAAAAAAGCTTTTAGGTTTATCAAATTTAATAAACAAAATCACTCCATTTACCAAGCTCTCCTTTGTCAAAGTTTGATGGTAGCTCAGACCCTTAGTTACCCTGTGGTCAACTTGTCAGCTAATCAAAAGCTTGGTATGATGTAGGTCAAACCAGGCCCCCTGTGTCCTTATACAGCTTTCCACACTTTTCAAAGGGCTTTTTAGGTACATTATTTCATTTGATTCCTCTAACAACACTAATAGATCACACAAAATAGATGACATCTTTGTCTCTTAATACCAAAAATCACAACAGGGCTCTCACTCTGCTCCTTAATTCAGACACATCATCATCTCGGCACTTTAACTCTCATCTGCAGAATTTATTTGAGCTGTTCCCCTTCCCTGTGAGCTTGGTGCCTTTGTGTCCCTGTATAACCTCACAACTGCAGCCTCCGTCCAAGGGGGCCAGCCTACCCAGTAAAAGACAATAGAGGACCTGGCTGAAATGCCTTGAATTCATTTTCTCTGGGAAAATATGTAATTGCAGAAAAATTGTTCTCCAATTATTCAAATTTAAACATTTCATTTGACGAAAATGATTTCTTTTACCCATTTTATTTCTCAGTTTAAAATTGTGGCTTCATATCCTTTGTGCTTGTATATCTGAGAGTTGTATTAAATCTAAAATATTACAGTTACAACGGCTAATTTAACCCTGTGCCCATTTGGAAATAATCTTATTCTAATGTAACATCTTTATACATAACAACAGAATTTTACCAGAAGCTTTCTGACAGTAACATTTTATGGAATCAGCAGACCACAGACCTGGCAAGTGCATGGCTGGCAGAGGCTCCACATACAGGGTATTCCAGCTGCACCACAAAGCAGCCAGCCATGGGTGACTGGCTTGACCCTGAGTTAAAGTCAGCTTGAAGAGAGAAGAAAAGCAAATCATCCTGCCCCTTTCAAATACACATTGTAATTTCTCTTCTACTTCCAATTGCACATATGTAAGGAGGAACTGGTTAGAAGCATAGCATGTGTGTGTCTAAATGTACTTAGCAAAACATTGTAGAGGGAGATTATTCTGTACCACTGATTAACAGTGGTGTTTGCTAAAATATATAACATCATATATAAATATAAAAAGCTGTTTGGTCTGTTGAGGAATAACCCAAACTAGATGAGTTTATTTCTAAGCCCAAATCAAACGTCATAAGACCCTTGTTCCTTCTTGGAAAAGTGTACTGGAAATGCAATATGATGTGCTTTTGATATTTTTATCATCACCCAAATGTACAGTAAAGTGTTGGTGAATTTGAATTACACCATCACATCCTTGACAATGATCATATAAATATCGAAGAACAGAAAGATGAGAAAGCTATATGACTAATATCTAATGGTGAGGTATACAGCTTCTAAAAATTAGAAGCAACTTAGTTGAAACATTAGGGAAGGTGGCAAGATATGCGATAAAGAAAAACGTGAACTGGCATCTGTCTTCCACACCTCTCCCTGTTACCATCTCCAGTAGCTAAATTAACTTTAGTCAAGGTTAACTAACTCCATTCTACTGCCACAGATGGGTCCCTTGGCTATACTTTAATCCTCCTGGAAATTGCAAGAGGCCAAATGAAATCTTTCACATTCAGCCAGAGGGAGGAGAGAAGACAGCCATAAATCAGACCTCACTATAATATATTATGAGAAATTTGTCTCTTTTTAGAGTCATTGCCCAGGAAGATAACCCTTTCTTGTCTTTAGCACTTAGAAGCTAGGTTGGTGCATGTCCAACGTCAGGGTCATGGCCATTTTTCTGCTACACAGCTCATCTTGGAAGTGAAAGTTTCCTCCCTCCATCAATCACTAGCCGAGGTAAGTGTCAGAGTATATGGTTGCATGAGTTAAAAATAGATGAATGTTAATTGGTTCATTTCATAGCACCAAATACAATGAGGAAAAAGCCTGGAGCTGAGAGTTAGAAATTCCAAGTTTGCAGGAAGAATCCAAAAACACTAAATTCTCAGCAGATATTTCTGTATCTTCTGGTATGTGCTAAATCACACTACCAAATGCAAACTTGAGTATCCTGGGGAGCAGCCTGGAACTGTGGACTGTTAGTCTGTCTGAGAGTCAAGATATCTGGCTCCACCACCAATATAAGTAGGATGATGGACAGATTGTTCTAACTTTGTTTGCCTTCATACATATGTTAAATGGGCATAACATAATATCTCATATGTTTACTTCATACAGATATCGTAACAATTCAGTATAAGAAAGGAATGTGAAAACAGTTGGAAAAAGAGGAAAGTGCTATTTAATTATATGTTATAATGATATAGAGAGTAGCTTGTAACATCTCCAGAGGAATTTAGGCTAAAATCCATACATGGTGACAGAATCATGAACTAGTCATTATTCTATTGAAAACAATGCTGAGAATGAGAATTAAACAACCTCTTCTATTCAAACGATGATTTCACTTTCATCCATTCAAAAAGTATCTAGGCAGAAATATGTTCATTCTTTAATACTATGCTGGAAATGGTATCTCACGTATATACAAGTTTTGGTCATGTGATAATGATTAATTTTCATTTTCTGATCGGTAGAATGTAATGGTGAGGTGAACATGGGATTTAGGGCATAGCTGGATTCACATATGTGTTCTGACACTTTCTAGTTGTATGCCACTGGGTAAACTTCCACCATCTGACTGTCAGTTTCTGTTATCTGTGATTATGATACTAATGTTTCTCACAGGGTTGCTGGAATGATCATATGAGAAACTGGATATAAAAGTGACTTGTAAAATGCAAACTGCTTTGAAATAGTGTAATCACTACTATATGGATACAGAGTTCATAAATATGCCATCTACTTCTGGAAATTTAAATAATTCACACAATTTTCCAGGTATCTTTTAATACTCACCACACTGAACTTCCATCCTATATAGTACAGTAAATTCGCTGTCTCCTGTCTTGTGCATTCCTGCCTTATGCTTAGTTCTCATGCCACATTCTCTCTTCCTATATCCATATGAAATGCTCTTCCTGCTCCAATTTGTCCATCCTTCAAGGCACAGCTCAACTGCCTCTTCTTCTGTGAAGCCTTCCCTGATGATCAGATTCCAATACTTACTGATCTCTTTTCTAACTCTATTGTCTGAACTCTTAAAGCACTTCTTTTTGGTGCCACTCACTTGGTACTTACTGTACCCATATCCCCTTGCAGTTATCTTTTCAAATAATGTGTATGTATCTTAACTCTACCATTAGGACAAAGGTCACTGAGTTTAAAGAACATGACGCACTTTTCTAGCCCCAGCATATGTAGTGAGGTGTCTTATAAGCAGTTATCCACATGTGTAATGACTGATATAAATGAAATAAATGAAAACGTAATGAATGGTATAAAAATTGAAACCTACATATCTATTCCATGCGACGAAGTACTTTTTAAAAATAGTATATTTTAAAATGATTTTCCTGTTGCAATTTGCATATTATGCCATTTCAGGATATATATATTTAATGGTATTGCCAGAAGAGAGAGACTGATATAAAACAACTCATTTCAGTGTTCAGAAGGCTACCACGGATTAAAACCAAACCAATTTCTGTTCATGAGGGAGAAGCATTTAAGAAGATGCCATCCATAGTACATTTGGAAGGAATGCATTCAATATTGACTAAATTAAAACACAAATCACTGATGAAAGGGAATAGACTCAAGCAACTGGCTAAGTAATAACGAAAAACAAAATAGTAGAACATGGGTGAAAGATAATTACAGTCTAGATCTCAAATAAGAAATCATGAAATAAAAACAAAGAAAATAAATTTACTCATAAAAGCAAGTGCTCCCCCATCTGCCAACTCATTAGCTCTGATAACAAAAAATGTGTTGCATTCCAGGTGACCTAAACTATCATATCTATCTTGATCATCAAATATATATCTCTAAGTATGGAAAAGACATGGTTTACTCCATTACTATACTAGATTTCAGAAGCTAACAACTGTTAGGAATTAGTAAATGTCAGATATCATGATGGGTACCTTTATAAACATGATTTTTTTCAATACTCTCAATAGTCATCTTTTGATGACTATCTATTGATAGTCATCTTTTGATGACTATCTATTGATAGTCATCTATTGATAAATAAGTCATCTACTTATTTACTTTATCATTAATTTGACAATTAATCCTGTACTATTTTGTGATTTCGATTATTTGCTGGAACTATTTATCTCTCATTCTTCCATTTATTTATTCATTCATCTATTCTGGTTAAATATTTATTAAGTATCTACTAGGTATCAGGTACCATTCTTAGTTCTGGACATAGATTAGTGGATAAAAAGTTCATTACCTATGGAGGCTTCATGTTGGTATTACTCAATTATTTGTACATACAGACATTGTATACCCAAACTAAATTGTTAGCTTCTTGGAAGCTAGTTCCTTAATTTTATTTCTTTGCAACTTCTACAGTGTCTAGCATGCTAGGTACTTAATTCACAATTGGTATTCAACAGATATGTGTTACTTTGTTTTAAAATATTATAAATATCATTACTGGATTTAATAACATTTTAAAATTTTTAAATTAAATTATTAAGTATTTATTTAATAATTTACTTTAAAAATCCTAAGAATAATACAGTATCAAATTCTACCTATCTGGTAAGGACTCAAAGGAAAGTCTAAGTCTAATAAATTGGTATTCCCCACATTCCACATAACCTCATCTACCCCCATCCCCCCTGAAACACAATTATTTAGACAGATTTCTAGGCCAGATTTCTCTTCTAGTGGAAACAATACCCATATTTATAATGACAACAGTTTAGCTTCTAGAATGAATTTTTATTATGATTCTCAATAACAAGATGACATTTTCTTAATTGATATCTCTTCAGACAAGACTATTATGATTATTCCTTAAATTATTTTGATAAGATTTTGCATTTGAAAATAAGAACTCTTGTTTATGTATCAGATGGAAGAGTTTCACGTAGAATTATAGTCTACACATACATCATCCTGTTCATTTTTCTCAGACAGGCAGAAGCTACTAGGATAGTATTTCTGATCCCTGGTCTCCACATCTTAGGCTATTCCCTGTTGTTCTCCTTTCTGTGCTTTGAAAGGCAGCATAGCATAGTGGTTAAATGCATAGGTTTTTAAGATATGACTTTTGATAAAAATAGCTTCCTCTTCTTAGGACTCTTATGGGAGTCATTTCATAGAAATGCATATAAACATTGGTACCTAGCTTGTCATATACTAAGTGCTCATCAAGCGACAGATCTTTGTATGAGTCAAAGGAAAATAAAAGGCGCTTGTTGAAAGCTTACCTTCTTTCAGAAAAGCTTATTTTTAAACTTTTCTGAAACCGGATAAAGTATATGTTGTTATATAAGTATTTTGCATAGGCTCAAAAATTGATTTAGCCACATTTCCATCAATAGAGTTGGCTGTGGACTGACACAGACACACAGACAATACCACGGCTGGCATATGGGAAGAGATGGGGGAAGGGCATGCTTGCAGATTAATGAAAGATGAAGTCATTCTGCTCTCAAAAAACAAGGAGATAAACTGTTTTATTGTTGTATTTAATCCAACAAAATATAGTTATTTATCTGTAATCTGTTTATTTTACACAAAAAAGAAACGGGTCAAAAACTTTAAGTAATACACTCAAGTTCACATAGTGATTTCATTCAGGATTTGACAATGAGTGCAAAGCTGGACCACTAGCCAAAAGCCATCAGTAGCTGAAGTACCAGGACAATAAGGGTCTTTCAACAGAGGTTTTAAGTACAAAACTTTTAAGGGCCAAGTGCTGTGTATGTATATGAATGTGTATATGTGTGTGCACACACATGTGTGTGTATGTGCATGATATAAACAATTCAGAGGTGAGGAACTATAGAAAACAGAGAACACCATAACCTAACAAAATAATAGACATTCAATGTTCGTCCTTTCCTCCCTCCTTCCATGATTCCTTCTGTTTTTTCTTTATCACTAAGTTGATTAAACAAAACAGACCATTTCTAATGGCTGCTTTAGGATGTGCTGCAACGATGTTATAAATTTAAAAATCCTACAGCTTACGCCATTGTGAATACACTGAAGGATATTCAAAGAATTGGAGACTTCTTATCTTCATCCCTCAACTATCATAATTGTGTTTGTTTAGATTATGTTCTATTCATTAAACTTCTTAGCAGAACTCCAGTTTATGAACCCTTATAAAGGATTGAATGAGGGAGAAAAAAATACTGCTTGGTCAGTATAATCAGCATATTCAGGTAAAGAAGGATATAGAACAAAATAAATTATTTCCATTTTAAAATAAATTTATTATTTAAAATAAATATCATTTCCGTCCCTCTTGGTTATGGCTATTAGAATGGAGGTTTCACAGAGATTGCATATAACTGAAATTTCTAGGTCTTTACATCCCTAATCTTGAAAGCCTTCCCTAAAGCAACTTGGCTTATTTAAATTATTTCTATATTTCAAGACCCTGTTCACATTCAGTGACCTTCCTGAGGTCTCCCCATCATCCCAAATAAAATGCTTGGAACAACAGAAGCGGTGAGGCTGAGTGAAACCACTAACCATGCCCGAAGTAGCCCTCAGACTGCCATATAAATAAATACAGATACATATTTAAAGAGCAAATTATAAAAGCATTAAATTATCCATCTCCTCAGGGTGCCAAATTTTCAGCCTGCACAGGCTATCTGCATGTTTGGCTCATGCCCTTGCTGTAGACCTGTGGAGCATGTGATCTGATTTTTGGATCAAAAAATACAGTTTCCACATAACTAATACAAATATGCATACATTGTCCCTTTCAATGTTGTTGTTTTTTTTTGAGACCACAACTTGAGCCTTGGAAGAAATTATAATGGGGAACTTTATTTCAAGAAACTCACACAAATTAAATAGAGCAGAATTTATGTAAAACTGGTCCCAACATGTCTCTTTCAGCCTACCTCCGTTCCTCAATCTAAGGTACACATCAGATACATTTAAAAAGGTAGAGCTACATCTTCCAGTTAATTTGAACTCTGCCTGTTTCTATCCATCTGTAAGCAAACAAAACAGTTCTGAGCCCTAAGGGGCTCCTCGCTTGCATGAGTTCCTTCTTTTATGCAGTACTGTTGGTTTGGAGGGCAGGGGCATAAGCGGTGGCTGAAACAGGTATCTGCATTCCTACCTACATCAAAGGGCTACCTTTTTCTTTCATGGAACTTAGAGCTTTCAGGAGGGCAAGGGATCCATGCTCAGCCATAATGTGCTATTTTGCATTTATAAATCACTAATTGCTGTTTCTCTGGGATCTCCTGCATGTCCAAAGACACTCAGACCGACCCAAATATAGATTAGGCACTTCACCAAAGAGATTCTCTGTTCCTGCTGTCAAGTCTTTGAACACATGACAATAATTACTGTTCAGAGAGACACTAGAACACAAGGAAAGCTCCCAGGCGCCACTTAGCTCTCCTTCCTTCCTGCATCCCCTCTCTCCACCCCATCACTGAAACCTGAACCCGCCAATTAGATGAACAGCCTGATACTGCTAGATGCAGCACAAAGCCTGCATCTTAATGCAGCTGTTAGACTGACAATTCAATTCTAGCCTGGAATTGACTAAGATTCTCTCATCCAGTTCCTTGGGGCTCAGAAGACCCTCCTTGTCCATTTTTGTACCCCAATAAACAGGCATTTATCTCTAAGAACGTGGAAGGTTTAGTTCTATAAAAATAGATGTGAACGTGAAAAATTGTGATCCCAGTTTAGCCACTAGATGACTCAGCTGGCGTGGACTGAGGGCACTCTGAGGGCAGCTCACTTATCTGCTATCCCAGAACACACCTTAAACTCCCAGTCACAGAGGAGCGTGCCCAAGGAACCATCTATTTCCCTCGAGCTGCAAACCACAGAGTTCTACTTTAGCAGAAGTTTGGACAATCTACAATGTTCTTTCCCGTGTCTATCCTATTATAAAATCAGCTCTAACTTATGATAGACTGTAGAAAGTATCAAGAGCAGAATCTTGAAGCATGCATTTCAGAGTTGCTTGCCTCGCCCTTCACTAACTACAAATACATAGCATTCAGGCTCCTCTGACATGCAGCAACTGCTTTTGTGTTTATAGCTATTAAGAAAACGGAAAATAAGAAAGCAAGGGCTACCTCATTTTTCTTACATAGAATGTGTTCTCCGTACCTCTGCCAAACAGATGAAGACTACCTGAAGCATTAATCCTCAGGAAACCAAGTCACTGACTGAAGTGGAATCAGTCCTATGCATCAAGAGGATTTAAGAAAAGGAAAAATAAGTTTAAGGAGTCACACATTAATTATCTGCTATTTATTAGGCATTGTTATTTTTAATACATTATTTTATTTTACTTTAAAAAACTGAATTAATTTTTCCTGTTAAATGCGTGAGGTGGATATTTTCACTCACAGTTTACAGATAGGGAAAAGTGATGCAGAAGATTAAATAACTTACCCAAAGTTAAAGAGCTGGTGAATAGCAGAGCTGGAATTAAAAACCTAATCTACTATTACCAGAATTTATTTAACAGAGTTAAACTATGATTGTTGCAGTTAGAGGTTTCAGGAAATGCCCCTTGGTGATAAATAAACAAACAAACAAAAAACCAAACAAAAAACAACTCTGAAAAGAAACACATGTTTGAAACTCTGTATCTGCAAGGGGTCTCTAGACCCTCCACTGCTCTTTGAAGGCATGGTGATCATACTGTAAGGGATTTATCTCTGAATGAATCTAGCATTCCATAATAAGACTAGTCTTTGCTATATGTCAAAACTTATTACATCTATTGTATATCAAACCTAATTTTTAGGTTCATGTATATAATTTGAGTATATACTTATCATTTACTGTATTGATTCTGGACTAGATCATGGTGCTACAATGATTTAAAAAGACCAAATCCCCAGGCTAAAGGTGCTCACAGCAAAAGAGGGCAACAAATGTATTCATTTGGTGCATTACCAGCATAAGCAGAGTATTAAGAGATCATAAGGAAAGAAATAATAACAGAGGCAAATTGGAAGCAACCTAAACAATCAACAGGATATTGTCAGGTAACTTATGGTCTAGCCACATGATGGAATACTAGTCAGCCATTAGAATCACATTGTAGCAGAGTACCTGATGACTTTGGAATATTTTTGATATCTATTGTTAAGCTGGACAAGCAGGCTATATAACATATACACAATACGGAGCTTTCTCCCTGACTACTAGGATAAGCAATAATTATTCACATTTAGATTTGCACATATAGATTTAGCTCACTGTTAATACTAAGCCACTTTACGTGTGAATTACAAAGCAATGGAGAGAGAATCAAAAGGTCTAGTCTCTTATGTAATCTCTATGTGACCTTGGCCTTGACATTTAACCTCTGAAAAACCTTTTCTTTTAATCTATTAAATGTGTTGATTGGTAAGACTAGATGATCTCTAACATCTATTTAAGTTATAAAATTCCATGATTCGGTGTTTCTTGCTGAGAGAAAAATATTTTTGACTCAGGTTTATAGTGTTTATAAGTGGAAAGTTCTTAACAATTAAAAAAAACAAAAGTAACTCTGACTAATTACAGTCAAAAGCAAACTGAGAAAGGTATTGCAGTACTTAAAAACATGTAAGTGAAGCAGTGATGGGCAAAGTTAATGGGAAAAATCACCACAGTGATTACAACCATTGTGAACGGTTGTCAGAAACAGCAAGTAAATTACAGAGAAAAGGACCTATAAATCTTTTTCTGAAAATCACTACTATTATCATGATGTTAACTGGGTAATTTTTCCAGCATAAGGGGCAAATGCATTTTTAAAAACATAATCAGTTGGATGGTACACATAGAAAATGCAATTCTTACAACAGCTAATCTGAGGTTATTCTATTCGATGAAATAAGCAAAAAACAAAATCACGTTGCATATTAGTATAAAAGTTATATGCATAAAATGATAGATCTTTTAGCTAGTCTTCATTTATTCAGCTTTCTTTATAGAATAGAGAACAGAGAAAGAAATCTCAGAAATCACAACTCATATAGACATGGGCAAACCTCATTAATATTAAAGATAATATCCATAAAAATAAACTTTGAATTAATTATGTTTGGATTATCCAGTATTTTCATTAAAGAAAAACAGAGCATGGAGTCGACTGCGAAATGGCATTTGTTTCTAATTGCTTATGATTTAAATAAACCAATGTTAGATTAAAGAGCTTTTACTCTTAATACCATGGAAGATTTGCCTTAGGGTTTTCTGAGCACAGTTTATAATTCTAGAGTTGGTGAGAATCATATTCCTCATAAATTACAGCCCACATGCAGAAGCTGTTTCTTTCACACTTCACTACTTGTATATCTAGTTATATTAACAGGTACTTGCTATTCTTTGTTTTCTTTAGCTCAAATAATACCTTAACTCCTTTTATTTGTACTGTGATTCATGTTTTCAAAAGTGCTTTCATATCCTTTTTGTTGCTTAAATCTCAAATACTTCTTTGAAGTAGATAAGGCAGGCATCAACCTGTCTGAGCCTCAGTTTCCGCCTCTGTAATATGAAAATAATAACAATAATACCTCAACATAAGTTTTTCTGAAGATTAAGTGAGATGTTGGTAATGATGATTATATTTTACATTTATTGATCATTTACTATATGCTAAATATCATTCTAATTGTGCTGCATCAGTTAACTTACTTAATCAACATAGTAACCCTATAAAATAGGTCCTATTATTATCCCTATTTAAATCTGAGTCACAGAAAGCAAAAATAACTTGCCCAAGGTTACACAGAAAATTACAGTTCCACTAGGTAACGACGTAAGCTACCTAGAATTATATCTGGCATCATGTTGCTTCCTTTTGTCAATAAACAAATTTTCTCATTGACTCATGGTTTCATCAAGACTCCAATGCAGTCATTTCAAATTCTTAATTGAAAGAGGAATGACATAAATTATACAATATAAATTCTATCAATTCTGAGTAACTCACTTTGATCCTATACTTAAAAATAAACAAGTAGGACCTAATCTTAATGCATCATATCATATATCACAGTCATGAATATCATTTGCCCAATTTAAAAGAAGTTAGAACATGGCTAGAAAGAGGACTAAATGAATAAGAAGTATTCTAAGCAGTTTTAAATGGTTTTTGGAGCTCATGGAATTGGAAGAGGTTAGAAAAAGAGTTAACATTTAGAAGCTCTGTATTTCATACAGACACACACACACACACACATACCATCTATGAAGCAGGAATTATAAAAAGATATATTTTAAAAGATACATTTTATCAAAACCCCTTATGCTTAAAGAGAAATCATTCCTTATTGAATTACATTAAAAATATTTTTTTCTAAAACAAAACTGCCATTCCTGAAGTCACATGATAAAGAATTCATATTTTTATTCTAAGCAAGATTCTGATCACAACATATATGCTCTTTTGCTTGAGCCATAATGGTATTCAATAAATGTTTCATTTATAAAATTTGGAACCCAACTCTCTTTATTCTACCAATAGTAATATGTATCATCACACACACGCACACACGCACACGCACACACACACACACACACACGCACACACGCACACACACACACACAAACACACACACAACCTTCTTCCCTATAGCTAAAAATAAATTTTACTTGTTTTTCTTCTACCAAGTGCCCTCTATCAAAATCTGATCATGATAATTCCCAATAGTTCAATCACTCTTTATTTAAAGAAAATAAATCTTAAAAATACTAACACCTTGACAGTGATTTTCAAATACAAGAGTAAATATATTGATTAGCATAATGAGAAAATGAAAGCATTTATAAAGTGCCATGAGGACTTATCTACCAGAAGATTTATATTTTAATTAAATCTACTACCAAGTCAATATAGGAAAAGAAGATATTGGTTCCAGTGTCAGAGTTAATAAAGTTAGCACTCCATGAATCAGGAGAGAGAAGAAAGGGGCTTTGAACAGAAAAAGATGGGCTGGAGTGAGGGGGGAAGAATACTGAGGTGAGCTGGAATCCTTGTCCTATTGACAAACCTCTGAGTTACTGTCAAAGTTATTGCATATCCATAGAGCATGTTTTTCCAAATTAGGAAAAGGTTACCCTTTATCAAGACTTATTATTTCCATCTGTTGGAAATTTTTTATCTATTCTTATTGTGTTAGAACCAGATTCTGTACTATCATCTTCCTTAAAATTGTTGTAATAAGCATACAAATCAACAATATCCATGACACAAATGGTATCCTGTTAGACATGAGGGCATAGTGCACCGTACAACCACATACAGCAGTCCTGGTTCCCGTGTTCAGAACAGAGACTTCTGTATATGCCCCACAGTGTCCTTTCACTACTAAGAAAGAGCTGAAAATTTTGTCTACAAATGACTTTTCAGAAAACCAAGTCCTAGTGTTGGACTTGGACTACAGGGAATTCCCTGGTAGTCCAGTGGTTAGGAGTCCGCGCTTTCACTGCAGAGGAACTGGGAAGAACTGGGTTTTATCCCTGTTTGAGGAACTAAGATCCCACAAGTCACGAGGCCAAAATAAATAGATAAATAAATAAATAAATAAATAAATAAAAGGTTAAGACAATGACTGCCGACTAAATATAGAGCCCATAAAGCAAAACATCAGCTGGGCACTTGCAACATTGTTCTGGAGAGCAATACTGGTTACCTACTGCATTTCTGTGTTCAATAATACAACTTCCACCTACCAACTAAAGGAATGGTGTTTTATTAAAATAAGGCTGGTATGTTTTAGAAAAGTATCCTCAAAACTATAGAGCTAGCATATTTACTAAATTCTGCTTTGTTCTGACCCAAAGAGGTTTGAATGCATGGTTTATAACACTTTACTGAAAACACTGAGGACAGCATATGCTAGAGGTGATTTTCATCCATCATTTTTAGAAGAGTATTATATACTATTGTGAAACCTATATTTTAAATTATTTTTAAATCTATAGAATAACATTCTTTTACTGCTAATCTTATAACACATTTCACAACAGGATAGAGCATTATGCTCTCTCTAATGTAAAATAATTTCTTACTTATTTTCCCCTCAAATAAATTTTAAAAATGCATTCTTATGTTGTACTAATATAAAAAAAATTCCCTAGTGTCAATAATTATGTCTTTATTGGTATGGTGTCTCTCCTTTGATTATAAATTATCTGAAAACTGGAAGATCTCTATAACTGAAATCTTAGTCCAGAAATTAAGCTAGATAGCTAATGTTTATTTGTGCCACTCACTGCATTACACACTTTACAGAGTTTTTCTCATTTGATCCACACAACATTGTAATTTTGGTAAAATAATTATTCATAGAATAGAAAATAAAACACAGAAATTAAGATGTGCAATTTTTTACAAGATAAGGAAAATATCACAATCTATAAAGACAGAATTTATACCCAGGAACCCTAACTCCAGACCTGCAGCCTTAACTGCAGGGCTAGATTATGCTAGTCTACTTCTGCAAGGAAGCTTTTGGTCTTCTGAGGGAAAGTGATATGGCAATTCCAAATGATATGGAAAATAATGAATGAATGCTTCCCAGTTGTCCTCTATGATTTGCTCCACTTGTCTTCAGGCCTCTTTTTAAAAATCTATCAGCACTTCTCACCCTCTCATCAGCCTAAAGAGCAGAATCCCCAAAGGAATGTTGAAAGTTGTTATCTCGCATCACCCAAATTCACTCTTGCTTCACGTTCTCCCTGACAACTCTATTCATCAGCCTGTCTGTCTGCTTCAGACTCAAAATTCTCTTAAGACTTGGTTTTGAAAGCAAGGCTCAACATTTCTGTTCTTTTCTGAGCCTGTCGATCCATCCCTCACATTCACACAATGCCTCCTTGTGCATGACAGAGATGCCCAAGTTCATTATCCACGGGCTGCTGCTGAGTGAGATTTCATCCTTTCTTTACCATCTTAACTAAAGCAGGTCTTCTCTTTTCCTTTGTCATCTTCCAACCACTCTCTGAGACAGATGAAGCATCCAGCATGTTCTATTTCCATAACATTTACATAGTATTAATAGAAACACAGGCCAGTATTCAAAGATGACACTGAAGAAGTTTGTTCACATTTTATAACATAACTCTCCAAGAAGATGATCTTGCCAGTGTTCTGCTGAAACAAGTTCTTTTTTCTCAACTGAGAGGCGTGGTTTTTATGTATCATTTTGGGAAGAGTCTTATGAACTTTTTTTTTTTTTAATTAACTATTGTCAGTCTGACTGGAATGGTGAAATGACATCAATATTGTCAGTTTCAACCAAGAGTCATTAGAGTCACAATAAAATATCATGCCTCTAGGGACTATTTATTATAGTATAAAAAGGAGTCAAATATAACTTCAACAAGATTTCTCAGACTGTGTCTTTGTCTGGAAGAAGCTTCTTTTCCATATCTAGTCAGTCAGGAGATCAAAGCTCTTTCCCACCTTCTCTCATTAACTGCCTGTTGACCAGTATAAACTTCAAAACAGAACAAAAGGAGACTCCTTGCATCTCTCAGATGGTATGTAATTTACTGTGGTGTATTGTGTTGGTCTATGATTATTTCTTTGTTTTTCTTCTACTTTGACTTCAAAATTTTCCCTTATCTCTCTTACTATGTTTGCATTCTCTCTGAGACTTTTCACTCCCTCCTTGACTATAACTCAGACAAATTATTCATTACAACCTCCTTCAGTCTCTGATTTTGATTTCTGGCCTTGTTCCTCAATCTTTGCAATAGCCCCAACAGTAGTTAATTTATACTTTTAAGAAACAGCCATGAAATTAAACTTTGGTAATCACTTTCACATAATCCATATTTTTCCTCCCATATAAAAACAAACATACATCAACTCAAATAAAGATGATAGGAAAATGAAATAAAACATTGGGATGAATTAAGAATTGGGGTGACTTTTTAAAATACTTAGAATTATTGAATTTGCTACAAAAATTGAACAGGAAGTTCCCAAGTTAAAAACAAGTTACATTCTGATTATTCTTTTATAGGTTAGTTGCTTGGATTTTTGAAAGCACTTATATAAATGACCAAATTTGGGGAAATAGTCTTGGTAAATACAGATTTTAAAATCAGCGTTAGACCAGATGTGGTCAGGGAGATGAAGGAATAGAGTGAGGAAGGGAAAGGTTGAGCTACCTAATTGAGACCTTGGTGAGACCAAAAGTGCCAATCACCTAGAGTGGTGGTTGGCAGTTCACAAAGTGTGCCTGAGGGTTAACAGGGATAACTTGTATCAGCATCACCCTAGGTGTGTTAAAAGTGCACATTCCCAGAACACACTTCTGATCACTTGTATCAGAATCTCTGGGAGTGGAACCCAAGGATTCTCCATTACAGAGAAGCTCCCTAGGTGACTGCACAACTAAATTAGAGAACATTTCCATAGCTATAAATATATAGAAAATCAATATACAGCATTATAAAAACTAAAGTAAACGATGCAACCAAGGCCTTTACCATTTTATATTAAAATTCTTCTATCCAGTTGTTTGATTTGACTCAGGGTGCCTTGTTTTATTTTGGCTGCTGGCCTGATGGGCCAAGTTCTTTATTTTATGTCTGGTCTCTGTGCTGTTACTGTCAGAGAAAAGGCTAATTTGAATCTTATTGGAAATGTCTGCCTCTATCTGGGTCATAGAAGTTAAGTGTGACCTTTAAGTACTTCATATTTTCTTAAAAATATGTCAGTATCATGCACATATGTATGTGACCTTTCAGGCTGGCTATACAATCACATGTACTCTCTCTACCTATAATGAAGTAGAAAAGTGAATATTTGAAAATACAATTGATTTTTTGTGTTCTTAAATAAATATACTTCTAGTAATGAAAAAATGGAATGTTTTTCTTCCTGGAATGAAAAGAAAAAATAAGGAACGTGAGAAAGAAAAGAAAATAGTCAACTACAGGAGAGGAAAGAAAATAAATTTCTGGGAATGTACTGTCCCTAACTCAGTGTTCTCAGCCAGTAATTGAGCATCATAATTACTATTAGAATAGAAACACTTCAGACAAGGCCTGAAGTCAGTGATTAGCTACTAAAAAGAGCAGCAGTGATGAACATTGCCAGGATCACAGTGATAAGGCAGCAAAGCAACACAATCTGTACTTTTACTGAGTGAGGCCTAGAATATTTAGATTATGTTTTCTTTTTCAAATTTTACACCTGTTTAGAATTACAGATAAATATGTACTTACAAGATTACTGTACATATGTTTTATTGAGGGAGAGCTATTTAGTCAAACCTCTTAGATTTAGGGAAAAATAGAGTCAAACTAATTTGATTTTGATTTTCTTTTAAACCTGCCTCTCAAGAAAGTATAGAAAAGACTCAAGTAAAGATTACCTACGTAGGTGCAATACACAGTTTTGTTCCTTGTTACTGTCTACCAGTTCCATGTACTATAATCCTTTCATGCCTATTTTTTATCTCTACAGAACTCATCTCTTGACCCATGATATTCCAAATTAAACTAAAAAAAATAGAAGCACAAAGCTGAGCATAAAAACAGAACGTTTGATCTCAGTAGATTTTCTTCTAGTACACAGGATTCTATTTTCTGATTCACAATCAAAGATTTACGTACGATTACATCAAGTAGCTCAGATTCCAGTGGGGTCACTACCCTCAAACAAGACACTAATATGTTATTCATAAGTAAAAACATAGCAAGCTACCCCAGGAATAGAATTATTAATATAACTGTCCTGTCATTCACTGAGTGAAATACTGAATGAGGGAAAAGCCTTTGTTAATTACACTTTAAATAAACATTTAACATTCCAGTGCTTTAGATGATGCAATAGGGAAACATTTGTGTAGAATGAAACCTGTTTTTACTGTTGATTGAATCAAAACTTTGTAATGTTGCCAGGCAATGGACTAGTACACTTATAGAAAAATCAAATTTAATTGGACAAATTAATTGATGAAAAACAAAACAAAGTACGTAAAAATTGGGAAATAATTTATTTTTATTGCCCAAATCACAGACTGACCCAAAATTTTGCTTAAATTATTTAATTTATGTTTATTTTATATTATAACAAATGAAAGAAGACAAAAACCCAAAAATTTGCCTAACGATTGCTTCATTTGAGATGAGAAATGAGCATTAAGTGATTAACGGCCAATCCAATAGTGATAAATAAATATTAGTTATCTCTGCAGACTATTCTGTTTCCCTGTAAGGTTTTATTTCTTTAAATAGATAATATAATTGCCCTTAATAAGTGCAAAAGTAAATATAGTCATGATTTATTATTTTTATCAACTACCAGAATCAACTGTTGGATAAAGATACCAATGTGATTCAGAACTTGCTAATCTTTAGAGAAGATTAATATTGATAATACAGTTGTGATAATAATCAAACATTAAAAATAGGTTAGATTAAAGGAAATCAATTTTCAGCAGGTTTAGTCAATGGTTTACAAAATATTTCTAAGAATGGAAATTGGATTGAACTAGCAAAGGTGCTGTTTTTATTCTTATTTTAAGATAATGGTATAACATATTTTTTAAATGCTTTAATTACCTAAGAACTCTATTTTTTTCATGTTTGGATGTATGTGTGTGTGTGGGGGTGTACTTCTGAGACGTTTATGTATCATAGCTTTTCATGTGTTTTAACTACTAAAGCTTGTTCATAAATTACCTGAAGTCAGGGGTTGTAAATTAGGAGCAATTTTGCCCTCCTACCAGAGGACACTTGGCAATGTCTAGAGACATTTTTGGTTGTCACAAGTAAGGGGGGGGCGCTACTGGTATATAGTGAATAGAGGCAAGGGACGCTGCTAAACATCCTACAATACACAGAACAAGCCCCCAGGACAAAGTATTAACTGGATCAAAATGTCAGTCGTGCCAAGCTTCAAAAACCCTCCCCTAAATCTTTCACTTTGACCCTAATCTCCAGCAAACTCTTAGTTCAAAAAGAAGCACTTTTCTGTGGAACATAGAATGTTGCGCCCTGGTAGCGCCTCTCTTCCTCAGTACCACTGGATGGGTAATGCATTTACACTGGTAAATGTGAATTCAGAATAAAACAAGGGCAAGTCATCATTTCAAGATAAAATGACTAAGATGAAACTTCAATAGCCCTAAGTGTTTTACTGCTTTTGTTTCCTCTGACAATAAACATCATATTTATGCTTACGTTCTGTTTTGCTAGGTGTGAAGATAGAATTCTAATGAACCATCAAATATCATAAAAAAGGAGTGAGAACAAGCACCTAGCTCAAAGGTCCACTGCCTGCTCATATCAGGCCCTCAATTCACTCTGGCAGTCTCTATATAACAAATGAGCTGTAGAGAAATGCTTTTTGCTGGCAGTATACCTATAACTTAAAATATTTTTCACCAGGAAAAAAAATAAACTACACACACACACATACACACACACACACACTCACACACCCAAAACAACAAAACTCCTCTGTCTATTCTGTTGGCTAAAAAGGCAGAACAGACACATTTCAAAGTATGCAAGTATATATTTCACTACTAAATTATTTCAAGCAAATAAATCTAGAGAACAGAAAGTGAAATAAACAGGACTTCAACATATCCAAATATCAACCAATGATAACTAGTTGAAAGACCAGCCTTTTAATATGCATCAAGACCAGTTATTTGGCTACAAGATATCTATGTACACACTTTCCTTTAAAAAATCCACTTCAAAGTGAAGGATGTGTTGGGAGATATTCTACTTTTTAAACTATTTCCATTTGGCCTTTGGAGGGATGTTAGCCTATTCTTATTAAACTTAAAAGCTTAAAGAAGAAGGTAGAATTTAAATTCTTAAGAATTTAAAGTCTTTGCTTTTCTTTTATTACCAATCTTAAATAAAAATTCACTAGGAGAAAGATGCCAAGACATATATACCTTTCTGGTACATTTGTATAATATTTAGGGAAAATTTCACCAAACAAGTATTTACAGATTTTATATTTTAATTTATTTATATTCAGTTATGTTTCAAAAAATTATCTTTACAATTCACTTTATGGCTAACAAATATGGACACAAAATAGCAACAGAAAAAAAATAAATTTGAAAGTTTATTAAATTAACCAAGAATATAGGAAAAAGGGAAAATAAGAATAATGAGATGGAAACATGAGTGAAGTACACACAACATACAGTCCTAGAGACTTTAGAAATGACCCACATATTTGACTCTTGTTCATTTAATAAAATTTTTAAAAGTTGCTGAAGAATGTGTACATGCAAAAGAGCGACAGAGAGAGACGAAGTCACTATTTTTTGGATTCAGAAAGGGCATTAGATTCAATTACACTAACATTCTATGCATAGTCTCTCTCGTTGTACCCCTAACTCTTCTACAAGCCACTAGAAGTTTTGGGAATGTTTGCTAAATTTCAATAAATGACTACAAAATACGAGCTTAGTATATTCCATAATCGGCTAAGATATCACAATCTCTAATTTTAGTAACACTCTAGTCTTTGTCTTTTCATTGCCCTACCTAAAAAATAACCCAGTCTTGTTAATAACCCAATAATTCCCTTTACCTCTTCTATGCCATGTCCCTCAGTTAGTGCTTACACCCAGATGACTAACATATACATTACCCCAGTACAGGTCTCTTTTTTCAGGTCCAGATCCATGCATTCAACTGCCTATTTGTCACTTATCTTATATGACCACAAGGTACCTCAACACTTATTCTTGATATCTCCTTCTACTTCATTCTGTGTATCTGAATATATTGACAGCTTTCTATCTTCACCACCTCCATCCAAGTCCAAGACATTATAATAGGAACTACTGCAACATCTTCCTAACAGGCTGTCAAATAGCCATTCCAAACACCCTCTAATCTGTGAAAACAAATCTGATCATATTAGCTCTTCATAAAACCTTAAATAATGTCTCTTTGCTATTTTAGAATAAAAACAAAACACTTTAAATGACCTAGAAGACTTGGCTTGTTCTGGAAACAAAATTCAGTCTCATTTCAAACCTCTCTCCCTGCTCCCTGTACTAATCCAGCTACAATGGCCTTTCACTTGCATTCTCCCTCCTCTGTCCTACTATAGGACTTTTGAACATGCTATTTTTCTCTACATGGAACATCTTCTGTTCTCTCTTCACCTGGTTCACATCCAATCACCCTTCCAATTCAGTCACAATGCGATTTCTTGGAAAATTTTTCTCAGAGCCTTTGACTAGGCCAAATCTGACCAGGAGAGACTCCTAGAACTCCATGTTTCTCTCCTTCCTAACTGCTGAAGTGGTTGCAATTTTAGATTTGTTTGTGGAATTACCTCGTGAGTGTCTTTCTCCCTACAAGAATATCAAAGAGGGCAGGAACTATACGTCTGGCTTTGCTCATTACTAGACCCTCAGGTCTTACCATGGTGCTTGGCACCTACTGCATGCCCAGGAAATATTCATCAAAAAACTAATTAGACATTGCAGTGATACCTTAAATTAAGAATGATAAAAAATTAACTATTTGAGGGGTTGGTCATAATTTCTGAAGCAGTGATACATTGTGGGGAAAGACACATTTTTCTGACAATGGCATGAAAGGCCAGTGCTTAAAAATTATTAAAACCATAATGACTTGAGACCAATAAGAAACTCTCACTTATGGAACTCTTAACTGTACCATTTAGACACGTTATTATTTAAAAATCTTTATTGGAGTATAATTGCTTTACAATGATGTGTTAGTTTCTGCTATATAACAAAGTGAATCAGCTATATGCATATGTATATACCCATATCCCCTCCCTCTTGCATCTCCCTCCCACCCTCCTTATCCCACCCTGCTAGGTGGACACAAAGCACCAAGCAGATCTCCCTGTGCTATGTGGCTGCTTCCCACTAGCAATCTATTTTACATTTGGTAGTGTATATATATCCATACCACTCACTCACTTTGTCCCAGCTTACCCTTCCCCCTCCCCGTGTCCTCAAGTCCATTCTCTATGTCGGCGTCTTTATTCCTGTCCTGGCCCTAGGTTCTTCAGAACCATTATTTTTGTTTTTAAAATTCCATATGTATGTGTTACCATATGGTATTTGTTTTTCTCTTCCTGACTTACTTCACTCTGTATGACAGTCTCTAGGTCCATCCACCTCACTACAAAAAATTCAATTTCGTTTCTTTTTATGGCTGAGTAATACCCCATTGTATATATGTGCCACATCTTCTTTATCCATTCATCTGTTGATGGACATTTAGATTGCTTGCCATGTCCTGGCTATTGTAAATAGAACTGCAATGAACATTGTGGTACATGACTCTTTATGAATTATGGTTTTCTCAGGGTATATGCCCAGTAGTGGGATTGCTGAGTCATATGGTAGTTCTATTTTTAGTTATTTAAGGAACCTCCATACTGTTCTCCATAGTGGCTGTATCAATTTACATTCCCACCAACAGTGCAAGAGGGTTCCCTTTTCTCCACACCCTCACCAGCATTTATTGTTTCTAGATATTTTGATGATCGCCATTCTGACCGGTGTGAGGTGATACCTCATTGTAGTTTTGATTTGCATTTCTCTAGTGATTAGTGATCTTGAGTATCCTTTCATGTATTTCTTGGCAATCTGTGTATCTTCTTTGGAGAAATGTCTATTTAGGTCTTCTGCCCATTTTTGGATTGGGTTGTTTGTTTTTATGATACTGAGCTGCATGAGCTGCTTGTATATTTTGGAGATTAATCTTTTGTCAGTTGCTTCATTTGCAAATATTTTCTCCCATTCTGAGGGTTGTCTTTTCATCTTGTTTATGGTTTCCTTTGCTGTGCAAAAGCTTTTAAGTTTCATTAGGTCCCATTTGTTTTTATTTTTGTTTTTACTTCCATTTCTCTACGAGGTGGGTCAAAAAGAATCTTGCTGTGATTTATGTCATAGAGTGTTCTGTCTATGTTTTCCTCTAAGAGTTTTATAGTCTCTGGCCTTACATTTAGGTCTTTAATCCATTTTGAGTTTATTTTTGTGTATGGTGTTAGGGAATGTTCTAATTTCATTTGTTTACATGTAGCTGTCCAGTTTTCCCAGCACCACTTGTTGAAGAGGCTGTCTTTTCTCCATTGTATATTCTTGCCTCCTTTATCAAAGATGAGGTGACCATATGTGCGTGGATTCATCTCTGGGCTTTCTATCCTGTTTCATTGATCTACATTTCTGTTTTTCTGCCAGTATCATACTGTCTTGATTACTGTAGCTTTGTAGTATAGTCTGAAGTCAGGAACCCTGATTCCTCCAGCTCCGTTTTTTTTTCTCAAGATTGCTTTGGGTATTCGGGGTCTTTTGTGTTTCCATACAAATTGTGAAATTTTTTGTTCTAGTTCTGTGGAAAATGCCATTGGTAGTTTGATAGGGATTGCATTGAATCTGTAGATTGCTTTGGGTAGTATAGTCATTTTCACAATGTTGATTCTTCCAATCCAAGAACATGGTATATCTCTCCATCTGTTTGTATCGTATTTAATTTCTTTCATCAGTGTCTTATAGTTTTCTGAGTACAGGTCTTTTGTCTCTTTAGGTAGGTTTATTCCTAAGTATTTTATTCTTTTTGTTGCAATGGTAAATGGGAGTGTTTCCTTAATTTCTCTTTCAGATTTTTCATCATTAGTGTATAGGAATGCAAGAGACTTCTGTGCATTAATCTTGTATCCTGCTAGTTTACCAAATTCATTGATTAGCTCTAGTAGTTTTCCGGTAGCATCTTTAGGATTCGCTATGTATAGTATCATATCATCTGCAAACAGCAACAGTTTAACTTCTTTTCTGATTTGGATTCCTTTTATTTCTTTTTCTTTTCTAATTGCTGTCGTTAAAACTTCCAAAACTATGTTGAATAACAGTGGTGAGAGTGGGCACCCTTGTCTTGTCCCTGATCTTAGTGGAAATGGTTTCAGTTTTTCACCATTGAGATCAACGTTGGCTGTGGGTTTGTTACATATGGCCTTTATTATGTTGAGGTCAGTTCCCTCTATGCCTACTTTCTGGAGGATTTTTATCATAAATGGGTGTTGAATTTTGTCAAAAGCTTTTTCTGCATCTATTGAGACGATCATATGGTTTTTCTCCTTCAATTTGTTAACATGGTTTATCAGATTGATTGAATTGCATATATTGAAGAATCCTTGCATTCCTAGGAAAACCCCACTTGCTCATGGTGTATGATCCTTTTAATGTGCTGCTGGATTCTGTTTGCTGGTATTTTGTCAAGGATTTTTGCATCTATTGCAAAAACAGATATTGGCCTGTAGTTTTCTTTTTTTGTGACATCTTTGTCTGGTTTTGGTATCAGGGTGATGGTGGCCTCGTGGTATGAGTTTGGGAGTGTTCCTCCCTCTGCTATGTTCTGGAAGAGTTTGAGAAGGATAGGTGTTAGCTCTTCTCTAAATATTTGATAGAATTTGACTGTGAGGCCATCTGGTCCTGGGCTTTTGTTTGTTGGAAGATTTTTAAATCACTGTTTCAATTTCAGTGCTTGTGATTGGTCTGTTTATATTTTCTAATTCTTCCTGCTTCAGTCTCAGAAGACTGTGCTTTTCTAAGAATTTGTCCATTTCTTTCAGGTTGTCCATTTTATTGGCATATAGTTGCCTGTAGTAATCTCCCATGATCCTTTGTATTTCTGCAGTGTCAGTTGTTACTTCTCCTTTTTCATTTCTAATTCTATTGATTTGAGTCTTCTCCCTTTTTTTCTTGATGAGTCTGGCTAATGGTTTATTTATTTTGTTTATCTTCTCAAAGAACCAGCTTTTAGTTTTATTGATCTTTGCTGTTATTTCATTCATTTCTTTTTCATTTACTTCTGATTGATCTTTATGATATCTTTCCTTCTGCTAATTTTGGGTTTTTTTGTTCTCCTTTCTGTAATTGCTTTAGGTGTAAGGTTAGGTTGTTTATTTGAGATGTTTCTTGTTTCTTGAGGTAGGATTGTATTGCTATAAACTTCCCTCTTAGAACTGCTTTTGCTGCATCCCATAGGTTTTGGGTTATCGTGTTTTCATTGTCATTTGTTTCTAGGTATTTTTTGATTTCCTCTTTGATTTCTTCAGTGATCTCTTGGTTATTTAGTAGTGTACTGTTTAGCCTCCATGTGTTTGTACTTTTTACAGTTTTTTTTCCTGTAATTGATATCTTTCATAGTGTTGTGGCTGGAAAAGATACTTGATATGATTTCAATTTTCTTAAATTTACCAAGGCTTGATTTGTGACCCAAGATATGATCTACCCTGGAGAATATTCCATGAGCCCTTGAGAAGAAAGTGTATCCTGTTGTTTTTGGATGGAATGTCCTATAAGTATCAATTAAGTCCATCTTGTTTAATGTATCATTTAAAGCTTGTGTTTCCTTATTTATTTTCATTTTGGATGACCTGTCCATTGGTGAAAGTGGGGTGTTAAAGTCCCCTACTCTGATTGTGTCATTGTCGATTTCCGCTTTATGGCTGTTAGCATTTGCCTTCTGTGTTGAGGTGCTCCTATGTTGGGTGCATAAATTTTTACAATTGTTATATCTTCTTCTTGGATTGATCCCTTGATCATTATGTAGTGTCCTTCTTTTAGACACGTTATTTTATTTAATTATCTCAATTGCTCTATGAGACCGATGGTATTGTTCCGATTTTAAATACGAGAAAATTTTAAAAGGTTAAGTAACTTGCCTAGGGTCTAATAAAATGTAAATGGTAGAGCTGGGATTTGAACCCAGGTTGCAGTCATTCTAAAGTCCATGACTTTAAATTGTCTGCTTATGTAAACTTAGTAACATTTAATTCAGATTACTGTTTATTTTCATAAATAGTCATGAACCCCTTTTTTTAATGTTAATAACTCTCACCCATTTTATAATTTTGGAGGATCGCCCTCTATGGAATAGCCTTGTTCTATCTTCCATGTCAATATACAAGAGTAATACTTTCTTATTTTTGGGTTTTGTTTTGTTTTTTTTTTGGTCACACTATTGACTATAAGATGTAGTTATTCAATGAAAGTCAGTTCTAAAATGGTCAAAAGATTTCATTACAGAAAAGCCTGTTGACAATAGCCCAATGACATTATAACAAGGATCCCATGTGGAAGGTAGTCTTTCTCTTAAAGATCTTAAAAAATAAAAAATCAAGAGTACAAGAATTTTATAAGGAAACACTAAGGAATATCAAAATATCAGAGTCACAAGGGTTATTAAGGAAGGTTTATGGGAGGCAAATTTTCTCCAAGCATGCAAATTCTAAAAGGAAGGGGCATGGTTGAACCGTACCTGAAGATAGACATTATAACTAGCTTGGAAACCGTGGGTGCTGGAAAACATTTATTACAGAATTACTTTTTACACTAAATACTATTTCTGAGGACTACTTCTGGCTTGAAATGGCACAGATGAAAAAACACAAAATAGAGCTGCATTTGGCTTGCAGAATATCAACCAGAGAGTAAGCGCGACCTTTCCAAGAACAGTGTTTTAGATCATGTCCACTTTAAAACGGTGAATAAATCTTGCTTAATTCAGTGAAATTGCTGGCTTTAGGAAGAACCTATTTGGGGCCAAATTTTTTAAAAATTCAATATTGGTTATGCACTGGGCACATTTTCATATTAATGGTATCACATCTCTACAGTGACTCTGACACATTTGCCACTGACCTCCATAGGTTGATGGAATTAGGAGTTTTGTGTGTATTCCAAATTTAAAAAAGCAATTCTCTGGTTCAAATGTCAGCTCTCTGCCTGCCTTTAAACAATATGTAGCCGTTTAATATCTAATGTATTCAGAATTGAAAGAATATCACACAAAATGCTCTACTTTCCATGTACAATAAAGGTATAGAAACTTCAGATTTCTAAGCAATAATAGAAAAGTATGGCAATACTCTCAGCCATTAGAGTATACAGAGAAGGCAGAAGTTCTTTTGTGGAAACTGGCAGATATTGGCAACTCTTCTGAAATCTCAGAGAATTTTTTTTTTATTATTGTCAATCTGATAAAAGCTTTAAATTTGGGGAGGGAAAAAGGAAATGTCTCAATAATCAAGTATTAAACATAACTCACTAAAGGAAGGCCCTAAAGCTCTCAGATATATTAAATAAGGAGCATGTTTATACCTGGAACGAATAACAAAATCTAATTAAAAGTTGAAACAAAAGCTTCACAACCATTATGGGGGAAGACAAGCAGGGCCCCCGAGGTTAAAGGGTGGCATCCGGACTGCATATCAGGCAACTAGATGTATAGTGAGAAGAGGGCATGGGGAGGGCGGTGGTTAGAACTGCCTCAGATAACCAGGTCTGTCTTGGTCACCAGGCTTCAGTGTCTTTATCTTTAGAAGACTTGGTTTGAATCAGTGCTAAGACTTGATTTAGATTTAAAATACTAGATTAAATTTTAGATTTAAAATTCCTAACTGTCTGTAGAATATTACCTGCAAAGGAAGCTAGACCTGGACTCTGAATTTCTGAGTTCTAATTCATGACAAGCATTCATATTTCCTATAACACTGCATGTTGTAAATCTGTGGATGGCAAAAATTCTTACAAATGCTTGCTATTAAAGATTTTCTGGTAGCACAGTAGAAATAGACCAAGGACATTAGGTTCACGGAAGATATTTTATCAAGGAGACTTTCTTGTATAATTAAAAAGTACAAGTTAGTATTGTTCTCAAGATACCCTTGTTGGGGCTGAAAACACAGTGTATTAGTCACAAAGTGCAACAATGCTTTAGTGTCTCCAAATGCTTTCTTTGTACCCCACTTGCTTAAAAATCTTCAGTTGAACCATATGAAATTTCTGATATTCATCTCTTTTGACCTAAACAAACCAGTAATTCTATATGGTGTAACCTGTACTAATTTGTTTGTACATATGTTTGTGTATATACATATATATATATATATATATATATATATATATATATACACGTGTGTGTGTATGTGTGTGTGTGTGCATAACACTAATTAAAATGTTAGATAAATTCAATAATCAATATGGTTACCTATATTATTCAGAAACCTTACTAAATGAAGTAAGCTTTTATGGGCTACTCTAGCTCATTGGTCTTTCCCTATTCCATAAGAAAAGTTTTAATCAATGTTTATTTATATGATCATTTTTGTAAATACACACAGCAGGAGGGAATTTTAACATCTTCATTATTTAACAGTGAAATATCAGAAGTTAAGTGAGTTTCTTGTTTAATGGGCTATGATTTGAAAAGGGGGCTAAAGTATTCTCGGGCTTAAAAACTTGTTAGTACATTCACAGGGAAATATGTGGGGTGATTCAGGCTTGTGTCTTTTATTGTCTTTGAGACATAGTAGAATTTGGTTAGTTTTACTGTTACTTCAAATACTGAAAAATTGTCAGTGATTCTAAAAGTCAAATGGCAATGCAAGCATAGTTGTCAGTATAGGATGATTTCTCCAAGCCCCTCAGCATTTACCATATCGCTTTTTATCTGTACATATGATTCATGAAGCTGTGTATATTTCTCAGTCAAGGTTTTGGAATTTTGCTTATTTATTTGTGTTTACCTCTAAGTAGCTCTTAAAACTGTACCCTTTTTCTACCTATTTTCCTGCTCTACTTTTGTTAGGCATTCAAGTGATCAGTGCTTCTAGGAAAACTTAACTTTGCCTAGCTCTGGGGGCAAGAGTCTTGATTAGCCTAGAGATTCTTGGTAATTCTCTTCTAATGCCTGTGACTGGTTTAGGAAAGAGTCAATGAGACCGGAGGGAAAATGCTTAGGAACTTGTGGGAAAGGCACACACACACACACACACACACACACACAGTCCTAGTCTATTTTAGGATGTAGTTATATGAGCATATATGAAGCATGTACGAGCATATGTAAAGCTACTGCACTCATCTTGTAATCACAACTAGACAAACATAAGGACGAAAGCCAATCAATATGCTGAAGATGGCAGAGAGATAATGGCCAGGGTCAAGAGAATCTAGAGATGTCAAACTGTCTGACTTCTGGATTTCTGGTTATGTGACATAATAAATTTGTGATTGTTTTCCTTGAAGAGGAAGTATTCTGACACAGATAAAAACTAAGTCTTAACATCTTCCTGCCAATCTTATTTTTCAAGACTCTAGTAAAGAGCAGTATATTGCAGAGGGCACAGTAAGCATTCAGGAAATTGTCTCTGAGTACATAAATGGGAACAAACTGCACATTTTTTAAGGCTATCTCAATATGATGAAGCCAAACCATTACTAAATCAGCACACTTCCAGAGAAATTATATACGCAGAGTATCAACCTAATGAAAATGACAGATATTCTTTGTGTTTGACTATGTGACTGTATCTGTTTATATTTATATAAAACAGTCAATAAGATGGTTAATACTGAATTTCTGAAATGAGTTTTCCCCCAGTATTTCTTTCCTAGCATAAGTAAAGTAGGTTATAAATTTCCTCACTTTTTATGCCTATTTCAATACTTAGTGTAGGAGGCTCAGATGAGTGAGGGAGAAAGAAGAGGAGGAAAATGGAATAAAAGTTCATTTTGGAATCAAAAACTGATTAGCAAGAAGAATAATTTTAAGCAATTCACTTTTGAAGAAACTGTCATAATCGATAACTTCCCACAGCTTGGTTCATGAACCCTATTTTTAGTTGAACTAGTAACATAGGAAACAATTAGACATCATCATCAACGTTTTCATGCATTAATGCCAGCACAAATTAACTCCTACCACTAAAAATACTCCTTCTCTCTGTCACAATCTGTGAAGGGTATGACTTACTGCACTTAGGGCATAATTGTATCTCCTGCCTACACAAAACTGACACATAAAAATCAATATTAATTTAAAAAGATCAAAACTATCCTCATTATCTTATTTAGCTGTCTCTCCAAAACCAGGTTACCATTTATGACAGAAACACACCGCAGTCTGGACTTAACCAATTCTGCTGCCAAATAATAAATGTTCATTTATTGGTTGTGTCCAAGTAACTGTTTCCCTATGAACAGAGTTATTTATAGTGCAACCTCGAAAAAGGACCTGGTGTCTGACTATAAAGTTCATCTTGACTAAGATACTGCCATACTTAAAAATTTATTTTCTGTTCAACACATCTGTATTCTCTATTCTCCTCCCCACTTCTCCCCACAAACACTTCTAATATGAGAAAAAAATAAAAATGTATCTCAGAATTCCAGAATCATTGTGCCCTATAGAAAGTATAAAAGGCACGTATTTTACATCTTCTATTTTATCTTAAAAATTCACATATTTTTAATTTCATTATGTTATTGCATTTATTTTAATGTAAAAGTAATGACACACTATGTTTACCTGGCGGCTTTGCAAATGTGTGCCTCAGTTTGTGAAGCCTCAGGATACCTCTTTTTCTTGCCACTCTGTCTCCATTTTCTCCATGCTATCTGTCTTTCCTCAGGGCACTCTCAATGAAGAGAGTGGTAACAATCCCAGAAAATGTTACCAGCACTGAGATTAGTTACTCTGCAACCCTCACCCTAATCATGTCAAACACACTGACCATCAGGAACAGGAAACACAGGGTTGGAGTCTCCTCTGTCCTTTCCTGGTTCTGGTTCCAGTTATGCCTTGAGGCCACCTCTGAGACCTGGGACCCTAAGTGATGTGAGATATTTTATCAACATCAAAACTCATTCAAATGATTTTAGTTTTAACAAGTTGGTGTTTGCATGCAAATAAATATCACAACTAACTATAAACCACCCACAAACAAAAAGCCAAAGGGAGAGAGAAAGAGAAGAAATATAAGTGATCTATAAAGACGATCCATCATCTTTAATTTTAGGTAATTTTATCACTTATCTGGTCCCATTTTAAAAATTTTTGCCCAGAGTATAGGAATATGAAGTATAATTAACCTCCTTTTGCTAAATGTTCCAGAAGGAAAGAAATCTAAGTTTGAGATTTAAAATATATGTGTATATATTATAATATGTAATATATTTTTGTCCTCAAGTTGTCACTCACACATAAGAGTACATGGGCTTTGCAAGTCTGAGTAGTTTGGTTTGGGTTAGAAACCTAAGTCTATGTAATCATGGGCAAATTACTTAATCTCCAATTCTCAGTGCTCTAACCTATAAAAGGGCATAATAATAGTACTTGTCTAATATGTCCCTTGAGAAGATTAAATAAGTGCTTAATAAATGGCAATTGCTACTATTAGTAAATAATAACATTGGCAGAGTCTTAGACTCATAGTCATGCAGACAACAATTTCAGGAAATATTCTCCAAAACATTACTTATTTCCACCTTTTTACTCAAGGTGAGAAAATTTAATTTTCTGAGGTCAGTAGACAGACCCAAGGTCCTTCCAATAAGCTGTTGGCCTAAACTGGACAAGTGGCGAGGTCTTGTTCAAGGTCACTAGAGTCTGCTGTAGCGCATTTCAAAATGTAGCAGGAAAAAAAAGGGATATGGGACAATGGTGATTTCCAAAGTAATATCGATTTTTCCATTATAGAAAGACATGGCATAGACAGTTCGAACACTTAAGTACCCTTGAAAAGGGTGTGTTTTGTCTTCTATGACAGAACTTTTTTTTGTTTTTATTTTTGCATTAGTGAGGTGATTTGCTATTTGAACTTGAGTTTAGGTCAGTCTCTACCTCATGCTATTGCTGCTATTTATACACTTTAAATATAAATGCCCTGGTTTCCTTCCAGGAACTAGTGAGCTATGTGCTTGAGGTCACTGAAATTTAAAAATGTGCATACTCTATGAACAGAATTAATAAGGAGTTGCTAATGGAAGGCAAACTGAATCTAGGGAACTGGTCAGCATTTTTTGTCAGAAAATATTTCAAATGAGATACTTTCTTGGTCTGGTAGTTTATGTTAGCTGAGAAATGGGAAAGAAAAGTTGGGGGAATGTTTGAAGAAAGAGGGGAGCATGTAATGAGCATTAAATACATAGCAGACTTAATGCTAAGTACTTTCCACATCAATTGTTTTTTCCAGAAACCCAATGAAAAAAGGCAATTTGCAGATGAAAAAAGAAAAAAAAAATTGCATATCGGTTAATTCGACAAATAACAAAGACATATTTAAAAAATGAACCCTGTCTGATTCAACTGTCACATGATCTTTAAAAAGCTCACTACAGTTCCATCTTTTGCATCTTTTGTCTTTATTGATAAGGAAACCCTAAAATTCCCTTTGGTGTTAAATACGAATCTACCTAGGACAAGAGTGAGAAATAACTATTTTATACTGAATTTTATTCAATAGCAAAGAATTTAATAGCAAATTTTCAGAGAATTACACCTCTGTGAGACAATGTGGATAAATGGAAAAAAACAAATAATTTTCTCCCCCTCACAGAATCACCATATACTCACTAGTCTTGGACCTAATTTTAGCTCAAGATTGCCCTGAAATCAGAATCAACACAAAACTGGAGTCTTTATAGACCCATAACTATGAGGGGTTGGAATTCTCACCCACACTGAGCCTTTTCTTCCACATGTTATTTCTGTTTTCACATCTTTTGAGAACATTTATGTACAATATCAGTCAAGACCTGAGCCACACAATTTAAAAAGTAGTACTTACAAGCTATGTCTTTATAGTCAGAAGACTATGTAATAGCAACAAAATTATTTTTTTATGAAAAGAGAATAATATAAATGCTATCATAGTTAGTTTCCAGTGTTTTGATTAAAACAGGATAACATTTTAATAATGAATCTAGGAGGATAATATTTATAAGAACAGTAAATCTCCCATCTGGAAAGAAAACAGTATAAAAGCATATAAGAGGAGAAGGGGCCTTGGAGAGCTTTCTCACAGGTGCTCGTCTCCCCAAATAGGACTAACTGGTATGTTATATCAGGAAATATTTTATTTATAGTAACAGTAATAACAACCATAATAATAATACTAGAAGACAACATTATTAATAATCACAGCTATTATTTCTTCAGAATCTATTAAAGCTAAAGCACTATGCTTAGCACTTTCTAAACATTCCTATTGACCGTTGTAAACCTGTTTTCCCCACTTTTATAGGTGAACAAATTGAGGTCCAGATTAGTTAAATGACTTCCCTAGAGCAAAATCTAAGTAGAGAGGTGTTACCTCTTTAATTAATTGCCTTTCACAGAGCTTTAGATTATGAATACATATTCATAATGGTATGATTATAGTTATGAAACTGAAAAAATGCTGTTCTTTTCTTGTAAAATAAATACATGCTTAGCATAGAATGTTAAAGACAGCATGGCATAGTGCAGGACAAAATTAATTTGCTATCAAAATTATTGCAATAAAAGCATACAAAGGAGTTTTTCTCAAATCAAAGGGTTTTAAATAAATCATCATTTTCTGACTGAATCATTTGACATTTCTCTATTCACTGCTTTTTGCATCACATCCTGTCCTCTCAATGAAAGGCATCTATCTATGAGCAGGCACTCCTCACTTTAGTATCTGGCTGGAAGGCAGGCAGCATCATGGTTAATTAGACAGGCCTCAGAATCCAACCAGCATGATGGCATCCTAGCTCCATCACTTGCAATCTCTGCAACTTTGGGCAAGATACTTAATCCCTTTAAATCGCTGTTACTTAATCCCTTTAAATCGCTGTTGATTTTATGTTAATCACTCATCCATAAAATGAAGTTGATAGTGGTATCTACATGAAACTGTTATTGCTAGGATTAAATGAGATAATGCAAGTGAAGGGTCAGCACAGTATGTGGTCCATGGTAAGCACTCAGTAAATCATAGATATTTTTACATTTATAGCTGCCCTTCTGGGAGTCGAAAAGAACTGCCTTAACTTTTTCCTCTACAGATGCCATTGCTACTGAATGCCTTCCATTCCTTTCGTTTCCTTTCCTTCATTTTTTTCTTTCCATTAAGGAATTCAAACCTAACTTGAACATGGCCTTCCTCTCTGTCTTGGCATAGCCCATCGCGTCTTGATTCACCAAAAGGTTAACAGATGGTGGTGGGAAATATGATGATAATTAAGAAACACCCAGGCAAGAATACAGGATCCTCTCCTCTCACTGCCAATGGGACCCTCTAGCTCTGCCTCCTCCCTGCTCAGATCACGAGAGTAACCAGCAGTGACTGGAACCTAAAGGAGTCCCATTCAATTTCCGACCACATCATGTTTTCTCGGCATCCAAAGTTATAATTAGACTTTGCTATAGATATATTGATATGCCAGGTGACAACGTTCTAACAATGGCTGTTGTACAATACTATCTGCCTCAGGGACATTAAGGGTTAAGGAGACTTCCGTGAGCTCATTGTATCAATGAACAAATGATGTCTGAGTTTCAAGCAACGAGTTCACAAAGGCACTTTTGAAACAGTCCACTCAGAGACTGGGGGCTGACTTTCCTTTTTTGTTGTTGTTGACTGGGGCCTCCCTGGCCACTAGAGGGTTGCTTATGCATCATCTGCCTCATCAGAGGCTCTTAAAGCTCAGTTCCGAAATAACTACATTTCAAGGGCAGGACCATATTCTCCTCCACTCCTACAGTATCTGCAGAGAGAGTGTCCAGAAATGAGAAAGACCATTTCAAGAGCTGATCAATATCCTGTTCGGGAAGATAGATGAAGGCAGTGGGTTGAAAGCAGAATTTAAAAAAAGGGGGGGGGGTGGATATGGGGAACAGCTGAATCCTCCAGTTAGCTTCCTTAACCCATTCAGGGTGACTGGAGAATGCTCACGCTTCTGTTCAAAGCAAGGAGAGCGAATTCCAGGAAGTGTATTAAAGTATACAAATGAACCCCACCCACAGACTTCTCTCACATGCTCTGTGTTCAGAGTAGATTATTAGATTAAGCAAGACAGAGGCTGGCACTAGAGGGTGTACAATAGGTCATCTAGGTTGCACAGGGATCAGAAAAAGATGACCACAACTCAGAAGTGACTTTGTACTCAGGTCCTTGACCTCTACTAGCTTTGTCTTTCTGAAGAATTTCTTTCCTGGCATTTAGAGTTTACTTCGTATATTCTTGGCAGTTGGGATAGGAGTCAGGAGAATCAGGCAAATGGGAGGACAGGAAGGGAGCCAAGAATGTTCACATTTGGGGGGATGTTCCTCCAATTCCTACAGATTTCTTTGTGGATGTATGATGGAAACAGATGTTTCCCTTTTAGTTTATTTTTTCTTGTTTTTGGCACATCATAGATAATCAATTATGTCTGCTGGATTTTTGAGGGTTCCACCCCCTTCCTTGGTCCTCTTTCAAGTCTATTTCATCTCTTCCCAAGACAATCTAGATGGTGGAATTCCAAGTATGATTCCGACTTCAAAGCCAGTGAGACCACACCTAATACATCTGGTCTTCTTATTCTAACAGACTTCAATAACTCTTCTTGAGGCAGGTCAAGATTCTATTTTCTTTGGTAATTTTCTCTACTTCATCAGTCATGAATAAGCTTTTCCACATGGGTAATAGTAACAGTAATAATACCAATGCTTCTATGTGCTAACCTACTAATCCCTTTACACATATTCTTTCATTTAATCCTATGAACAACCCTATCAGGTAGACAAATCACTAGCACCATTTTACAGAAGAGAAAACTGAAGCACACGGCAGTTGAGGACTTTTCCCAAGGCTCACAGCCAGGAGAAGGTGCATATGGGTTATGAGCCCAAAGAGTCTGTCTCCTCCGTATCATTCACAGTATCCTGGCTTCTGCTGGGCACCATTCCCTCTGCTATGACCACAAGCAACCTCCTATTTTGAACTGCACCTATTATGTACCATACATGATAGTAAAGATTTCACAAGCATTATTTCACTTCATTTCAAAAACAACATCATCAGCTAGGCATCGCCCTTACTGACAGATGAAGAAACAGAGGCTTGGTAGGGGTTGGTGGGTTGTCAGAGGTCACACAACTAGTAAGTTACACAACCAAGACTAGAATCCATGTTTCTCTAACTCCAAAGGCTATACTTTCACTCAGCATCCCATCCTGGCCCTGCAAAAAAGACTCTACCCAACTATTCCTGGACACACCACAGGCCTCCTTTGACACAGTGTGCAGCATCGATAAGGTTAAATGACAAGTGTGATTATGAATTATTGTATTGCTAATATCTCTATGAATAAAATGTCTATTTGATTTTCATTTAACTCCAAAAGAATCTGATTACCAAATAACCATTGAAGAATTATTGCCAATTATGTTCTGTAATTATGGCTCCTGTTAATGACATTAGTGTGCAGCCTTTCATATTTAGTCTTATTAATTAATCCCCGTAAGCCCAGAAAGTTATAATCCATACAACAAAGGCACCATGGTAAATTACAAATAATTCCCAAATCCTTCAAACAGTTTTCAAGGCTCCTTCAGTTTCCTTGGTTAGGACACATTTAGTGTGGGAGCTGGAAGAGTCTGTAGTAATTGAAAGCTCCTCACCTGGAATCACCTATTTCAGTAATATGCTTAATTAGGCAAATGCTTAAAATTGGAGTCCCATCTGCCACCAACAAGTGTAAATTCCTATAGGGCAATAAAAATAATTAACTGGTTGAGTCAAGAGACCCCCAAATCAGATATACGACATTTCGATTCTCTGAGCAATATATTGCTTCAGATAACACCTATTGTCAGTGAGTGTCTGGTATCAGTTTTGCAGAAGTTGAATGCAGCAAGTATGTCTAATACTGAAAGCCCCACCAAGAAAACTTCCTGATGGCTCAATCTCACAGATAGACAAGATAAACAGGCATACTGACAGTGATGCTAGGAATTGATGCTTTATGAAAAACTGGTCTCTGAATTTTATGTTTTTCAAAATCTCCCAATCCATCCTCAGATTTTCCTCATATTTTATCAAACATATGTTGATATACATTAGATTTCTAAAATGGTTATATTTATCTATTTTACCGAGACAGCTACAGCTATAGTTGTCCAGAGATGCTACAAGCTGTCTCAGAAGTAGTCCATTGCAAGAAGATGTGGCATGACAATCCATCCTGCATCATTGAAAACTAGACTAGTTGGTTTCTGAAGCCCTGATCTATGTTAGTCTAGAAGTCAAAGAATCCTGTTCTTTTTGCCAGAAAGGAAAAGGGTCAGAACTCGATTCCCGTTGGCATCCCATGCCCTTCGCTGATTCCATTCTTGTTCTGGATGATTTCCCAGGAGATAGTACATAACCCCCAGCAGGTGTCTGGCCTCAGAAACAATTTGGGAGGAGGAAACAGAGGCTCAGAATAAATAAAAGATCTATCAAAGCATCATTGCATCAAATATAACAGAGAACATGGCTATCTTTAAAGGATTCAAAAAGAGGAATAAAATGATAATTTTAGACTGAATATAAATTGGTTCCTTCAGATAAATAATTGTTAGTGGAGAAAGCAATCTAACTGGCAATTTAGAAGAATTAGTTTGTAAAATTATAATATTTAAGATCTGGAAATAACCTTAAAGGTCATCTGAAGCCAACTTTCCATTTTACAAATAAGGGAGCTGAGATTCAGAAAGGGTAAGAAACTTGTCCAAGGTTACCCAGTAAATCAGTGGTTGAAATAGGACTGGAACAGAGACATCTTAATCACACCATCTGCCACCACTCTCAAACTAAATGACTAGTTCAATTTTAAAAGTTTATAAGAAGGAATGATAATAGGTACAATCTTAGATTTATGGTTTTAAAATGAAAGAGTCCATCCTAACATCACTGACAGTCATTGTTAACATGGACCCTCCATCTTGTCAATATGCAGAATTAAGATTTGAGTAGACATTGGGAGTGTGACCTATACTGCCATATGTTAGGACCGGAGATCTTACCAGATAACTGCAGTTCATATTCTACCGTCAGCAAGTTTTATACAAATTAAAGTAATGATAATAATAATAATGATGACGATGATGATGATGATAGATGATAATGACAGAAGCCTATACTGTTTTAAGGCCAAATTTCATACATAGCATTCAGAGTCCTTATCTGACCAGCCATCATTTTTTAATTTTTTTTTTTTTTGGTGGTTTCCCTAGAGTTTTACTTTAATTTTTTGATTTCAATTATTTACCATTAGTTAAAAATTATAAAATTTCACTTAAAACCTGGGTGCTCTTTTCTTATACGTAGCTCACTAGATGTTGAAACACAGAGCAAAAAGGGGAAAGGGAAGGGAAGGAAAGGAAAACCAAAACATTCCTTTCCTGTTTGGCTGAGCAGTATTTGGGTTCCTGACTCTGCTTTAATGTTTCCTTATTCTAGCATCACCATCAAAATTCCTACACAAATGGTTCTTCTAACCACCACCAAAGTACCTATGCAAGTACTAATTAGCTAGCCTAAGTGAATGTAGATTTCCTTGAAATTAAAAGCAGTTTTCAGAGCCATGGAGAGTGACTTCTATCTGCATTACTGCAGGGGTCACAAGGGCAAGTTCGGCTTCGAACTCCTGGAGTCTGAGTTCTGACCCAATGGGATCAAGATACGCCAATAACAACAATTACAAAACTGATATGATCAGAAAAGAGGTTTATGTACATAAAAGCGTGATGGAGAAACTGAAGAGAATAATTGATGACACTGAAATTCCCAAAGAGGATAATGCTTTGTGGCCTCCTCCCGACTAAGGGCGCCGGCAGGAGCTTGAAATCATCATTGGAGATGAACACATTTCCTTCATGATATCAAAAATTGATTCCTTTATTGATGTCAATCATTCCAAGGATCCAGAAGGCTTACGAGTATTTTATTATTTTCTCCAGGACCTGAAGTGTTTGGTCTTTGGTCTTACTGAATTACACTTCAACATTAAGCCAATCTAGATTGAATATTGGTGTGGACACAAGGAGTGTGGGAGTAGCTGCTTTTAATCACCGTTATCAGGACATTTTTGTGTATAATATTTTTTATAAACTATAAATGATTTTCTTTAATAAATAAGTAACATAACCAAAAAAAAGCAGTTTTCACCCTTCTAACCTCAAAGAGAATAAGAAATAAATCTTCAGAATGTCATACTCAATAACTATGCTTCTTAAAGCAAAATATATAGAATGCATCATCGAGGATACATATTCCCTCATGAATAATGCTTATGGGATTGGCCCTTTCTTTGTTATATTTACTCTTTCTTGCTACCCAATAAGAACACACTTTGAGAAAATAAGACAAAAGAAGACATTCTGATTTAAGAAGAAAGTGAAGGGGAGAGGTGGCAGTGGCACAGGTGGCATCTAAGGTCTACCTGAAGGTTCTAAGAGATGGGTCACTTGTGCAAAGCTTTGCCTGTGAAAGCCTTAACTTGAATTTAATGTTTCCCATGCACGGTTTAATCACATCTATAGAACTGTTTTTATAGCTTTGAATAAATAAGAGCTTACTACTTGAATATTTAGTCCATTGAGCACTATTGTATACATTTACAATTGTGAACAGATAAATTTGTGTTTTCTGTTGAATGTGGGTCTGAGTTAGCAAAGTGTACTCTCAAAGAAAGAATTCTCTAGGACCTGATTTCATCTTCTCCCAAAGTAGGGCTTATATACACACTGGGGGAAATAAACTTCCAAGTGATAGCAGCAAAACCCAGCTGTTTGTGCAAGTCACACTGCCTTACATGGGAATTAACAAAAGCTTGCCAGCAAACATGCAAGAGCTGCAATTCTCAGAGCAGAAACGGGCTCCACCCTACATACCACCTTTTGTAAGTACAGGACTTGAAACAGCATGTGGTCAGTGCTCCTTGAGTGTACAAAGGCGTGGAAAGGCACGCATGATCCCCAGTTTTAATGATGGCTCCAGTATTAGAGAGTGGAAGAATCTCCCCTCAGCTTTCTAACAGCCTACTTACTCTCAGCCAGGAAGAAGAGGAAAAAAATAATCATACAATTCAATGAGCCATTTTCCAAATGAAAGATGACTCACTTAAGCAAAACTTGCTGCAGGTGTCACTTCTCAAGGATGCTTAAGAGAAGGGCCCATCAAACCTGTTCTGAGTGCTAAAGCAACGCACAATCTGTATCACCCAGCATGGTGCCTGGCAAATAGTAAGAACGAGGACATAGTTACTAATGAAATTATACACAGCCTGCCCAGTTCAGAACAGTTATCCTGAGCACAGAAGCTCTTAAGCACTGGTTTATACAGAGGTCGTTACAAGTATTGATTCAGACTCAAACAGCCCCTTTTAGCACTGTTAGTCTTTTTTTTTTTTTTTTTAACATCTTTATTGGAGTATAATTGCTTTACAATGGTGTGTTACTTTCTGCTTTATAACAAAGTGAATCAGCTATACATATACATACATCCCCATATCTCCTCCCTCCTGCGTCTCCCTCCCACCCTCCCTATCCCACCTCTCTAGGTGGTCACAAAGCACCGAGCTGATCTCCCTGTGCTATGCGGCTGCTTCCCACTAGCTATCTGTTTTACATTTGGTAGTATTTATAAGTCCATGCCACTCTCTCACTTTGTCAGCACTGTTAGTCTTAATCCAACTGAATTATTTTACAAAGTAAGCCAAAAACATAAACTCAGGTAAATTAAAAATAGGGAAAAGAGCATACAAATCCTCAAGAAACAACAATTCTTTGGCCTGCCTATCATCTCCATTTGTAAAATTATTCCTTTCCTCCAAGGTTCACAATGCGTGGCCTTCTGATGATGTAAATATACCTCACAGGGTATTAACCTCTGTCAATGGAAATAAAACTGTAATTGATTTGGTTCTGCGATTATTTAACATATAAACATGTGCTCATTGAGAAAAATGATGTCTGGACAACTGACATTGTATTTCTGCCAAATACCAAGCTGATGTTCATAAAATCTTACTGGAGAGTACCCAATGCTAACTATAGGATTTCAAACTGCTGATTTGCAGAGATGAATCATAAGCAATCTACATTGTGTGGGTAATTAGAATTCCCATCCTTATCCATCCTCTGAAAAGAAGCCTAAATTTTTTATTTGGAAGCCACTTTGAAAAGCTTTCATTAATTTAAATTTCAGAACAGATTTCTCCCCATTATGTGTATTCAATTAAAAGCCTATTAAATACAACACCACGATAAGAGTGAACAAATAGCAGGTTTTTCCAAGGCATCCATTTTATTTTATTCCAGGATCCAGAGGCATTGACAATTCAGAGATTGCTGCAACACTTAGAATCTTTTGAAGACTAGAAAGAATCGGTAATAATTTAGTGATTTCTAATCCTCTACGATTTGTTTAAACATGTGAGACAAATGAGTCCGTGTTCCTTAAAACTGCCCACAACTTAAGCAATTTAATAGTTGCTAATTAGATGCATTTAATTCCAATTTAAAAACCATCTTTACTTGGTATGCTCTTCATAGAAATACCATTCAGCTGAATCCTATTATAACTGACGTGGTTTATTTATTACACTTCATCTGAGGAAAAAAGTACATACCCAAAAAGCATCGTTATTTAATCTTGGTGTTAATTTACTCATATGCTTCAAAAGTCTAGAGGTTTAGTATTATTTGAACTTGGTGAAACATATGTAAAGTTTCTTGCCTCTGTCTTTAATATTTGGGGGGAAAATGATTCTGTTAGGGTTTGCAAGATGGCTAAGATTGTGGAACAAAAATAAGAGAAGAGAATAAAATAAGGCTGAGATGGTATAAGTCCCATGATTTTATATATCTATACAGGAGAGGAACAGGTTTTGAGGAAATCACAATGGGAATTAGACGCGTTAAGCATGTTGAACAGAGAAGGCTCCCGGCAAAAACAAATAAGATGCTGAGATGCCTCTACATTACGGCTAACACAAAAGGAGAAAAGAAGACGACAGTGTCACAAGAGTCTACAAATAACTAATCCCTCTCATGTACATCTTGATTTGCAGTCCAGCCTGGCAGCAAAACCTCGGGCTCTCCGTTACCCACTTACAAGCCAGCTTCACATGATAGACTATTATTATTAGCAGCATTACTATGACCATTTCCAGTTATCTTTTCTCTTCTTATCGCTCTCCTGAGGCTGTTACAAGAAGAGATTACCTGAAAAGGGAAGGAAATAAGTACCCAAAAAGGTTAAAGGAAGAAAAACTGCATGTTTTCAGAAAACTTTGTAAGACTGATGAGGTAGGGGAATAAAAAGAATAAAATGATTATATCATGTTCCATGCAGTCTGACAAGGTAATCCCGAAGTGGGAGAATTTTCTTCTCAGCCGCAAATTTCTAGCTGTGTATAGAGTATGACTGACAAGCCACAAACATAAATTAGTGAAACCGAAAGGAAGCCATTTGGCTGCTCGTTATTTTACCATTTGCTACATTTCAATAAATTCATGATGACAAGTTGAGGGTTAGGGGGAATTCCTAAAGGCATTAATGTATTGGTTTAGTTGAAGAATAAAATAATACTACAGGAAAATAACTGGCTTTGATAAACATATTGAATTCATGTACCATAAAAGGAAAATGGATAGGTGATTCATTCACTGTTCATTTGAGATTTCTTAAATTATAAAAACAAAAATAGCCTGTTCCCTATAAAAAGACAAAGGCAATGCCATTTGGTCTTTTGATAATCAGGCCTACTTGTGGGATCACTGATCTTCTGATTAGATATTGATCTCACTTCTAAGTGATTTTACTATCACAGTATGCTCCTAGTTCACCTTACATACATACACATTCTCTTATTATTTATTAAAAATAAGTTTATAGCTAATGTTATTATCTTGTACACTTAAACATCTGTTAAAAGGATAAATCTCATGTAAGTATCCTTATCATAGTAAAATAATACTGAAAAAAAAGTTAAATTTGAAGGAGACTAAATTCAATATACTACACTTACTAACACAAAGTGAGAAGGAGAATCGACTGCTTTTTTCCCCCAATCAATTCCTTGCCCTTGAAATGCCACAGTTTTCTATAGGTCATATAAAATGGTATGGAATATGAATTATCTGGAAAATTTCCTCAATTGTCTATTTCACTTTGCAATATGAACACAGCCTGCATTTATAACCATAAATTCAAAGGGAAAAATGCTTTAAATATATATCAGGCTACTGTAATCTAAGCATATTGTTTTGCTGTGGTTCTTTTTTGGGACTGAATATCAGGATGCAGTCCACTATGCCAAAAGCCTCTAGCTTTCCAGAAATTGAAAGCCTTCGCCAACAAATCACAACTGTTTTACCATATGCCTCTTTGTTCTGCCAAGTATTACCAGCCTGTTCTACTTTTAAGCAAATTTCATTATATTATAGCTCAAAGCAATGTTCATTAAAAAGTATTACTGAAAAATGTCAAGTTGTTTTTATATAGAAACTGGAATTTATTTTCTACTGAAAAGTCAGATATTTATTGAACACAAGACATTTTTAAAATATTGATCTCATTTCACAAGTCACTTCAAAATTGTCAGTCTCTATCTTGATTGTGAAGGTTCAGGCCACATAATGATTGTCTGAAGCATTTTCTGTCTTGCACCATTTAACTCTCACTAGTATCTCCCATTGATGCAGATCAACCCTAACCTTTCTGGAATCGACCTAGTCTCAGATCAGTGGAAAATCTCTTCCTTGCTTCTTCACACTCATATTCATCCTCTCCTTGACCAATTTGCTTATTTTTCTGTCTCCCAGCCACAGCCTTCCTGATAACGTCCCAATGCAGTCATATTTTAGGTGACTATAAACGTCATTATAGCCTGTTCACTTTATATAGTATGATACAGTCCAAATAAAACTAACCTAGAAATCTCACCTCCACAACTTCTAGTTATGTGACCCTTAATAAAGTCACTTAATCTTTGGAGTCTTCATTTCCTCATCTATAAAACGGATGACTACTCCCTGCCCTTCCTTTTGAATCCAGTTTGTGAGCACAAAATTTGGTAAGGCATGTTCAGACATTCTGTATCTCATTTACCACAAACCAAACACAAAACCAGAGAGCTTCATTTTGAAGCACCAAGCTCTTTCCTAAGGAACTGTTTCTCTTTCTCTTCAGACGGTAAAACCCACTGGCCCTTAAGAGTCTGTGATCCAGAAATGATAGGATTAATCTTCATTACCTATTGTAACTAGGTTTAGCACTTGATTCTAGATCCAATGAAGACTCATAAAATGTTGGGCTTTAAACCAGGAGAAAAGCAAGATATTCCTGCTTCCTCTGAGGAAAAAGAATGTTTTTAATCCCCTGAGGAAAATCAGATATACTCAAACTGGGCCACATTATATATTTAAGCAAACAATAACAACAATGATAGAAATAATTCAATTGTTCTTAAATCCTAGGCCAAACCAGTCTGTGAAGATTTCTGGGGCTTTCCTAAGCTCTGGAGGGGAGCTGAATCATGCATTGAGGCTGGCTTTACTCTAATATACTACATTTATATGCAGTAAAATCAGGATAAAATGGAAATCAAGGTCACTTTTGATGTGAAAGAAGTGACAAAAAAGTATCGAGAGGGACAGCAAGGAACAGAATGGGGGTGAGATAAGAAAGAACAGGCCTACTTAATTTGCCTTGCTAAATGTTATGAAGAGACTGAATTGTGAGCAGAATTGTGAGCTGGGTATCTGTATAAAACCCGCAAGGCTTTTCTTTGCACTTCCTTTTGCTACAAACTCTTTCCTTCCCATGGGGATCTTTCTCTAGTACTGTCTATCTCCTTAGCAATGAGGGAATGGTGGAGGCTGGCCAAATCATCCATCATGAGTCTGTCACCCCTATTCTCTAGGTATGGCTTCATCTAAAATAAAATTATAAGCATATAACTTCCCATCTCGCAAATACAGGGGTGACAGGGAAGCTCAAAGTAAAGCAGAGTGCATTCTGGATGCCAGTATAGAAATTATGATCATTTAAGCACCGCATTTAAACCGCATTTATTTAGAAAGAGCTCAAACAGAATGACAAGAAAAACACTGACTCTACTAGACAAATAAATACAGTCACTTTTGACATTCTATTAAGAGATATTTATCAAGAGCGTGAAAATGTTCATACCCTTTGTCCTATTAATTCACATCAGGAAATCAACCTAAAGAAACAGTGTTTTCTGCACAAAGGTGTTCATTGCAGGATTATTTAGAAAGGCAAAGCTTTGGAGAAAACCTAAATATCCAACAGTAGTAAAATAGTAAGTCTATTAATAAAGAATAGGCAGTTAATTTTTTTAAAATGTTAGTGGAATAGAAAAGTATTCTGATACGTTAAGATCAACATGATCTCAAATTTTTTTGGTTTATATTATACACATAAAAAGATTAGGACATCAAATCAAGATTTAGCAGTGTTGGAATTATAGCTACTTTTTTACTTTCCTCCTTAGAGCATTTTTTGGTTTGTTCCTAATAAAATCTATAAATATTATGTCATTGTAAAAATAATCCATACCTGTTGGGTATTTATGTGTTAAAACTGAAAGCCTAATCTTTAGCTGGAAGTCTGAAAAATGGCTGTGTTTCTGTGGCGAAAGAATGCTTTAAAGAGAAAAAGCACAGCATACTAACATGAGAAAGCCTGTTTGTCTTTAAATGGGATGGTTTTCTCGCAGACACATTGAAGTCAATCTTTTTCCTCCTGAATGACAGGATTTCTGTATTAAAGTGTTAGTATGTGGAGACAAATAGTGCCTCTCAAATGTGCAGAGAAGCATCTTGAGTAACCAACTACAGGATTCCACAAAAATTATGGAACCCTCCTTTCGGTTCAAGTACATGAGTTAAGCAGGAACAGTTATAGAATCAGTAAAAAAAGGGGAAGAGAAAAGAAAAAGAGTATGGGCAAGAAATAGTGCAGGAAGAAAAGGAGAGCAAATTGATAATGATTTTGTAACCAGACAGACTGTGGCATGAGCAAATAAAACTAAAGAAATAGAGAATAAGTCTCATCTCTCTAATTACACACAATATATCCCTATTTAAAAAGTTCTCATTAAAGCACTTAATTAAATATTGTTTATTAATATGAGTAATACCCGAATATGGTACAGTAATACCAGTCAAACCTACCAATTATCTCATCACTAAAATGGTGCCCAAGCATTGACAGTCTTTGATGGGACTAGATTCAAGTATGTTGGATTCTCTTTTCCTTATGCTTCATGTCATTTCATGGCAAAGTTGCAACTTTGATGCTTAGAACTGCCAATGTTTACTTAATGGCTTACTCTCTAGTTACCAAGATTAATTAGCTAAAAGACCAAATCTAGATGCTAACGAAACCTAAAGGACTTATCTAACAGTTAATGCACTGGAATATTATTCATTAAAGAGCAAGAAACAAAGGTTGATTATATCTTCCTTCTTATGAGCTATTTTTTTTTTTTTTCAGTTTGCCTTACATCTTTTTTTTTTTTTTTCGATTTAACAACTTTATTGAGATATAATTGGCATACAATAAACTTGTGGATACTTTAAATATATTATTTGATAAATGTTGACATATGTATACACCTCAGTGGCATTTCTTAATCTGAGTGACTGCAGCAAAAGTAAACAGATTGACCATAATTGCCCCATGGTATGAGCTAATCCATCGCTTCCTTTATCAGGGCAAAACCACCCTTTTGCTATGCCTTTGGTAGTAAAAATCAAGACCTACGCAAGTGAGCAGTTCTGAGTAGTTTTGGTTTAGAGCTGGGGTAGAAAGCCCGGGCTAGGGAAGACAGAAGGGAATAGGGAGGTACCTGCTCGTTGTGTAGCCAAGAGCTGTCAGCTTTCCAGCCCAGGATTCGAGGCAGAGAAGTTTCCATCTGGAGATGGAGGCCCACCTTAGCTACTGAGTGCACCCTGGAACCTCCCGAGACCTGCAGGCAGGGTGGGCTGAGAGATGACCTAGTGGATAGCTCACTCAGGGGCCTCCTAATCCTGAGATATCTCCAGGGTGTTATCAGAGACCTCTGGAGGTTAAAAACAAGCCTTTCCGCTTATTTACATGCAGTGCCCTTTTAGCCAAATCCTAAACCTTGCCGGACAGTGTGTGCTTATTAGGAGGAGGAGGGCCCAGGTGGATCAGGTCAGGGCCACACACACTGAGCGTGCGGGCTTTGGCCTGTGGTGGATCCTTCTCTCCACTATGAGCTATTTTTAAATAACCATTATTCTGGCTTTTTTTCCCCCCAGAAATGAATTAGGTTGGTGGATTCTTTGCTGCTTCTCTGTTTCACTTTCCAGAGTAATATGGTCTTTTTTTTCCCCCCTTTTGTCCACACTGGTCGTGCAGATCAACTTCATGTCAGAAAATAAAAACTAAAAGAAAAATCACTTTTGAGAGCTCTCACACATCTATCTTCACCAAACTAATCACAAAGCTATGCTTCCAAGACCATCAGGTAATATGAGTGTGGTCTATTCCAGCACGAGGATTCTTTCCAAGGCAGTTTGGAACTAATTTACTAGGGCGACTGGTGAGTCAGGTTTTCATCCCATAAAATGATTATGGCCCAAGGGGACATATGAGAAAACAATGCACAAGGGTTCCTAAATTATTAATTAGCATGAGGACTATCTTCAAACCAAAAATAAAAAGCAATCATTAATTCTTGGCAACAGCATAAATATGAGAACAATGGTGTATACAGGTTACTTCTAAACCAGAAAACACTTTTCAATAATTCTCATTAGGGGAGGAGGGACAAATTAGGAGTGTGGGATTAACAGATACAAACTACTATACATAAGATAGATAAGCAACAAGGATTTACTGTATAGCACAGGGAATTATATTCAATATTTTATATTAACCTATAATGAAATATAATCTGAAAAAAAAACCTGAATCACTATGCGGTACCCCTGAAACTAGCCCAATATTGTAAATCAACTATACTTCAGTAAAAATAGATAAATAGATAAATAAATAAATAAACCTCATTATAAACAAGTCACTATTATTAGTGAAATATTGGGGTTAAATCACACATTGCCCATGTATGTATATTTCAAGATAAGAATGAATACCACTCATACAAATCCTTCATTGTTTGCCTGTTTAATTAAGAGTAGAATTTGTAAATCTTACGGTGCATTGCATGCAATGTCTTGCTGACTAGTCAGAAGCGGAGCTGATGGGAGCCTGGGGCTCAGAGACTTGCTGAGCTCTGAGGTTCCACGGTTTGGGATGTGTTCTACATATGGAGTATGTCTTCTCAGCCTGGGCGTCTAGGTAACTTACATATGTCAAGAACACTGGCAAAAAACAAGAGGCACTGGATGAGGAGCCAGTCACCAATTCTGCCACCATCTTGGCATATGATTCAGGAAATACCAATCAGTCTGCATCTCAGCTACTGAATCTATCAGATAAGATAAGCAAACAGTTGGGAAGAATTCAGTGAGACTGCACAAGAAAGTTCATTGAAAATAATACATGTTGTGAAAGTGCAAGACACAGTTATGAAAGGGCTAATATGTCAGGAACATCATGAGCTTCAGAATAATCCCTTATGGTCTATTTTTGCTTCAGTTAAGGAGATGAGGGTAAATATGCTTATGCAATTTCATTCTGTGGATAGCAAAGATGGGGCCACCATGGCCAAGAGTTTAGTTAATTAATCTGGAACCTTCCCTGACCAGTGTTGAGCACTATCAATCTAAATGACCTGTGTTTTCATTTATTTAGTGAACAACTGATAAAGGTCATCAGAGTGAAGATCACTCCCATAGCATATCCAGCACCACCAGTTAATTGGAGGAAAGGTATTCTCCACTTATCAAGTCTCAGGAAGCTGCCGCTAGGAGAATTACAGCTTTGGCGCAAGCAGATCATAGACTCAGTTTACGCTTCAGGAAACTCTATTTAGTGGTGACTGCACATAGGTCATTTTAAAAAATCTCCCCGCACACAGCCTGATCCTGTACTACTCAAACACGTCAATTGTTATGATTCAATATTCTTCAAAGGCCTCAAGCTGATGTTCAATATTCCACTGGGAGCTTGGAAAATGGATCTGTCCCTTCATTGAGTTATTAGGCAAGTTTCAACACATCTTTTCATCAGCATGAGAGAGACAAGAGAACCCAGCCTGTGTAAATTCAGAGAAGGGATCTTGTATTTTTCGGCATACGGAAAGGGTGTTAGTCACACACTGTTTGTTTCAACTACAGGCCTCTGCTCAGGCCCCTCTCTTCTCTGTTTCCCTTCACCCTACCAGTCAAATCTCACCTATTCCCCAGACCTGGACAGAGTCCCATCTCCTTTATGAAGACTCCTCTAACGAGGGGAAGTCTCTCCTCTGCTGGACTGTGAGGCAGCTCTCCCCACTCAAATCACCTCTTCTTCTGCAGCTCCTATCTTGTTAAGCCACCATGCCCTCTTATCATACCCACCCTCACCCCTACGTCCTGTCTTTAAAAAACATCTCTGAGAATCCCTAAATACGTATCTCAGATCCCACACTTCAAAAAAAAAAATCCTGTAACCCGTTGTAGCAGTAAGGTTCAATTGTGTGTGCATATGTGGGGGGACTGATGGGCACATCAAATCTCTAAGGCAGGGTGGGTAGGCCGGGTGGGTGGGGCATGTGTGATATGACATGTCCTTCCACGGCTGCCTTACCTGGAGCTGAGATTCTCTGCTCAGAGCCAGTACCTCTATTTATTCACATTGTCCCAGTCTCTGAAACTTCTATCTCACTCAACATCCTCTCAACTGATATTCCCACCTCTGGTCCTATTCTACTAACCATGACCTCAACCAACCAACTAATTCTCTATCTTGCTTGCAAGATAGTTCTCTACCTTGCTACCACTTCTGTTCTGACCTTTCCTAGCTTTCTAGCCCCTTCTCTCCCCATCCTCTGACCCCTTCCTCCTTTCCTAGCCCAGCTCTTGTCCTGCAGCATTATGTGCACTTCTCTAAATAGCACCAGTCATTTCTTTAGAGCTTTTGCACAAGCTGTTCTTCCTGGCTGACCCTTGCTCTACCTTGCCTGACTAAATAGGCTACTTAGCTTCTTCTCTTTAAGACCCTCTTCCTTATCACTTCCTCCCAGTGGCCTCCTTTGACCTCTGCAGGGCTTTTAGGAGCCCCTCTTCCTTTTGCTTTAGCATTAAATTACCAGGGTCCTTATCACAATGTATCACACGCTAATTACCTGTTTAGCTTCTGTCACCATCTCACATCACACTGGACTATCAGCTCTTTAAGCCAAGGCAGGTGTCTTATTGGTTTTTTTCTTTCTTTTTTTTTTTTTCGTATGCTCAGTGTCTGGCATTGTGTTTGGCACTAAGGAATGACTGGATAAATGAGAAGACATTTCAAAAAGCCATGAAAAAGTAAAATGAGTCTGTACAGTATAATGGAATGATTATGAAACTCACACTCAGCAGTTATTTGAATCTCCACAAATCAAACTACTTTAGGGCCAGCTTATCCAGTTTTATAATAAGATTATTAATATCGGGCTTCCCTGGTGGCGCAGTGGTTGGGAGTCTGCCTGCCAATGAGGGGGACACGGGTTCGAGCCCTGGTCTGGGAGGATCCCACATGCCAAGGAGCAACTGGGCTTGTGTGCCACAACTACTGAGCCTGCGCTCTGGAGCCCTCCACGGAGCCCGTGCTCTGCAACGGGAGGGGCCACCGCGGTGAGAAGCCTGCCCACCGCAGCCGGGAGTGGCCGCCCCCCACCTCCCCACCCCCCACTCTCCGCAGCTGGAGAAAGCCCATGCGCACACCAGCGAGGACCCAGCGCAGCCAAAAATAAATAACTAAAATAAATAAATTAAAAAAAAAAAGATTATTAATATCATTCTCTATCTACTTCTCAAAATTTCTGTGAGAATAGACTAGTTTCTGTCATTAAAAGCTATATGATGTTACTATTAATTAGTCTCAACTGGTTACTTCATTTCCTGACTGCCCAAAACACTCTCTGGACCATGGATTTTCAACTGCAGGGCCAGAGAGAGCTGGGATCAGGTCTATCCGTTATTTTACAAATAATCACTTCTTATTTAATTTCTCTAGGCCTCAATTTTTTCATCTGTGAAAAAACGATGACTACCCTATTGTTTTTTATGGCTACTAAGTGGGATAATACATATAAGATATATAGCTTAATTAATGCCTAACACTAATAAGAGCTTAATTAATGATTCCTCTTCCTCTTCAAATTATTATTATTATTATTATTATTATTATTATTATTATTACAGCTGGTGCCTAAATAATACTTGATGCATTAAAATTAATCAGTTTAAAACTTTTAATATCTAGGAACCAAATTTCTAATTTTGCTTCCCAGCCAAGATGATGTGGAGGGAGAAAAGGAAGGAGTACAGCACAGAAAGATTAGTTTTCCTCCAGCACATGTCAGAGTTCTCCACTTTTGTCTTGTAACTCTGCCATTGAAGGTGATATTTCATCCTATGAAGCTGGTTATGAGATTTCCTTTACAGAGTAATGAAAAAGCCTACAACAGCTAGTGACCTGCCTTCCCTGCTGTTCCCTCCACAGAATAATTTTGCCATAAAAAATAAAGGGGACATCTCCTTTTATTGAATTACGACAAATTTTCAATGACTTATTCCTTTTGGAACTTAGGACTGTCCTACTTTCCCCTCCGATGACACTCCCACTGAGATGACATGTGACACATCCCAGGGAAGCATCAGAACCAAAGAGAACGTTAAGACTGGGCCACATCCATCAGCACTTCCTTTTGCTTTAAGAAGAAACATCACTCCCCATCATCACATCAGTCTGCCTCTCTCTGTTCTAAGGATTCTGTTATTCCACTGCCCAAGAAGTGATTTACAGGCAAAAGCCCATGCAAAGCAGCAGAGATACCAACTATCTCCCTCCCTGCTCCCGCCTTCCCTCCCTTTCATATATATATACCATATCTATTATGTGCCAGCCACTGAGCAACAAACAAAACCTGCCCCTATGGAATTATGGGAGAACATGACATAAAGCAAATGTGTTCCTAAAGAATTCCAAGTTGAACAAATGACAACCAAAGCATACTTTAAATGCGCCAATAAAACATGATCTCTACAGCTGAGTTTTAAAAACAATATTGTCTTTGGAGGCTGGCAATCCTTTAGCAACTTAGCTCTAGCTACAGAAAAGGTGAAAATTATCAACACGCATTGAACATTTATTATGTACCAGAAACTCTGCTATGCCCTTTTCAGGTATCCTCACGTGACTGTCACACATACACAAAAATGCCTATGTGGTAGTATGCTTATCATTATAAACATTTTACAGATGAGGAAACAGATTCAGAGCAGTGAACACTAAGCCCAAAGTCATACTGTTAGTAGACGGCCTTGAGCCTACAGGCATCCAGGCTGTAGAGCATGTGTGCACAGATAGAGTCTATGACACATTGTCTGCAAAGGTGCTTCAGAAAAACATTAAAGGAGTGAATAAATGAGTGTCATGAATCTGAAAATCAAACCACATCAACAGCACTCAGGATCACTAAATTGCCAAAATGTTCAAGAGCTTGATTTGTTGTATTCATAACTTTTCACTATATGATGGAAATAAGTCCCTCATCTCCCAAGAGTAGCATACCTGTAACACTTCCTGCTGAAGATATTAATCATGTATTTATAAATTTGCAGAGAAATTTCCCTCAAAGTTCAATTGTCTATAAGGTGCTATTGTTGTTGTTTAAACAAAGAAGACATCTGGTACTTCCTGTTTCATCTTATCTCAAGTTGAGATTCGTGGGGAAAAAAACAGGTATCAGACCAGCTCCTATGAAAACTACTCTGACCAACCAAGAGATAGGTTCTTTCCGTGAAAGCAATTTAACTATCCTGCAGGACATCTGAAGCACAATACTTAATTTGAGGGGGAAAAATTGCTTTCTTTCCTTCTCCCATTCTAGTAGACTTTACCAGGTTTTCCTGTGTCCATCACACTAATTGTTCACTTTAAAACAGAGACAACCTAAACTTTCTGGAATGTAACATAACTGTCCTAGGTTAGCCATGAGGAAATGTAGCCTTAGAAGGAGAGAGAGAAGGTAAGGGAACTCCTCTCAGACATAATGAAGACAAGAACAAGTTGTCATCAGGAAAGGAAAAGTATCACCTCCTAGGTACATGTCTATCTTTTCTCATTTCTCCTTGTTTCCTTGTCATCACCACTCCAGGGAAGGGGGGAGTAGAGGATTTCCAGCCAAACAATGCTTTAGTACCAACTGAAGGATGGTGATCGTAACTGCATTCCGTGTCCTATATGTCAGTTCGAGGGAGGGGAGGACTGAGGAGAATGCATATAGGACACTGAATGATGATGCTTCTACATACATCGACAGAACCAACTGGAAGATCCGCATATCCAGAATAGCAAGGCACTTGCACAGTATTTCAGTCATGCTTCTTGTAAGAATCTCATAAAAATCTGAGTATCAGAGTGGAGGGGTTAGGAGGAGGGAAGCAGGTGAAAACAATAATAAAAACAGTGAGCCAGAATGTTTTAAGCTTTCAGAAGCTCAACAGAGCAGAAGCTATTGTGAGATAGGAATGGAAAGGTACTGACAGATAAATTGACGTATACCAGCAATATCTTAAATTAATTCCTTGCCATTGATCACATGAGAAATCAAAGTTAACAGTCTCATGGGTCTTTATACCCAGGGGGAGGAAGGAAATTTTGAATGACCTGGTGTTTTGTATCTGGGCAGATAATTAGACAATTAGAGCTCGTCATGTGCTACAAAGAAGCTCTCGACTATCATGAATCACAGTCATGCTCATTTTAAAAGAAGACTCATAAGAGTGAACTGCTTTTTAAAGAATATATTGCTTTCATGTTTCTTCCAAGAACCATAGAAATTAGGGAGAACCAGGGAAGAGAGGTTTCTATCCATCAGAAAGAACAGAAATGGGCTTTGACATGCTTGCCTAAGCATCTTCCCCATGATTTATGTGCTGAGGTATTGCTTACATGGATGGGATGGGGTTGGGGTGAGGGAACTGAAATCATGATCTGAGAAGCACCTATATCAGAAGCAACAGAATTGCTTACAAAAAATGCATATCCTAGAAGAAAGAAGAACTACAATCCTGCAGCCTGTGCAACAAAAACCACATTCACAGAAAGATAAACAAGATGAAAAGGCAGAGGGCTATGTACCAGAAGAAGGAACAAGATAAAACCCCAGATAAACAACTAAATGAAATGGAGATAGGCAATCTTCCAGAAAGAGAATTCAGAATAATGATAGTGAAGATGATCCAGGACCTCGGAAAAAGAATGGAGGCAAAGATCGAGAAGATGCAAGAAATGTTTAACCAAGATCTAGAAGAATTAAAGAACAAACAAACAGAGATGAACAATACAATAACTGAAATGAAAAATACACTAGAAGGAATCAATAGCAGAATAACTGAGGCAGAAGAATGGACAAGTGACCTGGAAGACAGAATGGTGAAATTCACTGCTGTGGGACAGAATAAAGAAAAAAGAATGAAAAGAAATGAAGACAGCCTAAGGGACCTCTGGGACAACATTAAATGCAACAAAATTTGCGTATAGGGGTCCCAGAAGGAGAAGAGAGAGAGAAAGGACCTGAGAAAATATTTGAAGAGATTATAGTCGAAAACTTGCCTAACATGGGAAAGGAAATAGCCACCCAAGTCCAGGAAGCGCACAGAGTCCCATACAGGATAAACCTAAGGAGAAACACGCCAAGACACATAGTAATCAAATAGGAAAAAATTAAAGACAAAGAAAAATTATGGAAAGCAGCAAGGGAAAAATGACAAATAACATACAAGGGAACTCCCATAAGGTTAACAGCTGATTTCTCAGCAGAAACTCTACAAGCCAGAAGGGAGTGGCATGATATACTTAAAGTGATGAAAGGGAAGAACCTACAACCAAGATTACTCTACCCAGCAAGGATCTTATTCAGATTCGATGGAGAAATCAAAAGCTTCACAGACAAGCAAAAACTAAGAGAATTCAGCGCCACCAAACCAGCTCTAAAACAAATGCTAAAGGAACTTCTCTAAGTCGGAAACACAAGAGAAGAAAACAACCTACAAAAACAAACCCAAAACAATTAAGAAAATGGTAATAGGAACATACATATCGATAATTACCTTAAACGTGAATGGATTAAATGCTCCAACCAAAAGACACAGGCTTGCTGAATGGATACAAAAACAAGACCCATATATATGCTGTCTACAAGAGACCCACTTCAGACCTAGGGACACATACAGACTGAAAGTGAGGGGATGGAAAAAGATATTCCATGCAAATGGAAATCAAAAGAAAGCTGGAGTAGCTATACTCATATCAGATAAAATAGACTTTAAAATAAAGAATGTTACAAGAGACAAGGAAGGACACTACATAATGATCAAGGGATCAATCCAAGAAGATATAACAATTATAAATATATATGCACCCAACATAGGAGCACCTCAATACATAAGGCAACTGCTAACAGCAATAAAACAGGAAATCGCCAGTAACACAGTAATAGTGGGGGATTTTAACACCTCACTTACACCAATGGACAGATCATCCAAACAGTAAATTAATAAGGAAACACAAGCTTTAAATGACACAATAGACCAGATACATTTAATTGATATTTATAGGACATTCCATCCAAAAACAGCAGATTACACTTTCTTCTCAAGTGCGCACGGAACATTCTCCAGTATAGATCACATCTTGGGTCACAAATCAAGCCACAGTAAATTTAAGAAAATTGAAATCATATCAAGCATCATTTCTGAGCACAACGCTATGAGATTAGAAATGAATTACAGGGAAAAAAACGTAAAAAACACAAACACATGGAGGCTAAACAACACGTTACTAAATAACCAAGAGATCACTGAAGAAATCAAAGAGGAAATCAAAAAATACCTAGAGAAAAATGACAATGAAAACACGACAATCCAAAACCTATGGGATGCAGCAAAAGTAGTTGTAAGAGGGAAGTTTATACCTATACAAGCTTACCTCAAGAAACAAGAAAAATCTCAAATAAACAACCTAACCTTACATCTAAAGGAACTAGAGAAAGAAGAACAAACAAAACCCAAAGTTAGCAGAAGGAAAGAAATCATAAAGATCTGAGCAGAAATACATGAAATAGAAACAAAGAAAACATAGCAAAGATCAATAAATCTAAGAGCTGGTTCTTTGAGAAGATAAACAAAATTGATAAACCATTAGCCAGACTCATCAAGAAAAAGAGGGAGAGGACTCAAATCAATAAAATCAGAAATGAAAAAGGAGAAGTTACAACAGACACTGCAGAAATACGAAGCATCCTAAGAGACTACTACAAGCAACTCTATGCCAATAAAACGGACAACCTGGACAAATTCTTAGAAAGGTATAACCTTCCAAGACTGAACCAGGGAGAAACAGAAAATATGAACAGACCAATCACAAGCAATGAAATTGAAACTGTGATTAAAAATCTTCCAACAAACAAAAGTCCAGGACCAGATGGCTTCACAGGTGAATTCTATCAAACATTTAGAGAAGAGCTAACATCCATCCTTCTCAAACTCTTCCAAAACATTGCAGAGGAAGGAACACTCCCAAACTCATTCTATGAGGCCACCATCACCCTGATACCAAAACCAGACAAAGATACTACAAAACATAAAATTACAGACCAATATCACTGATGAATATAGATGCAAAAATCCTCAACAAAATACTAGCAAACAGAATCCAACAACACATTAAAAGGATCATACACCATGATCAAGTGGGATTTATCCCAGGGATGCAAGGATTCTTCAATATACGCAAATCAATCAATGTGACACACCATATTAACAAATTGAAGAATAAAAACCATAAGATCATCTCAATAGATGCAGAAAAAGATTTTGACAAAATTCAATACTGATTTATGATAAAAACTCTCCAGAAAGTGGGAACAGAGGGAACCTACCTCAACATAATAAAGGCCATATACGACAAACCCACAGCAAATCATTCTCAGTGGTGGAAAACTGAAACCATTTCCTCTAAGATCAGGAACGAGACAAGGATGTCCACTCTCACCACTATTATTCAACATAGTTTTGGCAGTCCTAGCCATGGCAATCAGAGAAGAAAAAGAAATAAAAGGAATACAAATTGGAAAAGAAGAAGTAAAACTGTCACTGTTTGCAGATGACATGATACTATACACAGAGAATCCTAAAACTGCCACCACAAAACTACTAGAGCTAATCAATGAATTTGGTAAAGTTGCAGGATACAAAATTAATGCAGAGAAATCTCTTGCATTCCTATACACTAATGATGAAAAATCTGAAAGAGGAATTAAGGAAACACTCCCATTTACCACCGCAACAAAAAGAATAAAATACCTAGGAATAAACCTACCTAAGGAGACAAAAGACCTGTATGCAGAAAACTATAAGACACTGATGAAAGAAATTAAAGATAATACAAACAGATGGAGAGATATACTATGTTCTTGGATTGGAAGAATCAATATTGTGAAAATGACTATACTACCCAAGGCAATCTACAGATTCAACGCAATCCCTATCAAATTACCAATGGCATTTTTTACAGAACTAGAACAGAAAATCTTAAAATTTGTATGGAGACACAAAAGAGCCCGAATAGCCGAAGCAGTCTTGAGGGAAAAAAACGGAGCTGGAGGAATCAGACTCCCTGACTTCAGACTATACTGCAAAGCTACAGTAATCAAGACAATATGGTACTGGCACAAAAACAGAAATATAGATCAATGGAACAGGATAGAAAGCCCAGAGATAAACCCACGCACCTATGGTCAACTAATCTATGACAAAGGAGGCAAGGATATACAATGGAGAAAAGACAGTCTCTTCAATAAGTGGTGCTGGGAAAACTGGAGAGCTACATTTAAAAGAATGAAATTGAACACTCCCAACACCATACACAAAAATAAACTCAGAATGGATTCGAGACCTAAATGTAAGACCGGGCACTATAAAACTCTTAGAGGAAAACATAGGAAGAACACTCTTTGACATAAATCACAGCAAGATATTTTTTGATCCATCTCCTAGAGTAATGGAAATAAAAACAAAAATAAACAAATGGGACCTAATGAAACTTCAAAGCTTTTGCACAGCAAAGGAAACCATAAACAAGACTAGAAGACAACCCTCAGAATGGGAGAAAATATTTGCAAATGAATCAACGGACAAAGGATTAACCTTAAAAATATATAAATAGCTCATGCAGCTCAATATTAAAAAAACAAACAACCCAACCCAAAAATGGGCAGAAGACCTAAATAGACACTTCTCCAAAGAAGACATACAGATGGCCAAGAGGCACATGAAAAGCTGCTCAACATCACTAATTGTTAGAGAAATGCAAATCAAAACTACAATGAGGTATCTATCACCTTACACCGGTTAGAATGGGTATCATCAGAAAATCTACAAACAACAAATGCTGGAGAGGGTGTGGAGAAAAGGGAACCCTCTTGCACTGTTGGTGGGAATGTAAATTGATACAGCCACTATGGAGAACAGTATGGAGGTTCCCTAAAAAACTAAAAATTGAATTACCATATGATCCAGCAATCCCACTACTGTGCATATATCCAGAGAAAACCATAATTCAAAAAGACACATGCACCCCAATGTTCACTGCAGCACTATTTACAATAGCCAGGTCATGGAAGCAACCTAAATGTCCATCGACAGATGAATGGATAAAGAAGATGTGGTACATATATACAACGGAATATTACTCAGCCATAAAAAGGAACGAAATTGGGTCATTTGTAGAGACGTGGATGCATCTAGAGACTGTCATATAGAATGAAGTAAGTCAGAAAGAGAAAAACAAATATCGTATGTTAACGCATATATGCGGAACCTAGAAAATGGTACAGATGAGCCGGTTTGCAGAGCAGAAATTGAGACACAGATGTAGAGAACAAATGTATGGACACCAAGGGGGGAAAACCGCGGGGGTGGGGGTGTGATGAATTGGGAGATTGGGATTGACATGTATACACTGATGTGTATAAAATGGATGACTAGTAAGAACCTGTTGTATAAAAAAAAAAATTAAATTTTAAAAATAATAGAAAAAAAATGCATATCCTGGCCAATTCTAAAATACTGAATCTCAGAAGAAAGCCCCCCAAATTTTCATTTTTAAAAAGCTCCCTCCCCAGGGATTGGCAGCATCCTTCAGTGAAGCAACTACAGAGGGCAGAAAAATTCACATGGGTAGGTGGGGGGAGTTGGCAAAACAGGGTCACAGGTGTCCTAAGAAACCAAACGAGGCTTCAGGGTTTAATAAAGTTCCACAATACTTGTAGTGTTAATAATGGAGTATGTTGGAATTAATTTCACATGGAATGAAATGACATCAGTATAACATGGTTTGTTGCTGCCGAACCCCACCTATGAACATTTTAAGGGCATTTCTTTTGGATAAACTCCCACCGGTAGATAAACTCCACAAAAACTGGTCACTGTGGTCACCAAATAGGGTCAATTATTGGGACTGCATTGTTTCTCCAGTGTAGATATGCAGATTATAAGGGCTCTCATACTAGGCAGGGTAGAAAGTACAGCATTACTAAACGCTTAGCAATAAACTAATAAGTGAAAGTCATAACTGAATGAAACAAACCGTACTTGGAGATTTGTCTAAAGGAATGAACCAACACCTTTATCTATACAAAGCCATTTCAAAGATGGGAAATCCACTGAAAAACATTTAAGTAAAAGTGAAGTTAATGAAATACCTCAAATACGACTAGATGAAACCCTTCTGATTTTGACTATCCTGAGAATTTGGGCAACTACATCAGTTAATTTCAAGGAGCCCCACATGCTAAAGGCAGTAGTCCAGGGAATTTGTTTAGGTCCTACCCAGTCAAACTTGAGAGATGGCACAGCCCTCACAGCCATGGGGAAAAATGCATGGGCATTTTAATAGTATCTACCTTAAATACTAAGTTTACAAATGCCCTAGGTTGTTCCGTTGTATTTTTATATATATATATTTAATGTACTGGTTTAATTGGTTTCATACAATAATACATCTTTATTATCCCACTTAGCATCTTGTACTGTAATCAATGATTTTTACATCTTCTCCTCCAACTAAATTGTAAACTTGACTGCAGAATGAATGAATGAATTTTAAAATCTAAAGTACCTAGTATTTTGGGCAACGTTGTAGCACACATTTTCCAAAAATGCTTACCAAATCAATTTGTCCTTCTAAGTGTTTACTTGGCAGAAAGGATTTGTATCAGACAATTCAGTGAACATTAATGTAATGACTACTAGATTTCTGGCACTATGCTAAGGCACTGGGGACAAAAATATGAATAGAAAATAGCTCCTGCTCTTGAGAAGGTCATAGTACAGTAGAGCAGGAAATCTCTGAATGTATTACAATGCTATGATAAATGTCTTTGCTAAACAAATATTCCCTTAAAATGAATAGTTCCTTGAATAATGCATTCAGATTTTCATATGTTGTTTGTTTGAATTTACCTATGCAATGTAATTTACATTATTAATGCATTCTAACTTTGGGCCATACATGTAATACAAATAGGGGAATGTAATTAACATTTGTTTTAATTTAAATATGCCCAAATATATAGCTGCACACTAAAGAAACATTGGAAGAATTCAGATTTATAATTTGTAATTGTGTTAAATTACATCAGGTGTAATTCTGGTTTATAATTTATCATACTTTCATTTGTTGATATAAAGACAAATCATAAAAAACACTAACTGTGTTAATTCTAAACAGGATTTCTGCCCTGAATTTCTGCCCAAGCCTGGGGATTGTGTATTTTCAGAAATGTGCACCCAACTCCTTTTCTCATGAATCTGATGTGGTTCTTTCCCTGATGCAAAAGAAGAAGTGCTGAGACCATTGTTTGGAATTCTCTGCAGTATATTTCTTACCAAGTGTAAGAAGTATGTGAAATGTTCTAATGAAAAGGGCATTGAGCTCAGAGATAAGGAGGTACAAATCTCGGTCGAAAATAGTAACTAATAGAAAAAATAACTAATAGATGAATTCAGACAAGGAGTCACTTTTATTTAGGCTTCTGTTCCTTTTCTTATAACAGAAAAGCCTTTGACTAGGAGGTCTCTAATGTCACTTCTAGCTCTAAGTCTCTAGGATTCAGTGGTGAGTAGGATCACTCAGAGAGTTTACGTGGGAGAGATGGCTGGCTGCAGCTGGGTCACTGACAATCTAGATGAGACTCACATATTGAGAGTTCACAGCTCCCTCAGCTTCACACCCTTCAGCTGCACCCTCATCCAATTCCCACAATGCATGTGGATTCAGGAATCTCAGCTGGCAAAGCAACAACCACCACAAACAACAACAACACACAACCACAAGTAGCCTGAACTACTTCTGATCTATTCTGAAGACCAGAACTTCTGTTGGAATTTTCAGGACATGGTCTCAGCTATCCAGCTTCCTGTAAAATAAAGCATGTGGCAAGTGTTAACAACTCATGTTTTCCTAAAAACAGGTAGAGAAAAAATGTAAATTGTTCTTTCACATCAACTTATGAGGCTTTGGCAATGCTGGGGGATAAAGCTATGGTTTCTGGGTTCTGCTTTAGAGACGCCCCTTTTCCACACCGCCACTCAGGTATCTATGCTTTAGAGAGCACCAAAGGTATCTCTTCCAATTCTAGAAAGCGGCCCTTAAAATCTGCAGTTAAGCAACAGGCCAAAGGAAGCCTATAGGATCACAGATGGGTCATCCAACTCAATCACAGACATTCCTCTAATCTCCAGCAAGGGAACCTGCTGTCTCTCTAATGCACTAACATCAGTCTCCTGGGACAAAGTCTGGTTTCTCTGGGTGTCTTATTCATAGAAATATTATACATTTTTGTAAACGCAAATGTAGTCAAAAACAATTCACAGAGTGGTGTGTTTAAAAGAGGTGAAGTGAGAAATCACTTTCTCTGTATTTATTTTCCCAAGGTTTCTCACCCCTTTGCAGAATGATATTCCAGCTTTAGAGACATTAAGAAACCAGTAACCAAGGGACACATTGCCTGGAAACAGCCTGATTACAACCAACTCACTCAGCTACGAGGAAATTCTACCTGATCCTTTAGGACCATTTGTCAAGCCTTATTATAATGATAAAGAAAATTTATACTTTTGTAAAGCCTTCAAAAATTATTGCCATGAAACTCTGAAAAATCTGGGCATCTGCTCTGGGGAAGAAATGGGAAATTAACATGACCATCCAGTGTCAAAATTTGACAGCCTAGACAAAATAAAGAAAAATTAGTTCAGCACCATGCACAGAATTCAGAAATCAAAAGTCCAAATCCAATGCTGAGCAAATAATGTCTGGGAATTGTACTGTCTGCCATGGGGGTTAGAAGCCAAGGCAGCCAGAAGTCACTAATAAAGGGTATTTGTACTCTGCAGCAGTGCTGCTTAACTTGTACTTCCTCGTACATCTACTGCAGAACTTTCAATCAGATGCTGCCATTAACAGCTGCTTTGAAACATATACCAGTTGGTTCTGTCATGCCTGACAGGTGGACAAGAGTTGTCAGGGCAATAACATTATAAAAACATTGCAGAAGTTTAGCAAAATCTAAGAATGTCTATACAATGTTTTAAAATCATTAATGATCGGTCACAGAAAATAGGACCTATCTTTTACTTTACTGGAATAATTTTTTAGTTACATGACTGTGTGTGTGTGTGTGTGTGTGTGTGTGTGTGTGTGGTGTGTGTATATTTATAGATAGACAGCTAAATATATAAATAAATGTTTTTTTTTCTGTCAAGCATAGCAGGATTTATAAGGATGCACCAGGCAATCCTGGCTTCACTAAAAGATTTTTCTTGCTATTGATCCACTCAAAGTTACATTAGACTAGGGTGCATCTCACAGGACAGCTCAGATGTGGCCTGGGACCCATCTTAATATGGGCTTTGCCATTGCTTGAATCCAGAATTAATTTCTAGACACATCTATTACACTCTGGTTGGGCTATCAGGATGCATGTTTCAGCGAAACTCAACTAGCATTGTTTTGAATTAAATTATGTTATCTCAATTGTAGGAAATGAATTCAGTTCCTTCATTAACTGTAGGTAAATGCTCAATACTTGAGAGCAACAGAGATTTGTGGAGAGTGAAGTTCCTAGCTTAAATTTAGCTATAGTGCTAATGAAAGTAAACAATTTTTACTTTGAAAGGACTATTTCTCAATCCTTCAGATATTTCATGCACATCCACAGCACTCTTAAATATAGCTCCAGGCTAAAGTGTAAGCCCTCTAGAACCTAGCCTTCAGGGACGCGTCTTAATTTCATGTGAACCCTTGATACTTATCTCAGCCCTAGCACACAGTGGACACTCATGAAATCTCTGCAGAGCTGAACCAGGCACCAGCATCATCAAAGTAACTGACAATGCAATTTTAGAGCTGACTGAGATAGACATGAAAAGAAAAAGAGGCTATAGATTGCTCTAAAGAAATGTAAGGATGATATTCCATTTTCCTGGAAGGGTAATGGTGGGAGATTACATGGGAAAACGAAGAAAATCACCACAAGAAACTTTCTGACGATCTTTAGTTTCCACCTCTACTTCCCATGCCATTCACACTATATGGTATTGTCAGAATGACTCTCCAAAAACACAAAATCCTAATACTACTCAGCTACTTAAGAATATAATGAATGAATAAATGAATGAATATAATGACCATTGTCCACAAGAAACTTACAGTTTGGTTACCTAGATGGAAATAACACATGATGTTTTCAAGAAAATATGACTTGAAAGAAAAGTTCAGTGTGAGCTCAACTGTCAGCAGAAGTTGCCAAGGGATGTGAACCAGGTCTATTCATCTGAATGAATAAAGGTGCAAAGTTAAGCTATTCCCAGTTAGGCAAGAAACATAACCAAAACATAGAGATAAGAATTTGAATAGCACATTAGGAAAGATACAAAGATACATTGGGAGGTAGATTATTGATAAGAGTAAGAGTTTTGGTTAGAACCTTGGATTGTATGAAGTATTTCTTCCCATTAAGAAAGTATTTAAAAGGATGCTATGAGTTGCCAAGATTGCTCAGTAAAGGGCTATTTGTGGAATAGGCAGCAGTTGGGGTGAACCTAGGGCATTCATTCATTAAGTATTTTTTGAACACCTATTATGTCCTACCCAATGGAGATAAAGCAGTAAACAGAGAGAATCCCTGCCCTGATAAAATTTGTATGGGTGGGGGTGAGGGCATAGATGATAACAAAATAGACAAGTAAGTAGATAATCAAAGGTCAGCTAGTGATAACTGCTAAAGCAGGGTAAGGATCTCAGAGAATGGGGGCGGGGCAGAGGCTGTATTTTAAAATATTAAAATGTTACCATCCCCCAAAATATCTAGCATAGATATAAGCATATAATAGATGATAAAGAAATATAGCTGACTGGGGTAATGCCAGCTCACTAAGAATCTTGGGCTCACCGAGATACAAAACTTCTCCCAATCAGATCTACAGGAAATGAATCAGCATTCCCTGCTGTTCATGCCTAACACACGAAAGCCTGGGTCCAACCCAGCTTAACCTAAAAGATGAGGATTTCTGGAATAGGCTGCACGAGCATACAAAGTGGGCTGTACTGTAGAATTATCAGCATTCTTCCCACATCACTTAGGGCAAGCTGCTGATAATGAGCAAGAAACATATGTTAAATATTTGTCAAGTAATGTGCCTACTATGATGCCACGTGCTTTAAAGACTAAAATAATAAATGATGCTCATGATATAGACTTTCTTATTAAAGAAAATTAAACTCAAAAGTCAGAAGAAAGATCAGGAGAGTAATGATATAAGAATGAACTTGGTTTTATGAAAAATTTACAAAGGAGTTCAGGGGCTCCCATGACATGTGAAACTTGAAAAAAGGAGGGCCACTTGTATTATATAAATGCTCATGCCATCATGACTCTGAGCTCTTCAAATCCTGTCAGAGCAAGACATACAAATGTGACTTTCCAATCACAATGCCTAATTTGTCCTGACCCATCCTTGGTCACTGGTCGAATTTCTCATATCTCCGATACCATCCCTCAAATATAGGCTCATGATCACACAGTGAAAACTTCCTGTGCACAAAACTAGCTGGTCCAAGTGGGAAAGGACAGTGTGAGGGTAGCATATTTTTGCACTGTGGCTTCTCTGAGTTAATGTCTACAGGTTGTAGGTGTTGTTAGGCATTAACTTAATGTCCTACAAACAGGGACAATAGGGGAGACTTACCCTTATATTGTCAAATAAAGAGCAATTCAATTACTTGAAAAGATGAAGACAGCACTTTCCTTTCTCACTGTGCTCCTTTCCTGCAGGAAGTTTATTAGTGAAACAAACTATTAAATCCCAGGAATAAGCTGTGGTACAGCTACTTTACCTACTTCACTTCCTTTACCGAGGAGAATATTTCTTGTTTCTATAATATTATAGCAATTTGAACTCTACAATATTTCAATCCTTCTCATCTCCATTCTTGTTAGCACCATCCCCCAATCCATACTCTCTATTCTGTGCAAAAACCCTTGCTCTTTCTTATTAATGCTTTCTTCAACTCCCTCAACCGTAGTCCAAAGGGTCTCTTTTTAGATCTTATATTTTGTTTTGTTTCTTCATTCATAGCTCTTGACATTCATTATTATCTTCCAATGAAACACAGAAAGGGTATAAGGAGTTAAATGTTTTCACAAGCAAACCTATATTCCTCTCCCTTTGCAGGGGAGGGAAATTAATAGGGAAAAAAAAAAAAAGTGCCAGATAGAAGGCCTGAAATAAATGACCTGCACCACCCATAGCTGAATTCCGCCTCTTCCAGAATGTTTCATAAGAGAGAATCAATAAAAGCTGAATCTGAAACACTGGTGCAGTGTAGTAGCTAAACTCAGTGAGCTCCCAAGATAATCCTGTGTTCTCAGAAGCTATAAGTGCAAATTCCTTCACCTTTCAGGGGATGGGCTCACTACATGAATTGGCCTGTTTTTTGACCTCAAAATCCAGGTGGGACAGGGTTGGGGGTGGCAGAAGAAACTAAAGGGAAGATTTCCAGGCCATTTGTTCTAAACTGAGATACTCTGGCAGAGGGACGGACAAGGTTGAGTTTCCATGGCCCTGAGCTGGGTCACACAGCTGGAGTCACACTTTGCTCAACACAAATGTCTTTCACTCACCACAAGCAACACAAAGACTGTGAAAGAACACTGCCAAAGAACAGACCAATTGCCACTGGCCATTTTCATTATCTAGGCTACCTAGTAAGGTAACCCTCATACAACCTGGCTGCTAAATTAGCCTTCATCTCAGTTTATACCTTTTTCCCTATGACTACTTGATTAAAATATTCAATTAAAATAGAATAAAGACCAAAATGAATGTTAGTGATACGAGGCTCAGTATCTTTATTTGTACTAGAGGATTTAAAAATCACAACATGTTTGTGCTCTTTAATACTGTTGCCTTTGAGAAAAACACTCATTTGCATATTAAAATTTCATCACCATCACTAAAGAAGCACCCTTAAAAAAACTGAGATTAAACTTACAAAAAGAAAAAAGAAAAAAGAAAAAAACTTACAAAAAGACCTCCAAAAATCTGTACTGGAGCAACTCAAGTGAATAGATTGAAGCATAAAATTGAACACATTTTAGATAGGTTGATTTGAGGACATTTAGTGCATTTGAATAATATACCTGTCATCTTATTTTGAGTTCTTTAACTTTATAGAATTCTCTGAAATAGCACTAAATATAGTTGTGTATGTATGACACATTAAAAATGTACATATTTATTTTTGAAGCTGTACTTTAGCTGATTGTGAATTCCCCTTGAAAGTATTTTTTTATAACATAATGTTCATGCAATTTCTACCAAATGCATGGCATATGTTATAAAAAAATTAAATATCATGAAGGGAATTTATAAATTACTTCAAACTGGTATACAAATAATCAGCTGATTAAACTCATGCATTTAATATGTATTTTACAACAGAATTCCAGCTTTTATAAGCACCCTGGCTTGGAAAAGCAGACCATTAAACTGCATTGGAGCTCTCATGACTCAAGTCCTAGTTTGTTATGAAAGTGTATGGACAATTTGGATGTACCGCTTGCATCTCATCTATAAATAGTTTCTTGCCATTTATAAATCCTTGTTATGGTGTAAATTATTATACATCATAGATAATTTTTCTCCCCATCCTGAATCACCAGTCAAATTTCTAAACAACCTTTCAGTTGGCTAAATTAAAACAAGCAAACAAAAGCAAAGACAAAGTGACAAACAAACACAACTTTATACATGTTAACTATTCCTATCAATAACATATTTTTTTTTCTATTGCTTTGTCTTTTAAAGTCCTAAGTGCAAGAATGTTGCCTCCCCTCTCCTCTACCCCATCCCCTGCCTTAAGCACAAATTAAATAGAACGTGAACAGACAATATAATTTGCCTCATCATAGCTCCTTGATGGTCTGATTTCCTGTGTGGTAAGAACGTTTCCTTTCCTGCATTTCAATCTCTATCCAGGCCATCTAATAATATAGTCTATCAGTTAGTATACAGCCTTCCCAGATGAATATGATTCTCAAACAATGACAGAGAGAACTGTTTTTCCCTTATTGTGTGAGGCCACAGAGGACAGTCAAAATCTCAGCAACACTGTATTTTCTTTGCTTCTATAACATTCTAACAATTTCTTCCCCGAGATAATCTCATCTTTCCTTTAGATTTGTGTTTCTCAGCCACCTGATGAATTTAGATTCTACAGAGATTTCCTTGTACTCCTAGGTTCTATTATGATCTGAAAAGTAACTACTTTGTTAGTAATCAAATGTTGGAGTTCTTGTGTTCCATTAGCACGTGCTTTGAGAATTTCTAAATTTCCATATTTATGACCTTGCAGATAACTAACAAAAGTATAAAGACTATTTATTGAGCTTTGCCTTTAAAGATATAAGGGCTAATATATTAGTAGAGCCTCTCAGGATTCTGTCCAAGCCTTCGCTACCAATTATAGACAGAAGTCTTTCCAAGTAAAAAATTAATGAATAAATTGAAAGGAAGAGGAAAATGTTTTTCATCCACCAAAAATTCTTTGCCACAGTATTTATATGTTTGTACTTTTGTCTCAACTCAAACATTTTGGTGTCTTTATAATCTCTTGTTTAAAAGTCAACTCTTCCACATAAACATGCCCAAGTTCACTCAGGGTGATTCTTTTCTGCTGGAATAGGAATCATTATTTCTAAACATTCATTGATGTGTTGCTTAATTGGGTGTGGTATGGTTGTTGGCACTGTAATTGGAAAACTTCACAGTCTCTGACCTCTAGATGCTTAAAATCTAAGATGAAGTAAATATTCCAAAATATTACTGCGGACTCACAGCATAATGGGCCATTTAAAACAATCCCATGAACAAATCGACTGTCATTTTGACAGGACTGAGAACAACATATGTCCCTTCACATTTCAACTTCTGCTGGATCATTAGGCACAAGTTCGAACAATTCCAAGAAAAACTTATAAACAAAATTTTGAAATAAAAGTTGGATGTAAAATATCAAGACTTACAAACACATTTTAGAGAATGACTTACTTTACAAAATGACTTGGTCCGCACATTTCAAATAATGTATTTTTCTGCTGGATTAAAGTTGATTTAAATATGTTATCATTTATAAGTAAAATTGATATGGGTTCAGGATTTGTTAGGAATGCCGAGAACATACAAAGGGATATCCTTCTTTACACTACAGGAATCTTTTATGTTAATCCCTGATCCATTATTTTGGAATAGTCATGATTTTTCAAATGCTGTATCAAACTTTTGAGCCACTAGTAGCAACTTTTCCATTTTACTAAACATCCCTGCATATCCCTACATATCAACAACTGGACAGAAACACTTTTTACCAACCCCCCACCTGCCCACCACACACAGGCAGTACTTGTGCAAACAGACATTTCATTTAAAATAATCTGAAAATCCAAGTAAAGCCTATGCTTCATTTTTATGAAGCCACGCCCACAAGTTCCCAGTTCATTTGTGTCGATAGTTATGGCACTGGGAGAAATTTTCTGTTGAGCTTGTACTCCTGCCACATTACAGAGTCAGAATCCAGTATTCTGCAGCTGACCGGCCAGTGCCCACCAATTCTAGTCTCATTCAAGGAAATGGAGTACAGTCTAATGCCAGGTCTGAAAGCACATAACTACAGGCTGTAATCAAAGGTTTAAATGACCGTTTATTTCATCTTGTCTGCCTGAGGAAATTCTTTACCAGCCAATTTTCACCCCTTAGAATAAGAATATTTGCATGCTTGCAGACAAAGGTGACAATTTCAAATGATGTATATTCTCTGATGGTGAATATTTGCTTTTTAAGTACAGAGAATAGAGATCCAGTTATTATTATTATTGGATTTTATATAATGCTTAAATTAACTGCCAAGAAAAGCCTCCAAGAAATAAATTGCCTTTATGTAATACTACCTTTAATTTCTTTTAGCAAATGGGATACGAGGTTTAAGTGAGTTAAAGAAAATCAAGTAACAATATTTATGGAATACAATTTTCCATTGTGAAATGCCTAAAACACAAATATTTTGCAGTTAGTTTACTATGAATGCAGGATAGTAGGAGAGCCTTTTGCAAGACAGAGTTGAGTTTTAGAATAGCTTACAGCAGCGGTCCCCAACCTTTTCGTCACCAGGGACCGGTTTCATGGAAGACACTTTTTCCACAAACAGGGGAGGGGGGAGGGGGAGGATGGTTCAGGAGGTGATGCGAGCGATGGGGAGAGATGCAGAGCAGCAGATGACGAAGCTTTGCTCTCTGGGCTGCCGCTCACCTCCTGCTGTGCGGCCCGGTTCCTAACAGGCGTCAGACTGGTAGCGGTCCGCGGCCTGTGGGTTGGGAAGCCCTGGCTTACAGGTGGCAACAAAAAGTTCCCGATAACTTTTTAACAAGCAGACCTATGGGGCTCAGACCATGTTGGCTAGTACTGGCTACTTAGCTTCTGCAAAGCTTTTATAACCATTTTGGAAACCAAATACTATAGAACGAAAGCTTTCCTTCCATTCTGTAGCCAACTGTCTGGCGTTACATGAGCATCAGAAGAGCGTTTCAGGGCTTCCCTGGTGGCGCAGTGGTTGAGAATCTGCCTGACAATGCAGGGGACACGGGTTCGAGCCCTGGTCTGGGAAGATCCCACGTGCTGCAAAGCAACTAGGCCCGTGAGCCACAACTACTGAGCCTGCGCATCTGGAGCTTGTACTCCGCAACAAGAGAGGCCGCGATAGTGAGAGGCCCGCGCACCGCGATGAAGAGTTGCCCCCGCTTGCCGCAACTAGAGAAAGCCCTGGCACAGAAATGAAGATCCAACACAGCCAAAAATAAATAAATAAATAATTAAAAAAAAAAAAAAAGAAGAGCGTTTCAAAGGTAAAACATCAAATATTTGACATTCCTATTAAGAATATAAAATAAAATATTTTATAGTATCTAAATATCTTCAAAGGGTGAGCTCTAACCCATATACACTTACAAGGGTCAGAAAAGCAGGGTGATGAAATAATGCTGGAGTGAGGATTAGGTCTGGGGCAAGTCAAATACATTCTGAGTCTAATTTCTCTAGCTGTTAAAAGGGGATAATAATGCTGTCTCTACTGATCTCTTTGGGTCACTATAAGGATAAAAGCCTGAATGTGAAAATGCTTTAAAACGTAGACAATCTATACAAATATTAGATAATACTATCATTTTCATTTTTCCCTACAATCCTATAGCAGGGCTCTGAGCAGGACCTATGTATTGTGTTTTTAGTAACACAACTGGGAAGGAGAAGGTAGGATTTTAGATAGCTCTTTTTTTTTTTTTTCCCCACACTTGATGAGCTTCTAAGATACAGTCAGTCACCAAACTCCTCAGATACATTTAGCGGCATCAGAAGCAGCTGCCGCTGACAATCATGTCTGATTCCACGGGGACTGTGGGTGTAAAAACATTGAGTCATTACAGGTGCGCCTGCCTCTCTTCATTCAAAGGATGAAATGAAAAGATGAAATTCACCAAGCCCAATGTTTTTAAAACAGAAAGAAAAGAGATCAAGGAGGAAAGACTTCTCCCTCTAATTTGTAAGAGCAGAATTCACTTATATTGATAAGTTAGTCATTGTTTTTTAATAGTCTGATACTGTGCTAGGTATTGTCCCAGATTATAAATTAAGAGAGCTGCCTGACTTTAAGAAACACATTGTTTAATAATAACAACATGGGGCATAGTAATAGCATACAACTAATTCTATTTTCATGTAGAACCTTGGTGAGACAAAGAGATAAACACCAAAGGCTACTGGAATTTTTCTTTGAAGGTAGAAAGATATTAAAAAGGTTTTAATGAAAATGATAAAGGAGATGGCATGTGAGATAATTTTGAATGAGTCCTAGGATCTTGGTAGGAGAAACATTAATAAAGACAGAGACTTGAAAGGTGGATATGTTCAACATTGTGAAGTCAAAATTGTTTCAGGAATATCCTGCTAGAGTTTCCCTATCCTTCTACACCTGCATATATTTATGCAAAGTGCTAATGTTGATTCATTACAACAGGTGACATAGACAACCTACATTTAAAAATTTTTATTTTAAACTGGCAAATTGTACAGTAGAGTCCCTACTGATTAAAAATGAAACATTTTACTATACATGTAATACATGGTTTTCGAAAATTTTAAAAGCACAAATACACAAAATGAAGATCACATATAATTCCCCCACCCCAGAGCTGTTAACATTTTGATGTATGTCCTTCAAGACTATATCTGTGGGCTTCCCTGGTGTCGCAGTGGTTGAGAATCTGCCTGCCAATGCAGGGGACACGGGTTCGAGCCCTGGTCTGGGAGGATCCCACATGCCACGGAGCAACTGGGCCCGTGAGCCACAACTACTGAGCCTGCGCGTCTGGAGCCTGTGCTCCGCAACAAGAGAGGCCGCGATGGTGAGAGGCCCGCGCACCGCGATGAAGAGTGGTCCCCACTTGCCACAACTAGAGAAGGCCCTCGCACAGAAACGAGGACCCAACACAGTCATAAATAAATAAATAAAAGAACGTGAATTTCTTTAAAAAAAAAAAAAAAAGACTATATCTGCGTATCTAATGCACAGCATAGTGATTATAGTCAACAATACTGTACTATTAACTTCAAAGTTGCCAAGATTCTAGATCTTAATTGTTCTCACCACAAAAAAAAGATAATTATGTGATGTGATAGATGTGTTAGCTACTGCTACAGTGGTAATCATACTGCAATGTGTAAATGTATCAAAACAACACATTGTACAATTTAAACTTATAAAATATTATATGTCAATTATATCTCAATAACAAAATTAATTTTAAAATGAAAAGGACTATTTCTGTGCATATATATAAAATATGCATTTATAATAAAAAAATGAACATTTTATACATATTGCTTTGTAATGTGTTTTTTTCACTTACCAGTATAGCTGAATAACTTTAAACAGCATTAAATACTCTACGACATAATTTTTAATGGCTCCCTGGTATACTATTATGCAGGCTGTCCATCAGTTTATTTTATCTGTTTCTATTATCACATATCCAGGTTACTTTTATTTTCTTGTGTAAATAACAATGCCACGATCATCTTTTTAGATAATTATGTAAACCTCTGATTATTAACAAATTTGAGAATTATGATTACTGGGTTGTTTGAAACTGGCTTCCAAGAGAGTTATTCTAATTTTCATTCCATCATCAACAGATTAGCCTTACTCTATTCATGTTCTCTTCAATGTTGGGTATTTAAGTTTTAATCGTTTTTTCCTATTTACTATATGAAAATAACATTTGATTTACTTTCTTCAATTTTGTTTTTCTTTGAATACTAATTAAGTTGGATGTTTTAAAATTTATTACTTACTTTTTGTGCACGTGATATGACTAATCTCCCATTAAAATGTAACAAGTCCACTTTGGGTATTTTTTCATGTTTGTTTTTCTTGTAACCATCCTCTGGGTTTCTTCCTCTTCACTACTTGTAATATCTGGTTCATACTATCCAAGGAGACATCCTTGAATTTAGAATTTTGTGCATAATTAGTCTCAAGGACTATAAAGGCTCTGAGATTTTACCTGACTTGAAAGTTAACAAGTTAACACACTGCAGTTTCATGAATGCTGATTCTTAGGTCAGAGATGAAGGACGGTTCATTACTTGCAGCAAAAGCAGTAGTCAGAGTATCAGCATTTTTTTTTGTGCTGTTCTGTGAACCCCACTTTCCACAGGGTAATGCAAAGAGAGCTGGGGGGGTGGGGGTGGGAACGTGTACACACAGTGGGTTGTGTTAACAGAGAGGAATTCTGAGCATAGAGAGCCCCAGTATTTTACAAGGGGAGTAAACATTCCTGCCCTTTGCTCTTTATTACATTGGACAATGTATGTACATGGAGGAAAAACCATAAATATAATCTATGTTCCAAGGACATTCATGATAGAACTTGCTTGACATGATAGACTGGAAAAAAAAGGTCACTGTCTTGCTATGCAAGAGATGCAGCAGCGCAAATGACTCATGGAAAATTGTCTTCAAACACTTATTCCTGAACGGGCAGAAAGAGAATAAAAGAGTTTGCAATGGAAGGAAGGAGAGTGAATCAAGGGCATTCAGCATCCTAGCTTGATTTCTGACTCAGCCCTAACTGTGTACCCTCATTACAAAAACATATCAGCCTAAAGAAAATAAATGAAAGGTGGGTCCTGGTTAAACTGATTTCTGAAAACTATACTTTCAAAAAAGGTTCAGTAGACAGTGATTTTTCACTTTATAAAACAATTCTCTATAGAATTCTTTAACTATCAAGTTTTCCTAATATGATTAGAAAATAAATTAATATGATTATATGATATGATTAGAAATAATATGATTAGAAAATAAATTAATCTAAAAATTTTTTTACACTTTTTTTTTTAAAGCGTATTAGTTAAGAGGGTGTGCCCAGGGCCAAACTGCCTCTGTTCAAATCTGGCTCAGTGTGCTTGGTTAACTTACTTGGTTAAGTTCCTTCTGCTGTAAAATGGGAATACTGATGGAATTAACTCCATTCTCATAGAGCTGGTGAAAGGTTTGACTGAATTAAGAGACATATAGTGCTTTTGACAGTGCCTGATACATGGGATGTACCTTTATTTCTACCACCTAAAATATAGTCATTAAGGAGACGTATTCTCTTTGCTCTTTTTCTCTCTGTGTACAATAAAATATAAAATGTCTTCTTTTCTTGACTTAGAGGATAGAGGCTAAATGAAAGAAGCCTTTCAAAATCTAACTCCAATAAGGAATGGATTATCATTTTATTCAAATTATAGGTTATTTCTAAAATCAGAAGAAGAAAAATTATTAAGAAAGGGTTGATGAATTCCTAATGTTGAGTTGCATCATCTATGATAACTTCTTTCATTTCTACAATTTTACATATTGTGCTAAGAGACGACCACAGAAAAATAATGTATAGTTTACAAAGCTCAGTAACATACTATGTATTTATGCATAACAACCTTTGAAGCACAAAGATAGAGTACTAAAATATTCGTGGGGGACAGGGGGCTGCATAGCCTTCCTCTCCAGTATTTAATCATTATTTCTCCCTGGGTTACAACTGGTTCTTTTAAACCTGACAGTAGTGACTCTGGTCCTTTCCCAGAAATTCTAAACAAGAGGGAAAAGGTCATAGTTGAAGAAAAGGTCGTGAACAAAGAGGGAGGACAACTAATGAAGAGTGGCTATTACAAAGACAAAGCCACTGAACAATAATTGGGGGAAAAGAAAGCACTTTGTACAAATTAACCTATACTTTTTTTTTTTTGGCTGCGCGGGCTTTCTCTAGTTACAGTGAGCAGAGGCTACTCTTCGTGGTGGTGCACGGGTTTCTCATTGCGGTGGCTTCTCTCGTTGTGGAGCACGGGCTCTAGAGCGCAGGCTCAGTAGTTGTGGCGCTCGGGCTTAGTTGCTCCGCGGCATGTGGAATCTTCCTGGACCGGGGCTCGAACCCGTGTCCCCTGCAATGGCAGGTGGATTCTCAACCACTGCGCCACCAGGGAAGTCCCAACCTATACATTTTTGAAATTTCTATTATGTTCCTGAGACTAGTACTTTGCGGATGGAGAACGAAAGCTTTGTTTCCTTTCACCACCATCCCATTCTATTATTATCACTGTGCCCGTTTTACAGAAGAGGAAATAGAATTTTGGAGAAATTATGTGATTTGTTCAAGATCATGCAGGTAGAAAACAATGAATCCAGGACTTGAATCCTGGTATTAAAAAGCCAATTTTCATTATATTATATTGCTTCTGCTGACCCTGAATTTCAGCCAAGCGCTTATTCCCCCAAAGCCTACATCACAAACGACTTAAATAATTTTCAGCCAACCCAACTATCAAATAAAGACTAGCCTCATCTCCTGGTTCTCAGCCAGCAGAAGGGTTCTGTTAAATTGGGGGGTGTAGCTGACGCTCTTGGTTGCATAGGGATCCCTCTGTTAATTCTGGCACCTATTGGGGTTTTCTTAGACTCTCAGTCTGTGACTCTCTAAACTATTCAGCTGCACTCCTGGCTAAGCCCATATCCTTAGGGAATAAAACAAAATCATAGATCAGGCTGTTCTTTTTATTTTGTCCTGGATATTCTCATTCTGTGAATCCTCCAGATAAATCACAGGTCCAGCAACAAATCTATGGGGAAAAGTGATGGCATAAGTTCCATTTGAATAGCATTCTCTACCTTCTTTCCCACATTGTAACCACTATTCACAGTGAACTGTTTAGAACATTTTTCTCTCTAATAGGCTAGCTACGTAAATCACTTGGTAATATACAAAGGAGTTTATTGTTCTTCACACATAACCATGGGGCTTCTTCTCCAAGAGTAGCAATAACTCATGCTGAACCACCAGTCTCCCACAGACATATTCATATCCCTTCACTTGGCTTATCCTTTGATAGAAATTATAGAACTAAAGTAGCTACTCTTTGCAGTCAATGTATTTGTTACCATCTCACCTACTCACCCAGGCAAGAAAGCTAGTAGTAAACTTGGTCTGTTCCTTATTCTTAAGCCTGCATCTACCCTTTGCCCTGCTCCATATTTAAAGAATACCTTCCACTTCTCTCGAAGGCACAAGTAACAAATATGCAAAGCTTTATAGAATCAGGTCAAGCACATCTCCTGCTGAGATCTCAAACCTGGCAAAATTCTGGAAAATAACATGTAGGTAATCCAGTAGAGGTTTTATTAGTCAAGAGTTTGTATGTACCTGTGAGTGTGTATATGAGAGAGAGAGAGAGAGAGAGAGAGAGAGAGAGAGAGAGAGAGTGTGGCAGGGCTGGGGGGGAGAGGGACGGAGAAGAGAGATTAATTGATTTAAGATCTCTCCAGCAAATGTACTGCTGGGTGTGCACCATTTATCAGGTATTGCACTAGGCACCAGGGATATAAAATGAACCACAAATAGACCCTGACTTTGAAGAAATTAACTCTTTGTTACATTTTAGTCAAAGAGTCAGGTGCAGAAATATGTGCTTTTACTATACCATCACAAGTACTAACTAGGATATAAATGTGCACAGGGTCCCATGGGACAGAGAGGAAGCTCACTCAGTTTCTAGGGATAAGTCTTCTTGAAGGAGGTGGTATTGGACACAATGGATGCACAGGAGTGATTCTGGAAAAGAAGAATGTGGAGGGTGTTCTAGGTAGAGGAAACAGAGGCATGGAAAAGCACAATTTGTGTGAAAAAGCACAGCAATTCATAGTCATTAAGACTTAAAGCTTGGGACAAGAAGTGTTAGGAGATAGGGTGAAAAATGATTTGATGAAGAGACCATAGAAGACTGCATATGCATACTATTGATACAAAGCTTGAAATTTAACCTGTAGGTAATAAGGAATCGTCAAAAGTCTTTAGAGTTGAGTGTGACAAAATCATATTTACCTTTTATGTGGGCTTGTGAAGGATGGGATGGGGTTAAGATCACAGGCAGAGAACGTATCAGGGGGCTGATGAAACAGGGTCCAAAAAGATATGATGAGGGTCACTTTGGAAAAGGAGATGGTAATAGTGAAGACAGGAAGGTCCGTGAGGGACACTGTATACAAATGGAGATCCTTTCTCCTGGGACACATGAAAGGGGGCCCCATCAGAGGGTATTAAGTACTGAATTGTGTCCCCCCCCCCGCCAAATTCATATGTCGAAGCCCTAACCTCCAATGTGTCTGTATTTGGACATAGGGATTTTAAGGAGATAATTAAGGTTAAATGAGCTCATAAGGGTGGGGCCCTCATCAGATAGGACTGGTGTCCCTATAAGAGGGAGAGACAACAACCAGAGCCCTGGAGCCACTCTCATTCTCTCTCTCACCCTCTCTCGCCCTGAACACAGAGAGGAAAGGCGGGATGAGGACATGGAGAGAAAGCAGCTGTCCTTAAGCCAGGAAGAGGGGCCTCAACAGAAACCAGCCGTGACAGCTGCTGCCTTGACCTTAGACTTCCAGCCTCCAGAACTGTGAGAAAATCAATTCTGTTGCTTAAAGCACCCAATCTGTGGTATTTTGTTATGGCAGCCTGAGCAGAGGATTTAGTTGAAAGACGTGAAATCTGGAAAACATGCACAGAGAAGACAGAAAAAGCAGTAACATAAAGTCCTGAATAAGCAGAAACTGTGAGGTAGAGAGGCGAGTAGAGAGAGCTTTCAGTTGATAGCTTCGGAGGATGAAACGGTACATGTGTGAGTTCCTTGGACCAGGGAGTTCTAGAATAAGGAGCGATGGACATTTGTTTCTGAGGAGACTATTCTAGAGTTGGGATTGGATCAGCCAAACTGTTGTCCAACTACTATTGCACACTGAAATCTACTTCATTCCTGGAGGCTGTGTCACAGCCAAGTCTGTCCCTTGTTTGCCTCGCCTCCCAGTGCTGTGTGACAGCCGTGCCCCCTCCCTCCTCCTGTATCAGCTAGAACAGGCCTTTTCTCTTGCACTCGGAAACTGCCAAACAAGCAGAGTGGGAGGAAGAGGAGGTGTCAGGATGAGCAGAATAGAAATAGTGACTACAGACAGACTCAAGAAATCTTGGGATGTGATGTGAGTAATCCAAGAAGATTTTGTAAAAAATATAAACTTTTTATGTTATCAACCCAATTTATAACATCAAGAAACCTCCTGTGCATGGAATGAGAGCCGTCTATGTAAGAAAGAAAGGGTGGCGTGATGCTGTCTCTAAATGAAGAGGGGCTCTTTAAAAATAACACCATAAAATCTGTTTTTATTCACCTCTATAACAAATTGGCTCAGTTTAAATGCCAGGCTATAAAAGGTTTCCTCCACGCTCTCGATACCGACCGACTGTGTGAAGAGAAACGAAGGAAAGCTCTGAGTGCACTTTTCTTCAGCACCTGCCAACATGGCTCCTAGGTTTTTGGACAGAATTTCATAAATGGAACAAATGAAGAAAAACAATCTTTCCTTTACCTCTATGCCATTATAGCCCCATTGAGTTGAAGACAAGTAAGATTATAGGATTTACACAGTCTTTGTGGAGGAATTGGCAAGTAGATTATTCTTCTGCCTGCTTAAAAATAGTTTCAACTTTGATCTAAGGCACATCTATGTGCATGTGTGTGTGTGTGTGTGTGGCGGGGAGGTGGCAGAGTTTGTGTGGCAGTGTTCCTCCTTTTGTCTTCCACAGTCATGCTTTTCACCTGTGCTTTTAACATCCAGATGCTACCATATTTTAATTATACTGATTAATCTCTGCAAAAGAATTACAAATGATAAACCAACCTTCCCTCAAATTAAGTAAGTCAATCTGCTGAAAGGCAGAACAGTGAAATAGGACACCAGGCTAAAATCATTTAAGAGATGAAAATGTCTTCATTTGTTTTTGTTTGTGTGCTTTTAATTAAAGGTGACAGAACCACCCTTCACTACCAGTTCAGCAAGTGTGATGTGCAAAGATGAATGCATTTACAGCTGCAGGTAGCATTGCTGTTTTCAACACTACTACTCTCACTGTTGGGGCAACATCTGTGGAAAATAAGAAGAGAAGGGAGTTATCTTAATAAAGCTGAAAAGAGATGTCGAAAGAAAGCTCTTGCCCGTCCCCATCTTTAGAGAGATTCGTGAAGAGGGCCACAACACTGTGTACTCCAGTTGTTTTGACCAGAGATTCCAAAAATACTCTGAAAAATCTCCCAGCATATCCAAGTATTTCCTCTATGGCTCTCTGGCACACTTCTTTAGGAAAACACAAAGTAAGAAAACGGAAAAACCTCTCACCTAATTCACCAAGTAGTTTAATAAAATATTTTTATCCCTGACCACACCACCATTTAGTCATTTTTCCTGAGTAAGGGGATTTTTGAAGCAGAGGGGTGAGGGCTGCCTTTGGCACTGGTGACCTGCCCTGAAGCTTTTTGAGTCCATGATTCTCAGTTCTATCTAAAAATGGAGATCGTACCACTTCCCGGGTATGTTATAGGATTAAATGACGTAATGTAGATGAAAGTGCCTTGAACATTTCTGTATGCTGATTTACTGTGAGTTTGTAGAGATAAAGATCCCAAGATGTTCTGTGCTCCAAAATATGAAGTAAATATTGCTTTTTCATTCGAGTATCTTATCTTATCTGTATCATTGCCTTCCCCACTCTTTGTAAGCACTATTTGCCAAGAGCTTTCTTTTTAGAGCACATCAATGTCATATAGCAATTCCACACAAAACTTGTTTATATTAGTCTGATGCTAGTGGATAAAGACAAGGTCATCAGTTTGGGGTAACTTTTATAACATCATATGTTCTTGTTTTCAAGATATCTACTACTGGCAAAATGTGTGTGTGTGTGTGTGTGTGTGATATGAAAGAGAGAGAGAAAGAGAGAGGGAGAGAGCACATGCTCAAGCAAATGCACACTCCTGAGAAGGCCTCCTCAAATCAGAGATAAGATTACTTCTGAGAATAAGATAAACATTTAACCCTAACAGTGATGGTAAGTATGGTTGCCATCCATTGTGTGCCTAAAATGTGTCCTAGCTACAAGGAGATTACAGTGTAGAAGTGTAAAACAGACAAGTAAACTCAGCAATTACCACATAAGCACCATGATAAGGGCTTGAGTGGTCATGAAAAACTTCTCAGTAAAATGCTACGTAAGGTAACTCCTTGATGGATAATAGGGTGATGGAGATACGTGGGAGTGGAAAAGTAAGAATGCAAGGGTGGGGATGGATTGGAGGAAAAAATGGAGAACATTACAGGCCTGCAGGTTAAAAAAATTTTTTCTAAGTAATTTCATACATTCCAGAATGGCTAAAGGTTTAAATTACAATTTTACATCTTTTATACATTTTCATATTTTCCTACATAAATGCAGACCACTACATTTTTATATACATACTGCTGGGACCCAAAACCTGATTCATGGCTGCCAACTCCTCCACATATAGGCAACAAGAAAAAGGGCAAATACCACATAGCTGTGACATCCAAAAAGGCTCCTTTCTATTAAATGCAACCATGAAATGATAGGGTTTAACAAAGATTCATTGAAGTCTCATCTTTCAAGCACAATGCAAGTTTAAATAGATTCCAGCTCCATTCAGTCTCAGCTACAGGGCAATCATTACTGTAACTAACTCCTACGTCTTTCATCTTTTGACAATGAAATTAAAATACTGCTTCATGCTACAGTAGGAAAGAACACTCTAAAATAAATAATCCCGAAGTTGAAAAAAAACTGAAAATAACAGCACTGTCTTTCTGAGACAGTGGGCGGCAATGTAAATGAGTGGAAGCTTTGCATACAAATAGAATAAACGCACACTGTATTTGGAAGGAATATAGCAAGAAGATTTCAATTAAACTATGGACAGCAGATAGTTCAGAATCCGAAGCCACAAGTAACCAATTTAGGTAAAAAGAAGAATTTATTTCCTGAAAGCATTGGTACAGTGGGACAGTATGGAAGAAAGTTGCCATTTACCAGAGATGCCCAATTACAGAAAAGTTAACAAAACGCGGGTCTTACCACATATGGTGAGATGGAGAAGGATGATTTTAGAACATTAAGTTCTCCCTGCTCCTAGTCTGGATGGACGGGGATCCTAGAATTTCCAAACTGTGTCCCTTAAAGAGAATGGGTAGTTTTGCAAGCCAAGGCGAGATCAGCTCCTTTTCAGCCCATTGTTATCTGTGTCTGTGCTACTGATGATGACACATTGGCCTCTCATATTTCTGTAAACCTGGCCCTTTGATTTTTCCTGCAGTGACGGCCCAAAAGGCTCCACCGAAGAGTTGGATATCTGCTCTTAACTTTATTCACCCCTCATCATTTCCAGAAAGAAACCAGGTCTACCCATCCCATGTCTTTCTAATTATGAAGCATGCCCCCATTTAGTTCATGCAACTCCTTCCCTTTACTACTCTGTTCATCCTCTCTTGGGAATCCAATCTTAATCATCCTCTCTTGGGAATCCAATCTTAACCCAAAGAAAACTAGTAACATTTGGAATTGGCACTGCTTTAATAACTCAGTAGAGATAATCATCTCTTCTATCACTTGAAGTTTCCTTTTCCTTAGATGTTTCCTATGTAGATTTTGGATTCCCCAAACATCCCAATTCAATCACTCATTCACCTTTAGATAAATAAAAATAAAGCCAAAACCACAAGAGAAATGCTATTTCTAGAAGGTATTATATTATCCACTATGAAAACTCACTTGCTTGTCCTTTGGGAACAAACTCACGGTATAGATAACTGTTACTTGATTTTTGAGCTTTTCTTTTTGGGGGTCATTTTTCTAAAAAAGACAAAATCTTAATAGATAAAAGAGAAAAACAGTAACTGAGTCTAAGTTTATGCTGGTATTTCTTTCAGCAGTAAATGCAACCAAAATGGGTTAAAACAAAACAAAAAAACTCTCAAAAGTGAAGCATGAGCAAAAGCTTTGGAGAGCCAGACTGCAGTTTATAGCTAAATGTGACTGTAAATGCCTTACTAACAGTGAAATTGGAGAAATTCCTTTGTGGGATAGAAACAGTCAAAATACTACAGCAGATTGCAAACTGCTTGTTACAAAAAAATCCTAGCTTTGGCTATAAGTAGACCTATGCCTCTTCTCCGTGCAGGGGAGATGTGGTCTTCCATCCCAGGGAGAATAATGGTTAGCTTTCTCAACTCTCATAACAGAAAGTCAACAGCACCATTTGCTCATCTGGCTTCTAAAAGACGCATATGGACTCATCTTCTTGCCCAGATTCCCCTCTCCTTTTGGGGCTTTTCCCTTCCGTTTGGTCCTTGGATGCACTAAGTTTGCCAAATGCACACTGGAGGCCACTGAAGACTTTTTGCTGAAAAACAGCTTAGTAATGAATTGAATTCTTATCTATTAGGAAGGTTTCCTTAAAAAAGAAGTCTCTGCAGCATATTCAACTTGCACAGCTCCAATTATATACCTCAGACTGTGGTAATTTAGAAGTTATTTCAAAATTAAGAACTTTGTTAATAAATACTATTGCTTAAAGCTTAAAAATTAGAATTCTACTCTTTATACCAAATTGCAATCTCCATGTGTCTTTACCTGCTTGTATTAATTGAAACAGAAGGGTCTGGGTCTCATTTATTGTTCAGAACCACAAAGAAACCTCTAGAAGCAAACATTTTTGTTGCTTTTGTTCCATATAGGTTTAAAATGTGCTCTGAAAGCACAGTGCTGTCACAACTGAGATGTGGGTGGGCATTATGAATAATTAAGTGAGAGTGCAGAAAGCAGTACAGATTAAAGAAGCAGAATTTCTTAAAGAATATATGAAGCCCCATCCCATTTGAAAAGTAGTATTTTGGAAAAACATTAGTGAGGGTCTGTATAGCTGATTAGCTGAGTGACTTTGGGCAAGACATCATCTCTCTGGAGATTTACGTAAAATTAGAAGTATGTGTGAGAAAACTGAAGTTGAAAACGATGGCAAACAATTGAAGAGTAAAGAAGTTGAACATAAATCTTGAATATATGATCATTAATTGAGTAATAGAAGAAAAATAATAAAGACCATATTTTTGATCTTTGTTTAATTTTCTATCTTTTCCACAAGATTCTAAGTCCATGAGGCAGGAATCATATCTATCTAGATCACCATTTTATCACCTGTGACTAGTACAGTGCAGATTATGCATTGGAGGAAAGACTAAATGAGTTTTAACTGTATTATCTGATACTATTTTACCATGATGGCCTTAGCTTTCCATTCTTTGTTAATACAGTAGATGCATTTGTATCCTCTGTAACATAAAAATGGAAAGGGATGACAGTGGTAATGGTTGACTATATAAAGGAGAAGATTAAGTCTTGCATAAGAAATAAATTTCTTGAAATACTATTAATGGGAAAAATAGATATAAACTCTTCCATTATACTGAGAGTGAAGACTTATATCACAAGGAAAGGGTCAATGGTTAGTTAAGATCAAATGAAATAATATCATATCGTATACAAAAGATATTCCATTTGGGGGAGCAATAAATTAGGAATTTGGGATTAGCAGATATACGCTACTATATATAAAATAAACAACAAGGTCCTGCTGTATAGCACAGGGAACTATATTCAGTACCCTGTAATAACCCATAATGGAAAAGAATATGAAAAAGAACCTATATATATATTCTTACATATATGTGTTTTATGTATATATGTGTTATATATATGATATTCCATTTAATGAACATGGATTACAAAAGTTAACTTATTTAAATTCTCAACAATTCTGTGTTATAGATACTATACCCATTTTAAACAAAAAGAAATTAAAACATAAGAACGTTAAGTGACTTATTTAAAGTAACATAAGCTATAAGCAGGAAAACTGGGATTTGAGCTCTGCTACCAATGGTTTTAATGTCAGCCCTCTTTCCAGTACACGTCTCATATTAATTGAAAGTCTACCAAATACCAGATGTTGAACTGAGCACTCCTTGGGTAGGAAGGCAAAGTGAATATTAACACCAATTAATAAGAGATGTTTCCCTCCAACAAGTGTAAATAATGTATGATAAAAATACATTTTGAGAGGTTGATATAATTTTTATCCTGAAGGAAAATCAAGGTTTTTTAGAGGTCTAACATCTACTTATAATAAAGGAATTATGTAAAAACCAACAAAAATAAGCTCCCTTGTTGGAAATGTTCCCGGTCTTGATTTGGGTGGTAGTTATCTAGGTGTCCACATATTAAAAATTCATTGAACTTTAAAAAAAAATAAAATAAAATAAGCTCCTTAAAATTAATGCCTGATGAAAGCTCATAATAGTTAATGGCATGAGTAAAAGTGCATGATCGTCAATGGTATGGAATTTCTAGAGAAAGAAATTATGCCTGGATAAGACAGAAGGCTTACAGAATCTCTCAGTTGTGTGATCACTGATGATACAGTAATGCTCACTGAGTTAATACTACTATTCCTCTGTTTTGGCATCTTCATGTTTAGTGGGGGACAGCAGAGCCACCTCTGATGTTAGGTTCCACTCAGCCTTCACCAAAGGTAAGGAAGGGAGCTGAGTTTTATGAGCTAACCCTTCAGTATGAAAGTAGAGGTTTAAGTTAGCAGGACTTTCATTCATCAAGAACTGCTACCCTAAAACCCCCAAAGAATTATGCAAACCTTTATAATGTCCCCTTGTCATTCCTTGATTTTATTATCATGGGAATTAGTAGAAAATCCCTCAAATACAAAGGTTCTGTTCTTTCAAATATATTGATATAAAGGAAGAGGCAGCTGAAGAGACTTTCCTGCTTCAAACTAGGCTTGGGAGGGAAATAGAAGATATAAAAAAACAAACAAACAAAAACCTGAGAGGGACCTATTGGATGAGCATAGCCATTGAGTAAGAGGAAAATACCCTAAATTGCTGAGACTTCTGGGCAAGATAGAAAGAATGCATAAAAGAATCAGAACCCCCAAAAGGCCCTGAGGCTGAGCAGCAGAATTATCCAAGATGATTTACATGCAATAGTTTTGTGTGTGTGTGTTTTTTTTTTAATCAGCAAAATTTTGCAGCTTATATTTCAGTGATATAGAGCAATGCCCATCTAGGGACAATTTTGAGACACTGGAGACATTTGACAATGTCTGTAGACATTTTTGGTTGTCACAACTTGAGGGTGGGGCAGGTATGAAAGTGCTTCTAGTATCTAGTAGATTGACACAGGGATGTTGCTACACATCCTACAATGCACAGGACAGTCCCTACCACAAATAATTAACTAACCCCAAATACTGCCAAGGTTGGGAAACCTTGGAGTACAGCAGGAACTAGAATCAAATCCTTTTTTACAGGATCTTTTCAGATTTCTTTGATACATCTGACTCAAACAGAGCCTAACTAGCAAACTTCAGCAGTGAACTTGTTACAAAGTGCATCATTTGTCAGCATCAAATTCACAATCCTCTTTCTTATTTAAAATCTACCATTAGCTATTTCTCTCCCAAAAGCCTTCTACAATTTAACAGTCAGGACATGTTATGGCTGTGAAATAGATGTCCCTATCATCCTGCTTTAGATGGGAAAAGAAACATTCTGCACTGTTTATAAGTCATAAAGAATTCTAAATATCTCCCACTCAACACATTCAAGCAAAATGATGGTATAATATCTGTGCCGGGTAGCACTCTTTCATACCATTATGTGCCTTGTGAACCAACCGTAGGTAATGCACAATCTTCCTTTAATCAAATCTGCATTGTAATTTCTATAAAAAACTCAGTTAAACACAGTAAGTAATTACTTACTTTTTATCACAGCATAATTTACTTTCCCAGAATAGCAGCATGAAAATGTGAGGAAAGATCTCATCTCTGTCAGTGTATTTAAATAAAGTATGCATATTTTTAAAAGAAATGCAAAGGAAACACCATCAAATGTGCAATATATATATATATATATATATATATATATATATATATATATATATATATATATATATTGCACCATCTTCCTCAACTTTATGGGTGTGGTAATATGGTTTAATAGCAGAAACCTAGAAATTTTTTTAAACTTTAAAAAAAAACCTAATATTATGCCTGAAAACCTTTCTCAGACTCTTACAGTAAAAATATAATTAGGCAACAATTTGTTCATCAACCTCATCACATCAGTTTTATGAATGACCCATTTAGGTGTCAAATAAACCCTAAAAAGCAATTTCTTCCAAGCCTCACAAATCCCTCCTTCTTTACATTTCCATACCTCTCTCTTCTCATTATAATCCTCAAAGAATTTTATTAACTACTTGCTTAGTTTGGAGTTGTTAGTTTAGGAGACTAACTCAGTATCCTTCCAGCTGGGCTCTCCAGTCTTTTCACTCAAATTCATCCTACACTGCGGACCAGTGGTTCCCAAACTTGAGCAGCATCAGATCACTTGGATGTCTTGTTTTAGTAGGTGTGGGGATCTCAAAATATGCAGTTCTAACAAGGTCTCCAGTGATGCTGATGCTACAGGTCTAGGGACCACACTTTTAAAAAGACAATTTTCATCATTATGCAGTAATCCATATGCACTCTTCCCCACTCTGTCAGAAGCATTAGTTTGTTTTTCTTTTATTTTTATGCTATCAGTCTCTTTCCTCACTAGGAAACTAAGATTAATCCTCTCTCCCTCTCTTTCCTTCCTTCCTTCCTCCCTCCCTCCCCTTCCTTCCTTCTCTCTCTCCCTCCCTTCCTTCTTCCCTCCTTTCCCCCAATTCTTTCCTCCCTCCTCTTCTTCCTCCTCCTCCAGCTCCTCCTTCTCTCTTTCTTGTCAGATTTTATGTCTTTGCTTATGTTGTTTCTTATACCATTCTATAACTCTGATCTCTTTCTTTTTTTTTTAACTTTTTATTTTATATTGGAGTATAGTTGATTAATGATGTTGTGTTAGTTTCAGTTGTACAATAAAGTGATTCAGTTATACACATATATGTATCTATTCTTTTTCAAATTCTTTTCCCAATTAGGTTGTTACATAGTATTGAGCAGAGTTCTCTAGTCTATAAAGTAGGTCCTTGTTGGTTATCCATTTTATTTTTTTTTAATTTGTTTTTATTTTTATTGGGCTATAGGGGATGGGTTGGGAAATATCTCTGCAAGTTATGTCCTACTAGGGAAATGTACATTCTAATTTTCCTGGGAGAGCTTTCGGAGCTTTTTCTTTTTCTTGGAGTTGCTGCTCTTGCTGGCAGCAGCCTCTTCAGGTCCACTGCTGAGTGGCTCCTCCTTGGAAGAGAATTTCCTCTTTTTCTTGGGGACTCTCTTGTTTCCTGATTCTTCAGGGTCACTAACTGGTTCCTCTTTGGGGAAAGAGTTCTTCCTCTTGGGAAGACTTCCACTGCCAGCTGTCTCTTCAAGATCACTACTACCTAGCTCCTCCTTGATGTACATGTCAATCCCAAACTCCCTAACTATCCCTCCCCTCCACCCTTCCCCCCTGGTAACCATAAGTTCATTCTCTGTGAATCTGTTTCTGTTTTGTAAATAAGTTCATTTGCATCATTTTTTTTTAGATTCTGCATATAAGCTATATCATACAATATTTCTCTTTTCTCTGTCTGCCTTATTTCACTCAGTATGACAATCTCTAGGTCCATCCATGTTGCTGTAAATGGTATTATTTCATTCTTCTTAATGGCTGAGTAATATTACATTGTATATATGTACCACATCTTCTTTTCAACTCCACATTCAAAGCTCACCTTTGCCATGAAACCATCCCTGATTCACCTGACTTAACATAAATCTCTCCTCCATATGCAACCACTCAATACTTATATACTCACTTTTAAGATGCTCCTTTGTACTCCTTGTTACATTACTTAGTAAATTATAGTGTTTGTGTATGCCTATGACGTATGACCCTAATTATATTTTTATATTGTTTATTATATACATTGTCCCTTGTTCATGACAATGTATGCTAGAATGATTGGCTCACAATCCGTCCACAATAAATATGGTTAGCACAATATTATAGTGAGTCAGAGTCTGCAAAGCAGTATTCTCTCAGTCAATGACCCAAAGTTCAAAAGATATCTAACTAACACTACAACCAAAGCCACCAGCCAAGTCTGGAGGCTATCAGCTCTAAAGCACAATGCTGCTTTACGTTCCTCAGGGGCTGCTGATATTATCCCATTGATGGGGGAACTGTATGGGAGAAAGGTTAAATGAGCTTGGTTTGTTGTGAGGCTGTCTGCAGGACTATCTCTAACAGGGATTTCAGAAACTGTTTTAAGCAAGTTTAAACATTCCTAAAATGGCCACTGTTGATAGAAAAAAGAAAACCTCCTGAAGTTAATTTTTATGCTTCTTTAATAGCCTGGTTTGCTCTAATTCATAAATGAGAAAATTTTTAACTATTCTGTCACATTTGCTGTGTCACTCAGTACAGAACAAAAGCAATTTTGGAACGAAGATCTTCTGGTCACACAGATGATGTAGGTGTCATAAAAAAACAGAACACCAGGTTAATCCAAGTTTCCCTGGTGTTCTTACCTGCCCCCCACCTCTCCCCCTCCCTTTCTCCGCCCCTCCCTCCCTAGCTCCCTCTAAGATCTAGATGGCTAACAGAAGATCAATTCTCTCAGGGCAATAGGAAAACTTCACACATTTTCAATAGCTGTTAAAAAGTTTGGTTTTCCCCAGGTGCTTCCACACAAATGAAGTAACAGAGGAACCCTTTGAGTGTTAAGGGATTTCTGTGAAGGTGTCAGCATTTATATTTAAAATAGGTAACTAATAAGGACCTACTGTAGAGCACAGGGGACTCTACTCAATGCTCTGTAATGGCCTATATGGGAAAAGAATCTAAAAAAGAGTGGATATATGTATATGTATAACTGATTCACTTTGCTGTTACACCTGAAACTAACACATTATAAATCAACTATACTCCAATAAAAAAAAAAGTTGCTGATCAGATCTAAAGGCCCAATGTCATAATTACTTCACATTTAAAAATCAGATTTTCTATTTTCCTTCTCTATTTATAACCATGTCGTAAATCCATGTGTTCGTGGGTTTTTTAGTTTCTTTTTTTTTTCTTGATTGGTTCATAATTTGATTTATTGTTACATGGAAGCTTAGGCTACAGATTTTTTTGTATTTCTAAACCATGGACATAATACTAGAAATGCAGTAACGGCACTTACAACAAATTCTGAGTTTAGTTAGTGGTTCTCAACCAGGGGAGATTCTGTCCCCCAGGAGACATCTGAAAATGTCTGACAACACATTGACTGTGTATCTAGCACGCAGAGGCCAGGCACGCCGTTAAACATTTTAAAAGCACACAGCAGCCCACTCAGCAAAGAATTAACCAGCTCTAAATGTAAATAATGCCGAGGGTACATCAGAGCCCTGGTACATCACAGGTACTACATGAATGCTAACTTCCATTAGTTCAAATATATCTTGGCTATAAGATTTTGGCAGAGAAAGTGATCAATCTAAGATATACTTCCCCTATGAAAATGTACAGAAATTCCCAGTGTAAGCTAACAGAACAGTTTTGTTACATATAAATACCTAAGTAATCACGTTCCTCTGCCCATATAAGAATTCAACTATTTAAGTATTTCCTTGATATTTGTTAGTCACTTTAGGGGGGCTGGACAAAATTGTGCATTAAAAATAGATATATCCTGTTATTCCATTAAATATTTACCTGGAGCAATAAAGCAAACCCAAGTTGATTGGGAGGTACCCAATAAACAGTTGACTTAGAGAAAAGGAGTAATAAAAAAGAATTTGGGAAAAAATAAGCTATATTTAACCTCTTAGAAGACTCCAATAGCAGTAAAAATATTCATGAGCTTTGATGTTTTAACTTGGGTAATTTTGATCATTAAAATTCCAAACAAATATTTTCCTCAATAATAAGTCAAAAGTGCATATATTGTTTGAAAACTACTTTGCATAAATGGAATACACTTCTTTTCTTAACCAGGGACTGCTTCTTAAATCTGCTTTTTTTCAAGTCTTAGAGGATGTACAAATACTTCATACAAACAACTGAGTTTCAGCACCACATGAAAAAGGAGTGATGACTTTATATGTGTCTCTCTGATCCAGGGCTTAGTTTCTGAACCACCCATCATTTTCCATGGACTGCTGAAACTCTCCGACTCAGCCAGTTAACACTGTACATTCTATCTTCACCAAGAAAACTGGAACACTTAGGAGGGAAAGCTAAACAAGGACATCATTTTCCCCACAAAATAAAGTTCATGGGAGCCATGTACTGACTGGTATTTCTGTACAAATTGGTTAGGCCATATCAGATACTACCCCAAAGCTAATTCTGTGTCTCAAATGCTATAAAATTACAAGTCTAGATGAGCTCTCTTTTGAATAATAGGTTACAAAGCAATTAAAAAGAATTTTTAGGTATGAAACAAATTCAAATTTTAACCTGTAATATCAAAAGATTAGAAGATCTTGATAAAATAATTTGAGAAGCATTTTCTACAATGACACTTTAGTGGTTGGCAGCAATTGCTGAGAATTTGATATTTTTACTTCTTTATTGGTATAATGTATCTAAACACCTTGGAACCATTCTATCTATCTATCTAACTATCCATCCCAGTAACGTTTTCTCTTGTGGGGCTTGAAAAAATTAATATAGATGAATTTCCTCTGTTCATTTATATATGCAGTGAGATGATACTAAAAATAAGTTTATTTGATAAATAAATGAGTTACTTTTGTACTTTGTTTCAAGAAACATATTAAGTTTCACCAAAATCTTGTGCTATGTTTGGATTCCTCAAAGAAGCAACTTTTGAGTCTATATTTGAAGGAAAGGCAACAATTTTATTCCTATAATAATGGCAAAGTTGAAAGGCACATTGACCTGAAGAAACACCTGCATTTTTGGGGGTGGGGAGGGGAAGGGGTAGACTGAGCCAAAAAGCAGAAGGAGGGAGAGTGTGTGAGAATATTCCAGCAAAGCCACCTGAAATCTGAAGTGAGCTGGGAGGATGTGTTCAGAGAATAATATTAGTTTAGGAAATACTTGTTGGAATTAATCTCTAATTTTGTGACACTTCAAGATATCCTCAAATTCATACACGCACACATATGTCCACACACACACACGAACACTCACATGCATGAGAATTTAATTTTTTATTTAAATTTACTTACATTTAAAAGATGCTGTGTATGTAATTTGTGGAAATAAAGGACAGAAGTGAATGTTGAACAATCATAACTATACAAAAAGTCAAGTCACTATTTTATGACTCTGACTCCTGAGCAGGAATACAGACTGTTTTAATCTTGTCATTTTAACCATTTTACTTTGATCCATTGCTTGTATTGGCTTCAAAGATATTTTGACTTTTGTAATGTATGCAAACATACCATCAGAATTTATAGAGAATTTTCTTGAGTGACTTCCATTAAACTAAATTAATAAATTGCTTAATTTTCTACACAGCAAAGGTTCACTGCCAATTTTTAAATTTCTCCTATTCTTTAACTATGATTATCATGATCAATTATTTTCTATGTAAATTTTATTGTTATAAAAATTTAAGTCACTAATTAGTTTTGTCCACATCAAAAATTTTAATTATTATTATATCTGGAATTGTGAGATTTTTGTTGTAATTGTTGTTAACATTTCTATCAAACCCAATTTTTCTGAGTCAAGTTTTTCAGATATCAGTTTCAATATAAAAAGTTACCTATTATAAGTGTTAATTGGTTTTAATAATTTATATGTTGTTATATCTAACAACAGCATGTATTGTGATTTTTTTTTTTTCTTGGAGTAAAGGGTTTGGTAAAGGTTCCAGATTTTGTATATATTTCTTGGGAAAAAAGTCTAAAATTAAAAATTTCTGCTCTGCAAAAGACACTGTCAAGAGAATAAAGAGAAAAGCCCAGAGCGAAAGAAAATATTTGCAAAAGACATATCGGATAAAGCACTGTTACCCAAAATAAACAAAGAACTCTTAAAAGTCAACAATAAGAACACAACAAGATTTAAAGAGGCCAAAGACCTTAATAGACACTTCACCAAAAAAGATATACAAATGGCAAATAAGCATGTAAAAAGATGTTCCACATCATATGTCATCAGGGGAATGCAAATTAAATGAACGAGATACCACTACACACCTATCAGAATGGCCAAAATCCATTGGCAACACCAGACTCTGCCAAGGATGTACAGCAATAGGAACAATCATTCACTGCTGACGGGGATGTAAAATGGTGAAGCCACTTTGGAAGACAGTTCAGCAGTTTCTTACAAAACTAAACACACTCTTACCATATAATCCAGCAATCTTTTACCGAAAAGGAGTTGAAAACTTAACATCCACACAAAAACCTGCACACAGATGTTTATAACAGCTTTATTCGTAACTGCCCAAACTTGGAAGCAACCAAGATGTCCCTCATAGGTGAATAGATAATTAAACTGTAGTACATCCAAACAATGCAATATTATTCAGCACTAAAAAGAAATGAGCTATCAAGCCATGAAATGACATGAAGGAATCTTAAATGCATATTACTAAGTGAGAGAAGTCAATCTCAAAAGGCTAACTACTGTATGATTCCAACTATATATTTTATAACATTCTGGAAAAGGCAAAACTATGGAGACCCTAAAAAGATCAGTGGTTGCCAGGGTTATAGGGTAGGGAGAGATGAATAGACAGAACACAGAGGATTTTTAGGGTAGTGAAACTATACTATGGTGGATACATTTCTCTCAATTTTGCTGTGAACCTAAAGCTGCTCTAAAAAATAAAGTTCATTTAAAAAAATCTTAATTAGATAAAGAGATAAGATCTGTGTGTATAGTAAATTTTAAATGGCAGGACTAAACTCTAAGGCCAAACCATACTACCACATTAGACCTTTGACCCAAACTATTTTCTTTGTCCTTTAAAAACAAAAACAAAGCTGAATTCTCTGAAAGATTCACAGAAAAAACTCGATTTATGTAACAGCTTGGTTCCTAAAAGATTTTGTATGAGTCTAGTTTTGGAAGTGTTTCTGTATTTGTATTTTCATTACTTTAGGACTCGGTTTGACTTAATGGAAACTAGGGCTAAGATTTGGTAAAGCAATGAATCTTTCTAAAGATAGAAATAATTCTTGATATAACTTTTGAAGAAATGTAAATTTTCTTGTATCGTTATCTTAAAATGAAATCAAACAATGCCAATATCTTGGTTTTATGGGTTCTGTGTCTTGTGGACCCCCAAAGCAGAGATAGCCAAAGGTTTTTAAGTCCAAATGTCACTATTATACTGTCACCAACCTATAACAAGAATACTACAAACTTTTTTTCTTTGAGATTTTGATAATTTGATATTTATGTGCAAAGAAAAAACAAACCCAACAAAATGAAATAATATACGATACAGAATTACAAGATCTTCTCTATCATAAGTTGTTATTGGTTGAGCTGTGTCCCCCAACAAAAAATAACCCTCAGTACCTCAGAATGTAACCTTTATGCAGATGGTCAAGTTAAAATGAGGTCATTAGTGTGGGCTCTAATCTGATTGTTGCCCTAATAAAAAGAAGACATTTGGACACGAAGACATACACACAAAGAGGGAAGACAATGTGAAGACACACAGCAAGAAAGCCATGGGAAGGCTGAGGATTGGAGTGATGCATCTACAAGCCCTGGAATACCAAAGATCACCTGCAAACAACCAGATGCTAGAAAGAGGCAAGGAAGGATTCCCCTACAGGTTTCAGAGGAAGCATGACCCTGCTTTGATTGATTTCAAATTTCCAGTCTCCAAAACTGTGAGATAACAAAAAATTTCTGTTGTTTAACCCACCCAGTTCTTGGTACCCTGCTACAGCAGCTCTATGAAAAAAAAAAAATACACAACTTTTTCCAGTATTTTACAGTGGTAAAATTCTAATACAATAAGAATAAAAAACTTACTTTTCTGCTTACTCTTCTTGTAAAGTCTGCCAGAGACTCATTTCCTCTGATTTGATTACATTTACATACAATTTTAATTAAAGAACTACTAATAAATGTTTTAAGTACAGGAAAAAAAATATACTTAATGAAGAGATTCTCAATGATGATGATTTGACAAGTCTTTTTGTTAGAAAAACTTCATTGATATATTTATTTATTTTTCTGTTCTAATATCACAGAGAAAACTAGGGGAGATACTCATTCAAACCCCATACATCATGAACTGAGTAATGAATCCTTCACCATTGTAGGTAGGAGCTCATAGATATCTATTCCATAGTCTCTTCAGAAGATCCTCCCATTTATTATTTAAAGAGTGTAGAATAATAATTTTCATCCTTTTGCAATTTCAATGCATAATTTGTGCAGTTACTCATTGTGCAATATTTTCTAAGATGCTTTCCACACTGACAATTCTCGAGTTCTCTCCCTTGGCAGAAAAAACAAATTTTTGGAAGACTTTCAAAATAATATCCTTGCAAATGGGGATGGGAAGCTTAATAAAGCATGTTGTTTGAGGTCAAGATTTCTGAATGCTATTCCTTGTATCATCTTCAGATGTATAAAGTCATGAGGAATGCTTACATAGAAGATCATAAGTGGAAAGTTGGCATAGCTAAGCAACTTCTTTTCCACACTTAAGACACTGCTTTCAAAAACAACATGCACTTTTAACATTTCTTATTTTCTTGATGATAACCCAGGGCTTTGATAATTTTGTTATTCTTTTGGGCTTTTGGACTGGGTCTTTGACACATGAACGTGTTCCATACTACTCTAACAAAACTCAAAGGTTTTATTGCACTTTCCTTTAAATTCTGAGTTGACATTTAGAGTAATCCATTAGCCAAGCCCTTGTAATATACACAGTGAAAAATGGGGGAGATAAGTAAATATCACTGTGATTCTTTTACTGAGATATTCTACTTTTTTCCCCTTTCAAAGAGCAAATCGGTTCTACAGATGAAATAAGTCTTATAGATATGATTACCAATTATAAAAAGATTGAGGTGCCAGTTTTTTAAAACTGGATTGAGTGTTAGCATCGTTAAGATGAGCTTGCTCACACTTGCATTAGGTGAAATGTCCATGGGATTAATGTCCATGGGATCTATGGACATTAATAACCAAAGATAAGCTTATAATAACAAGAGTTGCCATTTATTTACTTTTTTCACATGTAAAACGATATTATCTGATGCTTTGCAAACATCACCTTGCTTAACCCTCTTAATAAACCTATGAAGTACATATTATTATTCCAATTTCATACGTGAGGAATGCTATCCCCAATGCCACATATAGGAAATCCATGTCAGAGGCAAAATTTGAAGTTTAGTCTTTCAGAATCCAAAGTCTGGATCTTTTTCCAATATGTCACCTTGATTTCTACACTGACACTTTTGACCCTTGCCATAAAGTCAGTACATCCTCTTTGACACTGTGAATACTACCTAGTTTGAACAAAAATAAGAGGAAGTAAAAGTATAAGACCATCTTCAGGCAAAGTTAGGAAGACCTATGCTTGTCCATTTTTGTTGCTGCTTCTTTTTCTAATTCCCTCCTCTCTACCCCTACCACTAAATCGAAAACTTTTGCTTCCACCTGCAGACATCTGGAGAAGCCCCTATGCTCTCTCCCCATTTATCTATCAAAATATCTTCTCTCTCTCCAATCTTCTCCTCCCCAGTAAAACCTTCAATATCAGCAACTGTTACCCAGTGACTGAATCTGTGAGTTTAAGCTCCTTTGTTTCTCTTGGGCCAGTGTCTACTTGTCAGAAGAAGCAGTGCAATATAACATAATAAAGAGGGAAGGCTTTGGGGCCAGACCCTTGGAATTTGAATCTCTGTTCTTTCTGCCTCTCTTTAGCACTTGTCACTTGACAAACCGCTTAGCCAGTTTGTGCCTCATTTTATCATTTGTAAAGTAGTGCCTATCTCAAAGAGTTATTTTGAGAATTAAATGAGATAATATATATGAAGTGCTTAGAATAATGCCTGGCACATAGTAGGTAATATATGTATTAGCTTGTCATTATTATCCAAATCTGTCTCTCATTAATTAAAAAAATAACTAAAATATGTCTTCTACTATAGGAACTGCATAAAATACCATGTAGAGGTATAAAAGAGTTATTTGGGGGATCTTATTTTATCCTCTGAAATCAAATCACATGAGGATTTTAGACTGATAAGGTTATTCCTATTAAGAAACAAAATGGGAAACATGTGAAGTACTTTAAGATACTCAATTTTAACATTAAAATATTTTCCATTAATTACTCATGATTTCATTTCGAATTAATGGTGTTGATTGGGAGAGTAGAAAATAGAGGAAAACTGAAATAAACTTAAAAATGCACTTGATAAAAAATACCGAGATAAATATTTATTCTCCAAAGTCCATAGGAGTCTGGCTTTTGTGCCTTGTAAACCCCTGACACCTGGCATGATCTACTTTGTTGACTACTTTAATGGGCTATTCTACTCTCTTCCTTAGTCCCCGGCTTTTAATAGTCACATGGAAATATATTATTTTCATTTAGAGGCCATAGCTACCTGCATATTTTCTGTCCTTCAAGCTGAATTATTTTCCAGCCATATTCACCACTTAAGTACATAAAATTGACTTTTATATTTCAAATGATGGACAATGTACAAATGTGTTTGAGTGAAGGACACAATTCATTGCATTGTACTTTAAAATCCACACTGAGTTATAAATAATCTGAAACCACTAAAAAGTGTATCTTTTTTAATGTAACTCTCGGCATACTTTTTTTTTTTCCAATTTTCGGTAAGCAGGGCTTCAAATAATGCCTAAAGTAAAGATGGTCAACCTTATTATCACCAGAGGAAAACATTCAGTGTGTATCAGCTTGAGTTGGAAAAATTAGTTACGAAAATGTTTTGTCGGGAGGCTCAAGAGGGAGGGGATATGGGGATATACGTATACATATAGCTGATTTGCTTTGTTATACAGCAGAAACTAACACAACATTGTAAAGCAATTATATTCCAATAAAGATATGTTTTGTCAGCTAATGAAAGCTTTCACTCTTTAAACCAGTGCTTCACAATTTAAGACATATAAGCTCGTATTTAATCATTTTGGTAGGAAACCTCATTATAGCATATACTTTAACCCTGTCATTTAATGTAAAATGACAAAATGAATATTCACATATATTTTTTGCTATTGTTTTTTCAGCCAAGGTCTGTTCAAATGTTTTACTTTTACATATACTGAACTTCTCCTCTCTGCTTAAGGAGTATATGGCTGGAAGTGACGCATATAATCCTAAAAATAACAGATGTATGACTTAGCTAAATGCCTTGCTCTATAATTTCCCTTACAAATATTTCAACAATGAGCAAGCTAAGTAAATAAAATAAAAAAATAAATCTTAGTGTATCAATGTGTCTATTCACGATGGGTTGTTTTTCCCCCTCTAAGCAAAAGTTAGATGGCTGTTCTTCCATCCTGTCTCTCTCATTAAGCCACCTCTGAATATTCAAGCCTAAAGTAATATATGCCATCTATTCTACCTATACTCAGAAATATATGATTTGAAACTTTAGTATAACTTGTATTTTCACCTCATCGTTGATAAGCATTACCCTGGTTGTTAGCACCTTGAATTCAGGTACTTTGCATCACACTTCTAATTTATCTTATGTGATATTTAGTCCAGTGTGAAAAATATGATTGAAATTAAAAATGTAATTTGTGATTAATTGATTTGCTTGTTATCAACTTATTGGCATAAGTTAAATCCTACCTGAATGCAAACAGGTATTATAACAGGTATAGAAAACTCAAGTATCTGCAGGGACCAAAAAGGAACTGTAAATAACTAAAGATATTTTTGTTCAAGGACATAAAACACAACCAAACCAAAAACTACAGAAAGTGAGGCCATATACATTCTAAATACAGAGTTCTCAGACTTTTACTGCACTGAGAAAATACTCAGCTAGACTTTCTAAAATTTTCATTTTGGTGAAATAAAGTAGTATTTAAATTACATTTCAGAATTGTTGAAATGAACACTTTCAGATCAATTTATTCAGATTTACTCAGATAACTAAAATAACTGACTGTAATAGTTTAGATAACTAAAATAATTGGTTTAGTGGATAATCCAACCTCCTGACCTTCAATACATTGATTGAGAACCTTAAAACTATATTAGACTTTAAGGACCTTCTGAACAAGGAGACAATCACAATTTTGCCAACTGCTCCAGGTAAACTGTATCAGCTTAACACATTTCTTATGAATATACAGAGACGTTTTTGGAAAAGGCCATTTCTATAAGAATGTTTTGAGAAAATATATTCTATATTCCTTAAATAGATTCAGTAGAACATTTTATGCAGTGTACAGATAGAGTTTGTAGATTGAGGGGCAGTTGAAAAGAGGTCCCTTTATGTTGAAGAATGTAGACTTATTTAAAATTCATTAATAATCAGAGATTTTACCGAGTTACTGGAATAAAATAAGTCTAGCTTTCTGATATTAAAAGTCCTCAAAAGAAGCTTAAGAATGACCATAACAACTTCTCCCAAGCACAAATCAAGATACTTGCTGACCTCTACCTTAGGCTCCCTCAAAGCCATATGTCCAAATACTTTTAAATCATTACTCTCCCAAATTCTCCTGCTTAGGAATTAATAGCATCAAGTAAAGATTCTGTGTCATGTGGATAGAGGAGAAAAGCTGGAGAGGTACTCTCCTAGACAGAGAAAATAATTCAACACATATTTTAATTCATATTTTATACTAAAAACTAAGTGTTAACATGTCAACACTTCTTTTGTCTTTAGTTTAAATGTCATTTCCTTTTTAATTACACAAAGAAAAGGTTTTTGAGGCTATTATAATTACTGAGGTAAAATTTGATTTTGTTTTATACCTTTAGGCTCTGGAAAACATAAGAAGAATGCAATTCTAACCGAGAAGAACTAAACTACTTCTGTTGATAATCAGTTTGAACGTTCCTGGCTGAGAGGAGAGGATGACAGTTTATTGTGAAATACATGTCCTAGAGAATCAGATCAAGATCACTGACGTGTTTCACGTTATTTGCTAAACAACTGTCAGATGGCAGTGGTTAGACGCCACAACCCTTCATGAGTTAAATCCAAAGGGCTCTCTGAAGGAGAAGTAATCCACTAAATTTTTGTTCTTTCATTGGTGGAAACAGAGGCACAGCTGTCAGTTTCCTATATAGAAATACATTGTTGAGTTTATTCATTTGAGTGGGCTTTCAGCTATTCCAATTCAGTTTCTTCACTTAACCTACAAGTATATTCCCTTTCAATGCATGCACATTCAAATACAAAAAGATAACATGTACCTATCGAGAGAGGAACATATACTTCAGTTAATTTCACTGTTTCCTCTTACCACCTGCTATTAATGAATTTGGCTCCAAAACACTCTAAAAGCAGTCTTTTGAGATCAGTTGTTGGCCATAGAGTACAAAGAATTTTAGGTCCAGCTAATTAGCTAGTTGCAAGAATTTCCTTACTTGGTAGAGATGCTGCTTTGAGACCAGTGGATGTTACCTGGCATTGAATAATTTTATTCGTTCAAAAACCTTTGAAGGGTTGCTTCAAACTCTCCAAAACACAGCATCCTTTCATAAACACACACCCCCACACACACATACACACACACACACAAAGAAAAGGTTCTTAATAAAGTAATAATATTTTCCAGTGTTTTGAAACCTGAGAGTGAACCAAAGGATGTTTATTACTAGTTGTAATGTCTTTTTAAAGAGTCAACACCTGATACTTCAAAAATGTTAATCTCTGCAATAAACATTTTACACCCAAAAATTCATCTTATAACATAAACAAGCATAGTAAGTAGCATTATTATTGGAAATCGCTGGCTGAGTTCCATATATATATTAAATTGCCTCTAAATTTACTCTAAAAATTTTTATCTTGCTTTGACACAACACAGAAATTAATCAGCATAATTAGTAAGCTAATACTTTAATAAAAGTGTTTGCATCTTACTTTGAGAACATTCATAAAGAAATTCATACTTTGGTAAGTGCGTCAGATAACTTAAAATAATTTGGAGGAGGTTAGTTTTCCATGGATAATGATCTAATTTAAAAAGTAATGATATGCCAATTATATCTCAATAAAGCCAGGGAAAAAAGGTGTAGTTGGCCTGCAGACAAATGAAGTATGGAATTTTTGCCTTTATTCCTTAAACACAACATAACAACATATATCTTTTCTCTCAAAGACCTGCTAAAGTAACACTGATGATTTCCTTGAAAAATCACTGTGACTTAAATTTACAATTTCTTAGAACTCATGGGGATTGGATTTTGCTAACTCGATAGTCTCTCAGTTGCTCATACACTTAAATATTCTTTTGTCCTTTCTAAATCTTACCATTATTGCCTGCAACCAATATAGGCACATATCTGTTCTAGACCACTAGAACACATGGAAATTTTTGGAATACACAGTAATTTATGTCAAATTAAAAAAAATCAAGATGTAGACTTCTCTTTACCACTGAGAATGTTTATACCACATTTATATCACATATTTTTTTGTTTACTTATGAAAATAGTGCTAAAGATCTACAGTTGGTATTCCAAAACACATATGGTTGCAACCAGTGTCCTAGAGTTACTTCTGAATATTCTGTTAGACAAATGTCAAGAGCACTGATGCTCTTTCATAAGAGAGAGAAAAAAAAAAGCCATACTAAGATTTATTATCTGATCTCATAAATTTAAAGCAATTATAGTAACTTGAATGTCTTTGTACAAACTTTTATGTGACTCTAATACAAGATAATAATCTAATGGAGATCTGCAAAAGGTCAAAAACAAAAGATAACCATGAATAAGCTATCTTCTATCAGAGTAAACAACATTTCACCAATTTCATAAAGAGTATACTTGATTTTTTCTTTAATAGTCTATAGAAGTATGACAACTTGTGATTATCTAGACTAGATGACTAACTCTTTCACTTAAACTCAATGGTAAGGGTTCTACCTCTGCATGTGCACCTTAAGAATACAGTTTAAAATGGAACTTTATACTTTTCAAAAAACTCAATCATATATTTTTATTTTATTTAAACACTTGGTTTCATGCAGCATATATTTAAATTAAATTACTAGCTAAAACCATCTAAATACCAAGTCATTGGTCACTTCTGTGATTTTTAAATAGATTATATAGATATAATACAATGACTGACATACAACAGCATGTGCTTGCCAAGATAACGGTGAACTGAATATATGATTACATGGAAATTATATCTGTGTGGTTACACGTACACCTCCAAATCAGACCAAACTGTTTCCCTTATAAGGCCAAGAGGTAAAGAAACCAAAGTAATTAGGGAAACACCTAGAAACTATAGAAAAATTAGTTTTTCTACTTTCTAGAAGCATAGAAAAGTCCTCATTTTAATCTTAAGGAGTTTTGTTCTACTGTACAGCACAGGGGACTCTACTTAATACTTTGTAATGACCTATATTGGAAAAGAATCTAAAAAAGAATGGATATATGTATATGTATAACTGATTCACATTGTACAGCAGAAACTAACACAACATTATAAATCAACTATACTCCAATAAAAATTAATTTTAAAAAAAAGGAGTTTTGTTCTTTATCAGTCAGTGTCCAATACGGTTAACAGAAATTACGTTTTCAACATAGTGCATGCACTTATTATAATACTGAATATTTTACAAAAAAAATCAACAAGTTAATATTAATGTCTGAGAACAAACCTTTTCTGAGGGCAGCTATTTAAAAAACCTACACTGATATATGGGGGAAAGATTATTGACAATTTTCACTTAGCAGTATATGTAAAAACTGATCTGATTTAAAGGAGACAAGATAATTCTAAGCATAAAAGCAATGAAAGGAATCATAAAGAGAAATACAGATGAATCTAGTTATGGAAAGGAAAAGCTTCTGAACTTTTCTTTAAACACCATCAAGAAATGAACAGGCAAATAGGAAATGGGGGGAAGTTTATAATGAACATAAGACAAAAAGGTAAAGAGATTTGATATTTATTACACTCTTAAGAACCAATACGAGGATATACAAGACACTGGAAAAATTGGCAAAGTACACAAATATTCATTTTACAAAGAAGAAATTAAAAAGCATCCATTAAATTACGTTTATGAAAAAATAGAAAAATTTAAAAACACACGAGTTAATACTGAGAAAAATATGAAAGATACACATATATTTATATGTGTATGTGTGTATATATACAAACATGTATATATATATATATATATATATAGTGACATATAAAATGATTTTATTTTACAGTTTACTTTGGGTAGGTATATAGCTTGTATATAGATATAATTTCATTTGGCAATAGATATATAGCATATATTACATATAAAATTCATTTAATTTTATGGCTATTATACTATATAAAATATACATATATAATTTCATTCAGCTATTTCATATATATTAAATATTAAATATATGTATATATTTATGCAGTATATATTTAAGTTATATTGCTAGATGAAACCATCTAAACAGAATGTCACCAGTTACTTTGTGACTTTTAAATAGATTATATAAACATAATACAATTCTTACATACAGAAGCATATATATGCATATATATGAAATTATATGAATATATATTTGCATACATATAAATTATAAGAATATATTTGCATATATATGAAATTATATATATGTATATACATCTGTCTATTTTCATATATATATGAAATTTAGCTATTATTGGTGGGAAAGAAAATAAAAAGCAAATTTAAAAAATGTTAAATCCCAGACAGGACTAAATTAATATAGTATTGGTTGGTTTCTCTAGGTCATAAGAAAATGATTATTTTTATTTTCATTTGATTCTTTTACAATTTCAAATTGCTGCAATAACATGTAGTGCTTTTTATTAGAAAAACAAGATATTTAAAAGTTCAAATATGCATAATGCCATGCTTGTTAAATTACATTATGCACAGTTACATATTTACTAAATATTTTATCATTTTAGTTTTTTGTTATTATTTTTTAGATCATCAACAAAGTAAATACAGGTAAATGAGAAAGTATTCTCCAAGATTTTACATTTTTATTTTTGTACTCTTGTCTCTTCTTTATTACTTTTTTGATTTCAGTTTCAGTTTTCCTTTGGTTTTATTAGCAATATATTACATTTGCATTGCATTTTAAAATTACGTTGTACATCTGAAAGTTCCTTTTTGTAAGTAAAAAACGGTTGATAACCAGCAATTCACATGGCTTAAACTATACTCTTTTCATGCACTCTCCTGTTTGATCAGCACCTTTGTCATAGAAAACTTATTATAGTCACATTACAGAAAAGAAAATAGGATTTTAGAGATACATGCACCCCAATGTTCACTGCAGCACTATTTACAATAGCCAAGACATGGAAGCAACCTAAATATCCAATGACAGCTGAATGGATAGAGAAGATGTGGTATATTTATACAATGGAATATTACTCAACCATAAAAAAGAATGGAATAATGCCATTTGCAGCAACATGGGTGGACCCGGAGTTTACCGTACTGAGTGAAGTAAGTCAGACAGAGAAAGACAAATATTATATGATATTGCTTAATTGTGGAATCTAAAAAAAAAAAATGATACAAATGAACTTATATACAAAACGGAAATAGACCCACAGACAGAAAACAAACTTATGGTTACTAAACAGGAAAGGTGGGAGGGGGATAAATTAGGAGTTTGGGATTAACATACACACACTACTATCTATGGAGTAAATAACCAACAAGGACCGACTGTATAGCACAGGGAACTATACACAATATTTTGTAATAACCTATAATGGAAAATAATCTGAAAAAATATATATATATGTATGTATAACTGAATCACTTTGCTGTTCACTTGAAACTAACACATTGCAATCAACTATAATTCAATTCAAAAAAGAAAAGAAAATAGGGTTTTAGAGAGTCATTACTAAATCTAGATCAACTTGATCAACCAGATGTGTTAAAGGGGTCCTCTTTGATTGTAGGTTGAAGATGTGAACATGTATATTCAAAGCCATGTCCCTGGATAAGATCCACATTCCATCTTCCCTCTACAAACCCCATCCCACCAAAAAAACCATCATGATGATAAGCATGGGGCTCTCCTTCACTGAACTACTAATTATTATTTTCAGTGCTTCTATCATTTTATTATTATGACTTAAGCAACACATTTTCAGTCCTCACTAATCTTTTTTATTAAGAAGCTTAGTTTGTTCTACCAAGATTAAAGAGGAGATCATAATCCAGTTTTATTCAAAAAATAAAGTCTTCTTATTCTTAGCAAAGGAAGAAAAAATTTGAGGGCAACCATTTGTGGAAATTTAATTTGGGTCATCATTCCACTGTAGGGTAACTATGGCAATTGCATGGAAAATGCAGCAGCTATGTACTTCATCAATGATAATATGTGACCAGGCTTTATTCTGAATTTTTAAATCAGTATAAATTGTAAAACTTCATTCATTACCAAGGTTGATATGCAAAACTTCCACCCCTTTCCCCTTATCATTCCCTAAGCCCTGAACGTCTACTGTGAAATGAATTCATAAACCAAGAATTATTGCTTTTTTTATTCCACCACTTACATATTTACATGGCAAACACAGAAAGAGATTGAAAGACCATAAAGAAGAACTTTGGGAAGTGGAGAATAATTTCTAGGAGTATATTATACCACATAAAATCTAGAAAACCCCTTCATTCCAATCTGCCTTATTACTTTCTAAATTCACACCCATATCAGATAAAAATTCTGCCTTAAATTTGGGCAACCTCTCATACCACCTGCAAATACTACTTCAAGGTCTCACTAGAAGATTTAAAATAATGGAAGCCCCCCCCCAAAAGTTCTTATTTTACAGTATACAGTAGTATTTCATAATATTATTATTTCCTAAAACTTATTATTTTTTAAAGTCAAGTACCAAATTAAAATCTTGTTTTGTGTCCCTCTTATTTACCTAGTATTTCATTGGGAATAAAGGGGACACCATTTATTTGATTCAGTTATTTATCTCAAAGGCAGAGAAAGTTCCAGAAAAAATTCTAAAAAGACTATCTTGATGCACTTTCTGGTTCTATATCAAAGAATGAGAAGGTTCATAGAGGAGAATTCTTAGAACTATTGTCATATAATCAGAACGTGTATGTGGCAGAATTCTTAGAATTATGTTGCATTAGAAGATGAATTGACATCTTCTTTTTATTTTTACCTCTTTCTTGTAAAATCAAGTTACACTATTTACCTTGACCTGTTCGCAATTGTCCTACTTCATGTTTATTGAAAAGTCTGTTCCTTCCTTTATGATGAGCAAGTTACATTTTGAAACTTTCTCATCATTTAAAGCAAGTGCACTCTGAGTGATTATGTGTGTTGTGTGCACAGATCAAGACAGAACTGAGTCTCCAGTGTATAGGTGCATCAGACAATGTGACAACAAAGGCAGTGGTAATTATAAAAGATCTCTTGACATTCTTATTTTTCTAACTCTCATTAGGATGATGAATGCTTTTTAACTTTTTATTTGATCAGGATGAAGGGTGTGAGATAATTAAAATCTTTACAGGGCCTATGCTTGATATACTACAACAGAGTAACAATATGTGAGAAGTATATTTCAGGTACTGGATCACCTCTGCTTCTTGTAAGTCTCTTTGTTATTCAAGAAATCATGGTATTTAATCTGAATTGTTTATATATTACCAAATATTTTAAATGTTTATACTTAATATTTCTGATATTTCAAAGGAAAGGCTATAAAATAACTTAAATTTTTTGCTCCCTTAAAAAATTTTACAGTAAAAGCATGACTAAAATAAATGTCATGGCTATTTTAAAAGCAGTATGTAAGTGTGTGTGTGTGTGTATATGTATATGTGTGGTATGGTGTAGTATGGTGTGTGTGTTTAAGGAGGGAGAGAAAGAAAAGGAGAGAGGAACATTTTAAGACAGATTGAGATTTCACTGAAACATACACTTAAAAACTGACTTAACTAGTCTTCAAAGCAAAGCATTATTTTCATATTATTTTATCCACATAATCAATAGTTCTGCATAGAATCGCAGAATTTTGTATCTGAAAGAATCCTCAGAGCCCACCTTCCTGCATATCAAGTCATACATAAGCCTATCCAGAAAAATGCTAGAATCTCTCTCTTCAGAGAACCCCATGTAAATGAACTAGTTCTTATTCCTGGAAAACAGCCGTGTTGTGTTTGGTTCTCTTTCACCACACCTGGATAGACCTCAACTTTTGAACAAACATACAATAAGATCTAAAGTATAATTAATGCAACCAAAACACATAAGTATCAATATTATTCTTCTTCATTGCATTAGTTCAAAAATACTACATCTCTTTGTTTCCCAAGAACCAGAGCCCTGTAGTTTGCTCTCAATATTAAAAGAAACTCTATAGTGACGAATCAAAGCGCATTAGAAAGCATGCTATAGGTCAAATGCTGACCAATATCTAGTATATTATGAATGCTTTGGGAGAATGATGTTAAATCTTCTTATATTAAATGTAGGGCTCTCACTGGATGTTGTACTTCAGTTTACACATTTTGGTGGCCTTTGTGTGCCTGACCTCACAGAATGAAGCAAAGAGCTTTATGCTGAGAGAACAGGAATGTTCCCAAGCTGCTTCTTCTGACATGAAAAAGCAATCATAAATCAAATAGCTTGCAGCAATCTTGAAGATATCCTACAAGGGGTCTTAGTAGAAAACTAAAAAAAAAGGAGCAGATATAGAACTTGAAGTGAAGACAAAGCTGGCAGGGCTAGAAAGCAGATACTGCTCATATGGCTCTATCTTGTTTCTTTCTGTAGTAATGAAAGATCCTTCAAAGCTTACTGGTTATTTTATTTGACTTGTGGGGTGAAAAGTCTCTATTTTCAAAAACAGAAGAGCCAACAGCTGCAAGAAGAGAATGCCTCCCATGTTGATGCAGTTAATATCACCCAGACCAGAGAAGATTCTGGCCCTAAGGCTGAGCATCATTTGGGCCATGAGTTGGTTACTGCTGTGTCATAAAGAAGGCCTGACCAAGTGCTATTTTTGCCTTATTAAAAGCAGAGATTCCAAAGTTTAATGACTCAAAAAAAGTCTTTCCCTTTAAAATATTAAAACATAGATGAACCAGGGAGGATTTAGGTATCTTTATTAGAGATGAAAACGATATAGATTGCTTTAGCATTATTGGTAAATTACCTTTAAAGTAATAACTTTAAAAAATATCATGAGGTCTCTCAGACTGCATGAATTATACAGGACTCTCAGAGACCATAAATTGTGTCAAGAAAGAGGGTCATGAGGAAACCACCATCTCTTTGTGTGTTCATGACTGAATTTCCATGTTTGCATAAATTTGATTTCTGGCAATGAGAGCTAGGAGACCGAGAAAGAGACACAGACAGACAGAGTAAGAAAGCTATCTTAAAAGGAGATATAGGATAGTAAATATTTTCCAGTTAGAATCTGACTTTGAGAGGATTATAAAAGACTACTAGGAACAATTATACATCAAAAAATTGGGCAACCTAGAAGAAATGGGTAAGTTCCTAGAAACATACAACCTACCTAGACTTAGTCATAAAGAAATAGAAAATCTGAACACCAATAATGAATAAAGAGATTGAATCAATAGTCAAAACCTTCCAACAAGAGAAGTCCAGGACCAGATGGCTTCACTGGAGAAACATACCAAATATTTAAAGAAGAATTAATGCCAATCCTTCTCAAACTCCAAAATTTGAAGATGTGTACATACGTACAAACTCATTTTATTAAGCTCGCATTACCCTTATAACAAAGCCAGACAAAAACTCAAGGGAAAAAAACCAAAACTATAGGCAAATATGCATGATGAATATAGATGCAAAATTCTGCAGCAAAATACTAGTAAACCAAATTCAACAGCATATTTAAAAGACCATACACTGTGACCAAGTGGGATTTATCCCTGGGATGGAAAAATGGTTCTACATACACAAATCAATCAATGCCATACAACACTTTAAGAGAACAAGAAATAAAAATCACATAATCTTCTCAATAGATGCAGAAAAGTCATATGATAAAATTCAACCCCCTTTCATGATAAAAACTCTCAACAAACTAGAATAAAAGGAAATTACCTCAACATAATAAAGGCCCTATATGAAAAGCTCACAGCTAATAGCATAATCAATGGTGAAAAATTGAAAGCCTTTCCTCTATGATCAGGACCAACTCAAGGATGCCCACTCTTGCCACTTCTATTTATCATAGTACTGGAAGCCCTAGCCAGAGGAATTAGACAAGCAAAAGAAATAGAAGTCATCCAAACAGGAAGGGAAAAAGTAAAATTACCTGTTCACAAATGATATAATCTTATATGTAGAAAATCCTAAACATTTCACAAAAAAATCCTGTAAGAACAAATCAGCAACTTCAGTAAAATTACAGGATACAAAATCAATATACAAAAATCAGTTTCATATCTATATACTAATAATGAACAATTTTAAAAGAAAATCAAGGGGAAAAAATCCCATTTATAATAGCATCAAAAAGAATAAAATATTTAGGAATAAATTTACCTAAGGAGATGAAAGACTTATAAACTGAAAACCACAAACATTGCTGAAAGAAATTTTAAAAGACACAGGTAAATGGAACAGCATCTCATGTTCATGGATTGGGAAGATTTAATATTGTTAAAATGCCACACCACTCAAGGTGATCTAGAAGTTCAATGCAATCTCTATAAAATTCTCAATGGCATATTTTGCATAAATGGAAAAAAAAATCCTAAAATTCATATGAAACCACAAAGGAACTCAGGTAGCCAAAACAACCCTGAAAAGAACAAAGCTGGAGGCCACATACTTTTTGACTTCAAAAGATAATTACAAGGCTACAATAATCAGTAGGGTACTGGCATAAAGACAGATGCACAGACCAGTGGAACAGAGTAGAGAACCCAGAAATAAACTCATACATATATAAGGTCAAATGATCTTTCACAATGGTGTTAAGACTACATAATAGAGAAAGGATAGTCCTTTTAACAAATGGTGTTGGTAAAACTAGATATCCACATGTGAAAGAATGAAACTGGTCCTTTATCTTGTACCAAAAACAAAAATAAACTCAAAATGGATTAAAGATGTAAATGCAAAACTTGACATTATGAAATTCCTAGAAGAAAACATAGGAGAAAAGTTCCATGACATTCATCTTGGCAATAATTTCTTGGATATGACACCAAAAGCACAGGCAACAAACGTAAAAATAGGCAATTAGGACCACATCAAACTAAAAACCTTCTATGCAGCAAAGAACATAGTAATACAGTAAAAAGGCAACCTATGAAATGGGAGCAAATATTTGCAAAGCATATATCTGATACCAGGTTAATGTCTAAAATATATAAGGAATTGCTACAACTCAATAGCCAAAAATCTAAACAAACTGATTAAATATAGGCAAAATACTTGAATAGACATTTATCCAAAGAAGACCTTCAATAGCCAACAGGAATATGAAAAGATGCACAGCATCACTAATCATCAGGCAAATACATATCAAAACCACAATGAGCTATCACCTCACACCAGTTAGGATAGTCATTACAAAAATGCAAACAAACAAAACAAAACAGAAAATGACAAGTGTTGGTAAGGATGTAGAGAAATTGGAACCCTTGTGTACTTTCAGTGGGTATTTACCTAAAATAACTGAAAACAGAATCTTAAATAGATATCTCTACTCCCATATCTATTGTAGCATTATTCACAATAGTCAATAGTCCATAATGGATGAGTGGATAAAGAAAATGTGATATATACATATGCTGGAATACTATGTAGCCTTAAAAATATTAAAATTCTGTCATATGCTACAACATGGATGAAACTTGAGGACATTACACTAAGTGAAGTAAGTTAGTCACAGAAGGACAAATACTGCATTATCCACTTATATGAAGTATCTAAAGTAGTCAAACTTATAGAAACAAAAAATAGAACGGTGATTGCCAGGGACTAGAGGGAGGGGGAGACGGGGAAGTTACTGTTCAATGGGTGTAGAGTTTTAGTCATACAAGATGAAAACGTTCTAGAGATCTAGAAATCTGTTGTGCAACAGTATGCATGTAGCTAACAATACCATATTGTATACTAAATTTATTAAGAGTAGATCTCATGTTATATGATTTTTTTTGTATTACAATAAAAATTTTTAAAATGGAAAAAAGAAATTAAAAAACAAAGAATATTAGTAACTTTGAAGGCAGTGATTCTTTGCCTGATTATCACCATGGCCACCCTAGCATTTAAAAACAAAAACAAAAACAAATAAACAAACAAAAAGTCTCTCCAGATACCAAAATCATTGGATGCTCAAGTCCCTATGTAAAAGGACATAATACAGTTGGCCAGCCATATACCATGGACTCAGAACCCTTGGATATGGAGGGTCAACTTGAATGCCTATCATCTCTGACTCATCAGTACTTGCCAGCTGACACTGAACTGAGCCAACTTTGCTCACGACAATCCCTGTGTTTGCCATTTGCATTATACCACACTGACTTGTCCCTGGCTGCACCAGCACCACTCTGCTTACTTGTCAATAGACATGTTTTCCATCTGCATGTGTTGGTCACAGGTCACTCTGTCCTCAATTAACTGCAGACTCCCCTTCAAAATAAGTAGAGCAGAATCATTAACTTAGAGATACTCAATGAAGATGGATTAACTAGGACTCATTCTCTTTCCTCAGTACATCTTTAACAGCCCATGTTTGTTACTCTTTTAGTCCTGGGGATGGGAATGTGAAAGAGAAAGCTATTAAGTGGTCCAGAAAACCGCTCTGGCCCACCCTGATTTCTCTCCTGTCTAAATTCTTATTGAACTGATTATTCATTCTATTTGGATTAGTGCAGAATTGCTTTCCCATGGTGTCTGTCATTATTCTGTTCCCTGTTAAATTTTCTCATTCTGTTATTTTTGACTTTCTCACAGTACTTCCTGCATAAGGCTATGTCTCCCATAAGCTTACAGCTTGAGTGATTGCAATTAACTGAACTCACATGACTGACTTGCAGTTCAATGGGAGGTGGCCTTTTGACAGGAAGAGAACCTTGACCTCAGGATTTCTCAGCTCTACTTGCTAAAGACCTATTCTGAGACCACAGAACGTTTTTTCAACTATTTATTTAATTTGTTGAACAGATGATATATTCACAAAGTTCAAAAATCAAAAAGTACAAAAAGATGTTTGGCATAAAATTTCTCTCCTACTCCTGTCTCCCTTCTGCTCTTTGTCCTCCCTGCATCCTCCTTCTAGGTGATCCTGGGAAATAGACAGCGACGTCTAGAGTTCCCCAGGTACCTCTAAAACAGAACATTGCTCTGTTTTCAGTCATAAGAGGGGAAGAGCGCCTGGTGTGACTTCAGGGTCTGGTTTCGAGGTGCTGCCTGTCAGGGATTAGAACCACCTTCAGTGCTGATTTCTCAAAAGTCAATTAATCAACCACTGAATCAACCAACCAAATTCTTACTGAGCACTCATGAGGACTAGAATTGTGTTTTGGATTAGGAAGACAATCAGAATAAAAGAACTTTTGATGTTATTAATCTTAAAACATATTGTGGAAAATCATCATATCAACATGAAGTTGTCAATAAAAGAGTATTTTCTAATTAAGCAAGTGTGAAATTTTCATATATACATTTACCCCACCAATATATTTATTTATTTAGGGTTTGGCAGAACTTCAGGTATCATCAAAGCCAATCTACTTATTTAACTAGTGAGAAAACTGAAGATCAGAGAAGCAGCAAGTTTTATAATTAAGAACATGAAATCTGGATCTAGCCTGATTCAGTTTAAATCCTAGCTCTACTGTTTAGCAGTTGTGTGATACTAGATAAACTACTTAACCCTTGTGCTTAAATTTTCCTACCTGTAAAATGGGTATAATAAGAATATATCTTTCATAAGATAGTAGCAATTATTATATGAGTTAATATATGTAAATGGCTAAGAAGGATGTCTGACAAAGAATAAGCACTAGAAGTAGAAACTATTATCATTAAACGTTAAGTGACTTGTAGAAGATGAAATAGCTGAATGGCATAGAAGTGGTTATAAACTGATAAAATTAGGTATTGAATTATTCATTACAAAGCATTAAAGGAAAGCAATTACAAAGCAAAAATTAATATAACGTTCATAATAAGGTAATGGCAAAGTGTACAAGTGGAAAAAAAAGAATCCAAAAAAACTAGAGTGGATGAAGGTGATACTTGCATCAGGTTGAGTTAGCTCATAAACAAGGAAATAGAAAATCAAGGTAGACAAAAGAAGCAGGCTTTCTTAAGGATCACTGAGCCAGAAGACAGGTCTCAGAGACCCAAAGTCTACTCCTGCAAAAAGTCTCCTTTTGTTTTTCTTTTCACATTTTCTAGAAAAAAAATAGAATGGAAAGGAAGAATACTCATAGGTAAGACCTAAATATTTGGGTAGGAAAACATTTTAAACACTAACTTACTTTCAATCAGGACTGAATAAATTTCAGTAAATAAATATGTTTATTTATTTTATTTTTATTTTGGCTGCATTGGGTCTTCATTGCAGCACACAGGATCTTCGTAGCGGTACGTGGGATCTTTCATTGCGGCACATGGGCTTCTCTCTAGTTGTGGCCTGTGGGTTTTTTTTTCTCTTATCTAGTTGTGGCGTGGGCTCCAGAGCACGTGGGCTCTGTAGTTTGTGGCAGGCGGGCTCTCTAGTTGAGGTGCGCGAGCTCAGTAGTTGTGGCACGCGGGCTTAGTTGCCCCGTGGCATGTGGGATCTTAGTTCCCTGGCCAGGGATCAAACCCACGTCCCCTGCGTTGGAAGGTGGATTCTTAACCACTGGACCACCAGGGAACTCCCTAATTTTCCCTTTAAATTATGTCATGAAAAAGTTTTCTATGAATATCCAAAAAATTACTAAATGTGGTATGTTATAAATTATTTATACCTTTATTAAAGAGAAAAATGGATAGTAAAGCTCACAAGCACCACTGATCTACAATTTCCAGATTACCTGTATTTAAGTGATTGAACAAATAATAGGAAATGGTATTATACTAAGTGAAATAAGACAGGGAAAGGCAAATACCATGTGAGCTCTCTTATATGTGGAATCTAAAAACAAACGAACTAAAAACAAGCTCACAGATACAGAGAACAGATTGGTGGTTGCCAGAGGTGGTGGGAGGGTTTAGGGGGGAGAAATGGGTAAAAAGGGTGAAAAGGTAAAAAGAAAAAAGAACAATTAAAAAGGATTTTAAACCCCAAGCAACCAAAACAGATCTCACCAAATCCATGCACAAAAAGTTCTTAATTCTATTTTATATACCCTTCTAACAAGTTTGGTTAGCTGGTTCCCTAACCCATAATAAATTATTAGTGAAAAATATAGGGAGATCCCTAAAGATAAATATTTTTCCTGCAAAAAGTGCACAAATATATCCTAGTCTTGAGGAGTTCTCACCTTTCGCATAAGGTGAGCCACCCACAGGATGCAGTTAGCCTGTAGAGCCTTTAAAGACTGGCAGCCAAATCTAATCATGCTGCGATTACAACAGAAAGCAAAGGAATCACCCCTCATCCAAGAGTTAATTTTGAGGAACAAGAAAGAGGGGGAAATGTACCTTGCACATTGTAAGATAATTAACAACCTTTCTAATGCAGTCCTTCAGATAGTAAGTCCTCATCTTCACTCTTCTTTCCTAGCAACTCTAATATACTATGCGAACTAGTTAAAATACTTCTAAAAATTAATAATGGAAATGGTTAAGGGTCTGTCTGTCAGTACAGCTCAAGCCTCTACCCAGAATTTAGAAGCCAGTCTTCTAATCAAATTGCAGTCAAATACTTTATTTACAGAGTTAGTGTTTACACATTGTAATGAATTAATTTGGTTGAATCTCTGACTTATTATGGGTTACTGAGCATAGTTTGTGAGCAATGGAAGGGGCAAACAATTGTATTTCCAGCACTGAATCACTCAACTTCATTAGACAAAGAAACTATCAAAGTCAATAATCAATGTGCACTCGAACCTGGGCACCATTGAACCTGAAAGGCTTCCAGGGACTCCTTTGGATTTGTCACTTTAACTATTTGCATATTAAGATCTCTGCAGGCAGGCAAAATGCTTCAAATGATAGGCCAAACAGCACCTTCAGAAGTCATTAAGCCCAGTATTGCCAAATAAATTTTAGTTGTCATACAATTTTGAAAACTAAAGTGATGATTTAAAGTCTATCCCAAACCCATTAGAGAGAGAAGAAAGACTGAGGCATCTAGGTATGGCCCCAGGCCACCAGTGCAGGCTAGAAGAGCTGAAGGTTTGAAATAACAGACACGCATATTTTCCTGGGACCAGGACACTAGAGAGTAACAAAACCTACCATCATACAGCTATAGTAAAAGAAAGGCTTTACTTTACAAGTAACGTCAAAGAGTAGATGCTCAATAAATGCTAGGTAACCTTTTTTACTATAATTAGTGGCAGAGGCAACATCAAGAGCCACATTCCTGATTAACATAGCACTGCTTTTTCCATGGATTAATTTTGTTTTCTCAAACTAAACGGCAGGACAAGTAAAAAGAAGTCTTGTTTTATCAAAGCACACTAAGTATTTTGTCTATATGCTGATTAAGTTTGCCAAACAGTTTTCCATGCTTCTAGAAGACAAATAATGAATGTTAATCCTAGAAAGCACCCAGAATAGTCCTGGATCCATAAAGAAGATGTGGTTCATATACACAGTGGAATGTTACTCAGCCATAAAAAAAGAATGAAATAACGCCATTTGTAGCAACATGGATGGACCTAGAGTTTACCATACTGAGTGAAGTCAGACAGAGAAAGACAAATATCATATGATATCACTTATACGTGGAATCTTAAAAAATGATACACAGACAGAAATAGACTCACAGACATAGAAAACAAACTATGGTTACCAAAGGGGAAAGGGTAGGGGGAGGGATAAATTAGGAGTTTGGTATTAAAATATACACACTACTATATATGGAGAAGATAACCAACAAGGACCTACTGTATAGGACAGGAAACTACATTCAATATCTTGTATTAATAATCTATAATGGAAGAGAATCTAAAAAAGAATATATATATAAAAGAATCTAAAAAAAATATATATATATATATGTATGTATCTGAATCACTTTGCTGTATACCTGAAACTAACACAACATTATAAATCAACTATATTTCAATAACAATTTTAAAAAAAGAATCAAACAGGGAGTGATGAGTAGGCTTAATCAGGGATGGTTACCAACATGGAGGTGAATTTAAATTCTTGTGTCCTTCAAATCTACACCAAATGTTTCTGCAACATGATACACTGACTCTCCTCTCTGTGAACGGCAACACCATGGGACACTTATGGTGAGCTGCATCCCCCCCTACCCTCACACTGCCTCACACACCCTGTGAATAAGGGATGAGAAAATGTGTGGTCAGACTGTGTGCCATAGAAACAATCTCTTGCTTATAGAGCAGGGTTGGATGTAGGGGATAATGGGGAAGAAGATGGAGCCTGAGTTATTCTTATGGAATCACCTAACTATATCTTTTATGCAAAAAAAAGGAGAGAGGAGTGAAATTACGAAATTAGAGGCTGAATTGGGAGGAGAAACAATCGTATTGAACATTTGTTTACATCCAATATATGAAAAAGTTATTCGAATAAACAGTGTGACTTATTATATTATTACTGCTATAATTCAAGCCCTTTGTGTGTGTGTGTATGTGTGTGTGTGTGTGTCTGTGTGTGTGAAAACCAGTTGGATGTACAAAAATGTCAAGTGTAGCATTTTATAATCCTGAAATCTATTAAATCTTTTAAGGGTATGACTACTACACTTTGGCTCATTCTCATTCACATTTCAAATATAGAGATGTAGGGGCAGGCAATACCCAAAAAACTTACCATTCTTAAAATTCTATGATTTCACAATTCTTGAGCATAAAAGCAGCTGCTTTTAAAACACCATCATATGTTTGAGCTGATGACTTTCTGAACACAGAATATGCCAGGGACCAGCAAAGGGAAAACAGAGGCTTGGCCTAAGGGCTAAACAAATAAGTATGTTTAGACCATAGGCATAGTCAAAGGGTTAGGTTCCTAGGTAAGACAATAATCTACTTCTGAAGCCTCTAGGTAAACCTGGGGCCCAGACAGTAAAACACCCACTTCTCCAGGGGATTGCCAAACTAAAAAACGACTGGGCAGTCTCAAAGTTGGATAAAAAGTAAGTAGACTAGCAAGAAGAACCAGAACCCCAGAAGTCAGTTCACATTTGGTGAGGGAACTTGTGATTGGTGAGATGCATAACAGTAGGGAATATTTGTTTTAAAATTGCATCAACCTAACTGAAAAATAAAGATTAGGTGCAGGCATCCACAACTTATTATGACTTTTTAAAACTTGGACATTAGGATTCTCTTGTGTGCTTGCACTGACTGCATGCAAGTGACAGACTACAGGAAGGCATGAAGAAAATCAATCAATAAATAAATCAATAGGGCTGCTTGTAGATAATTTGACAACACCATTTTGTCCTAGATGCTTCCAATGTATCCATAGTTTATTCATTCAGTTAGCAACAAAGCCCTGAGGTGGGAACAAGCCTAGAGTATATAAGAAATGTAAAGATCAGTGAGTGAAGCAAAGTGAGTGAAGGACAGTGAGGTATGAGGTAGTCTGAGGTCACAGATAGAGGAAGGTGTCAAGTCATGTAGATCTAGAATAGGAGTTTGATTTCAGAGAAGCTTAGGTCACAGGCTATTCCAGTCATCTTGCTATCGGATGATGGTGGCTTGATTAGGGTGTTAGCTGTGGAAATGGAAAGATACATATAAATTGGAAGTGGACACAAATAAACTTTTAGTTGTTGGAGTATATGTGCACATGCGTGTGTGTGTGTGTGTGTGTGTGTGAGTGTTTTATGGTGGGAGTGAGGAATCGGTAAGGAATCAAGGATGACTTCTAGGTATTTGGCTTGAACAACTAGGTATATGGTAATAATATTTATAAACTTGAGTAAAGGGAAAATGCACAGCTCTGCTTCAGTCTTGAGAAGTTTGAGAAACTTCTTAGACATCCTAGGGGAAATGTCAAGTAAGTGATCACTTGCATAAATCTAGAGCTCACTGTAGAGATCAGGATTAGAGATATACATTTGGGATTCATCAGTATATGATGGTATTGAAAACCACAGTATGGAAACATCTGGGGAAAGATTATAGATAGTCTTTGAGAGCAGCATTTAGAGGCCAACGGAGCAGGAAAATCAGCAAGAAAAGGCCAAGAAAGAGTGGTCAGCAAGAAGCAGAGTATAGCATCATGGATCCTAAAGCACAGTGTGCTTGAAGAAGGGAGGAATGGTCACCTATGTGACTTGCTCCTGCTGAGCCAAATAACATGAGGACAGAAACATAATCATTGGGTTTGGCAACCTGGTGACCTTGGCAAGAGTTTATTCAGTTAAGGAGGGCAAGTAGCCTGGAAGAAGCTGTTGAGGTGGGTGCTTCTGATGGGTTGAATAAGCCTTATTAAAATGCAACAGTATTCTTAGCACAGAAATGCTATCATGTTTACCCCTACTGAAATTTATGCCTGATTTCATGACTATCACAATATAGGATTTGTTTATAATTAATTGTTTCATGGCAGTTAAATTAAAAAAAAAAAAAGTGGTGAGAACCCACAATAATTAGCAGCAAATAATTTGTATGTTTACAAAATGCTTTGGGGAAATATGACTTAATAGTTAGTGTTCCAAATGGCACTACTCTTATAAGCAATAAATGTGACCCTCTGGCTATGATATTGAAAAATTTTTTAAAAATTAGGAAGAACAAAGTAAACTATTTTAAAGACCTATTTTCAAATGTCACCATAGCAATAAATTATTGATTTTCACATCTAAAATTAATGTTTTTATTTATAAAGTATTTTTAATTCTGGGTAACATAATATATAACTTTGCTTTAAGACACCATTTTATTTTAAAGACTTACAGAGTTTGAATGAACCCAATTAAGTGTGCTCTGTGTGTCTTCTCAGTCTGTCCTTAGCAAGACTTACAATGTAGGTTCTGTTCTACTTGCTATCAGGGGAAACCGCACAGGAACCCAGAGAATACTGCCTGCTAGAAAAAAAAAATGGGCTCATTTTTTCATAGAGTCTCTGGCTGTGGCCACAGAGAACACAGCATCCGCTTATAGATTCTCCTAATTGGCACTAGGCCATTCTCTAGGCTTCCACTTCTTTACTGGCAAATGTAGCTCGTTTTTATTTGTGCTCTCCAATAGATTCAGCTACAATACCTACAGATTTGGATTATGAAAAATTATCTAGGCAGGTAAAAAGAACTGAAATATGAGACAGTTCAGTAACTTGGCAGGAAGAGGGAGAGAGGCCCAAACTACCTTGAAGAAGGATTATTTTGTGAAAATGAACAAAGCTACATGTTCTCTCTTGAATAATAAAAACACGCATCCACATACTGACATGACACAGGGATTTTATTATCAGTTGTCACACACAGTAGTTTTATTAGCACCTATTCAAGACTAAGCTAATTTAAAAGCACTTGAAACCTTAGGCAGATGTTTTAAATGAAAAAAAGAGTTCAAAAAGCTCTGCATCATATAGCATCTACTATACATAAAATAAGGCTCAGCTCTTCCTTAGTCTTGAAGCACATCCATTTACATATGAGCTGCTCATACCAGAACCTTGGTCATCATTCTCTCAGGCAACAATGTTCCCTGCTCTGTCAGAACTTTATGACATGAATTTTCTCTTTTGACTAAATTTAAATCCCTAGTCCATTTCATGCTGTAATACATCTCCTCCTACACTAGATTCCTATCAGATGTCTCATTTTGTTCCTCTTAAAATTAAAGGAAATATCACTTTGAAAAACTGGAGTTCTTCACTAAAGCTCAACATAAGCATACTCTAGGACCTCAACTTTTCACTTCTAAGTACAGAATGCATAGAAAAGACTACGCAGTTCACCAAATGACATGCACTAAAATAAATGTTATGAATAGCAACACTATTCATAAAAGCACAAAACTAGAAACTACCTAAATGTGCCCAAATCAAGAATGGAATTCATAAAATTATCACACAATGGAAACCACTACAATGAAAATGAACAATCTACACCTTTATGCAACAACATGAAGTCTCATGAACAGATTGTTGAGCAAAAGATGTAAGATAACAGAGATTGTAGTGAACACTTTCATCATATAAACTACTAATACCTTATACTGACTAGAAAGCAGAATAGTAGTTACCTCTAATGCAGTCTAGTGAGTAGAAAGGGGCATAAAGGACTTCTGAAACTCTGCTATTGTTCTTGGGTTCACCGGAGTGCTGGTTACACAAATGCATTCAGTTTGTCAAAGTTCATCACAACATATAGTTAAGATATGTTCACATTTTTGTATTGATTTCATAGTTCAATAATTTAAAAAACCTCAAGTTTACATGGATGTTGGCTGAGTTGGAATAGAGATAGCTCAATACCAAGTGTAGCAGACTGAGTTCTTGTTCACATGCATTATCTACCTCTTACCCTCAACTGAGAGCAGGCTTGGCTATGTGACTTGCTCTCATCAAAGAAATATGAGTAGAGATGAGCACTGCTTCTAACCCAAGTTTTAAGAGCTAGTGTGGGGTTCACCATCACCTCTTTTCCCTCTGCCTCAAGACTGTATCCCAGAATGAAGACAACACAGAAAGGAACCACAGCCAACTAGTGTCGGACATGCAACAGGAGCAGAAAAGTGTCCTTCTTGTGGAAAGTCATTGAGAATTATCCTGAACTACCAGATTTGAGTAGAACACTTGGGTATTTTGGACTACTGTGAACACAAAGAACAAAATTACTTCTATCATGTCCTGTATACTCTACAGAGCTTACCTAATTTAATGTTAGCTAATTTAATGTAATTTAATGTTACCTAATTTAATGTAATCTTCTAGACATGACCTAGTACTCTTGTCTCATGGACTGACTTAGGCATTGTCAAAGCTCTGTAGGTCTCCAGATATCATCTATCCACACAGAGACCCTAAGACCCCCATGTTCCATTCAGCTCAATAAATTATTTACAGCAAATACTGAACTCCACTGGGAAGAGAGGAACTTGATCAGCTCATAATGATTTTTTCTTTGTTGAAAACAACTTTTGATCCAGCAAGATTTGACTCCCAGTAGTTGTTTCTGTGCTAGGTAGTCTTCCTGGCCATAGCAATTTATACAAGGGAGATACCTGCAGCAGGCTAATCAGATTTTCTCTTCCAAAAATTGGAAATCTGAATGAAAGAAATTGGGAGCCCTGGAAAATGAATCATAAAAATAAAAAAAGGCTAAAAAATTACATAATATGCTCAAGTTTTGGTTATGAGCTACCCTAGTATCCTCTTAATAAGCTCACCTAGGTCCTCGGGAAGATGGCGGAAGAGTAAGACGCGGAGATCACCTTCCTTCCCACAGATACAGTAGAAATACATCTACACGTGGAACTGCTCCCACAGAACACCCACTGAACGCTGGCAGAAAACGTCCGATCTCCAAAAAGGCAAGAAACTCCCCCCGTACTTGGGTAGGGCAAAAGAAAAAAGAAATAACAGAGACAAAAGAATAGGGACGGCACCTGCACCAGTGGGAGGGAGCCGTGAAGGAGGAAAGATTTCCACGCACTAGGAAGCCCCTTAGCGGGCGGAGACTGCGGGTGGCAGAGGGGGGAAGCTTCGGAGCCACGGAGGAGAGCGCAGCCACAGGGGTGCGGAGGGCAAAGCGGAGAGATTCCCGCACGGAGGCTCGGCGCCGAGCAGCACTCTCCAGCCCGAGAGGCTTGTCTGCTCACCCGCCGGGGCGGGCGGGGCTGGGAGCTGAGGCTCGGGCTTCGGTCGGATCGCAGGGAGAGGGCTGGGGTTGGCGGCGTGAACACAGCCTGAAGGGGTTAGCGCACCACAGCTAGCCAAGAGGGAGTCCGGGAAAAAGTCTGCAGCTGCCGAAGAGGCAAGAGACTTTTTCTTCCCTCTTTGTTTCCTGGTGCGCGAGGAGAGGGGATTCAGAGCGCTGCCTAAACGAGCTCCAGAGACGGGCGCGAGCCGCAGCTACCAGCGCGGATCCCACAGCAACAGGGCGCAGAGGGAAAAACGGAGAGATTCCCGCACAGAGGCTCGGCGCCGAGCAGCACTCTCCAGCCCGAGAGGCTTGTCTGCTCACCCGCCGGGGCGGGCGGGGCTGGGAGCTGAGGCTCCGGTTTCGGTTTCGGTTGGATCGCAGGGAGAGGACTGGGGCTGGCAGCGTGAACACAGCCTGAAGGGATTAGCGCACAACAGCTGGCTGGGAGGGAGACCGGGAAAAAGTCTGCAGCTGCCGAAGAGGCAAGGGACTTTTTCTTGCCTCTTTGTTTCGCGGCGCGCAAGGAGAGGGGATTCAGAGTGCCGCCTAAACGAACTCCAGAGAAGGGCGCGAGACGCGGCGATCACCGCAGACCCCATAGCAACAGGGGCGCAGAGAAAAAAAAACGGAGAGACTCCCGCACAGAGGCTCGGCGCGGAGCAGCACTCACCAGCCCGAGAGGCTTGTCTGCTCGGCGGGCGGGGCTGGGAGCTGAGGCTCGGGTTTCGGTTTCGGTTGGATCGCAGGGAGAGGACTGGGGCTGGCGGCGTGAACACAGCCTGAAGGGGTTAGCGCACCACAGCTGGCTGGTAGGGAGTCCGGGAAAAAGTCTGCAGCTGCCGAAGAGGCAAGAGACTTTTTCTTGCCTCTTTGTTTCGCGGCGCGCAAGGAGAGGGGATTCAGAGTGCCGCCTAAACGAACTCCAGAGAAAGGCGTGAGCCGCGGCGATCAGCACGGACCCCAGAGACGGGCGTGAGACGCTGGGGCTGCTGCTGCCGCCTCCAAAAAGCCTGTGTGTGAGCACAAGTCACTCTCCACATCGCCCCTCCCGGGAGCCTGTGCAGCCCGCCACTGCCAGGGTCCCGTGATCCGGGGACAAGTTCCCCGGGAGAACGCACTGCCCGCCTCAGGCTGGTGCAACGTCACGCCGGCCTCGGCCGCCGCAGGCTCACCCCGGCTCCTCTGTACACCTCCCTACCCGCGGCCTGAGTGAGCCAGAGCCCCCGAAGCAGCTGCTCCTTTAACCCCGTCCTGTCTGTGCGGGGAATAGACGCCCTCAGGCGACCTACACGCAGAGGCGGGTCCAAATCCAAAGCTGAACCCCAGGAGCTGTGCGAACAGGGAAAATAAGGGGAAATCTCTCCCAGCAACCTTAGAAGCAGCGGATTAAAACTCCACAAACAACTTGATGTGCCTGCATCTGGTGAATACCTGAATAGACAACGAATCATCCCAAATTCAGGAGGTGGACTTTGGGAGCAGGATATATTAATTTTTCCCCTTTTCCTTTATTTGTGAGTGTATATGTATATGCTTCTGGGTGCGATTTTGTCTGTATAGCTTTGCTTTACAATAGCTTTATTTTACTTCACTATATTATAGCCTCTTTCTTTCTTTCTTTCTTTCTTTCTATTTTTTCTCCCTTCTACTCTGAGCCGTGTGGACGAAAGGCTCTTGGTGCTCCAGCCAGGCATCAGGGCCGTGCCTCTGAGGTGGGAGAGCCAACTTCAGGACACTGGTCCACAAGAGACCTCCCAGCTTCACGTAATACCAAAAGGCAAAAATCTCTCAGAGATCTCCATCTCAACATCAAGACCCAGCTTCACTCAACGACCAACAAGCTACAGTGCTGGACACCCTATGCCAAACAACTAGCAAGACAGGAACACAGCCCCATCCATTAGCAGAGAGGCTGCCTAAAATCATAATAAGGCCACAGACACCCCAAAATACACCACCAGACGTGGACGTGCCCACCAGAAAGACAAGAGCCAACCTCATCCACCAGAGCTCAGGCACTAGTTCCCTCCACCAGGAAGCCTACACAACCCACTGAACCAACCTTAGCCACTGGGGACAGATACCAAAAACAACAGGAACTACGAACCTGCAGCCTGTGAAAAGGAGACCCCAAACACAGTAAGATAAGCAAAATGAGACGACAGAAAAACACACAGCAGATGAAGGAGCAGGGTCAGAACATACCAGACTTAACAAATGAAGAGGAAATAGGTAGTCTACCTGAAAAAGAATTCAGAATAATGATAGTAAGGATGATCCAAAATCTTGGAAATAGAATAGACAAAATGCAAGAAACATTTAACAAGGACGTAGAAGAACTAAAGAGGAACCAAGCAATGATGAAAACCACAATAAATGAAATTAAAAATACTCTAGATGGGATCAATAGCAGAATAACTGAGGCAGAAGGATAAGTGACCTGGAAGATAAAATGGTGGAAATAACTACTGCAGAGCAGGATAAAGAAAAAAGAATGAAAAGAACTGAGGACAGTCTCAGAGACCTCTGGGACAACATTAAACGTGCCAACATTCGAATTATAGGGGTCCCAGAAGAAGAAGAGAAAAAGAAAGGGACTGAGAAGATATTTGAAGAGATTATAGTTGAAAACTTCCCTAATATGGGAAAGGAAATAGTTAATCAAGTCCTGGAAGCACAGAGAGTCCCATACAGGATAAACCCAAGGAGAAACACACCAAGACACATATTAATCAAACTGTCAAAAATTAAATATAAGGAAAACATATTAAAGGCAGCAAGGGAAAAAAAACAAATAACACACAAGGGAATCCCCATAAGGTTAACATCTGATCTTTCAGCAGAAACTCTGCAAGCCAGAAGGGAGTGGCAGGATATACTTAAAGTGATGAAGGAGAAAAACCTGCAACCAAGATTACACTACCCAGCAAGGATCTCATTCAGATTCGATGGAGAAATTAAAACCTTTACAGACAAGCAAAAGCTGAGAGAGTTCAGCACCACCAAACCAGCTCTACAACAAATGCTAAAGGAACTTCTCTAGGCAAGAAACACAAGAGAAGGAAAACACCTACAATAACAAACCCAAAACATTTAAGAAAATGGGAATAGGAACATACATATCGATAATTACCTTGAATGTAAATGGATTAAATGCTCCCACCAAAAGACACAGGCTGGCTGAATGGATACAAAAACAAGACCCATATATATGCTGTCTACAAGAGACCCACTTCAGACCTAGAGACACATATAGACTGAAAGTGAGGGGATGGAAAAAGATATTCCATGCAAATGGAAATCAAAAGAAAGCTGGAGTAGCAATTCTCATATCAGACAAAATAGACTTTAAAATAAAGACTATTACAAGAGACAAAGAAGGACACTATATAATGATCAAGGGATCGATACAAGAGGAAGGTATAACAATTGTAAATATTTATGCACCCAACATAGGAGCACCTCAATACATAAGGCAAATACTAACAGCCATAAAAGGGGACATCGACAGCAACACAATCATAGTAGGGGACTTTAACACCCCACTCTCACCAATGGACAGATCATCCAAAATGAAAATAAATAAGGAAACACAAGCTTTAAATGATACATTAAACAAGATAGACTTAATTGATATTTATAGGACATTCCATCCAAAAACAACAGAATACACATTTTTCTCAAGTGCTCATGGAACATTCTCCAGGATAGATCATATCTTGGGTCACAAATCAAGCCTTGGTAAATTTAAGAAAATTGAAATAGTATCAAGTATCTTTTCCGACCACAACGCTATGAGACTAGATATCAATTACAGGAAAAGACCTGTAAAAAATACAAACACATGGAGGCTACACAATACATTACTTAATAACGAAGTGATCACTGAAGAAATCAAAGGGGAAATCAAAAAATACCTAGAAACAAATGACAATGGAGATACGACGACCCAAAACCTATGGGACGCAGCAAAAGCAGTGCTAAGAGGGAAGTTTATAGCAATACAAGCCTACCTCAAGAAACAGGAAACATCTCGAATAAACAACCTAACCTTGCACCTAAAGCAATTAGAGAAAGAAGAACAAAAAAACCCCAAAGCCAGCAGAAGGAAAGAAATTATAAAGATCAGGTCAGAAATAAATGAAAAAGAAATGAAGGAAACAATAGCAAAAATCAATGAAACTAAAAGCTGGTTCTTTGAGAAGATAAACAAAATTGATAAACCATTAGCCAGACTCATCAAGAGAAAAAGGGAGAAGACTCAGATCAATAGAATTAGAAATGAAAAAGGAGAAGTAACCACTGACACTGCAGAAATACAAAAGATCATGAGAGATTACTACAAGCAACTCTATGCCAATAAAATGGACAACCTGGAAGAAATGGACAGATTCTTAGAAAGGCACAAACTGCCGAGACTGAACCAGGAAGAAATAGAAAATATGAACAGACCAATCACAAGCACTGAAATTGAAACTGTGATTAAAAACCTTCCAACAAACAAAAGCCCAGGACCAGATGGCTTCACAGGTGAATTCTATCAAACATTTAGAGAAGAGCTAACACCTATCCTTCTCAAACTCTTCCAAAATATTGCAGAGGGAGGAACACTCCCAAACTCATTCTACGAGGCCACCATCACCCTGATACCAAAACCAGACAAAGATGTCACAAAGAAAGAAAACTACAGGCCAATATCACTGATGAACATAGATGCAAAAATCCTCAACAAAATACTAGCAAACAGAATCCAACAGCACATTAAAAGGATCATACACCATGATCAAGTGGGGTTTATCCCAGGAATGCAAGGATTCTTCAATATACGCAAATCAATCAATGTGATACATCATATTAACAAACTGAAGGAGAAAAACCATATGATCATCTCAATAGATGCAGAGAAAGCTTTCGACAAAATTCAACACCCATTTATGATAAAAGCCCTGCAGAAAGTAGGCATAGAGGGAACTTTCCTCAACATAATAAAGGCCATATATGACAAACCCACAGCCAACATTGTCCTCAATGGTGAAAAACTGAAACCATTTCCACTAAGATCAGGAACAAGACAAGGTTGCCCACTCTCACCACTATTATTCAACATAGTTTTGGAAGTGTTAGCCACAGCAATCAGAGAAGACAAAGAAATAAAAGGAATCCAAATCGGAAAAGAAGAAGTAAAGCTGTCACTATTTGCAGATGACATGATACTATACATAGAGAATCCTAAAGATGCTACCAGAAAACTCCTAGAGCTAATCAATGAATTTGGTAAAGTAGCAGGATACAAAATTAATGCACAGAAATCTCTTGCATTTCTATACACTAATGACGAAAACTCTGAAAGTGAAATTAAGAAAACACTCCCATTTACCATTGCAACAAAAAGAATAAAATATCTAGGAATAAACCTACCTAAGGAGACAAAAGACCTGTATGCAGAAAATTATAAGACACTGATGAAAGAAATTAAAGATGATACAAATAGATGGAGAGATATACCATGTTCCTGGATTGGAAGAATCAACATTGTGAAAATGACTCTACTACCCAAAGCAATCTACAGATTCAATGCAATCCCTATCAAACTACCACTGGCATTTTTCACAGAACTAGAACAAAAAATTTCACAATTTGTATGGAAACACAAAAGACCCCGAATAGCCAAAGCAATCTTGAGAACGAAAAATGGAGCTGGGGGAATCAGGCTCCCTGACTTCAGACTATATTACAAAGCTTCAGTAATCAAGACAGTTTGGTACTGGCACAAAAACAGAAATATAGATCAATGGAACAGGATAGAAAGCCCAGAGATAAACCCACACACATATGGGCACCTTATTTTTGATAAAGGAGGCAAGCATATACAGTGGAGAAAAGACAGCCTCTTCAATAAGTGGTGCTGGGAAAATTGGACAGGTACATGTAAAAGTATGAAAATAGAACACTCCCTGACACCATGCACAAAAATAAACTCAAAATGGATTAAAGACCTAAGTGTAAGGGCAGACACTATCAAACTCTTAGAGGAAAACATAGGCAGAACACTCTATGACATACATCACAGCAAGATTCTTTTTGACCCAGCTCCCAGAGAAATGGAAATAAGAACACAAATAAACAAATGGGACCTAATGAAACTTAAAAGCTTTTGCACAGCAAAGGAAACCATAAACAAGACCAAAAGACAACCATCAGAATGGGAGAAAATATTTGCAAATGAAGCAACTGACAAAGGATTAATCTCCAAGATTTACAAGCAGCTCATGCAGCTCAATAACAAAAAAACGAACAACCCAATCCAAAAATGGGCCGAAGACCTAAATAGACATTTCTCCAAAGAAGATATACAGATGGCCTACAGACACATGAAAGAATGCTCAACATCATTAATCATTAGAGAAATGCAAATCAAAACTACAATGAGATATCATCTCACACCGGTCAGAATGGCCATCATCAAAAAATCTAGAAACAATAAATGCTGGAGAGGGTGTGGAGGAAAGGGAACACTCTTGCACTGTTGGTGGGAATGTAAATTGATACAGCCACTATGGAGAACAGTATGGAGGTTCCTTAAAAAACTACAAATAGAACTACCATACGACCCAGCAATCCCACTACTGGGCATATACCCTGAGAAAACCATAGGTCAAAAAGAGTCATGTACCAAAATGTTCATTGCAGCTCTATTTACAATAGCCAGGACATGGAAGCAATCTAAATGTCCATCGACAGATGAATGGATAAAGAAGATGTGGCACATATATACAATGGAATATTACTCAGCCATAAAAAGAAATGAAATGGAGGTATTTGTAATGAGGTGGATGGAGTTAGAGTCTGTCATACAGAGTGAAGTAAGTCAGAAAGAGAAAAACAAATACAGTATGCTAACACATATATACGGAATCTAAGGGGAAAAAAAAAAAAAAAAAAAGGCCATGAAGAACCTAGTGGCAAGACGGGAATAAAGACACAGACCTACTAGAGAATGGACTTGAGGATATGGGGAGGGGGTGGGGTGAGATGTGACAGGGTAAGAGAGAGTCATGGACATATATACACTACCAAATGTAAAATAGATAACTAGTGGGAAGCAGCCGCATAGCACAGGGAGATCAGCTCGGTGCTTTGTGACCATCTAGAGGGATGGGATGGGGAGGGTGGGAGGGAGGGAGATGCAAGAGGGAAGAGAAATGGGAACATATTGTATATGTATAACTGATTCACTTTGTTATAAAGCAGAAGCTAACACACCATTGTAAGGCAATTATACTTCAATAAAGATGTTAAAAAAAAAAAAATAAAAAAAAAAAAAAAAAAAAAAATAAGCTCACCTATTTTTCTTGGTAGCCAGAGTGAGTTTGATAGCCTGAAACCATGACAACTTAACTATCAGAAATATTCGTGTCTCTGGATATATGACACAATAGATCACTAAGCAGAGGCCTTGTGTTTCTGAGGTGAACATAATAATAATACTTTGCTTCTCTAAGTTTCTCGTGGGTATTTTAGTTCCTGGAAAATTTATTCCAGAGAGGTAATCTTTATTGGAAACAGGTGCACAAAGTGGCTTCTCCCAAAAATCTCCTAAATTTTTAAAGTTAATTCTAAATTGCATTCCTTCTAAGCAGATTTTTTAAATGACTTAAAAAAAAAAACAAACACAACACCCTTATGTTTGGGTCATATTTTCAGTCTCATAATATGACAAGAGAATTCTCCAGAATATGTATGGAACTAGTGGTTGACTTTCAGTGTCATACAAACACCAGTTTGCTTTGTAAACTATAAACTATATTTCCTAAGATCAGGAAAGTAGGAGCTATTTCTTACGCATTATTCACAGCACTGGTGCAAGAGAAACGACATTTTCAGTAGAGCTGATTGTTCACATTTGAGTGATAATGGTAGGCAAGCAAGGAAAAATGGGGCTACAATATGGAAGATCTTAAATTATAATAGGTTTCCAAGTTTGGATGACATCTTCTAGGCAATGGTAAACTGGAGAAAGTTTTTGAGCAGGGGATAATATAATAAAAATATTATTTTAGTCATGCATAATATACTAAAACCTGGAAAATCAGTGTTAGCAGACCAGTTAGCAGGGTTGCATAAGAAGATAAAGACCTGAACTATGATGATGATGATACCAACGGAAAATAGAGATGGATCTATACGAAGAAAAGTTGGACAAAAATAATTACACAACTTGGAAACTAATGGGTGTAAAGGGAGTTGGAAAGGCCTAACATGACAGTTTTGGAAACGAAATGAGATCTTGACGGAGAGAGAAAAAATCCTAAGGGTCAGTTGGTTTGGGAAGATAATGAAAAATGACAGAATGAATAACCAAGGGTGAAGGTCAACACAAGATCCATACAATACAGGGCTCAAATATCATATATTCGATGTTTCTGTTTTTCCCAATGTATTAAAACATTAAGGGAGTGTACAGATACAGTGAGAAAGTATGAGAAGATTTAGAAATGCTACTCATCATCAAAATTAAAACTTTTTTTCTGTGGAAATCATGGCTCAGAGAATAGTAAGACAAGCTACAGACTGGGAGAACATGCAAATCTTATATTTGATAAAGGACTTGTATCCAGATTACATAACTCTCAAATCTCACAAAATAGTTAATGCAAAATTAGTTATCAAAACTAATTAGCGGCAGGGGGTGGTGGTGGTGGTGGGATGAATTGGGAGATTGGGATTGACATATATACACTAATATGTATAAAATGGATAACTAATAAGAACCTGCTATATAAAAAAGTTAAAAAAAACCCCAAAAAACTAGCAAGTGTACATGGGCACTAAGATGGCTGAAATACATAACTGGGCTTGTTAAAAAATTAAGAATAGCCAGGAGAGTACACAAAAGGTATCCAAATAAATTGAACATGGGATGGGTTTTGCTCCTACATTTATGATTATTTGTGATCAGTTTTAATTATCTGAATGGATGTGTCTTCTAGACGAACAAGAGACAATAATAAATCATAAGTGAATAACCTTTTGTCAATTTTGTTCAAAATGGGGCTCATGAGTACATCTTGGACTTCTCAGACAATTAACTGGTTTTGCAATTTTAAAGGATTTGGTTCTCAGTTTCTCTTTGGGTTTAAAAACAACTCAACTGACTGAATTTCATGAGAAAATGAACAACCACAACAAAATCCATAGTGACTAGTTTCATGTGTCATAAGGGTGCTAAACTGAAATGGGAATCATTGATAGGGAAAGTCAGAAAATCTGTATTTGAAGGATGCCCATAACAAACTAGATAATCTCAGGTAAATTTAAATCTCTTTGGGTCCCAGTTTACTCATTTGTAAAATGAAGTGTCTGGATTAGATAAGCAATTCTAATCTTTACTATATCCCTTGTGGGGGGTATGTGTGTGTGTGTACCTTAGATTCCTAGGTAGGACCCAACACCAGGTCTGAGTTAGGGCTCTGGGATCTACCTTTGTAATAAGGAGCCCTAATGATGCTGAGGCAGATGGTCCTTAGATCAACACTGGACTGGATAGAGGGTCCCTACCTCTTGCAGCTCTAACACTCTATGATTTAGTCAGTGTCTTTTATTTTGTTCTTCCCTGCTCTTTAGTAGTGCAGACCAGGCTATTAGATTTGTCCCTTTTCATATCAGAAAGGCAACAAAATTACTAGGGTTTCCCTTAGATCTGTATTTTCTCTGAATAACAAAGATAACCACAGACAGCCCAGGAAGAGCTTACTTTTCAAAACTGCTTTCACATGGGGTATCTTCTACCATGTAACCTCACCTTCCCTATAATTTTTGTAATTCAAACAGGCCTCATAAACCACAATTGATCTTTAGGAAGTCACCTTTTAGATCATCTCCTCAAAAAGATTTAAACTCCTAAGTGTAAGATGGAATAATATGATATAAATGAAAACTAATGATATCCTTAAAATAAAACTGTATTTAGGCAAATCAAAAGGCCTACCAAAGAAAATTATGTTTGACCTTTAGTTTCAATTTCTTACTTAATTTCATCCTGTTGTTTTTTCAACAATAAAGAGAAAAATTACATTTAAAAATAATATTTTGATATTTAGTTAAGGGAATTCAACTATTGATTCTAAAAGAAGGCTTTAATTTTATTTGTAAAGTAAATTCTAGTCAATTAATCTACCCTGTGACTTAAAAAATGCAAATGTTTCCAATAATAATGATAATTGACATGCCAGTAGATGACATTTACTTTGAGAATATTAAAGTTCTGTGTGGAAATATGGGTATAAATATTCAAAATTAAACTTTGAGATAATTAATTGTATTAATCCTAAATGAATAATAATAATATCTATATTTCTGCAGACATAATCACATTCATTTATGCCGCTGAAGTATACACACTGTGTGGAAAAACCCTGAAGTTCAGGGCTGATATCAGACATTCCAGCCAAAATCAGATGAGGCTAATAAGTTAGAATTCAGGCTCTTTTCCTTACAAAATAGGTTGTTTGGGGCCAGAAGTCTTCATGTACTGAGTCCTATTTTCTTTATCTATAAAATAGAGACAACTTTGGACATACCACCAAATCTCTCCATGTTAATTCTTCAAATTAAATGAGGGTAGTATAACTACAGATGTCTTTTCATTCTAATTTAATTCTAATTCTTGAAAACTTTAAAATTCTCTTCACATTTGCTAAATGTGAAAACATGCTCTCAGTCACTATAAACCCTAAAATGTCCTAGTTTTGGAAACAAATGAGAAAAAGAGACATTTCTGGTTTTAATTAGTCACAGTAATAGAGCAGGTTTTGTTTTTTATTTTTAAAATGTTTTGTTCTTGTTTATCATCTGTGATCTTCTGTAATCTTGCTCTAAGTCACAAATTTGAGGATCCTGTAGATTTCTATATACTTGGTGTATGAGAAACAGTTAAGTCACTAAGGGATCATGATTGTAACAGAATTTTTTGGAACAGATATTGCTCCTGACAATATCTATAGACATCAACTGTTTTATGGGAATTAAAAAATAGATATAACTGTAATAAATCACCTAGAACAATATTCAAAAATCAAGATCCCAAGCATATGGACATGTTTGGGTTTTCAACACTAAAAAAGTACAAACCCTGAAGATACCTTCTATAACATCATCCCCTTAACTAGACTTTGTTTTGTGAAAAGAAATCCACTCTGGTTATCACTGTATTCCCAGGGAAAAACACATTGCCTGCTAATTAAGAGGTGTTAATTTTCTGTAACTGATGAATCAACCAATGAACAATGTTCTTATGAAACAATAGAACTCTATAACCTTGCTGTTATCTACCTATAGCCATGTAAGAATGCCACTGAATATTCTGGAGAATAGCATAAAGAAGATCACATTACCCTTTAAAATATGACTGAGATCAATCTTTTTTTTTTTTTAATTGGAAACTGAGCATCTTCTTTGCACTTGGTTGAGGCAGTATAACACACTGGTTTAGGGCAGTAATAACTGTGAATCAGGTAAGAATAGGTAAGAATCCAGGTTGTCCTCCATACAAACATTGTTAACTTAGGCAAGTAATTTCATCGTGTTGAGGTTCATTTTCTTTACAGTACTTACAAAATTGGGAAACATAATTTTAATTTACGGTGCTATTGAAAGATTTCAACGTCAACATTTTATAAATCATTTAGTGTGGTGGCCAGCACAAAGTAATTGTTCAATAAATAACTGCTACTATAGCTACTAAATATATTAAAAATCAACGCTTACATAAGTCATAGCTTTCCTCAACTGGCTGGTGTCAATTTGATAGACAAGAGACAAGATAATTATTCTTCTTTCTCTTGTAGATATTTTTCAAGACATAAAAAGATCAGTCTGCTTTGTAATTCCTTCTTATCTTATTTTTTCATTGCTAGAACCAAGATTAGTATTACCTTCCTTTCCTTAGAGCATGCAAATATTAATCCTCTTTAATTCAAATTCAAGCCCCTCCTCCTCTATGACACCTGAAGAATTTCAGCCCATATAATCTCTCCCTCCTTTGACCTCCAACCACTATCATACTACATTTTAGCAGCTTACGTTTATGCTGATTTTACCTCTGCAACTATACAATGGAGCTCCTTAAGGGTAAAGGGCATGCTTAACAATTAAACTGTTTTGTCTTTTCTGTACTCCTAGTGCTTGTACTAACAGAAGTTAACAGGAGGCTGGCATAAGTATGTGCTTCACTTATTTGAGAGATAATTGTGGTTGACCATTCAAGTGACAACTCCCTCCCTACTAAGAAACATGCACCTTGTTTCCTTCTCTGGCACACGTGGGTCTATAGGAAAACTTACGGCTATGATGTACATCTGGGATCCCCTCTCCAATATGTCCAAAATCAAGGGTTCAGAGTCAAGTAGGGAAGGGTAGGGTCTATGGAAAGTGGAGAGTGCATGCTCTGCCCAAAGACATTCAAATAAAAAAAGAAAAGGTGGGGAAAAAAAGGAGAGAAAATTACAACACCAGCCAAACTAAATATTTTTGTGCACCGTATTTGCCTGAAGGCTGACAGTTTTCTTGAAACAGCCTGAAGGCTGTCCATAGATTCATATTCATTGAACTTCTGAGACCAAAAGTCTCAATCTTTCTAGAAAAATTACTTTCTTGCGTCAGTCTTTATTTCAAATAGCTTGTCATTGTGTCATTGTCATTTATAACTATATTTACATTTGCCATATAATGGCAAATTGGGGTTTGAAGATATCATTCCTGAAATGATATCAAATCATACTTTCTCTTTTAGGATAGGATCAGTAATTTTTATGATCTATTACATCTGTGTGACTTCAGATATAAATATATGCATATGTAAAATTTATCTATATGTAATCAAATTCGTGTGACTCTAGATATATGTAATTTATGTATTTATTCTAAATTAATATTCCCATATATTAATATATTTAAATAGTATAATAAACTAATATAATAAAGTTACTTAAAAAATAAATTTGTATTATAAATTAAAATGTCATATATAATATATAAATTGTATAATTTATACATTTACAATTTCAGTCTCTATATCTTTAAATTGGAGAAATGTTTTAAGCCAACAGATATGTATAAATACCCACAATATGCAAGGTATTTTGCTAGAGACTGAAATATTCATGATGGGTTAAAAGTAGCACTTGAGAGAATTTTATTAGGCAGTAATTGATGTTAGATTGTTTTATTCAACTCAGATTTTGACAATTGTATTTAAATCAGCATAGGAAAGTATGTAGCTTGATGTCAACTTTACTATTAAAGAGTTTCCCACCACAGTCATTTAACAAAACATTACAGGGAATTTAAAAAATGGGTTGGCATTCTGAATATTTATAACTAATTTTGTTCAATTAGCTAGCTGCTTTAAAAGTTCAACAAGACAAAATAATCATCAAAACACCTACCTCCGGAGGCGACCCAGCACTGGAGGCTACAGGTCTTTGGTGAGGCTAATGGCAGACTCTGGGAGGTCTCATGCCAAGGTGTACTTCCCAGAACCTCTGCTGCGAGTGTCCTTGTTCCATCAGTGTGCCACAGCCACCCACCGCCTCTGCAGGAGACCCTCTAACACTAGCAGTAATCTCAAAGAAAGAAAACGACTTGTGTAGCCAAAAGTTTTTAAAATCAATATTGCCGAGCAGGCTCTAGTGTCTAGAAAAAGCAAGGAAACAGATTCTCCTTTAGAGCCTCTGGAAAGGAATACAAACCTGCCTACAGAACTGTAAGGTAGGTGACCCAGTTCTGGTCAATGACATATGAGGCCAAGTCTGCAGGGCACTTCCGAGAGAAAGTTTTCCTCCTTGTCAGCTATCTTGGGACTACGAGGGATGGAGCCAACCCACTGAGGCTGTGGAATGGAAAGATGAAGGAACCTAAGTCTTTAATGATCTTGTTGAGCTGTTAAATTAACGGACCTTGCATCAGGCCTACCTCTGAAGGTTCTGTTATGCGATATTGTTACCAAAAGTAGCTCAAAAGCCATTGAAGAGGCAAGAGCTGTGTGGCTGACAGGGTCTTGGTGCTCCGGCTGGGTGTCAGGCCTGAGCCTCTGATACAGGAGAGCCAAGTTCAGGACACTGGACAACCAGAGACCTCCTGGCCCCACGTAATATCAGTTGGCGAGAGCTCTCCCAGAAATCTCCATCTCAACACTAAGACCCAGCTCCACTCAAGGACCAGCAAGCTCCAGTGCTAGACACCCATGCCAAACAACTAGCAAGACAGGAACACAACCCCACCCATTAGCAGAGAGGCTGCCAAAAATCATAATAACTGCACAGACACCCCAAAACACACCACCGGGCGTGGCCCTGGCCAGCAGAAAGACAAGATCCAGCCTCATCCACCAGAACACAGGCACCAGTCTCCTCCACCAGGAAGCCTACACAAGCCACTGAACCAACCTTACCTACTGGGGGCAGACACCAAAAACAATGGGAACTACGAACATGCAGCCTGAGAAAAGGAGACCCCAAACACAGTAAGTTAAGCAAAATGAGCAGACAAAGAAATACGCAGCAGATGAAGGAGCAAAGTAAAAACCCACCAGACCAAACAAATGAAGAGGAAATAGGCAGTCTACCTTAAAACAGAATTCAGAGAAATGATAGGAAAGATGATCCAAAATCTTGGAAATAGAATGGAGACAATACGAGAAACGTTTAACAAGGACCTAGAAGAACTAAAGAGCAAACAAACAATAATGAACAACACAATAAATGAAATGAAAAATTCTCTAGAAGGAATCAATAGCAGAATAACTGAGGCAGAAGAACAGATAAGTGACCTGGAAAATAAAATAGTGGAAATAACTACTGCAGAGCAGAATAAAGAACAAAGAATGAAAAGAATTGAGGACAGTCTCAGAGACCTCTGTGACAACATTAAACACACCAACATTCAAATTATAGGGGTCCCAGAAGAAGAAGAGAAAAAGAAAGGGTCTGAGAAAATATTTGAAGAGATTATAGTTTAAAACTTTCCTAACAAGGGAAAGGAAATAGTCAATCAAGTCCAGGAAGCACAGAGAGTCCCATACAGGATAAATCCAAGGAGAAATACACCAAGACACATATTAATCAAACTATCAAAAATTAAATACAAACAAAAAATATTAAAAGCAGCAAGGGAAAAGCAACAAATAACATACAAGGGAATCCCCATAAGGTTAATGGCTGATCTTTCAGCAGAAACTCTGCAAGCCAGAAGGGCATATTCTTAGGGCAGGACATATTTAAAGTGATGAAAGGGAAAAACCTACAACCAAGATTACTCTAGCGAGCACGGATATCATTCAGATTCGACGGAGAAATTAAAACCTTTAGAGACAAGCAAAAGTTAAGAGAACTCAGCACCACTATACCAGCTTTATAACAAATGCTAAAGGAACTTCTCTAGGCAAGAAACACAAGAGAAGGAAAAGGCGTACAAAAACAAACCCAAAACAATTAAGAAAATGGTAAACCCAAAACAATTAAGAAAATGGTAATAGGAACATACATATCGATAACTACCTTAAATGTAAATGGATTAAATGCTCCAACCAAAAGACACAGACTGGCTGAATGGATACAAAAACAAGACCCGTATATATGCTGTCTACAAGAGACCCACTGCAGACCTAGGGACACATACAGACTGAAAGTGAGGGGATGGAAAAAGACATTCCATGCAAATGGAAATCAAAAGAAAGCTGGAGTAGCAATTCTTATATCAGACAAAATAGACTTTAAAATAAAGACTATTACAAGAGACAAAGAAGGATGCTACATAATGATCAAGGGATCAATCCAAGAAGAAGATATAACAATTGTAAATATTTATGCACCCAACATAGGAGCACCTCAATACATAAGGCAAATTCTAACAGCCACAAAAGGGGAAATCGACAGTAACACAATCATAGTAGAGGACTTTAACACCCCACTTTCATCAACGGACAGATCATCCAAAATGAAAATAAATAAGGAAACACAAGCTTTAAATGACACATTAAACAAGATGGACTTAATTGATATTTATAGGACATTCCATCCAAAAACAACAGAATGGACATTCCATCCAAACAACAACACTTTATTCTCAAGTGTTCATGGAACATTCTCCAGGATAGATCATATCTTGGGTCACAAATCAAGTCCTGATAAATTTAAGAAAATTGAAATAGTTATCAAGTATCTTTTCCAACCACAACGCTATGAGACGAGATATCAATTACAGGAAAAAATCTGTAAAAAATACAAACACATGGAGGCTAACCAATACACTACTAAATAACCAAGAGATCACTGAAGAAATCAAAGAGGAAATCAAAAAATACCTAGAAACAAATAACAATGAAAACACGACGACCCAAAACCTATGAGATGCAGCAAAAGCAGTCTTAAGAGTGAAGTTTATAGCAATACAATCCTACCTCAAGAAACAAGAAAAATCTCAAATAAACAACCTAACCTTACACTTAAAGCAATTAGATAAAGAAGAACAAAAAAACCCCAATGTTAGCAGAAGGAAAGAAGTCATAAAGATCAGATCAGAAGTAAATGAAAAAGAAATGAAGGAAACAAGAGCAAAGATCAATAAAACTAAAAGCTGGTTCTTTGAGAAGATAAACAAAATTGATAAACCATTAGCCAGACTTATCAAGAAAAAAAGGGAAAAGACTCAAATCAACAGAATTAGAAATGAAAAAGAAGTAACAACTGACACTGCAGAAATACAAAGGATCATGAGAGATTACTACAAGCAACTATATGCCAATAAAATGGACAACCTGGAAGAAATGGACAAATTCTTAGAAAAGCACAACCTTACAAAACTGAACCAGGAAGAAATGGAAAATATAAACAGACAAATCATAAGCACTGAAATTGAAACTGTGATTAAAAATCTTCCAACAAACAAAAGCCCAGGACCAGCTGGCTTCACAGGCAAATTCTATCAAACATTTAGAGAAGAGCTAACACCTATCCTTCTCACACTCTTCTGAAATATAGCAGAGGGAGGAACACTCCCAAACTCATTCTACGAGGCCACCATCACTCTGATACCAAAACCAGACAAAGATGTCACAAAAAAGGAACACTACAGGCCAATAACACTGATGAACATAGATGCAACAATCCCCAACAAAATACTAGCAAACAGAATCCAACAGCACATTAAAAGGATCATACACCACGATCAAGTGGGGTTTATCCCAAGAATGCAAGGATTCTTCAAATATACGCAAATCAATCAAAGTGATGCACCATATTAACAAATTGAAGGATAAAAACCATATGATCATCTCAATAGATGCAGAAAAAGCTTTCAACAAAATTCAACACCCATTTATGATAAAAACTCTCCAGAAAGTAGGCAAAGAGGGAACTTACCTCAACATAATAAAGGCCAAATATGATCAACCCAAAGCCAACATCATACTCAATGGTGAAAAACTGAAACCATTTCCAGTAAGATCAGGAACAAGACAAGGTTGTCCACTCTCACCACTATTATTCAACATAGTTTTGGAAGTTTTAGCCACAGCAATTAGAGAAGAAAAACAAATAAAGGAATCCAAATAGGAAAAGAAGAAGTAAAATTGTCACTGTTTGTAGATGACATGATACATGATACATAGAGGATCCTAAAGATACCACCAGAAAACTACTAGAGCTAATCAATGAATTTGGTAAAATTGCAGGATACAAAATTAATGCACAGAAATCTCTTGCATTCCTATACACTAACGATGAAAAATCTGGAAGAGAAATTAAGGCTATACTCCCATTTACCATTTCAACAAAAAGAATAAAATACCTTGGAATAAACCTACCTAAGGAGACAAAAGACCTGTAATCAGCAAAGTATAAGACACTGATGAAAGAAATTAAATATGATACAAACAGATGGAGAGATATACCATGCTCCTGGATTGGAAGAATCAATACTGTGAAAATGAGTATACTACCTAAAGCAATCTACAGGTTCAGTGCAATCCCTACCAAACTACCAATGGCATTTTTCACAGAACTAGAACAAAAAATTTCACAATTTGTATGGAAACACAAAAGACCCCGAATAGCCAAAGCAATCTTGAGAAAGAAAAACAGAGCTGGAGGAATCAGACTCCCTGACTTCAGACTATACTACAAAGCTGCAGTAATCAAGACAGTACGGTACTGGCAGAAAAAAAGAAATATAGATCAATGGAACAGGATAGAAAGCCCAGAGATAAACCCACGCACATGTGGTCACCTTATCCTTCATAAAGGAGGCAAGAATATATGATGGAGAAAAGACACCCACTTCAGTAAGCGGTGCTGGGAAAACTGGACAGCTATATGTAAAAGAATGAAATTAGAACACTCCCTAACACCATACACAAAAATAAACTCAAAATGGATTAAAGACCTAAATGTAAGGCCAGACATTATAAAACTCTTAGAGGAAAACATAGGCAGAACACTCTTTGACATAAATCACAGCAAGATCCTTTTTGACCCACCTCCTAGAGAAATGGAAATAAAAACAAAAATAAACAAATGGGACCTAATGAAACTTAAAAGCTTTTGCACAGCAAAGGAAACCATAAACAAGATGAAAAGACAACTCTCAGAATGGGAGAAAATATTTGCAAATGAAGCAACTGACAAAGGATTAATATCCAAAATATACAAGCAGCTCATGCAGCTCAGTATGAAAAAAACAAACAACCCAATCCAAAAATGGGCAGAAGACTTAGATAGACATTTCTCCAAAGAAGATATACAGATTGACAACAAACACATGAAAGGATGCTCAACATCACTAATCATTAGAGAAATGCAAATCAAAACTACAATGAGGTATCACCTCACACAGGTCAGAATGGCCATCATTAAAAAATCTACAAACAATAAATGCTGGAGAGGGTGTGGAGAAAAGGGAACCCTCTTGCACTTTTGGTGGGAATGTAAATGGATACAGCCACTATGGAGAACAGTATGGAGGTTCCTTAAAATACTAAAAATAGAACTACCATACGACCCAGCAATCTCACTACTGGGCATATACCCTGAGAAAACCATAATTCAAAAAGAATCATGTACCACAATGTTCATTGCAGCACTATTTACAATAGCCAGGACATGGAAGCAACCTAAGTGTCCATCGACAGATGAATGGATAAAGAAGATGTGGCACATATATACAATGGGGTATTACTCAGCCATAAAAAGAAAAGAAATTGAGTTATTTGTAGTGAGGTGGATGGACCTAGAGTCTGTCATACAGAGTGAAGTAAGTCAGAAATAGAAAAGCAAATACCGAATGCCAACACATATATATGGAATCTAAAAACAATGGTCCTGAAGAACCTAGGGACAGGACAGAAATAAAGACGCAGATGTAGAGAATGGACTCGAGGACATGGGGAGGGGGAAGGGTAAGCTGGGACGAAGTGAGAGAGCAGCATTGACATATGTACACTACCAAATGCAAAATAGATAGCTAGTGGGGAGCAGCATCATAGCACAGGGAGATCAGCTCTGTGCTTTGTGACCACCTAGAGAGGTGGGATAGGGAGGGTGGGGATATGGGGACACAAGAGGGAGGGGATATGGGGATATATGTATACGTATAGCTGATTCACTTTGCTATACAGCAGAAACTAACACAACATTGTAAAGCAATTATACTCCAATAAAGATGTTTAAAAAACAAACAAACAAAAAAACACCTTTCTCCTATTATTGAAGTACGATAGTTAACTTCACTTTTGGTGAAGACTCCAAAAGTACTTTTTCCTTTGTGTGAAAAAATTATTTTTTCATAAAAGCATGAAATCAAGCATTCATATTCTATTTCCAAATACTCATCAAAAATAACCCTACTTCATATTTCTAATAGGGTTTTGCTTATTGTATATGGATAATGTTTTTATACAATATGCTACTCTATAGAGCTGAAATTGGGTCAAGTTTTTACTTTTCCAAATACCTTTCTGTTTATTTACACTGTCATTTCTAAGGTATGTTAAAGATTTTTTTAAGCCTCAAACTTTGGAAAATGATATATAATTGTCTACCGAAATAATAGCAAATATACTTAGAACAAATAGGTTATTGAAAATGTATTTCTTCCAAGTTTCACAAACCATTATCAGGTAGGTCAGTTCTTAGGAATCACTTTTGCAAGTCAAGAATTCAGGCTACAAAGTTAAGTAATCTAATGTTGAAACTACGACACTTCTACTCCAATGTTTTAGTTTTCTTCTTATTATCAATGATGGCTTTGTCGTTGAAATGAAAGTTATATTTCTATAAAGATGGCCTCACTGTAAGAATTCCTATTCATTTTGTAAGTTAAATAATGTTGAGCTGTTATCTTAATCCAAAACTTTCTTTCCTGATTGAGCAATACAGAGGTAAAGTAAAGAATTGAGTAAAAAATTACCTCTTCCATAAACAAGATTAAAGAAAAATGAAGTAAACTAGATGACAAGCACCAAACTACAGCACTATTTCTATATTTATGTAAATTTATCATAATGCCTGTTCATGTGTTAAGCACATGTGTTAGGCATGTGGTAGGATGTTCTATAAGTATGTTGAATGATCTATTGATCAATCAGAGATGTATATCAGCAGTGTGGAGAAAGAACACAGTATGTTGATGAAATTCTCGTATGTCTTAAAAAAAATTTGTTGGATTATACATTTTATAGACTATGAGTGTGTAACTGATTCATAGTGATGGGCTGCGTGAGAAAAAGGATTGTCAGAAAGACCTTTGTCCCATGGCTCACGTGATTTTCAACTGGACATTGCTTCCCCTTCCTTTCTCTTTGCCATCCCTCCTACTGCAAAGACCTAAAGATTGCAGGGAATCAGAGAGTTTCTTAACATGGACACAATACATTGAACCCACTGAAACAAATAGCTGCTTCTCACACATGCCACTCTTTGAAGTGGCAAATAAAAACAATGACAATTGTAAAACAAAAATAAACATGCACTTTAAAAAAACTATTTAAGAAGAAAAGATAAGGGAATGATCTGTGATTAAGACACACATTGTCAAAATATAGCTCTTTCTCCTGAATTTTATTACCAACGAAAGGGAAAGAGAAGTGAATTAAGTCATCAATGTGTTAGAATCCCTGGTAACAAGATTCCAGGAGCACTGGTCTATTAAGAACATGTCCCATCATAAATCAGATTAACATTAACAGGTCTTTCAGAGGAAAGCAAGTTAGTTCTGCCCAATGGAGGCTTCAACACAGCAGCTTCTGTCAACAGCTTCCGAAACCTCAGTGAGGATGTCAAAGGTGCTAATGGATTTGCACAAGTCTTTTGACCACATGTTTTCTGGAGGTATGAAATGAAATCAAATTTGATTTGACTGATATTTTAAAAGTATTAAAATCATAAGAAAAACGGACAAATTAGGATATATATTATCTATTCTAACACCTTGAAAAAATTTCACCTTACTGTGTGGTAATTTGTTAGGTTCTATACCTGAGAAGCATTTAGCCCTAGTAGTGAAGAATTAAATCAATACTATTTCTGAATAGGATTTTCTATAACAGTAGCTGAGTAAGAAGGAAAGACTTTTTTATTACGTTTGAGATGCATGCAATAATATTTTTGCATAAACCAGAAAAAGAGACAGAATAAGTTTTAACAGATTTAAGTGGTTCAAATGTGCTTGACATTTATGAAAATGTAGTAGTTATTATAAAAAAAAATTCTGTTTTTATTAGGAAATACAGAAAATTTGTTATAGAAATTCTTTTCCAAAGTATACCTAGAAATATCCAATGTGAATTCATGGTAATCCACAGTGAATTGATTTCTTTACTCTGGGTATTGAGTTAGAATTCTATTATGTTACCAATCCTTCAATATTCTGCATTGTTAGCCTCATGAGACCACTGCCTGAGTGACACACAGCTAAAAATTACCTTAATCTACCTTAATCTTAGGGAGTAGTAGAGAACAAATGGCTGAAAAAAAAGTTGCTCAAATTTTATAAAATGTCTCATTTTCTTCTACAAGGGACCTAGTTCAATATAAATACTGAAATTTGTAGGCTTTCAAATCATGTTTCTTTTCAATGTTAGTTTAGGCATTAATCTGAAATCCATTATAAATAATGTAAAAATATGTATATAAATCATGAAAATCATTCTATTTTCCATAATGACCCATTAGATCTTTGTGTTTAGATGATGTGAAAAGATAGAAAAAACAGATATGGCTTTAAATAATAGTTTGGGGATATCTCAAAGCAATATATGATTTTTTAAAATTTACATTAATTATCCTTGCTATTACTTAGAATTAATAGCCACGTAGAACCTAAAGGAACTGTTGGGGGTTGAACTGTTAGTTCTAATCCTCAGTATTTCAGAATGTGTTGTTATGTGGAAATAGGGGTTTTACAGAGATAATCAAGTCAAAATGAGATCACTGGGTAGGCCCTACTCCAACATGACTGGTGTCCTTATAAAAAAGGAAATCTGGACACAGAGACCGACACACACAGAGGGAAGACAATGTGAAGACACATGGGAAAAGACACCCATGTGACTTGAGTGATGCATCTAAAAGCCAAAGAATGCCAAGGGTTAGCAGAAAATACCAGAAGCTAGAAGCAAAGAATGATTCTCCCCTAGAGCTGTCAGGGAGGGCATGGCCCTGCCAATATCTTGACATCAGAGTTCTAGCCTACAGAACCATGAGAAAATAATTTCCTGTTGTTGCAGGCCACCCACTTTTTGATACTGTAAGTACCCTACATATTAACCTTCAAGTTGCGAACTTTCAAAGGTGCAAACGTGTGATCGCGTGTCCAATCACGTAAGTTAGTTCGCGTGTCTGGCGTTCACTGTCGCATGCATGCATCCTCTACAAGTGGTTGTGTTTTTGTGTACTTTACTTTACCAGAGAAAGGACAAAGAGAGACAAGAGGAAGAAGTAACCGAAGAACCAAAGAGATTCACGATGCAGGTAATGGCGAAGGGATTTTCTTTATTTGAGGAGTCCCTGTTAGTTTTTGAGGCATAGGACCCGAATGTAGAACGGTACATGAAGGTTGCAGCAGCCGTTCAGAATGCAATCCACTGCTACCGTGCCATCTATGACGAGAAAAAAAGAGCTACCACTCAGACATCGCTGGATCATTTTTTTCAAGAGGGTAGATAGAATTGAATCCAGCAAGAAACCAGAACCTGTGCCATCAACATCAGGTGTGAGTGAAACTGCAGCTTGCCCTCCGTCTCCTACTGCTGACGATCCTTCTGCTCTACCATCTCCCACCTCCTCTCCCTCCTCCAGTCAGTAACTCTTCTTGCCTGTTCACTCGATGCCAGCCCATGTATGCCAGCTGTTGTACTGTATCACTGTACTTTTCACTGTACTGTAAGATTAAAAATGTTTTCTTTATTTTTTGTGTTTGTTTTTTATGTATTATTTGTGTGAAAAGTATTATAACCTGATTACAGTACAGTACTATATAGCCGATTGTGTTAGTTGGGTACCTAGGCTAACTTTGTTGGGCTTAGGAACAAATTGGACCTACAAGATGCACTCTCGGAACAGAACTCGTTCGTATGTAGGGGACTTACTGTACTTTGATACTGCAGCATTAGGAAACTATAACAGGAGCCGTACAGAACTTATGATTCAACAAGCCAAAAAGCTGATGTAGAAAAAGGATGAAGTATCTTGTTGCCCAAGATCACAAAGCTACTTCTGACAGAACTCTAGAAACAAGAGCATGGTGTTCTTGACTACAAGTTTAGGGCTGCCTCTTCCCTCCTTGACAGACTGAAAATGTTCAATGGTAAAAGGTACATCAAAAATTCAATCCCTTAAGCGATTTTATTTAGAGACTTTTGTTAAAACTGAAAATAAATATTAGTACTCTGCTTCCCCTTCCATTCTTTCTAAGCAGCCATGCTCCAATTTCTAGAGTTGTTTTTCCCATCTTCAAAATAAAATTGAGACTTCTTATTAACCCATTTGATACTTGATTTTTATCAAATGATCCATTTGGTATGACATGGAAGGTGACGTGACACAAAAAGTATTATTAAAACTTTACAATAAAATTAAGAGGAAAATGAAAGTATCATGAAAGACTATCAGTTTTTTTAGTTATAAAATATTTTTTGGTAATATTTGAATTATATGACCTCCTAAGGTACCAATCTTCAAACACCCATAGACATCATGAATTATTTCTTTTTTGATTTCACTTATAAGAATAATTATTTCTTCTAACTAATTTAGGAGCCTCATGAAGGCAGAGAAAGATTTTTGTGCATTTTAGTACCTCTAACACCTAGCACCACACCCAACACAAAACTGAGGCTCAATAATGGATAAATACATCCATTCAGCAAGTACTTATTTAGCATTCACTATGTGCTGGACATTACTCCACATGCTGGGAATAGAGCGATGAAGAAAACATACACAAATCCCTGCCATTACTGAGCTTATCTTCTAATGAAGAGAGACAGAGAGGAAAGAAGACAAATAAATTAAATGGTATATTGGAAAGTGATAAGCACTAAGGAGAAAAATAAGGCAGGGGGCAAGGACTAGGGAATACTGAGGGTTGCTGCCATTTTAATTCGGATGGTAAAGGAAGGCTGCAGTATTTTAATCTGACATTTAACACTTGAGCAAAGACCTAAAGAACATATGTTTGAGGCACTCTGTAAGGTTTAAAACCTAGCTGCATCTTTCACTGCCAAGAAATAAGATGGCACTTCTTCCTCGTTTGCCTAGGATGGTCCTACTTTATATGCTTTTTAACGCAGTGTAACGTCTAATAGCTCCTCCTTTAACTCTTACTAATGTCCCAGATTGAAAGACAGATTATACAGTCATGCTACTTAGATCATTATCTCTACATAGTGCGTACCAATGTTTGTTAAATGAATGAGTAAAAAAAAAAAAAAATTATCTCCCTCTCATGTCTCATCATTTGTTATTTGTCAAACTGTTTAACCTCCTTGTGCAGCAATATTGCCGTCAATCCCCAAACTGAGACTGAAACTGATGCTGAGAGAATCTTCTAATAACTTTAGGTGAAAAGCTCAAAAGATATACTTATGATTAACATCAACAATAAAAATTTTCTCTCACTATGTAAGTTTTATTTAGTATCCTCCTTGTCTTTCATTTCACTGCTGACACCAACATCTTTATAGAGGTCCAGATGGTGCAGAGAGATTATGACAATGAAAGGTAGCTCATGCTGAGGGCCTAAAGGAAGGACAAATCACAGCTTGCCAGAAAAACCAAATTCAATTACATACTTACTATGTCCTTATCAGATGAGATGGGGCACTCGCTCTGTACCATGCCTCGTGCAACTTTAGATAACATCTGAGTGGATTAGTAGTTGTACACCAAAGAGGGGTGCTGTAGACAATTAAAATTCTTCCTGCTATAAGTAAGCTACATCCCACTCATGTTTGAAGTGGGGGATTCATCAAAAATGAATAACTGTACAGAAATCCCATGTTAATTATCTAAGGGTACATCCTACAAAAGACTTCAAGGTTCTTCGCAACCAGAGGAAGCATTCCATGTTTGCAGGCTGGCCCATTCAATTTGTATGAATAGGTTGTCAGAAGAAGACAAACACTTCACCTCAGATGTGTAATTTACTCCCCTCACTCCATTCCAGATTCAAGAAGAAATGCTAATTAGAACTGGAGTTGCTTTTTAGAGCCTGCATAAACTCAGCCCTGTCAACTTTGCCTATGCCCCTTTGAAAAGTAGAAAACAGTGATGTTCTACATACCATGCTAATGTATAAATAACTTCTAAGCCCATTTAGCCACTTCAGCACATCCAAGAAAATGACATTATGAATGGGCTACATTACCTAGAGGAAACAGACAGACTAAATGTATGCTTCTACACAACTTAATATGCATCTAATGTACAACTTAAGCAGTATCTTCCACACCAAGTGACAGGCAATTTATCATCATACATCAGTATGTGTCATGAATATGACACAGCTTTATTGTTGAAGGGTTTTGAAATTTCCAGCCATAACTAGATTTTCCTATCTCCATTTATTAGCAAGCTACTTGTAGAAATCAAATTAATTGCCACATTCATGCCTCTGCTTGCTGCCATGTAATTAATTTTAAGCTTCTCCTATTCTTTATTGGAATCAAGCCAAGCAAGAGGTCACTGTCTAAAAGTGGCAATGTTACATATATGCATATACATGTGCACATGTTGTCATTGCTAAAATCCCTCTATTTCTGTTATGTAAACAATCTAGGTTAGTCACAGGACATTTACCTCAATTTAATACCCGTTATTCAGAGCGCTTGTTTTCTAGCAAGACAAATGTCAACAGTTTTTGAAAACTAAGCACTGTTTATTGTTTAGCTGGCAGTTATAAAAAAGCACATCTAACATTTTTGCTATTTCTTCGAAAAAAAAAATCCTGTAATTCTTGTAACCCAAAGGGTTTGTGAAAAAATTGCCATAGTTTATTGCACAAGGTCTTCATATTCTTGGCACCCATTTCCCTCTGTTGTGTTGCATAGCTATTTATTAACCCTGGAATGCATGTGTTTGACATTTAACTTAATGAAGTATAATGCATTTAGGTGAATAGTTTGTGGAAGAAACAAAGTCTCTTACGTGTGGACACACCTAAGTTTTATTGATCAAAATGGGTTTACATTAAACAACAAACACTATTATATGCAAAGAATCTTTCATTTTGACTGCATAATATCAAATAACTAACCTAGCTGAATTTTCCGTGGGTTTTCTAGCCCCCGATAGCCTCCATTGACAGGGGTCACTTGGGTCTTTTGCTCTGCTTCTTTCTAGGCACCTCATCTGTGAGCAGACAGGTTACCTGTCACCGGCAGAACTGCTCACCAGTCAACCTCTCACTGTCACCATCCTCCACTTGGCCCTGCCACATTTATCCGCTTCAAATGGTTTTCTATTACTATTCACAGTCTGATTTAGACCATAGATACGTGTTACTATATCTGGGAACAGCGACGGGCTGAAGGAGATACACTCTAACAATTAATGGCGGGTGACAACAATTTGGAATTATGTCCAACTCTCAGGCAATTTCTTAAATCATCTTTATAGAACACAGGACAACTCTAAAGAAATCACATGTTGTACAATGTTTAAGAATCTTTGAATTTGACTCCATAAGTAAACTGTAGAATGCTGAATAAGCTAGCACCAAAAACATAGGTATTTCAGTTAAAATGGCATAACAGAGAAAGGTAACATGGCATCAGAGTGTCACCATTAAGACAATCTACTATAGTGTCTAAATATTTATTTGTTCTACCCCTGGAAACTAACCTGATGCTAACTTGTGTATCTTGGTCAAATTATCTGTGAAAAATTAATTGGTAACCAACTACTAATTAGAAAAATAATTTATGAAGATGACCCCCAAAATAGTCAATCTCTAAATGTTCAAGGAATAACTTCCATGGAACCCCTTCAAGTATCATGTTGCTTTTATGAAGAAAGACTCGTTTTTTCATTACAAACTTTCACCTCAGTAAATATCACTTTGCTACTGCTGTTAGCCAAGTAGGTCTTTGGAAGCTGTGATTGTTCAGTTCTTAGGATTATACAAATTATTTCTCTTATAAGAACTTTATGCTGACCCTAGTCTCTTTGGCATTTATTAAAGAGATATCAAACCATTTACACAAGTCTGGAAGCAGTAAAGGTGAAGTCTATGTGCATAGCACTCATTATCTCTAAAGAAAAAGAAACAGATCAGGGACCCAGAGGCTGGGAGCTCTGTGAAGGGTACCAATTAGCTCAGATATAAGACGCATGCTGGGACCTGGGACCCAGGGCCAGGAAACCAAGCTCCTGTCTCCCTGGAAGATGTATCACCATGACGCTTCTTCAAAAAACCATTAACTCCTTTAATTAAACATGTTTCCCCCAATCGAGGCCTATCAAAATGTTTAAAATATCATATAAATTGAAACCTTAATATAAGACACAATAGTTTTCAACATAGTAAATTCCTGCTCCTGTATTTAAGTCTAGTTTTCCCATCTCACAGAAGAAAACAACTGGATCACAAAATATGAGAAAATAATTGAAAAAAGTTGTTTCAGTTTTGAACTAAAGATGGAGGGACTTCCCTCCTTCATGAGGACTTTAGACTTTTCCTCTATTAGCTGAATATGCACCCTTGTCTGTTGTAGAACTGCCTCATTTGCCTTTTAATTTCATTTCATTGATCATGGGTGGAGCCCATGCAGTGGAAATTCCCACTGAAAACTGAAACTACCTGTTCTCTACCCAGTTTACTGCTTACATTAACCTGTCGTTACTACCCCATTATCCTCATTAGCATAACTTAACTATTCTAGGAAACTCATGCCCCAGCAAATAACTTGGTTGTGAAACACAGGAAATTCTCAAAAGACCCATGCAGACTTTGAAACGAAGTATTAATACACAGTTAATGCCCTAAGACTCTTCTGAGCCCCTTCACTCAAAATCCTGCCTGTGCTATTTCTACCAATCCTAAACTGTTACATTATGATCTTTACCCACTTTCAGTCAAGTCCCTAGATTGAAAGACCCACCTTAAACCAAACTTCCAATTCTCAGTTTATTCTGAACTTGTCTTTACTCCTCTGAGATCCTGCCAATAGCCCGGTCTAGGTGGTCTCCCTTACCTCGGTAATCGATGTATTCAACTTTGTCTTATGAACAGCTTGCGTTGGTGGTATTTGGCACCAGGCATTTGACATCAACCATTTCTTATACAAAAGAGAAAAGTGTACAGATAAATGGGGAAAGACTGTTGTACTAAAAGGTAGAAATCATATTATTAGAATTCCTCTTGAAGATAATTTAAACTTTGATTTTAATTCCTCCATATTCTCCTGGTTCCCAGAAGAGTTGATGTGTCACTCTTCATACCAGAAAAGTGGTGAACAGACTGCCCTGGGTCAGAGGAAGAATCATGGGATGGGGAATGATAAGAGAGCTACCTAGTAAACATATTCATTGCATAGCATGGTTTAGTCATCCTTGACTAATCCCTGAATTGAAACAATTGCCTTTGAAAAGAACAAGAGAGAGTCCTGTAGTTTGGATGCATCCAGGGAATCATTTTAGATAATATCCTTATCCCTAGAGGGACCAAGCCATAAAACCATTATAACACTAACTACCATTTACTGAATACTTACTAGTTTTGAGTGCTTACTATGAGCCAGGCAATTAAAAATATACTATCACTCTTAATCTTCACATTCGTTTCATCTAGTAGATGTTATAATTATCCAAAGGAGAAAATGATTCAGATAGATTAAGGAATCCTCCTTGACCACCCAGTCAAAAATTCCTCCATCCCAGTCACCCTCTATTGAAACATGATGGTTTACTTTCTTCATGGCACTTTTCACCATCTTAAATTATCTTGCTCATTTGATTACTTGTTAACTATCTGTCCTCCATCACAAATTTAATCTTCAGGAGATTAGGGACCTTGCCACCTATTTACCTCTATATAAATATTATTACCAAGAATGGCCCCTAGGAAATAGTAGATGCTCAATAAATATTAAATGAATGCAGTAGCAGATTACAAAAAGATGATGACTGAAACATGCGTTCGAAAAAATCCCTTAAGTAATTCTGATATGCACACCCCTCTCCCTTTCATGGGCATGTCTCTGGTATAAATATCTACTCTGACAGCAACTGAAAGGAAAAGAAAGGCTTTTTGTATTTTAGAGGAAAGAAGTGGAAAATTCATGTGAACGCTCACTTTGATTGACTGACAAAACTGATGATTCTTTTGCAACAGCACAGCCCATGAATTTGTTAGCTTACAATCAACTGCCAATAGCATATTTCAATATTGCTGACTGGTTTTTAGAGATTACTGGTTCAGTGTTGTTTTTCACAGTAAAATTTCTTTTCTAGCATCGAATAGTGGGTGACTAGCTGTGAGGGGTGGGAGATAGGAGTAAAGGAGATCTGTAGAGATGATTTAAATAAAAATTTCCATTGATTTGGTTGGCAATTCCACACATTTTTTCAGAACCACAGGTGACCTCTATATACAACCACCAGGTTGTTTTTTGTATTGTTTTGTTTTTTCAAGTATCAGTAAAACATACAGGGTCTTATTGAATTCTCAGCAACTGAAGCTGTCACAGATGTGTCTTGAATTGGAATTCTCAAAATGTCAGGCGTGAGGCCTGAAAAGAACGAAGGCTCCTCACTCAAACCAATTTGCTCACTCAATCTACTGCACTAGCCAGTTAATGACTCCTGGTCTGCAAGCAACAAATTCTTTTTTTCTTGCTTTTAAGATGTGAATTGTGTGGTATATTTAGCTCATGCTACTGTATTTGTCTTAATATCCCTAAGAAATCTCTGTACCCTTTAAAAGACTCATATATATTTTCAGAAATATGCTGAGAATAGATCTTACACCCTAAAAAAATTCTAAAAAATAGCATAGGTCAACAATGAAAGTTAAAAAAAAATTTTTTTCCAGCAACTGCAGTGCCACTGAATTCTCCACATGGCTTTTACTAAGAAAGCAACAATTCAAGACAAAATAACAATTTAAGATGAAAATATGGTTTCATTTATGATTCCCTCATTGTTATTACTAAATCAGGAAACTGGCATTTAGAGAGAATGTATCATCTATCAAGGTCACAGGGTAAGTAGCTGAAAGAAGTTGGATTGAAAGCCAGGCCTGACTCTAGACTCACGGCTCCAAGCCGCTGGCCCTCTGCCATTTGTCCTCCCAGTACTAGCATTCCCTGCAAAAGTTATCCTCCAGTGGGTCAGGGTTGTCACCTTGTGTGCAGACCTACAATAATGCTAATTAGTGTTTGAGAAGAGCTGGCCCATACTGCTTTGCCTTGGCTTGGTGGGCAAGCGGTTGGCTTGCTTTTCACCTACAATTTTAGACGTGGGAGAAAGTCTGAAGGAAAGGTGAGAGCTAATGAGCTTTGAAACAAAAGCCTGAAGGAAAAATCCTGTGGGGTTTCCAGTTAACATGCCAGAAAGGAGTCAGGCTTGAAGACTGGAGAGCTGTATATGATTTATTTTGTTTTTAATTTCCCCATATCTGGTATGTCTCTCAGACCTGACAGGGAGTAGGAGGAAACAACTAATAGAACAAATCTACCAAGGCTTGTCTTTGCAGGCAGCAAAAGGGGCAGGGGAGTCTGGGTCTCACTGCACACTCTTGGAGGGAAAGAAGCCCGCTGGTTAGTGCATGAGCTGGCAGCTTTGAGGAGGACAAAACAATGGCACCCTGGGGCTTACAGGAAGGGAGAAGAGGAGATCGTTCAAGTTGATCTAAAACTGAGGTATAGCCTTGTCTTAAAAGTAAGTCCCAGTTGGTTCTCCACATATAGCACTTACTGTGTCCTACCCGTCATCACTCACTGTTCTGCTCTTGATGGAAATGTCTTTCTTTCCAGGTACTCTACAAAATTTGTCAAAGAGCAACTCAAGTGAAATAGATTAAATGAGTGGAAAAATAAAAGGAATCAGTCTTTAGATCTGAAAACCCTTACTAATTGACTGTTATGAGTTTGCTATTATATAACACTCATCTGGATGGTCTGAAAAACATGATTTTGTTAAGCTATAACGTGAGAATAAATTTTTCATCAGAAAAAAAAAAGGGCAACTCAAATCTTTTCACCACCAGAAAACTCTGTTGATCTCTGATTTCCAGCCTCTCTGAAATGCTACTGTATGTGTATCTTGAACTACATAGCTCAGAATTAAATTTGACACTTGGCCAAAAAGGCTTTAACATTCCCTTCAACTTAACTAAACTTTTAACAGGTTTCTTCCTATCTAAAGGCTCCTTACCTCCTTTTATCAATATTTAGAGCATTTACTCTAGAAACTTGCAATTATAAGTTATTTCTCTGCCCCCTTTTTGTAATGTTTATTTATCTATTTATTTTGGCTGCACCAGGTCTTAGTTGTGGCATGCGAGATCTTTAGTTGCAGCATGCAGGATCCAGTTCCCCGACCAGGGATCGAACCCGGCCCCCCTGCATTGGGAGCACAGTGTCTTACCCACTGGACCACCAGGGAAGTCCCTTTCTCTGCCCCTTTGAGATAATAAATCTTCTAAACTCCTACCAGTTTTACAACCCAGGAATGTCTGTCTCAAGGACTTGGGAGTCATCCCTTTGACATGTAATGATCAAGAAAAATAGGGTCCCACTCTGTGGGATGGGAGGAGCCTAAATTGAATGAACACCAAGACAAGGGGGCCTAGTTACATGGACCTCTCCCACCAATGTCCTCCAGTGTGTCTTTTGTTTTAGTGAAGTTGAGTTGAACTCTTTTCTCCTGTTGAAACTGTCTTGACCCCTATTGTAATAATCTTGAATAAAGTCTTATCTGTTTAACTTGTTTGGTACAATTTTTCCTTGACATATTGTCTTATAAATTTAACAATTGCTTCCTGTGTGTTAATTTTCCTGAACCAGAATGTAAGATCCTGGAACTTCTTTAATTAAATGATCTGGGTTTTTCTAGAAAGTTCTTGGTTTAAATATTCCATCTCTTCCTCTATTTACAACTTCTACCTTCTCCATCAGACACACACCCCACATCTACACTAGATATCTGAACTCTAATCTTTGAAAAAGTACATATTTGGACTCCTTCCCTCATTTGTTCTTAACAAGGAACTAGCATGCAGTCAGTAAGTATCAGCTTCCTTGGTGGTCACGTGATTTTCCTTCTCTCGATCTCAGAAAACAGATTATAGATGAAAAATTCATGATAAATGTGCCCACAGTTATTACCCCTCATGGCTATTTTGACTCTCCCACATTAGTCAGAGTGGGCTGAGAATCCTTCTCAACACCACATTCCAGGCAGCTCGCTCTATTCTATCTCATTCCATACACAAATTGGAACCTATTTGCCTTTCTTAGACTACAAGAAGTCCTTTTAACCTAAAGAATATTTGATTTTAAACTCTGTCTTTTGGCAAGGTTCATCACCTCCATGTTTAAAGGGCTGTTTATTCTTTGGTGAGTAAACTATTTCCCATTCTTAAAAAAATCAATATCAAAGAACAAACTGTTTTTTTTCTTCATACATCTGAATTGTAAAAATCACTGGCAGAGGGCATCTAAAATGAAATAGACCAAAAATTCACTCAAAAACACCAGATTTTGTTTTCTTGAGAGAGCTTTCCCAGTCACTATATCTTCCTTGGAAAATAAACTTTCTGATTGTGATTGCCTGGAAAATTTCCACTGCTTTTCTTCTAAAAATAGTCATTACTATTTTTCAGGGAATGGAGCAGGGGTAGGATGTTATCTTTTCTAATAGTACAGTCATCCCTTGGTATATGTGGGGGATTGGTTCCAGGACCTTTCTGCCTTGCAGGTACCAAACTCCCTGATATAAAATAGTGTAGTACAGTCAGTCATCCATGTTCCCAGGTTCCACATCCACAGATCAACCAATCCCTATAGTGGGGACTGTCAAGCTGCAGTGACCTCCTTTCCCTGAAAATTGCTGCCAAACACATGATGAACCCTCTTCTCAACCACATGATGGACCCACTCATTTGCCATGTTTGACCCATCTCACTCTTGTACATCAGGGTACACACTAGACACAAGATGACCAATATGATTTTCAGGGAATTTAGAACTGAGTATGTTTCTTCTTTTCTTTTTTATTTAAGTATAGTTGATTTACAATGAGTACGGCTTATTAGCTTTAAATAAAGTGAGATAATTCCTGAGCAACAAAAGATCTTCCAGAGGAAAAAGACAGATAAAACACAGAAGAGAGACCAAGAAGAGAGAAAGTCAGAGAGAACAAAAACATGGCTGCTTGAGTTTTCATCTGCTCTTCACTGCTTTCTTCCAGGCCTCTGTAAGAACCCTTGAATTCTGTAAGGTACGACTGTGTCCTCATAATTCACAATTTCTGCTAATGGTGGCTTAAATTATTTCCCTTAATTGAAAAGAAAAGAGACACTAAGACACTCCTAACTGTGCCTTTGTTTTTACTGTCAGTAGTAACAGAAAACATTTCAAAGTGTTTAAAGATCTTTCCAGCAATAGAAAACTGAAGGAGAAATTGGTAAGCTGTGTTAGTGATGATCTGAATGGCAAGGAACCCAGGTGGAAGGGCAGATGGTTGTAGCCAGAGGGGAGAAAATGGGCCAAGTTCTTGGTACCCATGGGATATAGAGATGGAAGGTGAATGGAATGCTAGTCAGGAGAGACAACTGGTCGCATGGGATTTGAGCAGGCAACAGGATCTACTCTCCCATATGGTAGCCTTACAATATGACATTTGAAATGGCTTCCTGAATAGATTCCAGAATATTCTACACAAGGGAAATACTCACTCCTCCCTTTTTGTCCCCTCCAGACAAAGAAGGCAAGAGGGAAGGGATTCTAAGCAAGAATGGGAGTGGTTCTTTCTTTTCTCTGGTCACTTGAACTTTAAGAACTTTTGATGAGCTTCTGATTCCATTTTCTTTTGTTGCTAAATCACAATAGAGAATTAAAAGATAATTTTTATGATTAAAATATATGTTTGCCTATTTGCTCAGACTCCAATGGAGAACCATATTTCTGCCAGTCCTTTAATCGTCAAAAGACTTAAGTTCTGGTTCAAGATGTTTAGCAACTTATACTTTTTTTTTTTATAGATCTTTATTGGAGTATAACTGCTTCACAATACTGTGTTAGTTTTTGTTGTACAACAAAGTGAATCAGCATTATGCATACATATATCCCCATATCCCCTCCCTCTTGAGCCTCCCTCCCACCCTCCCTATCCCACCCCTCTAGGTCGTTGCAAAGCACCGAGCTGATCTCCCTGTGCCACTTACTACTTTTGAATTCTGTCTTTGCTTAAGGAGAAGGATGGTTCTATTTGCCTTTCACACAATTTCAGAGAGGGAAAAAAACCTCAGAGGCTATCAAGTTTCATGTCTCATTAATTATGCATACTACCTGTGTCAGTATTTGCTTGATATTTTTATTTAAACAAACTCACTTTTTACATTTTAATAGTATTTTAAAAGAAAATTTGTATCCTTAACATAAATAAAAAACCAGTAGCATATGTCACAAATACAAAGCATTCATTTGAGAAAATATTCAAATATTCATCTTAATACAACTCAGAATCAACTGGCATTTGCATGTTATTCACTGTCTTAGCTGACCTATTGTCCATTCCTTCTGCCATCCAACAAGAATATCATAAAAAGCTTTGTGAAATGCTGCGCTAACAAACAGGTATCTGTTAATCCCCAAACTCTTCTCCCAGAAAGGAAATCCCATTGGTTTGATTTGGTTTGTTCTGGTAAACCCACCTCAATTCACTATTTGTATTCACTACTGAAAAGAGCCGAGAACCAGAAAAATGCTGTGACGCATGCAAGAGGAGTGGCCTTTTGCAGAAAAAATACTTTGTAATAATTCATTCTTTATTGTCTTGACTACTTGCAGAAAGGAACTTTTAGATATTCTGCATGTTCCCATTTCTTCAGCCTCTTACTGAACAAAGCAATTTCACAGTAGGATACCAGTGAGGGTTTTATAATGGGAATCTGCATGAAAGCATTGCTTATTACATGCTATCACTGCTCAGAGAGGAAGAGTCCTTCACACCCAGGTTCTCCAGGGGCTCACTCTTTTATTATTTGCAGTGGAACTGGTGACTTAAATTTCTCTGCATCAGTGTCACGAGTTTCATTCAGGCTGTGTGTTTTAATTCGGAACTGGCAAAGTGGAATGTGGCTCATAGGAGAGATGGTATTAAAAGTTATATGTGAGATAATGGTTTGTAGCTCCTTTATTCATGTCTTAGCTTCTTTCAAGAAACAGGACCGGAGAAGAATAGAGCTGGAAGCCACATCAGACATTCACATGATTAGGACTTTGAGCTTAAGGAGAAATCTCTTTTACACCTGTGATAAACTCAGATATTTCCCTGCAATTAAGCATATCCCTTACTGGATAAATTGCTCAAAGAGGTTCTCTATACAAATTGTTATCAATAAACACAGGCACCCTAATCTGTTTTTGTCACTGCTATTTTCTTTAATATGTAAGTCAATTATAGCAAGCTTTAAATAGGGCAGCATAGTGAGAAAATCTTCTCATAATTGAAGAGAGAAGAGTACAGGAACTTCCTGCCAGCATAAACTGTTAATTTTGTAACACACATTTTATACGCTTTTTCTAATTTCTGTTTTATTCAGAATGTAAGTTTTCCCAAAACAATGTTTTTAATGAAATTTTCCCATTGACTACAATTTTATTTCTTTAAATGCTGACTACATTTTGAATATGAAACATCTGCAAAATTCTTGTTGGTAAAAGACAAGCTTGAAATCACTTCCATTTTCAGGAAATTGTGTGATCAGCATGGCACATATAGCAATAGATTCTTCCCTTTTTTTTTTTTTTTAATTGTAATAGTTAATATTTATTGCCATTTAATACGTGTCAGGCACTGTTTTAGGGTCTTTATTTAATGAATGTTGATCTTTAACACTGAATGGTCTCAACCCCAGAGAATTAAAATTGTAAGTTTAGTGTTTTGCCATTTTAAGACCTGTCAACCAGTGTGTCATTGGGATACTTCCCTTTCTTTTAAACCTAGAGACTCGGGAGCTTATTACTTAAATAGTTGTGAAATTTATTACTTCATCTCCTATTTCAATATTGTCATTTAATAAAACATTATATTAGACTTCAGAAAGGAAAAAAAGAAAATGGACAGGCAAGAAAACACACACACACACACACGCGTGCTTTTTTTTCCCTATCATAAGTTAAAATTATATTTCACTTAACTGACTAAAAATACAGAATGTAACCTCTCTTCTACATTAATGCATCTTCCTGTAAGATCTGTTCCAGTATCTAAGTATATCCAAATGCTAAAATCAACAGAAAAGTGCAAGGGGAGAAGCATAATAATAAAATTGAATGGAAACCTACCATCAGAAGCAGAGTATATTCATCTTGTTTGCACTACACTAGAGTACATTCAGTAGAGTAAATTCTGAACAGGAATAGCCTAACTTTAAGCCATATAGGCTTACATATTTCAAGCCACACTTTATTTGAGAAAATAGACTGGTTATTTCTAAGATGTCTCACTGAAAACTTATTATAGTTCGAGGAAAATGAGACTTGGTGCCTTGGCAGAATAGCCAAAGGCCTTTTGCTTTGCTGACTACTGTTCAAATCTTACTTGACCCAACTTGACAGTCATTCTTCCTGACAACTTTAAGTGGCTTCTGCATGTGGTGTGATACCTGCAGTTTTCTTCCACTTGGGATTCTGCTCTACAGCTAATGCAGACAGCACAAGGGAGTTGAAAATATAACATTTTTACAACTATAAAAGTATTTTTATTTGGCTTTCCAACTTTTATGTGATGTGAATGAAGTGCAGGAGTGGGAGAAAGCGATGGACCCGAATAGTTTTTTCAAATTTGGCAAGCACCACAAAGCTATTTAAAAGACAGATTAGAGGGTCTTCCCTCCAGAGACCTGAATTCAGTGTGTCTGGGGTTTGGGCCAGGAAACCTGTGTTTTGAAAAAGATCCTCAAATTATTCTCATATTGGCTGCCCAGTTCCAGTTCAAGTACCCTCTCTGAACACACTGAAGTAGGGATTAGAAGATTACCAGAAAACCAATAGTGTTTCATTGGGAAGAAAAGTGTGTGTGTAGAAGATATTCCTACTTAGATATTCTTACTCCACAATTTTGTATCTTTCTACTATTCCATATTATGCGCATTTTCTATTTTAAGCATCATTTCAGCAGAAGAAAGGAAGACTGGGTATTTACTTGAGCTGCATAAAGAATGCTGCAGATAAATGTTCACAAGAATTTGTTATTTAATGTTTTCTTATTTTTATGTCCTAATGATACCTATAGGCCCCTTCTCACTTGCTCTGCATGTGAGCTCTATGATTTCATGCAGCGCCTGAATGGAAAAAAAGCAACATCATGCACAATGAGCAACAGAGCAAGAGTAGTCATTTTTTTCAACCTTGTAGGAAGCCATAGTCTCTAAGAATGCATTTCATTAGGGACCGTGTAATTATGCAGAGGACAGTTGGTGGTTCTCAGTTTTCCCTGAGGACAGAATGAGAGATAATAAGCTTCAACCATACAGGTGACATTTAGATTACTGGGAAGCAACCTGTAGAAGTACTGGGAAGAACAGTCTGATAACAAGTGCTTTTAGATTCAACCGTGGAAGAGGGCTTTGCGGAAATGATCACCTTAAAAAAACGGAGCTTCTCACTTGACTAGTACTATTCATGCACACCTCTCCTAGCTAGAAGGCAAGAGAAAGACTAAGAAACCGACTTAGGCTATTTACAGCCCTGTAAATTTATGGGGAGCACTTTTAAAACAACTTCAGAAAACACATTTCTCTTTCAACCTGCAGAGGTTTTACTTGTTTTTCTTACTGAGTGTATTCTGCCAGAGCAACTCCAACAGAAAAACTTTTCCAAGAGAAAAGCTGAGATAAAGAATAATATATTCAGTGAAAAAAAAAAAAAAAGATTTATTATAGGTTTTTAATTCAGAACAAATCTAGTATCAATATATTATCAACACTTCCCCCCCCCAATTTTGTATCAAGTCAAATATGTATAAAGAGAGGTATTTAATTTTAATTGTATAGAAATATGTTATCTTAGGCAAGTGTCATAACCAGAAGAATATTAGTGATGTTTAAATTAATTACTTTTGTGTTTTAATTCGTTTAATTTTTCTCTGACAGTGTCAGTATTCTCTGATCTTTCAGAACAGTGATTTCCAAGTTATTTTCCACTATAATATCACATTCCCTTGTAGGAATTCCTATGGGCATGACTGATTTAGATATTCAAGAGATTTTGATTCATGAATAATTATCAGAGAACTAGATGTGGCCCAACCCATTCTCACAGTAATTGCCACATTCAGTGTACCAGACACCACAGGGGACAATGCCCTTTCACATTCCTATCACGGGCCCAATCTCCTAAAATTACTTTTAGATCAACCTGGCAAAACTCGTGCGCAAATCTGATGCGAACACGGACTTTTTAAGTACTACCTTCTTTTTTAGTTCCATATGTATTGAATGGTACGGATAATATTTTAATTAGCTAGGTGTTTTGTTGAGAGATTACTTATAGATTCACTTCAGGGCAAAAGTTGAGCCCGTGTGTCCTCTGAGTCAATTTTAAGAAAGGAAAGGAAAGGGAATTTGACATTGCCAGAATAAATTCAGGAGGGAGGAAGGAACTTGGCTGAGGGGGAAAAGTCAGTGAAAAAGCCCTTGGCAGTTACATGGCTGAGAAAGAACTTTGGTGAATAGATAAATCTAGCAGTATTTTTTATGAGTCGATTTGGGATCTGAAAAATGGCCTTCCTTTCCCATTCTAAAGGATAATGGCTGGTGAACTCTATGTGGCTCACTGATGCTTTTGTTGAAGTAGATTCTGTTTGGAGGGCTTAAAGAGAAAAATGAAGAGACAGTTAACATGTAGGCTTTAGAAGTATGTGCTCAGAGACTAACATCTTTGAAAAAAAGATACACGAAGACATCAATTTCTCCGGGGAGTGATTCATCATTCCCCATGAGTCTACAATTCTTCAAGATCTAGGTCAAGGTCTATTTTCTCTAGGAAGCCACTTCTGATTATCCCCTCTTCAGTGATCTTCCTCCCTTTTGAACTCATACAATTCTTACCTCTGTGCCTTTTAATTTAGTGTATAATACTATTGTCTCATAAAAGACTTAATATAAAGAGATGGAAATGAACAACAGCATGGAATTCAGACCAAAGCCTAACAACCATGTTACTCATTCAACCCAACACTGGATGACGAGGGCTTACATAACTTGCTCTAACATGATACAATCTGATGCAAGGATCTTTTTCTGTTATACCTTTCCATGTGCTTCTGGGTGCTTTGGTTACAGAGCTAAATATCAACATTTTATTGATGGGCAAATATTTTCTTTTTCTCAACACCTAAAATTAGCAGGTGTGAAGCTCAGCATGTTTTATCCACATAGATTTTTTTTCAGAATGGATTAAGACAAACTTTGAAGCCAAATGCTTCATTGTGGTTAGAACTCAACTGGATGGTTGAATTAAGCTCTACATACTCGTTAACAGGCATTGCTAATAAAGACACAAATAAAGCAAATTAATATATATATTTTTAAACTCTGTGTCTTCAGAAAATTTCTATTTGGTTGTGATGAACAAAATATCGACATAAAAAGCAGCACCAGGACTTCCCTGGTGGTGCAGTGGTTAAGAATCCGCCTGCCAATGCAGGGGACATGGGTTTGATCCCTGGTCTGGGAAGATCCCACATGCCGCGAAACAACTAAGCCCGTGCGCCACAACTACTGAGCCTGCGCTCTACAGCCCGCAAGCCACACTACTGAGCCTTTGTGCCACAATTACTGAAACGCACATGCCTAGAGCCCATGCTCCACAACAAGAGAAGCCACCACAATGGGAAGCCCGCTCACCGCAACTAGAGACAGTCCTGCGTAGCAACAAAGACCCAACGCAGCAAAAATAAATAACTTTTAAAAATGGTTAACTTAAAAAAAAAAAAAAAAAAAACAAAGCAGCACCACTGTCTCAGTGTTTGGGCGCAATTATTCTCAAGGACATCTGTGCTGACTCCTTTTCAAGCTTGGACGGCTGCTATCTGAATAAAACCCAGACTCTTTTGTTGGAAAAAAATCTGAATTTTGAGATTTCCATTTAAGTTGAGAAACAGCTTTCTCCACTCAAACATAAGATGCAATTTACTTTACAGTGTGAGATTAACAGCAATGATTGGCTTGGAAATACAGAAGTCATGAAGAAAAATACCACATATTTAAAGGCTACTTAAAAGAAAAAGTAGTCCTTTGTTAAGGCACTGGAGCCATGTTATGTATTTGCAAATCATTCTATTATAATTTTAGACATACTATGCAGAGTACTTAAGCTTGAGCCTTTTGACACCTGAAAATTTCAGGCTTTTAAATCAGAAATCAAGATGGTTGATATCAGGCTTGTAAATATGATATTTCATTACAGGCTTTCAATATAAAATTGTACCATTTTTTCTAGAATTAAACCCACCTGGCAAAGTCTCAAAGCAATGATGATTTGTTTGGGGGCCCAGAAAATGGCTATCAGTAGAGATTCAATTTTTCTGAGATGAAAATATTGAGTGAAGTGCACTCCCTCGATAGGAAGTACAACTCAAAGATAAACTTCTGCTGGATTCATTAACAGCCTGGCAGATAAATCTTATCTCCACTGAGATCTTAAAGCAAATGGCATCATTCTTTCATTATGCTGAAGCCCTTACCATCCTGTTCTGAGTCAGTGCTTCAACCTAAAAGACCTAAGAATATTTAAAAACTGAAGCGAAGAAAGGTTACATTCTTTCCCCTTCTTTTTTCCCCTCAGGGCTCACTTCACATGTGCAGTTACACTTGGTTCTGCTTCCAGTGAAGTCCTTAGTCTCCATTTCCAAAATACATTCATTCTGTGCCTTCCAACAACCCACCAGACCCGTCACTCCCCAAACCAACACCCTTGGCAATGGAAGGGGGCAATGCTGAGAAGCTAGAGTTGTCAAAAGACAAAAGAAGAGTAACTAAGTGGCCAGGGAATGTCACAGTACTGCATCATCTTACTCAGCTCAAGTAAGGGTTATTTCTAAGGGTGGTAGGTATGTTTTGTATGAAAACATATAAGACAAAATAGGGACAAAATGATTATTCAGAGAAACAGAAGGGATGCAAGAGAAAAAAGAAAAAGGCTTCAAAGTCTTTTTTGTAGGGGGAGAGGAAGTTAAAGTCTAATAGAAATATATACAGGTTGGTTATAGGTATCTTTTTTTTTTTTAGTGACAGATGAATAAATTGGAAGGGTCCTACGGAAAAGGTACGGACAAAATGCTTGTCACTAATAATGTGGACAAGATGCAGATAATAAGGTATGTGCAGCTCTCCCTCTCCAGTAACTGCGTCAACAATTAATTTTATTTCCATTTTTAATACTCAGAATGTCGTTTCCCTCTAAAAAAACTGATATCTGTATAAATGTTTCTGATGTATTGGATACAGATTTATCAATTAAAAATTTAGAGCTAAATATTTATGGATTAATTTATATTCCCTTATAAACCATAGACACTAATATGGCAGTCTCTTCCCTCTTGGGATCCAGTTTAGCATGGGAAATTATCCTCATTTTTGTTCTTTCTAAAGTCCTCCTTCATTATATCACAGAGTTGTTACTGTTGTTTTTATGAAAAAGATCTAACACCTATGATTATAACTTTCAATCTGTCAACAATTATTTAGTGGTCATCCATGGTAGGAACAGCTTTGTGCCCATTGCTTTGGTGAGCAGAGGACCAAAAATCACTGTCACCAAAAACAAGATTACAACATCAGGGAAAAAAACCCCACAAAACTGTGAGGTAAGTCACTTATCTTTCTGGTTATTTGCTTGATTTTTTCAGAGACCTATACTAACAATCGCAGCCTAATGTTTGTATTCTATTTATGGAAATCAGAAGCTAAATAGGATTTTAGGGAAAGGAAAATCAGAAAAAGCCTTTGTGGTTTGAGCTGGGGTCTAAAAAGGTCCTTGAAAGGTGGGAGGATTTGGGTGAAAAGATAAGTGAAAGCTCTTTTATGACCAGGAAAGCAGCACAAGCACAGGCTTAGACCTGGAATTTGTGTGGGGCATGCAGGCATTTGGGGGAGAGAATATTAGCATGCCCTGATAGAAAGGAGGCAGGTGATAGAGGCTAGGTAAAGTAGAGTCACGTTGACATAGCCTAGAAAGCCAGATAGAGGAGTTTAGTTTTGATGTACAGACAAATCACTCACTCATTCCACCTTCACTAACCATTTCCTGAGTTCCTCTCTGTGCCAGGCCCTGTGCAAGAGCTGATCTTCAACATCACAGAATCTTATATGTGGAAAGATAATTTATAAAAGGGTTTATAATATTATGATAAGAGCATAGGACTTTCAATGATATTTTTCCTTCTAAGGTATTCAAAGGAAGAACAATGAGCTAACTTTGAGGAGCATAATCTGGTTTTTCAGATGACTGTTCTGAAATGGCTATCAAAAAGACCTCTAGTCTTTGAAATATCTGAGATAAATAATTATCCCACCACAGCAATTTCAGGTCAGAGCTGCTTCCTGAATGTAGCCCCAAATAAAGGTCTTCAAAACACTTCCAAATACGCTAATTAGCTGAATGGGTTTGTCTATGTTTTAAACTATATTGCATTTCAGAGTCAATCTACTTCAGAGTCATCTGGGGGAATAAAACCATAGCTTGATCTGAGTTTAAGTGTGAAGAATAAGCCCAGTCTGCCCTTTCACACCCCACAGCTTCAGTAAACATCAGCGCACTACTCTAAAGATTAAGCTCCAAATGGCCTCACTTTTTGAGACTTTAATACAAAAGCTTTTGACATAGGGTTTTTCCTAAAAATATCTGAAAATAATTTTGATGTTTTCTTGAAGCTGAAGCACAGAACTACAGCTTCCCCCTCCTCCCAGCCCTACCTTCCCTATTGCTGTGATTTCCAAATGAATAGCATTGGGTTGATTGCTTATCAGGCTGGATAATGGCTTAATTTATTATACAAAGCCTAGTCAGACTTAGAAATGGTAGAATCCTGCTGATTTATCAAATCCTTTTGAGACATCGGGTCTACGTGCAATAAAAATCTGCTAGAACATGGTTAGGTGAACAAACAGTGGTGAACAAAATCAGATATGTCTGTGGCCATCATGAAATTTTTAAAAACCTGCGGGTCAGACAAAAGCTGAACTTCAGCCGGATTTCAAGCTCCTTGAATTAGGGGAATATCTCATTTATCTTTTCATTATAAACTAGCAGAGTAACTTATAAATAATAGGTGCCTAATACATATAAAGGAAATGGAAGTTTTTAAAGGGTTTTTAAATAAGATTAGTTTTAAAGTAATAATAATTATTATCATTATACTGTGTGCCAAACACTGATTGCTTAAAACAATCTTTTGAAATAAAATGATAGAAGACACTAAAAAAAAAAATCTCCCACATGGGATCTGCAGATTCCCGATACTGCATGTAACAATATTCTGTCTCATGGGAAACTGATGAGATGAACAGATTGCGTCTATTGATCTTAAGGAAAGCATGCCAAGATCTTTGGTCATCTTCCAAACATCTACCTGAGTCAAGGAAGGAGAAATGGTGCCACATTTGAAAGACCTCTGAACGTTATCTGTAGTGAAAGCCATGATTTTTAAACTTATAGTATCAAAGAACCAGAAGGGAATGTAATAACTCGTATCCAGGGCCATGCCTCTGGAGTTTCTGATTCAGTTAAGTCTTGGGTGAGGCTGGATATTAAATTGATAAATTAAATGTTACATTTCTAACAAATTCACAGGCGATTACTGCTCAGTCCAGTGACTGGCATTGAGAACCACTTATGGAGAAAGGCTCTAAGAACTTATGCTTGCTTGTTCTTTTGAAAAGAGGGAGGGAGAAAGAATGAATATAAATGATTAGGGGAAAGTTGGTCCCTCACTCTTCCAGACAAAGTAAAAGAAAAAAAAAAAAAAAAAAGAGAAATTAGTGAAAAAATACTAAAGATATTTAATTTCATCCCTAGAAGGAAAAACAGAAGGAGTGGGAACAATTGTCCTCCACCTCATTGTCCCTTGCTTGTACTTGCAGAGCCTGGCTGAAAGCTGCAAGCAAAGCTCTCTGTGGTTCACCTCCATCCCAGAGTGAGCGATTGCAATTGCAGGGTCCAGGGACAGGTGAAACCACAGAAGACAGCTAGAAGCAGAACAAGGAATATTCAGGCAGTATCCGTCAGAGTGATTATTAGGGGAGAAAGGGAAAGAAGTCCTTTGACTAGTCTTAGTCTCTTAGTATTCTGCAATTTCTATTTCATTACTAAAGAATAAAAATATAGTCTTATCCGGAGAGAGAAAATCAGCACAAATTCTGGAACTTCCTAAAACTCGTGGACTATTATATCATCTCAGTTTTATAAATGAGGAAAGTGAGGCTTGGAGAAGCTATGCAGCACCCCCATGGTCACAAGGCAAGGAAGCAAAGAGCCCACCTGGATTTGATCTAGGTCTATCTGGCTCCAGAGACCACGTATTTAGTCATTTGTATTATTCTCTCCCTGCCCACTATATGTGGCCTCAAAATTTTTTTTTTTCCAAAAATTACCATCAAATGCTTATTGGGAGCTTATTATGCACCAGGTACTTACCATATTTATGTTAACTCATTAATCTTAAAAACAATCCTGAGAAGGGGTATCATAGAATCCCAAATATATAGATAAGGCAACTGAAGATTAAGTAACTTGTCAGACCTTGCAGAACTAATGGCAGAAAGAAAACGAACTTCAAATCAATTTTACTTCAGAGGTAGCATCTTTAGATGTTTTTCTTCCCTAATACTAGTCACCTCCCACTATTCCTCCAATCTGGTCTCTCACTCCTTATTTCAAATTATGTTTCTACAGAATTAGGTCCTCAGAATCAAATTTAATATGTAAATTAAATAGCCAAGAACATAAAGATTTCTGCTGTTGAATATCAATTATTATAGAAAGGTAGGAAGAATTTCACCACATTGAAACTGTGGCTAATGGCTGCATTAGGGATGATTTATATCTGTCTTAGAGTTTCAGTTAATGTGAAATAAAATGCATCCTTAGTTTTTTTTCTCCACTCTCAAAATGAAATGAACCTGAATAAATTACTATGAATTGTGTACTTTCTAATGACAACTTTTTTGCAGTTAACCTGATTAATTAAATGTTATTATCCAATGAAGAAATCATTTTCTTGAGGTAACTGACCAGGCAATGGAGTTAAAATTTCCTAAGAAAACCAACAGCAATCCACTCTGACACAAGGTGAATTGTTTTAAGCTAAAGGTCATTTTCTTGCAGTATGCACGGCTATCATTACAGTATACGTTAAAGTTTTCAAGCTATTTACCTTCCCCTAATACCATTCAACAGCATGAGCAATATATTTACAGTTCACCTGCCTCCTTAAGGTCAAGTACAATGCCAGGACTGGTCAGTACCGGGAAAGAGACAACATTGGTTAACAATGAAACGGTTACAGTTAAAACAAACCTGGGTCAGTATTGGAATTTATGGAACTCAGAGAATGAGGCCAATTCACACTACTCTAGAAAATTCCACTCAGCTACAAATGCACTGTCTATTCAAGAAAAAAACTGGGCTATAATCCTTTGGCTTCTTGAAGTCCAAAGGGGTGAAGAGAAGAACTCTCTCTTGGCACAATCACCAGCAACCGATAGTGTTGTGCAGAGCACTGCCTGGTCCCTAACACCCTCTCAAGTTATTTGCTTGCACCCGTCTTTTAAGGATAACTGAAGGGAACTGCCTTTAAAATTTTTCATTTCAGTACTAAAATCTGCCTAATTTTCCTAGGAATTCCACCCGGAGCATTGAGTTCACAGGCATATTTAACTTTCCTTTGGCATCGCCTTGCTATCACCCCTGAGAGATACAGAGTATACTCTTACCTAAAAACATCTGTCCAAGGGTCCTCTTTCCATCCCCCAGGTAACATCAAGGTTCTGACTGGTAAAAGCACTGAGTCCTAGAAGGTCACTGCCCTTATTAAGACCTGTACTTGGGAGTTCTTGGGACTCTATTTTAAACACCTGCTTACATGGCTCAATGAAATCAATGGGGGATTTTTACTTTCTCACTGACATTGTACAAATGTTCATTCACTGAAGGGAAATGGCTGAGAGGGGACAGATGGAGAACTGTGAAGAAATTAAAGAACCTTTAATGGATTAAAACAAAGCCATTCTGCTCTCCAGGGTGCACATTTATTTAGCTGGATTTGCTTAAAAGTATTCTCAAGCTCCCAAATTCAATGGACCAGAATGACTTTAAACAGTTTTTTTCTGGTCCGCTGGAGAGATGTGCCTTTATATGATTATTTTAATGAGAATTATCTATCAAGTAATTGCCACATAAAGGTTATATGTAAGTAAGGAAGAACATGTGAATTACACAAGTCAAATGTCTCCAGAGTATTTCGAAAAGTACTTTGGCTACATTTCTAAGTCTAAACACTCCAACAGACGAAAGTTATTTCTCTTGGGCAAGATTCACAAGAATGGGTAAAGTTAAAAAGAATAATTTTCTGAAAGATTTTTGATAGCAATTAACTTTATAAGGGACATATTTATTTCTAAATCCCAGGAAAAATTTTTTTTTAACTACATAACAAGATGCCCTTTTTAAAGAATCCTTCCACTAAAGTTTATAATATGAACTGTAGAAGAAATATAATTAAATTGCTTCTTTACAATTTCTTTTAACAAGGTAATTTAACTCCATTTTCCCCAAACCAAAGATAATTTACAGTTATTGTTCAGCTTTAACAAGAATTACAGAAACAAAGTCTTGAAAGCTCTATTTATAGGGATTTTATCAGAATTTATTGTTGAGGAATTACAATTGTTGTAGACCAGTAATAACATCTGTGCTCTTTTTTTCTTACTTGATATTATAAGTGCAGGTCAAAATTAGGGGAGACTCACTGACAACGTTTTATTTACATTTTGGCAAAGTGATCCTTTCGTGATGCTCAGTTAAGGAAACATCAGTTTATCTCCTCCCCACCCTTCTGTATACACTTTTGCCTAAAGAGTGCCTTAAAATTCAAAGTACAGTCACAACTAAGAAGTACAAAAAACTTATCATCTTGGAAAACAATTTCCTAAATACTAATTTGGAGATTTTAAACTAGTTTTTAAGGCAAAATGATGTAATCAAAGATATAAAATAAGTTAATATTCTACAATGCAGAAATGCCTTCACATTCATAGTCCAATCTTCTTTAGGTCCCTCAGACGCAACTTCATCATACTGTCTTTCCTTTTAAAATTGACTTGATATTAATTAAATTAATTAAAAGGTAATTGTGTCACTAGATTTTGACTTCCATAAAGTCAGGTACAATGCATTATACTCCCCGCATCCACCAGTTTTTCTTGCTGACATGTGATACTTGTAATAAAAAAAAAAAAAATTCTTAAAGTTCAATGATGAAAAAATTAATAATAGTATCAAAGAATTTAGATGACTTATCAATCCTTTCAGAAAAACACTAATTCGTTATGATTATCTTCTTCAAGGCTAAAGGGCTGAAATTACTACTTATGTACTAAAAGGATAAGAATTAACAGGCAATATCTTCATAATGACAGAATAATAATAATAAGATTAATAATGTTACTACTACTACTACTAGTATTACCACTACTATTGTAATTTAAAATAAAGAAAAAAAAAAAGCTTTCCTAAAAACAGTTTAACAGAATATACTTAAGGTGTTTAGGTAAGGTATACTGATTTAAAAGCAAACCAGAAAAGAAATGAAAATTAGGTAGGTATCAATGCTTTAATTACTTTGAGAAGAGAGGAAGGGAAATACCACGCATAGGAATTCTTTCTCAAGTTACAAATACAAGTTAAATTAAATTTTAAAGGACTTTGATATGGAACTTGATATGACCAGCTTCAGAGGTTTAATTAGTGATATAATTAGATGGACAGGTACTAACGGCACACAGCCTAGAGGTCCTATATTAATGAATCATAATGAAAATCTACTGTAATTACTTAATTTATCTAATTAAAAGGTAGTTGTGTCACTAGTTTTGAATTCCATAAAGTCAGTTGCAATGCACTATATCCCTTGTATCCACCAAAACCCAACACATTCTTAGCCCTTTTTAGGAACTCAGCACATGTGAGTTGATTTGAGATTTCTAGCAAATTGACAAGGCGTTAAAGTTGACAGACTCTAATAAATTAAATATATTATTATTCATTGGTTTAATAAACAGTTGGTGAGTCCCTGCTCTGGACTAGGTACTATGAGAAGTTTTGGAAAAGCAAAAGTGAATAAGACATTTAAAAGCTCTTTGGCTTTTAAAATAACCTAACAAAAGTTATTTTAAGTTGCCATTTCTACATAATTGTAGGTACCTAAAATTACATCATGATTGAATCTTGAATATTATAAAATTGTTACTAATAGGTCAATAACATTTTCTACTCAGGGAAATATGTGCTGGCATATCAAATCTGTGTGAAATTTGGGGGAAATAATATAGAAATAATGAACTGCTCTCAAAATTCTCAAATTTCCTAGTAAACTTTCATTTATGCTGAATCCAAGTAACTATAGGTTTTATCTTTTAAACTTCACTTACCCAAGCTTGAAATTACAGAGTTGGCTTTGACTTCCCCATTCTATCAATGCTTCCACATTGAATAGAATTCATTCAGCCACTGAGTCTCATTTTGTAGCCACACATTCACCTTGCTTTTTTACCTAGTCCTAATTACAGCTCTATATTGCTATAGAGTAAGATACTATTCTGTGGCATACATTTCCCAGTTTGGGCTTTTCTTGTCTCAGTCTCCAGAAGACAATTTACTACCACCACACTTTTGGCCATGTAACCTATCTTCTGCCTATCATCTTCTTCCTCCTTTCCCTCCAACAATCTAAATCTTATTTGGATTTTCAAGATGTTTTCTCCTTTCTCTGACCTTTGAAGAGAAGCTTCATTTTTGACTCATCACATCTTGCACAGGGGCATATGCAATCTATTTGGCATATTTTATTTAGTCACCAATATTGCAAGCTGTCTGTGGGTAGGACCTATGTCTTATACCTCAGTGTATCATCCCAGAAGTTAGTACACTGCTGTGAATAAAGTCAATCTACTTTGTTAAATGATATGTAAATGATTATTTTTTGAGATACTAAATTTTTAAAGTGCATTCTGAATATATGAACTTGTAAATATAGTGTTAATCATACATTTTATTGAAATATACTTATTTAAAATTAAACATTTATCACTAGTATATAATAAATTCCTATTAATTAAAAAACTTTATTAATTAGACCCTTTCATTTTCTAATTATTCAGAAACAATATAAAATAGAAATCTACTGAAATTATCTCAAGTATATATGCTCACATTAATTCTAAATAGGAATGCTCTCCTATTCTCTGACTTTATTTTTACATATTTATCAATTTACTACTTAAAATGCCTTAATCTTATATGTCTGAAATTTTATAAAGCAAAAAGTTTAAAAAAATCCTATACTCTCTAATAAATGGGCTATAATATATCATTTTTAATATGACTTTCTTTCAATTTATTCAGGTAAGCAGGTTCTAAAACAGGCTTAGAATTATATAAAGTTCTACAATAGTGTGATATCCCTTCAAGCAAGACTTCTGTGAATAATAAATTATGCCGAGTAAATAAAATAACTGTTAATTCAATTTAAGAGAAAGATGTAGGCATATGTCATGTTGTTAGATCTAGGTATGCTTAAGGACATCTCTGATATGATATTCTTTCTAATTCCACATTTCTTTAAATTGACCTTTTTATTTTTGCTATAGAGAATTGGGAGAAAAGAAAAATGCTCAACATGTATAGGGTCTCTAAAACATATTGGGGAATCTTCAAAATTCTCAAGATGTATATAGTGTAGAATGATTTCCAAGTATAAGGATTTCCTCAGTTTAAGCAGATGTCACATTCAATTCCTTTATTCATCCACTGATCAAATATATTAAACACTCACTATATTCCATACATTAAGAATTATACTATTTTTAAAAGACCTTATATACAGTGTTCTTATTCAGTAAAGAACTCCATTTTTATTTCTAATAGACCTAGGACATGCTTATATATTTTAATTTAATGAAAGCAACTCATTTTCATTGTAGAGAATTTGAAAAATTTAGGAAAAGTGTAAGAAAAGTATCTCTCATAACCACTACTCAGAGACACCTACCCTTAACTCTTTCCTGTATTTCCCTACATTTTGTTTCCCCTGTACATGTGTATGTGTGTGGCATAAATGAGTTATTATTCTACCTGACGTTTTTTTGCATTTTTTCTTTACAATGTGAGTCTTTTCCTCAAGGAACAGTCACTATCCTCAAGGAACTTACTATTTAGTGGGAGAGACAGACGTAAGACCAAAAGATTAGCTAAAATATAATGTGTAATAACAGAGATTATATACAGTATAATGCACAAGTACAGAAAGGTCCATCCATCAGTCTGGTGATGTGAAGATATAAATGCTTGAGCTGAGGGTTGAAGAGTATGCAGCGGTTGCCAAAAGACTTCTGAGGGGGTTGTAGGGTGGGAAAGGGATTAGTGGTACTAGGCATTTTGGGTCTAAGGGATGCCTTAGAAGGGCTATAAAACTAGCAATACAAGAGTACAGTACTGTTGGAGCAGAGGGGACTAAGCAGAGGATGCTGGGGTTGTGTCATGCTAAGTAGTGCTGGATCTTTCCTCTAGGCCAATGCTCAATGAAAAAAAAATTACAGTGAATGAGAAAGAAAAGAAATGCTACACTCTCATTGTTGATACCCTTGAAAATCTCCCATTCTTCCCACTCTGATGTTTAATATGAGTCTCTGCCAACCTCTACTTTAAGCCCCTGTTGCATTAAAGACTTTGAAGGCGACCAATGTTTTATCTCCAGTATAACCTCAAAAGTGTTAGGCTCCGGTGCTAAGAGGATGCTCGATGTAGTTAGGGTCACAGATTCTAGAGCTAGATTACTTGGCTTAGAATTCTAGTTCCACCAGTTATGTGGCCTTGAGGAAACTGTCCTATCCGTGCCTCAGTTTCCCTATCTGCATAATGAAGATAACAGTAATATCTAATGCTTAAGGTTGTTCTAAGAATCAAATGCGGTTATATTTGTAGAGCACTAAGAATAGTGCCTGGCACATAATAACACTATATAAAATTTGCTAAATAAAATCAATATCCTCAGAGGATCAGAATACAAACAAACAGGAAAACAACCTGGTATCCAAAATTCCTGCTATAAATCAGAACCCACATGCTTTGAGGTAATTGCTGGTTCATTACACAGTTATTTCTAAATAACTTCATAATTATAAGATGGATCAATCTAATAATACTGTTTCTATGGATGGATTAAAAAAGTAAAAAGCATCAAGTTGATTGTAATTGAACTCATTTCAGGTCTGATAATTTTGGCATTTTGGGAGGAGCAGAGTACATAGGTTCTGAGTTATTTTTGAAATGGGGGGAACCTATGCTCTGAATTACCATAAACCTCACTTTAGAGAACTTGCAGAAATGCTCAGCGATAGCTTCATTCTAGAACATTTTGGGCATTATATACAAATTGCTTAATAACTGCAAAGGATTGAGTAATTTTTCAAAACATCCACATTGCAGCTATTAAATCATTATCAATTATTTTAGAAATTCTATATTGTATATGGAAGAAAAACTTCACAAGTGTTTTTTTTGTATTTAAATCCAAAGGCTGGTCAATGGAGATTTATGCTGTTACATGCAAAATAATGCTGACCTGGCCAGTGCCTCCAGAGAGGGAGTGGTTTCAGATCCCACTGAATGAAATAAATTCTTATCAAGTATAGTACCCAATCTTGACTCTGACACACCCTATTGGTTTGTGACCTTATTTTTTCAAATTCCTTAATTCAATTTAGAATAAAGCATCTCCCTGAGTGTAGACAAACTGTCTCTTATATGGTTTTCGAGAGCCCAACATAGTATTTTGGCACATTACACATGTTTAACAAGTATTTGTTAAGTCAATTAAAATAAATACAAAAACATCATCAACAAAGACTGTTATATTGGGGCATCAAGTGTTCTGCAAAGAATGACTCTCCTCTTTTAGCTCAGATGCCATCCTTATTTCTGACTTTATCTAACATTTCTAAGAAATCTCTAAGAAATAGTTAATTCTAATTAATTTTTTCCTAGGACAGAACCTTAAATAGTTTAAATTGAATATCAAAACACACACATATCATAACATCAATTCCGTGTCAGGTGCACTGTTCATATTAGATTTAATTCTCACAACCACTCTGCAAAATGAGTGTTTTCCATAGATGAAGGACCCTGAGGTACCAAGTGGCCACAGGTCACACAGGGAGAACAGGGGGACCTTTAGGATTCTGTTCTACATTAGCTTTGAAATAATCTTCCTGTTTAGGATCTTGCTTTGAGAATCATTTTGGATGAAATGTGGTATAATCAAATTCTAAAAGAAATGTTATCTCCCCCTCCTTTAAATGAAATGGTAGTAATAAAAGTAATAATGAATTTTATTCCCTTTTAATTTTTTTTTTTTTTTTGGCAAGAGATGGTCTTCATCTTACTTCTACAGAATTACGCTTAGTAAAAAAAAAAAAAAAAAAAAAAAAAAAAAATCCTTAATACCATTAACAGGAAGAAGTTGAATCTCATTCAGTTCCCTGTGGGCCCTTCCTTTCCACGAATCACCAGACCTACCATCAACACATTGCTACATTTGATTTTCTTCAGTTCAGTAGGCAACCTGAAAATCTTTTACATTTCCAAATACTATGCTGAGGAGTAAGAATTTGTGTGCAATAAGGAGAAGATGTCCTGTCAAAAGCATCTTAGAAATGCAAATGCATGTATCTGTAGAAACTGTCACATGGGTGGATTTAGAGACTAAACCTGGCAGGACCACAAATAAATAATATGTTAAAAAGCCATTCCAGCTGTCCATACAAAAAATAAAAAAGTGGTATTTTAGGTTAGAATATAGAATTATTTTTACTAGAGCATTCTACATATGGTAGTTTTGTTTAACTAGAAAATCTTCTAGTAATATCAGGTCTGTCCTTCCCTGAAACAAACTTTCAGAGTAACTTTTCTTGTTTTAAGAGTAGAACACATTTATAACTCAACTTCTTAAGTGGGGTAGATTTTTTTAGCATGATTATACTAAAATTTGAATTAAATAAAACTAAATTGTCCCCAAACCTTAGTACACCAAATATGGAGATACTAAGATTTTATTAATATGATCTCTCTAGTAGTGAGACAATCCCTGTGAAAAACTGACACATGCTTGACATATGACAGTTCCTCAACAAATGTTAACAAGTATTGTTACTTTTATTGTTGTTATTATTACTGCATAATCAAATCCCTCTGCTAAAACCCAGCATCTTTCCTCCAATGCTTTCCTCTTTATGGTTTGCAAGTTTGCTCTGGGGAAACAAGATAAGAATTCTACCTCGTGCCAATCAATTATGTTAGCTCTTAAAAATTTAGTTGCTCAGTTATGATATTTTACTTTTTCCCAGTCACATTCTTCCTGTGGGATTTGTGTAGAGGTAAGCAAGGAACGAACAGAACCAACAGCTTAATAGCTAGGCACAAAAGTTCCAGGAATGATGATTCTGAATTGAGAGATGGTCAAACTAAGCTAATGGGTGGCAGAAGCAAACAGCACCCCAGTCAGTTTTTCTGCCTCAATCAAATCTGATCTCATCTTAGATTCTTATCACATCTTAGCAGTTTTCACTAACAGCCCAAAGTTTAAAAGGTGACAGACCCTTCCCTTCCTGAATCTAGCAACAGATAATGCAACTAGACTCAGCCCAACCAAGCATCCCAAAGGATTCAAGTTCTAAGCAGAAGGCCTTGCAGGTAGAAAGGACCCTGTAATTCTGCATTGTTTATTACACTGTCTGATGTAGCCTGACTCCTAAGAGGTAGTCTGTCCTGTGGTGCGTATTTGCAGGATCAGAGCAGAACTCCTAAGACTATCTTCCTCCCGCCCCTACTGGATTGTGATCATTAGATGGGAAAGCGTGATCCCAAATAAAGTTCCATAGTTAAAATTAAAATTGTTGAAATGTAGAAGCACATGGTGCATCTTCCTCTTAGATAATGGGCCTAGACTTAAACAGAACAAAACAAAAACTGCAAGCAAGATTTTTCTACCTAATGAAAATTTAGCAAAGGATTTTATCTACCTATCTATTCATCTTAAAGCATTTCCAAATGTCTGTGACACTATTATCATAATAAAAATTCCACTCAGGAAGTCACAAAAAACACTGTGGTCTAGTGATAGAGACAATATCAAATACTTAGTATATGCTTTATAACTAAGTGTTTTCCAACTGAAATGCAACTAAATCCAACAAATGCTTCTTGAATATCTATTATATATCAAGCATGGTACCAAACACGAGGAGAACAAAAGTGGGTAAATCTCAGTGTCTGATGTAAAAATAGGAATTTCCACATTTGTTATTCTCTTTGGATATATATATTATAATGCATATTGCTCATGAGTTCATTTCTTTCAAAATCTTCTTAACTTATTATAGTATGCATCTACAATTGTAATGAGATAAAATATAATAGTTTATCACAGCAATTGATATATATCCAGCTATCTCAACATTTGCCTACTGTTCAGTTTTCATATTTTCAAGCAGTAACATGGTAGAAGAGACAGACATTGATTTTTTAATTTTCTTAGGAGACAATTAAGCTTATTCCCAATTATCCCAAGATATTAGTGTGGTGAATGAATCCTGAGGATTCATATGTCTCATACGGGAGACTGAGTTAAAAACAAATGTGATTCTTTCATTGGTCAAAGGAAGTATGTTCGTTCCTGGTTAAAATCTTTGAATGCTTTCAGGATAGTAAGTTACTTCCCCTTTTCTCTCTCCACATATCCACAGTAGTATTTTTTTTTAATAAATTTATTTATTTATTTATTTTTGGCTGCGTTGGGTCTTCATTGCGGTGTGCGGGCTTCTCATTGCGTTGGCTTCTCTTGTTGCGGAGCACGGGCTCTAGCCACACGGGCTTCAGTAGTTGTGGCTCGCGGGCTCTAGAGCGCAGGCTCAGTAGTTGTGGCGCATGGGCTTAGTTGCTCCACAGCACGTGAGATCTTCCCGGACCAGGGCTCGAACCCGTGTCTCCTGCACTGGCAGGCGGATTCTTAACCACTGCGCTGCCAGGGAAGTCCTCACAATAGTAATTTTTATATTTCATTTTTATTGAAATATTCAGATTTCACTTTAATTCATTTCTCTTTTTTTCCCATTAGAACTTAAGGAACTCATCCACAGGATAGTGTCCTTGCTGAATGTTGACCTGCTGGGTGTAACCCTGCCTCAAAATACACAGGAGCACGCTGCAGTGATTTTTCTCTGTTGATTCTTCTAAACAAGTTAGACCAAAGTTAGACTGTGAACATATCAAGACACTTTTCCATTCTGGGCTCAGTGCTTAGCAGGCCAGTTAAAGGATGGTGGGGAGAGTAGAAAATTCTACCTTAACAGGTGAACTTTTTTCTCTTCCTGTTCAAATACTCAACTTCTTTCCACACTCAGATCAAGTTCCACCATCCCCACACACCTTCCCTGGACCACTGCACTCTGGTGATTCCTTCTTTGTTTGAACTCTGCATGTTTTCAGTCTTTGACAATTTAACGGAAAAATATATATACACTCTGTATAAATACTGTATGTCTACTGATCTTTCATTGTTTTTAATTCATATTTTGCCTTCCTGCTTAGTCTGTAACTTTCTTGAAAACAAGGCGATGTTTATATTTTATTTAGAGTCTGAATGAAAATAAGTATGTAAAGTTTTATCAAATACATATTGATGACGACTTCACTATAATGTCATACTCATAAAGCCATGAGTGAAACTTGTGGCAGGGTTAGCAGCAAGCCAGAGGAGCTTAGCAAAGCCATGCTCTGTGGGAAGAATGCAAAAAGCATTGGAGAATTATCTTTCCTGGCAACAACCCTACTGAGATGGAGCCATATAGGCATTCTATAAATGTTAATTGATTGTGATTCACATCCAACCAGCTGCCACTCCTCCACCTCCAGTGTTAAATTCCAAAAGGACTGTAAGTCTGTTTTCAAGGTTTGCCTTTCCTGCTTCTCTGGATTCTGTTTCTCAAGGAAGGAGGTACCACAGTTGTGAAAAGGAATAAATACAGTTTTAAATATTTCTGACCTAGGCAATTCAAAAAGTGCCTGAAAACAAGGAGAATTACAAAGTTATTGCAAATAAGAATTTAAAATGGGAAAAACTAATGCTGCTTTGTTAATTTCTATATTACCAGAGCCCACCTTTGGATGCTTCAAATCTTTCATTAGTACCAGGCCCTAACCCGGGACCCACCTGGGGCAGAGTGCCATTTTGAATTTCTCCTGTGAGTAGAGGACCCTGTGAAGAAGCTTTGGAAGTTTTGGAAGGCTTAGTGAGTTTGATTTTTTTGTCAGGCGGTTTCTTTGATCAATAGCTGGGCCAGGCACACAGAAGCTACTCCTCCTCCCCTTAGCCTTATAGCTCCAGACATATGAAACAGCCACCAGTTCCTCTTTTGCTTTTTGGTTTTTGTTTGTTTGTTTTTCCTTAAAAGAAATATACATGGGCTTGATGTACTGGCTTTTTATAAACACTGTATGTCTAAAACTGCAGGGGTCAGAGAGACTACCTGTTCTTCAAACTGATGGAGCTATAAGGATCTAATTAAAGATGAAGAAGAAATTATGCATTCATTTGTAGATGTTTCCCTTTATGCCACCCAGAGAATCCAATAAACAGTATGGCTTACTAGATTGCCCCTGAGAATCTTTCATCAGATATACCTGGGGGAAAAGCTCTCTTCAGCATCACCTGTGCCAAATGTGAAAAATCATCAGGTAGATTTTTACTTTCCCCCCAAATTTTAAGGTACAAAGAAACATTTTAACGATGCTATGAATACAACATTCTTACAAAGTAGATGAGTGTTGTTTGTGTTTATGTGTAACTTGACTAGACAGTGGTGAGCAGTTATTTGGTCAAACACTAGTCTAGGGCTTCCCTGGTGGCGCAGTGGTTAAGAGTCTGCCTGCCAATGCAGGGGACACGGGTTCGAGCCCTGGTCTGGGAAGATCCCACATGCCGCAGAGTGACTGAGCCTGTGAGCCACAACTACTGAGCCTGCGTGTCTGGAGCCTGTGCTCCGCAATGGGAGAGGCTGCGACGGTGAGAGGCCCGCGCACTGCGATGAAGAGTGGCCCCCGCTCGCCGCAACTAGAGAAAGCCCTCGCACAGAAATGAAGACCCAACACAGCCAAAAATAAAATATAAATAAATAAATAAATTTAAAAAAACAAAAAACAAAAAACACTAGTCTAGATATTGCTACAAAGGAATTTGTAGATGTGATTAACGTCTACAATCACTTGACTTTAAGTGGATCACCCTCTATAATGTGGGTGGGCCTCATCCAATCAGTTAAAGATTTAAACGCAAAGACTGAGGTTTCCAAAAGAAGGACTTCTGCCTCCTGACTGGAACATAGAAATTCTGCCTGAATTTCCAGCCTTTAGACTGAAGACTACATCAACTCTTAGAGGAATCTCCAGTTTGCTGGACTTGGACTTAACAGCCTCCACACATGTGTGAGCCAATTCCTTAAAATCCCTTCTCTCTCTCTCTCTCTTCATATGTATATCATATTGGTTCTGTTTCTCTGGAAAACTCTGATTAATATAAGCACTAAACCCAATGCCCCGAAGATTCTGCTTATAAGCAAGCCATGGCAACTTACTAGTTTATTTGTATCAATAGTTATTACTAATGATTTTTCTCTTTACATTAGTACCTAAGGCTGGGAACGAATCTATACAATGTAATTTCAGGAGTTCTGAACAACCTTTTCTCTCCAATAAAATTTCTTATTTTCCCTCATAATGTTGAAACCACTTTCTTAAAAAAGCAAACCTCTTTGTTTAATAATCTGGGATCAGCCATATGATGTTACGTGCAGCACATGAAGGAAAACACTAAGGTAGGATAGAAGTTCCAGGAGGGCAGGTGGGACTTCTTTGTCAAGATACTGCTTCCTAGTTTTGCCTGTGGCCTATTCTGTGAAGGGGTAGATATATAATTAGAATTCTCTGTTTCCACCTTCGCTTTTCTTGCTATTCTGAAGTGCCTGGATATGCCTATAGGCATCTGTGGATCCAAGTATCTGCTACAGGAAAAGAATCATGCCAAATCATTATGGTCTTAATGGTATAGAGAACAGCATGACAAAGATGTACTGAGGCATTCTCTTACTTGGGACTGATCTTTGGTCTGTTCTAAGTCCTGCCATACAGCAATCCACACAAATTGGGCTATTGGAGAAATAAAAATACATTTTCAACACTGGTTTAAAGATGTCTCCCAGTATGCTGTGATAGCAACAGAAATGAATTCCAGGGACATGGAGAACAATGACACAGACGAATGGCTCTCTCTGCCAGAGTTCTGCAGTCAGATACGAGAAGAGCGGAAACATTGGCTTTGGAGCTACGACACATCCATAAAGCAAAGGAGTTGCCTTTTTTTAAAGTTATCAACAAGAGGTACAAGATCAGAGTTTGAATGTTTCATGCGTATTTAAAACTTTCTATGTGGGTTCTTGGGAGATTTAACTCTACTCACCCAATATCAGGTGATCTCCCTTTATTTTTCCTATGACCAACCTGAAATCAGCAGTGTATATTCTGAAAGGCCAAGATGACATTACATTTTTTGTTGACCAAGTAAAATTAACCAAACTCAAGAAAAATAAAGGTATCTACCTTGTAGACTGGCTATAGTAGTGATGATATTACATTCAAACCTTCACAATTCATAAGCATTAGAATATAAGCTCCATTAACCATTGTGTCTCTCGCAGATAGAACAACCCACAGGACATGAAAGGCACTCACTAATATTTGTTGCATGAACAAGTGAGTGCTTTTTAAAAACACGCTCTCATCTAATTGTCATTATTGTTTCTGAGGTTCTTCACATTTCAAATAAGAAACTTTGGTTCTAAATGGTCAATAATTTGCCTTCGGTGTCATAGATAGCAGAATCAGGAATTTGTGTTTTGTTTTGTTTTCAGAATTACAGGCTTTCCTTCCCAGACACAAAGAAATGGAATTTGACAGTGAGCACCAATTTTGGAACTTAGGCCTATAGAAACATCCCAAAAATAATGCTGCAGATCACTAAAGGAAGAGGATAAATCACAAGAAACATCAATATGGGACAGTACTAACTTGAACCAACCAAAAGTTAGCTGCCACAGATAACAAGCTTTAAACAATGCCTGTACTAAGCCTTGGGGAACAATTATGATTGAGAACACACAAGTTGAGGCACGGTCTAACTGTGCCAGGAAACAGATAAGTAAGAGGTGTAGACCAGATCTGAGGGTTAACTATGGATTATTAAGCAACACCCAGTCATCAACTGAATAAAATACATTAAGTCAAGTCAAAACATGATTCAGGTGAACTTATCTAATGTTCTCTGAGAATAAAACAAAAGATGATTTTCTAAGACAAATATTTGAAATTTGAGGGTCCTCTCTGCTTAAAAGCATAATTCCATTAAAATCTTAGACTGTTATCAGTAATCTAATCTAATCTAATATGTTATCAGTAATCTAATCTAATCTAATACGTAATCTAATCTTAAGTATTTGGGGAAGTTTTATTTTCTTATTTTCTTTAGCAATCTATTCCCCTTTTACCCATAAAAGCAAAGAATATTGGCCTCTAATGCATTCTATTGCAAAATATGCACATTTCTCCCTTGTTCCAGCTTTCCTAAAGAAACAGAAAAGAATATTGAATGTTTTTAGCAAAGTAAATACTACTCACCTATAAGTTTTAAGAAATATAGCATTTTTCTTTATTTTGGTTGGCCATTTCTACTTTTCCTTTGCAATGGTAATTGGACATTAAGATGTCTTTGTTCTCATGATGCTGATGAAAATAGGACTGAAAAAGTTAGTGAAATGCCACTAATTCTGTAAGAATGGATATATGGGGTTTTTTTCCCCACCCAAAAAGACTTCTAAATGAGGTAAAATGAGGTATAGACAATATCAAACAGAACTGGGAGAGTGTTGGACTCTGGTTTGAGTTGGGAGTAGTTTAAATCTATGTACTAAGTTAAATAATAATGACTATGAAAGTTTATGTAATTAAAAATACATGAAATTTACACTAAAGGGTAATGCTTTTCAACAGAAAATGATGCAAACAGTGTAGCAAATTCTTGAATAATATACCTCTTAAAAAAAAATCCATCCAAAGCATATATCATTCAAAAGAAAACACTATTTCCATGAAAAATGACTTGAAAACTTAAAGTGGAATTTATGAATTTCTAGACTCTGAATTAGGTTATACTACCTAGCATATCAAAAATCAATTTCCTAACATTTAAGTAGATATTCACTTATACATTTCCTTTCTGGTGGTATTTTCTCACTAACATCAGACATAGATATATCACATTTAAAACCATCATTACTATGTTTGTTTTTACTCCTGTTGCTCTGATAAAATTTTAAAAAGTATACAATAACTTCATTTATGATATGTCTACTATTTGTCAGGCACTTTGCATGTATTATCTCTTGCTTAAAAATACTGCTTTCAGTATTTTAGAAGAAAATAAATTTCAGAGAATTTAAGCAACAGCTAAGGTGACATAGCTGGTTTATAGTTTAAACTATGTTTATCAGGCTCTAGTGCAGTTTTCTTCCCTTGGCACCCAGAGAGAAAAAGCAAAACATAAAAGACTTTCCAGGTACTAGGTCTTACACATGGGGATTAAGCCCATGAAGTTAAAGAAAAACCCATATACACCACAGCATTTTTATTGTCACCTTGAATAGTGTTCTAAATTTCTGACAAATAACAGTCTTTGAGATTTTGGAACAAGACACTGGAATTCACAGGACTTCATGGGAATCCCTGTAATCATAAGTTTTTCTGTATTTTTAGTAAAATTTTATTTTTAAATAATAATGTGATCATAATCATAACCAGTAATCATATTTCCGTGATAGGATTATACAAAATTTTCAGAGATTTTCTATAAAAAAGATATAAGTAAATGCAAAGGTTCTTTCATTATTATGAAAAAATATATTATGAAGAGTTTATATATTTCAATAACATAAAAATATATTTACCTGATATAGATATATCATATAAAACTTTAAAAGGAACATTAATACAAAATGAATGCCCATAAAATTATTTTTAAATTGTAATTTAATATAACAGCTATTAATATTTTAAAGTCATCATTCTTAAAAAGAAATTTTAAAGCACACAAATTTAGCTACTCTATCTTATAGCACCAATCTTTGTTTTATGACAAATATGTCACACAAAGAATTTTTTCATCTTACATTGATGTTAGTCTAATTATTAAGAGGAAATCCAAAATAATCTTGAAGTTGGACATGAGGTTATACACTGCTTCATATAACTTAATTTCCTCTTAGAATACAGTATTTTATAGGCTTGCCCGGAGTTTTGTTTTGCTATTGAAATTTATACTACTTTCGCTAATTAGAGTTTTAAATTATTTTCAGATTTCATGTTTACATAGTCCACAACAACATTCATATCTTCTTTTGTTTTGCATTTTGTTTGTTAAAGTATTTACAAACAACTGCAGCAAACATTCAACCACTGGAAAACACTGGTGAACATTATTATTATTCAAATTACATAAAATTTGGTTTTCCCAGCAAAGTTAACACCACTGCACAGAATCAACTATAAAAATTGTCAACTTAAGGATATATTTTGCTTCTAAAACTTGTTCTTTCTTAGCACATCATTCATAGGATTTGTAAAAAGTATACTACTTGTACAAACTTGCTAACATTTATTTTATTTGTAAGCATGACTCACTGCCAGCAACAGACGGGGCCATGAACATACATTCATACCATGGGAATATTTATAAGCAAGACAGACTGATTATGAATTGGCCACTTTCCATGTGCTCGTGTCCAGTTCCTCACAAGTCAACCTTAACCTTCTACCCCATGTGTCAGCATTTCCTCATCTTGCTTTCAACGTGATATCAGTGAATTCCTTCATGCCAGTAACATCTCTATGTTGACTGTTAATCTCAAGTCTCAAAGGAGAATGAACGATAATACTTTTTCTGGTTGTTCTGATTCCTTATGTGATTTTGTGTGTGTGTGTAATGCAGGATTGGGGGAAACATATGTTCTCTGGGAAATCCAGGAAAGATTTCCCTCATGAAAATATGGATCTCAGGTATACTACCTTTTACTATGTATCTTATTGAGACTTAAGAAAAATTGCAAGACTGTTGCTTACATAAACCTTTAAAAGAAGTCCATATCTATCTATCTATCCATGTAATTTAACAAGAGAAAATAAGCCAAGAGTTAAGTCCTAGCCACAGCAATCAGAAGAGCAAAAGAAATAAAAGCTATCCAAATTGGAATGTAAGAGGTGAAATTGTCATTATATGCAAATGACATGATAATTTATACGGAAAATCCTAAAGACTCCACATAAAAACTATTAGAACTGATAAATGAATTCAGCAAGGTAGCAGGATACATCATTAATGTACAGAAATCTGTTGCATTTCTTTACACTAACAATAAAATGTCAGAAAGAGAAAGTAAAAAACTAATCCCTTTTAAAATCACATCAAAAAATAAAATTCCTAGAAATAAACCTAACCAAGGAGGTGAAAGACTTATATGCTGAGAACTATAAAACATTGATAAAGGAAATCAAAGATGATTCAAGAAAATGGAAAGCTATCTCATGCTCTTGGACTGGAAGAATTACTATAGTTAAAATGGTCATACTACCTAAAGCAATCTACAGATTTAATGTGATCCCTATCCAACTACACATGACAATTTGCACAGAACTAGAATAAATAATCCTAAAATTTATATGGAACCAAAAATGACCCAGAACTGCCAAAGCAATCCTGAGGAAAAAGAACAAAGCTTCCTAAGGAAAAAGAATATAACCCTTCCAGACTTCAGACACTACTACAAAGCTATAGTAATCAAACAGCATGGTGTTGGCACAAAAACAGACATACGGATCAATGGAACAGATTAGAGAGCCCAGAAATAAACCCACCCACCTATAGTTGATTAATTAATCTTCAACAAAGAGTCAAGAATAAACAATGGAGAAAAGACAGTGTCTTCAGCAAGTGGTGTTACCAAAGCTGGACAGCCACATGTAAATCAATGAAGTTAGAACACTCCCTCACACCATACACAAAAATAAATTCAAAATGGCTTAAAGGCTTAAATATAAGACATGACATCATAAAACTCTTAGAAGAGAACATAGGCAAAACATTCTCTGACATAAAGCACAGCAATGTTTTCCTAGGTCAGTCTCCCAAGGCAACAGAAATAAAAGCAAAAATAAATAAATGGGACCTAATCAAACTTACAAGCTTTTGCACAGGAAAGGAAACCATCAACAAAATGACAAGACAGCCTATGGAATGCAAGAAAATATTTGTTAACCATGTGATCAGTGAGGGCCTAATTTCCAAAATACATGGACAGCTCATACAACTCAATATCAAAAAAAAAAATAACCCAATCCAAACATGGGCAAAGACCTAAACAGACATTTTAGGTCCGAAGAAGACATACAGATGGCCAAAAGGCATGTGAAAAGATGCTCAATATTGCTAATTATTAGAGAAACGCAAATCAAACTACTACAATGAGATATCATTTCATACTGGTCAGAATGGCCATCATCAAAAAGTCTATAAATAATAAATGCTGGAGAGGGTGTGGAGAAAAAGGAACCCTCCTACACTGTTGGTGGGAATGCAAATTGGTGCACCCACTATGGAGAATAATAGGGAGGTTCCTTAAAAAGGTAAAAATAGAGTAACTGTATGATCCAGCAATCCCGCTTCTGGGTATATATCCAGAAAAGACAAAAACTCTAATTCAAAAATATACATGCATCCCAATGTTCATAGCAGTGCTGTTTTACAATAGCCAAGACATGGAAGAAAACTAAATGCCCATCAACAGATGAATGAATAAAGAAGATGTGGTGGCATCTTAGCCATAAAAAAGAATTAAATAATGCCAATGTTTGCAGCAACATGGATGGACCTAGAGATTATCATACTAAGTGAAGTACGTCAGAGAAAGACAAATATTATATGACATTACTTATATGTGAAATCTAAAATACAGCACAAATGAATTTATTTACAAAACAGAAACAGACTCACAGACATAGAAAACAAACTTATGGTTACCAAAGGGGAAGAGGAGGGGGGGAAAAACTGAAAGTGTGGGCTTAACAGATTCACACTACCATATATAAAATAAACAACAAGGATTTACTATATAGCACAGGAAACTATATTCAGTATCTTATAATAAACTATAATGGAAAATAATGGAAGAAAAAGAATATAGATAAATGCATATATATGTATAATCAAATCACTTTGCCATACACCTGAAACTAACACCATATTGTAAATCAAATATACTTCAATTAAAAAAACTTTTTGTGGTAAAACACATACTTAAAAATTTGCCATTTTAACTATTTTAAGTGTATAATTCAATGGCATTAATCATATTCACAATGTCATGCAACTATCACAACTATCTATTTCCAAAACATTTTTTATTACCCAAACTCTGCAACCATTAACAATAAATTCACATTACCCCCAACCACCTGAGTCCCTGATAATTTCTAATTTCCATTATTTCAATGAATTTGCCCATTCTAGGTAACTCATATAAGTGGATTCATACAGTTTTCATCAAATTGTTCCACCACTAGCAAACTGTTTTCTACAGCAACTGTGCCATTTTACATTCCCACCAGAAATGTACAAGAGTTCCAATTTCACAATGTCCTTTACAAAATTTGTTATTTTCCATTTTTTGGACTGTAGTCATCCTAGTAGATGTGAATGGTATATCACTGTGGTTTTGATTTGCATTTCCCTAATCACTAATGATATGGGACTTTTTATGGGCTTATTGGCCATTTGTATTGTATATTCTACTGAGAAATGTCTAGTCAAGCACATTGGGTTGTTGTTTTTTATTTTATGAGTTCCTTATATATTCTGTATATTAAACTCTTAGATACATGATGTGCAAATGTTTTCTATCATCCTGTAGGTTGTCTTTTCACTTTTTTTTGTTTTATTGATGGATAATTGACATATAGCATTGTATTAGTTTCAGTGTACAACATAATGATTTGATATATGTATATACTGCAAAATGATTACTACAAGTTTGGTTAGCACACATCACCTCACATAGTTAAAATTTTGGGTTTGTGTGATAAGAACTTTTAAAATCTACTCTCTTAGCAACTTTCAAATATATGATATAGTCTTGATAGTCCCCATGTTGTACATACATCCCCAGAACTTATTTATCTTAAAACTGGAAGTTTGTACCTTTTGACCATCTTCACCCATTGTACCTATCCCCATTCCAGACTCTGGCAACCACCACTGTCAATTTCTTGATAAGGTCCTCTGATGCACAAAAGTTTTAATATTGATAAAGTCCAATTTACCTATTTTTTCTTCTGTTGCTTGTGCTTTTGGAGTCATAACTAATAATTCATCACCAAATCCAAGGTCATAAAAATTTACCCCTATATTTTCTTCTAAAAGTTTATGTTTTTAGCTCTTATAGTTAGGTCATTGATTTATCTTGGATTAATTTTTGTATATAGTGTAAGAAAGGGATTTAACTTCATTCTTTCGCATGTGGAAATTCAATTGTCTTAGCACCATTTGTCAAGGAAATTATTCTTTTCCCATCAAATGATCCCAGCATGCTTATCAAAAATCAATTGACCAGAAATGTATAGGTTTATTTCTAGATTTTCAATTCTATTTCATCAGTTTATATGTATATCCTTATGCCAGTACCACACATATGTATACACTTATGCCAGTACCACATTGCTTTAATTATTGTAGCTTTGTAATAAGTTTTAAAATTGAAATGCATGAGTTTTCTTGATTTTGTTCTTCTCTTCCAAGATTATTTTGGCCATTCATGGTCTCATGAAATTCCATAGGAATTTGAGGATAGGCTTTTCCATTTCTGCCAAAAAAAAAGGCTTACTGGAATTTTGATAAAGATTCCATTGAATCTGTGAGATTAAGTCTTCCTACCCAAGAATACAAGACGCCTTTCCAATTATTTAGTTCTTTAATTTCTTTCAGCAATGTTCTGTTGTTTTCAATGTACAAGTCTTTTGCCTCCTTGGTTAAATTTATTTCGAAGTATTTTATTCTTTTAGATGCTATTGTAAATGGAATAGCTTTCGTAATTTCATTTTTGGATTGTTCATTGCAGGTGTATAGAAACAAAACTGATTTTTGTGTGTTGAACTTGTACCCTGCAACTTTGGTGAATTCATTTATTAGCTTTAGCAGCTTTCTTGTGGATTCTTTGGGATTATATGTATACACACACACATATATATACATACATACATATATATACACGCATATATACGTCATATATATAGAGAGATAATTTTACTTTCTCTTTCCAATTTGGATTTCCTTTCTTTTTCCTGTCTGATTTCTCTGGTGCAGTGATGAATAGTGTACTGAAAACGGGCATCCTGTCTTTTCCTGATCTTAGGTGCAAAAATTTTAGTTTTTCACCACTGAGTATAATGTAGGGTGAGATTTTTTTTGTAAATGCCTCTTATCATGTTGAAGTCCCCTTCTTTTCATAGTTTTTTTTTTTTTGATATGTTTTTATCATGAAAAAATGTTGGGTTTATGTCAAAAGCGTTTTCTGCATCAAGATGACCATGCTTTGTTTTGTTTTGTTTTATTCCTTGGTTCTATTAACATGGTATATTACATTGATTGATGTTCTTATGTTGTAATTCAGCATTTACTTGGTTGCTGTAAACATCTGACTTTTCCAGAGTTCTGAAAAATTTGGTTCTGACAGTTTATTCTCATTTTGATGTTACTGTGGAGTGATGAAAGCTTGAAGCTGCCTATTCCATTTTGCTTATGTCACTTCTTTATTTTACTTTTTATACATTTGATATAATTATTGAAAGTATCTATGCAGATAGAGTATTTCCCTCAACATATGTTAGCTATTATCAATCGTAACTATAATATTTTGTTGTGTGTAAACACTCAATCTCTTATAAGGTTCATTGGTTTTTGCATTATTTGTTGAAGTTCTTTTGAACACTTCTAAATATAAGGGACCTAACCAGACATAACGAAAAGATATGAAGATGAGGAAAACATAATCCTACCAGTGAGGAATTTACTGTGTTGTAGGTAACAACATGAAGTTATAATACTATGTAAAATATATGAATATTCTGATAGGGTTACTAGCACTGTTCAGTTAGGTATCCAGAAAAGACAGAAGTTTGCTCTTCTCTCCCAAAAGGACTACAAATACCTTGAATGTGGGGAGTACCTTTCCTATTTCCTTTTACACGGATAGTAGAAACTAGGCATATTGCTGGAGAATATGTATTCATTCCTTGGAGCTCCAATATTTGGCACTGTAGCCTTGTAGGAGGTGAATCTGAACTATGTTTTTCACAATCACATTATCTTTCAATGAAAATGTAGCAATAGCTCATGGAAACTTGAAACTCTATGACAGTCTGAAACCCATTGTTCACAGATACTTACAATCCTGACTTAAACTAAATCGAATAACAGAAACCCATGGATTTTAATAGTATCCATTAAATGGAGTTTACCAGCAGAGAACATATTGCTTTTTAAAAAATATATATAATACTAATACTAGGTTCTTTTCTATAAAGTGAAAAACAACAATTGGTTGGGGAAGCAAAAAGTCTGTCTAATATTAAGTGTCTGGAAGGAAAACATATGCTTAATATTTTTGTTCTCTGCTTTATTCAAAATAATTTATTGGAAAAAAGAAAGAGAAAGATCATAAAAAATTATTCAGAACCTGTTACAAAGGTTATTTTCAAAGAGGAGATTTAAGAAAAATATAAAATGAGACTGGGTTCAGTAACTAATATTACTACCAAAAGTTAAATTCCCATAAATCAACACTCTGTAACTATAGCAACCTTGCAAGGTAGCACAAAAGGGCTCATCTTTATGCAACACAGTTTTATAAAATCTATCATCCTGGATGTGACAGTATGTACTATCTTTTGTGATCTGCTATGACATCCTAATACATAGACATTATTAACTATAACCAATGGCTCATTTATTACCGGTCAAGCAAGTTATTTCTTAAATACACACGTTTAAAATTAAAATGAGGTGTTTAAACAGTTAAGCTTACTAGCCATAAATTACCAAAAATAATACGAGTGATGCCAACTTTGTCGATATTCTTAAACATAATTAAAAACATCAACAATTCTTTATGTTTATTTTCAACAATTTTATGCTAGACTAAAGAAAACTAATCAAAGTGCTATGATGACCCCATAATGAAACCTTCCAAAAAAAAAAAATCTCCTTGGTCTCAAAGCATATAAAACTCTGACGTAATTAGTGAAAATATGAAAATGAAGTTCTCCCAGGAGACTTGAAGAACATACCTGCTGAAACCAGCAGTATCATTACAATTCCCACAATGGCCTCAATGTGAAAGCAAATAGATTTTATTCCATTTAGATATTTCTGATGATGAGATTGGAAAAAAAATCTACATTAAGAACTTTTGGAATAGTTTATGAATATCTTTTTGGCCATAAGGTATAAATTATAAATTGTAAATAATTCTGTATATTGTTGATATACACACACACATGCACACACATATACATATATACAGTTATCCCTCAGTATCTGCTAGGGACTGGTTCCAGGACCCCTCCCACAGATATCAAAATCAGTGGATGTTCAAGTTCTTTATATAAAATGGCATGGTATTTGCATATAATATATGCACATCATCCCATAAATTTTACATCACCTTGATTACTTATAACACCTAATGCAATGTAAATGCTATGTAAACAGTTGCCGGTGTGAAGCAAATTCAAGTTCTGCTTTTTGAAACTCTAGAATTTTACTTTTTTCAAATATTTTTGATCCAGTTGATTGAATCTGTGGATGCAGAACCCATGGATACAGAGGTCTGACTCGTGTGTGTGTGTGTGTCCGTGTGTGTGTGTATCCTTTGTCTACACCATTTAGTTTAGCACAAAGAGATTGATTGGTGTTATAAGTGCATTTTAGATAATTGTCTCTCCTCAAATAACTCTTTGAGAGGGGAAATAAAACATAAAATATCTGGAATATTTTAGTATGGAATTTAACCCACATACTACGTATAAAGAACTCTGTAATTTGTTTTGGAATAAGATCTGGTTTGGTTTTAACTAATACAGAGATTTTTATTTGATCATTTTATAGACTACTAAAACCATTTTTGTGCTTCCTTTTAAGTAGTCTACTGGGGAGTATAACAAACATATACTGCTGACTTAATGTGAAATCACATATATAGGTATTTACCCAAACATTTTTTATGAATGGCTAGATAATTTGTACTCAGAATAAAGGGAAAAGCACATATAAATGAGAAGAATAAAAGGGAGAGAGTTGTTAGGAAAATAAAGGTAGTCATTTCCTTAATATTCTTGAACATATATTGTCAAATTTTCATCTAATGGGTTCTTTTGGAAGGCGATAAAATGGTGGTTTTATAAGAGCTCTGGAAAATTCTGAGACCCAAATGTTTTATTTTATTTGTCATAATACCCTAGCTTCTATTTAAATAAATGCTTCTAATTTTAAAAAAGGAGAAAAAATTATTATGCACACAATTATTATACAGAGAAAAATCAGACAAAAATCTCATAAGGCTTGAGATATAGAAAATTACAAACAAAGGAAAAATTATGAATAGGACTTTGAAGGCTCAAGCGACGTTTTCTCGGCTTGGAAACAAATTACATTATTAAACTCCATGTTCTATCAATAGTCACTTGGGTGGTTGGGTGGGAGTGTTTGTGTGAAACAGACAATATGTCCATCTAAGAAACAGTAAGCCCACTGAACAGTCATGAGACATTTGCTCATATTCTGCCTGGCAAGTTTTAAACATCCTTTAAGGACACAGTTTTTATTTTGTTCTTTTTGTCTCTAAGAATAGGTACATTGTCCTTTGGAGAACCTAAGTTCTAAAGTATCCAAAGAAATACATTAGCATCATTATCTCAGTCATCAATTCACAAACATGTGCTCCTCTAATATGGACATCATTGGCCTTCGTATGTCTTTCCCAAGGAAAAAAAATTAGTCAAGTGAACCTAAAAGAATTTTCAACGTATGCTAAAACTGGGATGAGGACTATGACAGATATACAATAGAAAACAGGGGTTTTGATGTGTACTTACTACAGTTAGTGGTAATAATCACTTGTCATAATATATTTTCTTGCAAAATTAATAAAATTATCTAAAAATAAATGCCACTAAGCCTCATTTTATTCAAATTTATATTTTTTAGCATCCCAAAGAGATCTGACCAACTCCAATTTAACTAGAGTTCTGGTGTTGGAAAAGAAAATTCTTGCATCTCCCCTCTAATTGATTCAGTAGAGTACTACGGTCTACTTTTATTCTCTTGGATTGCCTAGCTCTATATAAAAACCAAGCACTTAAACATTTTTACAAGAATATCAGTTTCAGATATATAATAGGCTACTGAATACCATTTTATTCAGAAAGCTAACAGGATTTGTAAATACTCAGAATAGTTAAAAGCTTCAGAAATATTCTCCTGCCCTAAAAACTCAGTAACTCCTGGTACAATTCTCAGAGTGGGGTAGATGTCTTAAACACAAGAAGCTTTGGAAAAATGTTGCAAACTTTTGACAGCTTGACTTTAGCCTCTTGATATCCATGAATTAAAATATCAGAATTTTGTTCAGACATATACCTTTTGATATACTGAGCTTGCAATTTGACATACATTTCTTCATAACTGTCAATAGCTGCCATATATTTAATTTTGCCATTGTGTTTCATCCATGCTCACGCACTATGTTCATGGTGAGGGGAAAGATGAGACTTAGTCACTGGTATGGGTATGAAGGTGTTTCCATGTTTAAGGAATAGACTCAAGGGGCTCTGTCAGAAAGCGCAGCTTTTACTTTAACCTCAAATTATTTACTTGGACTCCAGTTCTTGCCAAAATTCACAAATTGTAAAATAGTTAACTGTAAAAATTGTAAAATAGTTAACTCTTTATTTTTCCTGTAGGGAAAACAAAACAAAACAAGAGCATCCCTTTTAAGGGAAAAAAGTAGAAAAGGCCCAGTAATATATAACCGGTGTGTTTTAAACTTTTATTCAGCCACTAAGTCTTCCATTGGTAACCATCCCTGCACTGAGAAATAATATCTGTTTCCTCAATCCTTCAAGACAAGAATGATGGCAGAGGTGTCCGGGAGGAAACAGAGAGCACTCTTGAAAAATTGTCAGAATGAATCTAGAAAGGCACTCAAAACACTACCTTATGCTCTCCTCTATTTCTTTACTCCTCACAAAAGTCAAAACTGACTCAACTTTTTCTTGAATTATAGCACTTCCAGAAAAATGGTATGAATATTACTCCCAAACATTAAAAAAGAAAAACCTTTAGAAATTGTAAAAGGGAAAGAGGGGAGATGGTCAAGACCCAAACAGAGTACACGCACAGATAGGAAGAAAAGGAAGTCCGTGAGATTTGGTCAGAGGAGGCTGAAATTCAGAACTTTTTCTGATTTTACTTTGGTAGAGGTCTCATGCCAGTCAATACTGAGAAGAAAGAACAGCCCAGCCCAGGGCTCTGATGGCACTGAGAATGGTAAAGAAAGGGGTGGATGTGGGAGGGATTAGAACAGAAAGAAATGCAAAGTGGGAGGGAAGTTAACACATTAGACATAAGTTCCCTCCTTCTTTCCTTCCTTTCTTTTCTCTCTCCCTCCTCCCTCCCTCTTCCTCCTCCCTCTTTCTCTCTTTCTGCAGAAATCTTGAAGTACAATAAGTGTAATCCATTATCAGCTTCAAAAAAAGTATAATATTCCTTGAATTTAATAACAAATTCTGTTTTGACAACAGTAGATTCCTAATTGCCCTAACAATGTACTCTCAATAATCACACAAAATCAGAACAATAACACAGGTACTCAATTTTAATTCTGTGTCTTAACTCTAACTTTCACATGATAATTAGCACACATCACTACTTACATACTATCTCTGATTAAGAAATGGCTTCTTCTTCACCTGATGGATTTGATAACCACCTGTTTTAAGAATTTGCTTTCCTGTTTTAGTATCTTTTTAGGATTGTCACAACATGGAAACGATTCCTTGTTGTTTGAAAATATCAGATTATAATATACCTAATTGGTATTCTACTTGACAAATCAGACTATTACAGCCTAAAAAACAAAGTTTAATCTTAGCACAGCAGCTAAGATTTTCATTGCATTTAGATACAACTTGATCATTTTTCACTCTTCTAGTAAAAAAGGATCACTCTGGAAATGTGAAGACTGATACAGAATTTTAGTGTTGTAAACTAAGTCTCTTCAACTACTCTGTATTTAAAATCATATCAAGATTTCAAATTGGCTCATATCAGATGTGCCCACTTTCAGAAGTCTTTTGAACTGCCCCTCAGAATGGAAGTGTTCTCTAATCTCTTCAGAACGTCCAAAGCACTGTGTTCCTGTATTTTTTAATACACTCTTTTATATTAATATGTTCAGTTATTTAAAGACAGTAACTATGTTTTCCTTTCTTCAGTGATTCCTACTCCACCTGTCACTGACTTCTACACACATAGCAAATGCTCAATAAATATTTCTAAAGTTCAGGCAAATTAAAAGCAGTCTTCCATTAAAACAAATTAAAAACAATTTCTGGCAGTAGCTGCTTTCCAATTTTATCTTTTTAACCTCAGATTCAAAATAAGAAAAGACTGTGATGCAACTTGTGCATTCTTTTCAGAAATAAAGAAATGTAATTTTAACAGTGAAATATATTTATGTAGTTGCTGTATATATTTGAATTAAGTATAATATAATTTATATGATAGGGCTAAAAACCTTCCTACAGGTTAACAACTTTTCACTTAAATATAGAATAAAACTTCGGTTGCTTCACTGATTTATGTTCTAATATTACATTTTAGGCAAATTGTGGAAAATATAAATGCTGTGAAAAACTTTATACTTATAACCTTTAAAAAATGTTCATAACAAAACTGGATACAATATATAATATACACTTAGGAAAATACAGTATTTTACTAAATATTATACCAAGTTATTCCTTCTTAAACATTTAAGTCTTTTCTATAAGCTGCTTTCCAATAATCAATAAAAAGGTACTTTTTCTAAAGATATAATATTTTTGGAATAAATCCAATTTATAAGTATTTAAAATATCTTTATAATACTACATATTAATAACTTCTTAGTACTTCTTTACTCATGTTATCACCTTAAGATTTCACATTAATATAAGAGGCTATTTAAAATACTTGCAAATGATGTGACTGATAAAGAGATTAATCTCCAAAATTTATAAACAGCTCATGTAGCTCAATATCAAAAAAAAAAAAAAAATCAAAAAATGGGCAGAAGACTTAAATCAACATTTCTCCAAAGAAGACATACAGATGGCCAAAAAGCACATGAAAAGATGCTCAACATTGCTAATTATTAGAGAAAAGCAAATCAAAACTACAATGAGATATCACCTCACACTAGTCAGAATGGCCATCATCAAAAAGTCTACAAACAATTAATGCTGGAGAGGGTGTGAGGAAAAGGGAACCCTTCTACACTGTTGGTGGAAATGTAAATTGGTACAGCCACTATGGAGAACAATATGGATGTTCCTTAAAAAACTAAAAATAGAGCTACCATATGATCCAGCAATCCAAGTCCTGGGCATATAGCTGGAGAAAAACATGGTTCGAAAGGATACATGCACCCCAATGTTCACTGCATCACTGTTTACAATAACCGAGACATGAAAGCAACCTAAATGGCCATTGACAGAGGAATGGATAAAGGAGATGTGGTACATATATACAATGGAATATTACTCAGCCATTAAAAAGAATGAAATAACGCCATTTGCAGCAACGTGGATGGACCTAGAGATTATCATACTAAGTGAAGTGAGTCAGACAGAAGGACAAATATCATGTGATACCACTTATACATGGAATCAAAAAAAAAAAAAAAGATACAAATGAACTCATTTACAAAACAGAAAAAGACTCACAGACTTAGAGAACGAACTTATGGTTACCAGGGGGAAGGGTGGGGAGGAGGGATAGACTGGGAGTTTGGGATTGACATGTACACACTGCTATATTTAAAACAGATAACCAACAAGGACCTACTGTATAGCACAGGGAACTCTGCTCAATATTATGTAATAACCCAAATGGGAAAAATTTTTGAAAAAGAATAGATAAATGTATAAGTGAATCACTTTGCTGTACACCTGAAACTAACACAACATGGTTAATCTACTATACTCCAATACTGTATAAAACAAAAATTAAAATATTAAAAATAAACTGTTATTTCCAAAAAAAAAATATATAGGAGGCCATCTATTTTTTTTAATTGTAATACTGAACTTTTATTGAAGTAAAGCACACTAAATCAAACCAATTACAAAGATACATGTGTCACACCAAGAACCAAAAAATGCTTTCAATTTTTCAGACAGTTTTAATGCCATGGGAAAACTGCTCACAACGTTAAAAAATGAAAAAAGCAAGATGCAGTACCATATATGCAGCATGATCTCAACTATGAAAATAATTTTAATATTTATACATTGAAAAAAAAGACTGGAAGAAAATGCACCAAACATTTATTTAACTGCAGTTAGCTCTGTATGGTGGGAAAACAAGATACTGAATTTTTTATTTTTTGGAAATTTTCAAATTTTCCAAGAAATTAGTATTTATAAATCAGAAAACTAGTGAAAAAAATTAAACTTAAATGTTAAACTGCTTCACAACTACCAATGGATTATTAAGGAAGTACTAGGTGAGTAAACTGGCTTTGAGGCATGGCTACATGGACTCTTTCACCTCAGTGAAAAAAATGACCAAGAAAATTTTATTACAAATTCATAACAGCTTTGTATTATTAATGTTGGAAGCTTTAGTTAAGTCCTAACCCCAGAAACTTCAGTAGCTAACATCTAATCTTAATATACAGAAAATGCCAACTTTTCATCAAAAATTTAATGCTATCGTAATTGCCTTAATTGTTCTTATTCTCAGAGGCTGGTCTGAACAAAGGGTATAATTAAAAAATTCTAGCCTGCAGAAGTTTCAATTAAAGAAGATTACTTGAAATAATCAATTTTAAGCAATTAAGAGATGAGATTTGCTTTTGGTGCGTTAATCTCTTACATCTTAATTTCCAAATAAGTTTTTAAAACATTTTACTGTTAAATAATTATTGACAGTTCTGTTATTTTCAGGAAGATGCAGAATGCAACATTCAACAAGCATTTATTAAGAATCTACTGTGTTCCCCGCTTTGTGCTAGGAGTGTGGGCAAAAGGAGGAAAAGGGATTCTGAAAGGTGGTTGGATATAAATCCCCCACAGGTCAGTTCTAATTAATTCTGTAAAACATAAAATTGCCAAGAAGTTTCTTTCATACTGTACTATCGGTTTAAAAGCACTTAACCTAAGTATTTGCGTGGCTGTCAATGTTTCTATATATTTAGCTTTATCAATGGAAGGAATGAAGAGTGATAGAAAAGGGGAGAGACACAGAACCAAGCATAAATAATCAAATTTCTTCTTAAACGTACAGATCTCAACTTTATCAGGAAGATTTGTTCTCACCAAAATTTGGTAACTTCTCTAGTGCACACAGGCCAAAAAATGTTCTGACAAAATAACAAAAGCTACAAAACCTGTGCTCAAAGGAGAAAGAAAATCCTATTGGTCCATGCTGCCTAAAATCACAGCTTTCCAAAACTCTAGGAGAAGAAGGGATCCATTTTATGACAAATTAGGAATCTGCCCTACATATTTTTCTAGGTGAAAATTCCTACCTGACCTTACACCCCTGAATACCATAGCAAATGAATGCATTTTTCTTATATGGCCCTATACCCAGTCTCTCCAGATCCAAGAATCTTGCCAAGCAACTTAATGATTTAATAGAGTAAGGATCACCACATATGACAGAAAAAGACTTTGTTAGACAAAAAAGAGAAGCCAGATATGGAGCCTGTTAACTCCTAAGGCGATGGCACTGTGCCTCAATCTGATTACCTGGGATTACATGCTTCAAACTGTCTAATAATACAATTCTATCAGGCTAGAAACTCCTTGAGAGATTATGTGATTCATCTTTGTATCACCCGTCCCTATCGCTAGCCTCTAATAAATGGAATGCTTGGCTGTTTACTGTGTTCAGTAAATGTTGGGCAATAGGAAAGGCTGCAGAATGACAATATACCTTTGTATTTTTAAATGACCACACCTTCCACAGAAGGATTTTAATTGCAGAAATCAGAACTCATAACACCACAGCCAGCCAAACACACACACACACACACACACACACGCACGCACACACACACACACACACGAGGGTTTCCAGACTAAAAATGCTTCAGACTTCAACCCTCACTAAAAACCTATCTTTTCTTAACACACAAAGCGTTTTCACAAAAACAAACAAACAAAACAAAACAAAAACCTTTCCTTTTGTTTCTTTCCTTTTTGGGGGGAAATTCTCCAATACCATATTAAAGGCTAGACTGCCTGCATTTGCCTAAGACCCTTTCAGTACTTACCAATGTAGTAACCCACTGTCTTTTTTAAACTTATGTTGTTTAAACATGAAAGGAACTTGAACTTGAGCAAGGAGATATCTTAAAGCCAAATGCCAGTGACAGCAATGGCTCCCACCAGCGACTAACACCAGACCCTGTGTGAACTGATGAATTTTACAGAGGGTCAACCCAGGCCCAATGGGGTTAGTTCCCTGTACTGCAGTCAAAAATGCCATCACAATGACTTTTGGAACTACTGATAAAACCAAGCGTCTCCGATTTTTATGGAACAGTCTGAACCAGGGCCAGAAACCTACAAAGACCACCTATGAAATGACTGAGTGAGAGCAGGTTTTTAATAAAGTTAGCAAATAAATGAAGTCTCACTTGGCGTCTGGCCTCCTCTCCCATCCAGGTCTCTATCTTCCACATATGTGCCCCATTCTAGCTCTGGACCCTTTTCACCTAACCCCCATGATGGCAAACAGAACTCAAAATGAGGAGACCAGATTTCAATCTAAGGCTTTCTAGACACAGCACTAGCTTGGGCAAGTCAGCTCAGAATCTCTCCATCCAGTAGACAGAGAGAACATCACCAACTTCACCAGTTTATACCAACATAAAACAAGCTCAAGATCTTAGCAAATAACATAAGTAGGTAGTTAACACTAAGTTTTAAATTATCTCTTCCTCTGGAATGATATCTGCAATTTAAAAAGCCACCCTTACTGAAAAGGGAGAAAAAGTACCCTCAAAGGCCACCTGAGCTCCAGGTCTATTTTTGCAATAATGCCATCCAGAGACAAGGAGGGCACTCATAGGACTTAGAACTAACCAGAAGTCCTCCTTCTCTCAAGGCAAAGAACACTACATAGCGTCATTGAAGGGTAGGTACTTTGCTTAGCTTCTCACTTTATGTATCTCCTTTTCACAGAGGAGACTGCCTTGGAGAGGTTAGCCATCTTGCCCAAGGTCATCTGGGAATGCAACCTATGTAATAAAGCCTAAATACTCTTCCTGCTAAAATGAACCAGAAATACAGGTCACAAGCCATTCATCTTCAAGCCTACTTATCCAGATTTACTTATAGGGAAAAAACCCAGGAAGAAATACCAAACTTATGTATATTCTGATGTCTTTGGGGAAGAAAAAAAAGCCTAGAGAGCTTTCCCATGCCACCCGCCAGCCCTACTAAGGTGGGGGGAGGAAAGAAACCCCAAATGTACACATGTAGAGGTACTGAATTTGGGAGCCAGACAGATCTGGAATATCTGTTGTACCATTTACTGACCTGGTCTATTTTAGCCAAATAAGCCTTTCTTCATCAATAAAATGGCAATAATCCAGGGGAAGTGTGAGTTTTAAATGAGACCCTCCTCAGCAGGATGCTGATGTGACGGAAACACTGAAAGAACCGCTCTAAAGGTACATCACCCTCAGGCCCCACTCCAAGTCTCAGTTGTTCAGTGTGAAGAGCTGACTTTGCAGCACTCCTAATATACACCCGCTCTGTTCTCCATTCTCCTCACCCTCCTCATACTGCAGTCACCTGGGGATCTACAAGCCTCAACTCTTTGGAAAGGTTCTCTGCCCCCACTGTGTTGACTTAACAAACCTCTGAACCCCTGAGTTAAGCTCAGACACATCTATGCCAGGTTCTGTTAAAGCCAGAAGCCCCAAGACACGGCCCCTGCCCCACCGTAGCCCCAGTCAATGGGAAGGGATAGCTATGGAAACAAAGCAAACGGGGAGAGCAGGTGCCCAGCTCAGGGAAGGCTGGAGAGAATAGGGAGAACTGAAGGAAAGCTTTGTCACAGAGGAGACGTTAGATCATTCTGAAGGGCTGAACAGGCAGAAGGAAAAGCTTAGGAAAGAACATGAAGGTATTCAAACGATTACACAGTATGGCTAGGATATCTGACCCAAGGTCAGATCAAATCACAAGGGCCTTACAATGTCACACTGAGTTCTGACTTCACCCTAGAGGCCACAGGGAAACAAAGGTTATTTTTCAGTGAAGCAACAAGATCAAAAAGATCACTCCAGTGGTCCCAGGAAAGATGGACTGGTGAATGGGTCAACTCAGGACTGGGAAGCAAGAGCAGGAAGGAAATTATTCCAAGAGCCCAGGACTCACCTCCTCCAGAATAGCCTTCTCTAACCCATGGCCAGGCTGCACTGTGAAATGTCCTTTTCCGACGCCAGAACACCTTACATATGACATCAAAATAAATTATCCAAGTATGCATTGGCCTCAACAGAAAAGGAAGCACCCTATTCAATCATATATTCCCTAGAAACTGCACAGAATCTGCCACATACGCATCTGCTGAGTGGCAAAGTGAAGAAAAGACCTGTTTTTGCTGTTGTTGAGGCTGGAAGGATGAGTCCAGTCTGAACGCCTGCAGGACACCCTGGTGGAGATGTCCGCCAGGGGACAGCGGGGCATACGTGTTTAGCAGTCAGGAGAAAGGGTCTAAACTAGAAGGACCAATTTTGGAAATTAAGACTGAAATGGCCCTTAAAGGGACTGCAGTAGAAGGTGGCTAAGGGCTAAATCCTGGGGAATGTAACCTAAGTCACTGAAGGGTCAGAGGTCAAAGTAGCCTAACGAGAAGACACGAAAAGGAAAATCTCTAGAAGAGAAAGGATGACTAAGAGAGGGATAATCAGAAAGGCAGACAGGGAACCACAAAATAGTCCATCTGAAAACTGTTTACATGAAAACAAGGTGCCAGCTATTAACCCAGTTCTCAGTAAATTTTCAATAATGTTCTTATTTTAAGACTAGGATGAATAAGGAAAGGACAGAAATCAATTTAGCACATGTGTATGCATTTCTTTGATTCCCCTGTGACTTTAGTATCCAGATAAGGAGACATCATGGTACACAGAAAATAAACAACAGATGTTGCAAACAAGTGCCAAAATAAAGCACTGGATTATATTGCTTAAACCTCAGTAGCCATTAGTTGACAGTTTTGATTGAAACTGTTTGATAACCATTCATTGATGTATTTTTAATTGCAATTGTATAATTAAGTCTAAGGCTCATGAGGGTATTGATCAAAGGATCTTATCATCACACCCTCACTGTCTACATGAAATACTCTACAATTGTCTTATGTCTTGGCCATTTGTCTTCCAATAAAGAACACATTTTAAGCATATATGGGTGCATGTGGTGGAAGTGAGAATTTAGGAGCTGATAAAGAAAAAAAGAAAAAAATTACAGGGGTAACTGTCCTCTCTTTTAAGGACATGAGGCCATCTATGGATAAGAATAAATCAATGTGACCTCCTACACTAATGTTTGCTTTTGATTATAAACTTAAGTCGGCCCCAGAATACCAATTCTTTTCCTATTTCCCCCTGGCACCCCAAAACTTCATGAATTTAGACTTTCCCTCCAACGTAGAACACCAAGAACTTCAAATTGACCTCACATTTTGTAGATTTGGCTAAGCAAATTATATGCAAAACCAAATTCTGACCAGCATGTACCCTAATTAAGATATTTCCAAATATATTTCAAAAGATCTGAACAGTTTTGAGTTCAATTTACAGACTATTCAATAAATCAGATCATGAGGACACCTGGTTACAAAGTTAGTCATTAATCTGCTTTATAATTTAGTTAACAATGCCCTATTATTAGAAATCATTCAAACTACTTAAAATACTCAAATCAGACTAGCATTCTCAATACGCCAATGTCCTCTAAAACCAATAGAGCACAAAACTCAGTATAATTTCTGTTTCTGTGTACTCTTTTCAAGGGGCCCTATTACTGCACTGAGAGGCCACCTATTTTTAATTCAAACACAAATGTTGGCACTGGACAGGGTCCTGAACTTGTAAATATAATGTTTACTTATGTGTTATCTAATTTTAAAGAGATTTTTTTGCTCTCTGTTTTAGTTATGTAGAGAGATGTGCAGGCCAGCAATATCATAATATCACTAATTGAATCCATTGCAAAGGTGGTAAAGTGAGAGAATCTCTAGCCTTAAAAGAAAAATTTTGTACCACTGTAGTTCATAGAACTTGGAAAGGACATTACCTTTACCATTTAGGAACCAAACACAAAATATAATGTAGTATATAAGACTATTATTTATGCCATATAGTGAAAGAATAAGATGAAACAGGAGGATTGAAACTGACTTTCTTATTTAAATGGTGGCTATTTGAGGAAACTTATTTATTTCAAAGTTTAACTTAGATGATGAAAAATATGTGAATTGTTAGTACATCCATCAGACCATTCTTGTCTTTAGCTACTCTTTAATGGTATTTCATACACCCATATCTCAAAGTTGAGATCAAGTATATCCAACATTTGGTCAGTTTACATGAGTATGACTGTGACTACTGTACTGATAGATCTATACTCCTGTCATTCAATCATAAAGTAAGAACTAGGCCAAGTGAGCCATGATATGATGACATGGAGAAGAGAGTATCTCCTATATTGCTGCTGCAGAGGCAGAAGAAAGAGAAAGATGGCAAGTTGAAATCAATACTAATTTTAGCCTGATTGATGGGATGCTTCCTGATCACCAGACTGACCATAAAGCACAGGACAGCAGGTCACAAAGGCCACATCTGTCTGTCCTTTCTTCACTTCCTAGTGGATATAAATGGAATAGTCTGTTTATTTATAAATACATTAAAAAAAAATCTGATTATGCAAGTTGACAGAAGACTGTGAGACTCTTGTTGACCTTGCAGAGAATTATACTGTTTGAAAGACTCTCAAACGCTTATAAGAAGAGGGAAGAAATTCTGTAAAATTAACTAGTCATTATTTGAAGCAATGGCTGGTTAAAACAGATGGCTGCTTTCATAAAATTACATGCCAAGGCTAAAGAAACATTTTTTTCTCTAACATATCTTGCTAAAGTAAGTATATTACTGGGGAAAAAAATTCCATTTTCCCGCATGATGGCAAAGTTTCTCCTGAACTGGGAATATACCATAAAGCCAGATCTGGGTAAACTCTTGCTTTTACACAGGCACAATTATATTTTTGAGGGGGGGGAGGGTGGGCAAAGACCACTCAACATATTCATTAGTTTCCTCAATCATTCATCATCTATCCATTCATTCATTCAATGAATTTTTTTGACTGCCTACCATATATACCTTACACTAAGTATTACAGAGGCTGGGGGTACAAGAGCATACAATACTGACAAGATCTCTGCCCTTACAGAGCATGCAATTTTATTGGGATAAACAAAAAAGTAAATAAATGGCTGTTTAATAATGCCACATAGGGATAACTATTCTTTTTTTTTAAAGCAGAGAAGAAGACAGTGTTAAGGGCTGCTGTTTCAGATTGGATGGAGAGATGACATTGGAACAGAGATTACAGTGAGGCATGGAAGTCTGTATCATCAATATCTGAGGGCAGAACATGCAGAAAGAACAGCAGGTGAAAAGGCCTTGACACAGAACATGGCAATAATTAGGCATACTTCACTAGGTGAAGAAATCTTAAAAATGGAAATATAATATCAGGAATAATTATTGATAGAAGTTACACTGCTTCTTATAGCAATCTGTCTTTACTCAGTTACTGGGAACTGAGAGTTCACTATCTCCTAAGGTTGGATAATATCAAGTTCTTTGCATTATATATCCCAATTCATTAATCCCTCACAACTAAGGATGTTTTTTTCCTATTCAAAAATAATATAAGTTGGTGCAGAATTTACTTGGTGACCTTACAAAGGCAATAGTGTTTATAGTTAACCAGAGAAAGAGCCACCTAATCAGTCTGAACTTCCCATAATACAGCCTTAGCTTGATAGTTGCAATTTTTTGATCTTTCAAAATTATCTTGAGGGACTTCCCTAGTGGCGCAGTGGTTAGGAATCCACCTGCCAATGTAGGGGACATGGGTTTGAGCCCTGGTCCTGGAGGATCCCACATGCTGCGGAGCAACTAAGCCCATGTACCACAACTACTGAGCCTGCACCCTAGAGCTTATGAGCCACAACTACTGAGCCTGCGTGCCACAACTACTGAAGTCCGCAAGCCTAGAGCCCGTGCTCCACAACAAGAGAAGCCACCGCAATGAGAAGCCTGCGCACCGCAACGAAGAGTAGCCCCCGCTCACCACAACTAGAGAAAGCCTGCTCACAGCAACAAAGACCCAATGCAGCCAAAAATAAATACATAAATAAATAAAATTTTTAAAAAAGATAAAATCTTTAAAAAAAATTATCTTGAAATGTAATTCTTAAATTATTGAGAAAAATCTATGAATTTTAAAGATCTATTGAATCTAAGATATTACTGGGAATTAGATGAACATTCTGTATTTAAACATACACGACATATTGCATACATAGATATATTTACTCATAAACATATGCATGTAAACTTATTTCATACTGGAACAGCTATGAAGGTGTGCCAGTCACCACATGTCACACAGTGTCCTTTTCTACAACATACTATTCAGCTGCAAGAAGTACAGTTAGCTGACAACCCCCAACAATTAGCACTTTCAGGATCTGCTGAGGCCATGCTCTCCTGGGCAGCCCCTAGCCAATGACTAAGCATTCATAGGGCGGTGGGCTATTGGGGCCTGGCCATTTCTACCTACCTAGGAACTCCTCTTAATGAGCCATCTTTGCTCCAGAGTGCTCCACAGAGTTGGCTGAGAGAGAATCAGATCTGTATTGTGTTTAGAGGCCCCTACCACTCATCCTGCTCCTTTCCTAATTCATCTTTCACAGTTGTTACTCAACAGCTTTTTGTAGCCCTAACTACATCCGAGCATCTGTCCCCTGAAGGACTCAAGTGACACACATATGCTTATAGATGTACATGTAAATATCTATTAATTTAGATTAATGCATTATTGAAACTCTTTAATATATTGACAGTTTGACTAATGCCAAAAAGACAAACATTTTATAGTTAAATCTGTTCTACTGGAATACTAAAAGGGGCTTTCTCATAAAACATTTGACATTTGTGTAAAATTTTTTTGAGACCCTCAGTATAGAAGGCAACCTCACTAGAACACTTTTTTATAGGGTTTGATATAGGATTTGGTTTAGTTGTCTCATCTAAATTGTTTAATTATTAAAAGACCAGAAGATACTTCTTAGAAGCTTTTCTTACATCTGAGATGACCCCATGTCATATAAATAAAATGTTAGTGTAGGACAAATCTTTACCATGTGATTTTTATTTTTATTGAATTGATAGCATCATCCTTGATTATGTAGGAAAGCATTATAAGTATAGTAACATAAATATAAGTCTGAGTATACATTCACAAAAGTAGAATGATTTTCAGTAAACAAAAGTACTTTAATTTATTAATGAGGATTTCCATGGTACTTTATACATCCTTGGGGATTTTCCAGCACTTAATTTATTAAAATCTTGACTCATTCTCAGAGTTTTGACAAATGAAATTGGGGAGATTGTCAGTAATCGTTCTTTACTTTCAGCAGAGAGAATTAAAGTCAATTGGAAGAACAGTTCAAGATTTCACCCTGATTATTCATGTGGAACTTCCTATTTTCCACATGTTTTTCACAGAAGCAGAAATATTTAATTAATATTTTCTGTACACAAAGAAATGCTTGGAATAACATGGGCAGCATTTTACTGTATAAATTTATTTTATAGTCTCTAAGGCTCATTGAACATGAAAAATATCTACCATCACTGTCCATAAAGAGTAATGTAAAAATAACTGCTAATATAATGGTGGACTCCCTATGTGGTTATATAACAAATAGCAATTACCTCGGCACTAAAATATTACCAAAAAGGATATTTTCTCCTATTCAATCAACTAGAAGAGGATATCATTTGAGAAAGGCTGTTTTACATTTTTAAGTTAATTGAAATAAAATTTGACAGTGGAAGTTTTGTTTAAAGGGATAAATTATATGCCAATATGGCTCAAAATAGCAATACACATGTTTTTTCTGACTAGGAGACAAAAGTTTCTTGGCCTTCCCCCAAGATTATATTCTTCCTAGAAATATGAAATGATACTATTATTCCTTCATGTTAGTCCTATCCCCACAAGTACATCAAATGTAATCCCTACTGCTTTTCAAGAAAATAACATGAAAAGCCAGTAAATAAATAAAATATTTTGACTTTGAATAGGGTTCCCACTACAAATGAATTACCACAAGAGTAAATAACAAATGATTCATTCACTTTTCCCTTCACCAAGTTTAATGGAAGCTTCTCTTAAATGATCTTCTCCTCGCAGATCATTTAAGAGAAATTTATGATGCTGAAAGAAAGCACACCTTATCTGAGCCTAAATGACCACAAACAATGAGTCATTTTATGGGTGTTAACCGAGGAATTCAATAAAAAGGTGATTTAAAAGGGCAGAAATGGGCTTCCCTGGTGGCGCAGTGGCTGAGAATCTGCCTGCCAATGCAGGAAACACGGGTTCAAGCCCTGGTCTGGGAAGATCCCACAGGCCGCGGAGCAACTAGGCCCGTGAGCCACAACTACTGAGCCTGCGCGTTTGGAGCCTGTGCTCCGCAACAAGAGAGGCCACGATAGTGAGAGGCCAGCGCACCGCGATGAAGAGTGGCCCCCGCTTGCCGCAACTGGAGAAAGCCCTCACACAGAAACGAAGACCCAACACAGCCATAAATAAATAAATAAATAAATAAATAAAATTAAAAAAAAAAAAAAAAGGACAAGAATATTTGGTCTCTACTATATACATTGGAATGGATAAAATCAAGTTATTAAAAAAAAAACGGCAGAAATGATAATTTTTCTATTTAATCTTTTCTCTGATTGGTAAATGCTTCAACAATACTGAATTTTTTTCATTCAGGGGAAATGGCTCTAAATCATCATTTCATTGTAGGCAACTTGCTTCATTTATCTAGTTTCTCTTCCCTAAAATAAAGATGTTGTATTAGAGGCAATCTAGTTGACAATGTTCTGGGTCAGACACCAAAATGAATAAGTCAGAGTGGATTAAGACAAAAGACTGCTTTGATAGGAAGTTTCATCTAAAGCCATTCAAATTCAAAACCCATGTGAAATGCATTTGGTCCACAACTCTCCAAAGTCCCAAAGTTGGGACTTTTGGACCAAGTTATTGCAAAATTCTCCCAGGTCCTTCCAGTTCTAAGAAGCAATCCAGGAAATCACTGTATTATGAACTAATAAGATATAAGGGAGATAAAAGACTATAGAGGGTATTAAAGTGAGAAACTATTTCTTATTCTTTACTGACTCCTCTTATAGAGCTGGATATCAATGTTTATATTCTTTCACCTTGTCCCTAAGTCATCCAACTATTGCTTAATGCCGTTTCTTCTGAGAAGAAAAATTAGTTGGTAGGAGAAGAAGACCAAAAATATCCCAGCTCATATCGTAAACACTTTTATTGGGAACTTATTATGTGTAAGGCACTTATTATGGACCGAATGTTTGTGTCCTCTCAAAATTCACATATGAGAATGCTAACCCCCAATGTATTAGGAGGTGGGGGCTCTGGTAGGTGATTAGATCATGAGGTGGAATCCTCATGAATGGCATTAGTGCCCTTATAAGAAGAGACAAGAGAATTTGCTCTCTCTCTGCAGTGAAGAAACAATGAGAAGATTACCATCTACAAACCAGAAAGTGGATCCTCACCAGACATCAAATCTGTCAGCACCCTGATCTTGGACTACCTCAACTCCAGAAATGTGAGAAATAGATGTTTGTTTGTTAAGTCACCCTGTCTATGGTAATCATTATAGCAGCCAGCCTGAACTAAGACAACATTGTTCCAGACATTTGGGATAAATCAGGTAACAACACCAACAAAGATACCTGCTCTTGTGGGGATTATATTCTGCAGAGACAGGCAACAATTATTAAACTTAATAAAATGAGTAATTCATGTATATGTGAGAAAATAGGAGGTGCTATGGAGAAAATAAAGGGAAAACATAAGGGTAGAAGGGACTGGGCGGGCAGGAGGTGAGGGGTAGAGGGGTGCAATATTTACAAGAAAGGTTCAGAGTAGACCTCAGCGAGGTAAAATCTGAGCAAAGACATGAAAGATGTGAGTGGGTCGAGCAAGTGTACTGAGGTTGGTGAAAGGGGCGCTAAAGTCAAGGCCTTGGGATGACAGCATGGGTCATGTGCCTGAGGAACAGCACAGAGGCCACTGTGCAGGAGAGAGTGAGCAGGAGGCCTGAGAATTCACTTGGAAACAAAGAACATGTGCCCTGTAGCTACAGTATGGGCGTTCAATTTAAATTAGAAAGAAATGAGGAGAAATTGCTGTGTTTTGAGCAGAGGAGGAAGATGGAACAGCTTTTCTTTTTTCTGATGAAATGGGGTACCATGGTTAAGAGCAGTGTCTTCGGAGTCCAGCATCTCTACTGCTTATCAGCTTGTGTACTCAATGTCAAGTTCCTTAATCCCTGTTTCATCTACTAAAGGAGCATACAAGTGTGAACACCACATAGGATTGGTTACAAAGATAAAAGAGGCAATGCATCCAAGCAACTTTGGATTGTAACAAGCATGTTGTAACTGCTGAATAAATTATCTTGTACTTTGCTACTTCCAACACAAACATTTTCTCCAAAAACGAATACCACTAATACCAGGATCATTCTAAAACTCCTTTCCAACATCTATCTTCAGATAGATGAATCAACCAAACAATCTCAACTATGTGCAAAGGATTGTTCTAGGTACTTAGAGGATATAAAGAATTTCAAATGCAGCCATTAATATTAATAAAAATATGATTTAGGTAAAGAAATAAAACATACAGATAAAACGAGGTTTGTTACTACTCAGCAATAAAAAGCAGTAAACTTGATATGATAAACACATGAATGAATCAAATTCATTATGCAGAGTAAAAGAAACCTCACACAAAGAGCACGCACTATGTGATTCCATTTATGTAAAATGAATATTAATCTATAGTGACAAAAAGTAGATAAGTGGTTTCCCGGGTCCAGGGGGATACAGAGGAATGGACTATACAAATAATTTTTTGGAAGTAATGGAAATGCTCTGTATCTTGATGATAATATGGTTTTATAAGTGTACAACTGTCAAAATTCATCAAATTGTACACTTTAAATGGGTGCCATTTATTATATATAAATTGTTCCTTCATAACATTGATGCCAGCAAAACAAAAACAACTGCAATAACAAATGATCACAATGGGTTGGATGAGCAGGCAAGAGTATACCTTTTACCAGTTTTTGACTAGAAAATTACTAGACATGTTTAGTTTAGATTTGAAAGATCACACAATAATTTACGTCTAGAAATCTTGTTGAGTTTGAAGAAAAAGTCCTCCTGTCAAGTTGGTTAGTTCTGGTCTCATCCAGTCAAATGTTTCAGTAACTTTATGTCAGTCTTTCTATTTCTCATTGGAAGATCCTTTCACATTAAACTTATTCTCTTTTATTTTTCTATGCTATATATGAGCTCATTTCCTCTTGGAACACTGGCCCTTACAGAGACTTAGAGCACTTTCTTACTGCCTTCAATGTAACTCACGAAGATTTTAATTAGTTTCATTTTTAAATACAGGTAATTATGGCTTCTATCTGGAACATTTTTCAAATGATGTATGAGAGAAGAGGGGGAGTGCCTCATCTCTCTAATTCTGAAAAGTGAAAACTTTTCAAAAATTTTTTTAGGTGATCCTATACTATATTTGGTTTCCAAGAACTACAACACATTTTTATGAAATGGCAAATAAAACAGATGCATATGTCCCTAGAGTGTGAGGAAATAAATGGTAAAGGACATTGTGTTCTTCCTGTGATTAATTTTGGTATAATGTTCTATGAAATTATCAATGAATCATTTAAAAACTGCGATTCCCACTTATTTAAAAGGTTTAATTTACTTATAAAATTAATTGCTTATTATAAAGATCACATTTATAAGTTATTCTCCAGAAACTAATGCTTTGAAAGTATATTTACATATATTTAAATAAATATAAAATGCATTTTATATTGATGGAGGATATTAATAGCAAAATATAGTTTAAAGAGTAAATTGTTTAGTTTTCTTATGCCTACAAGACAAAACAAAAAAACAGATCTCTATGAAAGCTTTCAGTTCAGCATGTTAAATGTGTAAGGAGTCATACTGGATTTAAAATACAGTATCCATTTTGGAAAGCAAATTTCGGATTCTTGTAGACAGACTGAAAATTATTTCTTAATATAGATGACTCAAAGAAATACCTGTCAGGGAGTTAAGAATTCTGAATGCAGACACACCTGAAAAAAAAGGTGATGATGTATTTTCTGTGGAGCATTTGCCGAAGGACTAGTCAGCAGAGACATAAATAATTAAAATTAAACTACAGTCACCAAAACAAATGAACCATATTCTGAAGCAGTGGGTTGACTTTTAATCCTGATTTTTCACATACTTCTAAGCCCACAAAATTCAAGCATCTGCAGCAAATCTCCACATCAATAATCTGAATTAGTAGGATTCCACTGTTAATTTCAGAAGTGCTCATCACTGGAATCTCTGATGCAGTACAATTGAAAATTCTTCTAACATAAAATTGATCCCAGCAACAACATTAAATGCTTTTACAGTGATAAACAAAGTAAGGTGGGATGGGTCTTAAAAGGTGTGTCTTTGTATCAATACTACACTGTGTTTATTTAAATCCCAAGGCTCCCCTCTGCCTCATTTCAAGGCCTTATTTACTTCTTTCCCTCCCAGTATTAGATGTGCGTCCTGCTTCTCCGGAGTTTATATTTCTGTGTAAGGCTAGCCCTGTAAAATAAAAACATTACCAAAGAAGAAAAAAAAAAACAAAAACAAAAATACAAAAAAAAAACCTTTAAAAAAGAAAAAGGTAGAAATTATACCAAAGTCCTCTTTGAAGATATGCTGAGCTTGTTTTTTCTAATATTTTGCAGGATGCATTAAAGAAATCTGTGGAAAGCCTGAGAAAAAAGGGTGACAGGAGACCACACAAATCACGTCTATGTTCTTGTTTACAGCATTTTTGCTTGACATAACCCCATGTAGGTGATGTTACAGAAGCTTTGATATCTGGCAAATTAAGTCAAATATATGAACTGCAGTTTAAGAAGCATAAATGTCAGCTTTTTAAAGCCTTCCACATCAAAGCGATCAGCAAGGGTTTTTAAACACACACTATAGCAGTGTATTAGGTGTCATGCAAGATACAGAAGTTGTACTCTCATATTAGGCACACAGAAGGTATTTTAAAAATATATAATGACTGAAAGGATGAGACATGAAAGCTACCAGTAGGGAATTTTTTTGTGCAAATAAAGTGCCTCATCATAACTTGATCAGAGAATTAGGAAATCTAGAGTAAAATGCATGTTATAAAGGGAATACTAGGCAATACAAATAAAAAAAAATAACATGCCTCCATGGTCAATGACAAGGAACTCAACTTTTCTGAACTTCCGTTTCCCCTTGAGTGACAGGGGTCAGCCTAAGGGACTAGTGTTCACAAGAACAAGTTGGATTTGCAAATGCGTGATGGATCCCAACTCTCTACATCCTCAACCCTCACCACACCTCATTCCAACCCGTCACCCTCCAGCTCTCCACCGGAAGAGAAAATATCTGGGAACTCATCCCTTAAGGACAGCAGTTGTAAAAGCCTACTTGTGTACTTGGGATCAGCTTCCAGTTGAGGATATCAGATCTAAAATAGTTTTACTTGTTTTATAATAAACTGTATTTGTCACTATCAATTAATCAAACCCTAGGCTTAGGGAAACAAATATTTAGAAAAGAGATGGCATTTCAGGTGGGAAGGAGGGTATAAGAGAACAGAATTGGAAATGAGCATGGTTTACTCAGGACACAGTGAAGAAACCTACTTGCTAGGAGTAAGGATTACGCATAAAATTACTGGATAAATAAGGCTCTTTCAAATGACTACAATAATGTGGGGGAATTCATATAACAGGCGATAGGGAACAACTGTACATTTCTAAGCAAGGGCATCCATGACACCATATAAGCTAGAGAGGGGGAGCCATAAGAGGAGAAACCAGATACAGCAGCTCGGAGGAATAAAATAGTGTAAGAACGATGTGATGATGGATTAGGAAGGATCTCTGGAGGTAGAAAGGAAAGAGACATTTTCCCTAAGAAACAAAAGGATTGAACACATTTTGAATCCCCTCCCCTTCAGGTCTCTTCTCAAATGTCATACAAATGAGGGTCTTCTCTGACAAACTTCCATAAAAATTACAGTTCTGTTTCTCATCTGTGTACTCCCATGTCCCACCCACTGTTTTATTTTTCTCCATAAAATGTGTCACCATATGACACACTATGTATTTTATTTATTTCTTTAATGCTTTTTCCCACCATTAAAATGTAACTACCATGACCTTGTTCTGCTTATTTTCCAGTTCTCCTGAGCCCACAGGAGGGTGTTTAATAAATTTTGAGTTGAGTGCCTTGAATGAATTAATATACAATAAAGAAAACAAAGATGAAGGAACTAATTATGTTTTTTCATGTTCCTTACCTGGGGTTCTAGTAGAAAACTAACATGCATGAAACTATTTCACTAAGTAACTCTGAATAAATTTTATGTTCTTAAAAGGAAAGCTCAACAACTGTTCAGTGGAACACTATAAAGAAAATGCAATTTGGACAACTAAGTAACCCAAAATAGATCACACAACAAACCAAAGAAATTTCCCATAGTCCCCATATCCTCTAGTAAATGTGAATTATGGCAATACTATTGCTAATTTATATTCATCAAACTGTCTTCTTTCAGGATTTCAAACTGTTCACAGAAGGTTTTCATCTGTCATTGCAATATGCATTGCAAATAGAAGACACTAAGGGATTAAATGACCTCTCATATGCTGTCACTCCCAGATCCATGAATAGAGCATTCCTTACTTCAATACTAACCCAGAACTTAGTTGGAAAATGTTGTGGTTCTCAAAAAGCAGGTTAGAGCCATTAGATTCAGGAAATAAGTGTAAGAATATGCTCTTTTTTTCCTGTGGAAGAGCATAACCTCAATTGACCACTGAGATGGAAGACTTTATTAGATCATGACGAATCTTAAGTATCATTAATTCATTCATCAGTATCTAGAAACTTTCTTCAACCAGATGGGCAAGACAAAGAGTTTATTCTTAGCAATACTCATACCAAAACATTTAACCATTTTGCTTACAAGAACCACTGAAGTAAAAATAGACACACACACACACACACACACACACACACACACACACACAAGGATGCTGAATCATATTCTGAGTTTAGAATGGAAGAAGAACAAAAACAAGGTTTCTCAGGAACAAAAGGGAGCGGGACATTAATGTTTAAGTACTAGATCCACACACATATTAGAAAAGAAAGATTTTCATGACTCCAAACCAGAACTCATTTCAGCTCACCTTGGCAAATAGTGCCAGCAAAACAATTCGGTATCAGTTAATTTTGTTTTCTAATAAATTTCTGGAACAGCACTGGGTTTATTGAGAAATAGTACATCTTCTGATCTCCTGAGACACGGGATAATTCAGGAGTGCTGGCCATGTATTCCTTCTTCCTCAAAACCCACGAAGAGTGTAGCTTGGCCTTAGGCTAGAAACTTCAGGATCGCTATCCATTTCTGACTTAGCCGCCACCCTGTATTTAGGAAAGTTACCATCTCAGTTACGTTTTCTCATCTGCCGAAGGGAATCAAATATTGTTGCCCCTTTAACTCAGGGAGGTATATAAGATAACAGATAAGGAAGTGTTTTAAAAGTTGAAAATTAATGTACTGATTCAATGTATTAATCTATAACTTCACCTCAATCAGATCTACTGGTATTATGTGAAGAGGATAAGGAAGGACAGTAAAGTTGGAGAAGTGTCTTTACAAATCATAAACAAGTACTTATGAATAAAAGATGGGGCTGCTGAGAAAAATAGAAAATTATAATAATATTATTTATATACTAAGTATATATTCCCACCCAGTATCAATATATTATTTTACAAGAACAAGATAAATAAGAAGAATAAAGCTATTTTTATTTAGACAGGGCTGTAACTTAAAAAACAAAAACATAAACTAAAACAAGTATGATACTGAAATGAGTTTGGGGACCCTTCTTTCTCTTTCTTTTCTCTCTTCTCTAGGGATTCACCACCCAGATGATTCCAACCTAAATTTTAACTATCTCTGACTTTAGCACTGTTGACCAAATGACAACTATTTAACCTAAACTATATAGAGGTTGAATTCAATCTAACTATAAAAAGGCATTAATCTGGTTCAAACAAAGCTTTGAGTGATAACTGTTTCCATGGGGTTGATTGTCTTGGAGGCAACTGCATTTTTTTAAAGATAGAAGTATTTTGTGTTTTTATTTGTGGTGACATTTAATATACTACTATGTCATAGTACCTCCTAATATACTCTATGGATGTTTTAAATAATTATTCTGTGGATTATAACACAAAATAAAACTTGGTTCACAAATAGCAACAGAAACAAATAGAAATGGAGAAAAATATATGAAAACATGTTTTATTGCTTGTAAACATTAATGTCTCAAGTTTTCTTCTATCTCATCTCAGTGGAAAGTCTCACATTTAGTTGTGAAAACTTAAAAATCTTTCCTCTCGATGTGGGCTTAGGATAAGGGAGCTATGCTGGCAAAGGCCAGAGATGCTCACCACGGGGCTAAATGATTGCTCCATGGTACTTTTATGGTAAAATTGAATTTGTATGATCTATTCTTTTGAAGCAAGAGGATTTGGAGTGTTTTAATGTCATCCACAAACTCAAAAGGAAAAGATCTGAAATGCTGGCCATAGCCCGGAGATTAATAACCTCTAGTAGTAGTTTTCAAACGTTTTAAAATAAGAGACCCTTTCTTTATACAAAATCCTGAAGAAAGCTCAATATTAAAACAGATAAAAGGCTTTGGTACCCTACTGGATTCAGGGCAGAGGCTTTGATGTGCTCCCCTCTCTGTGCTCTTAACCCTCAGTGGTGGTCCTGAGGTGCCTACTCAGAACCCTTAGACTTCATAATGCATCACCTGAAATCCATTGGCCTTATATAATTCTGTGAAATTTAGAACTGAAGAATACAGTTTGTTTCATAATAGCAATTTGACTCAAAAAAGGAAACAAATCAGGGTGCCCAGGCCAAAGTATTCAGAATAAAATAAAGCCAGTGACTTTCAGCCTAGGCTTTCTTGCAGCCCCACTCTCTTTATACTAGGTCTTGACGTTTAGGAAACGCTATCTTGAAGTCCCTAAGTATTCAACAGTCTACACCTGAATTTTCCAAATGGACCAAACTTCAGATTTGGCAACATAAGAGGTTAAAATGGCTATCTCCTAAGTAAGAATAAGTCAGTGTGGAAATTTTTGATGCGAAGTAGGACACACTGAAGTGATGTGTTGATGCGAGGAAAAGAGCATCCTTTATGTTCTAGAACCAACTCTTCCATGTATTTGTTGAACAGCCTTGGGCAAAACAAACATTTCTTTGTCTCACAATTTCTTCAACCATAAAACAATAGGTCTGCACTAAATGATCTGACCTTTTTTTAAAAAATAGAGCTACTAATCCATATTTTATCTTGATACATATGTTTTTGCTGGGTGAGTTGAAATAAACCATCACCTCCAAGTTAAAGATTTTCATATTCCCTTTTAATTAAAATGGCCCCTGAGGGACATATTCATATTTTCATTCATCTGTTGAATGTGTCTTCCTGGATATCTTTTCTGAACTTTATCTAAGATATAATTTATTCTCCCACAGACTCTTTCAAAAGTATGACCCTTTCAGGTATTCATATTCATGCTCTTACAGTCATTTTCAGTTATTTCCTTTCACCTCTCACAACCAATTCAGCTCTTCAAATGTCTTCATTCACTTATTTATTGAGAATCTACGTTACATCTTGCCCCGTACTAAACACTATATAGAAAGAACAAGACCCAGACTATGCCCTGAAGGAGTTTCGAATCTAGTTTTTCATATCTGATCCCTTCTTCCTTTTCTCAATTATAATCATAATCGTTCAGGGCCCGTTACCTGAACCATTTTTACAAATGCCCAACTCATTTACCTTCCTCTAATGATCCCATCCTTCTTCAACACTATAATTTGCAGTCCACTCTGCCATTAAGATGTCTTTCTAAAGTAGGGCTCTGATAATTGGCACCCCCCCATACACACACACACACACACACACACACACACATTCTTTGGCAATATATTGACTGCTAAGTAAACTTCTAAATGTAACGTCATAAACCGGATATCTAAGGCACCGGGTAAGAAATATCCATGTGTAAATCTGCTTAGGGCACACAACAGGGAGTTACAGAGACTGTAGAAATATGGAGAGTGCACACCCTGCCCTACGCATTCAAATTCAACTAAAAATAACTGTAGCTTTGGACCAGAATGCTACCAGTTCCTTGATTCTAAGTATCCCATCTAGCCATATCTGCGTTTTAATCACATCACGTCATGCTTGGCATGATGCTGTTTCAATGTATTTTGATCACGCTGTTCTTTCTTCCAAGTGCTCCATTCCCTAGTAAGTCTATCCTCATTCCTCACCTCTTCCAGTTCAACTACTATATCTTCCAGGACCTTTCTTTTGCTCTTCTAGTAAGAATGAATCTCTTATTCTCCTGTGTGGTCACTACATTTTATTTCTTACATAGTTATAAACATTGAATATATATTTATGTTCCACAAAAAGCTTTGCACAGAACCTTACACACAGAGTGCACCGAATAAGTATATTTACTGAAGTGGAAGAGCAAGTGAATTAAACACTTAAATATTTATCACTACTAAATACAAATAACTATCCCAATACTGTTTCATAATTTAGACAGACTATATTAAATTATTAAATGTATGAGCAAGGCATTTGACAAATATTTTAAGATATATTTTGAAATATGTGGAGAAATATGATCTGGCTAATACTACAGAGTCAAAGCTGGCTGAATGTTATTATACAGTGAATTCAGATTGACATAACAGTGGCTATTAAAGTGTGGTTCCTTGCAGCATTCTGATGACTCTCTTCTCTTTTACAATTTTATCCATTTTTTAAAAAAACACCAAGTGGATGTAAATCATATTTGTAGATGGCACAAGGATAGAGTTACAGGTCAATATTCAAAATAGCTGACTGGCTGTATTCATGAACTAAAGTGGAAACCAGGGTATTTTTCCTTCCATTTCTTCTCCACCCCCACTTTCTCTTCATTAATCCATGCTGTATTGATGAATGACACCACCATCCACCTAGAGACTTAGGATGGAAGCCTGAGAGTCAGTCATGACTTCAGTCTCACCCTGACTCGCACATCTCATCAGTCAAGTCCTGCTGACCCCAAGTCCTTAGGATGTAGCAAATCTATTCACTCCTCTCCATCTCTCATGCTAAGACAAATCCATAAGGCCTCGATGTCTTTCTTGACTAAATCATAGTTGCTTTGCCATTTTCTTATCTTTTTCTTTGCATTCCTCAAATCTGTTCTCTTGCCAGAGGAATCTTTCTAAAAAGCCAATTTTATCTTGTTCCTTGAGGCTTTTCCTCATCTTGACCCTTATCTGTTTCTCCAGTTTTATCTTTCAGGTTCCCTTTTGCATTCATGTTCAATTGTTTCCAATTTTTAGAATCAGTACTTCTCTACCATACCTCCGTGACTCAACTTACATTTTTCTTTTGCTTTAATGTCTCTACACCCTGAAGATGTCCACATCCTAATCCTAGAATTTGTGAATATGTTAGGTTACCTGGCAAAGGCAACTAAGGTTGCAGATATAATGAAGTTTGCTAATCAGCTGATCTTGGGATAGGAAGAATATCTTGGATTACCCAGGTGGGCCCAGTGTAATCATCAACTCCTTGTAAGTGGAAAAGAGAAACAGAAGAGAGTCCGAGGGAAATGTGACCACAAAAGAATGGTCAGAGACATGCAAGGTTGCTGGCTTTGAAGATGGAGGAAAGGGGTCACAACTGTAGCTTTTTTTCCAGCTTCAAAAAGTTAGAAAAAGGAAGGAAGTGACTGTCTCCTAGACTCTTTAGAAAGGAACACAGCCTTGCTGACACATCGGGTTTAGCCCAGTGAAGCCCATGTTGGACTTCTTATGCATAGAAGTATAAGATAATAAATTTGTGTTAAGATGTTAAATTTATGGAACTCGTTATGGCATCACAGAAAACATATACACTGCCTAACCATGTCAATCTAGTGAAGAGCCAATCATTCTATGAGATCCAACTAATGAGGAATATTGGTCCTTGTAAATAATTTCCATCATAAAGCTTTTAATTACTGATGAAACTTACATGTAAAAATTTTTTACCTATCACTGAGCTATAAATCTCTCCAGGGCAGATACCTTCCTTCATACCATGCCTTATTTATTTTTGTATTTCTAGCATCTTGCATAGGCCACTGAGTGGATATTTATTTTTAATGATTTATTTTTAATGATTTAATAATATTTACTTTTAATGATATTTATTTTTAATGATTAAAGGTGGAATTGAATACAATTATACTTCATGCTTTGAAGTAGGCTCATAATATTAACTGTTCAGTAGAGAATGGGAAGGCTGACCTATGAGCATGTGAAAAAACTTAGAGGTTTCAACTGACTGAATGTTCAATATAAGGCAACAAAATGATAAGTGACCAAAAATAACAAACAAAAATAACAACACACACACACACACACACACACACACACATATTTGATTGTAGGTATCATTATTTCCAGACCCAAAGAATGCTTCCATTTTACTCTACCCTGCTCAGACATGTGAGGAACTATGATTAATTTTGGAATTGACTTTAAGAAATCTTCTGACAATTAGAGTGTATCCAGACCAGAAGGAGGAGAGAGCCAGGAAGGATTTGGGAAGGATTTCAACACTGTAAAGAATGGTTTTAGAAATTGAAGATATAAAATTTAGAAAAGAAAAATTGGGATTTGGTTACGAGGGTGAGGGATATATTCACAGAAATTATTTTTTTTAGTGTGGATGAGGAATTAGAATGTGTTTAAGTCCAGATCAACTGAAAACACAGAGCACAGCACGCTGGAGAAACTCAATAAATATCTTAGGAAGCAACAACAACAACATGCAGATGGCTAACTGGCAATAACTTCAGTAGGCAGATTTTGATTCAAATAAAGGAAAAGCCCTAATAATTAAAACTCTCCTTAAAAAGACTGTTACTTTGTGAGGTAGCGAGCACACCCTCCTTTTGAACATGTAAACAGAGTTTGGATCATCGCCCATCACAGAAATAGCAGAAGCGTTTGATGAATAGACATTTGGACTAGGAGACTTCCAAAGTTCTAGTCAAATTTATGATTCTATTATTTGTTAAGTCCTTTTCCATTCTGAAGCAATTACTGTGATTCTCATTTTAGTGAATTTCACAATTATCTTGGTTTAAGACACATTACCACATACTTCCTGACTCCTTGCAAATTATTATTAACTTAAATGTTATCTCTAGATCCAAAGTGTCAACAGACCTACCAAGTCACCTAAATAATATCCCCTGCTCCCACTAAACTTCATTTACTCTCTCGTAATAATCACTCTCTCATAACTTTCACATAATCTCTAACTCTCCAAAACACACCCAGGAAGGGAATTTGAGGACAGGAAGAAATTATGATATTTTTTTCATTGTATAATCTCTTTTAATGAAGAAAAGCAATTAAGCAAAACAAGTTAAAAGCAAGCTGAGCTTTTTTCTTACTGAGCCATCTAGAACAAAAGACTTATCTGATTTATGCTAAAACTAGCTCATTTTAAACAGAATCTTAATATCCTAATCAAGTAAATTTAAAAAATAAATTAGAGGAAAACATTTTGCCTTTGTTGTTCAGAGGCAAGAAAGATGCCAATTATTTCCTGCTCAGCATTCTCAGGCTCACTTCAGACATGACTATTTTTTTTTTTTTTGAATGAACAGTAATACAAATCACTATAAAACAAAATGGCAGGGATGTACCACAAAAAAATATTTTCCAACTTCTACTCTCCTCTCTTCCCTTACTTCTTTTCTCAACATCTGTGAATCATATTTAAACTTGTACTTTAAAATACATATACAAAGGATGTTTTTGACCTTTTTAAAAAAAAAAATCTTCATGCCGTTTGTGATTTTAAAAGTTACCTTTTGTTTTCTTTGAAAATTAATTTTATTTGAATCATCCATCTGCAATACACACCCAATACTCTACTACATGTCCACTATTGAGCATTCACTATGCTCTAGAAATATATTATACACTTTACTGATAATTATACATGTAATTCTCAGAACTAAAAGAGGTGAATTTTATTATTTTCATTTTACAGATGGGGAAAATGAGGTTCAAAGACATCAAAAAACTTTCCCAAGCTGCACAGCTAATAGATAGTAACTCTAGGGTCTAAAGGTAGGTCTACTCAACTCCGATCTCCAAGATTTATGGCTGTCTGCTTTGCAACAAGGTTTACTGAGTATCTTCCATGTTACCAAGCTCTATCCTCAATACAAAATTGAAAATAACAAAACCTCTGCCTTCAAGGATCTCTTCACATTCTAATAGTAATGACTGACAAATTAATGAATGCAATTCAACAGGAGAATTTCATAATAGAGATAAATATTAGGTGTCACAATGGTCCTAAAGACAGAATAAATCCACTTTGCCAAGTTTGGGACAGGAGGGATACAATGACTGAACATATGCTGCTCGTGTAGCTAGTCCTTGAACAAAAAATAAGGTTCTTTCCTTGAGTGGATTCTGCTTCTTCCTTGCCTCCAGGTACCAGCCATGCCAATGTACCTAGGTCTCACTAAGGTTCACTCAAGAGCTGGACAATCCCATCTGATATTGTTCATTCACATTAAAAAGTACTTGTCTAGTGGTCTAGTGTCCCATTTCATCAGATCTCTTTTTTTTTTAATGTAATTTTTTTAACATCTTTATTGGACTATAATTGCTCTACAATGGTGTGTTAGTTTCTGCTTTACAACAAAGTGAATCAGCTATACATATACATATATCCCCACATCTCCTCCCTCTTGCCTCTCCCTCCCACCCTCCGTATCCCACCCCTCTAGGTGGTCACAAAGCACCGAGCTGATCTCCCTGTGTGAAGCAGCTATGTGGCTGCTTCCCACTAGCTATCTATTTTACATTTGGTAGTATATATAAGGTCATGCCACTGAACAGATAAATTAGTTAAAACTATGTAGCACTTTCAAATACTGTAATTTTTTATTTTTTACATATTTTTTTAACTTTTTAACAAGACAGAGCTACTGAGAGACTTATCTTTGCCAAGGAAATAATTTTTGGTGTCCCCTCAAATCACATGGAATATGTAACCATGGATGTATAGAGCTTTCCTAGCTCCTGAAGCTGCCCTCTCAGGCTGCTGTCATTACTCTTCCACATCTTTTCTGCCTAGGGAAGTAATGTCTTGCTGTCACACATGATCATCTCCCTTTGCCCCGATCCCCCAGGAGGCTTTCTCACCTTCAGCACTTCTCTCCCGGCTTTTGCTTGTACTCACACCATTCCTTAATCACTTCTTTTTATAGATATTTTAAAAATCCAATAGTTCATCTCCCTGTAATTTCTATGCCTGGGTCTGTCATTTCTGAAATGTCTCATAAAAACATTACCTCTTTTTTTTTTTTTTTAATAGACTCCAGAGACCAAATTTCCACCCCCTAAAGTTTGACCTTTGTAGAAACAACATATTCCTGCTTTATTTAACGCCTCTTTTGCCACAATCTGCAGTAAAAAGAAAAAAAAAATCATCATAATCAATTTTTCCATTGTATAGAAATACATTTGTGGCATATTTTTTTATGTGAACTCAGCACTTGTTGTTCAGCTTCCCATTGTCTGGATATCTTTATCAAGGGCCATTATGGACAATGATCCTAAAATATGTTACAAAGTATCCATGGGTGAGCGGCATCCCATCAAAAGTTTAAATGTTGCCACCTATTCAATTTGAGGGTTTTTTTTTCTTTTTTTAAAGCAGGTATCTGAACTCTACACAATGAAAGTTTTAATTATGTAACCTGTAATCACAAGGTTGCAAAGAGCCCAGTGACATCTTTATTTGTGTGAAAACCAGTTGTTTAGTTTCAAGGATAAAGGATAGGCCTCACTGAATAACCATATCTCCTTTCCCAGTCCTTTCATGATGGACCAACGCCTAACTTCTCTTAAAGCAAGATAATAATTACTTTTATTAGTAAGGAAAATCTTCCAACACAGAAGCAATATGAATTGAATTAACAAACTGTACAGTGGCCCTGCAAGGAAAACAAACAAACAAACAAACACCCTTCATCACCATGAAGATCAAATCATCAATTCTTAAAGGACAAAAGCCAATTAGCTGAGTTGGTAACACTCTGCACAAAATGGCTGTGCTTTAGAAGCTTCTTGGGGAGTTGAGGGGGCTTTTTAAGGTACAGGATTACAATCCACCATAGACCTATTGAAAAAAAATTATCTGTTAGGTTCCTTGAAAATGTATGTATTTTTAAAATATGCCCCAGGTGATTGGTGGGGGGAGGAAGATGGAGGAGGGCTGGGCAGCCAACCTGAGAACCCCTGGGTCAGAACAATGGTAATGAGGTCAAGGTTTGTAATGGTGTTTCAGAGACTGTTCAGATGTTCTAACAGGGAAGTCAGCTACTTTACCAGCCTTGCTAAAACAGTCGTCCTTCTTTATATAGGACATTCTTCTAATTAGGGAATGACAGATTTGAAGTAGTTAAAGAAAAAAGAAACAGTGATTTAACCTAACAGGTCATGACATTAGTCCTTACAAATAATGAGAGGGCAAATGCTCAACCAAATTGTCCTCACATCCATTAGTCCAAGGTTTGGCTTTCTTTGGACCAATCAGCTTCTCTCTTTCCATCACACTGAATGACTCCTAATTTCATGCAGTCCTCTCACAAAGAATGCCACTGGTCATAGCAAGTACAGGTGGGTCAGCGCAAATCCAACCACACTGCCAGGGAAGCAATTCAAGTTGTATGCCCTATGGACTGCCAGTCAGATAATGCATTCTTTTATTTAAACAAATAATCACTGGAAAGACAGTTACAACAAGGCATCATGTAATTCTTTTAAGTCAGCATAGCATTAAAAATATCTGTTCACTAAGTTTAGCAGAAGATTTCTGGCATATTTTGCCATCAGCAATCTGCAAAAAACTTATGGTTAGCTTGTGAATGAGGATTTCCTTGTGAATTGAAATCACAGTTGGCCAATTTAGGGATTTCCATCCCTCTGGCAGCACTTTAGTCCAATCTAAATTTGATTGTTTCCCTGAATGGAGTAATTTAATTTTCTCCAAGTGTCTACTGACTTTATAATGCCAAGTCCAGAAATGGAAAACTGGGTCAGTTGACCAGGTAATTCAGGCCAAAAAAATATTGTTTAGAAACTTCATATAACACATGAGTCATTTTAAAATCCTGAATTATCCATTGTCTCAGTAGTCTAATTTTCTGGTCTGTATCTGGGCCATGTAATAAAAAAATCTTTAAGGTGAAAGAAAATACTATCCTTACTTCATACCTCTGGTAACATCCCTGTACTTTTTTTACTTGGTTGAAAGGAAACACTAATAACTACTGGAGATTACTTCAGCTGCTACAATTCTGAATGAGCTATCATGTGGTCACAGGCACATGGCAATTCACAGGCAAACAAGACAAGCAGAAAAGAGAAAGCTGCATTTAGTGGAATACACATTTTATATAAGTAGATATAACTTGAATGTGTAAAGATGTGTTCTAAAAAGTGGTAACTATTATTATCCTCGTGTTTATATTTCTTAATGTCAAAAATCTTGAAAACATCCATTCTGGAAAGCTATGGCTTCAACAGTCCCACATAGAGAAGAATCTCATTGGTGATTTAAGTAATAATGACTAAGATTGAATGAAAACACTCTCATTCTTTCTAGAGAGAATTCTCTCTCCCTCTCTCTCTCTCTCTCCCGCCCGTCACTCTCTCCCTCTCCATCTCTATCTCTACCAAAAGGACAAATAATAAGATGCTCAATTTAAGGAAAATATGGCCTTAAGCACTGCAGCCTTGTTCTTGCTTTTTAACTCAGAGATTTCCGAGCACTGTAATTCTTCAACTCAGGTTCCACAGTTTAGGACAGCTGGCTGCAAATCCAGACTGCTTGATAAATCATCTAGTTGAACATACGATCATTCATCCCCAGGCTGGGAAAAAGTCAAAGGTCCTTTGGGCGTATATAGCTATTTGAGGACCTGAGAAGAATGAATCTATTTCTTTCAATATGAGAAGCACTAGATAAGCCACATGAATATAAAGTACAAGGGGACCCACTTCATTCTTTGAAACTTTTCCTCTGTCACAAATTGCCAAAAGGTACTTCCTGAAAGTCACAATGAATCATGCTAGTTAGAAGCCAAACTCCCAGGAGCCTCTTCCTGTTACCTATACACAGAGATATATACAAAGATGAATTATTATCCCTTTCTTAAAGAAATATTCCTTTAAGACTGATTATTAGAGGGATTATAAAGAAAAGGCTTGACCATCAGTGGTCAATGGAGAGGTTTTCAAATCCCTTCCAAATTCTGTGAGATCACCTACATTGGGCAGGGAACAAGGAAGATCAAAAGGGTCGCGTCTGAGTCCTCCTCACAGCCAGTTTAAGGAGAAAAATTCTGGTTTTATTGATCTTATTTGTTTTTCCTTTATTAGAATATTTACCTTGAAGCAAAAAGGAAAAAGAAATTTGAAAATCAGTGTATTATGAGAAAGAAAAAAGAGCATTCAAAGTAAAATCTAAAAGGAAATTTTATAAACTTATTTAACCAATCAGTCAGTCATTAAACAGGTATAATATTATTGAGTACCTACTTGTGCCAGCCCCTGTTCTGGGGCCCTTGAGATATATAAGGCAGGGCAGAGATCTCTGCCCTCTTATATTCTGGTGGAAGAAAGACAGAAAATAAACAGTAAACAAAATAAATGAAAACATTTTAAAGCGTGTTAAAGGATAGTAATTGTTATGGAAGAGAAACTAGATTGGGGTAAGAGAGTTCAGGAAAGGGGCAAATCATAGTATTAAATAGGATGGTCAAAATAAGTCTCTTGAGACTCAGGTGTCATTTGAGCAAAATCTTGAAGGATGTGAGAGCATAGCCAATTATTTAAGTATCTTAAGGTAATTATGTTTCTTTTTCCCACAAAGATACCTATCGAAGAAGGGAAGACCCTAGTTAGCTTTATCTTTGAAAATTTGGTCTTCAGGTGACTAAGTGGTTAGTATAAACTTAACTCATATATCACTCTATTAAGTCGTTAATGAGGCAAAACATTAATTCATAAAAATGTTTCCTCTAGATGGTACTTCCAGTCCATGAGAAAATATTTAACTCCCTGCCCCCTTCAGCCCATTAATTTGCATCTAAAGAGCAGCATTTTGCACTGAACTCCTAGGTTTGTTCAAAGGGGAGGCAAGTCCATTTCAGCTTCATCACTGTATGCAAGAGAAATGTGAAAATGTAAAGAGTTACAGAAATATCTAAATACATTTGACTGAGTAGACTCAACCTTTCATGCTCTATTGTATTTACAATATTCTTTGTAGTATGGGCCATCAGAATACTGATGTCCAGTTAGTTATAACTTAAAACAATCACAGAATCATAAATTATAGGGTATTCATAGGATGGGCAGACGATATTAAGACATTAATAACTTTTTAAAACCCTGGGCAGATTACAGACCATTAGTTTTCAAATTTATTTAATCTAAAGGTTCACAGTGTGTTTTATTTTATCATCACCATTGATAAAAACCATCTTTTACTTTTGTGATTTGTCATGTAACAATATACTTGAGAATGGAGTATTTTTACTGGCTAATAATACAGATCCTATTAGCTAGATATGTGAGGCTAAATTATTTGCCCAAGGTCAGTAAAGAGCAAATACAGGATATGAACCCAGGTCTTACGATGTCATGACGCTCACCTACCACCCTATACTGTTCCCCTGTTATAAGGTAGAGTTTTACCCCTAAAATGAAACCTTCAAAGTGAGAAACAACAGCATCTTATATAATACTCTATGATCGGTTTCCTTCACACTACCTCTAACTTTATTTTTAAGAATAAGAAGATAAAACCCTGTTTCATGATTATTAGTGTGTAAGTGGAGCAAGTCTTTAAGGTCTCCTTAGGAACGGCTGGTTACTCTATATCAGTTATTTTAGTTCAAAATCTCCACAGTGTTTTGCCTATCATAATAATAAGCAATATCTCCTATTATACCTTACAAATAAAAGAGTGTCAACAATTTTTTAAAGATTATCTGTAAAGTTCTTCCCTGCTCTAACATTCTATGATTCTAGTTAAAGATTCAAATCTCATTAGTATATGAGCTAAGCATTCTGGGTAATTATAGTGTTCTTTAAAACCAATGGCCAACACAATGTAAGAAATACCTTCTTACCAGCCTAAATGTTTTGATTTTTTTTAATCCAGATTAACAAAAATACATTTCAAAATGGATAAATAAGATAAAATCATGATTTTGGAAAAGGAATTCTCATTTTAATATCCAACATGATATAACGTAAATGTTTTGCTATTTATGATCTATTTCAGTAAAGCATCTAAATTTATATTTTTACTACATCATTCTTTAAACTGTTAGACTGTGAAGAGTCCTTTCTGTGCTCTTCTCTGAGGATTAATTAATCCACTACAAGCCTAACAAAATCCTTATTTAGTTTACCAGTTACTCAATGTCATAATTATTTACAGAATGTAAACGGGAAACTTCTCATCACAGAGCCAATAGTGCAGAGATAAAAAGGAGCTGGGACTTTTCTTAGTAATAAATATAATGACAAAATTGATTAAATTGCAGCAAGAGATAATACAGAAATATTTACTCTTCAGGTAGCTTTTCTTGATTGTACTCAGAACTGACAGGCATGTAGGCTAAAGAAGAACTGCAAAATAAATACCGAATTCTAAATAGTCGCATAGCCTTCTGAGTATATCGTATTGATGAAGTAGACATTTAATATCTCATTTCATGAAGTGAAACTCTGGTCTTTCCATGTTCGGTAGCTGTGAATGAGGGGCTTCCAGTACTGCAACAGTAGAAGTCGTAATAGATAAACCAAAATAAATTATGTCTTGGTTGCAAATACACCACACATAGGCATTCCAATACAGTAAGATTCTGTCAACATTCACGAATGCTTCTGAACAATGCAGAATAGTTAATATTTTGAAGCTAAATGAGGAGATATGATTTAAGAAGCCATACGAAAGCAGAGAAATGTGATTATTTTCAAAATTAAACTAGTTCTACAACAGAAACCACAGCAAAATGTATTTCAGAGTTATAAAACAAATACACTGCATGACACTGGTGACTGGAAACTGTGCACTTCACAGACAAATTAGCTACACAGCAACATGAGAGATGAAAGATGGTAACAAAAATCACGGAAACAGAAGAAAATGTATAAGAATACTAAATGTGTTATTCTTCTCTAAGTATTAATAATATCAAATCTACTTCAAGAGTAAATAGAATATTAATTGTGGTTTGACATTACAGATAAATTTTTAAAATACATAATCTTTGATACTGCTTATCAATTAGTTGAATGGAATCAATTATACCTAGGTATTAACACAATTGGTTATGAGAAAAATCTGTATTTTCTTTATAATTATTCTAAGATCTTCATTTTCACGAATACAATAAAGTTTAGGCACTTTTAAAATGTGTAATTACATGCTTGACAGTTGTAATAACTTGGCTTTCTAGTAACATGAGAAACCTGGATAATCAAACAATAAACATTTGAAAGAGTCAAATGGACACTTATTTTGCAAATATGTTGTACGACTCATAAATGCAAGGAATAGCAAATATGCTCATATCACAAGATAAGACAAATTTTGGCTTTATTGAAAGCTTACAATCCTAACCCAATTTAAACAAAGTTCTTATGATATATCACAGTTGATACAGTTTAAAAAAAAAAAAAAAACTCATGGAAACCACATTAGCTTATCATCTTATGTGAATTCACATCTTATGTGAAAACTCCTGTACTTGTTAACACATGAATAGTGAAAGTTAGAAAATAAAATTTGATTATTTGCCACTGTGACAGTGAATCACATTAAAATTTCTGAAAACCCTCCAACACAAAAATACACTGACTTTATTTCCTTACAGGACCATTGCTGTATATAGGCTAAGACATATTAAAGTGCTATTGGAATGATGTCTTACTAGAAAGAAATACTGCAGCTTCGGACAAGGATATGAATGATAGGAAACAAAAGAAGTTTAGAGACAGAGACAGAGAGGATTCAATATAATCTGTTGCTACAATTTTTTTAGCTATTTGAATAAGTTTCCTTTTCCTTTTCCACCCTCTACTATGTCCACTACAAACTCTCCATGTCCTCCTCTACATCTACCTTTTCCAATATGCTCCCAACACACACATACTTAAGTCATGAGAATCGCAAATTCAAGATACAGTAAAAAAAATATTCTGGAAATACAATGGTCAAAAAAGAAAGTCACATGGAGCTTACATTCTACTAGGAAAAAGTTGATGTTAAATATATAATCACTCACATAAATATATACAATTATAATGATTATTATGATGGAAAATACAGGCTTTCAATCAACATTTAACTGACAATTATTAACCTGTGCTCCCAAGCTATTAACCAGCCACGATGGCTGGATTTGCAGTGTAGCTTTCTTTGACGTTTTCTTATTTAAATGGTCATTCATTTCTTTCAAACAGAGTAAAATATAAATAAATAATTGTTGGAATGAAGTGACCAGTTAAACATACATAGAAAAAGACAAAAACAAAAAACTAAATTCCCCAGGCAAATAGATAAATCTAAATTCTAAATAGAGTGGAGAATAAAGTTAGTATTATCAATAGTCCTAACAACACCCATGACAAATTTCAAACCTAAAAAGAAAGTAAACACAATGTCACAAAGACCATTTGAATCTACCTAGCGACAACCAACAGAAGTAAGGTTGGCCCTGAATACTATCTCTCTTCAGCTATCCCAAAGAAAGCAAAGTTTATTCCTACCTGTGACCAATTAAAGGTGACATATCCTTGTTTAGAAAACATGAAAACAAATCCAAATAATCAACTCTAAAATTTGAAACAGAATGACCAAATGAAAATATGAGGCATGATGGTCTACAGAAAGAGTGAGAAAGTTTCCATTTCATTCATTATCATTCTGCCAGCACAAAGCAATGAGCCTTAACATGTCTCCAGCAGACTTATCTGTTTTTGTCATGTAATATGGTAAGGAATTCTGCAGTTTTCAAACCCTGAAGAATTAATTATGGAGTATGGAAGGATCCACACCAACTCTGTAAGGATACATCATAAAGTGATACCAGTGCTTACCTCTAGAGAGAGGCCTGGGGAGGAGGATGAAGAAGGTTATCAGAATAAATGTTCTTTTTTTTTTTAATGTACTTTCTAAATGAAATACATTTGTCTATCATTGGACATTTAAAAATTCAGAAAATACTTAAGAATCCATACAGAATAAATCAAAATGATAGCAATAATGCTCTTGAACCTAGTTTTGCTTCTGGATTCAAAAAAGGAAGACTTTAATCCACAGATGGTCATTCCAGAGCACCTGAATTCACTACTCCTAAAGAGAAAAGTGGTGTCAAGAAAAATGCTCCAGTATTATAATTTGATGGGAAGACTTGAGAAGCATGAATTTCCAATGCATATCAGTTATTTTAGAGTAGGCAGGTTTAACACATATTTTATGCACAACTAGGATTTAACCTGATACAAGAATCCACACTGTCAAGTTTCTAGACATTTTTGACTCCTCCAACAGGTGGCACAAGGCAAGGATATCTTCCGAAGGGAGATCCTGATTTGTGTTATCTTTATCTTTTCTGAATGCCTATCACTGATCACACTTTTTAACCACTCTCCTAGCACTTCCATTTCTGTCATTTAAACTAACTTACTCACATGTTTTCATTCCCTATTTTATTGACACTCATTGAATATGGATGCCACATCATAGTCAAGATTGTATTTTTTGCTCTAGAATGCAGATTTGTTGAACTAATTTGCAATTAATGAATACTTTTAAATCATGTTTCTCATTTCTATACACATAATTAACCAGCATATAAAGGTGATCACTTTGATTTGCAAAATACCCAAGTCCATCTTAAAGTCTTCTTTCCCCATTTAACACCAAGAAGCATCCTGGTCCTATTAACAGAAGAAGAATGTAAAGGAAATACCAAATTCTTGTCCTGTGTAGTTTTGTGCTGATTGAGGAATAAAATTTGATGAAAACTGGTAAATATATGTTTGACACACATGCCAACAGAAAACATTTAAGACTGACATAGTAAAACTGAGTAAAGTTAAGTGACACTTAACATTAATTACACTGAAATGAATATCAGCTAAGTTTAAACATGAATTATTCCATATGTAGAGTTAAATGGTTATATAATTAGCATATTATTTTTAAGAGTTACTTTTTTCACAACATAATGGGTATATATGTGTGTGTATATTTAGAAAGTTTGTGTATACACATGCATTCATACAAACATGCACATATACAAACACATAGACATTTACTTCACTCAGCCACTAAAATAAAATATAAATACAGTTCCCTCTATGCCATCCTGAGTCCTATACTAAGGAACATGGTGGAAAATGCCCACTTAAGAAAGGAAAGTAATGGTAATTTTGCCTCAAAAAAAAAAAGTCTAGAAAGTATCCCAAATGGTACACAAAATCTCTAAAAGAATTGATACATACTGTCATTGCATAGTTGCTAAAGGCTTAAAATAAGATTAAATTATATTATTGAAATGGTTGACCAAAACACAAACTGCAATAGCATATGTTCTCTTTTTATTGGCTCAAAGTATCCAAACATTTGTTTCTAAAGCTCTATGTTACACATTTAAAACTTTGATATCATTTCTTACTTATTGCTCTGCTCATGTTCGGTGCTTTTTCAAACAGAAAAGTTTCCCTGCTACATGACACTAATGTAAAGGTGCAGAACTGTGAGCTTTGGTCTCAATTCACCAGATTAATATTCACAGCAAAAGAAAGATTCAGAGAATTCAAGGAAACACATGCCTGTGTTTACAATAACAACGACAACAAAAACCAAACAAACAAAATAAAACAAAACTAGAGACCAAGGGCACATTCACCAATACATAGTTAAAAATGGTTAATTTAAAGGCTATGACACATATTTACCACAGCTGCATATCGTCTACTTTCTTTTAATGAAAACACTAAACACACATGGATGGTTCTAAATGGCAAACTAAGCATGCTTTTAAATTTGGCACCAATACTGTCAAAGAGTACACATGCCTGACTTACCAAGAGATGCAGAAATGTAAACCTGAGTTGATAATGTTCTTAAAACAAAGTTAGTATGCACAAAAGAGAGAGCAGGCTTGTCTTGCTCCTTTGTCTCTTTCGGGACACTGCCTTTGCAGGTTATCATGGAGTCAACGTGTACATATGACATCTAGCAGACCACAAGCTGATGAGCCCACAGCAGCACCATTTCAATGCTGCACATGCTTAGACGTACATCCTTAGGCAGAATGGCTGGGGCAGGTGCGCTCCAGAGTTAAATGTTTGAGGATGATATATTTCTGGTGGCTAAACTCATCATTTAACTACCATTAAATGATACTGCAAGAACTGACACTGAAACCTGTCACTAATTTCTAAATATGCTACTTATACTAGCAGCCGACACAAAAAAAAAATCACTCTAAAGAGCAAGAAAAAAACAAAGGGAAACATTTTGATGGATTTTTCTTACCTTAAATTCATAAAATATTCATTACCACTCATACCTACCTCCCAGTGCCCATTATTAATGCCAAAAGGTCTAAATACATTTGAAAAATGTATTTTGCAAATGTTATTCACACTGTTATTCATATAGATGATATTAAGAAGAAATAAAATAATGTTATTCATATAGACGCACTGTTATTCATATAGATGATATTAAGAAGAAATAAAATAATGTAATACCTTTACTTTTACCTATGGATTTGATGAAATGGTTCCATGAAGAAAGGATTTCCATACAAAAAGAATAAAGAGGAGAGAAACAACAGTAAGAATTATGAATATATGTATATGCACTACTCTTCGAAAATTAAATATACAAGAAGGTATAAATAGGATTTGAAAACAAATGGAGATACAATCAGTACATGTTGAGAAATCTGCCTTTTTGAGGCAATACATGCAAAGAAATTAGGAAGCCCATGCTCACTTTAAAAGACTACACAAAAGGAGATACACAATGCTTGTAGGTAGAAAAAGTATTGATTTTGTAGAACACTATACTCAGCATTCGAGAAGCCAGAAGCCAAAGATGTCTGCATGTTCCCAAACTGACATGCATGGGTGAACAATGGACTCTTTTTGGTGCAGTACATTAAACCAAATATCTTTTTTCATATGTTAATTTATGATGGTTCTCGGTTTTTCTTTACTATAACTACCTTTAACTGCATATGCTGATAAACGTATGGAAACTTTCAATTACAAGTTCTTATGTCTCATTTATTTGCAGATATTATAGTGCAAAGAATAAAGGTAAGTAAAATCAAAAGAGCAAACCAATATCAAACCAACAAATAAAGGGGAGAAAAACACATGAAAAAATGTGAACAAAAATTACGTATTTAATTTGCAGCCAGATAATTTGCAAGCATTTGCCCATCCTTTGCAGTGATGGTTTGAAAGCAGCTACAGAACAAGAAAACACTGAAAGCAGAGTGGAAAAGGAACAGAGCCCATACCTTGGTCGCCCATCATCAGGTGCGCCAGACCTTGAAGGGAAACAAGAGCACAGTCAGCAATAAACAAGGGAGCATGGGAAGGCAGGGTTGTCACAGTGACAAAAATGTTCAGTGACAGACATCTTGTTTCCTATGAGACATGTCTGTATCACAGAGGCAAATCAAAAAGCATTCTTTCAACTCCTGGTTGGAATGCTTTGGGGCAAAGAGTTATAGAACTGCAATTTAAACACTTGCATATGCTGCACCGTGTATTTCTTCTATGTATCAGTTGCAACATTCAAGAGTATAAGAGCATGACTTAAAATACAACCAATCCCTTAAATATTGCATCTGCCCTTCGTGCCCTTTGATGAGACTGTATTGAACACTGCCCCCACAGGGCTTGCCATTCTTTGGTGATGAAATTATATTTTAAAAAACCCAAAGGAATACCTGAAACATGGGCTGGGTCTGATCTTTTTCCCCTCATCAAAAAATGAGAAGTTTCATAATTAAATGAAAAAAAAAAAAAACACATCCTTAGTCACACTGAAATGATAATGCAGAAATGTCTCCTTGTCTGACACATGTAGCAATTGAATAAGCTTGTTCAAATACAAAAAAGATCATCAGACATGCAGGTGTAAAGTCTGAATTTACTACAGAATAATGTTTTTAAGAAACAGTGGATCACCTTTAAATAGGGTTAAGTAATTTCCCATGGAGAACAAAATTATTCAGCATTTTACTTAAGCATTACTTAAATACTAAACTATGAGTTAACATGAGTATATTTAAGATATAATTTCATCAAGGAAGTTTTCTGAAAGAATATTGAATTCCCTTTATTTGAATTATTTTTTAACTCTTGCTTGACAATTTCAGATTGAAGATCACCCCTTTTCTAAAGAATACTAGTAATGTTCTTTAAAAAAAAATTTCACTGTCCAAGAAGATACGTTTTACTTTTCAGCATTAATTCCTAGTTCTTTATTCTAAATTCAGAAATTAAGTTACTCTTCAATCCCTGTATAGTTCAAGAATATGGGATAATGTCAAAGAAATATAGCATACGTACAAATTTAATAAAATGTGTATTTCATTTCCCACTGTTAGTTCAAATATATTTGAGACTTTGAGCTACATAACATTGTATATTACTTGCATCAGTATTGAAATAATCTGTATCATTTTCTTAAAAATTTAAGGGGTATTTAAACATTCCTGTGGGGCAGATACATTAAAATCATCATATAATCACAATATAAAAATTATTTAACATAGTAGTTTAAAGTTTCTGAAATCTAGCTTCTTTTGTATTTTCTAAGTGATTTTAACCACTCCCCCCCCCAAAAAAATCATACAATCAGTTTAAAAGGTTTATGATCTGTTGGTGACTCATGATATCTTATATGCTTAAGAATAGTGGCTTATCTGTCCAGGTTATATAATTTTTCATTTAATTTCACTTTAAATATTATTATACATATTTCCTAATAATTATAACTTTTTTGTAAACTATCGATAAATCAGGGAAATATCTCTGTACAAGATATAACTTTTAGATTCCTCAATGGTTTTTAATACCACCTTAGTGAGAATGGAAATTTTTAAATCTCAAAAGCATTAACACTGTTCATGCTATACTTTCTACCTCTAAGGGAGCTAGACTATATTGCCAAAGTGGAGTTATAAATAGGGATGTTAAAAATTATGACTGAATAAACTTTATTACAATAGTTTATGAGCCTATACTCTGAAAATCTTGTCAAAATTTTTCATGGGATGAGTGTGTGTAAGGACAGAGGCATTCATGCTTATTAAGGTGATTTTAAAGCTCCTTGGAATGCAACTGGATTTAAAGAGAAAAGAACAGAAACATGGAACATTTTACAGGATGGTTAAGGAAATGCAAAAGAAGTCAGAAAGATACTTTAAAAAACCTTTTTGATCTCAAATAACATGCACAATTATAAATGAGACTGATTTTGAAAGATGTCAGTCAGACCTGCAGGGTAATATCTTTTCCAAGTACATACTCACATGCTATTTAAATTATAGTATAGAAAAAAAAAGCCATATGCAGATGCAACACATGGAAAAATAGTCACTAATGATTTCTTTTAAAGTTCTAATCTATTTTACTTAAATAATGAAACAGAAATGTTTAGCAACTAAGCAACTGAAAGAATCCATGAAAGAATCACAAATAATATGTTGAAACCTGTTACTGATCAACTTTGTATTATCATGAATTGCTCTTTGAGACACCAAATCTCAGTAACTTTAATGGCTATTTATCTGTAACATTAGATGGGGACTCTTTTTCTAGGGAATCCACCATTGTGTAGAAATGAACATTATAAATGGCTATATTTCAAAACATTGTAACAAAATAAAATGTGCTAAACACTTTCTTCTGATAGAGATACTAGTAAGTTGTTTATGCAAGAACTGTTAATGCTGTGATTATGTAAGTTGATAGGACATCAACTTCCGTTTCACAATTCTTTGTTCTTCCTAGTTCTTTTTGTATTTTTATCCTTTACATATTTCTTTGGCAGCACATGGACTAATGCATTTAAGTTCTTCAAAGGTAAGAATGTTGAAATATGAAACTAACACAACATGGAAAATCAACTATATTTTGATAAAAATCCTAAAACAAATTTTTAAAGAATGTTGAAATATGTTTTAGTTTGTTGGATTCTACAGGAAAAATGTGTAACTTTCTCAAAACTCCTTGATAGAGATAACTTTAGAAAACCTTAAACAAATACCATAATTTTATTTAACAGACACAGAATATTACAAATATACTTACCAGTAATCACGCTGGAGTGCTGTATGCTTTCATTTCCACTGGCCAATGGCTTATTTTTAATCTAAACTTATGTATCTTAATTACAGTCAGTACTTTATTTTGTGTTCTTTTTATAAATCAAATCGTTTGAAACTAGACCAATGGGCTAGAGATGATGTAATGCTCAACATTTCTGAAAGAAATCATTTTGACCAAGAAAAAAAAAAATGGAGAAAGAATCATGCACTGTGTTCAGAAACTGCAAAGAAATATTTCCTCATTTAAAATAAAAGAAGCAGGATTGTGTCATTTTTCCATGCAGAACACTGAAATAAGTATTCTAAGGTTCATATGGGATGCTGAAGTCCATCAAAGGCTGGAGTTAAGGTTGAAGGAATTTCATATACTTGGGGCTGATGGAGTTCAGAGTGTGTGTGTTCTATATGAAAAATGATACACAATCCAGAAATCAGCAAATACTCAGAAAGAAGTTCAACTTACCTTCTACATTCGAGATGTACTCTATTAATACTAAAAAATAAAAGGCAAATGAAAGTTGGAAAATAAAGTATAAAGCACCCACCTTCCACATTGTTGTCTTCTGAAAGCACATGACAAGGAGGGAGAGAAAAGGAAAAACATTCATTAAGCAGCATGCAGACTGGACCTTGCCTTTGCATGTCTTTTTCATGCAAGGCACCAAACACATCATGCAAGTGCTCCATCGCTCCCATTCAAAGGGGAAAACACAATCACGGGAAAGCAGGTTCCCTCCCATTGGCAGCATTTAAAGAATATGAGATGAAATTTCAGTAATACTGCTGTGTACTGAGCAAGGAGTGTTCAAAAGTCTTTCACTGCCCTGGGTAAAGCAAACATAACTCTTACATGTTGCTGGCATGGTTGCCCTAGGCAAATATTCTTACAGCTTTTCTTAAAATAACAATTCTAAAAGATTCTATTTCTAAATTCTGATTTGGACTTACTTGGACAAAAGAAAGTTCATTGCAAATAGCCATGACATTTCACTTAAAGGTATGCCTGTTCTACCAACTACGTAATCGATTTACTATCATGGCCTTTAAATATTTCTAATACTTCAATTTCTTTCCTTAAAAAAACACAACATAAATTTATGCACCTAAAATCTATCATTTATTTAGTTTGTTTATGGTGTGTTCATATTTTATCACAGATGACGATGGCTTATTATAATTTTTTAAATGCTAACTTTCAAAAATGTTAAGTAGAAAGAGTAATGACTACAAGAGCAGTCCATTTGGCAGCTGTCCTTTAGGCAAAGTTTATCATGATTTACTCACTTTGTGCTTCTGTTTAGGGTGTGAATATGAATGTAGTTAAGATAATGATAATATTGGGTGAACTTTCCCTTATATTTCCATATATCTACACAATATTTACATATTTTTATATATTTATTTAAGTATATTTCTATATATGTATATACAAACACAGACATATATACAATCAGATTTTGTATGTCTTTCCTACACATAATCAATGTAAGGGTATGGAATTTAAAATATTATTAGTATCTATTAGGCAATTCAAGTACTATTTGAGACACTGGGCTTGGTATCAGGTAAGAAATGGAAGGAAAAGCTGTTTTACAGCACTAGGGTGAGAGCAAGGTTTCAATACTTATCAAAATGTTTTCAACAGTAAAGTATATCCATACAATTTCTTGTCTCATTCTTGTATTTCATTTAATTAGCTGTATTTTTTTTTAGCTGTATTTTTTAAACTGCCCATTTGATGAAAGGTGTTTATAAAAAACAAAACAACAGCAAATGTAGTAACTTGAAAGAAAAACAACTGTGAATGCACCATTTCATAAGGTTCAACAAATAGCTTTTTTAATGGTTAAAGTTACTAATGAATTAAGAATCATCAATTTTGTTTAAAATATATTAGGTGGAAACTGAAATATCAACACAGGTACACTTATTGATATGGCCTTACATAATAGAAAATTGTTAGTGGATAAATGTGGACAACAACATCTATACAAAATACTTGGTTTGCCAGAGTTCATTTTTAAAGAAATAAAAAATGATTGAAATATTTGGTATGTGATATTCATTTCCTGTTTCATTCAGGCTTCCAATCTACCAAATAAGGAATTAGAATTTGTTACTTTTCAATGGCAACTTGGACATGACATGGACACAAATAGTAAAGTTTCATTTTATTGCTTTATATTGGAAATCCTACAAAGATATAGATTTTAATGTTATATACTTTGGTTTTTACAATGACATCCTTTGAAATTCTATTTCCCACCTAAGATGCTCATTTTTCAATAAGTTTATTAAATATGTAGAGTAAAACAACAAAATCAGGGAATTTAGAGGAGAGTCCTTTGGCAAATATGGTCATGAGCAGTACAGTCCCAGAAAAGGGTTTTGGTAAAGTGCTGCATGAAAATCTAATAGGGAAAAGAAAGTGAAAAACAAGTCAACAAAATAAAACAGGACAAGTCTTGACACAAATGTTATAAATGTCCTTAGTAGGATATTAGGAAAGGAAGGTGCACTAATAGAATCAAGGTCATTGACTTAGTTCCCTGAAAATGAGTTCTCTTTTCACTGTTAACTAAGGCACGGAGCCACAGGCAATACCACTGATCCCGCCCGGTCATCCAGCATTTCTCTGAGTTATTCATACAGAGAACCAGCTTAACTAAAGGAAATCCTTCTATGCAAATCCAAGTCATGCCCAAAGTGTAATCAAATCCTGACTTGACCATGTTCAGCAAAATGGTCTTCTCCGAAGACTCAGATTCTTTTAAAGAAGTACTAGAGTGAAAGAAAGGGTAATATATTAACTCCTATTTAAAAAATTTTAAAAAAAGAAGAAAAAAGAAGAAGAAAACTGGCTTAGAACAAACTCTCCTTGAGTTTCTATATATTTTCAGATTCAATCATAGGATAAAAAAAACTTCTCTTTATTTGTTTCATTCTATTCTACCCCTTTGGTAAGCATTTGTTGGCTTTAGTTGATTTAAAACCTGTTAACCTAGAGATGACCTCTATGTTATTTCAGAATTTGGAAGTAGCTATAAATGGCAGAAGCTCTAGCATTTACAATCATTCTCTATGTATTTTTCTTTTTTTCTTTCCTTCCTACTTGGTTTTTGGACTAAACAAAGAATCAAGTTTAAAAATAATAATTTTTCTCATCACACCAACTTTTGCTTTCTCTTTGCAATCAAATACTATTTTGGTTTTGAGCAGCCACAGAGAGAGGTGCTGAAATTGGCATGCCCCAGGGTAAAGGTAAATCAGTATATTTTGCTTTAGTGTAAGGTAGAAAGTAGTCCATCCAGCCTTACCTGCATACATTGTCAAGTTAGGGAAAAGCTCTTGGTTTGCAGAAAACCCTGGCTTCTTAATTCTGCTGACCTAATCCTGCTGTGTACATGAAGTGAGTCTCTTAGTAATCAACTTTACTATGATCACCATGCCACCTATAAAGATCACACTCTTTTTCTTTTGATTGTGAAAATAATAAATATAAAACCATGAAAAAGATAATTTAAATCTTATTTTTCTTTCAGATAAGACATACTTCCCTCACAGAGACAGAAATCAAGCACTAGAATATCAGTCATGTTATGAATGATATTTGTGTGCTGACATTGAGGGAAGCTGCAGACTATTAAATTGTACGTTTTAAAATTACTTCAAAAGAGCATCTTCACAAATGTTTTTCCTTTGGCCCCCAGCTTATAAGAATGCAAGGACGATAACTTTATTATGACAGTGTTCTTTGCACATAATCTTAATCACATACTACTAGGAAAAGAGAAATGAACAAGGACAAAATGTTCTTGTTTCAATGTAAAGAAAATCAGAAATTTAATCATGACAAGTGAATAAAGTTTGGAATAAAATGTCACAATTAACTCCTTTTTGTATAATCAGTGTTTAAGCTTAGAAATATTAAAGACTTCATCTAAATGCACATGCAGTAGTCAACTTACATGCTACATTTTACATTAAAAACTGGCCAGAAGTCTCCTGCCCCTACTTGGGCTTTCTCCGTTTCAGCTTTCTTCCTTCTCTGCTAGTTGCCTGTGACTGGCTCCCTTCATTTTCTTTCACTCCCTCTCTCCTCCATCAGAACTGCCACTATCGCAGGCAGCTTCCCACCCAGATCTATGCCCTCCACAGTGGGCTACGTTCCAAAACCGGTGGCCGGTGCTAGCCAGCAAAAGGAGGAATTCAGAATACAATTTTATTTCCTTTTTAAACATACCTTGAGCTTGCTAGTGTCTATCCTCGTCTTTCTAGCCCCTCACATTACTTTTGAAGATTTCACCCCTCATTTGGAGGACCAAATGCCAGTAGAGCAGGGTCTGGTTCCCATGGTGGCACAGGATGGAGTTTTGTTTTATTTTTCTTTTGGTGTTAACAGTGAAAGCCTTTAGAAAACCTCAATAATCTGGGAATGCTTCAAGGACTGGAAAATGGAGGAAATCACTGGTTCTTTGGATCTGGGCAGCAGTCAGCTGGAGGAAGACAAAAGCCAGCCAGAACCAAGAGGAGGTGCAAACAGAAAATGAAGCAGAAAGGTGCACTATGGAGGCTTAAGGAAGGAAAGAGACAGCCTGGGCAGGAATCCGGCTAGTTTCAAAAATGCTTTTTAACAGGTGGGCTCAGCAACTTATTTCAAATTCACCTAAATGACACTCCCACTCAGCCTGCTGGAATCTCGATCCTAGGGCATGAGGGGAGTCAACTAGAGAAGCTAATTTTTCTTCTCTCTTTTCACTGTTCAGGAGTGATAAGAAGGGTATCTCTAACCAACTTGAAGCAGCAGAGATGTTCCTGGCATCACACTTAGAACTATAAAACCATTCTCCCTAGGAACATTATGGGCAACATCTGACTATACTTTTGGTACAATACAATGATTCAAGTATATCATGGAATTAATGAGTCCTTTGTGAAGTGGTCTGAGTCTACTTTGCCTTACAGTGTTGTTTCCATGGGAAATGTGACATGAGTTTCAACCAATTTATTCAAATAACTTTTGAGATTATACTTTCATAAGCTGGAGACTCCCTATGTTTCTGCTTCACACAGTAGGTACCAATTTTGTTACAAAGAACTTGTGGTATTCGATTCAAAATGCTCCATCTTGTTAATGGAGGAAGAAAGTAAGAAAGGGAAAGAAGGAAGAAAGAAGGAAGTCTAATTATATGGCAGATTCTTCTGGTGTTTAAGCTGTTCAATGGTCCTAATGGAATTTAACAGTTATTAGTCAACATATTAAAGTATATATTAAATAGCACGCATAAACTATATTGCATACAATTTCAAATTTTCTTTTCATGAGGGACTATTACAAGGATTTTATTTTGCTTTTATAGCCTCAATTCTTCCCTACATCTAACCCTTGAGAGTTAACATTTCTATATTCATATCAATAGCTGGACTTAGGGAAAGACCACTTCATTTAACAGTGACCATGAACAGAGCATAGTCTACACTGTGTGTGTTCATTTTTATTGTTTTATTGCTTACTAAGAAATGAACATTTCCTAGTACAGAATTGACAGATAACAGTGAACAGGGTGTTACCATGTACTTTCCCACCCAAGCTCAATCATTGCTACACAAACTCTCCAAAGAAAGCTGGTTTTGGTGAGTAGTGCTTCCTTATTAAGAGTCCAAAGTCACCACATTTTAGGAAGTAGAGGAGGAAAGCTCTTGGTTTGGAGTTGAGAAAATAAATTTAAATACACCCCTACCTACCTACCCAACATATCACCCCTTCTAGTGGGTGTGCCAGTACTCAGATGGGACTTTTCTTACGAGCAAATAAACAGGTAACATCCTCTGGCTTGTGTGGTACCAGCAGAGAATACTCCACAATGTGTCCTAGGTTCTCCAACATTAAATAGACAGTAGGTGAATTCTGCTGAAGGACACCAATGGCCCTTCATTTGAGAGAACTGTCTAACATATGCTCGATGTGTACAGTTTTTTCACAAATCATTTTATTACAGAGATGTTTCAAATAAACTTTCAAACACTTCTGATTTTACTCATTTATACTTAGGTTCTCAAACGAATCTATTTAATTTCTCTGAGAAATAAAAACAAACATTTTGTCATTAAATTAAGGGGACGTTGCACAAAAATATGACTAAACCATACTGTAAGAAAAAGTCCTAAATTTAGTTTAACAAATTAGATTTTTATAAATTGAATAGAAAATGGTTCGTATGATATAAAACTGACCTGTCATTTATAAATGCATTATTATATTTAAGGAAAAATAAAATTTTATTTCAAAATAAATAATTCATGTTATCTTTAATCCATTAGGACCTTTGCACATTTAACAAATAGTCCAGAAGAAAAATGCAATAAATATTAAAAGAATATTTCAGTTTTTCAAAACTTTTTCATTTTCTTTAGTGTTTAAAACTCAAGATATTTGCATATTTTATAATTTATGGCTAATTTAATTTTAAAGTTTTATAGAAATCACTGAAAATAATTTTAAGGGGAATTAACTGGGTTTTTTTTTTTTCCTAAATGAATCAGATAGTATGTTAAAATTTTCCAGGAATCTCTCAGAGTTGACTAAAATGCTACCTACAATGAACCAAATATCTAGTAATCTTTTCAAATGTAGGACATTTGAATAGGAGGAAGACTGTTGAAAAGAATTCTTCTGCTTCTCCGAAGACTGAAAGCACTTAGTCCAATAGTACCTGGGGTTGAAACATATAAAATTATTGTTTTCAGATCAAAATTGGTTAAATACCAACAATTTAATATGGTTAAATCTAATATTTGTAAGTTGGTGGTTTCTCTACAAACTGTGCTATTCTCTGCTTATTAATATATAATGTAGGACTATCAGGTTAAGCCAAAACATTAATGCATTCCTTAGAATCAATCAGTGGAAAGCAGAAAATAATCAGAGCAAATGCAATTTTTATAAAATGTTTTATAAAATGTTATGAAGATCTCAAGTAACTTCTTCTAAATGCTCAAGAGAAATAAGAATAAAAAATAATATACTAACTCTTGGGTAGGGCTTACCACTTTAAATGTACTTTCATAAACATTATCCTATATAATCTTTATATTATCTCACTGTGGTTGGGTGACTTGCCCAAGATACCCAAATAAAAAATAGAAGATTCCAAGAGTATACAGAAAGTATGTTTTAAGGCTCCTTGTGCAAGTTTGCGTAGATCTCAAAAAAAATTTTTTTTCTTTTGAATTTTATTTATTTTTTATACAGCAGGTTCTTATTAGTTATCTATTTTATACATATTAGTGTATATATGTCAATTCCCAAAAAATTTGTTTTAAAAAGAAAATAGACATGAAGAATTTGGACAACATACGGTAATGCTGAAGTGTCTAGTAAGGTGGTGCTATGTTGCTGGAACTATTATCAAAATATATTTATTATTGTCACATTTTTTAAAGTAATACAATAAAGAAGTATGAAGGCTGTACTCATTATTTCTTTGATCCTGTTACAAGAAGGCAGAAATATTTAGGGAAAATATTTCTTTCTTAATTGCATTTACGTGTTAACTCTATAAAGTCAAAAAATGTAACACTGTTTAATTTCCTTTATTGAAGAAAAAAAAAAGGTCCCAACACTCTTCTTCCCTGTACTATGAGAATGAATTATTTTCCAGAAAAAATAAAAAAACACGTTTATAAAATCTTTGCCCTATTATAATAGCAAAGAACAGGTGTGTTTACCCATGGGCATTCTAACCACTAGAAATAAAATGGAGAATTATTCCATAATTTCTTGCTGCCTTTAAAATTTAAAGGAAAGTGTTCATTTCATTCACAGCACATAAAATTTGTCTTCCCTTTTATAATATCTGAAACAAAAGAAGACTTTCATTCCAAGTCAAATATTTTGGAGGGTTAGGCAATATAATACGAATTTGCCGCATATAGTGTATCTGCCTTTTCGTTTTACTTATAAAATGCGAATGTGATAAAAATATTACTTTCACTCCTTTTACATACATGCTGTATAGTAAATCTCCTCGGAACTAAGCAGCAAGTTCTAATCTTTTCAAATTTGAAAAAATAGACAAGAAGAAAGAAAAACTAAATACATTGTCCAGTCTCCTATTTTCCTTTAAAAAATAAAGTTTTATGTTACAGGCTAAGAATAAAATAGTTTGTTCATAGGTACAACCAATTCTATATCACTGAAAATTTCATATATAGAGATGTTTGGGCTAATGTCTAGTACTTAAGTAGACCCATATGAATGCAAGTCCATGTTGAAGAGGGGACCATAAGCTTGAATAATCTATCCTTTATCTGTTGATTTACTGATCCATAAAATTAAATCACTACAAATACAAGCTTTTAAGGTAGCCTTGTAATTCCCCATCTTATCTTGTCCTGAAATGGATATTTGCTGCTTAAGAAAGCACTCTGAAAGATAAACATTTTTTGGACTCTTGTAGAGCATATTTAAATGTTAATTCCATCATTCAAAACAGTTTGTTTTATTTTTTTAAATGGAATAATATGAATATGATATAACATTATTTCTTGACATTTGTACAAACTGCTTTCTGATTGCTGGAACACAGACTTTTTTTTGTTTTTTTTTTTGACCCAAATGGCTTCCAAGATAAAGACTTAATTTTCAAAATAATCTCATCAAGTTATAATTCATAATATATTGCTTCCAAATGTGTAGCAATACAATGCTATTATGACCACTTCAAATCATAAGCTCCATCCTAAACATCAATACTTTTCTCAATATTCCCCATTAGGTCATTTAATATTATTGTCACAGATTTTATCTGTAAGTCTATGACAATGTTTTTTACATAATAGTTTAATAACAACAGCGTTTTTCAAATTAGTAAAAAGCATCCTCTATCACACAGTCTCATACAATGAATTCTCTTACATTACATGTCAAAGACTTCTCTTCCTATAAAATAGGCTTCCTATTGAGTACTATACTATAGGAAAATAAACTGAATGGGCAAATAAAAGGACCAACATTTCTGTAACACTGAAATACGGCAGAGACAAGGAATAAAAAAGGATAAAAGAAGCAGCTCAGACCTCTAGTTAATTCTATAAAAGTCCAAGATCTTGTCAAGGGGCTATTACTTGATAACAAATGCACCATTAAGTAGGCAAATAAAAACTATGAGTAGGAAGAATGGAAAAATAACCCTGAACATGGAAGCATTAATTGTGACATAGTAAAAAAAAAAAGGAGGTGGCAAAAACATCTAAGAGATGAAACAATGGGTTAAAGAGTTTCATATAAAGAATGAAAAAGGTGAAGAACAAAAATTTAGAGTGGATCTGCCGACTCTATTTTCAGTATTTAAAGAATGTAGGCCTGATCATAAAATTAAACATCATTCATTTTATTATAGAAATGTACTCTTATTTATGATTGGTTTGTGACATTCAATCTCCATTTTTACATGGTAAAGAAAATGAGTCAATGTAAGAATGGAAACAGAAATATATTTATAGCCTCGATATCTTAATAACATTTAATCTAGATATCTCAATGAGCTGTTGTCTGGTAAATAAATAAAGTATTGAAAAGGATAGATGATTTCCAAAGGGTACTGAGGTCATCTGACATCTAAGTCCAGCCTCTGGCATTAGAATGGCTTGAAAGGGATAATCCAATATAACCGGATACTTATTTATCTTATTTCAAAGAAGAAAATATATGTTTCTAAACCAGAATAGCATCCTGACTCAGTACTTTTTATGGACTGAATGTTTGTGTATCCCAAAAATTCGTATGTTGAAACCGTACTTCTCAGTATGATGATATTAGGAGGTGGGGCCTTTGGGAGATAATTAGGATTATATAAGGTTATAGGAGTGAAGCCTTCATGAATGGAATCAGTGCCCTTGTAAAAGTCATGAGAGAGCTTGCTTCCCCTCTCTACTCTCCACCATGTGAAAATTCACCAAAAAGTCAGCAGTCTTCAACCTGAAAGCAGACTCTCACCAGAACCTGATCATGCTGGCACACTGATATTGGACTTCCAGCCTCCAGAACAGTAAGAAATAAAATTTCTGTTTTTTATAAGCCACCCAGTCTATGGTACTTTGTGACAGCAGCCTGAACTATGACAATACTATTTTAGAACTTGTATTACTATGGAAAACTCACCTGTACAAAAAAATAGTAAATATGACACCAAAAACTTTATTTCTGATATTATTACAACAACTGAGAAAAAAACTAGTTGTGCAATATGTATAATACATGGAATGGCTAATACCTACTGGCAAATGTAGCTCAGGGCAGTACCTAGTAGCTTAGGAAACGTGTACCTTAGAGCGGTCAGAAGTAAATTATGTTCAAAATGGGCCATGTTGCAAGTAATGCTCACAAAACATAATGGAAAAAGAGTAGAAAAGTCACTATTTTTGAAATACTGAATTTTTTTTTATTAGTTAATATGCTTCTCTTAGAGTTGAATAGAAACTATGCTGGATGCAGTTTGAGAGAATATACTTGATAATTTTAAATGGGCCTATTAACATAGAATAATTAAATCAAACACTTTAAAGCATGTAAATATGTATGAAAACGGTCACAGAGAGGAAAAATGATTTGAACAAAGTGTCAGGGTGAACAAACAACACTGAATCTTTAAGAAACTAGAAATCCTTGGAGAATCTAGGCATTTCCTGACAATAGGCAATACTTTAATGTTTCATCTCATTCTCCCTGAAGAAGGAATTGGAAAGGAGGATGAGCTTGGAGTTAGGATCCTTCTAGGTTCTGTCACTACAAATCAGTTTTAGGAATCTAGATACATTTTTTTTTAACATTTCTTTAATTTTCTCATTTGCTAAATGTTTAACTTGTTCCATAGAGAGGCTGTGGCCCACAGCAGTGAAAAAGTGTAAAACCACTTATTCAATAATGACAGAGTATAAAGCATTTTATGTATAGATAATACCTGTTTACTGGGGTTAGCCATGGCATTATTATGATTAATGCTTCCTTATACAAACTGTAGGATGCTTTAGAGCAGTGCCTTTTCTATTCCTCTTCTTTTGTTCAGGATGGTCAGCATCTAAGATGGTGTGTACACAAAGGAGTTGCTTAACAAATGTTTTAGTGAGTAATTAATTTCCTATCTTAATTTCCTGCTTGGCTTCTATGAAACTAGCAATGTGGGATGAGGATGACTAAATTCATTTTCATAGGCAGGATTTATTTGCTACAAAAAAGCCAACTTTTTTATTCTCACATCATATTTAAGGAACTTTAACAACTGGAAGCATTTGGGCAAAGTAAATCACAGGCCTTTAGTATTAGTTTCTATTATAATATCATTTTGAGGCAGTTCAAGATTCATTAATTGGGCATTTCCAAACAAATCCTCCATGGATTGTCCTTTCTTAAGTAGATCTGACGATGATATCATCATCACGATGAAGGAGATGATGGAGATGAGGCAGAATACAGTAACTGTCACGTAAATTCACAAAACAATTTGTGTAATCTTATTATTTATCATAATGATGTGGCCAAGACCACTGAAGAATAAAGTAACTATTAAAATCTAATGTACTGCAAATAGTGACTGTTTTCTTCACCGCTCTTCTTAGCACAGTGCCTGGCACATAGTAAACAATAAATACAAGGGACTAAATGAAGAACAAATGACTAAATGCTAGAAATTAGATCTTCTGACCCCAGATTCTGTGTTCTTTGCTCTATATTATGAAGATTTAGAAAATTTCCAGTTAATCACATTTACCCTAAAGGCTTATCGGCACATCTGTAGGAAGCAAATTATTATAAGTTAAAAAAAATTGGAATGCAGGTAACCCCAGTAAAATAATGGCTTTTTATTATGGAGCCTCTTTTTAAAAAATCATCTGTGAAAAATGAGCATTATTTCCTAAATGTAATCTAATGTTTCATGATATATTGATATATATAGTAAGATACCAATAAAACCAAATATTTTAGTAAATTAAATGATTTTAATGAAATTATAAGGATCAAATTTATTTTTCATAATTTAGGTAAGTTTTTTGATTTATTAATTTAATGAAATGTGTCAAGCTCACATATTTGTATCAGATGGAATGTGAATCATTAATATGATTAGATTAATGACATTTTAAGATGATCTCAAACAAATTTTAGTTTTTCTACCAATTTTGCACTGAAAAACTTTAAATATCAGAAAGGTATTTAAAATGGCATTCTCTGAATTTTGGTCCAAACAGTCTCAGGTTTCACTTAAATTGGTGACTATAGTACCTGATGTGTAGTTACTAAACTAAAATGCTCCATCCAATTAAAACAATTCAAAGCAACTATACCAATTATGTATATTAGAAATACATAATTTAAAGTTTTCTTTAGTAACTTCTAAACACTACCTTTAGGGATACTAATCTGGTAAATGTGATAAACATTTTCTGGTTCCAATGGGATGTACGCTGATTAGAATACTTTTTCATACTGTGGTTAACTCATATAGCAGAAATAACTGAATCATCCATTGTATAGCATCATATAGTAGTCATTTAAAATTTTTAAGTGACTTCTATGAAGGCATTACTATACAAGGCCTAGCTTTAAATACAACACACTATGAAATTATTTCCTACTTGTCAGTTAATCCTATTTATGGCTCCTGAAATTTTGTCTCAATTTATCTTTTTAAAAACAATGAACTTAAAGTACAATGGTATTTAGAAATTTAGAGTTTTAGAATTTTAAAACAAATGAATACTACCTTGTTTAACATTAAAAAATCAAAGCAAAGTTCCACTTTTATAACACGTGATAAAACCTTAGTTAAATGGCCTCTGGGTCACAACTTTGAATACAACTCCAAAAAGAATGGTATCAATAACAACCAAAGTTGCTCGAAAAGCAACTAACAAAACAGACCAAAGCTACATACTTCTTAACTAAGGGTAATAATCCAAAGTTGGGTTAAATCTGCGTTTTCTTTTCATGTGAATTTTAAATAAGAATCTGGAATTCTAATTTTTCCTGCTGATAGATTCCTGTATGGAAAGGTTTGAGAAAAATGATCAAAAATAATCAATCAGGGCTTCCCTGGTGGCGCAGTGGTTGAGAGTCTGCCTGCTGATGCAGGGGACACGGGTTCGAGCCCTGGTCTGGGGGGATCCCACATGCCGCGGAGCGACTAGGCCCGTGAGCCACAATTGCTGAGCCTGCGCGTCTGGGGCCTGTGCTCCGCAACAAGAGAGGCCGCGATGGTGAGAGGCCCGGGCACCGTGATGAAGAGTGGCCCCCGCTTGCTGCAACTGGAGAGGGCCCACGCACGGAGGCGAAGACCCAACGCAGCCATAAATAAATTAATTAATAAATTAATTAAAAAAAAAAATCAATCAGCTAATGTCCCACCCCCAAAAAGGGCACCTGAAACCACATATATCAAAATTTGCAAGTAACACTTTCAAAATTTGTCTGCATCAAATAAAGATGGAGTTCACATATAATCTTACTTTCATTTTACAGATGAATTAGTGAGGTCCAGAGTGGTTAAGCTATTAATACATAATACTAATATATAAGCTACTAATCCATAAGCAACCAGACATGCTGTATAAGAACATTTCTAGGCTTCTTTCTAGACCAGTGCTATCCAATAGAACCTTCTGTAATAATAAAAATGTTCTATAAAACCTAGCACTGGATTATGACCCTAACCAATACTAACCTCCTCCATGTAACTCTTCCCATCAACAATCATGTCCTAGGAAATATTCCATAGGCCTTGTAAAGATCTGAATGAGAAGCAATCATCTCAATAAAAATTCCTGTCTGTGAGGGACTTCTGTGCAGCACTGGGAAAATAAAAGAAGACTCATGATCTAGCCCAGATCAGTCTCCTACAAAAAGGTAAAGAAAAATGCAAGTGAAATAACTCTCAGAAAATAATATGTGTTGCAGAGATACTAAGAACATGTTAGAAAACAGTAAAGAAATGGAAATAATTTCTTGTAGGTGTTCTTTCTAATTCTTTCAAGGAAATCCTTAGGACAATTACTTAAGAAGTAAGTTTTATTTATGGAAGACCTTGGCATTTGATTTCTGACAAATGATGGAAGAGATCAGAGAAGAGAAATTAAGAACCACCTTCTACCTCTGATAAAATCAAAATTGGCTTCAGCATTCAAAATATGCAGAGCTTGGTTGTTTTTGTTTAGATATAATTAAAAAGAAACTTGTAGACCTATTTCACAATTGATTTTTCACAGGGGTAAAACAGTAAAGCAGGATAATCCAGTGCTATAAAACCAGGAATGTGCATTTAACTTGTCAATTGTTTATGCACAACCTAAAGCACATCTTGGGGGGGAAAAATGGGAAGAACTGATTCATCTTAGGTACTGGTTACAGAGATCATGGAAAACGGGTCTTGGCCTTGTGGCTAAGGCAACAAGTCACGGTGGAAGAAAACCTACACCTCGGCTGAGAGACTAGGAATTCCAATCCTAATTAGGACTCCATCACAAACTACTTTCTAATGTGATATTGGGCAGATCATTTCACATTCTGAGCCTTAATTTCCTCAGACTTAAAACAGAAATAATGAAACCCACCTCATAGTGCTATCTTAGAATAAATTAGTAAGAGTCATATAAAATGTGAAGCATGTAGCTGATATATAATAGACAGCCAATCATTTCTCTATTTCCATTAAATCATTCTGTATGAGCAAATAGGGAAAACATTTAAATTAAACCCAACTTTATTTTTTTCATCCTATACTTCTATCTTGCAAAAGGAAATTGTATACAGAGTAACAGCAAGAATTTGAATGCCAACTGATTTCCAAAATGGTGCAGTATAATTAGGAAATTCATGAGTCAAATTCCTGTTTATGCCTGTAATGTAAAGGCTAATCATTTGTTTGTTTTCTATAAGAAGGACTTGATTAAAGCCTCTTGCAGCAATCATTAAATAACCCTGTGCTTGAAGGATGCAGGCTCAGCTAGCACTGTGGTGTGCTAAAACCCATACTTAATGCATAGGGATGTGTGTAAATTAACAAATGAGTGTCATTTACACTAACGGTACAAATATGTTTCTATTTTTGGAATTACCTCTGTGTTTTCTGTTAACCATTACACATTTATAAGCACAGTGCAATATAAACAGCATTCTAACATCTACATACAGCCTCTAGTTCAGGCCATGATCTACATAACGAGTTTTCCAACTTTTCCATAAAGGGCCAAATAGTGAATATTTTACAATTTGCAGGCCATATGATCTTTGTTGCAATTAATCAACTCTGTCATTGTAGTGTCAAAGCAGTCACAAACAATACATAAACAAATGTGTATGGCTGTGCTCAAAAAACACTTTATTAAAAAAATAGGGACTTCCCTGGTGGTCTGGTGGCTGAGACTCCGCGCTCCCAATGCAGGGGGCCCGGGTTCGATCCCTGGTCAGGGAACTAGATCCCACGTGCTGCAACTAAGAGTTTGCATGCTGCAACTAAAGATCCTGCATGCTGCAACTAAGACCTGGTACAGCCAAATAAATAAATGTTAAAAAAAAATTTTAAATAAATAAATAAATAAATACAGGCATTGGGCCAGATTTAGCCCAATGGTCTATATGACAACAGGTCATAGTTTACCTAACTTTGAACCATAGCCTGCTGATCCCTGACCTAGATCCTAATTCTCAGGTAGTACAATGTAGAGTATTATATTAGAAAATCATTATTTATACAATAGGTAAGGGCAATGGAGTATAAACCTGATGTGAAAACTTGACAAGTTTCTGAACCTTTCTAAGTTAGTCTGCCTCCTCAGACATAAGTTAGAAAAACCAGGACAAACTGAATTTACCACAAATTTGCTGCAAAAATCAGGTGACTCAAGACTTGAAAGCATTTTGAAAAAATGCCACATACTTACTTGTAAATATTATCATTGTTGTGATTGTTATTATTATTATTATTAATTGCTCTTTCAGCTCTATGTCTAAAGACCCCTGGAAGTCACATCTACTCTGGGGTAACTTCAGAGGATGCAAACTGCATACAACTCACTCAGAGCTGCTCTAGCAATTCTAGAATTTGAGAAAGGTCAGGAAGGCTTGGGAGCCTGTGGAACTGCCACCCTAAGGCTGACACTCCCTAAAGTCAGCCCCAAGGTACACTAGTCATGAGAGATGTTTTTAAATCCTTCACCAATACATGTGGAAACACTGCAAATGACATTATAAACATACAATTACACCATGAACATCAGTACTAAAGAGATATTGGTCAAGGAGTTCTTGACAAATACGTTTGGAACACTTTTGTCCCTCTTTCAGAGATTCACAGTGCATAATCACAAACTGAAGATGCTGAGATGTCCTGCAATGAATAAGCTGTACAGCTTTGTCCAACCCAGTATTTCTCAAATTTATTTGTGTAGAAATTCTTTGTTTTGTGGGTAGAGCCGATTAACATTGTTCCCCAGAACACACACTGGGAAAAGCTGTCATATAGATTATTTTGGACTATTATACTCCTTTCACCCTGGGTGTAGGGAAACTGCCCCACAACTCTCACACTTAAAAGTACACATTTAGCTATTTACTTACATTCCATCGTGTGCCATTATATTGAGATTTTCACTTATAAGCAATCATGTGGGAACTAACCAAATTTGTAAGATTATTTAACCAGTATGAAAATTATAACAGCCTCAATATATTTTAAAAAGGGAGATAGAGGATACATTTCAAATGTCAAACAGCTCTGATGTGAACTTTGAAAAATAACAACAAACATATCCACTGGAGACAATGTCAAGTGATAGAAAAAAAGCACTTTGTGCTTAAAGCACTAAAATCCATTAAAATCCAAATAACTCTTGCTTTTACTGAAAGCTGCTTCAACTGGTCAGCAGGAAAGAAAGTTGAAAAAAGAGCTGCATAGTCCATCAGTTTCCTATGTATGGCTTCCTACTTACAAGATTTCTTCTGATGGCTTTTTTACATACTATTTAATCGAAAAAAGGCAATCTTGTTCTTATGGCAAATCCTCACTGGCCAGTGATCATCTGAGTTATGGTGGGTCTTTAATTTCCCTGTCTCTTCCCTTTACAAACAAAAATTTCTTCTACGAACAAAAATATTTTTGTCCAATGTTAATTTGGATACTAGATGTTGGAGCTAACTTCTGGAATTAAACATATAACTTACCCAAAAGCAACTTAAATCTAGAGAAAATAAACAAGATACCCTATTTCTAGCATCTAGCACAGTCCCCAACATAAACTAGGCATTCAATACATATTTGGTGAAAGAGTAAATGAAGAGATGAATCAAAGACACTTATCAACTACTTTAGTTCAATTATACAACTATTATTTATAAATCATTTTTACTGAATAAGTTAGAGATATTTTCTTAACCTAAATATCCGATAATCCACAAAAACTGACGCAAGAAAAATGATAATCTGTTATTACTCATTTCAACATCATAACCATTGTTTGCCCATGTACAGTAATGGAGAACTAAGATACTATTCTAGACAAGATAATAAACCCATCCATGCTACACAGACACTAGGCAGAATAAACTTTTTATTATACTGCTTAGATTATATTGCAGAGACGATCCTAGTACTTTGAAGGATTAAAAACCATCAATACAAATCCAACACCATAAAATTCTCTTACAGATCAATAGAACAATCCTCCATCAAGTGCTTAGGACAAAGTACACATTCAAATAGAGCCACTGATATAAAAGCTATGACGGTTTCCCCTCATTTCTAATGAAATCTACATGTATAATATCTACTTAACAGTGTACTTCCTAAATTCTTTTTTTCACATCAGTTTTTTTTTTTATCACTCAGAGTATCAAATCTGATAGGTTTATGCAATCTCCAAAGTATTGGTTTCATTTATTCAGACAGAAAACATGGTTCCTAACATAACTCTTTGCCATTTATGAAACATTTGCTTATTTCAAAATAAGTTAAAAATCCATGTAATTATCCATTTTATTTTAAAATATATTAATATTTCAAAACACACTTCCCAGAACATGCTTCTAATGCATATGGTGTACATATACCACATTTTCCTTCAGTGAAAAAATAAAAGCCTTTGTTTCTAAGTGTACTGTCAAAGATTTCCCGAAGTGATTTTTGTTTTCTTTAATCTTTTAATGCATGTACCTCTTAACACTTTAATATTGACAATTTTTAAAATCATCGTATGTCTACTATCTATTCTGAAAGAATTAATAAAATCTTCCATGGCAATTGAAAGTGATCCAAAGTTTCACATAATTAAATTAGATTTTATTTTTAAATACTTATATGCACTAATTATTGCTAATACCTAGATGCCTTTTATAAGTGAAATAGCCAGATGACAAATTAAACCATGAAAATACACTTCAACCAAATTGTGCAAGGAACACAATTACAATCAAAAGTTTTAAAAGATAGAATAAGTGCTCTGTACAACTGTATTGAATGAGATGTCAAGAAATACAATAATGAGAATCAAAATTACAAAATACTGATAGGCAGGTTAATATTTTCCAAAGTGTGTTTGCTTCTTTGAGGTTCACTGGTTGCTCTGGACTTATTACAGTCTGTCTCACTGGTTTAGAGCTCACTTGCATTAAGACTTCTGATGATGGAGGGAGCACCTAATATATATGGCCCCCCAGGCTTCTAATGGAATAATAAGAATTAACAGCTTTTCTTGAACCTCAGAGCAGCGACACGATAGACAACTCTCTCTTTCAGGCAGTCAGTAATTGAGCGCACTTACTTTTTGTCTGTGTTTCATAGTCAAACACCAAACTGAATTATAGAAGATTTGGAGCTTTTTTACAAGAATTAGTAGATAATTTACAATTAGGGACAACAAAAAAGACACACTTCCCCCTTAACAGTTTCCAGAACACTGTGAGTTTATCGAATGGGTACTTCCACAAATTCAAAATGGCTTATTCACCAATTTTAGATCTGTTCTTGGGGTACACCATGAAAACCTGCTGCAGAAACTGACAACCAGGCAGCAAAGACACCCAAAGGAATAAATACACTTAACCAGTCCAGCATTTGTTAATGAGCAGATTTGTGCCTAGGACTGTGCTAACAGGAACTTAAGAAGAGAAACCTGAAAACACATGACTATTACCATTATCTTATCCAATTTATTAAAATTATATAAATAAATTTTACTACATTCCCATTTCCAAAAGAATGCATGGGGATCAAAAGAAAACAGAAAAAAAATTCACTATTCAAACACACCATGCTGAGTTGAAACAGGGATTCAGTTAAACAAACAGGATGAAAGTGTTTGGTTTTAAATGTGTCTAATTTAGTCACTTACCTTTTATTTCAATTCTGACATTTCCAAGGGTCAGAAAATGACATCAAGAAATAGACTTGGCTGAACAGTTTACACATACTCATACTGAAACACATCCTTTAAAAAATCATTATTAATATAGTTACACATAAAAAATCAAACTGGGGGACACAAGGGATAGAGAAAGGCACAGTACTGATTTGATAATCCCACTTTGTCTCCAAATGAGAAAGGCTTTCTCACTCTCCTTCTTCCTGGTGCAATCCAGACATCCTGCAATGCCTTCCAATGTGAACACATTTCTGAGCTGATACAATCTGTGGTTTGATTCCTACTCAGGCCTTCCTTTTCCTAAGAGCTTCTCAAAGTTTCTGCAAGGAAAGGATCTTCTGACATCTTGGAGAAATTGGGAGCTCAAAATGAAAACTTCCCTGGAGAGCTTTTACTTGCACCATCAGCAACTTGCCATGCACAAACAATTGCTAACCTTGCATTTCATAGGTTAGATATTCCTACAGATGAGTGGTTCCAGAGCCACAATCAGGTTTTTCTGGATATCATTTGTGTATGTCTCACCTATTTCATCTCAAAGTGTATATGTACAAGGAAGATTCTGGGAAAACTACAATTCGACTGAAGTTTTACACCATCCACCAGGTATCTTGCTACTTTATATAAATGTGAGGGCAGAGGAGATTAATTAAAACGGGAATGTGCATGCAAGTGCTAGTTACTTATGTGTTAAGCAAAATAACAATATTTGAACCATCTCCTGGTCTAATGTTTAGAGCAACATATAAATGCTCCCAACACCTTTCCACCCATAGTTATTTCTTCCCCAAGGTGGTAGGAGAAAGTGGCTGAGTTTATCCTTTTCTGGAGTCTGTACATCTTCTAAAACATGTTTCAAGACATTAGCTTCCTAAATACTTCACATAGGAAAGCTATATAGAAGGGAAAATGGAAGTGATTTGGCCCTTAAGATAGCAACCGAATATTAAAAGATAAATATTTATATATGTGAAATAATATACCTTGTTCTCATCAGTTTCTTAGAATATATATGTGACAATTCATGCTGGTTTTCATTGGAGAATAAGTTAACTCAGTGAATCTGAGTTAACTTCATGAGTTGCTTCATTTCAAGAATAAAAGAAAGCAGATGAAAAGCAAATACTAACAGTAAACTGAAGACCACATGCTATATACCTATAGCAGGGTCTCCTCACATTTGTTGCTATTGACATTTGGGCTGGAGAGTTCCTCTTTGTAGGGGACTGTCCTGTACATCTTAGGATGTTAAGTAGCATCCCTGGCATCTAGCCACTAAATGCCAGTAGCACCCTCCCCGCCCCCCCCATCACGTCACCCCTAATTGAGAACCACAGATCTATAGTAAGTTGAAAGGCAAAAAAATTTTGGTATCGATAAGCACTAATATTATCTGTGGGCTTGGGTTTATGCTAACAATTTTATACAGCTGATATCTTGTTTAATAATCACAGATACAACTTCAGTTCTAATTATCATTTCTATTTTATAGAAGAAACATCTGAGTCTCCATGATATTAAATAACCTGAGAGTTCTGGTCTATAACAGGTTGTTAGCAAAATTACATAATGGCTTCGGAAAGCCAACATAACTGAACATTCCTTTCACAGATACATGGTAGAGGTCTGAAATTTTACAAGGATGACTTAGTGCTGATGTAATTAAAAAATATTAAGTAAAGCTTTAAGTCCCTATATGTCAGTAGTAGTATGCTGGGAGTTAATTTATCAGATTTTATTAAATTGCTCAATGCCAGCACCTGAGATAAGAATTCAGAAAGGCTAGGCTCAAAGTCCAGGATATTTCTGGGGAGATGCACCTTGAAGACAACATGAGGGCTGAAAAGGGAGGGTATAAAAGATTGACTGGAGGCAACCAGTGTCAGTGATAGCAGATTTAATTGAGGGAAGAAATTTGTACCTCAAATGAAGGCGATAGAGTAATAAATTTTGCCTAGCTCCTAATTTATCTACAGCAATGGTTCTCAAAGCAGCTAGTACTACCCCAGAGGTACAAATCTTTTAAATTTGTGATCTCATGTACGTATGTAGATTCCACACAGATGGGGGCGCTGTGCTGGCATTTAGTGGGTAGTGGTCAGGGATACTAGACATCCTACAATGCAAAGTATGCTCCACACAGCTTTCAAATGTCCCACCAGATATCCATCTAGATGAATAACCTGTTTATAATTATTTAAGCCCAGAACATAATTTTAAGCAAATAAACACCAAGTATTTTTTGCACACTTTTACATTTTTTTCTGAATATTGTTTTTGTTTTCATTTTAGAACGCAACCACTATGTAAACCTGGAAAAGTATAAAACTTACTTGATTTGGAAATTTACCAAGAGTTGTTCCCCAATTCAAAAAAACTAAGTCACCAACTGCAACACCTCCGATAGTGTAAGTCACCAATATAACACACCTCCATTAGTGTGCAAATGTGGCTTCACATTCATAGAGAGTCTACACTTAGGTATAAGCAGCTGACTACCTTTTATGGCTTCTATTCTTCACATGTCTGAACATTGCATATTGAGATACATAGAATTTCATTAAAATAGCTTTCTTCATATTCCTCCTTTATATTAATATGGAATCACATTGCTTTTTTAAGTTAAGCGTTATATAATCTGTATCATCTACCTTATTTTACTAGATTACCTTACTTATGAATTTCAACTTAGGATAGTAAAACAGGGCCTCTATAAATATGTTTTATAAGAAAAACATATTGAAACTGAGACCCTGGTAAAAGTTGTATCTTTTCTCACAGGTCCAAATGCTACAACAAAAAGATAAACCTAATAAACACCCAATATTTGTAACAGTGGACCAGATAATTTATCGAAAAGAGCACTCAACAGTTTAAAACTCTTTAATATGCATTATTATAGTAATTAGAAACCAGAATGCAGAATCTTTTGTCAGTCATGCCTAACTCTTTCACCACCAAGTTTTTTAAGAACTTGCTACGTGCTAGGGACAGTTGTAGCTGTCAGAGATATAGAGGTGAACAAGTCAGGCGTGATCTATGCTACCATGGACTTCATATTTTATAGCAGCAGGAGATGGAAATTAAATTTAAAAACAAACAATCTTAGTTTAAATTTAAACTGTTAAAACTATTAAAATTTTTAAAAAGAAAAGCCAAGTGCCTCTGATGAGTATACATCAGCATCAAAGTGTTTCAAAGTGTCTGCTGTGAGGTGACAGATCAGCATCCAGACCCTCCAATTTGGCCCCAATCACTTCTTCAAAGCAGCTCCTGTTTTTTCTATTCTGAATCATCTTCCACCTTTCCTCACCTGTGCCAGAGCACAGTGAGCCTCACCTCCACCCTCCTCATCTGACATACTCTGCCATTTTTATTAATTATCTGTAGTGAGATAGTTTTGCCCCGTCAATCGGAAAGTAAGCTGCCAGCTCTATTTACAATAGCCAGGACATGGAAGCAACCTAAATGTCCATCGACAGATGAATGGATAAAGAAGATGTGGCACATATATACAATGGAATATTACTCAGCCATAAAAAGAAATGAAATGGAGGTATTTGTAATGAGGTGGATGGAGTTAGAGTCTGTCATACAGAGTGAAGTAAGTCAGAAAGAGAAAAACAAATACAGTATGCTAACACATATATATGGAATCTAAGGAAAAAAAAAAAAAAGGCCATGAAGAACCTAGTGGCAAGACGGGAATAAAGACACAGACCTACTAGAGAATGGACTTGAGGATATGGGGAGGGGGTGGGGTGAGATGTGACAGGGTAAGAGAGTGTCATGGACATATATACACTACCAAATGTAAAATAGATAGCTAGTGGGAAGCAGCCGCATAGCACAGGGAGATCAGCTTGGTGCTTTGTGACCACCTAGAGGGGTGGGATGGGGAGGGTGGGAGGGAGGGAGATGCAAGAGGGAAGAGATATGGGAACATATTGTATATGTATAACTGATTCACTTTGTTATAAAGCAGAAGCTAACACACCATTGTAAGGCAATTATACTTCAATAAAGATGTTTAAAAAAAAAAAAAAAAAAAAAAAGAAAGTAAGCTGCCAGAATGAGAAACCCACCTCCTATGCTTCTTTGTGCTCCATCATGTGCCCAGAACAGTACCTTCCACAGAAAGTGACCCATACACAGTCAATGGAAATGGAGGAGAAAATACTAAGCAAGATGAACACTGTTACCCTGGCAAGATTATGGCAGACAAATGAGAGATTTAAGAGAATGACTTTAATTTTTCTTTAATAATTCATTTCCACCTCCTGATGGAATGTAGACTACGGTAAGCATGGACCCATTATGGACACCAGATCCACTGAACAGAGTTCAAATCCTAATTCAGCCATTTATTACTAGAAGCGTAAGCAAATTCCTCAATGTCTCTGAGTCTCAGTTTCCCAATAGAGAGCGTTATGAGGTTTATGAGGTTGTTACAACATAATGTTCAGAAGCACTTAGCAAATTTTTTGGAGTACAGTAAGTGGTCAATTGTAGCTCCATTTTTCAGGTTTAGCAGCTGTGTTTATATTGTTGGAAGGAAATGTTCTAAGTATTCTATATGTGATTGGGCCATACCAATTACATCATATGTCATCTAAAAATTGAAATAGAAAAAGAAAAGCTGTTAAAATAAGACAAGTCTTATGTCTGTATTCAACCAACAAATTTGAGTCATACCAACTGTTATTACACGGGGTAAGGTGTGTAGGTTAGAAATAAAATGTATATTTCTCAAAGGTAAGAAGTCCCACCTTGGGGACAAATACATAGATTAATTGATTACAAACAACTTTTAATAGCTGAATCAATATTTTCTATGCATTATATTTAGGAAGTCCTTAGCCCACACTCCTGTACATTCAGACAAACGAAAGCAACAGTTTTTTAAAATGGTACCCAGAGACCTAAAGTATTCATTCATTTTAACGAGGTTAATCATTTCTTCCTCTATCTGAGGAGAAATGATATATACAAGCTGTAGACATTATGTGCCATCAAATTTCACTTCTTATGTTCATATATCATATCATGCTTATGTCATGATATGTTTTATTTTTCCAAATGAAAATAAAAAATTACAGCATAACACTGTTGCTCAACTCCAATTTAATACAATTATTTTAAAGCCACTCTGCCAATTCTTTTGAAAGGATGGGAGTATATGTACCACATTATGGAGACTTCAGTCCCCAAGCTGCGTACATGTTACTGCCAACACTCAGTTTTCACTAGAGAGCTTGCAGAGAGAACTTCAGTTGACACAAATTCTACCCACAAACAGCATGACGCAGGACTGATTCAGCAGATAATGGAGTACATCAGGGACATCCAGAAATTGAGGCACTGACAGATGCCCTTGAGTGGAGTAAATACTTGAGAAAGGTCTAGTAGAACTGCAAAGGGAACATGGATGAGTGGATGGTGATGCAGGGAGTTTAGTAGTACACAGTGAGAAGAATTCCAGGAAAACAGAGAAGCAGGCAAGAAAGCAGTAGCAGGGACCTAGGGCAAAAGGGGTTTGGTCCTAAGGCTTGGGATTCGAGGTGGAATTTCATTATTCATAAACTGGGAACCAAGACTACGATGGAGTTTCTGTAAACTGGGTACATGGTAGGAGCTTCTTCACAAAGAAAAGTGCTTGGTATCTAAAACCAGGATTCACCATCAGAGCATCAGAGCAAAATGATCTGTATCATGATACCCTGTATCACCTGAGTGGATCAGAATGGTCCCAGGACTTTCAGATGGGAGATAAACCAACTTAGCCATGAAGACTGATTCAAGTGGCACTCACATGTGGGGTGCAGCAGGTGAGGAAAGACAGCTGTGGAAGGAGAACAAAGGGAAGGAGCCAGGTGCAAGAGTGTATTGCTTTCAATCCCATTCATTTTCTCTATCACACACACACACACACACACACACACACACACACACACACACACACACGGAAACATAATGGTCTGGCTAGGGAAGTAGCATTTTATTTATTTATTTATTTATTTATTTTAATTTTTGAATTTTATTTTATTTTTTTATACAGCAGGTCCTTATTAGTCATCAATTTTATACACATCAGTGTATACATGTCAATCTCAATTGCCCAATTCATCACACCACCACCCCCCACCGCTTTCCCCCCTTAGTGTCCATACGTTTGTTCTCTACATCTGTGTCTCAATTCCTGCCCTTCAAACTGGTTCATCTGTACCATTTTTCTAGGTTCCACATATACGCGTTAATATACGATATTTGTTTTTCTCTTTCTGACTTGCGTCACTCTGTATGACAGTCTCTAGATCCATCCATGTCTCTACAAATGACCCAATTTCGTTCCTTTTTATGGTTGAGTAATATTCCATTGTATATATGTACCACAACTTCTTTATCCATTCCTCTGTCGATGGGCATTTAGGTTGCTTTCATGACCTGGCTATTGTAAATAGTGCTGCAATGAACATTGGGGTGCATGTGTCTTTTTGAATTATGGTTTTCTCTGGGTGAATGCCCAGTCGTGGGATTGCTGGGTCATATGGTAATTCTATTTTTAGTTTTTTAGGGAACCTCCATACTGTTCTCCATAGTGGCTGTATGAATTTACATTCCCACCAACAGTGCAAGAGGGTTCCCTTTTCTCCACACCCTCTCCAGCATTTATTGTTTGTACATTTTCTGATGATGCCCATTCTAACTGGTGTGAGGTGATACCTCACTGTAGTTTTGATTTGCATTTCTCTAACAGTTAGTGATGTTGAGCAGCTTTTCATGTGCTTCTTGGCCATCTGTATGTCTTCTTTGGAGAAATGTCTATTTAGATCTTCTGCCCATTTTTGGATTAGGGTGTTTGTTTTTTTAATATTGAGCTGCATAGGCTGTTTATATATTTTGGAGATTAATCCTTTGTCCGTTGATTTGTTTGCAAATATTTTCTCCCATTCTGAGGGTTATCTTTTCGTCTCGTTTATGGTTTCCTTTGCTGTGCAAAAGCTTTTCAGTTTCATTAGGTACCATTTGTTTATTTTTGTTTTTATTTCCATTACTCTAGGAGGTGGATCAAAAAGATCTTGCTGTGATTAATGTCAAAGAGTGTTCTTCCTCTGTTTTCCTCTAAGAGTTTTATAGTGTCCGGACTTACATTTAGGTCTCTAATGCATTTTGAGTTTATTTTTGTGTATGGTGTTAGGGAGTGTTCTAATTTCATTCTTTTACATGTAGCTGTCCAGTTTTCCCAGCACCACTTTTTGAAAAGACTGTCTTTTCTCCATTGTATATACTTGCCTCCTTTGTCGTAGATTAGTTGACCATAGGTGCATGGGTTCATCTCTGGGCTTTCTATCCTGTTCCATTGATCTATGTTTCTGCTTTTGTGCCAGTACCATATTGTCTTGATTACTGTAGCTTTGTAGTATAGTCTGAAGTCAGGGAGTCTGATTCTTCCAGCTCCGTTTTTTTCCCTCAAGACTGCTTTGGCTCTTCGGGGTCTTTTGTGTCTCTATACAAATTTTAAGATTTTTTTGTTCTAGTTCTGTAAAAAATGCTATTGGTAATTTGATAGGGATTGTGTTGAATCTGTAGATTGCTTTGGGTAGTATAGTCATTTTCACAATATTGATTCTTCCAATCCAAGAACATGGTATATCTCTCCATCTGTTGGTATCATCTTTAATTTCTTTCATCAGTGTCTTATAGTTTTCTGCATACAGGTCTTTTGTCTCCCTAGGTAGGTTTATTCCTAGGTATTTTATTCTTTTTGCTGCAATGGTAAATGGGAGTGTGTCCTTAATTTCTCTTTTGGATTTTTCATCATTAGTGTACAGGAATGCAAGAGATTTCTGTGCATTAATTTTGTATCCTGCTACTTTACCAAATTCATTGATTAGCTCTAGTAGTTTTCTGGTGGCCTCTTTAGGATTCTGTATGTATAGTATCATGTCATCTGCAAACAGTGACAGTTTTACTTCTTCTTTTCCAATTTGTATTCCTTTTATTTCTTTTTCTTCTCTGATTGCTGTGGCTAGAACTTCCAAAACTATGTTGAATAATAGTGGTGAGAGTGGACATCTTTGTCTCGTTCCTGATCTTAGAGGAAATGCTTTCAGTTTTTCACCATTGAGAATGATGTTTGCTGTGGGTCTGTCATATATGGCCTTTATTATGTTGAGGTAGGTTCCCTCTATGCCCACTTTCTGGAGAGTTTTTATCATAAATGGGTGCTGAATTTTGTCAAAAGCTTTTTCTGCATCTACTGAGATGATCATATGGTTTTTATTCTTCAATTTGTTAATATGGTGTATCACGTTGATTGATTTGCGTATACTGAAGAATCCTTGCATCCCTGGGATAAACCTCACTTGATCGTGGTGTATGATCCTTTTAATATGTTGTTGGATTCTGTTTGCTAGTATTTTGCTGAGGATTTTTGCATCTATATTCATCAGTGATATTGGTCTGTAATTTTCTTTTTTTGTAGTATCTTTGTCTGGTTTTGGTATCAGGGTGATGGTGGCCTCATAGAATGAGTTTGGGAGTGTTCCTTCCTCTGCAATTTTTTGGAAGAGTTTGAGAAGGCTGAGTGTTAGCTCTTCTCTAAATGTTTGATAGAATTCACCTGTGAAGCCATCTGGTCCTGGACTTTTGTTTGTTGGAAGATTTTTAACCACAGTTTCAATTTCATTACTTGTGATTGGTCTGTTCATATTTTCTGTTTCTTCCTGATTCAGTCTTGGAAGGTTATACCTTTCTAAGAATTTGTTCATTTCTTCCAGGTTGTCCATTTTATTGGCATAGAGTTGCTTGTAGTAGTCTCTTAGGATGCTTTGTATTTCTGCGGTGTCTGTTGTAACTTCTTAGGGAAGTAGCATTTTAATCCATACCTCACCTAAGCCACTACTTATACGATAAGAAATATAAAGTGAAGGCTGCAAATAATTATATACCAGAGATGTTATGAAAAGGATGAAAATCATAGTTCACAAAACAGTAAATAAAAAACAGGAGCGGCAAGGCTTGGGCCTGACTGCCACCAGCAGTGTACATTACAGCTCTTCAGTGGAGTCCAAAGAGTAATTACAGAGAAGTGAGTTAAATTCTGTAAGTGGTGGTTACACAGCATTTCATGCGATAATCTATTTCGGCATCATGTTCCTTCCTTAAGAGGAAAATTTTAAACTAGGGTTTTTTTAAAAAGTGAGGTGGCAAGTATGCCAGTTTAAAAGTGAATTTTATTAATAAACTACATAGGAAAGCTTCTCAAAGGTCCCCTAAAGCTGTGGCAGAGGATCATAAATAAATATATCTATTGGCTGTATAAGAAGAGCAATTGAAGGAAGACTAGTCAGCCTCTCCCAAACTTTCTCAGCAAAATCCATTGATTTTCCACATTACAGTTTTTGGCCAATAAATTAACATATATTAATCTAACACTGCTATATAAAAGATGCTATGCCAGGTACTATAAGCTACTAGAAAAAGTATGTTTCCTACCTACAAATTTAGAATTTAATTAGGAGGCAAAACACATTCAGAATAATTGATTTAAAAAATGAATTTTATAAAGTCTAGGAAAAAGTGCCAAAGGTGCTGAGAATGAAAGATATCAAAGAGTTTAACATCATAGGAAAAGCTTCAGAGAGTGAATGAGGTTATGTATTTGGATAAACATATTCCTTCCTTCAACCTGGATTGTCTTCTACCACATTTAACGATAACAAGAAGATATGATCCTTTTTTTCAGTCTGAGTACATCTTTGGATGCACCAGTGTGTCCTGATACACTAGACAAAACTCAGTGTGAAATCCTGTGGCCACTCTGATCATTCCTCCAACCTGGCTTGACATTTGGTGTCAAACTGGAAGTTCTCACATAGTTTTTTTTTTTTTTTTTTACTATTATTTCAGGACTGGCACACAGAAGCCAAGAACAGAATTTACCATTCAGCACACACTACCCTATAGGCTAGAGAGATGCTGTGTGGTTTGCACATATTAGCCCATCTACTGCAACTACCCCAGGAAACAGGAACCATTACTGTGGCATTTTCATATACGAGGAAATAACAGAGAGGTTAAGCAACTGGTTTATAGTCAAACAGCTAGATAATGGCTGCATTGAGATTTGAAAGTAATTCCACTGGATGGATATGACAGAGCTGGCTTTTCTATCTCCTGAGAACATTTTTATAGAAAAGGCAACACTTCATTCTCATACAGCACTTGGCACAGAATCTTGGAAATATAAAGTGATAATTATTTGAGGGTCAAATGATTGAATATATAAATGAATGAAATATGCAGCTTCCCAGCCAGTTCTGTAGCAGCAGATTAGGGTGCAGGGTCAATGTTTCCCTAGAGACCTGCCTGGCAAGAGCTGGGTTAGCAAAATACATGAAACACACATGTAGGGAAAACAGTGTTGGAGAACCAGTGGCTATCTCTGCCTTAGAAACTCAGATTCTTTCTAGGCATCAGACGAGAAAATGTTCAGCTAGTTCTTACCACAAAGCAAGGCTGATATATATACTTCTAGTAACTTACTTAGTAAGGTGATGGACTTAAATAGTATTTAAAAGCTAAGATTTAACATTTACAGAGCTTGTGTTCCATTAACTGTTCTAAATGCTTTATATATGGTACCTCAACTCATCCTAGCGCAAACTCTATGTGGAAGTACTACCATCAGCACGTGTGTACGTGTGGGGACTCTCAGGTACAGAAAGACCAAGTCTCTTCCCCCAAATCACTCAGCTAATAAGAAACAGAGTCTGGATTCAAACACAGGCAGTCTGACTCCAGAATCCACACTTTTGTCATGATACCTTACCATCCTTTAATAAGAAGTGAGAAGAATGACATGAAAGATGCAATTGAGGGTGTGTGGGATTCAAATGCATTAGGCAAACTGTTATCTAAACTTGGAATATCAGAGTAGTTATTGTCATGGCTTCTTTGTGCAATACTTCTCTCTTAAGATCTGTGCTCTTGTGTAAACCCCTATTGTTGGACCAAAAATAAGAATTCAGGAGAGAATTTGGTGGTCAGGATGGTGTACGTAAGCATCAAGATAAGTCTGGTTTCAAATTATGGCTCTGGCACTTATTAGCTATGTGTCCTTGAGCAAGTTATTTAATCTATCCCAACTTCTTTTCTGGGGGAAGGGGTATAAAAGGGGAATCATAATTATATCTACTTTAAAGTTGTGGTGAGGTTATAAAGTTCTCAGTCAAGGGAGATTATGCTCCCATAGAGCATTTTTGATTCTCATAACCAGGAGGGGATGTTACTGGCATCTAGTGGGTAGAGGCCAAGGATAACGCTAAACACCCTGCAATGCACAGAACAGCCCCACAACAAAAAGTTACCCAGCCCAAAATGTCAATAGCCAGTAAGTTGAGAAACTCTGGTCAAATGTACATTTGCAATACGCCTGGCATAACATTAAAAATCAACAAATTTCGTCTGTCGCCTTTTACTGTTGCCTTACTGTATGCACAAAATTCGTGAACTAGTTAGGCCAAAGTTTTAAATACTAAAGACTAAAGGATTTTTATTCTTTCTTTAATCCAGGAGAGAAAAGTGACTTCAACTTACATAAGTATTGAGTCCTTCTGTGAATCGTTTTTTATGATTCTTCCCCCACGTTAAATAAAACTAAATTTTAAATTACATTTAAACCAGTTGGTAACTTATACTATGATTCTGGCCCTGAGGTCTCGGTAGCTTATAACTGATTTACAATATCCACTGGGAACAGTGGAAAACTTTTTAGAAATGAAGGCGAAAGAAGCCCATTGAAAGGTTTGTTTTTGTAGTAGAACCCTTCCATTCCTCTCTCCCCACTTCAGAAGTAACTTGCAATATTTATTTAAGAAAACACTAGAGGACTTCCCTGCAGTGGTGCAGTGGTTAAGAATCCGTCTGCCAACGCAGGGGACACAGGTTCGAGCACTGGTCCAGGAAGATCCCACATGCCGCGGAGCAACTAAGTCCATGTGCCACAACTACTGAGCCTGCGTGCCACAACTACTGAAGCCCACAGGCCTAGAGCCTGTGCCCCGCAACAAGAGAAGCCACTGCAATGAGAAGACTCTGCACCACAATGAAGAGTAGCCCCTGCTCACTGCAACTAGAGAAAGCCTGCGCACAGCAATGAAGACCCAACGCCAAAAATAAATAAATAAATAAAATTTTAAAAAAGGAAGAAAAGAAAAAAGAAAACACTAGAGATCAGAATCCTCTATTTACTTGTCTTGCTCAATTGCTCTGAGTAGCTGTCTTTCTGGGCCAAGCGTTCTTTTTTTTCCCCTAAAGGCTCAGTCCTGGAAATTGGACTGTTTTCCTGAAATAGTTGGAAATATGCATATCAGGAAATACGGTCAAGAGAACAGGAGGCTCCCATGTTCAACACAGAGGACAGCTGCAAAGTAACATTCCGTGCTTTGCAGTTCAACAATAACATGTTTACTGTGTACTCAGCACTGTGTTAGATGTAAGTGTAAGCACCAGGGACTCTCAAATAGTGGCTTTTGTCAAGTAGGATCTCTAGGCTTTCATTTCAGCTCTCAGAAGTTAACATAAGTACTATTTCTAAACTGATAGCTTGCATTCTTTCTTTATGCTTTCTGCCAGAAACATATCCTTAAAAAAACCTATCACTGGCAGATGCTACTGTAGTGGACTTGCTTTTTAAGTTCATTTTCAGAGTGTTTGTTATTATTCCACAGAAAGACAACCAATCTTCATATATTGATCTTGTATCTTACAACCTTGCTGAACTCATTAGCTCTAATCGTTTGTGTGTGTGTGTGTGTGTCTGTGTGTGTGCATGCGTGTGTGCATGTGTGTGGTTTCCTTAGGATTTTCTGTATTCAGGATAATACCATCTGCAAGTACAGATAGTTTTATTTCTTCCTTTCATACTGTATGTCATTTATTTCTTTATCTTACCTAATTGTCCTGGATAGAACATTCAGTACAATGCTGAAGAAAAGTGTCACGAGTGGACATCCCTTAAAGAAAATGTGATATGTGTATCACATATTATCCGACCTTAAAAGAAAATCCTGCCATTGATGACAATATGGATGAACCTAGAGGTCATTATGTTAAGTGAAATAAGCCAGGCAGAGAAAGACAAATACTGCACGTTATCACTTAATACATGGAATCTACAAAAAAGTCAAACTCAGAAGCAGAGAGTAGAAGAGTGGTTGCCAGGAGCTGCGGGGAGGAGGACATAGGGACAGGTAGGTAAAAGGGTACAAACTTTCAGTTACACAATGAATACGGTTTGAGGGTCTAATGTATAGAGTGGTGACTATAGTTGATAATGATAATTCTGCACTGCATTACTGAAATTTGCCAAAAGACTAGATCTTAAGCATTCTCATACACACAAGAAATGTAAATATGTCAGGTGATAGACGTATTAATTGTGGGAATCCTTACACAATGTATATGTATATCAAGTTATCACATTGCACACTTGACATATATTGAATTTTGTTTGTCAATAATACTTCAGTAAAGCTGCGGAAAAAAGAGTAGGCATTCTGTCTTGTTCCTAATCTTAGGGGAAGAGTGAACATTCAGTCTTTCATCATTAAGTATGATCTCAGCTGTGGGTTTTCCATAAATACTCTTTATCAGGTTGAACGAGTTTCCTTCTATTCCTAGTCTGCCATGAGTTTTTTTGGTCTGGTTCTTCGTTTACTTAAATTAGAAATGGATGTTATATTTTGTCAAATGCTTTCTTGTTTTTAACGTCTATTGAGATGACCATATGATTTCTTGTTCTTTTTCTTTTTTAGTTTACTAATATGATAATTTGCAGTGAATCATTTCCAAATGTTAAACCAACTTTGCATTCTAAATCCTCGTTAGTTGTGACGTGGTATCATTTTTATATATTTTTGGTCTACATTTATCAAAATATTGTTTAGAATTTTTGTGCCTATATTTATGAGAAATATTGGTCTATAGTTTTCTTCTATTTTAATTACTTTGTCTAGCTTTGATATCAGTATAGTAAAAAAAGACAGACAATAACAAGAATTGGTGAGGATTTGGAGAAATTAGAGCCCTCATAAATTACTGATTAGAATGTAAAATGGTGCAGCTGCTTTAGAAAATAGTCTGGTAGGTTCTCAAAGCATTAAATATAGAGTTACCATAAGATGCAGCAATTCCACGTTTAGGTATATACTCAAGATAATTGAAAACATATGTTTACATAAAAACTTCTTCATGAATGTTTACAGCAGCTTTATGCATAACAGCCAAAATGTGGAAACAATTCAAAAATCCATCAACTGATGAATGGATAAACAAAATGTGGTATATTCATATAGCCAGATATTATTCAGCTACAAATAAGAATAAAGCACTAATAGATGCTACAACATTAAGATCTTGTGTTAAGTGAACAAAGCCAGACACAAAGGCCACATATTATGTAATTTCATTATATTAAATGTCCTGAATAGGCAAATCCATACAGTCAGAAAGTAAATTACATAATGGTTTTGAGGGGCTGGGTGGAGGAAGAATGGGGGTGACTGCTAGTCAGTATGGGGTTTCTTTTTGAGTGATGAGAATGCTCTAGAATTAGACAGTAGTGGCAGTTGTGCAATCTTAAGAATATGCTAACACCCACTGAACTGTTTGTTTGAAAAGTAAATTTTATGGTATATGAGTTATATCTCAATTTTAAAAGTCATGTGTGTACACACACATACACACATTGATTTTATCACATGTATCACAATTATTTTCAAAAAGCATGGGATTTAAAAACGGAAGTAACACTGCCTTATAGCTCATGCTAACATCTTATTTTAGCAAATGAAAACTTGAGGCCTGGAGAAATGAAGTGACTTGCTAAAATCACACAGCGAGTTACATAGACATTTTTTTTTTTTAATTACCTGTGGTCCCTGACTGCTTCCAGAACCATTTCCTTACACGTGAAAATTCTCCAATGTTGAAAGTATTAGACAAAAACAAAGGAAAACTAAAAACATGTAACTCCAAAACACCTACTTCCTTGACTCCTCCCTTGTTTCCAAAATAATTTTTTTCAAGTTAGTTTGCTTTTTTCTTAAGTTGTAACAAATGCCCTTTGTGGGAGATTTTAGTATTAAGAACATTAACAAATCTATCATCAGAAAGTGACTCACATTGAAAAACTCTAAGTGGATACAATCAATGTTATTCTCCCTTATCTTACAGATGAGAAAATAAACAATAAGCTTCAGACATTTGTTTCCATAAAAAGATTAGCCTGAAAGAGAATGTCAGATCTGCACTCTGTAAGGTGCTAATTTTTCATATCAGATAGAGACAGACGCTCTTAAAAGGACCTGGGATTCTTTTCCCAAGCTCCCTCCCTCCTTCTCTCCCTCTTTTTTTCCCTCCCTCCCTCCTTTCTTCCTCTTCTTCTATCAGACTTTTCTAAAGTAGTCATCTCTACTTGGCATAAATACAATGAGAGTGTACTCAGCATTTAAACAATATGAAAATTGCAGCCTTGTTTTGAAAAAATAATCAACCCTTAAAAAAGAAGAATTACCAAAAATAAGTACTGGAAAGAACCTTAAGCTAGTGAAGTTAGTGCACACAAGGACACGAATTTTAAAATCTGGAATGGAGGAAGTATATATGGCCTCCATAGAAGGACATGAGAAATCTCTGAATTTCTAGACTTTGCTCACTCTAAGGATTAGCCTGTAGCTTCTGAGACCCAGACTTGGGGAATCCTGGTGCCAGGAGAGAGACCTCAAGATATTTATACTTTGCATCTGGGCCCATATCAGGACTCTTAGGACTCTTCTACCTAGTGTATATTCAAGACAGTTTCTAAAAAAGTATTCTATTTACGTTCCCATAGAGTTACACAGATTAACCTGGCTTTACTTTTTTGCATCAGGTGCCTAAAAAAATCAGGGCTAAAGTAACTTAATCTCAAATTGACAGAGGGATGATTGTTTTCATGATTATAATGGTATATTCCATCTCAGTCTCAGAAATTCAGCTAACTTTTTTCTCCTTTTAACTCTGCTACAATTGAGACAAATTCATTATTTTATTTCTCTTCTGGACATTATGAAGTTGCATGCAAATCAAGGAATTCGAGTCCTGCCTTAATGTGATATACACCAGCTTGTTCTGAAGAGAAATGGGCCCTTAAAAGCATGTTGGTCACAAATATGCATAACCCATGCAGTCACTCAAATTAGTAGACCGAACTGAATGAATTGTATGGTTATGACAGTTTCAGATTGTAGTTTGACAATTCTCACTGAATTTGACTTACCACAATTTATCTAATAGGGAAAATACATATTGGTGTTTAAATTCTATAAATAAACAGGAAAAAAATCAATAGAAAAATAGGGAAGTTTTTTTTTAATATGGTATATCTTGTCTATAATCATTAAGAAGAATTATAGAAACTTATTTCCAAAACACTTCATGCTGATTCACAACAAGGCAGGGTTCCTTCTTATTTGTTTGTTGTCTCTACAGTCCAGACACAGTTTTGTAAACACAAGACTTTTTGAGAGTGAGTTAGTTCTTAATATACCCAACTGCCACATTCTGACACTACTATGCATTTAAGTACACAGCCAAATGTATCTGGAAATTACCAGAACATATATTTGTAAATAACTTTGTAAAGATTATTTCCCAAAATGAAATAATTTATGCTTAAACATATTTGAAGAATACAAAACAGATTCTATTTCTTGTAAATGTAATTTCCAGTATGCCAGCAGGCTAGATTTAGATGTTTAACCAAAACAGTAAAAACAATAAGAGCAAACACAAACCAAAACCACAAGTGCCTATTTCCAAGAAATTTACCATTCTTTACTGAATTCGCACAAATTAACTTGTAACTTAGAAGTCAAAATGTGATATAAAAATAATATAGTATAAACATGTCTCTTTTTAATCCTTAAATCTGTCCTATTGTCATCATTTTCAGATGAGTAGTACATTAACTAAAATAAGGTTTTGTAAAAATTAGCTAACACGTATTTGGGACAAATGAGCATGCATCTTTTTTTTTAAACACTTTGTTTCCTTTGTTGTTGTACAAATCACAATGATAAGATTGTCCTCTCTCTTTTTTGTTTTTTCGGCTGTGGCACTGCATGTGGGATCTTAGTTCCCTGGCCAAGGATCGAACCTGCACCCCCTGCAGTGGAAGCATGGAGTCTTAACCACTGGACAACCGGGGAAGCCCCCAGCATGCATCTTTTGACTACTCACTATTTACAGGTATGCTGATATGGATATATGACCTTTAGAAATTATATGTCCATTGACAGAACTATACTGTTTCATGTCCATTATATTCATTTCTCTCAGTAGACCTGTGGAGTGGCTTGAGTGTATGTTATAATATCCCCTTTACAAATAAGAAAACTGAATCTTGAAAGAGTTATCCACTAAGGATCAGAATTCAGTTCTAGATTCCAGTTTTCTTCTAGACACCATGAGAGAAATGACATGCAAAGAAGTGTGAATTATTGAGTATATACTTAAGAATTCTTAGGATAGAACCAGTATGTAGTGGTTTCAAAATGCTTAACCTCAAATAAATTTCCCCTTTCTCTATAGTGCCTCTCTAGACACATTTTCAACATTCCATAACGTTAAAATAGAGCAGAAATGAGATTAGGTGAGAGCAAATCACTGTGATTTTGTGAAAGGAAACTGCTTTTCAAGGATACAGTTGTTGTTTTTTTTAAATGATAAAAAAGAATCCCATGTGGACATTACATTTTTTTTTACTATATTCATTTATTCTCTTCCTTTTTATAAGAACATAATAAATCAAGCATAATATTTGAAAGCTGGCGCCTCCTTATTGTTTTAGGATACCATCCTTCCTTGCAGGGTGTCATTTTGGGAACCAGAGTCTTAGTTCCTCAGTTAGGATAAGAAGTCCTGTATAGGTTTCCAAAACCTAAACAGGTTTTATTATCATTGCATTACCCAAGATTAGAATAGATACCTTTCTAACTGGCAGCAATGAAATTACATGATCCCTTTAAAAGAATGCTTCTTTTGATTAAAAAAAACCTAGACAAAATACAAATAATGATTTTGTGAAATTTTCAACTGTTATTATTTGCCAGAATGTATTCCAAACATACTCAGGGGCCTGTGCTGCTATAATATTTTTAATAAATAATGATAATTACCATAACCTATGTGTTTAAGTTATGCCAACTGATTTACATACACTGTTTTACTTAAATCTTACAATAATTCTAGGCTGTAAAACAGTAGGCAGATGAAGCTAAGAGAGCATAAAATTTTCTAAGTCACATATCTAAACAGAGCTTGTGTTTGAGCCATGGTTTGTCCACCACCATTTCTTTCGCACATAAGGTGGAAAGCTTCCATTCCTCAAGAGTATCATGGCTCAGCTCTTTAGCTGCATGTAACATCTTAGTGAGTCTCTTCCTGTCTGATGTGTTGGAAGCAAACCAACATATAAAAAAGACCTGTTATGATTAGACATAAGTCCCCAATTACTAACAGTCTTCAGTAGTCTGTAGATACTAACTCATAAGTGAATACATAATTACTTTGCATTTCTATACAAAAATCACTTCCTTTGGATGGTATGTTCACCCTTTTCCATGTCTTCATAATTCCAATCTGTGCTGGTTATTTACAACTGCAGAACTCACAACAATCCTGCCACAAGCAGCCTTCCCACATATCCCTTCCCCTACCCCATCCACATATTTAAGAACTTTTATGAGTTCACATTTGTCTTCAAGTTTTGTGCCAAATTCCAACTTTCTTCCCAAAGTTTCATTCTGACCCTAAGACCTAGTGTAGGCTTAGTGTGTTTATCTATGTCTTTCCCACCTATTCATTCCTCAAAATTGCTTTCATTGGTAATTATTTAAAAAAAAAAAACATTTAAAAATGTTTACCCTTGATTCTGGCTTGTCACCTAGTTCACAGCTTCTAAAACTAACATGTATACAAACTTCTGGGATATACTGTTAAAATGTAGATTCTTTCTCAGTACGTGTGGATTGAACATTAAGATTCTGCATTTCTAACAAAATCTCAAGTGACGTTGATGTTTCTGATTCCTGGACAACACTTTAAGGAATAAACAGTATAAAACCACTACAAAAAAGTTATACATAAGATGGATTCATCATTCGTTTTACGTAACTCTTCTAAACTGCTCAAGGGTGTAGCTGTTGAACTAATCCATATGGTTATTGTTTACAAAGAACGTTATACATAAACAAATAGCTACAGGGAATATATAAGTTCTAGACAGGTAAACTAAAAAGAAAGAATATAATATGATCAATTTGGATTCACCTATATCATTTGGAGAAAAGCTACACAATATACTCAATCAGACCACACATTCTGGCCAATAATTCCGGCACTGAGGATGGTGTCTACTTGAGAATAAATGGCCCAGAATGGTGATCCATACTCTGAGCATTTGTGGTACTAAATCAGGGTCAATAAACGGGGATGTTATTAATTCTTTTCCTAGGAAGAAAAAGATCATTGTATATATGAAGAGGTAAACATATTTTCCACGGAACGGGGTTTATTCTTATATATACCATCTGTTACATTTGAGAATCTACAAAATTTTCTATTAGTTATTAATTATAGCTGAAGACAATTTCTAGAGTAGGCTTGATGATTAACAAAATAGAAAGTAAATTTAAAAATTAAAGGCAATGTAAGAAATCTCAAGCATTTGGAGAACAAGTTGGCATTTGCCCTTAAAGTACCTTTTTTAACATATGAAGTGATTCTGAAAATACTATTTACTATTTCCTAAGTTAACAAAATACTCTCATCTTCATTTACATTGAGAGCTCCGCATACTTATATAAAATAATAAATGGAATATAAATGTATCCTACACCTCTGTTCTGTTCCACAATTAGAATGTGCCTGTAGTTAATATTAACAAAAGGCCCATCTCCCTTCAGCTTATAATTCCCTCTATCACTGTTTTTCACACCTGCCTTCCAATTAAAATTCTGATTATCTTCCTGAGTCTCCCCTGAGGTCACTGTTTCTTTCTTCATAGTTGCTAGGTGAGCTCAATGCAAAGTGCTTTAAAACACCAGAGCAATCCAATGATGGAGAATCTTCTCCTAATGTGCACCAGGGAAATTTAAATTTAAATCTCCACACATCACAGCTTCTAAATTTGTAGTCTTCTCTGTATCCACAAAACCAAGAAAGTTTGCCTACTTTTATTTCCCAAAGCAACCATGTTCAAGACCCTGGGACCCACACCACAAGCTTCACAACGTTTACCGGCTCTCACTGACTTATGTATTCTTTCTTGTGCCAGTGGTGACTTAACCATTAGTTTTGCCTCAGAAATTGTATTTCTGCTACAGATGTTGTCTTCAGTTTTTTCAAGTTTTCATAAATGTTGATTATAAAAACAATTTAAGCCTCATCGAGAAATCAAGTGTACCAGTTAGTATATTAATCTTTTGCTCCCATATAACCTCAATTTTCCAAACCACAGGTGAAGCCTTCCTAAGGTTTTGTTCATTATCAGTCAACTAGAAAGTATTGAACATGTTCTGTATACTCAACCCTATAGAAGAAGGCATGAGAGGGAGGCAAAACATAGCCAAGATTATCAGATATGCACAAAGATGGCTTAATCCCGTTATCTGGAATTACAGAATGTCTCACTAAGATAGGTTATATAAATAATTATTTTACAACGATTTTTCTCTCATGGAAAAGAAATTCTATTCCCTTCACATTAAGGGTAAATGAGTGAAGCCCTAATCGTATGCTAAATTGACTATAGCATATGCTGCAAGTGCAGAAATCTTTTGTTGTACATACATCTGACTAGGAATTGCCACACTAATCTGTCAATTTTTACTTCACCACAGCACTTGCTGGGATGCTATTGCCCATTAAGATTGTTCTGATATTAAATAAAGCAATGGCTCACACGCGGCCTATCTGAAGGAGAACAACTATATTCTTTCCTTTGTACCTTCCTTCTTTCCTTCTCTCCTGCCTGCCTAACTGCCTTCCTTCCTCCTCTCTTTCTTTCCTTCTTTATTCCTTTATTTTCTCTTTCCCCTTCCCTCTTTTTCTTTCTTTTCTCTTTGTTTCTTTCATTTCCTGAAAACATCTTACAGTGGTGAAATGGAAAAATATAATTCCTCCAATGCATCTTTTTCACAAAGTACTTGTCCCTAACTATCTTTCCTCCAACAGCTTTATTTATAATTTTCCCTAATTGATGAATTCATCTTACAAGTATAGAGGGTTGAACTATGTACTTACAAATATGTGACACAGGAAATTCTTCAGTGATCATTATTAATGGAGACACTGCCAGTCTACATAAATGGGGGATACACAGGCACTCACATGCATGTTTAAAAAGGCAAGATATGGGGATTTCTTTCCCACAATTATATAAAGTAGCAGAGATACTAACTGATAAGGGCCTTGCTTTTAAGCAGACACCTCTAGCTTGTTAATGAAGAATTATGTCTTTCCAAGGAAAGTTTATGTTTGAATAAATGGCTCTCTTCTATTTATTAAATAGCTTTGAAAATAAGGGCCTCTTTCTATTCACCATACACAATGCCTTGCAAACAGTCGACAAAAAAGATTTGTTTAATAAATTATGGTATCCCTGTACCCAGCATCATCCCAGTTTAATTTGAGCTCAAATAACACCAGATCAAATATATGCCATTGTTTTTCTCTTGATAAAAAAAAAATAGAGCAATACACTAATCAGAATCTCACTTTCTGCCTACTATGCAAAAGAATGGGGAATGAAGATATTAAGATCCTGTTATGGTATTTCATCAGGAATCATTACAAAATCCTTGTCATCTGAACTATTGATACATTTGAAATTGTCCAGTCAGTAGAAAGTTCAGACCATGCAAAGAAAAAACCTTTATCTTATTAATCATCTCAAATTTTCTGCCATTCTAATTCCCATTTTAAAATAAGAGTCAAGACATATTTTATTTTAAGCAATGAGAAACTTGTGACCACCTTTAAAATGAATCCATATGTTGTCAGATGACCACAAAATCAATATACAATTCCCAGTGATTTTGTTACTATGCTGTAGCATAGAAATCTGCATTCTGTCCATCTGCTCCTTTAAGATGGAGAACACAAAATTTAGTCTGGCTTTTCAGTTAAAAGATAACAGACTTTCTCCTTTCCATCAAATGTGTGCTTTTTAAAAATAAAACCTGATTTACAAATATCCAAATGTATCAAATAGTTGTGACCACTTTGTCTCCAAAAGAATTTTGCATTTTGTAAGAGAAGGCACCATGAATTTTTTTTTAAACCCAGTTAGGTATCATTCATTTTACATGAATTTGATTGACAACTTTTCATTTAGACCCACTTTTCTTTAGACATTATAATATGGCAGTTGTTCATAAATGCTTTATTTCAGGTAGAGTTTTACCTTAATGTACATTCTCACATGAAAATATTGTTAATAATCAGGTATTAAATCTGGTCAGATTCCAATTTCCATTAAGTCATTTAAGAGAACAATCCCACTGATGCTTCTAAGAGAGCTTAATATTCTTTCTTAAGAGAGTTAAAGATAGAAAATAGGCAACATATTCTGGAGTTTTTGTTGAGCCCAGGTAAATGCATTTAAAGGAAAAAATAATAAACACAGAATTTCCAGTTTTAAATTTTATTTTTAAGAGCTGAGTACACAGTTAGATGTACTTCTCATTAAACAACTGAGATAAGAATCCATCGTGAAGTCAGTGAAGGGAGAGAAAAACTATGTGACTTTCACATCCTTCCTATTCTCTCAAAAAATTATGAAGCATTTTAAAATAACACCACAATTTATTATATACACATCGACACAGATGCACATATATATGCATGTAAGTGACTGTGCTGTATATGTGTAAGTGTGCATATGTATGATGTAATGTACATGTTTGATATGTTTCATTTCAGTGAAAGACATTACAGTTTTGGGGGCTATATGAATGGAAAATATTAGTTAATATAGAAAACACAGAAAAATAATGCATTGTCATAAAATAGAGTTCGTCATGTTTACTGATCATTTGTACAGGTCTCTGCCTTCAAACTTGGCAGATAAAATTCTTTGAGAGCTTGTTGCACAATAGACACTCAATTATTTTTTTTTTAATAATGATAAATTTCAAACTGATATTTTTAATTGACTTATATTATTAAAACTTAAATATTTCAAAAGTGACTTTGAATGAATATCTTATGGCCCAGATTACACTTATTTTTACCTGAACGGTTTAAAAGGTTTTGCTTTCTCTAGGATTTTATGTACTTGTAAAATCTTTTGTGGATTTGTTTGATGTCATGTCAGATCACTGGCTAGATAAAACCTATGGCTTTCAATGCTGACAAGAAATGAGCAGATCTTAATAAATTTTATGCATGAATAACTGCAATAACATAGTCAAAGGAAATAAAAGATTGTACTTTTTAAGAAAAACCTTAAAATTTTAAATAAGAATGCAATTTTCTAGTTAAAATGGACCTCAGTATTCATGCTAGTTTTAGGCTTTTTACACAAACATACAAAGTTTTAGTTTTATATATTTATATGGAACTTTTCATATGAGGCCAGTAAAGAACCTACCATCACTTTTCCCTATCACGTTGTCTTCTCTCCCATAGAATTATGATTTTCAATTCTTTAAAGTTACACCTACTAAAAAATGGAGATTTTTAAAATACAAGAGACATGATACAACATCATCAGCTTTTATATATTCTGTTTCTTAATAGCAATGAACAAAAAACTCACCTAACATTTTCAATTTTCTTTAAACTGCCCAGTTATTCTGAACACTTCCTTTCCAGTATTTTTTGAAAATTAAGACTGCACTTCAAAATCATGAAACTCTAAAGCACTTATGCATTTTATTCAAATGTGAGATAATTACACATATGTATGTGTGTATACATGATTCTTGGCTGTTATGAAATGTCAGGTGCTGGAAATTCTTAACAGAGCTGCCTGTAAGCCAATTAAATCCTCTACATGGCACCACCTTAGCTTTCCCCCAATCCCAATAGAGATTTTTTTTAAAAACAAAAAACTAATAACATCTACAATGAACAGCATTCCTGTAGCCTGTAGGTCTAGCCTGCTACTTTAGTTTTCCCCTGACAATAATGGAGGGCCTTATTATTTTGTTTCCCCTGGGCATTTATGAGGCATGATGAGGAAAAGGGTTGTATCTTCTCTGGAAAAGAGCACACTCTTCAACTCTCTTCGGCCATATAAACGTCTTAATGGGCATTACATTAGAAAGGCATCCTGTGCTATTATGTTACCTCTTCCCAGATAGAATCTCTATTTTAATGTGATTGCCAAAAAATTTAGTGCCTGCCATTTGATAAGACTGAGAGTAGGATTTGCTAGACATCAGTTAATAAAAAATGTGAGGCAAATGCTGCATGAGTACACTGGCTGCCAGTGGGTAGAAATGAATGGGCAGTAATGGAAATTAATGGATGGGGAAAATCTACTTCAATTTCCTTGGAAAATGTACTGTAACTGCTATGCATTAATAAATCAAACTTCTTTCTATTGTTTAAAAAATGAATAATATATTTTGATTTAACAGGATAACACCTCCTCCTAAACTGCATAACCAGATTAGCTATTGCTCTTTTGGATATATTCAAACTATATGTTTTGCTTTGGTAAATCATCTTTTATGATGCTTGGCACTAAATCAGATCAAGCTGTCAACAACTAAGAAAAAAAGTTATTACAATGTCATCTTCCAATTTATTGCTTTAAATAATAAAAACTGTTTTAAATAAATCAGTTTCTTTCAACATCTATTTTTTAAAATTTCTCCTCCATTTTAATCCCACATTAGGTTCTGACCTTTTGTTAATGCTAATTCAGATACATGACTTAAATTTCTGATAATCAAAGGGAGACATAAGACACTTGGACTTAAAAGACAATATAGGTTTATACAGGCTCAGTATTTGACAAATATATTTATTTAGCACAAATACATTCAAAATTATTTCAAATCTTTATGTGCTTCCTCTAACATTTTCTTTTGGAGAAAATCTAGTTAAATCTATCATCTCATCTGAATACTACAATTACTTTTAGCTACTTAAATTAAATCCATCCCCCACACAGTGCAGGTAAACTCCCAACATAATATTTATTTAAAAATTTGGTGCCAGCCAAGTTTTTTAAAGGAAGATGTCTGCTGATGATATTCTGGAAAACTGGAAGAGGTCCACTAATCATGAAGAGTCCAAAATGCAGAAAAGGAAATGTGCATGTATAGAGCTATTATGATATCAAACAAATTATTTACCCTCAACTAAGTGCAAAATGATAAGAGAGTGTAAAGGGATGGAATGGAGATACCTTCTTCTCCTCCTAGTATTGCAATTGAAGGGGTTGATGTTGGGTAAGTCATTTCACCCCCTGGGCTTTTTCCTCTTTAGCAAAAGGAGATAACTTGCATCATTTCTAAGGTCTTTTCTAGCTCTAGAAATTTGATGAGTCCATATTATTGCAGTTGGTTTTTCTGCTCATTTATCTCACAGTAGGCTAAAATTATGGAATGAAAAAATCGAAGGCTAAACTTAGCATGGCGATAATAGCAATGCATGGAGCCCATGAGTAATGATTACACCTCTCAATGAAATCATTAAGGAACCTCCTGGGGGACAACTTCCTACCTAGGAAACTGAGTAGTTCTAAAAGGAGGGATTCGCTTAGAGATTTAAAATAAAAATAAAATAACATTAATACTACTAAGAAATTCTTCTGAATAAGTGAATAAGGAGTTCTAGAAAGAATGATGGCAAAGTTTATCAAAAAGTTTGTCCCTACCCATTCTCTTTCACCGTCTCTCTGCACAAAGGCTTCTGTGCATATTCTTTTCATTCTGTATGTGATCCAGTCAAAAGAATGTGACCCACATTTCAAAGTTTCACATAATGCCTGAAACAATTCGTTATGAATTGATATGCTTAGTGACAACGCTGAAACCTTTTTACCCATCTTTTCCACTCTTCTCAAACCTCCTATACCCAGTCCACTCACTTATTCGCAGTCATTATTCACTGAGAAAATGAAAGTGACCTATCTGCCTCTGACCACCAATTCCACAACCCTACCCCCATCTGTACCCCTGCTCTCTACATTCCCTCCTGTTATAGTGGATAATTTTTTTTAACCCATCAGAGGTCAAGGTCAACTCCTCTAGTGGATCTGGATTTCCCACCTCCTTTCTTGGACTCAAAGATTTTGTTCCTGAGAAGATGAAACCATTCATTTGAATCACAAATTATCACTTTTTACTAGACCATTCACATCAACATTCACAAATGTTACATTTTTTCATTACAAAGAAAAAACTGTTAGGGGAAACCACTGACCAAAACTGCCCACCCTGGCCAGGCCTGATAGTAACCACTTGCATGAGTTATCTTACAACAGGAGGTCCTCATAAGAAACACAGAACAAACAACCTACCATCAACCGGAATAATTCAGGAAAGGTCAAAAGAAGAGAGGAGATGCCAGTCCCTACGTCCTACCAACCTCCCACAATCTTTCTCGCTGGAATCCATCTTGGCTGAGAGATGCACGCGACACCAGGAAGGACCCTGAGTCAGAGTGACTGGCCAGAAACAACCCGGAAACCAATCCAATTACCATAAAACCTGCGACTGTGAGCCACATGGCAGAGCAGTTCTCCTGAGTTCCCTTACGCTGCTTCTCTCTGCCCTAGCGTCCCTTCCCAATAAAGTCTCTTGCTTTGTCAGCACGTGTATCTCCTCGGACAATTCATTCCCAAGTGTTAGACAAGAGCCCACTCTCAGGCCCTGGAAGGGTCCTGCAACAAAACTACTTTGAACCTAAATTCCCCTAGTGCTGCCCACTTCTCCGCTCTTCTTCACAGAAAATTTTCTGTAGGTACTATCTCTGCTTCCTCTTTCTTATTCTCCTCTCAATTTGCTCCAGTTGGGTTTTGTCTCCATTACTCCACTAATCCTCCTTTTAAAAGCTTCCAATAACCTCTATTTTAACTTCACTGGTCATTTCGTTGTTCCACGTTGTATCATATCACTCTTCTGCTTCGAATTTGCCTAAGAACTGACACACCAGTCAGAAAAATATTTAAATGCCATATCCTGGTCTATACTTCTACTTCTGTTCTGCTTTTATTTCCTCACTCTCTCCCCTTACCTCCTGCTCCAGTTCAGTCCCAGGAAAACTCCAAGCCCTTCCCCACCTTAGTCCCCTTGCACTGCATGTTTCCTCTGCTGCAATGCTCTTCCCCCTGCACTGCACATGACTGGCTCCTTCCTGCCTTTCTATTACCATGTTCTCATGGAAATCTTGCCAGATTACCCATTGCAAGTACCCATCCAGTCAGTCATGTACACTGTTTTAATTTTCTACAGCATGTATCATTAATTAATATGGTAATTACTTATTGACTGATTTTGTTCCCTAATGATGTGAGACCCATAAGAGAAGAAATCTTACTTATTTTGCTTCTTTCTGTACCTCCAGACTAGAAGAATGCCTGGAACATAGGAGATGCTCAAGAAATATCATTTAATTAATGTTCTCATTTTTGTATCTCAAATTTTATACATATAGTAAATGATTAATAAATGTTGGTTGACTTTAAATAATCATAAACTCTCTTGATGAATTTACCCAGCTATTATTTCATGATAGTAATTTATCAGTGGCTCTTAGGAGGGTTTACCATCTTTCATGAAAGAACTGTACTAGCAATAGACAGTTTTGAGCAGAAAATACAGTACTATTTGGATTTTACCAAACTATTCACACTTAAAGACGTTGTTTCATGAGTGTTAGAAAAAGTGTAGGAATAAAAAAGTTTTTAGGGCTTCCCTGGTGGCGCAGTGGTTAAGAATCTGCCTGCCAGTGCAGGGGACACGGGGTCGAGCCCTGGTCTGGGAAGATCCCACATGCCGCGGAGCGACTAAGCCCGTGAGCCACAACTACTGAGCCTGCGCGTCTGGAGCCTGTGCTCCGCAACGGGAGAGGCCGCGACGGTGAGAGGCCCGCGCACCACGATGAAGAGTGGCCCCCGCTCGCCGCAACTGGAGAAAGCCCTCGCACAGAAACGAAGACCCAACACAGCCAAAAATAAATATAAATAAATAAATAAATTTATTAAAAAAAAAAAAAAGTTTTAAAATCTGAACATATATCTAACTTTAGGACTACTAAGGCAACTCTTTAATTGATTTATTCAATAATTATACCTAGATTAAAGCTTAGTACTAGCTGCATAGCACAGGGAGATCAGCTCGGTGCTTTATGACCACCTAGAGGGGTGGGATAGGGAGGGTGGGAGGGAGGGAGACGCAAGAGGGAAGAGATATGGGAACATATGTATATGTATAACTGATTCACTTTGTTATAAAGCAGAAACTAACACACCACTGTAAAGCAATTACACTCCAATAAAGATGTTAAAAAAAAAAAAAGCTTAGTACTGAAAGTTCACAGCCCTATATTTAATACTATCAGAACATTATTCACTAAAATCAAGACATCTGACACCCCACATTTTGACTGGCTAGATTCCTACAGATGTTGGGGTTCTATGGGATAGCAAAGCACATTTAATTCCAATAATAGCAGTTAATGTATGTCAAGGCAAACAGCAAGAAGTAGACTTCAGAAAATCCAAACATTTAAAGGACCCTACAAAAAGAATTATTCTTAATTCAAACTTTGATTTTTAATGAATCTTTTACACCATCAAAAAATCATTAAGATCAGTCGAAGGAAAACAAATAATGAAATCTTGAAAGTTCACTACCTTGACACAGATGAAAAAAAATTAAACCCAGGGCTGTCATATTTAAATCAAGATGTGGGCTGTCATTGTATAACAACCTATTAATCTTTGCATTTTATGCTACCAGATACAATAGAGCTCTTTTAATGACCTGCATCTTTCCATGAGCCTAAAAAGAACATTTTAATCAAATTATTTTTGTTTCCAGAAATTGTTTCTTCTGAGCTTTGCTTTTTATCACTATTATAGTTTCCTCCTAACGCAAGCTTTTCAGATCCAACTTCTCACCCCATTTACACACACACACACACACACACACACACACACACACACATACACACCTTTGAGAATGGGCCTGGAGTCCTCATAATGTTCTACAAACATTATATGGTTGATTTTTTAGATTTTTATTTTCTTCTCAAAAATTCCTTCCCAAGAAAATATAAATGCAAATTTACTAATTTATAGGCGAATTCTTTCTCTCTTATTTACCTTTTAATGGCAATGTCCATTTCCACCGCTCACCCTACTAGTTTGCTAGAACGGACCTGTTGGTTGAAACTATGCACATTTTATTTTTCCAAAGAGAATGTTAATATTCCTCACTTCCTTCAATGGGATTTCAGTAAGGGAGAAGAGAAGATATGCTGGAGACTCAAAATAGCATTCATTATAAATAACTAAGTCTCTGATAACTTATTTTGCTCATAATAATTTTTTTGAAACAAAGAATTCTTATAAGGAACTCTTAACAATGTGAACACCTTAAACTGGAATGTAAAACTTGTGTATATTATTATATACTTCATTTGGAAAAGTCCATACTTTAAAAAAAAGTCTCAAGATACTTACGTTGCTGAAGTATAGATATGTCAATACCATCGTTTTATATTGGCCTGAAACATGCTTCACTGTGGCTTTGATCTACATTTATTCCATGGCTACCACCAATCTATATTCCATATTTGGGGAATTGATAAATGAGCCACCTCCATGTAGAGACATAATGCCTTGGAGGCAAGACTTGATAAGATGCATACTAGCTGGAAATCAACCCTCATTTGCCTTCTTTGCTAGATGCCCTTATGCAGGGCACAATCTGTGCAACTGCACATGGTAGCCTTGTCCTTTGCATATATATCCTCTCCCACATGACAGTCCATACTGAGTATTTCAGTCCTGGTGCCTTTCATGTCTGATTTCCCCCTTTCGATTGACCTCCTACTCAGTGATCCCTAACAGAGAGCTGGCTATAGATTAAACCAGGAAGTAGGGACCTGATCCAAATGCATCCCATCTAGAGGCTGGCTAGCAACTGCAGCAGTAGCCAGTGATGCAGCACTGTGTCTCAAAGGGACAATAATTATTACCTGAACTAATCAGACTGGCTCCCTGAAAGGCAGTGGCAAATACTGGCAAGAGCAACTGTCCAGAGAGGTGCAGAGAAACATATGAACTATCCCTGCACAATTCTTAAGAAGGAAGCCAGGCTTCCAAGGGCTAATGATTTTCTAATTGCAGTCCCTGTATAATAACTCCCAATTGTCTCAAAGATACCTGAGGTTAATCTCAGCCAAAAAGCCCACTAAGCACACAGTCCTCCTCACACTTGAAGACAGCTATCATCTGCTTCAGGAGTCACACATTCTTTACATTCAACATTTTTTGTTTCTTCAGTAAGTAATCATATATCAAAATTTTATAGTCTCATACTACAAAGCTACAGTAATCAAGACAACATGGTACTGGCACAAAAACAGAAATATAGATCAATGAAACAGGATAGAAAGCCCAGAGATAAACCCACGCACCTATGGTCAACTAATCTATGACAAAGGAGGCAAGGATATACAATGGAGAAAAGACAGTCTCTTCAATAAGTGATTCTGGGAAAACTGGACAGCTACATGTAAAAGAATGAAATTAGAACACTCCCTAACACCATACACAAAAATAAACTCAAAATGGATTCGAGACCTAAATGTAAGACCAGACACTATAAAACTCTTAGAAGAAAACATAGGAAGAACACTCTTTGACATAAATCACAGCAAGATCTTTTTTGATCCACCTCCTAGAATAATGAAAATAGAAACAAAAATAAACAAATGGGACTTAATGAAACTGAAAAGCTTTTGCACAGCAAAGGAAACTACAAACAAGATGAAAAGACAACCCTCAGAATGGAAGAAAATATTTGCAGACAAATCAACGGACAAAGGATTAATCTCCAAAATATATAAACAGTTCATGCAGCTCAATATTAAAAAAAACAAACAACCCAAGCAAAAAATGGGCAGAAGACCTAAATAGACATTTCTCCAAAGAAGACATACAGATGGCCAAGAAGCACATGAAAAGATGCTCAACATCACTAATCATTAGAGAAATGCAAATCAAAACTACAATGAGGTATCACCTCACACCAGTTTGAATGGGCATCATCAGAAAATCTACAAACAAATGCTGGAGAGGGTGTGGAGAAAAGGGAACCCTCTTGCACTGTTGGTGGGAATGTAAATTGATACAGCCACTATGGAGAACAGTATGGAGGTTCCTTAAGAAACTAAAAATAGAATTACCGTATGACCCAGCAATCCCACGACTGGGCATATACCCAGAGAAAACCATAATTCAAAAAGACACACGCACCCCAATGTTCATTGCAGCACTATTTACAATAGCCAGGTCATGGAAGCAACCTAAATGCCCATCGACAGATGAATGGATAAAGAAGTTGTGCTACATATATACAATGGAATACTACTCAGCCATAAAAAGGAACGGAATTGGGTCATTTGTAGAGACATGGATGGATCTAGAGGTCCACCTGTATTTTCATCTGTCACACAGAGTGAAGTAAGTTGGAAAGCGAAAAACAAATATCGTATATTAACGCGTATATGTGGAACCTAGAAAAATGGTACAGATGAACCGGTTTGCAGGGCAGAAATAGAGACACACATGTAGAGAACAAACGTATAGACACCAAGGGGGGAAAGTGGCGGAGGGGGGCTGGTGGTGTGATGAATTGGGAGATTGGGATTGACATATATACAGTAATATGTATAAAATGGATAACTAATAAGAACCTGCTGTATAAAAAAATAAATAAATAATTTTTAAAAGATTTTATAGTCTCTTCATCATTTTGCCTGTTTGGCTCTAAATACTTCTTAGATCTCCTGTTAAAGAGAGTACTAAAAAGAGACAAAATGTAATGATCTATGTGAAGTGAAACTAACCCAAAGTAGAGCAAAACCATCACCCCCTTCAACATCTCTTTAAGTTCTGCTAATGCAGCAAAAGAATTTAAGTATAGAAGAATTTGCATTCAAGCTGTAACTATAAACAGTGTTCTGTCTTTGGTGATTTATAAGGCCTTTGAAGTTCTCCAAGTATCCTAGGGGCAATATAAGGAACAATTCTCTTTCTTCATCTCTAAATAAGTAGAAAATTTTGGTTTAACTAAATCTTTATATACCACGTAAGTATTATGATGTTAGCTTCATAGTTTTTGTTATTTATCTCAATCATTATTAGTGGATTTCAAGGGAAAAAAAACATGGTTATTGAGGTTCTTTGGTTTCTCATATTGAACGAATTGATTAGCATATGTTAACTGAGCCCTGTATACTCAAAACTATGGAATGTGATGTAAAAGTAGAAAAAGAATCAATTATGAGGTCCTTGCATCCATGAGATAACCCATCTGGTGTAGAGAGATACTATCACTCATGAGATGATTTGCAGAACATTACAGAACAGGCTGAGAAGTGCCCTCCACTCCGAGTGATTCAGGTTACCCAAGCAGAGAGTGAGGGAAAGTCGTGCAAAACTCCTTAAGTGACATTCACTCAATTATTCAAATTGCCATTTTTTCTCATGAAGTGAATACAGCTTGAGTATTTCAATAAAGATTGTGGTGAATAATAAGGACTTTTTGTACAAAATGCCAGACAAGAGACAGGAAATAAGCTTCTATTCCATATTATTCTCATTTTGACTATGATTCACTCACATTTATCAGACATATGCCTGACAGATCTTCAGACTTGAAAAGCAAAATGAGACCTGTACCTGGGGATTGTGCTTTTCCAGCTTACGCAGCAGGATGTGAAGAAAAGAGGTCAGGATTTGTGCTAAAGGAACTGCAAAGAATAGAGTATTTGTCAGAATATGAGACACAGTTACATTTAAGGAAAAGTTGACCTAAAATTGCTGACCATCTTATTGTCTGTTAGTGGAGCTTTTGCTTCACTCTAAGCACTCAGACTTTATTCTTATCACAGATATCCAAGAGCTCTTCCTTTTTTGAACAAATTGGCTATTCATGTTCATGGCGTTTTCTTAATCAGTCCCTTGATGTCATTCCTGTGTAACTGGTCTCCCCATTTCTGTTTTTTTTCCACCTGAAATCTAACCTTCACACCAATACTGAATATATCTATCATAAATGTAACTTTAAAAGGTGATTTTCAAAGTTTTAAAACTAAAACTCCTAATAAGAAAAATATTTTGCATTATGACAAAATTTGATCACATACACACACAAATTGATTAAATTTCACAAAAACTGTATCCTTCATATATTCAATGTATTCATATTTTCCAACGCTTTTCATTCTGTTTCATTTTATTTAATTCCACTCCACAAATACTGATTATGAGCCACTGAATTAATATCATGATCCTCCAAAGTATGGTTCCTAAATGTGGTCCAGGGGTCTCTTGGTGTACCCATGACAATCTCAGGAGATCCACACGGTCAACCTTCTTTCATAATAATACTAAAACATCGTTTGCCTTATTCACTCTCATTCTCTGATGAGTGTACTGTAGAATTTTCTAGAAGTTATATGATATGATGATGTCACACCCTGACAGACAGTGGAAGTTATACTTGCATATTCTTTTGTTTAAATTTTTTCTCAGCTTTAACTTACAATACAGTAAATATCAATAAATATAACCACATAAACAAAAGCTCTTTGGGTTTCTCAGTAATTTTTAAGAATTTAAAGGGACCAGGAGACCAAAAACTTTGAGAACTACTCACCTAAAGCAAGTTACAGTTTGAAAAACACTGATTTAAATTGGATGACTGTGTGCAAGCGCAAGCGCACATACACACACATCTCTTTCTATAACCCTCTATTGCCTGCAAAGCAAATGCAACCTGGCACCAAAGGCTTCAACAAGTTCACTATGATTCTACTGCTCCCTAAAAACAACTCTGTCTCAACCAGGAACACCATTCTAAGTCCCCTAAACATACCTTGTTCACTTCTGCCTTTGAGCCTTATTTCATATACTGTTCCTGAAATATCCTTAAGCCTATTTTTTGACAAGATAAATCCTATCTATGTGGACATCTGCAATTATTGGCTCTGCCTTATGTCCTTTTCTGTTTGTTTGTTTGTTTAGAACTGACCCTACAGGACTCCTGGGATTCATACGGGAATGCAATTATGTGACCCTAACTCTTTCCATGGACATGGAATCCACATTAATAAATCAGAGTACCCCACTCTTTAGGATAACCTTTACTGCAGTGTGCAGATTGCACAAGAAGGGCCAACCAGAGAGTTATCCAGAAAGCAACATCAATGCTAGGGGAAGAAGAAATCATGTTCTTTTCTTTGAGATTGCTCACTGTCACACAGGCAACGAGAAGACTAGCCTACTTAAGCAATGACTTAGGGCCACTATGGAAAGGACCACATTTACATTATTAAAAAAAATTTATCCAAGTCTTCCCTTGACTAGACATCTGTGTGTAATCTCGGGCCCTTGTATGGCACTGCTCCCAGTAAGGCCTGTATCACCTCTATGCTCTGATGAAAACCTATACCATCACCTAATACCTCTCTATGCTCTTTTAAGATGCACTATATTATTTTACATTGTGATTAGTTCTTTTACATTTTTCTTGCAAAATCAATAAATATACAGGGGAACTGATTCTACTTCTGCATCTAAGAGGGTAGTTTTTTGGTCTTTCTTAGAACTCAAGGAAGACTCTAATTTTTACTGTATTAAATTTTAATTCATTCACTTGAATTTTTTTTTTCCTTTGAGGATGATTGACAAATTGAATGCTGGCTTATCTCAACAGTTTTGTTTGTTTTTTTTACATTTTCTTGGATTGCTGTTCCATGCACAGTTTTCCTTCATTTATGTTTTGGAGAGAAAACATTATCCTTTTTTCCCCTCCAAATGTTATCCCTTTATGATTTGAGAAGGCACACAACTTACACATGTTAAATAAAGGTAAGTTCCATGCTATTTAAATATAAAGTTGAAATTTCTGAATTCAAATATTAGGGAGCAACTAGTTAATATTCATACTAAAGAGAAAAATAAATGAAAACCCATCTCTACAATGTCAGAAGATCACAGTAGTCAGGAAATGAGACCCTGTGTGAATTTCTGTAAGAGGAAGACCAAGTATACCACAAAGAGTAATCAATTAAACCACATTCGAACGTCCTAAGTGAGCAGGCTCTGCTACACTTGCCTGAGATTCCCAATTAAGACACAGCCTAGAAGAATCCAATGATTCCATTACCTCCTTGTAGAAATTAAAAAGGATGCTAATCAAAGGTCAAACATATCTTCTCATGTTGAATTTAATTGTTCAACAGGTCATTTGAAATTTTCAAGGCATAAGTTAATATTCTTAGAATTGGCACTTTTTAATTAACCAAACAGCATAATAGAATTAAAAGGGTGAAAAAAACTTAGTTAAAGTGACATAAATAGTAATTCATGAAGCTCAATATTTCTTGGTTCATTGATCATGATAGGATACTTCATTAACATTTAAACATACCACATATAAAAAGAAGAGAAAAAACAGGGAAAGAGAGAACATTTAGAACATATTCATTACATCATCTTGGTTTGTTTTACAAATGTAATTATAGACATATTTTGGGGTCAGAGATGATCATTTTGTGTTATCTTCCATAATGAAAGAAAAATTCCTTTTTTAAACATGAAAAGTCTTTAATATCTATTCAGTCATATTTTAATATGAATATATTTCACTCAATATATGATATATATTAACATAATATACATAATTTTACATGTTATATATAAGATTTTCATTATCTATACTTTTTTGTGATTCATTTAAATATTTTTAAAAATATATTCATATATACAAAGACCACACATGCCCCAGTAGAAAGGAATATAATCTCAGCTATTTAAATTTTCATTCAGGAAATATTACAGGTTTAAGTGAAACACAAGAAATAGTTAATGCTAATGCAAACTAAGTTCTATTTTCAGCTGAAATATTACACAGCTTGAAAGTAACATGAGCCTATCCACAGCATTAAGCACACTCCTACTCTCTTCTGACCTATTTTCCAGAATGTAAGTCAGGATATGGAATTTATCTAAGTCATTTCAACCCTCTTATCTTTCAAAACCCAAAGGTGGTGTCCATTTATTATGCTACCTTAACTCATATCACTTTATAAATCTGCTTCCTTTAAAAAAAAGTCATATCATACACCAAGAGGTCAAAAGGAGAGTGGGATGAATTGGGAGATTGGGATTGACATATATACACTAACTAATATGTATAAAATAGATAACTAATGAGAACCTGCTGTATAGCACAGGGAACTCCACTTTGCTGTACAGTAGAAACTAACACAACATTGTAAAACAACTATACCCCCAATAAAAATAAAGAAAAACCTTATGTGAAATATATGTAAATTCCCATTTATCTCATGAGATTTCATGCATTTCTTAAGAATAAATTCTTCTGAAATGAAATACTTTAAAAAAAAGTCATACCATAAATGAGTATGTAAAACACATCTGCCTTACTTAAAAAATGCTTAATCATTAAAAATGAGGCATTTCTTCTATTCTTATTTTCAGAATGTTCACAATTGTAGACTAAAAAAAAAAAAAAACCTAAGAAAGCAAAGCTGTCTCCTCTTGGGAATCATTCTAATGTGTATTTCAGATGTTGATGATTTTGCTAAACTAACCAGGCCATTTTCCTGACTAAAACTTGGCCACCAGAAAGCAATATATCCTCCTACTCGTACTATAATGATCTATACATGTTAATTTTTTATAACTGTTCAATTAACTGTTTATTTTTTAAGATGAGAAAAAAAATAGACATGGAAAGACTCCACTACCCAGAAGAAAACACCATTAAAATTTTGGTATATCTCCTTCTAGAGAACGCACCATGCAAACAGATAGAACATATGCATATTGTAGACAGATTTGATTTTAAATGAACAGACATTTAAAAATATTATTCCATAACCTGCCTTATTCACTGAGTAATAGTGAATTTTCATGGCATACGTATTTACATGATCTGCATCACTGTTCTTCATGTCTGTACAATATGCTATTAATGATCATACCACGATTGACCTAAAAAATCTCTCACTGGACATCTAGTTTCTTTCCTTCTAACTTCTGATATCGTAAACAATGCTGGGATGAACATCTGATTACTATAATTTGCACACTCTTCTAATTGTTTTGAGTAAAATGCTTGGCTGACGCAGGTTGTCAATATGTATTTGTTGCATGAATGGTTGGATGGATGAATAAAGTAATAAGTGTGGGTTTCAAAAATATCAGTTTAAGGGGCATGTCTGTTTGACATTCTGATTTTTGAGTCAAGTCACTTCATACATTGTTGTGCTTTTCCCTTGGAACTATGATAAAGAGAAAACATGCAAAGTTGATAAATGACTTTCATCCCTGGATGCTTTCTTAACATGTGAGACCTTGTGGGACCTATCAGTGATATTCTGTGTGAGATAATGTGACCGATCAATGTTTGGTTAGAGTAGAAAAAATACGATTACTGTTTTGAAAAAGTGTAAATTTTGAACTCACCCTGTAATTTTCCATTTTTTTTCTGCACAGAGTATCTAGAATTACAACTGGAAAATATCTGTTTCAGCGTAATTCATAGGTTCCATACTCTTCTCTAGTTTTCTAAATTTGATTTAATAAGCATCTATTGATAGCATTATCACTATGGGGAATATTAAAAAGCTTGAAATAGCTAAAAACATATAACCTTATATAGCCATCAGTGTGTTATGTGGTAACAAACAAACCAAAAAATAACACCAGATTTCCTCTCCATTATGAGAAACGACTATGTGGTTCATTCTCCAGCTGAGATAAATAGATGCAATATTTATACCAGCTGGAAGGAAGACAGAACTTCTCACCAATGGATGATATGACAGCAATTCTATCCCTATTCTCAGCACAGTATCCTCCTTGTTTAACAAACACCTTGGAAACTTGCCAGTTTTCAGGTATTCTCATCTTGGGATAGTGGCCAGTTATTCACAATGACACCAGAACAAGAGGCCAGAAGTGCAACATTAAAAGAATAAGAATTATTTTTCTTTTGATTGCTTTATCATGACAGCAGGGGATATAATGTATACTTTAAATTATAAATTATTTCATAGACTGACAGAATTTATAAAAATTAAATCGAACTTAAAATGATATAATTATGCACAAAATTATGGACCAAGTTGCACAGGCTTACTCCATATTTTGGTTATGTCTAGCAATGAACTTTATTCACAGAACCCCATGGATTTTCACTGAGTACACTGCACGGGATCTCACAAGGAAGGGATTCTATTGAGGTAATGAGAGGCTACTCAGTAAACAACCAATACCATCCCAGACTTGAATATACCCAATAACATTTTCCTGTATCACTTCTTTTTCAACCTTAAGTATCCATTTTCCTGAAAAGGTGGGGAGGGGGGTGGTGAAGCATAAAGACTGGCTTCAAACATCTGCTTGCCCTGATTTTAACAAAGGTTGTCCCATGATTGGGAGCCAAATATTTTGAGCAATATCCTGTTTGTTCTCTGTAAATAACACAGTAAAATTGCTAAATGTAATAGGAAAAGTAAGAAAGAGGTAGCCAACAGCACAAATAAGCCAAAAATCTACTTGAAGCTAATTTTGCCTATTATTCTTTTAGTCTTTCTATTGTTGGTATGGTTTTGCTAGAGGTGAAGTTCTTCAAGTTAGGAATAATCCAGTTAAATTTCTGAAATGCTGTCACAATCTGTTGAAGAGCTTTGTTCTTTACTTTTCATCTTTTAAATAAGTGACAGATATTAATTGATTAGGAATAGTGGTGGTAATTATAATGGTAATGAACATCATTATAAGATGTTAAGGATTTAATAAAACCAACTTTATTATAAAGCAAATTTAGAAGATGGAAGTAAATAAATGCATGTACGGATGTATTTTCTCTATTCAGTCAAGAAGATCCATAGATGCTAACATAATATGTGAAATATCACAATGGTGTTTTACACTAAAATTGCTACCTGAGAAAGTGACATTTATTAAACCTATTGTCCCAGAGAGCTTCTCTGCATTTTGCTATAAATATACTTATTTTAACTGAGACCATATTTCCTGCACATTTGTTCTGTAGGTTTGTATCCAGAAAGATTACCTGTAGTAGAATTATTTCTATATAAATCTCAACGTTTCCTGCTGTCCTGTTTAACAAATTGCCTAAATACTTGTTTTTTCTTCTAGGTACAGACAGCTAGCATGGTATCAAACTACATGTATGTAGTTTTCAAATGTAAGGTCTAAGCCTTTCTCTAGAGGTAGAAAACACCAGAAAGGCAAACCAGATTCTGAAATAAAATGTTTATTTCCCCAAATTATAAGAAACCTACCCAATTTATTCACTGTGGAAAATAGCCTCTTCAGTCATTTGTATTGTCTGTTAATTGTGTGTTTTTTTAAATTATTGGTTCTATTTTTGTCATGAACACATTGATCATGAACTGATTCAAAAGTTCTTAACCAAAAGAACAGTCTGCAAAATAAATCTTTGAGTTACAATGCCTTTGCCAGCTTTTAGCTCAGAAATTAGAAAAGGAAATGACAACCACCAACAAAGGAATTCCAGAGTTAGTATGGATTCTCTCCTAGAGATAGACATTTTTGTAAGCCCAGAGCCTAATAATTATTTGGAAGAGTAAGAGGTGCCTTGAAAATAATTGATACAGAGTCTTTTAATCCTGGAATCTCAAAGAACATTTGCACTTCCCTCATTCATCTTGGTTGTTTATAGAATCAACTCCAATTTCATCCTGCATGGGGAGAGGAGTAAAACATATAACCCTTGAAATAATAACTATCAAACAGGCAAAAAAGCCATGGAGAAAAAACATACAGATTTATCCTATAGTTTAGCCTGCTGACTTCCAAGTTGAAAGTTTGAATGTTTTTTCTAACAATGATTAGCTAAAAATCACTTCTTTATAGTGATTTTTTTATTCAATTGCAAAAGAATTTCTAAAAAACAAATCAAGTTTATTTATTAGGCTCCAGGAATAAATTACTTTAGGCAACTCTGGTACCCTTAGTTTTATTAATGAAAAGCCTGTCTTAAAGAAGCAAGTCATGCACTGAAACCATTCTGTTTTTGCACTTCATCAATAGTTAATTTGGACTTCACAGCAGAATGTTCACTGGATATCTGCTTTGAACCTGGGCTAAGGAATAATTCTAACCTGTCATCAAAAGAGGTCTTTGATATTATTAATATTGATACAATGCATTATATATAGGAGGTACTTCATATATAGTAGTTAATGGACAATAATTAAAATTTACCCCATTTTCACCTTCCGGAACCAACTAAGATCATTCTTAATTTTCAGAGACTGAAAATTTCTGTGTTTTTTTGTTTTTTTTTTAAAGGAACTACTTCCAAAATGACAATTTTGAAGATCAGGAGGGAAACACAAAACTATAAAGAAAATCTGAATGTTCTTCTTAAAAACTGGAGTTAGAAATAAATTATAAATTGGGCAATGATAATCAGCACTTAGAGACTGCTGACAGGTGAAACTATTTGCCGGTTTTATAATAGTAGTTCATTTAATGAATTTGAAAAACATAAATGTGGGCTATATTCATTATTAAAATGTTTTTGATTCCAATGATAGATGTACAGAAAACAGTCATGGCTACTGTTCATATTTAAATGAAGTTTTATGGAACCACTGTCCTGGGCTTTGGCCCATCCAAAGATCCTTCTATTCAAATTGGCATATTAACATATAGGGATTACAGATCTCTAATGCAGAAGGCCACTGGAAAAGTGCAAAAAGGCCCACAGTCAAGTGTCTTCTCTGTTACAAAAAGGTCCACAGTCAAGTGTTTTCTCTATTTATTGTGTTTATTGTTTTTGTAAATACTCAACATATAAACTAATAGTCAATATCATCAACATACATGACAAGCATTTTCAAACACAAGGTTAAGCAGAAAACTAAAAATCACTACACATTTGAATAATATCACCATTATAAAAGAGAAGTACCAATCTCAACTAAAAGAATAATTCACATTGGATAAAGCAGAAGATATAAAAATAAATATAACTAATAAACACAAGTATAAATTTGAAGAAACTAAGGTCTTACTACCATTGAAAAGAAAGAAAAAACTGGAGATACTGAAAAATAAGTATAATACTTTTAAAATAAAAACTTAATAGTAATAAATTGGACACACTACAGCTCAAACTAGTAAACTAGAAGACTGAGCCAAGGAGTACCTCCAGAAAGCAATGCAAAAGATCAGAGGTGAAATGTATGAATGGAGAAAAGTTTGACAAGGAGGTTAGCTAAGTAAGTCCTCAAGTGCATCTAATTAAATTTCTAGGTAGCACAAACAGAGTAGGTATGACAAAGTAAGATTTCCCAAACTGAGTACATACATGTTTGATTTACAGGTTTATCAAGTGTTGATAAACATGAATAGAGAAAGACTTATACTTAGATACCTTGATAAAATTTTAGAACATTTAAAAGGATTAAAATAATGTGTTTTTAAAAATAAAATAATTTTGAAGCTTTCTGATGAAAATTCAAAAAGCTTCCAGAGAGAGGTAGTAAAAGTTATCTATATTAGAAGGAAAACCAGACTGGTATCAGACTTCTCACCTTCCACACCAGCTAACAGAAGACTATGGGTGAGACGGCCTCAAATATCTGATTCTGAATCTAGCATCTTGTACCCAAGCAATATAATATTCAAGCAGGATGCAAACTACAACTTTTTTTTAATCCGCAAGCATTCAGAAATTTTAATATCAACAAAATCAGTCTGAAAGTATTAAAGCTGTACTCCAGTAATGAAGTAAAAAGGATCCAAAGAAGGGGGAAATACAGAGTACAAGATATCAATCCAAGAAAAAGAAGGAGCTGGACATGAACAAGCAAATAGAAAATGTTAGCCAAAAATATGAAAGAATTGAGACGTGGGAGGCTGGGCCGAGTAAGAAGTACAATCCGAAGTCATAAAGAAAAATATTGAAGTGTTTGTCCATATAAAATCAGAATAAAAATTACAACTTCTAAAAGAGGAAAGAAAGCATAAAGTTTTAAAAGCCAGTGTGAAGTCTGGTAAACGTATCTGCTCCATATATAACTGACAGAATATCAATACGCAGAGTATACAAAATATTTTACAACTCCAAAAGAAAAAGGAACAAAGATATAAGCAGGAAAATTACAAAGAAAAAAGAAGAAGCAAAAATCATCAATAAATATGTAAAAAGACACTCTACCTCACTAGTGAGCAGGGAAATAGAAATTGAAACAGCAACATACTTTTCTCTTCATCAGATTGAGACAAGCAAAACATGGTAATATTCTGCCTTGGTAAAGTGCTCAAAACAAAAACTTTATATATGTGTTGATACAAGTAAAAATTGGGAGAATCTGTTCTGCAGTAACCTGGTAGTAATTAGCTCTTAGCAAATTTATTCTTTCAAATCTATCACAGTTTTCATGCACATATGAATAAATATGCATCAATGTGTTAGTGAAATATGGAAAAAATATATACAGGACGTCCACTGCAACACTGTTCTTAGCAGTTAGGAAAAAAAAAAAAAAAGAACCTAAACCTTAACCAATAATGAACTAGTAAAACATGTTCTATACTAGGCAACACTAGTATGTAGGTATTTCCTTAAAAATTGAGGTAGAGCCATCAAATTTCAAAAACATAAGAAATGGGAAAAAGCAACCCACAGAAAAATGTTTGTTAAGGTAATCCTATTTGTTTAAAACAAAAACAATAGATACAGAAATATATACATGTACATTAAAAACTGGACTCCAAAATCTTTATAACGTTTAGCTTTGTAGAGAGTAATGAGAAAAGGACAGGAGTGGTGGAAGTTTTTTCCCCATCACAATATGTTATTAACCTTTCACAATGTAAACGTACTTATATACAATTTACTATCAAACATGAAGGATTTTCTATTTAAGTCATTAGTATATTCACACAGCAAAAAATAAAAAGAATTAAAAAAATTACACCCCACAAATTTTGGTGATTTTTAAGTCATGGTCCTCATTTTCTTCTTCCAAATATTCTCTCCCGTATTACATGGAGATAGTTTCAGGTTAATGTATATAACTTGTGAAATGTGTGCTCTTTTCCCCACGTCATGGAAGTGGAATTCATGGTGACATGTTTTGGACAGTCAATGTTTCCAAAAGATCCTGTTACAAACTTAGAACAAAATAATGAACAAATGAATTATCCCACTTGAGCATGTCTTACGTTTATCTTAGGAAACCAGAATCTGATGGAGGGAAAGGCCCAAAGTCCAGTCATCATGACCACTGAAGTACCTCCCCACTCTACATTCAATCTGTGTGACTAAAGGCAGCTTCTGAGAGAGGATCCATATGTCTTGAGTTATTCTGGAACATTACGCTTTTTGTTTGGTTGGAAGGGCTTGTCAATGAATCAATAATAATACAGGATCTGGGCATTTCTTTAGGGATTAATGGATAGCTAAGTAGAGCTGTTCAAGACAAAGACCAAACCCCAAGTGGTCCCTGTCCAGTTTGTGGCAGCTACAGAAAAGAAGCAATACAAAATATACACTAACTTTTTTGGACTTCAATGTTTCCTTAGTAAGTATCTTTTGCAAGCAATCAAAATAGACTGATTTTTGAGGCCAAGCTCACTGTATTTTCTATTCAGTTCAGAAAATCCATAGGTCTAAATCTGAGTACCTGCTATTGAAATCATCACATACTGCTCAGGTCTATCCAGGGAACTGGGATAGTTCTCATGTAACAGGGCTTCATGGGATATGTATTCTTCGATAAGGGTCAGTGATATCTCTAATATTCAGTTGGTTAAAAATAAGCCTGGCCTAATTTATCACAAGAGTGTCATCTATTCCTTACATGTAGCCTGCAACATCAGTAGATATTTCTGTGGCTCTCCAAAATCAGCCTAATTCCTGATCATTCTCTTTTATGATGTTGGTCCCCATTTAATAACTCATCTGGTAAAGTACCAGCTTGAAATAATGTTTCTTTTGACAGAAACTATTTGTATTAATTTCCTCCCCAAAGGTACACTTGAGGTGAACAATACGGTCCCATGGCTCTTGCTACTATGACAAAGTGGCTAATCAAACAAAGATGCCAAGTCAAAAGGAAAGGAACTTCTGGAAGATGAAATGTCAGGGCACGTTCACTTTAGACCAAACCAAGAAGAGGTTAACAGCTTCATATCCCCTTCCCTGCTTAATTTCTTATCATTCTTATGGTATAGAAACCAATACAATCATGCCTTGTGTTGAGATACAATTCATTGAGATAACTGGGATAATTCATTAAGTAGCAGCACATTTTACCATAAAGGTCCATGCACAGATTCTGAGCACAAGCTTTAGCAGCAGCTATACCTGATATGAAAATTCTTTTGCCCCCATTTACTGGCTGTGTGAGGTTGCCTAAATTATGTATCCTGCCTAAAACCTCAGTTTTCCCTTCTGCAAGTGGGAATAACAACAGTATCTACTCCATTAGCTTGTTGTGAGGATTAAATTAGATTATCCATGTAAATTCTTCTCACAATCGCTGGTATATAGTAAGCACTCAACACATACATATTATTTCCATTAATATTTCTGTTGCCCCAGTTTCCTATCTTTTGCTCTTCTTTATGATATCCTCCTACCTCCTCATCTTTCAATTTTTTATCTTATTTTTCTGCCTTTCCCACCTTTTCTTCCCTTTCTCTTTCCCTTATTTTTCATACTTTCAAAACACAGGAACTCAGGTCCTCAAAGGTATTCTTTTTTTTTTCAATGTTTTTAAGATATTATAAAATTATATCTAATTTTTCCTAATTGGAGAGATTGTCAGTAAATATTAAGCATCTTAGTAACAGAATACTTTGAAATTTATGAAGTTTCAATTTCAATGTCCCCAGGAAGTTACTACTGACAAAAGAAAGCAGGTTTTGTTCTTAGATAAGCATGCAATACATGCATTCACCTCATTATTATGAGTACATTCAATATTTGAGTATTTGAATGCTATTGCTAAAGTTATTTTTGAGGTATAATTTACATACAGCAAAATGACCCTTTTTAGGTATACAGTTCTATGCATCTTGACAAATGCTTACAATTGTGTTAACTACCAGTGCAAGCAAGATATAATTTCTATTCCTGCCCACCAGCCAGGTACCTGCCAATCAGCAATTATTTTCTGTCCTACAGTTTTGTCTTGCCCAGAATATCATATAAATGGAATGATACAGTCTGCAGACTTTTGAGTTGCCTTCTTTCACTTAGCATAAAGCATGTCAGAATCATCCATGTTGCTACATGTGTTATTATTTTGTTCTTTTTACTGTTGAATGTATGAAATGTATAGATGTACCCCCACTCGTTTGTCCACTCATCAATCGATGAACATTTGGGTTGTTTCTAGATTTTAGCGATTATAAATAAAGTCACTACAAATATCTAGTGTAAGTTTTAATTTTTTGTAGCAGAGGTAGGAGGGGGACATGTTTTCATTTGTCTTCACTAAATACCTAGGAGTAGGAATGTTTGTTAGTATGTTTAACTTTATTAGAAACTGCCAGAGTATTTCCAAAGCAACTTTATCATTCCTCATTCCTACCAGTAAGGCATGGAAGTTTCAGTTGCTCCACATCCTTGTCAGCACTTGATATTGGCAGGGTCTTTTTTTTTTTTTTTAATAATTTTAGCCACTGTAATAAAAATGGTACACTGTCTGTATCTTTAATTTATATTTTCTAATTTACTGATGGTATTGAGCATTCATATATCTTCTTTAAAGAATTGTTCACTCAAATATTTTGATCACTTTTGGATTGTGTACTTTGTCTTATTATTATTGAGTTACAAGTGTTCTACATATGTTCAGGATATACATCCATTATTAGATATAAGTTTGCAAATATTTTTTCTACTTTTTTACTTTCTTATTTATTAATTATGCCTTTTGATATCTACTGCAAAAATTAATTTTTAGGAAGGTAAAAACTTTTATTTAAATTATTATTTCACAACAAATTTTCCCCATATAAATGCCAATGAAAATTCATGGCCATGTGGTTTACAATGCATTTAGCTCTTCTTGCAATCACTTTCAAAATCTAGTTTCAAAAAATATGCATATTTAACAGTTCAAATGCTCTGATGAATCCTCTGCCCCTTACTTTACCCTCTAAGGGAAAATACTTCCTTAAATATTGTTTGCTTTGCAGAGTACGGAGGGGAATCTGAGTGAGTGACTTACAGTTTTTGATTCTGTTATCAAATAGAGATACAGACATCAACTTTGCTAACCTCTTCCCTCCATTCTTAATACTTTTCCAATTTGGATTTGGACCAACATTCATCTCTGGATCCTATTAAATAATGTGGTTTCTACTCTCCCAACTCAATAAGCCAACATCTTGCTAACTTTCTTCTTCTCCCACCAGCTCTTCCCCAGACCACATGCTCACATGCTGGCCAAGGTGATAAAACTGTCATAAAGAATAAGCTTTCCCAGGCTAACACTTCAACATTTCCCAAATCCTTGCCTCTTTCTCTGGAATAAGTATAAATGGAGATAGCGAAAATATTAGGGAAAATACGCACTTTGGGAAATCCAATAGAACTGGGTCTCTGTTCTGGATCTATCAATATGCATTTGTTTATTGACTCTTTCCTTCATGTATTCATTCATTCATTCATTCAGCAAATTACTTTTGACCATCTGCTATAGGTACCATACTAGAAACTGGAAATAAAGTAGTGGATGAGACATAGTTTTTTCCCTCAAGTAAATGGCAGATTGTTTGTTGTCCTGAGTAAGCTGTAAGCTTTTCTGTGCTTCATTTTTTTCCACTCGAAAATGTGGAAAGAAATTCTTAGCTCACACACTTCCTGAACATGATAATTAAGTAAAACATACAAAGAAATACACAAATATCTGTATTTTTAAACACTTAGGTAAATGGGATATTATTTTTGACCTTCCCTCCTCCACTTTCTACAAAGGTAACCTCTTAAATAACTTGTCCCTAAGGGTGAAAAGAAAAGTCTCACTGACATGGATGCCTGTGAGAATGGAGAGCTGACTGCAACAGGAAGTCTAGGCAAATTGACTTTCTGCTGTATGTTCTTGATAAGCTATTTAAAACTATGGTATTATTACAATAGCTTCTGAATAAACCTTCAGCAGAGAAGGTTGCCTTTCAAAATATCTTCACTTCTATACTAATGCTTTGCCTGTTTTCTCTCGCTCCCGTTCATCCATACATCCCTTTGGTAAGTGGGCTTTGCGCATGTCAATGAAATCTCTGCACTTCAAAAAGAAAGACTTGAAAAACAGAACCAGAAAATAGTTTGGCATTAACTCCACACTAAATTTCCAGAAAACAGATTCTCTAATGTCTTAGGAATGTGATTCAAGGGGCACATTCTTCTGAGATAAAAACAGCTATTACAATATAAAGTATTATAAAACACCAAAGCAATACAAGCTTCTAATTGTTAATTCCATTCTCAGAACATCAGTTTCAATAAAAGATCCCTTTAGAAATGCTTTCCCATCTGGTGGCTGCTTTGGAATTTCTGCCATTATTTTCCAAGCATTTTATCTACTTTTATTTACATCATAAATGGCTAAAAAGATGAAATCATATCAAGAGTGTTCATGTGTAAATTTCTCAGCCTAAATGCCTGAGACTTAGTCCAAAGGAAAGTGAATGAAACTTCAAAAGCCACCCAGTTTCTCTCCATCTTATAAGGATCTGCCACCAAATCAATCGAGAGAGCGAGTGAGAGCAAGAGAGAGAGGATAAATAAACCTGACTGCTATTCCTGACTGCTATTTCTATTCACAAAGGTCTCCTCAACAAGATGGTCACCTTTTATTCTGTATACTTTTATCGTAACTTGGTCAACATCTGAATCCGATCCTTCAACCAAATAATGACCATTGAGTACCCAATGTGAGCAGGTACCCATGGCAGATGCAGATACCCATCAATATGAACGTTTTCTTTTTATATAACACATACACACACACACACACACACATTCTCCAAATATTAACTAGTGTTAGTAAGTTTATTGATAGCTAAAATTACATGTGATCTCTTATTCCTAAACCAACTAGTAAAGTGGATATGAACACTATTTGCATTTTATGGAAAACCAACTGAGGCATATGGAAGTTATATAACCTTGTCTAAGGTCACACAGATAGCCAGGAATAGAAAAGATTTAAAAGCAAACATTCTGCCTTCAAAGATTTCTTTAGTTATACATGCCAGGACTTTAAAAGGTTAACTCCCTCATCATTTAGCACACAGTAGGCATATAATAGAAAATGTCAACTGGCACATCAGTGAATCCAAGAGTCCCAAAATAGGTGCAGTGCTTATAAAAAGCATAGCTCATTGCAGTCAGAACACTAGCGATTATGAAAATAAACTATTGGCTAGACCTGAAAGAAACCAGGGGCCGCATGAGGATTAAGGAGAAGGTATAATGAAAATCAGGAAACTGGCTTATTATTTCTTAATAAAGAAATTCAATATACTTCGTATCTCCTTCAATTCTTTTTGTGTTTGGCATACTCATCTAGGAACAACTAAGGCTGTTTTCTTACCATAGCTTTCCTTTTTCACATGGCCTAGAAATTATTCATGTTTCTTTAGGAGCATGGGGTCAGAATGTTTTATGGGGATGATTATAAAATAGATGGACTATTATTAAAGGCAAATGGGTCAATATAACATATGGGTTAAATGCAACTAAATATCTTTGGAAGTTACTGATAAGCTTATAGGTACAGCAATATGAAATAAAATTTACCAAGTGCATGATTTTACAGAAGAAGTAAATTTTCTTATTGCCAAAAGCTACATAAACTAAACCTTCTCTAATGACTTGTAAAATAACCGACACAGGGACTTCCCTGGTGGTCCACTGGTTAAAAATCTGCCTTCCGATGCAGGGGATGTGGGTTCGATCCCTGGTCAGGGAACTAAGATCCCACATGCTGTGGGGCGACTAAGCCCGCGAGCGGCAACTAGAGAGAAGCCTGTGCGCCACAACTACTGAGCCCACATGCTCTGGAGCCTGTGCGCCACAACTAGAGAAGTCCGCGTGCCACAATGAGGACCCAATGCAGCCAAAAAAAATTTTTTTTAAGTGTTAAAAAATAAATAAATAAAATAACACACACAGGACAGTCAAATACAGAGGACATATAACGAACAGGCAAAAAAGGCATCAAGGAACAGGAAAATATTTGAAATACACATATATTAGAAATGAGTGCCTTTAAGTTAGGGAAAGGTAAATGCTGGTTATAGGAGAAAATAGCTACATATTAATGGTTTATAAGGGAATTAATCATAGAATATTTAGGTTGGAAGGCACCATAAAGAAAGGAGAGCCTAATTCCTTCGTTTAACTAAATGAGAATGGAAGTCCAAACAATGCATGCTATATGTATATTTATATGGTTAGTCTCGGGCTTTTCCCAACACACATTGCCCCCAAGATTTTTCATCACATAAAAATATATACTACTAACTTGCCTCTTTATCTTCTATTTGAGGTTCCCTTTGATCCTTAGATATGCTTTTTATACTTCCATTAAGTCAGCCCTTCATACCTTCCCTTCATTAGTTAGTGGCCGAATATTTGGTTCAATGTAACGTTATTCTACTAATTAAGGCTTATTTCTCCAACCTGTCATGATTCTTTTGAATTCTCAGACTGTCATCTAAATTCTTTGTCAGCCCCACTGTATAAGATGCCAGCGCACCCACAGCTCATGCTAGAGTATTGTTCATTCCTGGTAAAATTACCATGTAAGTGGAATGCTAGGACAATTTTAGATTCCACATAACAAAGTGTGCTCCAGACCATCTTACAATCTACAATAAGCTCCTCAACACATTATTAACAAAGGATTTTTCACAAAAATAATTATATAGAGGATGTCCTTCTCTGGTCTCTGAGCCATTCACTGGCAAGAAGAAAGGTTTATGATTATGTTGAAGGGGGAAACCCAAGCACCTTGCAAATTTTTGTCATTTAAATGGTATATATTTTAACCTTCAACACCTTTCTATTTTCCTACCTTCACTACTTATAACTCATCTTTCCAGAAAACCCGTTTCAATTCCCAAAATACACACTAACAATATCTAAAAAAAGAGTTTAGATTTTGTTTACCATGTTCTTTGTCTGTGCCAGATGCAGTAGAAAGCATTTCATGCTCATCGTTTACTGCCTCTTTTCAAGATAGGGACTGTCACTGTCTTTATGCACAGGTGAGAAGACTGAGACTCAAAGAGGTTAAATAACCTGATCACTGTCTGAGAGCTGAACCCAGGCAGTCTCATTTTAGAGCTTGCACTCTTATACTAAGTTTCACTAATAAATACTCACATACTCCATTTAATGAACTACATTGAGGCTAAACATCAGTTTAGGTGGTATTTCACCTTCATCAGTTTAGGTGGTATTTCACCTTCTGTTCTTCAAGGAATAGACTCATTAGAAGAAAAAACACAGTCATACCTTGTTTTATTGCTTTTTGCTTTATAGCACTTTGCAGATATTGCTTTTTTCTTTTTCTTTTTTTTTTTTTCTTTTTTACAAATTGTAGGTTTGTGGCAATCCTGCGTCAAGCAAGTATATCAGTGCTATTTTTCCAACAGCATTTGCTCACTTCATATCTCTGTGTCACATTTTAGTAATTCTCACAGTATTTAAAACTTTTTCATTATTATTATATTTGTTATGGTGATCTGTGATCAGTTATCTTTCATGTTACAACTGCAAAAAGATTATGACTTGCTGAAGGCTTAGATGATGGTTAGCAATAAATTATTTTTAAATTAAGGTATGTACATTGTTTCTTAGACATAATGTTATTACACACTTAACAGACTACAGCATAGTGTAAACATAACTTTTATATGAACTGGGAAACTAGAAAATTCATGTGATTTGTTTTATTGTGATGTTCACTTTATTGCAGTGGTCTGGAATCAAACCTGCAATATCTCTGACTTAAATACGGAGAAAAATGTACACTCAAGTTTCCCAACTATACTTGAACACCTAGTCAACAAGCATTCAGGTTTGCACAGATCCCCACATTATATGAGCTTATCAAGGTTTTCCTTTCCAAGGGAGAGGGACATAGCCAAAGAGGCACAGCAGAAAGTGTAAGCCAAAGACCTAACTACTCTAACAAACCTCATCATATTCAGAGAAATGATTTCTAAACTGTGCTTTCCATAAGGAGAATTACTAATTTAGATGCAGTTCACTACTGGAGAATGCATTAGCTCTGTGCCATGCATCCAGAACATGCTCAATAAATATTAGCAGATAATTACCAAAGTTACAGAGAACATAAATTACACATGTAATATACACATCTGAGTTTTTTAAAAGCATACATTCAAAACAGGGCTTTATATGATATACAAGAACAACAACTGCAAAATTAACTCTGTAAAAACTACAGCAAGCACAGGATACAAAATAACTTGAACCTTACTTGGTAATCAAACATGAACAGTGATGTGGTTATGGTTATATTGGGCCTTTTATTCTTTTCTTCAAAATTCATCCAAATTCATTCTCAGTATGATTTTCAGTTTTAAATATTAAAGTCACTCAAGCTTGAAGAAAAATGTTTGTATTCAGTTTAAGAGAAACAGAGTAATAATCTTGAATATAAATGATCATTTTAGAAAAGAAATACACTGATATGAGCATTTACACTGAGGCCTACACTATCAATCAATATGTCACTTATTATCAATTTGGGGGAGAGTTCCATTGCTTTAAAGGCTGACAAAAGGGCCTAAACAGGGAAATAATAAATTGTCAAGCTGAAAAGGATCTTAGCAGTCATTGAGTCCCATCTTCTAGTTTTCTAGATAAGGACACTGAGACAGAGAGGAATAATTATTACCCCAATGTCACACCATGAATTAGGGGAAGAGAAAAGATAACAGCTCAGAGGGGCTTACACCTCAGAGACCACATTTGAACGTGGGGGAATATTAGAAGGTATCACTGGATTTTAAATAAACGCTGCACCCCCTTCTACTAGTTTATCTTTCAGTTAAGGATAAATGCAACTGCAGACAAGTCCTGGCTTTATGTGGAGTAGGGCAGCTCAGAGATTCACAGCAATAACTCCTGTATGACTCAGAAAAGGCCTCAGCTGCTTTAAAGCCTTGCATGCTTTAATCTCCACACTGCCATCCTGGTCCACTCTCTCACAGTAGGAAAAGGCCTTAGAGGTAATAACTTTTAGCTTTGTAAAAATTTCAGATGATTTTAGCAGATAAACATTTAAATAGGTTATATTCCTCAAAGACCATACACTGGTGAATAAGGCAGTTATAGAGGAGGAGTGTCTTGGGTATGTGGAATGTATAAGACTTTGATAATGAATAGTGAGCAGATTCTACAAGGAGATATATTAGTAATACTGAGGTCCCATGACTAAAATGAAGACAGAGAAAATAAAACAATCACTCCTCTGGAAAGATGATAAATGGGCAGTATGTGGCAGACAAGTGGAGGTAAATTTTTTTTTTAATCCCTGGTTTTTGTGGCACAATGCTACAAATGTGTGTGTGTGCTCTGCTTAAAGAATACAAACTTAGAGGAAACTATCATCTCACATCTTCTTCCAGGAAGAGATTGGATAGAAATTTGTGAGCTGGGATGAGGTAAGAGAAGGTGGTCTGATTGTCCTTGCCAAACAAGCTGAATCATTTTGAATAAGCACAAGACTAGCTTAAGCCAGCTTAAATCCTGTGTGTATGTAATATCTGTGTTTGCATGTACATATGTATTTATTTTTCACATATTTAATTAGTGTAAAGGTAGCAGTCATAATGGAAAGGAGCCCTGGAATAAAAACCAGAAAACCTGAGTTCACATCCCAGATATGCATTTACCTAGTTTCTGGCCTTCATCAAATCAATAGCTTCAGGATTCTAGGGCTAGAAAAACAAAATCTCAGAAATCACCTAGGGCAACCTCCTTATCTCAAAGTTGGGGAAACTGTGCTTAAGATTTGTTCTGAAACAGAGATCTTGGTAACTAACTGGCTGAGTAAGGGCTCGGTCAGCAAACACTCCAACCTCCCTCTATATTACCTTCTACTACTTGCGCAAGCTGGAAAGAAAAAACTAACATTCCCTTGAAATTAGGATTTTTCACATGACCAAGGTTTTACCAATCTCACAAAAGTAGGAAGTAAGCATCATGAATGGGCTAGTAGAGAGGTGGAGTTTCTCTGTCTCTGTTATAATTACCCACCCTGTAGGAAAATGAGTTGATGAGGACTTTTCTTTCTTTTTTATTTATCATAGAATTTTAAAAGTTGCAATAAAACATTTTAAATATATGATTAAGTTTGTACACTGTGCATAGAAATATGCCACGATTCCTTCAAATACACATTTTTTTTTAAATTGTGTTTATTCAATTTTGTGACCAACTTTTTCTCCAAGGAAATATCTCTAAGTTTTAAACATATAAAGGGGAAAACATTTTAATTTAGACAATTTTAATTTAGAACAACCTGAGCAATATTTCTGACAGCCAAGATATAACATACTTTCTTAAATAAAATATGGATTGCTTACATTATATGTATTTATAGTTTAAAGTGCCATGAAGATTTCTGAATTTTCACAAGAAATCAAAAGGGAGTTTCAGAGGAAATGTACTCTCCAGAAAATCCAAGGCTGGTCTGGAAATAGAAGCAGGGTCATCGTCAATAGCAGCCAGAGGAAGACAGACCACAGGATGTTTATGTCTACACCAAGGAATCCTTCCAACTTGTTGAAAGTTAGCATGTTACTGCATCCCTTCCTTATTTAATCCTGCTTATTAACTGTAACATAAACATTTTAAATGGGGTATTTGGTCCAAAAACCTCAATAAGTTTATTAGACACAGACAATGCTGATGCGCATTAAATTGTTACTCAACAATACACACACACACACACACACACACACACACACACACAGAGAAAACACTAAGGTCAGATATATTTCAGCTGTGTTTGAATGAATGTTCTCATTCCAAAATTAAGACCACCTGTGCCAACTAGAATGTCACTGCAAATAGGTTGTTGAAATAAAGGAGCCATTTCTCACGTAGCATCCAAAGAAAATCTTCCATATTCAAACCGCTTTTTACATTAATGAACGTGCTAAAAGGATTTGCATTTGTTCACTCACAAATCATATTTTTAATACTTCAAAGGTAATGGATTGAATTCACCCCTTATCATGTTTGATTCTAACCAGATTTTCAAAAAGGAGCTTTTGCTGGACACAACTTAGATAAATGCTATCAAGTACATGATAACACGAGGATGTGCATGTGGAGTGTTTAGAATGTGCCTGGCATATATTTAAACGCTCCATTAAAAAAAAACTATTAATGTTATGATGAGAAAATAAATCTTCAGAAAAGTGGTATTGATAACAGAAAAACATTTTTAATGCCCTGCAGGTAAATTAGTGGCATTTCAAAGTATTTTACAAAATTCTGTACAATACACACACCTACCACAATAACGTTAATCCCTTCAGAACAAGGACTTTGATTTGTACACATAGTGCAGTATCAATTCAATAAATATTTGTAAAATTAATTAAGAAGTGAACGAATTAAATGCAGTTAGCCAATTGTTAGAAACTACAGTTCTTGGATCATACTTAGTAGTCAAAAAGTGAATACAAAAATATGTTTGGACTAGTAATGATAGCAAGGTCTTCCCAGAAAATTAAAACTAAGATTGACTAAGATACCCAGTATCTTATTGGAAAATATTCTGTAAAAAAGGCTTACAGTGACAGCTTAACTGTTGTAGCAAAGTATGTGTTCAAATGCTTTAAACTGAAGAAGACTAAAACATTCCTCCAGCGTGCTTGCAGACCCCCATCACTGGTATTACTCCTTTGTGCAATTTGCTAGCATGGTGTCTAAGAGTTGACAGAGGAAGACAAACACCATATTGGCTAGATAATTCATTAATACGTGTTACTTTATCTTTTTTGGTCCACTATAATCACTCTCACTTATTTATTTATTCAATAAATATTTATTGAATCCCTATTATGTGCAATAAACAGTAGATATTCAACAGTAGGCTTAACGGATACGACCCTTACCTTCTCCGAGCTTATTTTACAATGAAAGATCATTGGGAGTGAGGACGTTTGTACGGGGCTGAAGGAGTAGACTGGAGTAACAGAGAAAAGAAGCCATGCTTATGGCACATCTCCTACATGACAAGCACAGGGCTCAGCACTCCTTCCCCACTGTTCCTCCAGGAAAGGACCTCTCCAGTCACCCAGATCCTCAGGTCAGTCATTCTGGAGTCATCTCTGATTCTTCTCTTTCACTCCCACCCTACTATACAAATCATCAGCAAATTCTGTCAGCTCTGCTTTCAGAAAAATGTACTAACATAAGCCAGTTCCTCCCACCTCCTCCACTACCACTCCAGCCTATCGTCACATCTGCCAGTAGAATGGTCCCTCTACTCCCTCTCCTGTGCACCTACAATCTATTCTCTCCAGAGTGGTTGAAACAGAAACAATATCGTTCCCTTTTTCAAACACTTCAATGGGGTCTTATTGAATTTAGAATAAAATTTCAAGTTGATGTTGTCCGTCAAATTCTATGTAATCTGGATTCCAGTTATCACATCAAACTGTCTCTCTACCTCCTCTTTGCCCACTCTGTTCAATTGCTCTGGCCTCCGTGCTCTCCCCTGAGCATTCAAGCACACTCCCACCGCAGGCCTGAGCATTTTACCTCAGAATTGCTTGTTTATCTTCACTCAAATGTCACCTTCTCAGAAGGCCTAATGTGATCACCCTACCTAAAATAATAATGCCCCTTATGCATTCTCTATGCCCCTATGCTGCTTTAATTTTCTTCATAGCACTTGCCATTTTCGGGCATCATACTACATTATATAATACCCCTATAGATTTATTTATCACCTGCCTCATCACCTGAAAATATCCAGAAGAGCAGGGTTTTGTCTTTACATGGCTCAGCATCTACATGGGTACTCCGCATCCAGCAAGAGCTAAGAAAACATTTTTTGAAAGAATGAATTATTTCATTCAATCCCTACATTCTCTGAAGTTGCTAACATTATTACTACTTTATAGACAAAAAGAGTAAGGTGCAAAGGGATAATGCAACCATTTTTGGAAACAGACAAAAGGATCCAGGAAATGGGGCTCTGTGGTGGAGAACTAGATGCCTAGTACAGGACTGAAACAATGAGGAAAGAAGTAGAAATAAAGGAGATTAGGTGTTTTGTTTGTTAATTTCCTAATTTATTTGATTTTAATACTACAAATAAATACTTTGGGAAAAAATTGTACCTTAATTCTGCAAACTCAATGTGTTTTGCTAATTTCAAGTCAAAAATTAAAGACTAAAAACAATGGTCATTATTTACAAAAGATGAGAAATGATCAAAACAACATAGTGGTCACTACTTAATTACTCCTCTATTCTTCTGTTTCCATATCAGACACACGCCTCGCTTCTGATACATGTTAGACCAGGCACAAATTATAATGTGAAAGTAGGGTATAAAGCAACAGAGTGGAACTTGCAGGGATGCCAGAGCTTACAGCCCGAAGAACATTGGAAAATGTGATGAGGGCTAAAGAGGATTATAATGTCTTTCCCGATTTGGTGGATGAATAGGTTTTGTGTTTTGTTTTAGCATATCTTCTGGGCTGAATGAATGTTTTGTGTACTAAACAGAGTAAAAGCTCCAATCAAGTTTACTGCCTCCATATGGTTCCAACCACATATGCACAATGGTAGATTCACTGAAAACAAAAAGGATAAGTCGTTTTCCTAGAAAAGGCCATCGTGTTGCTAGAACTTTAATAAGCAAGAGTTCAAATGCAAGCCAGAGCAAAAAATCAAACTTAGAACATCATTCTGTTGGTGGCTTTCCAAAACAGCAATTTGCTAAAAGAGCATCTGCAAGTCTTTTATCTGCAAACTTAATTTCATTATTGTATTATACTATACTTAAAATAAAAAAAACAGACCAACACATTTATTATGTAATGAATGGATCACTTAGGCTTTGATCTCTTACACCAGTTTTATCAAGCTCCCCTAAAGGGAGACCAATTAGGAGTACTTTTTTTTTCTTCTTTAGGAGTATCTTTTTTTTCTTCTTTTCAAATAGTACTCTCAGACTGAACATTTGAATTTCATTTTATCAAAATTTAGGCATGACACACATTATTTAAAAAATAAACTCTCCCCCAATCATGCTATTAATATGGGCAGCATTCTTGATTTGAAAAAATAAAATGCTATTATTTAATGACATTTCCTAAAGCTGACACAATACACTAAAAAAACTTTTATGACACAATCAGAAGCATTATTAAACTGTAGTGTTTCTAGGAAAGTACTCTTTCAATCAATGGACATGCCTTCCTAAAAAACAGAATCTTACTCCATATTGTGAGGGTTTTGATTTATTTGCTATAGTACACCATTGCTTTTGTGTTCCAAAATACAAACTAAGAGGCTTCTATAATGATGAATTTGTTAAAATGACTTTCCCTAAGAAAAACACATTTATTTTCCAGTGCATACAAAGAGCTTTGTTATGAATCTGAAAGCCTCTTCCATGAACCTGAGAAGGAAGTTACCCAATCAGACCAGATAGGGATAAGAATTCTCTTTAAATGTAACCAAAAGATAACAAAGGAGACACATCATCAGAAATATTACATCATGTGTACAGGATGATGGAATACAATTTTTGAAGTGTTATTTTCTTTGCTACCTGAAAATGGAAGATGGAAATTGTGCTGGGCCTGTGTTCTAGTTATGGCTATGAAACTAGTTTTGTGACTTGGAAAATTCTCCAACTTCTCTTTGTCTCAGTTTGTTCATCTCTAAAAAAGTCGTTGTAGTATATCTCTTCATGGTCTCTTCTAACTCCAAAATTCTACAGATTCTATAACTTGGACATTTTCAAAGATATTTTCATTTCTTAGTAAATTCTTGATTTTGTGACAAATTAATAATGAGTTCAAGCATTCATATATAAGACTCCTCCAGTTGAAGGAACTGGTGAATTTAATGAACTTAAAAAAGGAGGAGGAGGAGAGGTTTTACTTATAACTATCCAGGAGTATCCCTAAATTCTACTCACTTGAACTTCTCTTATATGCAGCTCTCATAAGGTAAAACAACTCACAAGTACAGTTGACTCTTGAACAACATGGGTTTGAACTGCGTGGGCTCACCTGTATGTGGATTTTTTTCAATAGTAAATACTACAGTACTACACAATTCACAGTTGGTTGAATCCACGGATGCAGAACAGTGGATACAGAGGACTTTACATACAGAGGGCTGACTATAAGTTGTACTCTAATTTTCAACTGTGCAGAGGGTTAGCACACCAATCTTCATCGTCCAAGGGTCAACTGTATAGAGGGTCTTGAAGGAACTACGCATTTCTGAAAAACTGATTTACCAAAGTGAAATTATTGACCTTAGCTAATGGGCCAAGCTAAGACATACCACTGAAGTAATGTGAGATCTTTGTTTAACTGCTTTACATTTATTAGTTAACCTGTAGCACATTACAAACTAAAATAAAGATTATATACCATTGAGAGCACTATTTCAGGTCAGTTTCACATATGATTCTAATCACTAAATACTCCAGAATGAGAAGAGAATACAGATGAATTATGGTAGCTATTAAAACTTTTCTTGAAATTTACTTTCCAAAACTTAGTATCACATTTAATCATCAAAACATTCTATTTAAAATTGATTTATTTGGTTATAGTCTACCTCCACACAGGATTTTGGGTGGCTATACAAGACATGGAAGAAATTCTAATTGAAAAAAACTATCTGTGCAAAAGATAACCAGATAAACTAGATGTATTACAATTAAGTAGTTATTTGCCTTTATCCTAGATGGACTCTCATTTCTTGGTTTTTAAAGAAAACTTGAAAAAAGCTCAGCCATATCTCCCGGTTTCTGGAGGTGAAGCAGGGAAGCCCTAGCTCAGAGCCTGGCTACCTCTCCCATGGATGGTGGAACTGATATCAGGGAAACTGCTGCTCATACACCCACCACAAGCAAAGTCCTACATAGGTTAAAAAGGACAGCATAAATAAACAGATTCTGGGTGAAAAAACAAAGGAAATATGCAAAGCCCAAAAGAGACACAGCAGCCACTAAATAAATGTTTGCTGTCAATACAGGTTATTTCTGACTTTGGCTGCTCCTCATTCCCTACTCTCTCCCTTTTGACAATGTTTTGCATTTTCTTTGGGCATTTCACTGACCTAGTTGATATTTTATAACATGGCAAAATATACATATTTTAAAACTTATGAACATTTTAGAATATTAAGTTTCATGAAAGTAACTTTAAAGTACATGACCTTATAAATAAACATTTATTAAAAAGGGATTTGGGAGTACAGTACTTTGCTGGGTTTTTTTTTTTTTTCTTCACCTATGAATTTTTATGTGAATGTATTATTTTGAAATGAGAGGAATATCAGTAACTGGGAGAAACACTTCTTTGCCCATCTAGAGAAACACTTTTCTTGTGCCAAGATTACTGGAAGTTTGGATTAAAGTGAAAAGTGTGCTTGGTAATCATGGAAACAAATCAAAGGAAGGGGGAAGTCCTGAGGGATATTAATTTCAGACAATGGTGAAACTTAATAAAATCTTGTCCCACAAGACAGAACATATTGAACAGTCTCTAGAATATTCATGCCTGCCTAAATCTAGCTGTTTGCAAAAATTAGCCAAAATTTTATTGTGATATTTTCATTTATGTCACTCCTGGTTTCCTTCAATTACTCTCTTAACTGGATCTACAACCTAAATCTTCCTCTGAATTTCACTCTTGATAAATCCTTCTCTTTCATTCCACATCCTCTTCATCCTAACTTGACAATTAGTTTACCCTTACTCTAATCACTCAGTTTTATGCCTCCCTTTATTTCCTAAGAACAAATCTACACTTTTCATTGGGTTTCTACTCACTGTGGAAGCTAACGGTCTTCAAAACATGTCTAAGTCTATTGGCAGTCATAGATCTTTCTTACAAGACCCTGACATGTCTTTGTAATCATGTGGGTCTACAGTTATTTATTTCCAATTTTGCTTTCCATCCAAGATCTACGTAGTCACAGTGGTCTTTCTAAAATCATAATCTTATATTACTACCTGTTCTTATGACTCCACCACAAACTCAAAAGATAAATTCATGCCCCTTACAAGACTTACAAAGCTTAGCTTGCAGCTTGTATTTAGCCACCTTTACCATTTTTTCTCCAAGCACCACAAATTCTAAACCCTTCAATGAGGCACAGTCTCATTTTGCATACTCTTTTCTCTTCTCCTTCCTGTTCCCTTAGCTGACTCTTATTCACGTCTCACGCTAGCTGTCTGATCCTCTGGAAAGCTCTCTCTGCCTCCTCAGTCTGAGTTGCATGTACTCTATCACTAGTGGTCATTCTGCATTATAGTTGACCTTCTACATGTCTATATTCACTCGTAGATTATAAACCCCACAAGAGTAGTGAACCAGGCCTGTCTGATCACAAATATATCCCTAATATCTAAGCTCAGTGCCTCTAAATACTACTTTAAATGTCATAAATGTTTTAAAATTTCTCTGTGACACATTATCACCTTAAATACTATAATCAGCTATAGTTATTGATCCATTTTTACTTCAGAATTTCATTTTGTAACAGTATCTTTTCTTTGTTATGTAATTGGATATATTTTCAGATCATTATCAAAAGATTAGGAAAAATTAGAATTTTCTGAACTATTTCTGGAATCCATAGTTAGTAGTCAGAGAAAAAAATTATTGCCCAAAGAAAAATTGATGACATACCTATTTGGGGGTTTTGAAATCTAAGGAGGGCCAAAAATGTGCATATTGTACTATAATTTTGGAATTATTTACAGAAGTTTTGGTGATATAAGAGGAGAACAAAAATATACTTTCTTTATGAGTCATTTATGAAATCAACCCCAATGTCAAATTAAGTTACCTGGAAATGTTTAAGGATTTAAGAAAAGTCTGCGTAATATGTACTTAACACTACACAATTAAGAATGTACTTTTCCTTTGTGTTTTATGTATTATTTCTCTTTTATAAAAATGATGTTTCTGAAACTACTGTCAATACATTTTTGAAAAGGAGAAAAGAGTAATATTGGTTAAATAAACATTTTCATGGGATGCATTTTTACATGAATAGTCATTTCTTAAGCTAGGTAAATTTTGAGTTAAAATATCACCAAAAATATATTTAGCTAAAATGTGGACAAATCCATAGAATTATGGTTTGCAGAGAATAGTATAGAATTCTATGAGATACTTCCTTCTTTTCAATAACTGTCATCTTAGTAGATATATTGTTTGAATGTTCTGTGATGAAAAATAAACTAAAATATAATGAAAAAAATCAAAAGGTGATACAGCCCTAAGAGAAGAAGAAACAGTAAAAAAGAAAAATGACTCTTTTACAGGGTGGAAGGAAAAGACATAAAACCAGAAACACACTAATGATCAGATGACAAAAATAATAGTAGAAAACAAGGAACCTTCTATGTATTTTGAGGTTTGCCTACAGTCTTCCTGTAAAGTCTCTGGAAACCATATTTAGAGGTTTCTTATTGTCATTACTAGCAATATATCATTCAGTTAGGAAATACATTCACCTATACATAAAAGAGATGAGGTAAAAAGAAAAATACAAAAGTCAAATTAAAGCAAACTTGACTCCAAATCAAAGAAATACTCTCAAAGTTTGACAATAGCTCAAACGCTAGTATGTTTTCTAAAAATAGGTTGACTCTTGATTGTTTGTATCTATGACTCCACAGAGTCTACACAAGGTATTTTATTTTTTTCTATTTTATTTATTTATTTATTTATTTAAATTAATGTTTATTGGAGTATGGTTGCTTTACAATGTTGTGTTAGCCTCCACTGCACAACAAAATGTATCAGCCATACACATATAGATATCCTCTCCCTTTTGGACTTCCCTCCCATTTAGGTCACCACAGTGCATTAGGTGAGTTCCCTGTGCTATAGGGCATGTTCCCATCAGTTGTCTATTTTATACATAGTATCAATAATGTATATGTGTCAATCCTGTCTCCCAATTCCTCCCATCCCCCTCCCTTCCCCCTTGGTATCCATACATTTGTCCTCTACGTCTGTGTCTCTATTTATGCTTTGCAACTAAGATCACCCATATCATTTTTCTAGATTCCACATATATGCGTTATTATACAATATTTGCTTTTCTCTTCCTAACTCACTTCACTCTATGACACCCTCTAGGTCCATCCACGTCTGACAGTGAGGACACAGGGGAAAGCCTGGGGTGTAGATGAAATAAAGCCTGTGTTCAAATTCTCTCCTTACTATACAGATTCTCTGCACCTTAGTTTTCCTAAACGTAAAATGAAGATAGTTAAACAAATCTGGTTTGTGGTGGTAAGAATTAAATGAGATAACATATAAAATTGATAATACCAGTATGTAGTAGACAATCAGTAAACATCAATCCCTTCCTTCTTTTGCACATTACTACTCAGGGCATTTTAAAAACATACTATTAATTTTACTTCACATAATATATAATTTTAATTATGTATAAAAGATTCTCAGTAAATACCAAAAGCCATCAACATAATGATAATTTCCTAACTTAAAATATTTTCTATTTATAAATGGTCATAGCCACAAAACATTTTGTTAGACTTTTCTTTTAAGCTTGTACAAAGATATTTATATTTTTCAAGAGATTGCCTTTAATTTAGTGATAATATTAGTATTATTTGCTGGGGTAAATCACATTATTGATTTAACTTTGGTGTGTCTATATATTTTTTTTTAAACTGGAAAAATCATACATACACAGTTAAGGAAACCAAGGTCCAATAAGGTATAGCTAATTTGTGGAAAAGCAAAAGACACGACCCATAAACTAATTATTCTACTGAATACCTTTAGTTCTCATAAAAATCATGAGTTGGTAAATAATCTGGATAGTCTGAATAAATTCTTGTCACTTAATTTCAATCTTGTCCTGAGTAATTTCAAGGATCTGACCCATAAAAGCAAGATCCTAGTTAGAAATTATGGCCAATGGCAAGATCTAAGCCTTCCCTCTCCAGCTTTTAGCATTTTCTATAGAAATCCAGTCCTGCAAGTATGTGAATTTCATGTGTGGTTGGCTCACACCAGCTATATTTTTGAGGAAGAGGTAAAAGAGCCATTTTGGGTTAGATATGAAAAACTTTATGCAACAAATGCATATTTGGAAACCGCAAAACGAGCATGCAAATCAATTTATACGCATGGGTGAATGAATATAGATGAGCTATTTTCAAAGTATAGCCATCCTGGTGTAGCATAAGATATCTGTACAAAAGGAACGGGAAGGAGGTGAACTACTCAGCTTAGTCACCCATTTACAATTTTCAATGGAAAATTGCATTGTCAGTTTCCATTATGCCTGCACAAATTTGGACAAATTAAAGTCAACTAAGTAATTATTGATAACATACATGTGTATGAAGTAAAGCAGGAAAGCCTTGCCAGTCATTTGGAACTTCTCAGAAGTTTCTAGGATTTCCATTAGGAAGAATGGTAATACACGTGACTCTGAAACCAATCTGAGACACAGCACTGGCCTATTCAGCCATCTCTCCAATTTGGTATTGGAGATGTGTGAGAACAGGGGAAGATGTCATAAATGGGACATTAACAGAAATCACTCTGCTGAACAGAAACATTACATCTGCTCCCAGTCCCTGCACTTTATCAGGATCCCTTTGTTAATTACCAGGAGAATTATCGTTCAACCTGACAAATGGGTCTAAGTTAAAAAAAAAAATAATCCTTGGAATTACACAGCATTTAAATTCTATAATTCTTTCTTTCATGATATTCTTTCAGAATATATCCTGTGAGATTAGTGCCATATTCTGTTCTGACAATATGAACATTCTGTTTTTATTTCTATAACAGAATGTTCAACCTAGAATGAAAATACAAATCCTTGGAAAGTCATATAAGAGTCTGATCTTCTGAAATGGACTATTAGTTTGACATTTCAAAATCTGATTGAAAATCCCTCAATATGGTGTCACCAACTTCTTTTATTAATCTGGTCTTGTACTTGCAAACATATTTATCTTGCAAACAATTTAAATAGATTTTCTTTACTCCCTCTTAACACCTGATCTTTATAAATTATTTACATTTTTTACATAAATAAGTATACATACAATCATATTTTTGTGTATATATGTATGTGTGTGTATGTACATACATGTATTTGCAATTTGATTATGTTTACTAAACAAAATATTTTTAACATGCTTTCATTCCCATTTAAATAGATACACCTCATTCATGTTATATTGTGAGGTGCTATATATGGGTCTACCATGGTTTATTTAGCCAATTACTTAATACTTAAGTTGATTCCATTTACTTGATTTCACCATTACAGACAATAGGTAATGTGTATCAGTGACAATATATTTATGAATCAAGTGAACTTAGTCACTGAAGGTACATGATTAACCCCTTTATTTTCTGACTTCTAGTAGCACTAAATATTCATCTCTGTGACAGTATTTAATGCATTATATTGAAATCATTTATGCATGTATCTGCCAGCCTACTCCACTAGAACATGACTTGTTCCCCCTTTCAATCCTTAGACCAGTGGTGACCAAACACAGTGTCTCACCAAAAAAAAAAAAAAAAAAAGTCAAGTTTCCTGGTTTTCCTTGTCGTCAAACAAGGAAAAAACAAACTCAGTATTCATTAATCCAATGCTTTTTCTACACATCCTCTATAACTTTCTAAAGACTTACTACAAACTATTTCCTTTTAATAGGAAAGAATCTAGTGATTAGAGTAATTTGAAATTATGGTGACTTAATTGAGAGTGTGAAACAATCCATTAAGTGCAATTTTTAAAAGGATTTATGTTTCTGACTGTTCATAGGCATTCTGCATTTTTCAAAAAGGCTCATTTTTACAACTGAGGATATCATTAATAATATCACTAATGGCACACATGTGTACCCTATTATAGATCTTCATATACTACGATTAATAGTGAGATTTATTCACATTTTTGATCCCTGATATTTTTATACTTGTATTTAGGTCTCAACACTTTTCATTTGTGCTGCCTAACTTCAAAATTGCTGAGAACACAAAGGTGAACTAACACCTCTGAGATGTTAAGAGCTAACATCTCGTCTTGTGTAGGACAGCTTCTTAGTAAGTGGTTTTGCAATTATGAATGAATTCACGAATGGACAAAAACATAGGGGTCAAAGATAAAGCTAGATTTCTGGCTTGTGTAACTGGCTGTACTAAGAAACCATGGACATTACAGAGTACCCGTAAAAAAGTGTTCTTAATGCTGTGAATGGCTGTTGCTTTGGTTTTATTTTCTTTGTTTTGTTTTTAACTCAAAAACTATTTTTCGCCCTTTCATCTCATCCTTCTCCAGGAAGAATTCACACCAGTGCTAAAACCCCTTTTATCCAAAGCTGTATTTCTCAGAGGAAGAGCAATGACCCAGAATATAAAAGGCTTGATATGGGAGTGATACCACTCGAATGTGCTGCAGTGAGGTGGCAGGGCAGAAATATCACACCTGCTGGATGTGGATTCAGTACCAGGAGGATACCCTGGAGATGGCAGCATGAACAAGTACAAGGTGAGCTGAGATACAGGCAGCAGCTGTAACTCGAGCTCAACCACGTTGAAGGAAACATGAAACTGGGGCAATCCACTGGGTAAAGAGGACAACAAGGGCAGCTGGCTCAGGGCAAACAGAAGCATATGGGCAGAGAGCCCGCCCAGAGTGGATTCCAGGGACACCTGTATGCAGCACAGCAAGTTAAGGCAACTGGAGAAGTAATTCATGCTCTGTAGCAGTTGGTGCCATATTTTACTCAAACGAATCTGTGAATTTTAACTTCAGACACTCTTAAAATAGATTTTCTGTTTTTTTTTTTTTTTTCTTTTTTTGTCAGGGGGTAGTTTGGGGGAGCTTTTTTTAGGGGTGGGTGTTGTCTTGGGCTATTTCTATCTCATACTTGGAAGATTCGTATGTTAAAAGTTTTCCCAAAAGTACAATTATTTACATAACTATGAGCTGAAAATGTATTTTGAAGGTCATTTAGTCCAGGCCTCTGATCAGAAGAAGGGACATCTTAAACAATTTAAGAGCAGCAGTTGTCTGTCTAAGCTATTGTTAAGGATTTCCAGGAATAGATACTTGCCCACCACTTCCGCTGGCCTGTTCTCACATTTATACTAGAATTACAAGCAAATGTTGTTTACTCTTTCCTCGGGCCTACATCAACACAATCTTGCTCAAATCCATTTCCATTAGTTAGCGCTCTGTGGACCAGGCTACCACTGCTCATTTTTCTTAGTCCAAATTCTTTTTTCTGTTGGTCAGCTCATATTTTTCTGGTCTACTTTTCTGGCTTAAAAATGCAATGCTATCAAGACTCTTCCCTTTACACAATCCTGGACTGCCTGATCTACAGACACTAATGACAGAGACCTTTTTTTTTAACCACCAGGTAACAACAACCTACCAAGGATTTTATGAAGCCCTTGCCAATGCCATTTCCAAGGTATAAAAGGAAATTAGCAAGTCAGACAGAAGGGAGAGGAACGGTTAGGGAGCCCATGAAAGTGCAACAATGCTAACGAACATATCAAGAGGATTGCAATAGATTTTGGGAACTAACCTTTGGAAGAGTATTAGTGAATTGGAGTAATAGTGAGTAAAATAAATAAAGCAGGCAGTTACCAGGAGAAGGAGGCTGAATGTCAGACCAGTTTCACAGAAGGGAGATCTGAAATGTTTTAGTTCAGTGAAAACAGTACTCTTTCTCTTAGGCAGATTAAGATAAGTCAAGGGGATACTGACTATATGAATTTTATTTGCACTGAGGACGTAACAAGAATAAATTAATTTATGTCAGCAGAGAAAGGATTTTCATTAAATTTAAGGAAGAAATTCTGCCCAGAAAAAGTTATTAAACACTTAAATGGAATACTAAGAGAAGGGGAGAAAAATAAATATGAAATTGTATTAGCTTATACAGGCATCTTTTAAACACAGGGGAGATTCTTACACGTGAAAGAGTGTATAGAGGATACACGGTCACTATTTTAATATTAAAAAAGAAGGAATTACAAGTTCAGGGCATGGCCTTAGGAGTCATGCAGCCTTGGTTAGAATACCAGCTTTGCAAATTCCTAGTGGGCCTCAGTTTTCACATCTTTAAAATGGAGAAAATAGCACCTACCTTATAGGTTTGTGGGGACGATTAAATGAATTAATATGAGTAAAGAACTTAAAATAGTGTCTGACACAGAATATGAGTTATGTACAATTTTGCTATTGTTGTTGTTCTTATTGGTATTAGTAGGAAAAAGCCCAATGACACATTGCCAAAGACAAAGAATGATTATAGTCTCTATGACTGAATTGTAGACAATAATATGTTTATCCTTGTCTTTTTCTTCCCCCTCTGCTTGCCTTCAGCTCAATCCCAGGACTAGAAGTCAAGAAATGTATATTCTTGTTCTCTCCTCCACTAATCAGATGTGTGATTTTTTTGTATTTTAAGTCACCAGCTCTCAATGTTCTGATTGTTTAAATTCTGTAAGTTCTCCACTCTCTCTCAATTAACCTTTTTCTCCAACACTCCTTTTTCCCCCATCATCTTCTTTTTTCCTATCTCCTGTTCCTCTTTCTCAGTCTTCTGTCTCATTTTCTCAATTATCACACATCCCAAGCTTCACAACTTCACTGAGGCCTCATCACCCTTCCACCCTTCATCTCTTATGGGCAGAAGACACGCCAAGATTATATATTTGGCCCCAATCCAAATCTATATTGCCTCTGTTTTAGGAAGAAACACATTTTCTGTGTCATGCAAACAGGGACTTTGTCCAGGATGAATAATGTCCTGAGTCTGGGGGAGGGAGAGGCACCCATCATTTTTCTTTATTTCCAGTGACCTCTGGGAAAGGGGACAGCTCTTGCTAACAGTCAGAGAGGAGCACCATCCCAGATGAAGAATTATTCTAATTCACGAAGCTCTACCTCTGCCTGTACTTTGATGAAGGAAATCAAGGTAGAGAGCTGAAGAAGAATAAACAGTGGATAAAATTCAAGAAAAAAAAACTTTAAATGTTATTTGAGTCAAAAAAATATAAATTGTGGTAGAAGAAAGTCATATTGTTTTAACTCTACCATTCTAATCTGAACAAAGGTGTAAAAAGCCAGAAGAAGAGAGAATTAATGATGCATATGTCAAAAAAATTCCCATACAATGAAAGAAACTGACCAGTGAGGCATGTTCTGAAACTTATAAATGCCTCATTTAAATATTAAAAACAAAATTTTGTATAGATTCCCTACCTACTCTGGTAAAAGAGGTTTGGGGGCTATTACTGACTTTTTAAAAAACTGGCTGGCGGTTTCAAAATATTCCTGTGGTGGTCTTAGCTTATACTGAACTCACTGCGAGCTCAGTAAGTTTAACCTCCTGGTTTTCTTATGTATGAAAGTTTTAAAGAAGTCATTATTAATATTAGCTTAACTTTTTTCACCTTTTTGAACATAATTGTGGCTCATTCCAATAGATAGTTAAATAATAACTATTATTATTTTATAATAATAGAGTTTCATCAAAGTAAATTACTCTTGGTAACTGTCAGAGAAATCTTAGAGCAAGACAATACATTTAGTCTTTCATACAACCCCCAGGAAGAGTTGGGATGTTGTTAATCAATAGTATGAAAATGCTACTTTGCAAAAACCTCAAAATCTCTTAACACTATGCCTGATCACAGAAAGTCATTTGTCATACTTTAAGGATAAATTTTGGGGCTTCCCTGGTGGCACAGTGGTTGAGAATCCGCCTGCCAATGCAGGGGACACGGGTTCAAGCCCTGGTCCGGGAAGATCCCACATGACGCGGAGCAACTAAGCCTGTGCACCACAACTACTGAGCCTGAGCTCCAGAGCCCGTGAGCCACAACTACTGAGCCTGCGTGCTGCAACTACTGAAGCCCGTGCGCCTAGATCCTGTGCTCCGCAACGAAAAGCCACAGCAATGAGAAGCCGGCGCACCGCAATGAAGAGTAGCCCCCGCTCGCCACAACTAGAGAAAGCCAGCGCGCAGCAACGAAGACCCAACACAGCCAAAAATAAAAAAATTTAAAAAAAAAAAGATAAATTTTTTTCGGTTTCTAAGGTCTTGTATAAAAAAAATACATATATAGACTATTTTAAATCATAAAGACATTTTAATGTTGTGTTTAACCGATATATATTTTTGAGGATTTTAATATGATTTCTAAGACTTTTAAATAATATCCTTCTCTGCTTACATTATGTAATTTTCTTGTACACGTCATATTTTTGTGTATATCTCTGTTTATATGCATATACACAGACATACATTTATGTATCAAAAACAAATGTCTCATTATTTCAAAATATCTCAATACTTTACCTCACAGAAAGTTGGTGCAATTTTTAAAATAGGGGTTCATAAATGTATCCTCCTGCACATGTAATTGTGCATTTGGGTCATGAAATGCAATATATAGCTTCCTATTTTTACAATATTTTCAATTGGATAAATTAAACATTTAGTACCTTAAACATCACACATAGTAATTTTAAATAAATAACTACATTATTTGCAGAAAAAAATCAATTTTGCACGCAAGACGAAGAGCTTAAGCTGGAAGGTGGTATCTTCCATACGGCAGCTATAGTTATATGCTGCCACGCCAGCTACTTCTCTAAGGAGACTCCAGGCATGCTTAATTATAGAGAGACATCATTACTTAGAAGAAAAACCTGAGTCTTTAATTTCCTTGCCTCTGCTGGACTGGGGCGGTTCATTCTGCTGAATCCAGCAGTGACTGAGTAACACCTAAGCTTAGCTGGTTCCACACACAAGGACAGGTATCGTTAGGTCACAAACCACAGTAACTCCTAAGCTGTGATCAGTGCTGCTTCCGTTGTGGATTGCCATCCACACAGAATTCATTATGTCTATAACTAAACACAGAAAGCCCCTCCTGGTGTTAGGATGCTAGTGAGGCAACTGCTCTTCTTGGCAGCACCTCTTGTAGCTTTTAGACCACCAGATCCCTCCTGGGAACCAACCGGACAAAATGCTATTTGAAGTAGCACTTGTTCCCATAATGTGGCATCTATGTATTTCTAATTACAGTCCAGATAGTTTTGAGCACAAGTAACTAGACAAGAGTCCAGATCAGCACTTCATCTTACCAGGTCAGTCTTACTTTCCTCCCACTTCTTTCCAATAATAGTTTCTCATATATACCAGAAATAGCATAGAGAATATATCTTTCTAACTCTAAGAACTACTCCCAAGTTCAATTTTAGGCAATGCGTTGGGAAGCCAAACTCACTTGCGCAAAAAGAGACACTATTTTCTCATTATGTAATTTCAATTAAGTGCCCAGTGTACCATCATCTATATCTTCAGCAGAACCATGTTCTGACTCAGCAACTCTCACGAAGGGCCTACTTAGGGAACCGGCCTAGGTCTTTACATTTGTGCTGAATCACCATGGACTTTTGATATTTTCAATAATTTTATCTCCTAGAATCTGAAATAGATGAGAATTGTGTTGCTTGCTTTTTGAAAACTAAGTATTTTCATTCAAAAGATCAAGAATTAGTTGTAATATTCTTTAGATGCAATATACTGGGGCTTTACTTCTGGTTACATTAGAGTACAATCAACCTATTAAGCATAATATGAATAGAAGGCCAACAAAAGAAGCAAATAAGCAAGCATTATAGAAACAAAGTGTGATGAATCCTGACAAGCTAATCCATTTCTTTACTATCATGACATTAGGAAATGGCACTAAATGTAAGGGTCTGCCACAATCCTCAATTCTGAAGCCTTTATTATAAATCGGCCAAATTAGCACCAAGTTAACAACTAGTGAATACATTTTCAGCAGCCATTATCTGTCTGTTAAAACACACAGGTTTTGTCATATAATGGACAGAGTTGCCTACTGGGGCAACAGACACACCTGGGCTCAAATTTCATCTCTGCCATTGAGCTATGGAACTTTTGGCAAGTTAGCTTTTCTAATACATACATAGTTTTAACATTTGTAAAATGGGAATTTTATAAAACCTATCAAGTACGATGTTGCAGGAATAAATGAGGTAAAACAGATAAAGTATACTGTACAATGCCTTTCACTCAGTAAACACTAAATAGTAAGTATAATAAATGTGATTCTAAACAGAATGATGTTAAATTGTATTCACATTCAAGAAGTGCTTATGGCACCGTTAAAGTAGGGGCGCCTAGTGCATCTTTTGAAACAATTTGATGCCTAATATTTTGGGGGAGAACTCATGTATATTTGTAGATTTAGACAGTATAGTTGGGCTAGTGATTTTTTTCCCAATATCCAATCACTCATTCAAATATTTGAGCTTTTACAACTTACTGATTACTAATTACCTAAAATACCAGCAGTTGAGTTGTTCTAATTAGAAAACATACATTGCTTGAATGTATTGGTAAGACTTTCACTCAACAGATGCAAATGTAAAATAAGAACCTATGTTTTATCTCCATTATAAAAGCACAAGAAATTGGAAACAAGTTCAAAGGTTGTAAGGTATTTAAAACAATACTCTCTCTCCTTTCTCTTGGATGTATTCATATATAAATACACTTGCTCCCTGGAATGGTCATTGGATTTATGTTACAAATATTTGACTCTTTTGCTAAGATTTGTAAATATGGATTTACATTAAGGACCCTTTTGTAAGTAATTTTTTATATGTATTCAGTGCATTAGTATTCATTGAGCAACATTCCTTTCATAATCTGAAGGATTTTTTTTTTTCAGGTAGAGCTTATATACAGTAAAGTACATAAATCTTAAGTGTGTAATACATGCATCTTTACAAATATATATGCCCATGTAACCACACCCAGATCATGCCAAAGCCTCCACTGTGTCCTCTTCTAATCAACACTACTAAAAGGTAACTTCTATTCTGACCTCTATCACCATAGATTAGTTGTCTGTTTCGAACTTCACATAAATGGAATCATGCAATACGTACTCATACAGTTGCTACCTTAAATTACTAATTTCATTTGTTTAGATTTTACACAGGAGGAACAAGGGGACCACTGCCCTCTTGATTCAGCTTGTCTATATTAATGTGTCAATAGGTACTAAGAGAACTCCACCAAATCTTACACCTACCATTGAGTGTAAATGATCTAAAATTTGCCTAAAATGACCTCAAAGTAGACTTACAGAAACAAGTTTAACATTTTCACTATTAACATTCACAAATCCTAGAGCCACTATGCTGCTGCCATTAGATATTTCTTCTAAATTTTCAAGTTTTTCTGAGAGTTTACCTGTATCAGCTACTCTCAAACACTCTTTGAGGTAGGTTAGCAGGGGTTCACAATCAGGAGTAGTCTGATTAGGTGTTTCTCAATTTGCAATCTTGGAAATTGAAATTAGGACATTAGCAGCCTTAGTCTACTTTTAACAGCAACTTAGAGACAATGCCACACCTGGAATTTAGTTCTTCAGACCCCATGCCACATTCTGTTTACACACATTGTGGAAACAATAACATTGTAGGAAAAGAATCTGAGAGAGCATTGTACCCATTCGCATATTCAAGTGGAAATACATGGACTCCATGCTTAAGAGAGAAAACCAAAAAGCCGTGCAATTTCTGAAGAGCTCTAAAGCAAGTAACAAAAAAACCCTTTTTTTTCCCAAAACTTAATTTAGACATTTTAAGACTTACTACTCAGCAAGGACCACACACACCTACCTATTCCTGCACTTCCGAGTTAATAGAAAGGGACTGAGCCATAAAATTATGGAGAAGTACACAAGGAAAAAGTATAAGAGTTTTGCATAATACTGTGATGCATAATGAACTAAAATCTTTTGGAATGCAAAAATGATTTATTCTGAATTATTTCAAATATACTTGTGCAATTTTTTGAAAGTACAGTTTGCGTAACAACTTCTAATAATAGGTTTATTATCTCCATAATAAAACAAAACCTGAGTATCTTAATAAGGCCTAATTTTCAGTGTATATTTATAGGAGTTAACCCTACGAATGGTGTAGCCACCAACTGCTCACTGAGAAAGGGATATGGAATGTGGTTCCTGTTCTCAGAAACCAGTGTGGCTCAGGGTTCTAATACTCAGAATGCAGCTAAGAATAACAGAAATATTATATAGTACCTGTCCTTTTTGCAGTCAATCAGGGATTCCTTAAATAATCATTTAATTATCACATTTCATTTAATGCTATCCAAAACTGGAACATGATGTTACTAGCATATATGATTTTACACTAAAAATATAATCTGTTTATAAGAAATCTTTCTTGAGCTTTTTAAAGCTCAAGTATATTACCTAGCTTCTCTGCAACATACACGTAAATAACTTTAACTTATCAAAAAGCCTCAAAGACAAAATATAAATAGGATAGATCCATTAGATATCTATACCTATACATTAGGATAAATATAGTAAAAATCACTAAGTATAGGATTGGGATGGATAAAGGTATTAGTTTATATGGAAAGTGACAGTTTTTACAAATGCCTTTGTGTTAAAGGCTCACTTAATCATAATAAAAATTCTCAAGTAGAATATGATGTTTTAAATATTTTGAATCACAACCAGACATGGTTAACATTAGAGCACAGCTGTGTAAAACAGAAATAGAGGCTCAATGTGTTTACTCTTTGCTTTTCTTTATAAGCTGAAACTTTTGGAAAATATTCCATATTTGAATTTTGCTTGACAGTAGCCCTAAAGAAAATAGTATCAGTAGAAGTAGTGGTGCTGGTGGTAGTGGTGATAATACTAACAAAAATAGCAAGTGGATACTTAAGAATATTTACTATGTGCCAAACACTATTCTAAGAGCTTTACATGAAGTCACCTGCTTAATTTTGATAAGAGCCCTATGAAGTAAGTACTATTATTATACCATTTTCACAGATGACAATATTGAGGAATAAAGTTTGAGTGTGCCCACTTAAACCAGGCAGCATGGTCCCACAGTCTGCATAATCCAAATGCATCTCAGAATAGTTAAAATAACACATTCCACCTCATCTGTGGCATTTTAGAATGGTAACTCAGTTTTGATTATTAGTTTATAATCAAGATAAGCTTATTCTGATAGATCATTGTTATGCTTTAAGAGCTTCCCAGAACATTTTATCTAAATCAAAATTATGAATTTATCCATTCCACTCAAAGCTTTCTCAGCACAGGTGATCCACCTTTTCCTCAGATGGTAGGCTTCAAACAAAACTGGCAAAATCTCTGAATCATTTTTGTCTAGTACCTAACTATATGGTAACTACTTAAAATTTTTTAACCTTACGAAAATTATAAGTATCTATGTAGTATTTCCCTTTACTGTAGCAGTTAAAATACTGAAAGCCTAGAATCAGTCAATCAATATATACTGTCAGAAGGAAGGCATGTTGAGCGAGGTACTTGGGGGTATAATAAAGTATGGCACTGCCAATGTGCTCCAGGAGCCTACAGATTTGATGTGTACATCTGAGAGAAACCACATGATAATCCACATAAAGGGTTCAGATAATGCATTTTACAAGTAGAACCACAGCGTTCCAAACAAGTGGCCTTAGAGTTCTATACCTAACCAAACTCACAAAGATTCTAAGTTCCTTAGAGAAAGAATCTTTTCCTCTATGTCCCCTGGTTCAATCTACAGTTTACAGTGTGTGCTTAACAAATGTTGTTGACTGACAGAAAATAACACTTTCTCTTTTTCTCTAGGCCCCTATCAATCTGGTCTCTACACTGTGGTCAGTGACATTTTTGAAATGTAAATTTGATAATGATACCCTCCTCCTTACCTTCCACACTAAACTCCCTCCATTGCTTTTTCATCATTTTTACAATAAAGATTAAAATCCTTGACATGGGCTAGAAGGCCCTACATGACCTGGCCCTACTCCTCTCTCTAAGAGCTCCATACTCAAGGGCCTTCCCTCAGTTGTTTGAATGTGCTATGCCATCTCCTGCACCAGGCTTCTGACCTAATACTTCTCTTCTGCCTTTACCTGGCTAATTCCTTCTCATCTCTCAGATTTTACTTTAAATATCACCCGTAAGGAAAAAATTTTTTTGATTAGGTCTGTTCACACTATTTTAAAGTTCTCAAAGTACCATGTACCTGTCATTCAAAATACATACCATCATTTAAAATTTTCATTTATTTATTTTTTAATTACTGTGCCTCCGCAAAGAAATGTGAGGTTTCTACCTTCCTATTAAGGTAGGAACTATTGGTGAGAGTTTACTCACAATTGTATTGCCTGGGCCTATGATTCAGGCACATACAAAGCACTTAGTCAATATTTGTTGAACAAAGAAAGGAATGAATGAATAAATGAGTGAATATGGTTGTCCGTCTGGCCACATTAGTAAAGTCATAGAAAGCAGAGGCTTTATTAAATGATATCTATCACACTGTCATGTTTAGTGATATTAAGCAATCAGCCATCATAAGCCATATGTGTTTCTGGCTATTTAAATAGAGGAATAAAATTGATACTCAGAGTCTAGTATGAAATTTTCATATAAGGGACCCTAAAATGCGTAAAACCTGGACCTGGTAATCGTAAAACATATAACTTAAATTCTCATTGATCAGCCTTTTAGTCTCATTTTTAACTGGGTAGCCACAGAATTCACTAATTCTTTTAAGCTGCTAGGAAATTATTAGCCTCCTTAAGTAGAAACTTATTAAATAATAATGGTCCCAGGGCACTTAGATGGGTATGATTCACTGAAAAAGCTATGTACCCCATAAGCATCCATCATTCAGGAACGATGACATTCTTGTATAGTGACGTCTGAGGCTGACTCTCAGGGTTAAAACACATAAGTTAGTTCTGTTCCATCAGCCATATATATATATTTTTTTCTTTTGAATAATCCCTGAATCTGAAAAAATATCAAACCTAATAAACTGGAAATCTTATTCAGCAGACATGATAAATACAGGGCTTGAGAATAAGGGTGTTGGTGCTCTTACCCAGCCTCTGTCACTAACCTGATCATGACACATAACCGTCCTTGTGTTCTCTTTACATCACCACATACATAAATAAATAAAACTGGCTAGGCCTGCCTGAACAAATAGAGCAAGGATGAACTTGAGCTCATTAAATGAAAATATTCTAGAAATCCATAGATGTATAAGTTGTTTAAAGACATTCTAGAAAAAAAGAATATTCTTATTTTATTTTTAATAATTCTTACTGTATTTTGAATACAAAGGCAACTAAAATAATATTAGACTTTTTCATTAAGTTAAAAAAAAAGAAATTGCAGTTGGGACCAGATACAATTTGAATATTGTTTAATGTTTGCTGTTAATTTTTTTCCAAACTTTCTCTAATGATTATGGATTTACTTGTTTTTAAATTATTATTATTTCTTTAATGTGGCAATCAGTGCAAACACTGGCTACAGGCAGGGCTTTGTTTATACTTCATCTGAATAGAAATCATCTATCTCTAGCCATCAATACATGATTGGTGTTGGGAGAGGCATCCATTCTCAATTAATTATTTAATAGTCACTTGACACACATGAAACAGGGAAAATAAGCAAAATGGAGCCAATCCTTCTGAGGAGACCATCTCTGCCTTTATCACTCCATCTCCCATTTCTGTGATAATCAAAGGAACCCAGCCTTTTGTTTTCCTTTCATGACTAGTGGTGATCTTTGCACTCCGTTTTCATTTCAAATTTTCAAAATGAATCAATGCTCCAGAACTATCCTGATGGATTTTCTTTTCTGGGCTGAATTACTTTATGCATCAAGTACTATAGTGTTCAATTATATATCTAATTCCAAATTCTTCGTCTCATGGAGAGAGCTATCCACTTGCAAAATGCATTTCAGAGCTATCTAATTCTGCTTCTCTTCAAAATATTACTTCTGCCATGCTTTCTCCACTCTTAACTGTTCCTGATTATGCACATCCCTGGATTCCTACGTTAAAAATGCACAGAAAAATAAAAATTTTCATTTAAAACACCCTCCCACACAGAACAAGCTGTCATTGTGTCATATTTGTTTCCTAATTTAAGGAAGGAAGTTATATCTCATGTGTTCTTCGTTAAATTGCTGGCTCTGTATTTTAAAGCGGCACTGGGATACTTAGAGCAATTTGTCCCATAAAATAATGTCCATTTTTAATTCATTTCTATTTATCAGTGCAGAGGTATGCAACTTCAAATTATACTATAGCAAACCATCAAATATAGCTATCTTATTCATGGTTTACAATTAAGTCAGATTTGGTAGAGAAAAAGCATGTACTGTTTTATTTTTGGAAAACATAACTATAAAGCCTGATGCTAAATCCATGGAAATTTACTGATCAAGCTGAAGTGCAGTATAGGCCGTGGAATACACAGTCTTCTATAATTACTTAAGACAAGCTACATGAAAACAAAAACCTTCGTGAAGGCAGAAAGCAATGAAATAATGTTTTACTTTTTTTCCATTAGCCCATGAAGGCTACAGAACTCTCCTAATGACCACATTTTTTTTTCTTCCTAACTCCCTTTGCTGTTTAAACAATTACAAATTTTATCAAGTCTTCATTTCTCTTAAAGTCAGGTAAGAGAGGACTGCCAAGTCCAATAAGATTTACAAGGGCTAGTTCCCCTTAGCAGTGTCAGCAAAACAAACAAACAAACAAACAAAAACAGAAGACATTATACAATAAAATACAGCCATACATAGAGCTTTTGTCACTACAGCTTTCAAAATCAGATTTAACAATTCACCTTTTAAAAAAATCAGCCATAAATGCCATTTATCCGTGTGTTGATTGCCTTGATTTGACCCATAAGCTATCTAGTTTAAACCTTGACATCTCAGCCACAGATACATGCATATTTCTTCTTTTTCATATCACTTGGTTTTTGTTCATAGGCTTTCCTGTGTTTATACAACAATATTTCTCCTTGGTCACTGTCGTGTAGCAACATTGGAGAAACAGTAATGACTGAATTTTATGTATAAAGGGGAGAAAATAAAACTCAGAGATGTGAGGTTTTTAAATTCCACACTGTTTCAATCCCTAAGAACAACAGGAATTACAGCTTGGCCTCCACTACTCAGATAAATATCATTAGCTGAATATCCTTGGAAAATCTCTTGCAATCCTTCATCTGCATCCCCTGTTTATTAGCCTGAAGAAGCTTCCCAGTCCAGCAACATCTAAATTTCTGTACTATTTATCCTCCCAAGTCATCTGCTAATTGAGAAATATGCTATTTAATCTCTAACATTTCTAAACATGAGCTGACCTCTCTCCCATTTCAAGAAACCACAGAAATAAGATAATTTTATTAAACTGACAAATGTTGGACTTGGACATAACCAAAGAAACTAACATTAGTTCCAAGAACCCTCTTCCTTCTAATCAAGGAAATCCTCACAAGCCCTCCCCCACCCCACCACCTTTTCCCACAACCAGGAGCAGGACGTATCACTTTTCTTGTAAAAAGCACAGCTGTGCTTACGAATCCTGTCTCCCTTGTCCTTTACCAACGAGTAACTACGTGGGGATGTTCAACCATGCTGAATCTCTCCTGACTTCATTTTTCACCAAACGTGTGCCCAATCTTCTAGATGCTTATCTGCATCATACGGGGAAAATCGGTGTATTACAGACTTAGTGGTGGTAGAGGAAAAGCACAGCGTACGTTCAGGTGCGCCCCAGCCCGATGAAGATAGGGAGCGGCTGGGCAAAGAACCAGAGCAATGAAGAGGAGAGGGCATTCTCCCTGCCACTTGTTAGGAAATAGGGTTGGTAGAACGGGCTCCCGGGAGGAACTGAACCTGGAAATGGCGGCTGCTCAACCATGACGAGGACACCAAGGGAGGGGCTGTGAGAGGTGATAAGGCAGAGACACCCGAAACAGGTCTTCACCGGGACGCTATCTGTAACACTCTCCAGAGAAGGAAGCCCCCATGCACCGGCCCGGGCCTGCCTCGCCCTGCCTCCCCGCGCCCTGCCCAGGCCGAGGCCCCCGGGGCTCAGACGTCGCCCGGCCTTACCTTGGCTGCAGTCCTTGCCGCGGAAGCCGGTTCGCGAGCAGTCGCACACCGCCTGGTCGTCCACTACGGAGCACACGCCTCCGTTGAGGCACACCCCGCCCTCGCCCTCCTCGCCAGCCTCGCACGGGCTCCCGCCGCCGCTGTTGGGCGGCTCGTCGTCCAGCTTCACCTCGCCGCTGTCCACCGGCAGGGCCTGCGAGGAGTTGACCCGCACGTCGCGAATCCACCCTTTGAAGGGCTCTCGCTCCCGCACGGAGGCCAGCGTGAGCTTGAGCGCCGCGGCGCGCAGTTCCGGGGGCAGCCCCCCGACGAAGAGGCCGCTGAACACCGTCATGTCCCGGCGCTTGGACTTGACCTCCACCCACTTGGCCTCCACCTGGTCGATGAAGAGCGTGGTGTTGCGGAACTGACGTCGGATACGCACGCTGTGCCACGCGCCGTCGTTGACTGGGGTGTCGGCCAGGAGCGTAGCGGGCTCGGCGCAGAAGATGGAGAAGCTGAGCTGCAGGCGGCCGCCGCGCGTCAGGATGAGCTCCAGGAAGTCGCAGAAGCCCTCATCGTCGAAGTAGAGCACTAGGCCCCGGGCGCTGCGCGTCTTGAGCTGGAAGCTCATCTCGCTCTCGCAGCAGGCGTTCCACTTGGGGAAGCGCGTCCACTGGCCCTCAGCGCCCGGGAACTCCAGCCCGCTGCCCAGCTCTGCCCAGCAGCCCAGGAGCAGCAGCGAGAGGCACACGAGAAAGCAGCCCCCGCGCTGGAGAAGCGCCGTCCCCATGCTCGGAGCTGGGGTGCGGCGGGGGGGTGCCGGGGCCGACAGGGTCAAAATGGTCCTGGACACCGTGATGCAGAAATAGGGATCCGGAAATAAGTCGGGTAAGGGGACGGGCAGGAGTGGGAGGGATGCACCCTCCTTTATCTAGCTCTTTTTTTCTTCTTCTTCTTCCAGCAACCCCTCCCTCTCTCCCTATAGTCCCCTCCCAACTGGAAAACGTAGACCCCAGTAGTACAGGGCAGCCACAGAACTTCCAGACCAAAGGGAGGATACACTTTGGAAGCAACGCTCTGGAAAAGGTGTCAACAGAAAGTCAAGGGAAATCACATATCCATTTATCGGTGGTGTCAACAGATGCTTCACTCTTAAAATACCATCATCTGCCAGGTACCATCAGTGGTACCAGGCAAAAGGGAAGCAGTTCGAGTCACACTTTCCAGGCAATTACAAGAAGCCAGCAATGAACCAGGGTCCTTGAATGCTTCGTAATGCCTCAAGTGTTTCTCCTCCAGATGTAGTGTCCCAAACCAGAAGGGAGAAAGGGGCCCCTTGCCTCTTTAAGGCACCACTTATCAACCCCAGAGTAGCTTCAAAGGCCTGCTTCTTCTGTCATATCATGGACTTCCAGTACCACTGTAGCCAAAGCAGAATTCCTTGCACACGGTGGCCTCACAGGCTGGGTTTTACTTCTCTTTGTCCCTCCCCAACAGTAGGGTTCAAACACAGATGCTGTGAAATAGCCAGAAGCTGTTAGATGTGGAAATCACAACAGCCCCTCTTCTTTCCTCTCCACCTCTGCAAGGCCACGCTAAGATGCCAGCATATCAATTGGTTGTGTGTCGGTGATGCATTTTGGTTTTATTTTGTCTTTTTATAAGGACCCAGAAATCTGCAGAGAATGAAAATAAAAATTAAGTTCTAAAGTCTGTAAGAGTATCATATAATCATTATTCAGCCCAGAAACCAGGTATATAACTAGTGCTATTAGGAAGTCAGAGTTAACCTTATTGGAAGGAGCTTATTTGTCCTGATCTACAAGTAAGAACTAATGTCTCCTAATAGTTAATATCACACTCTTACAATCAGCCATTACACCCTTGTAGTTTATTATAACTGTTAATAGGTAACCCTCCCAGGTTTGTATAGCGATTTGGTTAATGCTGTCTTTTACTATTTCTGAGAAAGTTTAATTTTTAAAATATATGAGAAGGAGAGGGAAAAAAAGGCTCTGTTAGGGACTTCTGCTTGTATTGTGCACTGGTTACATGGACAATAAAAATACAACCTATTTAAATCTCAGTTAATAGCTGATTTTACAACAGGCAGAGCATATCAAAATGTTGACTGGAAGCTGCCAGCATGGATTTGTATAGCATTCCTACCATTTTATTTTTCTCAGAGAGAGAAGGAATATTGATAGTCTCTTGGGCATCTCTCTTAAATTTCAACCAAGTATTTTCTTCCTTTTTATTAAAGGAATAATCCGTTATAGAAGAAAACTTCCCACTGGAGCCAGATGTCTATTTTCAGTGGCATTTGTGTCTCAGCTGCCATAATATTCACTCCTCTAAAGATGGGTGAAGTATTTAATATTTTGCCTAACCGTGTAGTGATCTTAACTCCTCTTCAAGTCCTTTCTGGCTGTCAGCTCTTAGAATTTGTGTGGTTAAAACAGCAGCTGGCATGTGTGTCACCTTAGCTGCTGTGGTTCCAGGATGCTTGAATTTAAAATCCTATCTTTGAATTACTCACTGTACTATTAAATCACCTCTCTTTATTCAACGCTAATCTGACAGATTCTTGTAATGGTATAGAAATCATAAATAGTGAATTGTTTTTGAGGCTTTTTTTTTTTTTTACCAAAAAATTACTCTCACATTTTGACAAACAACAATCACAAATGTGTCATCTGGTCATGTCAAGAAAACACATGTATCTCCCTCACCACTTCCCACTATCTCCCCCCACCACATACACACACACGTACACACACCAATTTATTGCCTGGACACAGAAGCTCACTGTCCAATTAACACTTTTTTTTCCTACAAAAGCTGAAACTAGCAGTAATTTATGGCACCGCATTGTGCTGCTGCTTCTCCATGGAGGGAGCTGAGAGCATTTCTCTTCAGTACAGAGCAATCCCTACAGGTGTCAGCTGAGAGCCACCAAGCTAGGGGATCCCACTTCAAGTTCCTCCCCAGATGAAATTGATGACTGGTTCTCTCTCTTTCAGCACACACACAACACACTACACACACACACTGCCCACTAGCAAAGGGAAATAAAAATCTCGGTTGCTTATTTATTATGGCTGATACATTCCACACCATCAGCAATCCCCAGCCATATCTCGTCTACTCCCGTGCCAAGCCAAAAGAAAAGTGCTCTTAAAAATCATTCTAAGATAGCATATTATTCAGTATACTTTCATTTTTTAAGTGGACTCAGAAATCTGAAATTTTCAGTCATTGTGAAATAAATCTGGAATTTCAAGATCAAGAGTAGTGCTTTGAAACCATCCACAAGCTCGTGTGTTAGAAAACCATTTATTTTTTTGTAAGTCAGTTGGAGCCAATGATTTTATTAACTTATAGTACATAGATCACAAAACCTTTCTTTACACCTCTCTCCTGCCCTCCTCCACTGATGCATACCTAGACAATTTTTTATGGAATGTAAGAGAAGGGGAAAAACATATATTCTTACCACAGCGGAGGTCAACTGACTCTCCCAGTTCTTAGAGGAAGCTCATTGTGTGAGAGAGAGTATCTGTATTTATATGGAGAAAAGGATTCTCTCTAGGTGCCCGGAAAACCTAGTGAGTTCACAAATTAGAGGATAAAATAAAAGGATCTGGAAAACAACCTCACTGCAGCCAAAGGAAGAAGCACTCTAATTCAGAAGCAGACTAACAGCCTCATTAATCTTTTCTTTCATTTCTAGAATCAAATTCATTCCCAAGCCACTGGAAGGATCGATACAGTATGGTCATCGGCTGCAGTTGCATTTATTTTAATATGTTTACGGTAACACACACCACACACACGCACACCTTTCCATGCACCTTTCAATAAACCATAATAAAGAACCTGAAATCTTTGAATTTTTAGAAGTGCCTATCTTTTCCCCCTGGCTTTTGCAAAGTCCCTCAATACCAATGCACACCCAAAATTCTCCCTGGCTTTCCCGCCCAGTCTCTAAGCTCCATCTCTAATGCCAGTGCAGTGTCTTAGAGCCTGGAGTCAACTGCACAAATTAAGGCTAGGCACAGCATGGATCTCACGGGGAAGGGAAAGAAAGATGTAGCTATAGATGTATCTTATTGCTTTGGTTTCTAACTTGCCCATTTTCTTTTTTTGCTAATAAATCACTGCATTCAGTCTTTTAAGTTACTACCCCAGTTCCACTGTCTCATCTTACCATCTATTTAAAAAGCTTCATGCAAAACCACCAAGATCTATACTCCTCCACCCTCCCACCACCCATCCTTCCCTGTGCATTTGTGGCAGATCCTGGCTCGGTTACAATGGGGAAAGATATCCCTCTCGAGCTAGCCTCGCCCCATCCCCTCCCCCCAACACAAATTGGGCTTCTTTACCTGCCCGGTTATTCCCCCTTAGCTCGAGCCAGAGCTTGAGGCATGCATCGGTCAAAGCGAATTTCCTGAGGTCTGTGCATAAGGCGACTGCTGCTGCCTTTTCAGAGGCGTCAGGCTTGAGCGTCTATCTCCAGGAGTGCGGGAGGGGAGAACAGGCAAAGGAGGGGAGCAGAAGGAGGAGGAGAGGGAAAGAGCTGGGAAGGAGGAGGCGGTCGTGGAGCCCGAGAAGGCTGGGTTACGTGACGCCGGGTGCTGTCCTTCCGAAAGAGAAGGGCGGAGCTGAGCTCTCCGCAGTACCATGGAGAGCGGCGGGCCGTCCTCAGACGGGGATACTGGTGGGCTCAGCCCTGGGGCGCAGCCCCTCCCGGTCGGGATGCTGCGCAGCGAGGTGTGTTTCTGCCTTTGCTTCGTCCCCTTGCAGGGGGAGCCCGATCCTGGGGGCGGAGACCTAACGCAAGTGCCTCTAACTTGTCACCACCCACCCTCCCCCACGGGGCGGTGAAGGGGGGAGAGAGAGAGAGGAACCAGAGAACCACGTAGCCTACTGAGCATGCCCAGGCCCCTGCTAGACCCACGGAAAGCTGTGTGGAGATTCCACTTCTCCGGGGTTTAGTCGTGATTGGGAGAGGGTATCTGAGAGGGTTCCAGGGCCAAAAGGAAGGGGCCAAGGAGTCGGTGATGATTAAGATGAGCTCTGGCTTTACTTGTGCACTTAGATCTCCTGCTTGGAACCCTTGAAAAGCTACAGCTCTTCGAGGAATGCAGGGACAGGCAAGATTCACACAGTCGCTGGCATTCCCCCAGATCCACCGTCCCTGCCCCACCCCTTACTGTGGCCCTGGGCTGAGTGATCACTTCAGATTTTCACGATCTGCCTAAGCTGTGCCGAAAAGATGTGAAAGGGACCCATCTGTGCTCTTCCCTGGCCATGGGCATCCTGAGCTGAACCAACTTCTGTAGCTGTTTAACTCTTCCCTCTGTCTCCTTCCTTTTGGTAAAGGCTGGAGGAAGTGAAACTTGATGCAAGGCTCTAACCATATCACTGGGCATGCCTAGTAGGCATTGCTGAGTTTGATGACAAAGGAGTTAAGTCTAAGGGAGCTTGCAGAATAGGTGGTAGAGAAGTCTGAAGTGTGTGGCTAAATTATAGTTTGAGTCCTATGGACATTTAAACTCCTAACCCTATTACATTCCTAGCCTGGGTTAGTTTTAGAGCAGAAAAAGCAGACATATTTATCTCAACACCACAAACCTAATAGCTTCAGCCTCAAATGCTATAAGGTAAGACTATCTTCTGCCTCTAGGCCCTATAAAGCAAAACTGTAAAAACTAGACAAATTCAGGAGTACTGAAATAAGATACATTCCAAATGCAATATTCATTTCCTGCCAAAGAAACCAGAACTCATTCCTTTTGATAAACCTATTTATACTTTCACTACTTTTGTAAAAGAGTCTAAATAACTTGGAGACAGGAACAAGTTTTATTATTTTTATTGGCTTCAGAAAGACACTGTGGTCAAGTAATTAAATGTGTGGGAACTAGAATCAGGTTGTCTGGGCTTGAATTTCATCTCTGCCATTTATCAGCTATGACCTTGGGTAAGATGCTTAACCTTACAATGCCTCAGTCACCTCATCTGTTAAATGGATATATTAGTAGCTCCCAATTCATCTGTTTGTTGTTGTGGAGATTAAATTAATAAATGGACATAAAATATTTTAGAACTGAGTGAATACTAGCTTATTTCTATTAATTCCAAGCCCATTCTGTTCTGTTTGACCCAATGGAAGTCACTTCTCTGAAATCCAGATTCCCTGACTGTGAAGTAGGGGTACTGGTGAGTGCCAACTTACTCCACAGGATTACTTTGGGGATGTAATGAAATAATAACCATCAACATGTTTTAAAAAACAAAAATGAAATTTTAAATAATGTAAAGCTAAGTCTCAGAAAAATACCTTATCTAAGGTTAACCAGTCATTACGTGAATTTGGACCACAAGAATACTCTACCTAATTCAGGGCCTTTTTAAAATTTTTCCTACCCTTTGCCAACAGGTTCTAGAGCAAATAGCATATAAGGTATGCCCACACGTGTCTATTATAGAGGTAAAGCTTACTGAAAAGTAAGTAGAAGGGACAGTGAATTTTTAAGAATTGAATCTAGAAATGTTCCATGATGCCCTTAATATCTGTGTGTACATTCATCAGTGAATCTTATGGTGGTAGCAGAAATTTGTAGAGGCTCTCTTAAGAGTCAAACCCTTTTACCTGGACTCTTAAAACCCATTGATTGCCACCAGTGTATATGACCTGATTCATTATTTAGTTTCTTTAATTTTACGTTTGTGAATTTGGATCTTATCTTCAGTTGGGCTACACAACGTTTCCACTGGATCATGGTTTTCCTTGGGGTGTCTTCTGTGGTTATATGTTGCAGTAATCCCCTTTGCAGTTATCAGATTTAAAGTAACTACTGTATCTAGTCTAAGAAACATGGACAGATATAGATCTCTTTATTTCAGTAAATATGCAGAGGGAAAACTATCAATATGTGCTTAGAATGGAAAAAAATATCACAACATAATTTAGTGATAAAAGCTCTTTATTTTAAAGTATGACTTGCTGTGTTGTTTCTAAACATAAATTGTTTCAACTCTCTGAGCACTAGTTTCCTCATCAGTAAAATGAGGATAAGGGCACCTCACTATATAAGATCTGGTGAGGATAATGCCAATATCTAATTTTGAGTGTCGGCTCTATGTGAAACAGCGCTCCAGTGCTTTACTTACATTAACTTAGTTTATCCCTCACAGCAACCCTATAAAATAGAGTTTAGGATTTCACTCATTTTACCAATGAGAAAAGTGAAGCACAGAGAGGTTAACCAAGACAGTCAAGGTCACACCTAGCAATATAAGAGCAAGGAAGGATTCAAACTCAAGACTGTGATCTTAAACACCTTGCTACACTGCCTCTCATCAAATGATCAAATATGCCTAGCACACTTCTTGGCACAATGCAGATGCTAATAAATGTTAATTCCCCTTTTAAGAGTTTCATCAAGAGGAATTCAGGAAACTAAACAGTCAACTTTGGAATGTGGTAATGTCTTTCCCTAATGACAAATACTATATGAAATATCTTAATGAAAACCGGTGAGGTGTTTTTAATATTACTATCATTATTTTTGTTCGTGGGTAAGATGTGAAATGATTCCTATTGATATGAATTTGAGGCAATTTAACACTTGTCAGAAGAATCTAGTATTTTTTTTTTTTTAGAAAGTGGAATCTAAGATTAATTCCTCTCCAATCGACCTTAGGGAATCTACCAATTTTAGGCTACAGTAGTGTGTGAAGAATTTTAACTCCTGCCCCTTGCTACTACTCAGAACAAATGAGATAATTGTGAAATCAAGGTGGTTGTTTATGATTATGTCTGATTGGGAGAATTTCTGACAACCCAAATATGGAAACATAAATAATATCTCATGCCATAAACTGGTAAACATTTTGCAACAATGAAAATGGAAATGCATGATCATCATAAACAAATATATTTCCATAGGGTATTAAATATTAATGAGCATTCTAACTTGGAAACTCGCTCTACACTAAAAATAAATGAAACTAAGTGATAAGATTTTTCTGACTGAGAAATGAATACAGAGACACTCTGTGTTTATTGCTGCAATCATAGCTTGTGCTTTAACATTAGGAGATCAGTGTAAACACCTACTTTCTCAATTAACATTAGGCAAAGTGGAGGCTTTGAGATACCCATGAATTCCAAGACTGATATCAATTTGGAAGGGAGTTTTAACTTTACAGATACGTGATTGAGAAGAAATGCATGGTAATAATGAAGGAAAATATGAGTGATATGTATTAAATACTTTTCCGCTAAAGATGGTAGATAATTTAAAAGAGCAAGAAGATTTATCATTTTGAGGGATTTTCTATTTGCTGTGATTCAAGTGATCAAAATGAAGCCATTTTTTTCTACTGAAATATGGTATTACTAGGGAGAGATTAGATTACATGATATTCTCAACTAAATTTCAGATTAATAGTGAATTCCTCTAACCAATTACAGTATCACTGTTGCATAACTGGAATGCTATTGTTTAGTTTACAACTTATTTCTTTTAATAATATATACAATCCTTGTTACTTGGTTTGTGGTTAAATGTCTGTAGCTGGTTTCCTTTGTATGAACTGATATGAGTTTCTCATCAACAAAAGTTGATGAATAGTTCTTGAACATGCTGCTATGTAAACCTCATTTTCAACACAGCAACTAGAGGAATTTTTAAATGCAAGGAAATGCAATAAGTCTGGGTCTTTGGATTCGGCTATAGACTGGAACAAACGTACTGGAAATTTCATGTAGAAAAATCCCAATAATTTCTCATGAAGTTTACTAAGTTACTTTCAGGAGAAATAAGCAAACTCAGCATGTTAAATACTTTTGTACTACTTGAAAAAATCTTCGGCATAGTAAAATTAGGCTACTTTCACATGAGTATATAATTTTTCAGTAATCAGAAGATAGACTGTGATTTTTTTAATGCCTACAAATTATTTGAATAATGATAATTATTAAGGTATCAAGCTACGGTAGAGAAAGCACATGGATAGGTACTTGAGAATAGTAGTTAAGTTCTAATCAATGCACCTGCTAGAGAGGTTTCAGTGTGGGACCACTGCAGTGTGTTTGATGAGCAGTGTTCTTAAATCTAGGGCACCACTAACACCTGTGTATTTTCTGTCATGCCTACCCCCAAACTTCCTTCACCCCACAATGATGAAAAATCTTTCTGAAGAAGAATAGCAGCTACTAAACTAAATTTGTGAGAAGCCCCTGCCTGGCGTGTTATTTCACTCACTGATTAGTTACATACTTGAGCCTGTCTTTGTTATCCCCTGTAAGAACTTATTTCTCCTCCTATACCCGAACTTTGTCTCTTTATTGCCCCTACACCTACCCCCACCCCCACTTACAGTCAATCCCTTCCATTCCCAGCTGCTAGACTTCAGGAAAGGAAGTTTCTCATTCATCAGAATCTAGCTTTATGCTTATTTTCATTGGGTCCCTGCATCCAATTTGTTTAATTTAACCAGTCCAGTTTAATTTCCCTTACTGTGGCTTTTGAGGGAAGAGCAAGAGTTGTGCTGGAGTTATAGATGCCAGTGAGATTCAAGCCTTATTGTACCTTTGCTTCATTTCAGCTTATTTCTGCCCCCAGAAATCTGTGGAATCAATTCTTTGTGCTGGCATATTGAAATATCTTGTAGTTAGCTTTTAAGGCACATCCTGTGTGAATTGTTTGTTTGTGTGTTGTTCATTTGTTTCCCATCCTATCACGAACTACTGCCCCTCCCCCCGTTTTTATATATAGTTTTAAGCCTCATTATTCTTCCAGGGCTCTCTCCTTCTCCTGTGGTTTTTACGTTCACCTTTCATATCCAGATTTTTTTCTCTGCTGCATCTGCTTAATATTGTTTTTCATTTAATTATATATCATACACGTATACAATCATTCACACACAGAGAGATAAATATGTTTAAAAATTAAGACAATGGTAGATATTCAGTACACCCCGTTGAAATTTCACAAATTAGAGTAATAATACACACTTTTTATACAAAAAATAATCTTAGACTTTTGAAGTTACTTGTGAAGCAGAATTAACAAGAGTTTTATTTTTATAAGAGCTTTTCTCCTGCTGAAGGAAAAATAACAGTAAAATGGAGATGAACTAAAGCCTAAATTATTTGCACTTGATCTAGACATCCCATTGAATGAGACTATAGTACAATACTAGGCAATTTAATTTTCTGTAAATCAAGGAGAGCAGACGGAAATGACTAAGCAAGTCCAGCACGTGACATACATGAGTGAGGTAAACGGAAGTGGGGAAACAATGAGAACGGGTTGGCACTGTGGCCAAATAAAAACTGCATACTTTTCTAAAAAGGGCATCTACTCCCCAGCCCTAGCAGATTGCGGACAGGTGGGTCCAATGTTGGCAGATCATATGATTTTTCAGAAGCACCTGGAAATCTGGAATTTTATATAAAAGCTATTGATTTATAAAATCATATATCATTAAAAAAATAATGATAACCTCCACAACAACAAAACTGTACAGGACAAAACAGACTTCTTTGCTGCTTGGAAATGGCACATGGGCTGCCAATTTGCCACCTTCACATTTATGTTCACACACATGCAAACTCACACTCATGCATTATTTTTATCTGAGTTCAATATTTCAAAAGATGTGTTTATATGTTCTCAATCTAGCTAAGAATATAAAGTGAACAAATAGGTATAATCAGGATTAAAGTTTTATCTATTGGAATCAGGAAGATGATTTTCTAAGTAGCTTGGTATATGGGAAGAAACACTGGATTCTGAGTTACATATGTTTCCTAGTTCTAGCTTTGTTATTAGCTTTGTTTAATGCCCTAAGCAAATCTCTTAGCTTCTCTAGTTTAATGCCTGCTTGATATGTTGTGGGTTGAATTGCATCCCCCAAAACGATATGTTGAAGTTCTCACCCCCAGTATCTGTGAATGTGACCTTATTTGGAAATAAGGTCTTTGTAGATGTAATCAGGTTAAGATGAAGTCATACTGGATTAGGGTGGGCCTAAATCCAAAGATTAGTGCCCTTATAAGGAGAGAAAGAGACGGAGGAAATACAAGGAATATAGCCATACAGACAAAGAAATCACGGTGATGCAGCTACGAGCCAAGGAACGCCAAAGAATGCCAGCAACCACCAGAAGCTCTGAGAGAGGTATGGAATAGAATCTTTCTCAGAGTCTCAAGAAAGGACCAACGATGTTCACATTTTGATTTCAGATTTCTAGCCTCCTGAATTGTAAGAAAATAAGTTTGTGTTGTTTTAAACCATCTAGTTTGTGGTAATTTGTTATGATAGCCCTAGGAAACTAATACAGTATATACATAACAGAGAGGTTGGGAAAACATACATATGGAGAAAACTAGTATAAGAGGCAGTATGCTAGATGATTTTACATATGTATTACTTTAACCCATATAACGACCTTGAGAAGTAGACATTCCTTCCTTCATTCATTCTTTCCCCCTCTCTTGCTCTTTTCCTCTCTCACTTTCTCACTCTTGTTCCTGCTCTCACTTTCTCTCTCTCTCCCTGTTTCTCTGTCTGTCTTTCAACAAGATATGGCTTAGAGATTCTAATTAACTTGTGCCCAAACTCATAGATTGCTTCTGGAGGGAATGACAACCAGATGTGTCTACGACTAAAACCCACGTTCTTGTTCACTGTACCCTTCTGTTACAGTATTTTTCAAAGACAGAAAGCTATAAAATATAATATAAAATTATTATTCTGGAGTTTTCTTTAATTTTTAAGAGATTGAAAAAAGGAAGAGAAAAAATACCACAATAGAGAAAGCAAGAATACCTCTCCCAAATGCATACATCTCAATACATTTTAGGTAAACATAGGTCTTGAATAGGCTATCAGGATAAGAAAAAGGAAAATTGTAGTTTTCTAGTCATTTAATACCAGCAGTAATTTTAAATGAAACTTTTTTATTGTAGTATGGAGTAATACAATATAGAAAACCTAAGTCTAGAGCTTGATGAGTTTCAAAAAAGTGAACACACCCATGTGATTTTCATCAAGATAAATAATAGAATATGACACTCATATTCCTTTCAGCCATTTCCTATCCCTTCCTCCATAAATGTAATCAACATCTGTATTTCTAACCCCCAGACTAATTTTGGCTATTTTCCAGTGTGTATCTATGCTGTCATTCAACATATTCTCCTTTGCTTCAACGTTATGCTTGTGAGATCCAGTCACGTTGATGCATGCAGTGGTAATTTGCTCATTTTTCAATGCTTTATTCTGTTTTATAAATATATTAATATTTATTTATCTACCCAATTGTTGATAAACATTTGGATTACTTTCAATATCTAACACTTACAAACAATATGTTATAAACATTCTTATAGTTATTTGGTGCAAATATATACACAATTCCATTGAATCCACACCCAAGTTTGCATTGCTGGGTCATGAGTTACCTTTAGTAGTTGTTGCCAAAAAGATTTCCAAAGTTGTAATAATTTGTACTCTGAAAAGCAGCATGTGAGAGTTTCTCACTTTCTGGCCAACAAATACTTATCAATCATCTTAATTTTAGATATTTTAGTTGATATTACTGCTATCTCATTGTGGTTTTATTTTTTATTTTCCAGATGACTAATGATGCTGAGCACCTACTCATCAATTTATTGGTCATTAGGATATCCTCTTGGAAAGTAGCCTATTCAAGTATTTTGCCCATTTTTCTATTTGATTACCTGTCTTGAAATTTAATTGTAGGAATTTATATATATTCTGCATATGATTTCTTTTACATTTATGCATATTAAAATACCTTACCCTCTCAGGGTAACTTTGTGTCTATTTCATCTTTTTTTTTTTTTTTTTTTGATAAACAGGAAACAAACTTTTAAATATTTTCCATTTTGGTTGTTTCATGTGTCCTATTTAAGAAAAAAAAATCTATGCTAAATCATTATGTTACCTCGTAGTAATGTATTTTATGCTTCAAAAAAATGTCTCTCACATTTAGATCAACGTTACATCAGGTTTAATTTTTTTCTTGATAAGAATATCCAGTTAACTCAAAACTGTATATTGAAAAGACCATAATTTCTTCATTGTTCTGCCGTGTCATCTTTGTTAAAAATAAAAAATCAAGTGTTAATACATGTGAGGGTATATGTATGCACTATTTTGTTTTACTTGTCTCCTTGTTTATCTTTGTTGTCTCAACTAATGAACCTTTATAATGAAATATAATTCTTAGTAGCTTTTAATTATTCAACATTATGCATAGCACCTGTTGCATTTTAACATAGATATTTATCAGATTAAGTAAATTTGTTTCTAATCTCAGCCTACTAATATTGTTGAATTACATCAAAAGGTATTTAAAATCCTTTGATACAATCATGTAATTTTTCTTTTCTCTGTTAATGTGATTAACAACATTGGTTAATTTTCAAATGTTAACCACTTAAATTGCTGTTATATGCCCTGCTTGTTTGTCCTTATTACACTTTTATTAATTTTGTTTGGTAATACTTTATATAGGGTTTCTACAACTAAATTCATGAAGAAGAATGGCCTGTAATTTGGGAACAAGGTAGGTAATGCTGTCCTTATAAAACAAAATGAGAAGTGTTCTCATTTTTCCCTATTTTCTTGAAGGATTTATGTAATACTGGTATTGTTCTTCATTAAATGCTTGGTAGAATATTCACTAATGAGGTCATTATATATTTATATATGATCCTTACAGATGCTCCATTTCCCCTGGTATTAGTAATTCTTAGTCTTCTCTCTTTTTAACTTCATAACTCATCATAGGGAGTTATCAACTTTAATCATCTTTCCTAAGAATCAATGTTTATCTTTATTTACTTTTTATTGTATATTTGTTTTCCATATAATTGACTTCTGCTTTTAAAAATTATTTTTCTCTTATTTTCTTTTTGTTTAATGCACTCATTTTCTAATTTCTGGCTAAATTCTTAAGATGGATACTCATAACCTTAATTGTCACTCTTTCTTCTTTTTTAATATCTTCTTTGAAGATTATACATTGTCTTCTTTACATGACTTTAGCTGCACACCACAAGTTCTGATATGTGGGATTTTCATTATGATTCAGGTGAAAATATTTTTTTCATTTCTAATTGAGATTTCTTTTTTGATCCATAGATACTTAGATGCTTAGTATGACAACTTTCAAACATTGGAGGATTTTTTTCCTAATATTATGCATTCAGAATTCATGTTCTTTATGATATCAATCCTTTGAACTTTGTTGAAACTTACCTTAAGGTCTTGTATATATTAATTTTTTAGGCTTGAAAAGAATGTTTGCTCTGCAATTGTTGTGCATGAGTATTCTATGTCTGTTGATTAAGTCAAGTTTATTTACTGTGTAATTCATATATTATATATTCTTTAAGTTCTGGTAATTTTTCTTTATGCATTTTGTTATAAATAAGCAAATATAATTTTTATATATTTTAATATATTTTGTCATATATGTATAATTTGTTGAATAAAAATATAATTGTTTTATATTCTTGGTAGAGGAATGCTTTAATCAGTATGCTATATCCTCTAGTATTGCTGCTGGCCTTAAAGTTTACTTTGTCAGATATCAGTGTAGCTAACCCAGTTTTCTTTGGATTAGTTTTTCTAAGGTATATATTTTTTATTTTTGCTTTAATTTTTCTGTATGTTTATATTTAAAATGCTTCTCTGTATATTACATTTGGTTGAGTTTTAAAATTCTATATGACAATCTTTGTTTTTACTTGGAGTTCTTTTTCTATTTATACTTAAAATAATTGCTGAAATAGTTGGATATATACTATCTTACTATTTATTTTGTAATTGTCCTACCTAGTCGATGTTTCCTTTTCCCCTCCTTTTTTTGAATTATATTGGATTAGTCAATTACTTGCATTATTTAACTTTTTTCCTCTAGCAGCTTTTAGTGGTTTCCTCAGATTATAGTATGCATGCTTAACTAATCAGAGTCAAACATAAATTACTATGTCCAGGGCAATGTAAGGACATTTGAACTCTTTAACTCTCTTTCCCCTTTCTGGCTTTTGTGCTATTGTTGTCTTGTATTGCATTTCTATTTTATAATCCCTATGATACATTACTATTATTATTTTATAGGTCAATATTTATAATTATCCACATACTTAACTTTTCCATAGCTCTTTATTCCTTCCTGCATTTACTTGTTTTCATTGGATTTATTTTTTTCTGTATGAAAAATGTCCTTTGTTATTTCATTTAGTTGGGTCTACTGATGGCAAAAATCTCAGATTTTGTTTCATGATATACTTATTTTGCTTTCCTTTTAGAAACAATATTTTAGTTTACAGAAAATTGTTTGGGAAATTATTCTTTCAGCAATTAAAAACCATCATCCCAATATATTTTGGCTTCAATAAATTATATTGAAATGTCAGTTATCATGTCATTTTGCTGATCCTTTAAGGTTATGTATCTTTTTAGCCCCTGTGGTGATTTTTAAGATTTTTTAATGTGGTATTGGGCAGTTTCACTATGATTTTCAAAGGTGTGGTTTTCTTTGTGCTTTCTCCTGCTTAGGGTCTTCTTATATCTGTGACCTGATACCGTTCATAAATTTGGGAGAATTCTTGGCCAGTTTCTAATCACATATTGCTTAATTCCAATTATTTCTCCCCTTTTTTGCTTGAACTGCAATTTTGTATATGTTAGATAATTTTACCACATTCTGTGTCTCGAGTAATTTTTCTTTTTTTTCCCATTTTTTTTTTATTATGGTGAAATATACATAATATAAAATTTACCATCTTAGCCATTTTTAAGTGTACAGTTCAGTGGCATTAATAAACACATTCACATCATTGGGCAAACATCAACCCCGTCCATCTCCAGAACTTTTTCATCTTCCCAAACTGAAACTCTGCACCCATTAAACAAGTCCCCCATCACCACTCCTCCCCCAGGCCCTGGCACCCACCATTCTGCTTTCTCTCTCTATGGGTTTGGCTTCTCTAGGAACTGCATGTGGGTGGGATCATACAGTATGTGTCTTTATGTGACGGGCTTATTTCACTCAGCACAGTATCCTCAAGGTTCATCCATGTTGTAGCAGGTGTCAGAATTTCCTTCTTTCTTAAGGATGAATAATGTTCTGTTTTATTTATATACCACTTTTTATTTATCTATTCATCTGTCAGTGGACCCTTGGGTTACCTCCACATTTTAGCCATTGGGAATAATGCTGCTATGAACATGGGTGTACAAATCTCTCTTCAAGACCCTGCTTTCAATTCCTTTGGGTATATACCAAGAAGCAGATTGCTGGGTCATATGGTAATTCTTTTTTTTTTTTTTATTAATTAATTTATTTATTTTTGGCTGTGTTGGGTCTTTGTTTCTGTGCGAGGGCTTTCTCTAGTTGCGGCAAGCGGGGGCCACTCTTCATCGCGGTGTGCGGGCCTCTCACTATCGCGGCCTCTCTTGTTGCGGAGCACAGGCTCCAGACGCGCAGGCTCAGTAGTTGTGGCTCACGGGCCCAGTTGCTCCGCGGCATGTGGGATCTTCCCAGACCAGGGCTCGAACCCGTGTCCCCTGCATTGGCAGGCGGACTCTCAACCACTGCACCACCAGGGAAGCCCCTCATATGGTAATTCTTGAGGCATACCATACCATATTCCACAGTGGTTCCCAGCAATGCAAGAGTTCCAGTTTCTCTACATTCTTGCCAACACTACTGTTTTCTGTTTTTGTTTTCTTGTTTTTGTTTTTATTTCATAATAGCCATCCTAGTGACCATGAAGTAGTATCTCATCACAGTTTTGATTTTCGTTTCCCTAATGATTAGTGATGTTCAACATCTATTCATGTGCTTCTTGGCCATCTGAATGTTGTCTTTGGAGAAATGTCTAATTAAGTCCTTGCCCACTTTTTAATTGAGTTGTTTGTTTTGTTGTTGAGTTGTAAGATTCCTCTCTATTTACTGGATATCGATGCCTTATCAGATATATGACTTGCAACAATTTTCTTCCATCAAGTAATTTTTCTTTCTCCACTCTATTTTTTTTTCTATGCTTTAGTCTTTTTTTTTTTTTTTAAATTTATTTATTTATTTATTTTTGCTGTGTTGGGTCTTCGTCTCTGCGCGAGGGCTTTCTCTAATTGCGGCGAGCGGGGGCCACTCTTCATCGCGGTGCGCGGGCTTCTCACTATTGCAGCCTCTCTTGTTGCGGAGCACAGGCTCCAGACGCGCAGGCTCAGTAGTTGTGGCTCACGGGCCCAGTTGCTCCGCGGCATGTGGGATCTTCCCAGACCAGGGCTCGAACCCGTGTCCCCTGCATTGGCAGGCAGATTCTCAACCACTGCGCCACCAGGGAAGCCCTATGCTTTAGTCTTGATATTTTCTATTGGCTTAATATTTAGTTTAGTAATTTTTTCTTCTGCTGATTCTAACCTAACCTCATTTAAGTTTTTTTGTTTTTTATTTTTACTTAAGTGGTTTTATTTTTCTAGTTATAGAATTTCTATTTGATTATTTTTAGATTCTAGTTTTTGGTGAGGTTTTTCATTATGTTATCTATTTTCTTAACATATTAATCACAATTATTTCAAATTCTGGATCTGATAACACCAATATCTGAATCACTTATTTTACTTTTTTGTCTCCTTTTTTAAAACTCTTTTTCTTTTTTCCTTTTACAGTCATTTGGGGTTTTTTTAGGTCAAATGCCTGGTAATTGGTTTTTTGTTTTTTGTTTTTTTCTATACCACATTTAAAAATTTTTTCTTAGCTTTTCACCTAAGGTAAATTTAATGAAAGTAATAGCACAGCAGACTGCCAAAATACACTTATCTTCTATTAGATAGCATTGCCCATCAACTCTCGGTGGCCTCAGTTGCTCTCTAAGGCTTGTAAACATTTTTTTAAGCTTTTTCTAGTTGTTCTTGGTTGGCACGTTAGTCTATAAAAAACATTCTATCTTCAATAAAAGTGGAACCTCAGAGAGCGTCCATTCTCTGTATTATTAAAGAAAAGGCATGGCATGTCAAGGGAGGGATTTGTCAACTACACTTTTAGAAAGATGTAAGGACATGTCTGTATTCATACCAAGGCTTCATTCTTCATCCAGTAGGTATAGAGGGTAGAATGTTTTTCCTCATAGAACAGATAGCTTTATGCAGAATTTCTACTTCTAACAGCAAATTAATCCCATGTGCAAACAGACATGCTTTTCATTATGTTTGAAGTTTTTCAAACATTTTAAAAGCATGCAAATGAGGCATAGTTGTCCAATGTGTAAATTATTAATGCATGCCTAGGTACATAGAACTATTTCCTCTAAAGTATAAATCATGAATGCATTTGACTTCCACATCAAAACAGAATTATTATATGACATTATCATGGTTATCATCACTGGGCTTTATTCAAAAAACATTCATCATCAGTTGAGTAAGAGTGAGCATACATTTTTCCATTTTCCATTGCTTAATTCCTCAAAGTAATCTATGAAATTCTAACAATAAAAATCTAAATGCATTTGAAAATATTTTCTCCAAGGTAGATAGATTCTAGAATAACTATGTCCAGAGTTATGGGCAGGATATTTTGAAATTTGCCACTTGTTGGTAATTTTTTGCAAAGCAATTGAGGCAAAGCTATAGCATTTCCTTCCTGAGGACAGTCATCACATCTAGCTTCTTTGCCTCTCCTCAGGATCTCACACAGTGTCTGCCATATGGTAGGTACACAGGCAATATTTTTTTTTAAATAAATGGATAAAAAGAAGAATGACTAGAGAATCCTTAAATAAAATATTATTAGTTAAGTTTGGGATAAAATATAAGTGAAAATATGACATAAATAGTAGTCTTAATTTTCCCTTTATAAATTACGAAAAAGGCTTGAGGCAAAGGAAACAATTTCATACCCTTAAATATTTTAAAAAGTTACTAGAACTTTATTTTCCTGAAATGAACTAGGTTTTTGATATAAAATATTTACTTTCTTAAATTAAGAAAAACTTTATATGGCTTATATAAATTTTTCATAGAAATTTATGAAAAAAATATTTTCTACAGTAACTTAATGGAACCAGCAAAATTCTCAAGAACTTACTGTAGTACTCTTTTTTCAAATTTTTTGAAAAAGCATTTCAAACAATAGAATTATGAAGCTTGAAATGACCTAAGTAGTCTTCCTGCTCATTTCTTCACCACTGTATAGGACAATAACATAAATACTTTCTTAAAGTATCAATTTCAATTTTTAATGTCTCTGAAAATTTTCCTATATAAAATGGATGCAATTAAGGGCTTTATAATCCTTATAATGCAAAAAAAGAAATTTCCTTTAGGTCCTAACTGAAAAACTTTGCTACTGACATTAAGATATGAATATATTTTTCTAAGGTGACTACTATTAAAATGCTTTGTATGTAGGCAAAATAAAATCTCATTATAGAAAAATCAAACAATGCACTTTTTATAGGAAGATAAAAGCACCCAGATTGTATTTCTAGTGATAATCTCTATCAACATATTGGTGAACCTCTCCACTGCAAATTGTACTCACCTACAAACTTGCTCTTTTTCTTTTAGAGGCTTTTAAGAAACTTTCACCAACATATTGCACTGTCATCACAATGACTACGTCCTCAATTAACGAAACCTGGCTCCTTTAACTGTGCTCAAAAGGCTAACTTCATGTTTTAGACTTCGTATTACTTTTTAGTCTGCAATTCTGTGCCATGTTTGAACAATTTTCAAAAGATCCCTGCCATGTGTAGGTTTTAAACAAGCTGTTTTAGTTTAATGAAGACAATAGTGAAACTTTGCAGTAGTAAACGAACCAGTATGACAAAATCTGCTTCTGTGGGTATATTGTCACAACAAGTACTTAGTAGGCAATCAAATACTTGGCTTGGGTTTCTTCTTCTTGGTCATGGGGCTTCAAAAAGATTTTCTTTAGAGAAACTCTTCCATCCAAAATACAATAATAACAGCAAATAGAACCTCTGAAGACATTATTAGTTGTTGAGGAGAACTATAATTTAATCAACTCAGTATTTTTTTTTTTTTTTTTTTTACTTTATACTCAAACCTGGATACAGGCACTCTAGTTTAGCATGTTTTTTTTCCCCCTTAATATATCCTCCTCCCCACCTTATTTCATCTATTAGTACATTAGTTAATTTTAAAAATTATTGACCTAGCCATATGTTTTAGGGCACTCTCACTTCAGTCTCAGTCTAGGAAAACATAACTTCATTTGACTTCATTACATAATGGATCTGACTAAATTTGGGGAGCATGATTGGTCTTAGCTCCAGGCAGAAAAATATTTACCCAGAAGATGCAATTGGAGGGAAACAACCCATCGTGCTTGGATGTTAACATGCTTTTAAATAACTGGGGTAATTCCATTCTGCACAGTGCAAAGAAGCAGAGCTGTAACTAGGGTGAGGCGTTTGCCTCTGGTCCAAAAATTAAGGTGGTGCTGAAAAACTCAGTAATCAAAATAAAAAATATTTTAATGCACTATTTAAAAAGATAAAATTAATGCAAAATTATCCATGATGAACAAAAAATAAAAATTTAAATAAAGGAATCAGTATTACTTATTTTACTTCTTTTAAGTATGACTTATTTTACTTCAGGGTTTAATATGGCTTGGCAGAGCTCTGTATTCTGCTTTTATTATTTCTTTTCTTTTTTTTCTTAAATAGCCCCTTAATTTTTGCACCCAAGGCAAGAGCCTCATTCACCTTATTTTAACCCAGGCCCTGCACTGGAGGCTCTCCTTTGTCACTATTGAAAGAAGTAAAAGTTTCAGAAAATACAAAGGAAAATTCAAGCTACATAATATTTTTTCCTTTCTGTTGTAAGGAGAGAATTTGATAACATCATTGTGCCTATGCATCTCAAGCTGTAAAAGTGGACATTATTTACTTACAGATATCCATGATCATCCTGGTCCCCCCTTTCAACCAGATCCTTATTTAATATGTATAAGGCAGGGTAGTCTAGGAATCTGAACCTTATAGTAAATATCAAGTGATTCTCTTGCAGATTTTCTGGAGATTGCTTCTACTGATTTCTTTTCCTGGCCAGACTCTAACAGCCATCCACTGTTGCCTGTATCTCTCCTAGCAGAGGAAAGTGTTCTTAATAGTAGCTATGTGGTTAAAAAAAAAAAAAAAAAAAGCCAGAGACTGTGCCTGGTTATATTCAAAACAATGACAAAACATTAAAAAAAAAGACTCGGCATTTTTATGTCTTTTTAAGTTTTCTTGGGGCTTTCACAGCTATGTGACTTTTACTGAGTTGTACAATTTGGAAATTTAAATTAGCATACATTTGGTGTGCTGAAAATGACAATAACTGGTGAATGCTATGCTTAGTTGATTTGGAATTTAATTTTATTTACTGTGTGGGAAATTTACCATTTCAATTATTTTGCCATTAAAAAAGTAATACATGAATAAGAATATATTGCATAATGGAGATCTATATGTTTATAAATTCACCTACAAATTCTTACAATGAGAACATTAATATTTTCTTATAATCTCTTGAAGAGTAAATGTAGGTTTTCTAACTTCTACATCTTTTCATATTGTATCAGCTTACTAGTGTTTATGATAATTACGTTCTAGGAACTACACATATTGAAATCACCTGGGCTGTTCACTACAATACAGATTCCTGGGCTTGCTCCAATATCTCATGATTTGGAATTTTCTAAAAGCAAATCCCAGGAATCTATATTTTTAATCTTCATCCCCATATACTTCTGCTGTATCTTAAACCTTGATTGGGTGTTAATCCTTCTGTAGCACTCGGCATATATATTTTATGTGTTTTTGGCATAGTAATTTGGTGGGATGATCTAGTCTTCCAAGGAGCTCTGCCCACTTCCCAACTGGCCCAAATGGAGAGGAACATATGACTGCTCTTCCCCACTTCATAAATAGCAAAATAATGGAATAGCATAATTAATAACAAGAGTTGAGGCTGAACAAAAACTGTAATTCAGATTTCTCTCTGATGCTTTTTCTGGGGCGGTTATAACTTATATCTTTATAGACATAAGTGTCCTATATGGGCATGAGAGCTGACATTCAGAGACAGACCAATAATCCATTTGGCTGTATATACAACACTCTTACTCTAGAAATGAACTAACAGGAGGCACAGGAAGGACATGTTCTTAATTTTCGTAGTACTGGAACCAATTACTCTACTGATTTCTTTCCTAAAACTAACTGTATTTAAATTTCAGCCAACTTCACCAAAACAAGACAAAAAATTCCATGAGTATACTGTCATCTATGGACAACGTAAAGGAGCATTTCCATTCATGGATCTATTCAGAGGCTTTATATCATCCCTCCTTCCTTCCATATGTCTTTGTCTCTCTGTATCCCCCACCCCAATCTATCTCCCTAAACTTTATGTCTTCAATCCCCATCTGTTTCAAATTGAAGAGTTATGGTTTACTAGTTGACTTCACATACAATTCAACATATTTAAGACATTTTCTAATGCCAAAACTTCACACTGACCTCAGTTAAAAAGCATAATCAAAGTCAATAAATACCATTATTTCAAAGTCATGTATCCAAGAACTAATGTCTTTCCCCATGAAATTTAAGTCTAGAGAAATCAGTTAAATATTACACCCACACAGACATCCCATTTGCAAATCAGAGTCTCTGTAGTTAAAGCAACAAGAGCACTGATAAATATTTCTTAATAGCAGTCCTTGCACATTTTTGTTTAGAGTCACATTGTCTATGCACTATTAAAATTCTTATTAGGTTACTCCCTTACAGAGGCTTAACAACATAAAGGCAATAAGAGGATAGCTCTAGCATACAGGAATCTTGCGGTACCAAAAAAAAAAAAAAAAAAAAAATGATGTCATTTAATGCCAGACCTTCATGAATGCCAAAGTAATATACATGACAGCAGAAGAGAGACACTATGTTCCCATCTTACTACCTTAATTTAAGTATTGGTGGCAATTCATTGACTCTCTCACATCAGCAAGAGTTTCTTTTTATGATGTGTACAATTATTCATGAGGATATGCGATCATAAGTTATTTATAAAGATACTCATGATGTTTGATCATCAGACACATAGGAAACGTATTTAGTCTAACGCATGAATGTGATAACATGGGTGATTTTTTTTTTGAATAATTGTTCAATCTCCTATTCCAGGAATTTTAGTTACTGCTCTAGATGAGAGATTAACTTCTGAATTTTACAAACTAGCACCCACTTTAGTTTTGTCATTAATGTCTGAAAGTCACTGATATTAGATGGCACTCTGAATAGTATTCAGAGGGGGGTGCAGTGACTCAGAAAATGTCCACTAGCCACTGCCACTCTGGTTCGCTGTCAGACAGCTTAAAGGATAACTTGGGCTCTACATACACCCCAAAACGAGACTTGTTCTCTTTGTTTAAACCACACATAGTTTTCAACAAATGCCCAGCATGACTTACTTTAAGTAAAAAAAAATTATTATTCAAATTCAGATAAATGCAAAAATACAATTCAAAACGTCCATGTTCCTTCACCCAACTTCCAACAATTATCAATTCATGGACGATCTTATTTGTCTGAGCAGTTTCTGCATTGTACTTTTCTATGCTCTGGGTTTTGCAAATTGCACCCCAAGGTTTAATGTAACATGTTTCTGCCTCCCCTGCACCTCATATAAATTAGAGGTGAGATCTAGAGACTTGATTAGATTGAAGTTAGAAAGTTTGGAAAATACTACTTTATAGGTGGCATTATGCATTTTATTCAAGAGATACGTAATATCTGTTTGTCTTTCTTTGGGTAATGTTAGCAATTGATGATCACTGCTTAAATCTATTAATCCATTAGAGGTTGTAAAATAGTGATATTCTAATTTATTCAATCATTATTAATTTATTAACTGAAATACTTGCATAAAGGGAAACTTTCTCTAATCAACTATTTGGTTACCCTGAGTTACAGCTCATATAGGAAAAGCTGGGCAAATGCCTGATTGTTTCCTTTATTTTCCTATGTTTAAAATAATGAGTTGATTTCTTTCTATCATCCAAATGTCACCCATGTTTTATTTTTGCTTGTTTGAATTTTGTTTGTGTTCAATATTTTTATGACTCATGCATTCAAATATTTTAATGAATTTTGATCCATTGCTTTTATTCTGCTTATTGATGCTCAAATATTGTCATCTTTGGCTAGTGAGAGTCTATTTAAATTGGTTCTCAATTACTTCCAGGCAACTCTGGTATTATTTGTTAGTTTCCTTGCTCCATAAGCTTTTCACATATATTTCTATCAAGCAATGATGATAATGTGCCAATATGTTACTTCATTACTAGTAGAGAATGGTGATATTCTAATTTTAGAGTATTCAAGAATGGCAATATTCTAATTTCATTGTTCTTTCTTCATTTATCAGTTTTAAAATACATTCTTCATCAACTCTTTGAATATCTTGATGCATAGTTTGCACTGGAAAGACAGGATATGTATTTTTAAAATACCTTTTTATTTACTGATATTTTAGATTATTAGTTGGTTCTCTAGAAAATGTCCCATAAGTGGCTGTGGGAGATAAAATTATTGACATTAATTCTTCATCCCACCTGAGTGGGATGAAGAATTAATGTCATGCTATATTATTATACTTTTCAGTTCATTTATGCTATATTATTATATTTTTGAGTTAATTTTAGTAGAAGCAGAGTGTTCTTTCCCCTCTTGACTTTGGGCTCAGTCATGAGAAATTACTTTGGCTAATGTCAGCCAAATAGCAATAAGCAGCTTGATATGTGCTTGTGTGGTTAGGCTTGCTTTCTTGCCTTCTGTCATTATCATGAGAAGAACATGTCTCATCAGTCTGCTCCTGACCTGAGGA